>NC_056725.1:98173550-99386050 GCF_019279795.1 Protopterus annectens | reverse complement strand
TGCCTGAAATTCTTTCAAACTTGCTTAAGGTATTTATAACATCATGCAAAGAACCATCAGTATCACCCAACGTTAACAACATATCATCAGCAAATAATTGTATCTTAGGACAATAGTCATTAATTTGAAAGCCTTTTATATTTTGCTTGTTTCTGATATATGTAGCAAAAGATTCCATTGAAAGTGCAAACAATGGTGACAAAGGACAACCTTGTCTAGTTCCCTTGAGGATTTCTAGTGGTGAGGATAGACATGATCTGATTTTCACATAAGCTTGTGCCCCACTATACATTTTCATTAATAATTGACAAAATCTGAAGAGAATTCAAAACCAATCAGACTTCTTTGTAGATAAGACCAACTAATAGAATCAAAAGCCTTTTCTATGTCTAGGCTGATAATAGTTAGTTGTTTTTTTGTATTTGCATGCTATGTCTATTAATGATAGTAATTTAAAGTTTATCTTGCACTTTTCTATGAAGAATGAACCCTGTCTGATCATTATGTATTAGATTAGGTAATATTTTCTTTATCCCATTAGCTAATATTGTCATAAAAATTTTATAACCAGTGCTTAGTAATGAAATTGGTATGAATCACAAGATTTGGGGTCCTTACCTTGTTTTAGTATGGGGAGATAATTGAGTATTTCCACAATGGGGGTATTAAACATTTTTGCTTAACCATAGTAAAGGCACTCATCATTTTCTTTATTATATATTCAGGAAAAATCTTATATAGTTCAGGAATTATTCCATCCAGTCCTGGAGCTTTATTATCTTTTAAATTTTGTATTTGCTCTTTGACTTCTGTAAGTGTTATTTGTTTATTTAAACTGTTATTGTGTTGCATTGACAGCTTAGTAGTTATATTTTTTTGAATAAAAGTATTTATTACATTATCTGTCTCCAAAAGTGTTATGCTATTATTTGTATGTTTATAGTAGTTTTTGAATATTCTAATGTGCCCATTAAGTTACATGTACTCTTAACTGAACCATCACTTTTATATTTAATCTCATTAATAAGATTTTGATTGTTTGTTTTTTTTTTTTTTTTTGGATCTTTATGTAGATATTTGGGATTTACAGCGATGGTAATTTCAAATTTTCCAGGTTTTTGGCTACCTTATGATTCAGAACTTCTAAGTATTTTTGATTTAACTTAGTAATTTCATTATGTGCTACTTTTTTATTTGGTTTTGCATCCATTTTTATCTTGTCTATGTTTTTTGTAAGTCTAAAAGTTCTTCGTCCCACTCTCTCCTTTTTTTAAGGTACCAAGATTTTATTCTACCATATATATATAAACTTTAAAGGTGTCCCATAGTATAGTATCAGTTACTTCACCATTATCATTTGTTTCTATAAACATGTCTTTTTCTTTCATTATCCATTCTCTAAAGTCGTTCAACTTAGTTATGTAAGCAGGAATTCTCTGTAGAAATCTTAAATCATCTGTAGGTGTAGTTAATGTAAAGTTTATAGCATTAAGGTCCGAAAGTGGACAAGTCATTATAGATACGTCACTTATTTTAGAATACATGTTATTTGATACAAATACCTTATCAATGTTTGTTTGTGTACCAACCCTATATGAATAGTGAGTATAGAATAAGGAATAATGTCCTGTTAGACCATGTATATCTTTAAGGTTCATCTGGTTTGTAAAGTCATTTAACTCCTTGGCTTGAGATTTTAGTTTTATTTTACCATTTTAAGTATCATTGCCTGATAATAGGCAGTTAAAATCACCTGTTGCTATAATTTCCCCTTTTGCATGTAAAGTAATCAGGTCCAGATATTTGTCAACATATTTAGTACTCAGTCCTGGTATCCAGTATATATTAATCAAAGTATAATACTTCCTATTGATTTCCAAAATAACCATGCTTAGCATCCCATCTTTATCTGAAATTGTATCTATAATTCCTGGCATAGTATAAGTATTTCTCCATAGAATAAGAGTGCCCCTTTTCTTATTCTTAAAACATGAATCAGCCAGAATGGTATAGCCATTGAATTAGTATTTTTGTACATCTTTTTTAATAGATGGGTTTTCTGTAAAAAGATGATCTGGGCTTTATGCATTTTTACATATTTAAGCAAACCAGCTCTTTTGACATTATTATTCAAACCATTAATATTTAATGATAAACATTTATAAGCCATTGACTGTAATGTGTATGTTATTACTAACTGAAAGACGTTTCTTCCGTGTTGACTTGAAATCTACTGAAAACGTACTTATGGATGCATAACGTGTATTAAGTACTACTTTCAAAAACCCAAATTATTTACAGACACATACATGAAACATAAAGTTTCTGGTTTAGTTAAAAACTTAATTAAACCATCCATCCACCACCTCTCCAATACCAAACGGCACAAATTATCCACCTCTGCTTAGAATATAGTTGTTGTTCTTCGTTCGGGTTTTCCCAGTTAGGGGTTGCCACAGCAGAACTCCGGTCCGCTAATTATTGGCAGTAGATTTTTTTATGGGTGCCTTGGTGCCAGCCTGACGCCCAACCTTCAACGAAGGCAAGCCCATTCTATGCATGTCTTTCAAATGCTACTCGACCGTGGGGAGGACATGCAGACTCCACACAGAAGGTGCTCCAGCCGAGAATCGAACGGGAGAACCTCTTGCTGTGAGGCAACAACGCTACCGCTGCACCACCGCGGCTTCCTCTGCTTAGAATATAGTATAAATACAAAAAAGAAAAGCATTATAAAAGCAACTAAAGAAATCTGAATCCATGAAATATACATTAGAATGAGAGTGTCCAATATATCTGAAGCTATATGAATATGTCACATATGATAATAGCACCTCTAATATGTAGATATGTCAGAAATACACATCAGATCAAAGTATGTATTAACATTAGAACCTAAAGGTATAGATGATTGTCATTATTTCCAAGACTTTTTAAAAAACATCAGATAATTTAACCATTTTGTCAGTCCTCTGTCTAACATTTTTCATGTAAGGATTTGTTGAATATACATATATATATATATATATATATATATATATATATATATATATATACTTATTACAACATAACTATTATACTTTGCAATTATACACATATTACTCATATGTATTAACAATATCTATGTTGACGTCTTTCATCAGGAAGGGGGGAGAGAGAGAGAAAGAAAAAAAAAGGGGCCTCACAATCCTCTGTTTAGTTACTAAAAGTTTAGTTATATAACATAAGTCTGATGTTAATATGCATAATGAGTTTTCTAATGCAGCTCCTAGTTCACTTGATGTCATTTAGTTACTAATAGTGTCATTGAATCTGCAGAATGTATGCATCTATAAGAGAACAGAGGCATTTTCAAAAGAGTTAAACACTTTTATCAGAACTAATTATTTACCATTTAAAGTATCTAGTGAAGGATAACAGAATTTCAAAAGAAAATAATTCTAAGTACAACCATTTAACAAGTTCAAAAGGTCAGATGATGTCATCACTGTTGTTTACTCAAGCTGCAGCTTCATAAACTTGTTAAAAAGTATCTAAAAAGGCTCATGCACAACAGAAGTTGCTTCTAGTGAAGAAAAAAGTATTTTCGGCAGGAAATTCAGATCTTGATGCTTTAGAGTTTACAGAAAGCAAAAAAAAAAAACAAAAAAACACTCAAGCTGCCTTGTCAATGCATGTCATGAATCTCCACAATGAGAACAGTCACACAGAACACCAGTTTTCTCACAAAACATCAACATCATAAAAAAAATTAACCCTTTCATATAAAAACAGCTATTTAGAACTAACAACAGCTGCCTCAAAACAGAAATCATATTAAAACATTTTAATTATTTACCCACCAGTTAACCAGGCTAGAGGGAGAGAGAGAAAGGGAGAAAAGAGGAGGGTAGTGTATATATATATATATATATATATATATATATATATACATACATATATATATATATATATATAAAAACACTTATTTTCAGCTAGCTATAAAACACCATTAATGTACTGTATTCATTTTTAAATGTATCTAAACAAAGAGTCTAAAACATCTACTTAGAAACACTTATCAGAAACACCTTGTTACCCCACCACTGACCCAGTAGAAAAAATGTACTTTGGTATTGTCAAATTATACTATTACTGAAGAATTAGAAGACATACATCATTTGTAGTTATTTAAAAGGGAAAAGTATGTAAAGTACTTATACTGGGGAAAAGAGAGAAAAGTAACATTGGTAACAAAAAAATAGAAAGAAAAGAGAGAGAGGGAGAGAATGTTATTTAAATACTTAGTACTATATGTGATTATAAAAAGTAGATATAGAAAGAAAAATAGAAAGTTAATAAAAATGATTCACATTACCTTGCAGCATAGAGACTTTCCAGAATCAAATATATTATGGTTCATAAAACAAAGCATTTAAAATTAGAAGGAATTTATTTATTTGTCCTTTAGTTTCTTAGTTTTGTTTGCTTCTTCCTTCACAGATCATCCATTTTTTGTTGCCTGTCTCTTCAAACTCTGGGATGACCATTCCATTTCTTCTATGTCTGTCAGTATTTTCTTCTTTTGGATAAATTCTACTCCTTCTTGTACAGAATCAGAGATCTTCACTCCTTCTGGCAAGGTGATTTTTATTCTTGCAGGAAAAAGAATTTGAGCTTTAATATTGGCTTTTTTCAAGGACTTAGAGGAACACATTCCTTTCTTCTGTATATGACTGTAGAGGCATAGTCATTGTCAAAACGAATAACTTTTTCACCCATCTTGATAGGGGAATTAGTCCAAGCTGGTTTCAGCACTAAGTCCTTGTTTTGTGAGGAAAGAAATCTAACTATTATAGACCTGGGGCTAGATGAACTCAGAGATGAAGCTGGATTTGCCAGGGACCAATGAGCCCTCTCAATTCCAAAAGAGAGGGATTCAGGCATGTTTAATGCTGATGAAAACCACTTATTGAGGAAGTGAATCATGTTAGCACCCTCTCCTTTCTCAGAAATTCCATGTATTCTTATATTATTCCTCCTTGATCTGCTTTCAAGGTCTTTCAGTTTCTCAATCAACCTGGTGTTTTGTTTCAGAAGAAATTCATTGTGATGTTCATTTTCTGTCACTCTAGTATCTAGGTCAATTATTGTTTCCTCTCAGGCAAGAATCTGTTCAGATTGTTTTTTTACTATTCCACTTAGAAGTTCTAGTTGTTTACTGCATTCTTGTTTGATAATATCCATTTTGTTTTCAAATTTGTCCATTTTTAGTGACAGTTCTTGGATGTTTGTTATTATAAGATGTAGTTCTTTCTTCACCGCCCTCTCCTGGTGTGGGTTCTTCGATTTGATCATCTTGACATCTCCAGTAGAAAACTTTTTGACAGGAATAATTACAAAATTCTCTTGACTATGTATTAATTTTTAGAAAATAATAAAGAGTCTATGTTAATCTAACTTTTAGTATACTTTTAGTTAGATTTTTCTAAAAATTAAAGTATATTTCCTGTCAGGATATTAAAATCGAAGCAGAGCTATGGATTTCTGCTGTTATTAGACTGGCATCTTGGCTACACCCTCTTTTGTAAGTTTCTGAGCCCCCCAGATCTTTCTGTGTTGTAGGGAAGTTTTCTAGCTTATCAATGAGAGTGGTAAGCACTAGGTAGCCTATGTTTATTGGCCATTTGGGCATTTTTGTCCATCCCTTTCAACTTTCTGGTTTAAAAGCTTGTGTTGCAGTGGCGCTCAGCTGAGGTAAACTATTACAGGTGCCAGAAAGTCTGCTCTTCAATTTTCCCCTTAGAACATGCTTGTTCTTTTACTTCTTGCACTTCAGTTAGTTTAATCGGCTAGCACTTTAACAGGCTTTTGTAGCATTTATTGTAGCACACTTAGGTGCTATCAGCACTAGCTGTTCCTGTGCAGTAACAGCACCAGTATGTATTTGTTATGACCACACCTCCTGGTTTGATTGTAGGACAATTTCCTGTGCTTTCTCCTGCTAACCTGGTCCACTTGGGCATTCTGAGACAGTGTGGCAACTGTCTGATGTACATAGACAACCCTCTCCTCTTACCTCCCAGCACTCATAACTGTGAGAGGTGTGCTTATATAATCAAACTGGAAGCAGTGCATGTTCCAACCAAGACAGGACTAGCTAGTCAAGAGGAGAAGGTCAATACCTGCAACTCACTACATAGAACACACAGCCATCCAAAACACCGACCATCACAACCCACACATAGAAACACAAACCATACACCCACCTTCGCAGTGGTTCTCAATAAAAATTTACCCAGACAACAGAGACCCCCAAGACAGAAACACACTCAATCACCACAACACAACACCAATCCCAGAACACATAGCTCACCACCACAGTGTGCCCCTCAACCCAAGCCCTTAAGGCAAAACACTTTGCCCAATGTAGTAATCATAGGAGACTCAGTTGTGAGGCATACTGATGTCCCACTCACTAGGTTGAACAAGGAGAAGGTGACAGTCAGTTGTCTGGCAGGTGCTAGGATCTGCCACATAACACATGCACTCAGGTCACTCCACAACAAGTACAAATATGACTCAGTCACTGTCCATGTGGGTGCGAATGACCTGAGATGTACCTCCCTGGACTACACAAAAAGAGATGTGATGGAACTCTTAGATTATGTGGCCCAGGCAGGTATGACCCTAGCCCTGGGCAGTTATCTACTGTCACCCAGAATGATACCACAGTATGAGCAGAAAATGATTGACTGGAACAATTGGCTAAGGCTTTGGCATCATTCTGAGGAGATCCAGTATCTGTCTGCCTAGTATGACATGATTGACAGACCTCAATGCTTTGCCAGAGACGGCCTGCATCTGTCACCCCTGGGATTCTGGGTACTGGCTAAGGTTCTTGCTACCCCTATAGTGCCTCTTTTAGGCATTGTTCCAAAGGCCAAAATTCCACCATAACAGCTACAAACAAATGCAGTCTGAGAGTGATGCTGCTCAATGCTAGAAGTCTAAATCTCAAGATGCACTCGCTTGAAGCTCTCCTCAAAATGGAGAATGTCAACATCTGTGCTGTAATGGAGACCTGGTTTAAAGAGGTAGAAAGCACCCCTGCGCTCCCAGGCTACAACTCATTCCATAACTTTCAGCCCCAGAATACGTCCGGAAGCTCCAAAGGCGGTGGTGTCTCCATATTCTTAAAGGATATGCACACCTCTAGACTGGTAGCCCAGCATAATGCATCCGAGATATTTCGGGTACAACTAACACTGGGTAAGGTGGTGATACAAGTTATAGCCTGCTACAGACCCCAAACATATTCCTAGACTTTCACTCCAAGTTCCTAAGCACCCTGGAATCTATCAAGGTCCAACCCAATACTGTCATACTGGGTAACTTCAACTACCCTTCCATCAACTGGGAAAACTATTCAAGTACCAATGTACAGGCCCAATGCTTTCTGGAATTTATCAGTTCCAATGCCCTGGACCAGCTCATTCTGACCCCCCACTAGAGGAAGCAACATCCTTGACCTGGTTATCATCAACATGGGAGACCATTGCTCCACACCTATAGTCGATTTCTCTCTGGTTAAATCTGACCACAAACTGATCACCATGGAAATCTCCATCTCACCTACACCCCCCGCTAAGGTGACCACCCTGAAAAACTTTTCTAAAGCCGACTTTGGGCTCCTAAAAACAGAGGTGGCTAACTTCTCGGAACCCATGCCAATGGAAAACAGCTGCATGACTACTGTATCATACACCAATGCACTGTACAAGCATGTACACAAATGCATGGACCTTGCCACACCAAACAGAACTAAGACGCTCTCCTCCAAAAAAAGGAAGCCAATCTGGTGGTCCCAAGCCATCAATAAACTCTACAACAGAAGGAAGAAACTGTTGCAGACAAAAATGAAGTCACATGACTGGAAAACCTCCCTTATCAGTCTCAACAAAAAGCTGAGATCCCTTATCAAGTCCTCTAAAGCCAGCTATGAACGCAGAATTGCTGCTGATACCAAAAACAACCACAAAGCCTTCTATAGCTATATCAAAAACCTCAAAGGCAATACCGAGATTTGCTCTGAATTATTGCACAATGGCACATTCTATACTGAGCCAACAGATATAGCCAACATATTGGCCGACAGATTCACTGCCATCTTTACCCCTCTCCCCCCCCAGGGCCCTATCACAATACCAGAAGAAAGCCTGGTACCCACCATTTCCGTGGCACGGGTAAAAGCTGCATTGTCCAAAGCCAAGAATACAGCATCGATGGGACCTGATAATATCCCTGGCTTTGTCCTACATGAGCTGCAAAATGAACGGGCACCACATCTGTGTGCCCTGTTCAATCACAACCTTACCTCAGGCTATGCCCCTAACAAATGGCACACTGCTACAGTTATCCTGCTCCATAAAGGGGGAACAACTACAGACTGTGGAAACTATTGGCCCATTAGCCTGACGAGTCTGGTATGCAAAGCTATGGAGAGCATCATCATGGCTCTCCTTAAGAAAGATATAGGCAATCCCCAAACTCTTGAACCCACACAGTTTGGCTTTGTCAAGGGTAGAGCCTGCCTGCTGAACCTGGTTGACTCCTTCAAGGCAGCCACCAAGGCTGTGGATGAGGGTAAGGCAAGTGCATACAGACTAACTCGACCTGGCCAAGAACTTTGATACCATTCCCTACTCAGGTATCATTGATAAACTCACCAAACTAAGCATCAATCTTTACACCACTAGGTGGGTTGCAAATTAGCTCACAGACAGGATCCGCAGAGTGAAAGTTGCAGATTCCAAGTCAGATTGTCAGCCAGTTACGAGTGGAGTTCCACAGGGCTCGGTCCTGGGCCTTCTTCTGTTTGGCATCTACTTCTCAGAAGTTCAGGCCAACACAGAAGGACTCTAGTTGACCAAGTTCACTGATGACTGCAAGCTAGGAGTCATTATCAACTCCCCAAGTGATGCAGACATCCTAAAAAGGGCCTCTCTGAGACCAATGACTGGTGTCAGAACCATGGCCTGAAGCGTAATGCCAAAAAATGTATTATCATCCCCTTTGGAAAAAAATCAGTTCCCATGAAGTACTGCATTGATGGGAGCCCACTGAACACTGAAGGGGCCATAAGAGATCTGGGCACCCAGGTTGACAACCACCTCACCTTCGACCACCACAATGTCACTGTGGTCAGAAAGTCCTTCTATGTGGCACATCTTATAACCAAAGGTTTTGCATTCAGGAAGAAAGTGGTTATCATCCCTCTCTGCTCATCCCTCATTAGACCAATCATTGAATATAACGCCCCGTTTGGTATGTACCTGATGGGACACCTACAACAGCTGGGGAGACCACAAAAGTACCGCACACAAAGGATCCAAGGCCTTAAACACATGGACAGACTCAAAACACTTCAGCTGTTCTCAGTCTCTTATCGTCTACTTAGAGGTGATCTCTGCTTGACTTACAAAGCCATGTCTGACCCAGCCCTTTTTGAAATGCTGCACCTAAAGAAATCCCAATCCCCCCGCACCACACACTCCAGAGATCACAACCTCATTACCACAATTAACAGAACATGCTGGAGGGACAGGTTCATCTCCCAAAGACTACCCATACTCTGGAATAAGCTTCCCATTCATGTCAAGCAGAGCACCTTGCTGGCCCTCTTCAAGAGAAATCTTGATGAGTGGATGGGTAACAGAAAGTTCACTCCAGGGATCATTCCAGTTGCCGTACTGGATAGGGGCACTGTGAACGAACATCGGGTGGCACAGTGCCTGGGCAATTTTTTGGGCTAGGCTTGTAAAGGCTTCAGGGCCATTAGCCTAGTACACACCTATGAACCTATGAAGAACAGGCATTGCAGAGGGTGGATGCATTTCAGGAATTTCTTCTCAACCCAAACATTCTGATTCTGAGGAAAGTATGATTTCAAATTTGCCTCATGAATAATTATCCTTTCTGAAACTTATCAAGGATGAAGGAAGCTTTTCAGTGGGAACATAATGAAATTCCTGTTGCATAGAAAATATATAATGATTTCTTGCAACTGGATATGTCTAATTCTGATGCTGTGCTTCCTGTCTTGCCCGCTTTAGAGAATGTTTTCTCACAGCTTCTAGTTTGCTTGACAGTCAGTCTCCTGACCTCAAGAAATCTGACAGGTTATACAACGTGCCTCAGACACAAAAGTATCTGTTTTCCAACTCTAAAGCAGATCCAGTAGTAATTTATTTATCCAAAACTCCTTCTGCTAGACATATTGCTAATGCTAATCCCATTCCCACTGATAAGCTTGAGAAAGCTTTTGACTAATTTGGGAAGACTTTTTTTCTTCTACCACTTTGACATTCAACATTTTAAACTGCCAGGCTCACATCTTTAAGTTTTTATTTCAGTCTTTTGAGAACATGGTGAAACAAAAAAGTAACTGGAATCACGAGCAGGGATAAAACAACAGTTGTTTGTTCAAAAAGTACAAAGTTCTCAACTTATTTGAAAAGTTGCTTTTGTAAAAAGTAAGAGATGTTTATTCCAAAACTTTAAAATCCACAGCATGCTTATGAGGGTAGTTTTGCCTTATTAGTAATGGACTTGTCACTGCACTGATACCATTGCTTTACATTTCTTTTGAGAACATGAAAAAGCTAATTCCAACCCTCCCTCTTCTGAAGTGAAAAATTATTTAAACACTTCCTTTGTGTCTGCTTCGCATCTTGTTAAAACTGCCTTAAAGTGTTCTTGTGATGCTGCTGATGCAGTCTCCATGGCTGCTGCTTCTGGGACAGTCATGAGATTTATTTGGTTATGTTTAGAAAAGTCTTCCTGATGATGTTAAAAAATTGAAATTTTAAATTCTTTCTTGGACAAGGATGATGTTCAGCATTCTTACTGCTACAGTAGACTGTGGGCTGTATTATGCCAAGGATATGGCAACTGGCTAGCTTGCCAAAGCTCTAACCCTCTCCCCTGTATTCACTCTGGCTGTGCATAGGCTAAGCCCTTATGAGGGAAGTATACCAATCAGCCAGATTCACTAAAATCTTCCATACTTTCTTGCTGCCTTGTGCAAATGCAGCTTTGTGGCTTCTCTGGAATGGCAGTCAGGCATGGCTTCCTGTTAGACAGGTAAGACCCCTTTTGGGGAACCCTTCTACACTTGTTTTTTTGTATAATAATAGCATTCTGAGTGTTTTTACTTGACTTCTGTCACAGTTGCAGTATATCTCTTTAAGAATACTGGATCTTCAGGTACATCAGCAGATGGTCCTTGATTACCATTGTTATCTGTCTAGGCTTTCTAGGCTCACATTGTCATTTTGTGACTTAGGGCTTGCTGTATGTTAATTTTTAGGGGTTTTGGTGTCTTTTGACAGGCATAAAGTATATTTTAAAGGGAATAACAGACTGTTGTGTGTTGTGTAAATGCTTATGTATACTTCATCATAACACATTTTATTACATTTTATTGTTGGGCAGCTCACTTTGAAGAAAGTTATCCCTATATGGACTGGAAACTTTTTTGTGCTGCTTCTGTAAAGTTTTTTGTGGGGGATTTAAACACTTCTGGAGGGGCTGTGTGCTGTTTCTATGAATTAAATGACAACTTGCTTTTGGACTGACTCCTACCAGCATAGCTTACTGGCTATAATGCTTCTTCCTTGGCTACAGAATGGATACTTACCCTGTTACTGCTGCTCCTTCTCCCAACATAGCTAAAAAGAAAAAGCAGTTTAAACATGACTCTTTGCCTTAAGTACAGGCTACATTATTGCCTCATCTGATGGTGGGTTACTGCAGTGGCCACTGCTGGTTCCTTAGATCACTTCATCCCGAATCCATCTGGTGTAGCTTTGCCAGCCATTGTGGACCAGGGTTTAGACATGCCCTCTGCAGCTGTTCCAGTGTCCAGTATGGGCATGGGAGAACCATCCATTTTAGTTACAGGAGACACCTCGAGAGGATCTTGTTGAGGTGGCCGGGGAAAGAGACCTCTGGCTTAGGAAGATGTGCTGCTCCCTACGCAATCTTCCTTTAGGGATGTCCCTAGGAAAAAGTCAATGTGGAAAATGAGAGGGTTTCTGTTTGTAAAAATTATGTTTTTAACTTAGCCAGGAGTTTATTGCAGTCAGACAATTCTGAGTGCCAGATGCCTCCTTAAAATTATTACATCGCTATTTCTTAGGAAGAGGATGCTTTTTCCTCATTATTCTGATGTTGATATTGACAGGGTTATATCACCTGCGGGTTCTATAGCCCAAGACACTGATGTTTTTGATAGCGAGCCCGAAAATGTACAGATGGAGGTTTTCTCTTTTGCTGAGACTATTTCTAGACTAAGGGATTTGTTTTCTTGGTAACAGGTAGATGTTCCCCCTAAGTAGGGCAGATAGTATGATTTACTGCAACAAGAGGTCCTTAATGCTGCAGCCATTCCTCCCATTTACTAGCATTGGAGGAAGCTTTTAAAGCTGCCTATAATACTCCTGACTCCCAGTTATCTGTTTCTATGAAGGCAGACAAAAAATATGTAGAGTTTTTCTAATAAATGTCTTTATACTCATCTTAGAGCAGACCCTGCTGCTGCTGCTATCACGCATATGGCTCTTGCTGCTAACAGAATGTTATCCACCCCCAATCCAGTACCTGGAGATAAACAGGGAAAGTGGCTGAACAGGCAGGCTAAGAGACTTTTTTTCTTTCTCCAATTTAGCCTTTAGAGTCCTTATTTTCTAGGGGTACATGTGGAATTCTGTATTAAGATGTATCAGTAGCCTGAGTGAATATTCTGCCTCCCTGACTCTTGAAAGTAGGTCTTATTTGAATCAGGTTGTGTCATAAGTGTCTAAACCTGCATAAAAAGTGCATATAATTGTGCTGATACTGTTTCTAGGTCTTCTGCTGCAACTACAGTCTTGAGAAGATTTGTCTGGATATATAATCAAAAGGTTTTAGATGAATTTGAAATGCTGATATTGTCCTTTTCATTCATTCCTCAATGATTGGGTCGTGGATTTGAACTCAGGTCCAACTCAGCTGCATTTACAAAACTCTTGGATCCAACTCATGAACTCCTCCTTCAACCCATAATGCCCCAGTCAATCTGCTATACCTCATATCCCATTTGCTGCTATAATTCTACAAACGCAGATCCTTCTCTGAGAGCTCTTTGGCTGTTTTTTTTTTTCCATATTGTTAGTCATTTTTTCCTGAATAATTTTTCTTATTATTTTATCTAACGCCCGCTTCCCTCCCTTAGTTGTTAAGTTTTCAGGATTTCATTAGTTATAGTTTTTCTGCTCTTTTTACTCACCTTCTACCTTTGGTAGCTTTCAGTACAATTGTTGGTACTTGTCTGTACCGTTTTTCTTTTCTGCTATCTGAAAGGTATTCTGTTCCTGTCATTGCTGCTTCCTTTCTAAATGTAATTTGGTTATTGTTATTTTTTGTATTATGACTGAAAAGCTGACAGGTTGTAAAAAATTCCTTCCTGTGGACATAAGATCCCTAACTCTGATGCCCACAGGGAGTGTGTCTACTGTCTTCACGCCTAAACACTGACTGCTCCATTTGTGCTTCAATTAGCTGTAGGGCCTTTAGTGATTCAAGAAATATGTTGGTACTAAAAGGCTTGCTGCCATACCTTCCTCCTCTTCTCCAGGGTCTCAGACCCCTGCTAAATCACCTAAGGCTTCTTCAGAGCAGAAGGAATCACACAAGCAGTCTTCCACCTGCTTTGGGAAGGCTGCTGCTTCTTCTTCTTTGGACTCTCTGCAGAAGATTCAGAAAATATTGTCTCTACCCTCTTCAGATCTGAAACAGAAGCACTCGGATCCCACACCCTCAGATCTGACTGCAGTTCATTCTAAGTCTCCATGAACCTGCTCTCCAGGGTTTACCATAGATCCTATTTCTCCTCAGCTCCATTTCCCCTTTCTGCAGGGGACTCTGAGGAAAATGTTTTGGCCCCAGTCTACCACTTCTTCCATTATGTCCTCCAGGAGCCTTTCAGAAGCTGAGGTGGATAGGATGATGAGGAAGTTCCTCAGAGCTCAGATTCAGATAGAGTTATCCTGGCTCTGTCTTCCAATGGATCTGTGGACCTCTCTTCCACTTCTCATACAGTGATCTCTCCATCTGTCTCCGATCCAACCCATGGTTTTGGAGTCCTCAAATCAGAGAACCCCGAGAGTATCCATGTCAGATCTGAAGACGGTCAGATCTTTGACTCCAACAACTCCCCTGACTTGTTCCATTCTGATTCTTTTGGATTGGGACAAGTCTTGGAGGTGAAGTATTGGCACAGGATCCTGGGTGGGTGGTGCTATGTTCCACTCTGATGTTGACGGAGCCATCCTTGCCCTTTGAAGCTTTTGCATTGGACAACTTGGATCCAACCCCCTCTTCAAGGCATGGATCCAGGCAGGTTCAAGGTGTGGTAGCATTGGAGGCTTCAGCTTCAGTGTGGCCATCCATAGCTTCTCCCAGTTCTTCCACCTTTCAGGTAGTGGAGATGGATTTCTCTTAGCTGAGAGATTCAACTACTCCCTTTTCTCTGGATCTTGCAGCCATTCCCTGTTTGGGTTCAAGCTTTGATCCTCTCAGGCCTATTCCGCAGGGACAGCCAGCACCGTCAAGCATCCATTCAGCTTCGAGGAGCTTCCCCTCTTTTCGGATACCTTTCCAGACCATCCTACTGAAGAAGTTCCCCCAAACAAAATATGTAAAAAGAGACACATAGATTCCTGTATGGAATCTCTCACTGATGATACTGATTTTGATGAAGGGGAGGGGTTCCCCAGATCTCCACTGCATGATGTCTCCTTCAGAGACATCCAAGAGATTTTCAAACTTAATGGTGGATGGCCCTTAGATACCCCCTCTTCAGAGGAGTCAGCCTTTCTGGAAGCTTTTGGATTCAGCCCATCTATGTCTTGGGTGACTCCCCCGACAGATGAGCTTATTTATCTAATCTCTCGCCAGGCATGGAAGGAACCAGATACTGTAGATCACATCCCTTGTTGTCATGATAAATTTTTGGCACCACTGAAAGACAGATTACTCTGGAGCGAGGGGAGTTCCTGTTGATAGCATGGTTGTGGTGGCAGTCATGAAGAAGGAGCTATTGGAGCAGAGCTCTTCTGTCCATCCCACTAACAGAGAGTCCAGGGCATTGGACAGATTTGGAAAGTACATTTTTGCTTCCGTGACCTTTGCCTTAAGGTCTGTGAATTATTTACCATTTTTCATAAGCCTATAGTGGGACTTGACTAAGGAACTCACCAAATCCCTCTGAGTCCATGTCCGTGGAGGACTTCATGAAATCCTCTTCACAACTGGCCACTGTATTATCTACCTGTAATGTGTCGATGAGGCTAATATCCCATGCTGCAGGGGGTACCTCAAGGTCAGCTGGTTCAGGCATAGCTGTTAGGAGACATGCCTGGATGTGTTTATGTTACTTTGCGGAGCCTTTTAAGTCTTCTTTCATCAATGCACCCTTTTTTTGGCCCTACTATAAAGGAAATGCTTTCCTGGAGTGTACAGGATGGAAAGATACTGTCTGCTATAGGGATATGCTTATCTAGCCCTCAGCTATCATCTTCCACAAATCAAAGAGGAGGCAAGAAAATATGGTTCCATAAGTCCTAGGGGCTTTTCCAGGATTCATGTGGGGATAACTCCTCCAGAGGCAGATGGGGGGATGTTCAAATGGAAGATGCCATCCTTGAGGCAGAGGAGGCCTGCAAAACCAGGGTTTCTGAGACTGTTTTTTGGATAAACCCTTTCAGCCTTCCTGAAAGGTTGCCCAACTGCCCACCTCTGGGGCCAGTCAGGGGGGTGCTTGTCTTTGCACCCTGATGCTTGGGCATCAATAACAAAAAATTCTTGGGTGCTGAAAATCATATCCAGAGGTTATTTCATATCTTCTTCCCAGATTACCCCAAGCAAAAGTAGAAGAAGGCTTCCTGATGTCTCACCCAGTCAGAGAGAGGCAGCAGCTCAAGAAATTCAAAAGCTGCTAGATAAAAGAGTCATCCAGGAGGTCCCACCAGACCAAAAATGATTCAGACTTACTCAAGGTTATTATTAGTGCCAGCGAAAACCAGGCACCTGAGACCAATTCTGGATCTAAGCAAGTTAATCCAATTTGTGAAGAAGTCAAAGTTCAGAATGCTCACAGTTCAGTCCATTCTGCTCTTTCTATGCAAGGATGATTGGATGGGATCTGTTGATCTTCAGGATGTATACTATGACATCAAGATGAACAGGCAATCCCAAAGATTTCTATGTTTTTGGTTGGGGGCCAGTCACTTCCAATTCAGAGCCCTACCCTTTGGTCTCACCATAGTCCCCCGGGTGTTTACCCAATGTATGGCAGTGGTAGTAGGAGTCTGAGTGTTTCCATATCTAGACAACCGACTCCTCACCACCCCAACCAAGCATCTTCTAGGAATCTCAGCCAACACCTGCAAATCTCATGTTCAACCTGTTTAGAGCCTGGAGTTGATAGGTGCCCAACTGAACACAGTAAGTCAGACGGCCTCTCTTCTCCTGCATCATGTAAGAATAATCAGGTGTCAGGTGCAACAAATTATTGCACACCCTTCTCCTCCAGCTGACTCACATTTCAGACCCTAGGTTCAATGGCAGCTTCCATAACCTTAGTTCCCATGGCCCAGTTTTATATGTGCATTCTTCAATGGACTCTATTTGTTCAGTGATCTATTCTTTGTCATCCCTTGTCATTTCCAGTCAAACTCACACAAGTTTGCAACGATTATCAATGTGAGTGGATTCAGTCAGATGAAATTCTTCTAGGCCTTCCCTTTGTACCTTCGCCCCTGGTAGCCACAATGACTACTGATGCCTCCCAACTGGGGTGGGGGGCATTTTTTGGGACAGAAGGTCCAAAGCACATTGTCCCCAGAAGAGATCAATTCACATATCAATGTCCTGGAGATGAGAGTGGTTCTCCTATTGTTGCAGGACTTTAAAGAAATTCTTCCTCCTGGGATGATAGCTATACAAACTGACATCCCTGTGGTTTGGCACATCAACATACGAGGGGGACCTAATCTTAGCCCTTTGTTGAGAGGCAATGAAAGTGTGGCAGTGGAAAATCTACTCCCACCACTTTATTTTGGCAATGCGCATACCGGGGAAGACCAGAATTCTAGCAGACAAACTCAGCAGGCCCATTGTGTTGCCTCACAAGTGATCTCTCAATCAATCAGTGGTGGAGAGAATTTTCTGTTGTTGGGCCAACCTTGCTGTGACCTCTTTGCATCACCCCACAACAGCAAGTGCAGCAGGTTTTTTGCCCTAATCCCCTCTTAGAGGATGTCATTGAGAGATTCTCTAATTCACGTTTGGCCCTCTAGTCTCCTTTATGTTTATCTCCTGATACCTCTGATCCCCAAATTCTTACAGAAGGCACTTCAGTTAAAAAGTACAGTCATCCTCATTGCCCCATTTTGGGCTTGTCATGTGTGGTTCCCCTTCCTTTGGTCTCATCTTCGTTATTCTCCATGAATAGTGGACTCCAGTCCAGACTTGCTTTCACATCCATCTGGGATGGATCATCCGGATATCTCAGGCTTCAAGCTGGCAGCATGGTTTCTCCAATTCCACTGATAGCTAGACAGCCCAGGCTTTTCTCCCCAGTCTGACCGATACTTCTTTCTTTCAACAAGGCCTCTACAAGAAAGATTTACAAAAGTAAATGGAAAAGATTCTGTTTATGTTCTCTTCAGAGGGAATTTGATCCTTTCACTGCTCTTATCTCTGTGGTCCTAGATTTCTTAGAATCTAATTTTGAAGAGGGAGTTAGCTTTTCTACATCAAAGTGCAATTGGCAGCTATATCTAATTTTCACTCAGGTGAAAATGCTTCCTCATTAGCTACTTTAAAGTTGTGCAAGGTCTGTCTTAGAGGTTTTTTCTTGCTTAGACCTCCAGTGAAAGACCCATAACCACCCTGGGATTTGACAGTTGTGCTGCAAGGGTTAACTGAGAAACCCTCTGAACCATCAGCTAAGTCTGATTTAATTTTTTTTCATGAAAAACAGCTTTTCTAGTAGCCATTACATGTGCAGGCCGAGTTTCTGAACTCCAGGCTATCTCTTTGAAATCAACATATCTTATTCCTCAAAAATGAACATTAATCAAGCCATTAATTTGCTTGCTTTCTTTCCCAGCTTTGCTAACAAAGGAGAATACATGCTACATGTTTTAGATATACATAGGCAACTATGTTTTTATCTCCACAGAACAAAAGATTTCAGGAAGTCAGAACAACTGATCTGATATTGTCAATCTTCACCCAATCCTTGACAGTGGGTTCAGTTCCGAGCCTCGGAACCGAGACGACCGTTTACTTTAGCTCGCGCTCTCCAAACTCTCGAGCCAAGCTCTACCCATAATGCTCCTCTCAGAAATTACCTCAGATCTCATTTGCCGCTTTGCAGGCCAGACGCGTTCGTTCATTCTCTCTAGCCTTGGCTTAGTTTTTTGTCAGTATTTTGTAATTTTTACATTTCCTTCCTCCACAATATTTCCCTTTATAACTCTTTATAATTCTTTGTACTTCTAACCGCTCCTACCTTTCTTATAGAAGCTAATTTTTCTATTTGTCCTTCTACTGTTGGTAAACTGTCCTGTACCATTGTCGGCACTCCCTTTACTCCTTTTAAATACATTTGAAGGTCTTCTTTCATACCATTGCTGTGCTGGTATTTTTCTCTCCTCCTCTAATTAAAAAAAAAAAAATAATAATATATGTATATATATTTCCTTATCTGTATTTCTTCACCCTGTTCCATAGTGTGACTGCTTCCGGTGATCATGGGGGAAAAACAAGAAAAACTTTCTCCTTCTAAGCCCTCTAAGGGCACATCCGGATTCAAAAGGTGTAAAAAATGTGAGGGCACTGCCTAGGGAAAATACACTTACTGGGAAACTGTGCGATTTGTCATGGGTTTTCAACTCGTACTTTGACTAAAGAGAAAAAAAGCTAACTTTGAAAGGGGTACTTAAGACTTTTTGAGTCCAGAACCAAAGCTAGTACTTCATCATCTTCTTCTTCATATAAAAGACGTTCCTCAGTTCCAAAGTCCTCGGAACCGTCAAGGAAAATAGCTAAACCTTCCTTGGTACCGAAGAGTTTATCAGAACCAGAGAATTTGACTGAATTGACTACTACTACTAAATTGGCTTTGGAGCCAACAGCTTCTTCTTCAGTACCTACTGATACATCAGTACCAAAGCAATTGGGGCTGCCTCTGCTCCCAAGAACGTCCTATTCTCCATCTGTGGAACTATTTAAAGACACTCCTTTTGTGGAAGTGAGACCCTCTAAATCTCCTTCCACTGCATCTGTTCGATCTACTAAGAGTCTCTCAGAGACAGACATCATGAGACTGGTGGATCAGCTACTGGTGGTGAGGGGATTGTCCTCGGTTCCAAGCCACACTGGGGTAGATGCATGGTACCTTTTCAGCTCCTTCAGAACCATCTATGTCTCTTTGCAGTGCCTTTGCAGTGTCGACCCAGGCTTCTGTTCCGGAGGCGGTCTCCTCGGTACGGAGTGTGACCCCAGTTCGAAGGAGTCGATTTCGGTTCTGGGCTCCCACCCCTCTATGGGGTGGGGCCAGCCTTCCGGATTATGGAGAGGGCATTGTCTTTTGGAGACTCACAGTCCGTGCCATCCCTGTCGGGACAGATTTCAGTATCCCCTCGTCCTGAGCTACCATCAGTCTCATCCCCAGGACAGAGGGCAAAAAAGTCTCAGGTAACACCTACCTTGGTAGTCTCTTCTTTGGATACTTCCCTGGATCATCCCCCTGAGGAAATCCCTGCCAAAAGGAAGTGCAAGAGGAAGCACTTAGACTCCCTGGAAGAGTCTTTCACTGAAGATACTGATTTTGATGAGGGGAAAGGTTCCTCTAGGTCACCCCCTGATGATGTTTCCTTAGGGGACATCCTAGAAATCCTGAAACAGTGGGGTGCCTGGTCCTCCTCCCAATCTTCCTTAGAGGAATCAGTATACCTGGAGGCTTTTCATGCTCAACCCTCTTCTTCTCTGCACCCACTGACAATCTCATTAAATTCATCTCTCAGTGGGCGTGGAAGATGCCCAATACCATAGAGCCAATCCCTAAGAGACCTGATCAGTTATTATCAGCCTCTAAAGGGGAACCACATTGGGCCAAAGGTATTCCCATTGACGCCATGGTGGTAGCAGCAGCCACCAAGAAGGAACTTGCCAAAGAAAGTCCTACTATCCATCCTCCTAACAAGGAGTCTAGGACTTTGGATAGACTCAGGAAGTGCGTTTATGCTTCAACGACCTTCACTCTAAGGTCCTTAAATATATGGTGCACTGTACAAGACTACAGAGGAGTCTGATCAAGGAGCTCTTGGATACCCTCGAAGGAGCAGTAGCTGAAGGGATACGAGATAAAGTTACTTCTCAGCTTGCAACCCTAGAAGCAATTTCTAACTTGTCCATGAGACTCATTGCCCATACAACTGAAGGGATGACTAGGGCAGTGAGTTCAGGTATAGCCATGAGAAGTAATTCCTGGATGAGCTTGTGTGACTTTGCGGAGCCATTTAAAGTGCCATTCGTCCCAAGGTAAAGGATACTCTTGCCAGATGTGAAAAGGATGGTAAGACCCTTTCTGCCATAGGCATATGTTTGTACACTCCTCAGAGACCGTACTCCAGGAACCAGAGGAGTGGGAGACAATGGTTTAAAAATCCAAAGGGCCTTTCTAGGATTCATGAGGCAAGGGCTTCTCCTGGAGCAGAGGGAGAAGCAATGGAAGATGCTGCCCTAGAGGCAGAAATGGACTGCAAAATCAGGGATCCATAGAGATCTTCTCTGGAGCTTCCTACCAGCACCCCCACTGTATGGGTGCCCAGTTGCCTGCCTCTGGAGGCAGTCAGGAGACGGCTTTCTCTGCACCAGTCTGCCTTGCAAATGTTAACAATGGACAAATGGATACAGGGAATTATATCCAGAGGTTAGGAAATTCCCCTATCACAACTTCCCAAACTTCAGAAAAAAATCCCAGATGTGCCACCCAGTCTCAGGGAAGCAGCAGTTCTAGTCATTCAAAGACTGCTAAACAAAATAGTCATCCAAAAAGTCCCAACAGACCAGAAAGGATTTGGATTTTACTCAAGAATTTTTTTAGTGGCCAAGAAAACAGGGGACTGGAGACCCATCTTGGATCTCAGCCAATTCAACAATGCAGTTCAGCAAACCAAATTCTGGATTGTCACAGTTCAATCAATACTTCCATTCTTGGAAAAAATATGAGTGGATGTGCTGTATAGACCTCCAAGATGCTTATTATCACATAAAAATGTAAAACAGCTCCAGGAGGTTTTTGCACTTCCGACTGGGAGCCAGTCATTTCCAATTCAGAGCACTGCCCTTTGGACTCACCACAGCCCCCAGGGTGTTTACTAAATGCATGGCAATGGTAGCAGCTCATCTAAGACTGCAAGGGTTTTGAGTATTTCCATATCTTGATGACTGGCTCCTCACTGCTGCCACCAGGTGTCAGTTAGAATGGGCAAGAGATTACACCATAAGTCTCTGTTCATCTCTAGGAATAACTATAAATTTCGAAAAGTCCACACTTCAACCTACTCAACATCTGGACTTCATTGGAGCTCACTTAGACACTGTCTTGGGAATTGCATCTCTCCCTCCGGAAAGGCTACAGCGTATAAGATCCCAGATCAGTCAAATACTACACAGCAACAAAATCCTAGTGAAGTTAGTTCTTCAGACATTAGGCTCCATGGCAGCAGCAATTACCCTAGTTCCCTTGGCGAGGTACCACATGCGGATATTGCAATGGCTATTAGCGTCCCAGTCATCTCTCATACACCAACCAATGTCACAGCCAATTCTTATTACCGATCACTGAAAACACAACCTGATGTGGTGGCTACACTCAAATCAGATTCTCTTCAGGCGTCTATTCATTCTCCCCAAGCCCAAGCCAGAGTGACCACGGATACTTCCTAGACAAGGTGGGGGGGGGCATTATCTGGTAAGGACAGTCCAAGGTACGTGGTCCCAACTGGAGGCCAACTTGCACATCAGTGTACTAGAGATGAGGGCAGTGCTATTAGCGTTGCAAGCATTCCAGGATGTCCTCCCTCTAGGAACAGTAGCTATTCAGATGGACAACATGTCATTAGTCTGGTACATAAACAAACAAGGGGGAACCAAATATTACCCGTTGTGTCGAGAAGCGCTCAGAGTTTGGCAATGGGGGATTTCTTCTAACCACTTTCTCACACCAATGTATATTCTGGGGAGCTCCAACATGATAGGAGACACATTTAGCACAAATATTCCCTTGCCTTGAGAGTGGTCTCTCAATCCAGCAGTGGAGAACAACATTTTTCACCACTGGGGCCAACCCTGTTGTGATCCCTTTGCTTCTCCTCTAAACAAGTGCAGAAGTTACTTTGCCCTAATCCCCCCTCAGGGGGAGTCACCCAGAGATGCTGTTCTCCACAATTGGCCTCCCAGTCTGCTTTATGCCTTTCCCCTAATTCCTCTCATTTCACAGTTCCTGAAGAAAGCCAAAAGGACGGAAAACTCAATAATCCTCATTGCCTCCTTCTGACATCAACAAGTTTGGTTTCCCTTCCTTTGGCCTCATTTGATTCAGAATCCATGGATTCTGGATCCAGTTCCAGATCTATTATCTCACCCAGAGGACATGGTGCATCTGAATCTCCAAAATCTCAAGCTCACTGCGTGGCTTCTCCAGTTCCCATGATTGCCAGGCATCCTTCTCTTTCCTCACCTGTTCGACAAGTTATTATCGCTCATCACAAATCATCTACAAGAAGACTATACCAAAGTAAATGGGAGAAATTTGCTAGATGGGCTCTAGAGAATGAAATAGATCCCTCTTCCAGTCCTATGCACAAAGTATTAGATATTAGATTTTTTAGCTTCACTTTACCAGTTGGGTTCCTTTACATCAACAATTAAAGTGCATCGAGCTGCAATTTCAAACTTTAATGTAGGACTGGAAGGTGGCCCTCTAATGTCACACAAATTGTATAAAGCATTCCTAAAAGGCCTCTTAATGCAAAGACGTCCTTTTAAAGAACCTATTCCACCTGGGGATCTAACTGTGGTTCTTCAGGCCCTGACCAGGAAACCCTTTGAACCATCAGCAACTTGTGACTTAAAACATCTGTCTTGGAAAACCTTATTTTTGGTGGCTATCACTTCTGTAAGGAGAGTTTTGGAACTTCAAGCTCTATCATGTGAACTTCCATACTTAATTTTTCATAAGGATAGAGTTGTGCTTTGAACTAATCCTTCCTTTATGCCCAAGGTGGTATCCAAGACTAATATTAATCAAACTCTGCAGTTACCAGCCTTTTTCCCTAATTTTTCGAACAAGGGAGAATATGGTCTCCATTTACTTGATGTGCACAGACAACTGCATTT
This sequence comes from Protopterus annectens, assembly GCF_019279795.1. Taxonomy (NCBI): domain Eukaryota; kingdom Metazoa; phylum Chordata; order Ceratodontiformes; family Protopteridae; genus Protopterus; species Protopterus annectens. The sequence continues at coordinate 99,362,554 of NC_056725.1, read as the reverse complement.
TTATCTTCACAGGACTAAAGTATTTAGGAAATCAAACCAACTTTTTGTGGTGTTTTCTTCTGTCCATCTAGGTAACCCAGTTTCTAAAGTTAACCTAGCTAAGCGGCTTAGAGACTGCATCACATTCATCTATCATTCTAAGGGGCTCCAACTTCCAAAAAACAGTTCAAGCACATTCTAAAAGAGCAGTAGTTACATCTGCAGTTTTTCATGCCAGAGCTTCTTTAGATGACATTTGTGCAGCAGCCACTTGGTCTTATTATCATATCTTTATTACTCATTACAAATTGGATCAGGTCTCAAGGGGACGAACATCCTCTGGCTCTATGGTGCTGAGGATTATTCTTCCATGAGACCTCCTGAGGCTAAAGTAGCTGGGGACTCTGTCCCACTGTCATGGATTGGGTGAAGATTGACAACATCAGATAAAGAAGTTATGTGTTACCATAATGTTCCATCTGTGTTGTCAATCTTCACCAGTCCTTGACATCCCCATCCTCCGTCCTCCTTCCTGAGACTCTTAGTAGACCGAACTTAGCCCTTGACTAGTTTACCTGTAAGGACTCATATTTGGCCTCAGTTAACTTAACTATCACATATCCATGACCCTTCACGTCTATCTGCCACTCTTTGGCAAACTCAATCTGATGTAATTTCTTAGAGGAGCATTATGGGTATAGCCTGGCTTGAGATTTTGGAGAATGCGAGCTAAAGTAAATGGCCATCTCGGTTCAGAAGCTCAGAACTGAACCCATTGTCAAGGATTTGTGAAGATGTACAACACAGATGGAATGTTATGGTAATACATAACTTCTTTTCTTTCTCTTTTTCCCCAAACCAATCGCACTATTCAGTTTCTACTATCACCTTGGGAAAATGGATTACTGATTGCATTTCTCTTGTTTACAGTCAGCAAGGTTTATCTCTAACCTGATCTCCTAAAGCACATTCCACCACGTCCGTGGCCACCTCTTCTGCTTTTTGGTCTAGATCTTCTATTGATGACATTTGTGCAGCAGCTACTTGGTTTAATCCTCATACCTTCATTGCTCTTTACAAATTGGATTTGACTTCCAGGAGCAGAGCTGCCTTTGGTTCTGCAGTACTGTGCAATATCCTTCCATGAGGGCCACTGAAGGTTCACGTAGCTGCAGACTCTGTTCCAATCATTGAGGAATGAATGAAAAAGAAAACAACAGATATTTAAGTTTTGTATTCACCATAACTATGCATCTGTGTTGTCTGTTGTCTTCATTCTTCCTCAACTCCCCACCCTCCTTCCCCCTTTCTTTCATCTCCTGGAGTGACCTTATGGTTATTGTGGAGCTTCTGTTCCAGGTTTGAGCCCCAGTTCTGTTACTTCTGTTCTTCCTTTGACTATGCTTAGGATTAATTATTTGTAGGGCTCATAAGGCAGCAAACTCGATCTGAGGTATAGCAGGTTGACTGGGGCATTATCGGTAGGGGGAGGAGCTTGTGAGCTGGCTCTAAGAGTCTTGTAAATATGGCCAAATCAGATCCGAGGTCGGATTTGAGACCTAGTCATTGAGGAAGAATGAAAATGGACAACACAGTTGGGCCTTCGGCTATGCATGTCCTCAAGGAATGGGATGAGAGGGGTAAGTTAATACAATTAATATTTAGGACTTTTCAGTTCCCCATGTTCTTCCCTTCCGAAATCCTCAACTCCCTTTAAAAGACAAAACAAACAAGGGGTGTGTGCCTAATAAAAGACAAACACCCAAAAAGAAATGGCAGAAAAGGACTAATACCAATCTCAGACTAGAAGTTTTCCCAAAAAAGGTGAAGTACTATGTCGAGGACCTTCTTATCTTACCTCCCCTTCCTGCCTCAGCACTTATTCCACTTTCACAAAATCTGACTCTCAGTGCCCCTGTTTGGCATCAGATTGTTTTTTTGAGAAATGGGTTTTAAAGGTGATCCAGGAAGGTTACAGTTGGAAATGGACAGAATTTCCTCTCCTTTCAGAGGGATCCCCTTCACCCTCCCAATCAAACAGAGTTGTTTCCTTAAGTGCTCAAACAAATATAGACCATGTTCCTGAAGAACACATAGGAAGGGGCTTTTATTCCAGAATGTTTATGGTCTGAAAAATGGAACACTCTTAGTGGCTCATTTTGAATTTTTCCTTTCTCAATCATTATGTGAATATTCCAAAATTCAAGATGTTGATCCTCCGGTCTGTGTTAGCACTACTCCCAGAGCACTGTCTTATGGTGACCTTAGACCTAAAAGTTGCATATCATTACATTCGCTTAGCACATGGCTTCATGGCATACCTAAGATTTTTTTGTACCTAAGTCACGTTATCAGTTCTCTGCATTACCCCTTGAGCTGTCTGCTGCATCAAGAGTGTTTACAAAATGCCTAGCTCCATTAATAGCCCACTGCAGATTGCAGGTTATCCACATTTCTCCTTTTTTAGACAACTTACATATCAGTGTAGAGTTTTAGCCCAAATGCCAGGAATCCTTAAAAAAGGTTACGTTACTTATATCCTAATTCATTTAGGATGCTAGATACATTTGCAAAAATCCTCCCTTACTCCATTACGCAGAATTCTGTTTCTGGGGTGCCTTAGAGACACTCATGCAAAAGGCTTTTTTGCCTCAAAAGAAAGTTAATTTATATCTGGAAGTATTCCAGACCTTTTCTCATCAGTCTCAAGCTTCTACCAGGTAATTTCTCAGGATGTTGGGTCTTATGGCTTCTATGATCTCCGTGGTACCACTTTCCAGACTGCATATGAGAAAAATTCAGTGATACCTCAAAAATATATGAACCCAACATTCTTATTCCATAGAATTTCAAATTCCAGTTTTTGACTTTATAAAGTCATTGCTGTAATGGTGGAGGGATGAGATGGTGCTCAATCCAGAGCTCCCTTTTTCTCAATCTATCCCTATGCAGTCTGTACAGACAGAGAGACAGCCTCCTCAGATTTTGTGTGGGAAGCAGTTTCAATGGGGTAAAAGTGCAAGGATTTAGGCAACGCAGACAGATCAAAGCAGATTGGTGTCAAAAGAGATGTTGGCTGTAATTCATGCATTAAAGGCTTCACATCATGTTTGAAGCATAGGTACTCTTCAGATTATTTCATACACACCAAGGTAATGTTGTACAAAAACAAGAGGGCACCAGATCATAGCTTTTGTGCTAATTGGCAGTGATAGCAGTTAGCTCTACATCACTCCTTATCCCTTACATACCATCAGAGCAAAACATAGTGACAGACAAGCTCAACAGATGCTGGAGAGACCCTCATGAATGGAAAACCAACAAAGAGGTCTTCCAGGAATTTATCCAGATGTGGGGAACCCCTTTAGTACATCTGTTCATCTCATTTCAAAACAGGCAACTAGATAAAAAATTATGTTTCAGGAATCCTTGCAACCATGCATGGAGAAATGATGCCTTATCATTTCCATGACCATGGGGTGTTCCTATATGCTTCTTCACCATTTCCAATGATTTCCACGGTAGTTCTGAAAATTCAGAAAAAGTCCAAAAAAAATTGTGGTGACTCCTTTCTGTCCCAGGCAACATTTTGTTTCTCCCTTCTAATGGAATTGCCCAAGGACAATTACCACAAGCATCCTCACAGACTGCATCTACTCACACAAGACAGGGGGAGTTTGATACACCTAGATGTCAAATAACTTTAACTGATTGCCTGAATGATTCCGTTTTGATACCTTTTAGGCACCTCTTTCATGAGATGTGCAGCAGGTACAGAAAGAGGCAAGAAAGCCTGCTGTTATAAAGTCATATATTGGCAAATGGAAAATATTTTCTAGTTCATGTCCAGTCAGTAACAAGGGTCCTATTATGGATGTTGCACCTCTGTTACTCAAATACTTCTATGAGTTATCTTTTGACCTCTCTTATTCCTCTATTTAGGTTCATCATTCAGCCATTTCAGCACGTATGCCTGTAGATCATCCCCTTTCTTCTCAGTTTGTTGTTAACGTTTTCTGAAATTATTTTTTTTGGGCGAGTAACTCCCATCTTCCCCCATCCTCCTGTAGAGAGATTGCTCTCACTTGGGATCTCAAATTTGTGCTGGAGAAACTGACTGTGTCACCATTTGAACCTGCCTTACTTGGAAAACTGTCTGTCTTGTTGCTCTGAAGTCTGCAAGAAGACTATCTTAGTTGCAAGCTCTTATGCTGGTGGAACTCTGTTTTTTCATAGGGATAGGGTCACTCTGCAAACTAGTCCTTAATTCGCTCCTAAGGTAGTTTCAGAGTTCACTTTGAATTAAGCCATCAGTCTCTCGGTTTTCTATTCAGATCCTAAAACAATGGAGAAGAGAGTCTTTGTACCCTGGATATGTATAGACAGCTGAGGTACTGTCTTGACTTAACCAAGTCCTTCAGGATAGCTAACCAGCAATTTATTTTCTGTTGTGGGACAAAGAAATGTCATCTTGTATCTAAACAGATTATTTCAAGGTGGCTGTCCTAGGCATTGTATTTTGTTACTCTAACCTTGGCAAAAATATTCCAGGCAGGGTTAAAGCACATTCTTCCAGGGCCTTAGCTTCCTCAATGGCATACTGTAAATAGGGTGGACTCTAGAAGCATTCTACAGGCAGCAACTTCGTCCTCTATTCATGCATTTATAAAGCAGTACAAACTGGATTCCTTCTCTGGGTCCAGAGCAGGCTTCCCTGGACCCATATCCTTCCTCCTCCTAGGCTGGATAAGGTATGATAGTCTACCCATAGGCTACTGTAGAAATGATAATGATGAACATAGTAAGTTGTAGAAGTTTCACTTACCTATAACAGTAGCTGTTCTAATTCTTCACTGTTGCAGTAGCCATACCCACCCACCATCCTGCTTACTGTATATAGTTAGTGTAGGTTACAACTGTATATTGTCATTGTTGCTGTTGTTGTGATTTGGTCAGGGTGAATTTCTCATTTTTGCACTTAGGGGCAAGAAGGTCCTGAAGATTTTAGTCATTCTGATGCTTTTATACTTCCCAGCCAAAAAGGCTTAGACTACAGGCAGCCAGAATGAGTGTGTGGGAAGGGTTTAGAGCTTTGGAAAGCTGGCTGGTTGCTGTGTCCTTGAGAGGATACAACCTATACGCTAATGCAGCAATGAAGAATATGAACATCTACTGTTATAGGTAAGTGCAGCTTACACAGTTGTACTTTCTTGGCCCTTCTTCAGCTGAAGTGTTTAAGAGATTTGATGAGAGGGAAAAGTTGATTCAAGGAGTGATCCAAATCTTCAGATTTTTTTTAAGGTAAATAAGAAATTTCCTTCCAGTTCCTTTCAATTCAACTCCCTTTTTCAAAAAAGCAGTTCAAACAACAAGGTGCCAAAAAACAGGATGTTTTAAAGCAGTCACAAGGAAGCTCCAAAAAGAAAGGGAAACCTCCCAAAAACAAGGACAGTCTAAAAGGTCAGAATGCCTGTTTGCCTCTTCAAATTGCCACCCCACCCTCACCTCCACCCTGGCAATATCTTCCTGCCCCTGAGTTTACATCTTTCTTTGTGGTACCAAATTGTTTCAGAGAAATGGGTTCTAAAATGTATTATCTTACAAATTAATGTTGACTCATGCAATCTCCTTTTATATTTTTGCTGAATGTGCTGATTTAATAGATACTGGAGTTACTAGGTTTTCATAGTTGTCCATCTACTCTAAAATAGGTATATCTGCAATGCATGTTTAAACTGGGTGAAGCTACCCTGTCATAGTTTTGCTAGAGGTTATATTTTATAATGTAATTCAAAGGAAACATCTCTGCTGGCTTTACTTGTTTTTTTTGTTAAGCATTTTGGTTACACTGTGATTTGCATCAGAACAATATACGTGAATATTTATACTGTATAAGCTGTAATCACTTACTGAGTGGATTAACTGTCTATGCTATTTGTGAATGGCAAGATATTACATTGTGTGTGTGAACTGGTTGCATATTACTGTATTGGTTTGATCTAAACCCATTGCTGTGTTTGCTTTTTTGTACTTTCTTGCCCCACTCTATTCCATTTTGGATTCTATTCTTATCTATGTCTTAGCTTTTATCCTCATGATACTGACTATAATTTCCCTAGTTATCTGCTCACATCCTTCTATTACTATTTGAACCCTCCCTACTTAGCTCTTTAGTCTTCTCTCTCATGCTACTTCTGTCTTTTTACAGCTACTGTGACTTATACAACCAAACTTATCTTCCCTTTCTCCCCCTCCCCTTCATTCCTAGATATTAAGCCTGTTGTACTCAACCTTCCTCAAGCTCCTTGGCTGATTGCTAATCATCTACAGCAGACCCTTTATGGCACAGCTATTGCCCAGAAATAACTTATGTATGTTTTACAGTTAAAAGCATAACAGCAATATTTCTGTAACTCATAACCGGCTACTGCACATCACAGAGACAAACTACTCTTCCCTATTCCTTCCCATTTGTCTCTACCTCCACTTACTTACCTGTACTAAAGAGTGGTTTTCCTATTTATTAGCAGTTGCAAATATTTGTCGGACATTTCCCCAATTACTTCCATCTGTCACTAGCTCTCCTAACCTTGCATCTACAGGTAATCTCTCTTCAGTCTCATCATTACTTTTTGCTGCATTTAAACATATATACATATATTTAGCACCGTTTATGGCCAAACAACTAGTGTCAGCCCTCCTGTCTTTAATCCCTCCTATTTTACTTATGTTTTTATTTGGCACACTGCTTAAGAAAAACCTGCCTTAAGTGCCCACTGTATATGTCCCGTAAATTCCCCTTTCTTTTAGCCATTCTTCTAATATACAGTTTTAAAAATCTAGTACAATAGTATAACACACAACTAAGCGGCTTACTGATTGTTTTTGCAGAACAGCTGTGACCAGGATCCAGCCCACTCCATTTGTCCTTGCTTCACTCGGGCTCACTCCATTCGCCTATGCTGTCCCCATTTTCCACCCACCTCCAGTACAGCTTCATTTATTTTAAGTTTACCATGCCCACCACTTTTGATTTTCCAATCAATAATACCACCACATAATTCCCCACCCATACTTAAAGGACATCCACACTCACAGAGTCAAAAAACATGTTCATTTCATCATGGTATGGTGTTTCCTGCATTTTAACACCACTCTGGGACTATTTACAGGTTTTTAAATATTTTTATATGTAATTTCTGAGTCTGACCACATGGGGTCTGGCATCTTGAAATAATTCTGATTGTTTACTCTGCCTCTCGGTATCCCAAAATGCAGTGCCCATCTGTAAAAAGTAACATCACGCAGGCCTCTTTCTTCCTAAAGCACCTGTCACTGCATTGATTTTACATGCATACAGTACTGTCTTTTAGTCAGTTTTAATTAACATTTCATGCCATTCAATGAATACTTAAAAGACAAACAGTGCAAATGCCACAGAACAGACTTTCAAAGTGATTTTTACTGCTGCTGCTTTTTAGAATGGCTAAATTGCATTTTTTGTGAAGCCTGAATTGTACTACTTTGACTCATCTCCCATCCCCCTTCACACCTAACTTCCCTAGCTGTCAAAGTGCTAAGGGTAATTTGAGCTGTTACCTGCTGTGATTGACAGCTTACTTTCTGTATGGGTAGGGGAAGGACCAGGGAGCTATGACATCACAGCATGAGTGTGTTTTTAGGGCAGTCATGGTGATGTCAGTTTGGGGAGGCAACTGGCCAGAAAACTACCTGTATTCAGTGGCCTTAGTGACATCAATAAATTGGAGACTGCAGCAAGGGCAGGATAAAAGTTTTTTGAAAGTGAAACCACCACAGTACAGTAAGGTACTATTCTAGTGGAGAGAAACAGTCAATTTAAAGTATTTTAAATGTTGTGTTGTTTATTCATAGCAGGGACAATAAACAGAGAGAAAAAGGACAGAGAATGTGAGCATTTAATAATAGAATCCCGTTGTTATCCTTTAACTTGCCTAATACCTACTCAGTCACAACCAATTAACTAACTCCACTTCCTTCCTCCTCATTATCAGCTCCATCTATCTGTCTCCTATTTCATAACAGCAACATTCCAACCAACTTACTCATCAAATAGCTCTCTCCCCTTCTACTTTAATAAAATACTTTACATCATCCCAAGCTCCAAAGTGTTATTCTTGCACGTTATTCCCCTGTTATTCTTCCTCCTGGCCACTCACTTAACATCCTAGCACAGTCAGCTAGCCACCACTTTTTTCTTATCTACCACGTCTTTCCCCTTTCCATACCACACAAAACCCACAAATGTTAATATAGCACCCTACCTTTATAACACTGCGAATACAGAACATTTTGCATATAGCTACGCAAGTCAGTATATACTACATCCCAATTATTTTCGCAAGTATATTAAACTAATACTAAAACTCTGAAACCCATTCTCAAACTCAGTCCCACATCTCAGACTTAGTGATGATATTCAACCAAATCCTGGCCCCAAAATTAATCCACAAGAAACTCACATCCCTCCTAAAATACAATCCTACAATGTAATTAATTCATTCCCTAAAGGATCTGATCTATTACTGCTCAACATTAATCTTTAGCTAATAAGACATATGAATTTAACACTGTCTCTCAGATTACTCCCCTGATATAACAGAAACCAGAAATAAACAAAATGAAATACTACCTCTGGGTTACAACATCCACCGACTTGACAGAGTAAATAAACGCGGAGTTGAAATAGCCATTGGTTATAAAAACAGTATAAGATTAGAACATTTAGAATCAAATCCCAAAGGATTTAACAATGTTGAGATATTATTTAGCAAACTTGAAATAAATCCCAATAAACATCATACATACATTCCTCCTGGGAACAACCCCACTATAATCGAGGAAATTCTCCAGTGATCATCCTTAACATTTCCACGGGAAACTATCATAATGGGTGATTTTAACACTAACTGGGTCAGCTGTACCTCAGATAACCCCACTAACTTCATTAACCTGCAAAGTTTCACCCAAGTAATTTCATCGCCTACAAGAATCAACAAAATCACCAAAAGGCAACCAGTTTTAGACTGTATCTTAACTAGCAAGCCCTCACTTGCTCATCCCTCAGGCTGCCTCCCTGACAGCATCAGTGACCACCTTCTTACCTACTTGCTCAGACAGCACCTTCACCTCTGCAAAAATACTATCGCCAAATCTGTAACAAAAAAGACTTTAAAACTCAAACATTCATATCCATTCTCCAACATTGTGACTGGACCTCATTAAGATCACTTCCCCTAGATACTGCTATAGATTACTTCTGTAACACTTTCATCAACATATTAAATAGGCTAGCACCATGGAGAACCACAAGAGTAAAATCAAATTATGATCCTTGGCTAACTAAAGACAGCAAACAATTATAACATCCAACAAAAACACCAAAGCAACCCGCAAAAATTCTGGTCCTGTATAAAAAAAAAAAACACTTCTCCAACCTGGCCAGCCTTCGGCACCAGCTCTAACAACTACAAATAATACAGACAGTATACCTACACAATTTAACATATACTTCACTAAATCTATACTTTCACTTACTAAGTACAACAGCAGTGCTCCTCTGTCTATACCAACAGAATCCAAAGAAACTACCAATACCTTTTCCTTCAAACCTATCCAAACTAACACTATAAAAAATGCTCAACAAGCTAAAACCTACTACTATAGCAGCTGACAACTTACCTACAGAATACATTAAGCTAGCAGCTGACACTATCTCCTATCCTATTTCCATTCTAATTAATTGCTCTGTCACAGACGTATACATTCCCATAATTTGGAAAATACATCATCCCACTACATAGAGGTGGGACTTCTACTGAACTCTCTAACTACAGACCAATAGGAATTCAATCTCCTCTACCCAAAATACTGGAAAAATGTATTCACAACTAGCTAATAAACTACCTCTTAAGTAATAATCTCCTAATACTCAACATGGCTTCCGACCTAATCAAATCAAAGTACCATAAATGCCCTTCTAAGTTTCACAAACACAGTCAACTAATACAGAAATGAAGGTAAACTAGTATCCTCCATCTTCCTGGACCTGTCCAAAGCATTCAACACCATCTCCCATCAGAAACTCCTCACTGAACTTTCAACCCAAAAACTCAGCTACTCATCTCTTGCATGGTTCCATAACGACCTATCTGGCTGACAACAAGCTGTTAAATTTAACCAAGATTTCTCCACTCTCTTACCTCTTACCACAGGCATTCCCCAAGGCTCAATCTTAGGTCCTCTGCTCTTCAGTATTTTTACCGATAAACTGCAAACTGCTACCTGCCTTGGAACTATTGTACAGTACTCTGATGACTCTACACTCACCTCTACAGCTACTTCCCTCTCACACCTTCAAGAAATAACTCAATGTTTTTTCTCAACTGTAGAATCCTGGCTGTCTAACTCACAACTAATTCTCAGTTCTAGCAAAACTAAACCAATGCTCTTTGTTCATAACAAATCCTTGGATTTTCTGTTCTCATTTCTTATTTATTCATCCAAAAATACCATAATCATTACTGTATCTGAAATAAAACTACTCGGTGTTCTAATTGACAATAACATGAAATTTGATAAACATTTATCTCAGATCATTAAAAAGACACACATAAAACTAGGAACTCTATTTAGAATCAAATCATACCTCACCAACATGACTAGATAATCTATTGCCAGGACCCACCTACTCTCTGCTGTGCTTTACACCTCTCCAATTTTCACTAACCTAAAGAAAACAGATTTAGCTAAACTAAATGCCTGCTACAACAAAATAGCCAAATTTGCAACAAATTCCCCACACAGATCCCAACATTGCACTGCTCTACGGCAACTCATCTGCTTAGAATTACCCAACTACTTAACTTATACCCAACTTACAACTGCCCACAGTATGATACACCAACCAGATAAGTGCCCTGCACTCTAAAACCTGCTTCAACTCTATTGTAACAGACAAGTGCTTAGATCCTCAAACAAATTTCTACTACAAGTCACAAAATCCAACAACAGTGCCAGGGATTCTGTCTATTCCAACTATGTCTCAAGAATTTGGAACACTCTTCCTCAACTCATCTTAACTGCTCCAAACCCCATACAGTTAAAAAAAACTAAAGTCTCACCTAATCAACACCTAGCTTTGTTCATGCAATACTCCTGGCTAAATCCCATTTTCCTGTATAATACCCTTTCTCCCCAATATATTTCTACCCTCTTTGAACATCAGATGGAACTCTACAATAATCTTCATTACCCTAATCTCCCCTTTCCCATCTATTTAGCTTACATCCTTCTTCTTTTTACTTTCCCTAAATCAGCATACCTCTCCTCTACTTTGCTGTATCTTCTTCTTCTTCTTCTTAACCTACCATTCTACTACCTCTAATTTACCTACCAATACTCCCCTTCTACATAATCACCTACTTCTTAGTACCATGCATTATCCTAACTTTGTCTCATCTACTTCATCCCTATCCTTATGCCACACTTTAGTCTTCTCACCTATTTTCCTTCCTGTGTTATTTGTTTACTCCCCTGTCTCTATCTTGTTCTACAGGTTCTACAAAAACGAACTTTTCACTATAACAACTCTCATTTAATTATATAGTTGAATATTTTTATTCCTATCGCATAAATGTAATGTCTAACTTATCATGGCAACCTAACTTATGTAACTCTTAGCAAGTTTATACTAAACATTGTATGCAAATACTTGTTTTATACATTAATGTGTATTCCATAGTTTTTATGATAACTCCAGTACTGTTATGTAATAAGCTATATAAACTATGTAAGTAATAGCCTCTTCTTTCCAGAGGCTTCTTCATTGCCCAGTAAATCAAATATCCCAATTTCTTCCCCATTCAGGAACATATGTCATCTGAAGGAGTCATAAAATCAGGGTCTGCCTGCCTGACAGATGGGCAAAGAGTTTTATTCAAGGATTTTTCTGGTGCCAGAGAAAGAAAGGACCTGGAGGTCTGTGCTAAACCTCTTCTTTCTTAATCTTTTTGTCAAAGTACCTACAATTAAAATGTTATCCCTTCAGACCCTGTTATCTCTTGTACTTTTATTAGCTTTCTTAGTAAAACTAGACTTAAAAGATGTCTGCCATCACATTCTCATTGGCAAACATTTCAGATGTTTTAATATTTTCTGTATCTGGCTTTCATTATTAGTTCTCTGTGTTACCTTTTGGACTATGTACTCTAAGGTTATTTACATTGCCTGGCTCCAGTATTTGCTTGAAGGCATTCATATTTTCCATATTTGGATGACTGTCTTATATTTGCAGACTTTTGGATGATTGTCTTAAATTTGCAGACTCTTTTTTCCAGTTGTTAAGAGTCCTTAGCAAGTGCTCAGAATCTTCTTCTCAGTTGGGGTTTTCAAATGAAATTACTGAAATCTTGTCTCATCCTTTCTCATAGAATAGTTTTCCTAGGAAGTCTGTTAGATTCTGTCCTGAGAAGAGCTTTTCTTCCTCCAGACAAAGCAGAGATGTTCCAACAGATGTTCATCATTCCCACTGCTACAGCAGCCTTTAGGCTATATAGGCTGTTTAATTAATGAGAAAACAACAACCGTCAAGCTTCATAAAACTCTGGCTTCTTCCTCTATACCTTCACTCTGACTGCTGATTGTCTAGCCCCAAAGGGAAATCAGCAATCAGACGTGAACATTTCTTCAGTGCTTTATTGCTGCTTCAAGGAGAAGCATTTCTGGGCCTTCACCAGAACAGCAATTGGCTAAGAGCTTCATTTCTGGTTGATAAATCCTTTTTGGGGTACCCCTCCACACAGAAATTGTTGCCCTTTTCAGAAAATATTATTTAATTTTATTTTCTGACTAAAAGCAGTATTTCATCTTTACGAACCCCAATATTTTTCTTAATCAATATTGGAAGTTTAATGCCAGGGACCACTATTTTTAGCTACTTGTGGTATTTAACTAACTGGGGACTATTTTTGTGAAAATATTTGAATGGCTTGTGTAAAGTTTTATTGCTATGACTAAAAGATTTAAAATGGGACTGGCAAGGATGTGTTTTTCAGTGCAGTTCTTTGTTCACTTTGTGACAACCTACCTGACAGTTTTCTTTTTCTGTCAGTGTATTTAGCATGTTAAAAGGAGTGCTGACAGGGAATTTGAATGCTGCTTGTGCTTTTACTTTGTCAGGGGGCTGGGATAAGAAGTGTGAATGTAAGTGTACTGCTTGAGTACACTAGGTGACAACTTGCTCCAGCAAAGCTTATTGCTTTTGGCATCTCCTCCACAGCTACAGCACAGATATTTACTCTGGTCCTGATGCTTCTATTCTCCCTGTTTCTAGAAATAAAAAAACACTTATCAAGGAGGCCCTGCTAGTGCTATGGGCTCACTGTACACCTCAGCCGTAGTGGGTGAACTTGTCGTGGCCATCGGTTGTTCCTCAGACCATTCAATTACCTCTCTGGCTTCCTCTAGTTCAGTCCTCTCAGCTACCATGAACTGGAACTCAGCCATGTCCTCTTCATCTGTTTTAGTGTCCAGTATGAGCATGACAGAACCATCTTGTGTAGGCCTTGGACAGACTGCAAAGAATTATTCATGGGGTAAATGGGACACGAGACCATTAGATTGGTCAGATGTCCTTTCTTCTAGCCTGTCTGCTTCCACAATGATTGCTATAAAGAAAAAAACAAAAGATTAAATGTTGTATATCTCAAGAAATAATTACAGTTATGAAAGCTGATTTTCTCACCTAAGCAAGGCATGCATTACAGGCTATGAATCCTGGTGTTCAGAAGCCATTACAGTTGGGCATTTCTTGTAAAGGAGTTCTTGAGGAAACATGGTCTGATAATTGTGCAGAGATGGGGCTTCGTCTTCTTCAGAGTCATAAACCCAGCTTTCTGGCTATGAGAAAAATATTAACTCTTACCCTTATGTGGAGGAATTTTCTTTTAATCATAGCCAGGATAAATGAGGTATTTTTTTGAAAACAAACAAGAGTTTCTGCTGAACTGATATGTTACAAATGGATAGTCCTCATTTTGCACCCATCCCTCCTATACTGCCAACCCTGGAGGATGTGTTGAATGCTGCCCATAATCATCCTGATGGCACCACTGCCATTCCCTAAAAAAGCTGTTAAAATCTATAAAGTGCTTCAGAGTAATACATTTTTTTCTCTTATCTTGATCAGACTCAGCAGCTATTTCCAATGCTTTACATGCTGGCAGTCGGCTGATATTGAACTCTAACCCTTCTCCTGTTGACAGGGAAGGCAAGGTGTTGGACCACCTAGGTGAAAGAAGGTTTTCTTCTTCCCTTTTAGCTTTCAGAATTCTCAATTATCAGGCATACATGTGGAAGTTTATGCTCTGCTAAATGGATAGTCTGAAGGAATTTGCTACGTCTTCCTACAGAAGAAAGGTCTGTTTTGAATTAAACTGTTTGCGCTCTGTCCAGGTATCTAAACATGCTTTGAAGAGTATTAATGACTGTGCATATACTGTGTCTAAGACCACTTCTACAATGTTAAGAAGATAATGCCTGCATATGTAACCAAAAGTTTCCTCGTGTTGAGGTAATGTCTAAAATCTTAGATTCTGCTTTTGAAAATGAGGTATTGTTTGGCTCTTCTTCTGTTCAGGTTCTGAAACAATTTGATGGAAGAAGTAGGGAGTATCTAAGATGTTTTATGCCCCCCAGTACACAACATTTAGGCATCTGTTTTTTACTAAATGCTAAATAAGCAAAGACAGTCATATTTTGGACCTAAAAAGAGATAGCTGAGGAAAATGACAAGAAACAGGAGTATTATCAGGAAAGGGAACAGAGCAACAGTATAGAATGACTATAGGTTCATAGGTGGTTACTTGGCTATTAACCCATGAGCAATTTTAAGCCTAGCCAAGCTTGCCCAATTTTATGAATTAAAATATAGGTTTGTATACATCAAGTATTCACAGGTTGCTCCTGTCCATTATGGGCATAGATGCCAGTCCAGGGATAAATTTGTGATTTCTCATCCACTGGTCCAAGTTACATTTGAATATGGTTAGGGATGACTTCTGCCTCACATAGATGGGAATCCTGTTCCAGAGATGGGGTAATGTTTGAGATGCCTACCTGTTCCTCCATCATGTTCTGTTTATGTCACAGACAAGGTTTAAGGTCTTAGAACAGATATTTATGATTCTTTTTGTTTTGCAGATATGCAACAAATCCATCAATGTGGGATCAATGGCTGATTTGTAGGTAAGTCAGAGATTGCTTTGCAGCAGTCTGTAGGAGACCGAGTACAGGGATAGTACTTTGAAACAGTCTGCATAAGACTGGTTGTTTACTCTTTGTATTCTTTTTGTGTGGAACCACTGTGGTCTCCCAAGCTGTTTCAAGTGCCTAGTTAGGTCCATGCTGAAGGGTGCATTGTACTCATTGACTGGCCATTTGAGAGCTGTGTACAGTGGAATAGTGGCATCTTTGGACTTGGATGCCATACCCTTACTTAAAAGTTGCATAACATAGAATGATTTTCTCATCACAGTAGACACGTGATGATTAAAGGTCAGGTTATTTTCAAACATGGGTTCCCAGATGCCTGACCATTGGGCCAACCATTCTTTCTCCCTTTCCTCCGACAAATATATCCAAATACCTCTTCCAGAAGTTGTTCCTCAATATCTCCCTTTGGCAAAAGATTGCCTCAGACTCTTGGGTGTTAAAACTAGTGCAGGAGGGATTACACATGACACTGGATGCAAAAACTCCCTTTCAACAGAATTCCTCCCTGTCCTCCTAACAAACAGAATATTCTCCTCAACGTTTTCAGTCTTTACACACCCAAGGAGTCATACGTCAAAGGGGCAAAGGTGTCTATTCCAGAATGTTTCTAGTTCTAAATTTAGAGGCCTTTTTGGAAAAAAGTGCTAGATCTTATATTTCTAAACCTGTATGTGAAAATATTCAAATTCAAAATGTTGAACTTACAGAACCTGTTACCCCTTATTTCTCCCATGAGTCACATGTTAATACTGGATGTAAAAGATGCTTATTGTTACATTTCCATAGCCACAGGCTTCAGTTGCACTGAGAAAGAGTTTTGTAACTCAAAGTAAATGCATTGAGAAAGAGTTTTGTAACTCAAAAACGTTGCTGTGTTTTATTAAAATAGTGTTTGGTGTTGAGCTCCTGTCATTTTTTCCTGGATATTCTTGTTGCTTTGTCTTCAAGAGCTCTTTGGACACCAGGACTGGTTGTTTTTGTGTGTTCATCTGATTCAGACTTTGGGACTCAGATCTGATGGGACCTGACCTCAGCACCTTTCAGAAGCTTTGCATCCAGGGCTCTGACTCTGCCCTACCCATAATTCCCTATGTTCACCAAAAATATCTCAGATCTCATTTCACACTTCTTTCACTAGCATTGAAAATTGAAATCGCCACTCCCAGTGACTGTAGTGTGTTGCATACAGAGAGACACAAAGTCATAAAATATAAGGATCTGCAGGCAGAAATGAGAACAATGTGGAAGAAAGATACTCAGTTCCAATAGTAGTAGGAACAACAGGTCTTAAGAATCTATAATCATATTTAGATATGTTAGCAATCCATGTAACCCCGTATGAATTTCAGAAGGAGTTATTACTGGGCACATTGAGGGGGCTGCGAAGAGCACATTTGGCTGACATCAAAGTTTGAAACAATGCTAATTTCATGAACTTTAGTCATACTTTGACTTAGGAATGGGGTCCATTCCCATCATCGTATTAGAAACCCAAACGACTTGGAGAAATAAAAAAAGGATGTGGTCTGTGAGTGCTCTGACTTTTTCATCTTAGAAGATTACTGATACCTTTCTGCTTTGTTGTTTCTGGGTTTTTTAGGTCTTTTCTGTTTTGCCCCTATAGATTTTTCTATGGAATTTCCTTCCCATTAAAAGAAAATCTTCTCAAGAAATTTTCTCCTATCACTCTAAACTCCTCTGAGCTGTTGGTTTATTATTATTATTATTATTTCGTTATTATTATTCTTGTTATTAGTATTATTGCTGTTATATTCAGTAAAGGTTTTTAATTTTTTTTTTTGCTTAATAGTAGTACTTGTTTTGGTGTAGTTAGTTTATGTTTTATTGCTACTCTGAGGTTTTTTTTTAACCTTGTCATGATGGACAAGGTCACAAGATTCAAGAAGTGTTTGGCCTGCATACACAGAATTCCCATGCAGGACCCTCAGTCCTTGTTTATGTATTGTCTAGGTATGGCACACCTGGACTCACTGTGAGGCATGCACCTCATTCGGTTCGAGAGACTTACAGGGATGCAGGGACAAATTAGTCCTTAAGGACCTTCTTCCCACCCAAGCAGGAATGCTGACACCTTCTTCTGCTTCTGAGACTTATTCTCTGGCCAAAAAAAAGATGGAAAAGCTTAAATAAAATTAAAAAAAGAATTAGAAAAGAGATCTAGAATGCACTCTCTGGATCCAAAGACACCAAAGCATTTGCATCCATAAACCATTCAGATCCATTTGCTAGTGCCTACTTCATGCTTCTCACCAAAGCCAATGAGTCCTAGGCTCCACTCCCCCTTCCTGCAAGAGTAATGCTCCTCCTGGCCACCTTCAGTGGCTTCATCTTCGAGGCTCTTCTACGAGGAGCCTTACATAAGCAGATGCTGACAGGATGATGTGGAGGTTTCTCCAGATGCAGATTCAACTGGGAGTCCCCCCAGTGCCATCCTCTTTGAGCTTGCTGGCTCTGACCCTGTCCACCCCTCCACTGGTGTCTCTATTTCTGGTGTAGCCTTCAGATACAAAGTCCAAAAAATCCAAGGCCCTGCAGAGCACGTATGTCAGAGTCAGTAGTCCTTTTGACTTTGACTCTGATGGTGTCCCTTATTCAGTTAATTCCGTTTTTGTTGAATTGGGATGACTCCTGGAACCAAAGCCTCAGAGCCTAGGCTCAAGGGACAAGGTCAACTAGAAGTTGTCAGAGCTCTCTCTCCCTGTCAGCACCTCAGTGCTCAATAGCTCATGTCCATTGTCAACCTCTGAGCTGGGAAGGGTCAGAGCAGAGATTACGCCTCCAGTTCACTTTTTGGATTGGAGGAGTGCTAGTTCAGCTCTTATTGCAAACTCAGCTTTGAGGCATTTGAAATTGTTCTCTCCAGATCACGAGGTGTCTCTGCTATGTTCATCTCCATCCTGACCTCCTTTGGCTACTATGTCTGACTTCCTACATCCTGATCAACTGGGAGAGCCAGCTTCTTTTAGTCCTGGGATGCTCACCATGTAAGCTCCCAGTCTGATTCTGACCCTTCCTCAGAAGTCGCAATGAGACAGGTTCATACGAAACAGACTTGTAAAAGGAGACCTTTAGACTCCTCTCCTGAGTCAAGCACTGAAGACACAGACCTTCATTAAGGTGAAGACTCCCCGCAATCCCATCTGGAAGGGTTGGTCCACAGATACCCACTATCCTGAAGAGTCTGTGTTCCTCAAGGCTTTTGCATATGACTGCAGAAGCCTGACAAGAATTTGGTTGTCCCTAAACATAGGGCACACAAGAATAAGGGTCACCCACTGGATGCCATGTTTGTGGCAGCAATCACAAAGAAGGAACTCTCCGAAGAGTCAGGGAGTCCAGAGTGTTGGACAGGTTTGGGAAATGGTCGTATGCTTCAATGACTGTTGCACTTAGAGTGCTGAAGTACCTTGCCCACATGACACATTTTCAGAGGGACTTGATGAAAGATCTGACCAAGTCCCTCTCAGGAGACCTACCGGCATACATGCAGACATCTGTGGAGTCCCAGGTTTTCACACTGCAGTCTATGTCCGCCATATCCATGTATCTGCTTTTCAGTGCAGCTGATGGTACAGCCAGAGTATCAGGCACCAGCAATACCATCCACTGGCATGTCTGGATGCATTTATGTGACTTTAGGAAAGGCTTTAAAATGTCCTTTTTCAACAACCCCCTTTGATTTTTTTTTACTCCCTTTGGACCCAAGGTGAAAGAAACACTAACCAGGAGCAAGCAAGAAAGCAAGACCATGTCTGCCATTGGAATCCACTTTTCCACCCCCACAGTCCACCTTTTTTAGGAAACAAAAAGGGAGAAAAAGGATGTGGTTTCATAAATCTCATGCATTCAGCCAAAACATTCCTATGGACAGACCCCTCCTGAGTCAGAGGGAGAGGTAATTTCAATGGACATCACCCTAGAGGCAGAGAAGGATCTCAGAATCATGGGATTTACAGTCCTTTCACTGAGAATCCCTGCTGGCACTCTTGAAGGGTTGTCTGACTGCCCCAGTCTGGAGACAGTTTGTGGGCATTTATCACTCAAGCTGGCAGGGCATCACGCAAGATGTTTGGGTGCCGAGGATAGTCAGCAGCTGCTACAGTATTCACTTTGTTTCTTCTCCAAAGAAAAGGAGAAGGATACCAGGCATACCACCTAGTCTGCTGGAATCAGCAAAAATAGAAGTTCAAAAGACACTAGAAAAAAAGAGATATCCACCAGGTCCCCCAGACCAGTTAGGATCCAGAGTCTATTCCAGGTTCTTTTTAGTTCTGAAGAAGACGGGAGACCTTAGGCCAATTTTGGACCTGAACCACCTCAATCAGTTTGTGAAACAGACAAAATTCTAGATGGCCACAGCTCAATCCATTTTACTTATTCTGAGGAAGGACAATTGGATATCTCAATAGAGTTCCAGGATGCCTACTATCATATCAAAAGAGCAAGGAAATCCAGGAGATTTTTCAATTTCTGGCAGGGAGACAATCATTTTCAATACAGGACACTGCCCTTTTCTCTCATCACAGCCCCTTGGCTGTTCACCAAATGCATGGCAGTGTATCTCCGGCTGTAGGGATCCTGGATGTTCTCATATTTAGATGATTGGCTCCTCACTGCACCAACCAGAGGTCTGCTTGTCCAGCACGGGGGGGGGGGTCTTGCTCCCACTTGCGCCGCAGTTGGGAATTACAATCAGCTATGCAAAGAGCCAGATAATACTGACACAACAGTTAGAGTTTATTGGGTGCCACCTGAACACGAATTATCAGATAGCCAAGCTCCCACAATCCAGCATAGTCTGTCTTCATCAAGTAGTTTATCAGGTTCTTCATCACCTCTCTCCTCCCACAATACTGATTCTCAGCTTGCTGGATATGGTGGCCACTTTGATCACTTTGATTCTGCTAGCAAGATATTACATCAGAGTTCTGCAGCTGGTCCAGCAGTCAGTTATGGCTCACTCACTTCATACTCCATTTAGTCTCAAACTAATTTGTCAGCTGGTGGTTGACCTCTTCAGGGGTTTCAGATGGTCAACCATTCTCCCTACCTCCTCCAGGTACAGCAACCACCAACATTTCCATTCTGGGGTGGGTGAGGGGGTGGCATTTTGAAGAGAACATGGTTCAAGGTTTAGTCAACCACTGAGGCCAGCCTTCATATAAGTGTCTTGCAGATGAGGGCAGTCCTCCTAGCACTGCAAGCCTTGCAGGACGCCTTCCCCAAGGGTTTGATCTCCATCCAGACAGACAACATGGCAGTAGTCTGGTACATCAACAAACAAGGGGGGGCCCATTTGTACTCACTTTGCCAGAAGGCCATGAGAGTGTGGCAGTGGGTAATGTCAGCAACTCACATTCTGTGGAATTTCAGCATTCTAGCAGACAGTCTGAGCAGGTCTATTCTCCTGCCTCACAAGTGGTCCCTCAATCAAACAGTGTTAATGTCACTGTCACTTTCAGTCACTGAGGCCAACCTTACTGTGATCACTTTGCTTTGCACCTAAACAACAAATACAGCAATTACTTTGCCCTGATCCCACCACAGGGTCAATCACTGATGGATGCTGTAGTCTACAATTGGCATCCGGGTCTACTGTATGCATTTCCTCCCATATCATTGATAATAAAATGTATTCAGAAAGCCAGAAGGTGCAAGGCCAAAGTAATCTGCATTGCCACCATTTTGTCTTGGCATGTTTGGTTCCCCTTCTTCTGGCTTCATGTTGTACATCTGCCCTGGAAGTTGACTTTTCATCCAGATCTTCTGAGTAACCTGCCTGGTGAGCCTTTTCCAGATCTAGAGACCCTGAAATTAACCACATAGTTCCTCCAGTTCTGACAGTGGCCAGAGATGCCAGGCTTTCCACTCTAGTGGTCCACATTTTATCTACCACACAAAAGTCAAATACTAGGAAAGTTTATCTTAGCAAATGGAAAAGGTTTTCCATCTGGGCCTCTTCCAAGGGAATAGATCCCTTTTTGGCACCTCTTTCATCCATTCTGGAGTTCCTGTTTCCAGACAGGATCCGGTTACTCTTCTATCAAGGTACAGCTAACAGCCATTTCCAATTTCCACTTTGGACAGAATCCAGCTCATGTTGCTTCTGCGAAGATGTCAGAAATTTTTCTGAAGGGAACTTTTCTCTTGAGGCCTCTGTTCAGAGATCCCGTTCCTCTGTGGGATATTACTATCATCCTTTAAGCCATAAAGTGTCTTTCTTTAAAGACTCTGTTCCTGGTGGCCATTACTTCCATAAGATGGATTTCAGAGTTGCAAACATTAGCCTGTAAAAATCCATACATGGTTTTCCACTAAGACAGGATGCCTTTGTGGACAAATCCCAGTTTTCTTACAAAGGTGGCATCAGAAATGATCCTTAATCAGACAATCAATCTGCCAGTGTTCTTTCCAAAACATTCTAATAAAGAAGAGTGCACTTTACACCTATTAGATGTTCCTAGGCATCTCTGATTTTCTTTACATAGAACTAAGGATCTTAAAAAATCTAATCAGCTTTTTGTTGCTTTTTCCAAAACAAAACTGGTCAAGGTGTATCTAAGGTCACTCTAGTTAAGTGGCTGTCTCAACATATAATGTTTGTGTATGAAAAGCTGGGACTATCTCTAACAAACAAATTAAAGTCCCATTTTACTATGGCAATAGCCACTTCTATTGATTTATGGGCAGAGTTCCTGTTGATGAAATTTGTGCAGCTGTTGCTTGGTCTACTGTTCACACCTTTGTTTCTCACGAAAAGCTGGGTATACAGTCCAGATCCCATACATATTTTGGTTCCACCGTTCACAGGAGCATCCTTCCATAATACCACTCAAGAGTCTCAGTAACTTGGGAATCTGTTGCAAAGGTTGAATCAAATGAAACATTGGATATGAAAGTTATGCAATTTCCATATCACTAGCTCCATTTTGTCTTATTTTTCATCCAGTTTAACATCCCTCCTTCTGAACCCTAACAGATGCCTTGTCCTTGGACAGCCTTTATTTGCTGATCCTTATGTTGTTACCTAATTGTCCTTTGTTCCTCCTGTAAGTTGCATGTATATAATTTATTGTGGGCAGATATTTTTTCCCTCTTCTGAGTGGGCAAACTTGATCTGAGGTATTTTGGGGAGCAGGGAATTGTGGGTAGGGGAAGAGTCAGAGTCTTGGATGCAAAGCTTATGAAAGGTGCTGAGGTCAAGTCTGATTCGATCTAAGTCCTAAAGTTTGAACCAGATGAAAAATTACAACACAGATCTGGCATTATGGTAAGTATATATCTTTCTTGTTTGGGCTTTATAAAAACAGAGCTGCATTAGTGGAGATAAATTCAGCTGAACCCAGGTTTTCCTTTCTCTTCTCAGACCCCAAACCAATATCTCACCACAGATGCTTCAGATTTTGCTTAGGGAGTAGTTTCCATGAGGATAAAGATGCAAGGCCTGTGCCGTCATTCATACAGACCAAAGCTCATCAGTATATAAGAGATGCTGACTGGGATCCATGCCTTAAAATCTCTTTATCACCTATGGTCATCAGGAATTCTTCAGGTAATTACAGACAATACCAGAGTCATGGTACATAAACAAGCAGGAAGGCAGAAAGCGGTACCCCCTGTGCAGGCTGGCTGCGATGGCTTAGGAGGTAGCTCTAGAGTATTCCTTTCATAAAATTAATACAGTCTGTTCCTTCCAGCTTCTCGGGTACAGCAGAAAATCTCAGATTTTCCCTACATGCTCTGTTCTCTGATTCTATTATTTTTTTAAACATCTCTTTTTGTACAGTCTCATATTCAGCCAGCCTTTTCTTCCTTTTGTTCTCTTGAGTTTTGCAGTTTTATCACCTTATCTGAATATCTGTTTAAAGCTTCTTCCTTTTTTTTGTAGCCTTTTATTCTTTGAGTTGATATGCTCCATCAGTGTTTCATTTATTTTAGCCAGGTCTGTGTGCAGTTGCGTTATACTGTCCTCCAGGTTACTGGAAGTCATGTCTGGAGCTTGCACTGCTTTTTGCTGAACAGCTACATTATTTTTTGCAGTCAGTGTATTTTTGTCACCTTTTATACCTGAGTTTCCTTCAGGTCCTCTGTATTCTTTTTTCCTGGCATCCAGGCAGTGCACTTACTAGTTAGTTACTGAAATTTACCTAGAAATATATGTCCACTGGCTTTCTCTGCTAAATTTCTGTTTTCACACTGGGAGAGCTAGATTTAAGCTGTTATTCAATTCAATGTGCAGCTATCTTACTGTTACAGAATTTCTTAACCCTCAAACATATTACAGTCTGTCCGAGCAAAACATAGTGACAGACAAGTTGAACAGGATCAGGACAGACACTCAGAAATGGAAATTGAATGAGGTGGTCTTACAAGAACTGATCTATTTGTGAAGAACACCTAAAATAGATTTGTTTACCCATTTTCAAAATAGACAAGTAAACAAACTCTGCACCAGGGCTTCTTACAAGCAAGCCTGAAAAACATGCATTTTATTCCCTTCAATGGGAGTGGTACTTTATGCTTTTGCACCCTTTTCATTGATAGCCAAAGTAATTCTGAAAAATCAAAAGGACTCCCAAAAAAATAATGTGGTGACTCCCTTTTGGTCCAGGCAACACTGGTTTTCCCTTCTCATGCAGTTGACCAAGAGCAAGTACCACCACAAGTTTCCTCACAGACTGGATCTACTCACACAAAACAGGGGGAGTTTGATACATCCAGTCTCAATCAACTTCAGCTGCCTGCCTGAATGATTCATTTCTAATACATTTTAGGCACATAGTTCATGAGGAAGTGTGGTAGATACTAAAGGAGGCTAGAAAACATTTTACTAGAAAATCATATATTTGTAAGTAGAAGTGTTTTTTTCTTGTTGAAGCCTAGCTAATAACTTAGGGCCCATCAGGGTAGTTATACCACTGGTGCTCAAATATTTGTATGAGTTACTTTCCGTTGGCCACTCTTATTTCTCTGTAAATGTTCATCTTGTGGCCATTTCAGCAAGTGTGCCATGGAAACCCCTCTTTATTTTCTGTTTGTGGTAAAATGGTTTCTGACAGAGTTTTAGACCTGGGACCTTCTTGTAAATAGGCTGAGCCGCATTGAGATCTCAACATACTGTATATAGCTCAGGTCTGACTCCCTCCTTGAGGCAAGCATATGAGCAGGTTCGAAGCTTGGATGCTTTGGAGGTTTTGGCCTCCATGCGACCTGCCATGGCTTCTGTCAGTCTGTCTGCCTTTGAGGTAGTGGGGAGGGCTTTCTCTCAACTGAGGGATTCAACTAGTGTCTCATCCTTGGATCCTACATATTTTCCTGTTTCAAGTCCCCAGCTCTGATCCTATCAGATCTACTCCACAGAGACAGCTGGTACCATCTAACATCCAGACAGTCCCAAACAAGGAACTTCCCTTATGTTCGGATATCTCCCCAGATCATCCCACTGAAGAGGTTCCCCCAAAAAATGATGTGCAAAATGAGGCACATAGATTCCCCTCTGGAGTCTTTCACCAGGGATACTGACTTTGATTAAGGGGAATGGTCCCCCAGATCTCGACTGGATGAAGTCTTACTCATTCAGAGACATCCTAGAAGTTCTTAAACAAAATATTGGATGGTCTTCAGATGCCCCCTCCCCCCCAAAGAGGAGTCTCTTTTTCTGGAAGTTTTTGATTCTGGCCCATCTATATGCCTTGGGTGACTCCCCTGGTGGATGAGCTTGCCAATTTAATCTCCAGCCAAGAATGGAAGGAACTGGGCTCTGTTGAAGCAATTCCCTAATGCCCAGACAAAATGTTATTACCACCAATGGGCAGACTACACCTACCCTGGAGCAAAGGAGTCTCTGTGGATATTAGCAAGACTTACAATGTTCGTGTATTTGGGTGTATTTGTGCAGGAATTGCTTAATAAACTATATTCTTCAC
This sequence comes from Protopterus annectens, assembly GCF_019279795.1. Lineage (NCBI taxonomy): Eukaryota > Metazoa > Chordata > Ceratodontiformes > Protopteridae > Protopterus > Protopterus annectens. The sequence goes on along the minus strand of NC_056725.1, from coordinate 99,337,316 downwards.
TAGTACACTCCCTTTATTGGACTTCCACAGCGATTTTTTTGTGGTTTCTAGCATTGCTTTTCACTGTCATCTCCTTTGTTGGTTTTTAGTCTCTGTGGATACCATGGGTGTGGTGGCAGCCATGAAGAAGGAGCTAGTGGAGCAAAGTTTCTCTGTCCATCCCCCTAACAGAAAGTCCAGGGCATTGAACTGGTTTGGAAAGTGCATAGTTGCTTCAGTAACCATTGTCTTAAGGTCCCTGAATTATTTATCGCACTTCACAAGATTATAGGGGGATTTAACCAAGAAACTCTCCAAATCCCTCTCAGAGCCCATGCCTGTAGAGGACTACAATAGGTCCTCTTCACCACTGATCACTCTTTTATTGATTTCTAATGTGTCCATGAGGTTAATATCCCATGTTTCCCATGATATAGAGGATACCTCACAGGCAGACGGTTCAGGAATAGCCATTAGGGACATGCCTGGATGCAGTTGTGCAACTTTGTGGAGCTTTTCAAGTCTTCTTTCATCAATGCTGCCTTTGATGGAATGTCTCTGTTTGGCTCTTCTGTAAAAGAAACTCTTTCCCAGAGTGGACAGGATTGAAAGACCATGTTTGCCATAGAGATACACTTTTCTACCCCTCAGTGATCATTTTTCTGGACTCAAAGAGGATTTAAGAAAATGTGGTTCCATAAATCCCATGGACCTTTCCAGGATTCAAGTAGGGACAACTCCTCCAGAGGCTGGTGGGGGAGTTCAAATGGAAGATGCCATCCTGTGGCAGGGGAAGCCCACAAAACCAGGGTTTCTGGATAGTATTTTTTGGCTAGACCCTTTCAGCACTCCTGAAGGGTTGCCTAAATGCCCACCTCTGGAGGCAGTCGGGTGAGTGCTTGTATTTGCACCCAGATGCCTGGGCTTCTATAACAAAAGATTCTTGGAAGCTAAAAATAATATCCAGATGTTACTTCCTACAGTTTTTCCAGATTACCCCAAACAAAAAAAGAAAATTTCCAGACATATCACCCAGTCAGAGAGAAGCTGCAGCTCAGGAGATAAGCTGCTAGTCAAAAAAGTCATCCAGGAGGTCCCATCAGACCAAAGAGGATTTGGGACTTACTCAGGGTTCTTTTTAGTGCCAAAAAAGACAGAGGACCCAAGACCAATTTTGGATCTAAGCAACCTGAACTAATCTGTGAAGAAGCCAAAGTTCTGAATGGTTATGGTTCAAACTATTCTGCCCTTTTTATGCAAGGACGATTGGATGTGCTCAGTCAGTCTTCAGTCCTTGTACTATCACATCAAGATGAACAGATGATCTTGAAGATTTCTGCACTTTCAGCTGGGGGCCAGACCCTGTCAATTCAGGGCCCTGCCCTTTCATCTCACCACAGTTCCCAGAATGTTTTCCAAATGTATGACAGTGGTAGCAGGTCACCTGAGACTGCTGGGAATCTGAGTGTTTCCATATCGAGAAGAGTGGCTCCTCACTGCCCCAACCAGGTATCTCTTAGAAAAGTCTACAGACTATTTGCTCCAACTTTGTCAAAGAGCAGACATTTAAGTCAACACCTCAAAATCTTATCTACAACTTGTACTGAGCGTGGAGTTCATATGACCAGATGAACACAGTAAGTTAGATAGCCTCTCTCCCTACAAATCGTGTAGACACAGTCAAGATTCAGGTACAGCAAATTCTTGTTCACCCTTCTCCCCAAGCCAGACTTGTCCTTCACGCTCTAGGTTTGATGGCAGCTGCCATAATCTCATTTTCTATGGCTCATTTTTATATGTGTGTTCTCCAATGGACTCTAGCTGTTCAGTGGTCTATTCTGCATCACCCTCTCTTCTTCCCACTCAAACTCACTCGAGTATACAAGGATCATCTTTCTTGGTGGGTTCAGTCAACGAAGTTTACTTTGGCTGTCCCTTTATTCTGTCTCCTCCAGTAGCCATGGTAACCACGGATGCCTCCCAATTGAGGTGAGGATATTTCTTGGGATGGATGGTCCAAGGTACGTGGCCCCTCAAGAGACCACTTTGCACATACATTTTCTAGAGATGAGAACAGTCCTACTGGCACTGTAGGCTTTTCAAGATGTTTTCCCTCCAGAAACTATTGCAATACAAACCAAAAACATGTCTGGGGTCTGGTACATTAACAAATGAGAGGGAGTCTGTTCCACATATGGGGGAGTCTCTGGGATACAAATCTGTCCTGCCAACAAGTCCTATTGATGTCACAGACCAGGTTGAGGTCACATGTGTGGGTTACTCAGATGAAGCTTGACTTGTGGATATGCAGCAGTCCCATCAAGTCATGGTCTGAGATTGCTTTGTATGCCAGATAGAGGTCACCTCTGAAGACTCTGTATGAAACTGAGTAGAGGGATAGGGTTTTTGGCCTATCAGTATAGGGAAGATGTTTGAGGCCCTGGATACCTCTGGTGAGGAACATCTCTGGTCTCTCTAGCTGCTGCATGTGTTTTGCGAGGTACATGCTAAAAGTGACATTGTACTCAATCATTGGCATTATAAGGGAAGAATACAGGGATGTTATGACCTCCTTGTCTCATATATATATATATATATATATATATATATATATATATATATATATATGTATATGTGTGTGTGTGTATGTATGTATATATATATATATATATATATATATATATATATATATATATATAAATATGTATGTATGTATATATATATATATATGTATATCTACACATACATACATATATATATATATATATATATATATATATATATATATATATATATATACATACACATACACACACACGTATATATGTATACATATGTATTTATACATACATACATGTATACATATATATATATATATATATATATATATATATATATATATATATATAGATGTATATGTGCGGACACACACACACACACACACACACACACACACACACACACACACACATATATATATACACGGGAATAACGAATGTGTCTTGGCTGATTCCCATATTGCTTAACTGCAAATTTTATGATTGTCCTTTAAAGAATGCCACTGTGCATTCCCTCATATGACATCAATGTTACAAATAGAGATTGCGGCACAGTGCAGATTGGGAAATTTACCCTTTTCCTCCCTGTAGTTCGATGTCAGAGTTGGAATGTATAATTTGCAGGGGTGTGGGATACATGTAAATATATATATATATATATATATATATATATAAAATTTATATATAGAGAGATTGACTTCATAACACTGAAATATCAAAACACTGAAACCAAAACAATGAAACTTCAAAATCTTGAAAATTCAAAACACTGAAACTCAAAACACCGAAAACACATATCATACATATAATGAGTTTAAACAACATAAATCATAGCACTTTCCACCAAGTGTAAGCGGGGGTGGGAAGCCCCCCTGCACCCCCCATGTAGAACCTGCGCCCCCACACCCCCTGCTACTTAAATATATCAACTCCAAGACTGCACAATGAATTTTGATATTTCAGTATTTCGAGCTTCTAAAGTGAATCCATATACACATATATATATATATATATATATATATATATATATATATATATATATATATATATATACACACACATACAGGTTAACTATCAAAATGCAGAAGTGGAGTTAGGTGAACATGTGAATACTGAATATATCTTGGCTGAGTCCCATAGTGCCGAACTGCAATTCTACTAGTATCCTTTAGTGAATTCCACTGTGCAATCCCTCATATGAAGTCAATGCTACAAATAGAGATCATGGTACAGGAAATTTACTGATGTTAAGTTGTCCAATCTCACCTTCGTTCTTGCTGGATGGGTTCAGAGCCGACTCAGCCACTTTCTACAGCTCAAGAGCTCTTTACTGGCTCAAGGCTACCCCTTATCCCAGAATGCCTAGCGTCAGCTACCCAGATCTCATTTGCCACTTTAGCTGTGAGGATGCGTCAATACTGGCTCAGGCTTAGCATAACTTTTTTCTATATTTAAAGTCAAATATTTTACTTGAAAAATTGATATATTTTTTTCTCTGTTATAGTAGTTTGTAAGTTTCTTTAGTTGTAAACCCCTTATCTCATCCTTTGTTGTGTTTTTGTGCTGTGTTGGCTGTTGCCCTTTAGTCGCTAGGCCTTCTGTTGTTCCCTGAACTCGTTTAAGTTAGAGACCCCCCCCTTTAAGGACAGCTGTTTAAGTTAGAGGCTCTTCTTTAAGGTCTTTATTAATAATTTTTAGTTTATTATTGTAGTGTGTCTTTTTGTGATACTTCAAAATGTCTAAGGAAGTTAAAACCTCAGGGTTTAAAAAGTGTGACTCATGCTATGAGAAGATGTCTCTGACAGATGGGCACACTAGTTGTGTGTACTGCTTGGGGGCTCTGCACCTGCAGGACTCTTGCTCCTTTTGCCATGCCTTTAGTCCAAGGGTCCTGCAGGAGCGGAAAAGCAAGCTATTCCTCCCTGGGTAACAGGATTCTCCGGCTAAAGAATCTCAGCCAGTGAAATCTTCGAAATCAGTCAAGCTGTCGGCTCCATGTTCGGAACCGACCTGTGAGCTTGACAAACCAAGTGTGTCGGTGCCCTCTAGCACCGATAAGACTACTCTTCCGTCACCTCCAACTGTTACCTCTGAGCCGTCTTGGAGCCACAAACGAGCTAGGTCTTTTTCAATGGAGCCGATTCGCTCTGTGCCACAATCACCCTTACTTCAGAGCAAAGCCAGTCATTGCTCATCTTCCCACTCCTCTTGATCCTCGAGGTTATCGGATCAGGATGTGGAGAGAGTGGTCAGTAGGTTGCTGAAGTCACAGGCCCTTGCAAAAATGCTTTCAAGCCCGCCTCAAATGGCTTCGGCTCTATCCGCTTTGATTTCGATTCCTCCTCTGACTATGCTTAGTTCGGAGTGGGAGTCTATGGATGCTCCAGTAGTGGTTCCTTCAGCTCCAATGACATCCTCTTTGGCTCCAACGTTGGCTCCAATTACCTCGGTTCTTCCTTCCATAGAGGTATCTGGGCGCCGAAGCTCTATCATCAGCTCTGAGTGGGGAAGTAACTTTGGACCCTTGTCCAAACCCGCTCTCCCTCTCGGAGTGTCGGCTCAGTTGAGCTCAGCTCCCATATTGGCCTCGGAGCCGTCGACCTCGGCACAGAGTGGGATCCCTGTCTCTTCGGAGCTGGAGCCCTCTTTGTGTTGAGACTGTGACACCTTCAAGGTCATGCAGAGAGTGCTGTCCCCACAGATGGCCCCACTATCGATCCCATCGGCTCCGTCCCCTCAGTGCCTGTGACAACTTCTGCTCCTCCTCCAGACCCATGCCATAGGGAATCTATGCCCCAGGACACACCACTGGGTGAACCCTCTTCTTCTGAAACCTCCCCAGAGCATTCTGAGCAGGCTTTCTGGAAGAAAAAGTACAAAAGGAAGCACCAAGACTCCCCTGAGTATGTCACCTCTGATACAGAACTGGATGAATCGGAGGTGTCCCCAAGGTCCCCCTCTGAAGATGTTTCCTTTTTGGACATCCTCGAGATTCTTAGGCAGAGGCATAGCTGGACTTCCCTAGCCCCCTTCGAGGATGAGTCTGTATACCTGGAAGCATTTGGTTCACGACCTTCCACCTCCTGGGTGTCTCCGCCTTTTGATCCACTAATGTCTGTAGTGTCTCAAAAGACTTGGTCAGCTCCAGATTCCATGGAACCTGTCCCGAGGAGATCCAGTAAATTTATCACAGCTCCCCAAGACAAACAATTCCTAACTAAAGGTGTCCCATTTGATGCCATGGTGGTAGCAGCAGCCACAAAGATAGAGTTAGCTGAAACCTCCTCATCTGTCCATCCACTAATAAAGACTCGCATACAATGGACAGATATGGGAAGCAAATGTTTTCATCAGTGACCTTCTCCCTTAGGTCCCTGAGCTATCTTTCCCATTTTACTAGGCTTCAAAGGGATCTCCAAAAAGAGCTTGGAGATACCCTACAAGATCCCACAGCCAAGGGAGCTTCAGCCAAGGTAACAACCCAGCTGCTGACTGTAAGTTCAGTAGTCAACTCCTCCATGAGGCTTATTTCATACACAGCCGATGGAGCGAGCAGACCTACAGGAAAAGGAGTGGCTCTTAGGAGACATTCTTGGCTGCAGCTGTGTCAGTTTGCAGAACATTTCAGAGCTTCCTTCACCAATATCCCCTTTGATGGCTCCTCTCTCTTTGGGACTCAGGTGAAAGGCACGCTTACCAGGTGCCAGCAGGAAGCCAAGAAGCTCTCTGATGTGGGAGTCCGTTTTTCCACTCCTCCAAGACTATATCCAAAGGGTTAGAAGGGTGGAAGGAAGTGGTTTTGAAAATCCCAGGGACCCTTGCCTGATGCACATGGTGAATTTTCCCCCAGGAGCAGAGGGGGAAGCAGTAACAATGGCAGACGCCACCCTCATGGCAGAGGGGGTTCTGCAAAATCAGGGTGACAGAGATACATTCTCTTCCAAACCCTATCAGCATCCCTGAAGGGATGCCCGACTGCTCAACTCTGGAGGCAGTCGGGGAAGGCTTTCATTGTACCCAATTGCCTGGCAAAATATTACAAAAGACAAATGGGTACTATCCATTATATCTGGAGGTTACAAGATTCCCTTCCATCAACCCCCTCTTATATGTTCCACCCAATCTAAGGAATCCGGCAGTCACAGAAGTTTCAAGACTGCTAGAAAAAAAGAGCCATCCAGGAAGCCCCCACAGACCAAGTAGGATCCAGAACTTACTCAAGATTCATTTTTGTGGCCAAAAAGACAGGGGACTGGAGACCAATTCTGGATCTCAGCAGATTAAACAAATCCGTACAAAAAGAAAAGTTCTGGATATTAACTCTGCAAGTCCATTCTCCCCTTTCTGGGTCAGGACAATTGGATGTGCTCCATAGATCTTCAGGATGCGTACTATCATATAAAAATGGACAGACGGTCCAGGAGATTTCTGTGCTTCTGGCTTAGGGGCCAGTCATTACCAGTTCAGAGCTCTGCCCTTTCTGTCTCACCACAGCTCCCAGGGTGTTCACCAAATGCATGGCAGTAGCTATGGCTCACCTGAGACGTCTAGGATTCCAGATGTTTCCTTATCTGGTTGACTGGCTCCTCACTGCTACCACCAGGCAACAACTTATAGAGGCACGAGATTACACCATCACATCCTGTGCTCATCTAGGCATCACAATAAACTTCGAAAAATCTGCCTTGTTGCCCTGTCCATCTATTACATACATAGGAGCAGAGCTAGACACAAGAAAAATTATTGTAAAATTGCCTCAGGAAAGAGTTTCCATTATTTGATAACAGGTGTCACTTCTCCTAAGGAGCAAAAGAATTCAAGTCAGATATGTTCTTCAAGCTCTAGGGTCCATGGCAGCAGCCATTCTTCTAGTTCCCTTAGCACGCTTTCACATGAGAATCCTTCAGTGGCTTCTTTTCACACAATGGTCCTTCCAGGAATTACCTATGTCTCACATGATGCTAATTATGGAATCTTGCAAAAGACACCTTTCCTGGTGGATGGTCTCCCCACTAGTAACTCAGGGCAGACCTTTCATGGAATTCCATCCAGTTGCCACAGTGACCACGGACGCTTCCCTGATAGGATGGGGAGGCATTATCTAGGGAAGACAGTCCAAGGCACTTGGCAACCTCATGAATACCACTTGCACATCAGAGTCCTGGAGATGTGAGCAGTGCTCCTAGCATTGCAAGCTCTTCAAGACTCTCTCCCTGCCGGGACTATTGCAGTGCAGATGGACAACATGTCAGTGGTTTGGTACATTAACAAACGGCAGAACCAGGTCTTACCCCTTGTGCCAAGAGGCCCTCAGACTGTGGCAATGGGCGATTTCCTCCCAATGTTTTCTGACAGCAATGCATATCCCTGGGAAATCCAATGTTATAGCAGACAGGCTCAGCAGGGCTATCCTCTTGCCTCACAAGTGGTCTCTGAAACAGGAAATTGTGGATCTTATCTTCCGCAAATGGGGCCAGCCTTGCTGTGATCTCTTTGCCTCTCCCTTCAACAACAAATGCAGCAGCTACTTCTCCCTTGTTCCTCCTCCAGGTCAGACACGCAGGGACGCTGTAGTCCATGATTGGCCTCAGGGACTTCTTTATGCATTTCCCCCCTTCCCCCTAATTCCAAAAGTCATTCAGAAAGCAAAATCGTTGGGTTGCAAGATGATCCTCATTGCCCCCTATTGGTCTCAACAGATTTGTTTTCCGTTCCTTCACCCCCACCTTCTAGCTCAGCCTTGGATTCTGGACCCAGTCAGGCAGTCTACACCAATCCCTCCAATCTCTCAAGCTCACAGCTTGGTTACTCCACTTCCAATCTTAGCCAGGCTCCCCAATATTTCCCCAGCAGTGCTTGATATTATTGTTTCCTTCCATAAGACAACTACAAGGAAAGTTTATGCTAGCAAATGGAAAAGATTCTCTTACTGGGCATAATCCAGGAATTTAGATCCTTTTACAGCTCCTGTACAAGATTTTGGATTTCTTAGCAGAACTGTTTCAATCTGTTACAGCTGCTGCTACCATCACAGTACAACTAGCTGCCATTTCAAATTTTCACATCGGAGTTTCTAACTCAGGCATAATGTCTTACAAACTCTGTAAGGCCTTCATGAGAGGTACATCTCTACTTAGACCCCCAGTGAAAGAGCCCCTTCCACCTTGGGATCTCAATTTGGTTCTGGCCTCCTTGATACTGCCACCCTTTGAACCAGCAGCATCATGTTCTTTGAAATTTCTCTCTTGGAAAACTCTCTTCCTAGTTGCTATTACTTCTGCCTGACATGTTTGAGAACTTCATGCCCTATGTGTTCGCCCTCAATACCTAGTTTTTCACAAAGACAGAGTTTCTCTGAGAATCAACCCATCTTTTCTACCTAAAGTTTGTTCAGAACACAATTTGAATCAATCCATTGAACTCCCTGTCTTTTTCCCTAATCATTCCAACAAGGCAGAATACAGATTACACCAATTGGATGTGCATAGACAACTGCGTTTCTATCTCTATAGAACTAAAAAGATGAGAAAATCAGATCAGTTGTTCCTTTCATTTGCTAACAACAAACAAGGCCTTCCAGTTTCTAAAGTAACCTTGTCAAAATGGTTATCAGACACCATTGCCTATACCTACCATTTGCAACAAAAAGATCTTCCAGCAAAACCCAAAGGTCATTCTGCCAGATCAGTAGCTACTTCAGTAGCATTCCAATCTAGATTGTGCATAGATTCAGTTTGTGCAGCAGCCACTTGGGCAGATCCTCTTACATTTATTTCTCATTACAAAGTAGATGTGGTCTCCCGGGGCAGGGCTTCCTTTGGTTCCATGGCTCTGAAGAGTCTATTCCAATGAGCCACCCAGGATTGAGGTGCTAGGGACGCTGTCCTATCCAACAAGAATGAAGGCAAGATTGGACAACTTAACATAAAGAAGTTATGTACCTACCATAACATTCCATGTTAGTTGTCCTTCATCTCGCCTTCCTTCTTGAGTCCCTCCCTCCTTCCCACTTCCTCGAGGATTGAGAGGAGTTTTTTCAATGGTTTCACTGGCTAACTTGTTCTGTTATTAGTTGCTTCCCAAGCAAACCATGACAATTTACTGTATATCCAGGCTTAATAATAAGGGATTATCTTCTATGATTATGTCTAGTGTGAGCTATCTCAAACGAGATCTGGGTAGCTGACGCTGGGCATTCTGGGATAAGGGGTAGCCTCGAGCCAGTAAAGAGCTCTCAAGCAATAGAAAGTGGCCGAGTCAGAGCCGAGGATCGGCTCTGAACCCATCCAGCAAGAAGGAAGGTGAGATGAAGGACAACTAACATGGAATGTTATGGTAGGTACATAACTTCTTTTTTTCCTCACTGTAGTGTGATCTCAAGTTGGAATATATAATTTTCAGGGGTATGGGGGGTGTTGGGGGATTACCCCCCTACAAAAATGTGAATTAAAGTGATGTGCAGTACTGAAGTGTGTACGTTTGTACAGCTGGGAAGTAGGCAGGTAAGTGTTAGCCGGGAAAATTTTGGAAATATAGAAGCCATTGGTTCGATCATTTTCAACATGTTTACCTAATTTTTATTCAGGAATTTGGATTTTTTTTTGGTGTTTGTGTACAAAATCATCTTTATCCTGGTGTTTCCTCCTGGCTGCTAGGTTTTCCCAACTCAAGCGATCCTGTACCTCTTTTTAACAAACTCCTCCTCCCTGGACCTTGGGAATTTCCTGGCAAGCAAGAATGACTATTAAGGATCTTCTTCTGCCTCTTCCCCTGTTTCTCAATTTTTTGGGTCTCCCCTCAGAACCCAGTACTCTCAAGAAGCTAGAAACTTTTTAACAAACTCCTACTCCCTGGACCTTGGGAATTTCCTGGCAAGCATGAATGACTATTAAGGACCTTCTCCTGCCTCTTCCCCTGTTTCTCAATTTTTTGGGTCTCCCCTCAGAACCCAGTACTCTCAAGAAGCTAGAAACTTTTTAACAAACTCCTACTCCCTGGACCTTGGGAATTTCCTGGCAAGCAAGAATGACTATTAAATACCTTCTCCTGCCTCTTCCCCTGTTTCTCAATTTTTTGGGTCTCCCCTCAGAACCCAGTACTCTTGAGAAGCTAGAAAGTATGTGGTGCTCCTCTAGCTATTTTTTAATTTCTATTTTTTAATTAATTGTGTGTTTTTTGTCCTGACCAACTGTGATGCCTGTTAGTCAGGACTCCTAGCAGCCTCACCACCTCTCTCCACTATCTAGCTGCTACTTCCCACATTTCTGTCTTGTCCTCCTTTTGTTAAACACCCCCTCCTGAAAATCGTCAGTTCTTGGATTCTTTCTTTTCTTCTCTCCCTGCTCCAATTCCCCGCCCCAACTCCCCTTTCTGTGTTTTACACTTTTTTGCCCACTAGATTGTGCCCTATTCCTGAGAGTATTCTGCTACCTGTTTTCCCTTAACCTTTGCTTTATAATTAATAGCTGCAAATTCCTAACATTTTGAATCCTTTACACAGCCCCCCTTATACCTTTCTCTTTTCCTTTTCTGACTAGACCTCAAGCTTTGCCTCTTTATCGCTCCTCTCTCCCATTCCAACTTACCTTCTCTGCTTGGTTTGATTGTTTTCTGTCTTCCTTCATTTTGTCTGAACCCGCTCCGTTCGCCCTTCGGGCTCACTCCACTCCCCTACCCTACCCCCAAATCTCACCCACCCCCACTGCACCAACACTTGTACTTCCTAACCACTCCCATTCTCATTAACTGTCCAACCATAGCTTGCCCCTCCCATTTTTTTCTGTCATCCAATAGCCTTCCTCCTGCATCTTTAGCTCTTAGTTAACTTCCTCCTTCTACACCTCTGTATACTTTCTTTTCCATTTCCCAATCTTTCTCTCATTTTACCTCCCTAGTCTCTATGCCTTCACCTGTAACCTCATCTTATTTAAAACTATTCTTCCTTTTCTCACCTATTCCTCTCCTTATACTACCCTACCTTCTTACCTCTTACAAACATCTTAGCCTCAAAGAACCACACATCCTCCCTCAAGATACTAGCTCTCCTCCACTGAACACATTTCAACCTTCCCCAAACATCATTTCCTCCCCCAGCTATCTCTGTGCTAAATTCCACAGAATACTCCACTTCTCCTACTCTTATCAGAGAAACAGAAAATCCTTGCTCTTCCCCTCCAAACCCTCATACCTAATAAAAAGACTACTTCTATCACTTCTAGCAGGTGACATTCATCCCAACTCTGGCCCAATCAAAACTGCTACTATAAACCCACTCTGTCCCCCTCCTGCATGCCCAAACATATCCTCCAACCCCCTAACTCTCTCTCCTTTGCTCATATCAACATCCACAGCATTAATAATAAAATAACCCACATCCATGCCCTGCTAGACATACAGACTTTCGACATCCTATGCCTATCTGAAACCTGGCTCAAACCTACAACCCTAGACAGGGAGATTACCCCCCCCCCCTGGCTATAACACCCACAGACTTGACCGTAAAGCCAAAAAAGGTGGTGGGATAGCTGTCCTTTACAAAACTGGTTTACAAATTACTGTCATACACGAAAAACCTCCCTCCACAAATAATGCTGAAATCCTTGTCACCAAACTCCAGCTTAATCCACACAAGTCCATCTATATAATCTGCAACTACATTCCCCCATGAAAATAATATCAGTACCATAGAAGAGATCCTTATCTGGCTTTCTATTCAGTTTCTACAAGAATCTGTAGTCCTTGGATATGTCAATATAGACTGGATAACCTGCACCTCTGTAGACCCTCCCACCCTCTTAAATATTCATGTTTTTTCTCAAATCATTTAAGCCCCTACCAGAATCAGCAAAACTAACAACAAAGAAAGCTTATTATACTGGATTCTGATAAATAAGCACCACCATACTTACACAGTAGGTACACTACCTGATGATTTAAGTGACCACGCTCTTACTTACTTATTCCAACTTAAAACTACATCCCCTAACTTAACTAAATACAAAATGGTCAGGACTAACAAAAACTTTAACCCTGAAACCTTCCTTTCTGAACTTAATGCTTGCAACTGGTCTACCCTTAAACAACTGCCTCTGGAGGATGCTGTAGCTTACTTCCAACTCCAAGTTCCTGTCTATTTTAGTCTCTCATGCTCCCCTAAGATCTATCAGAATAAGCTCAAAACCAGCCCCTTGGTTCTTAAAAGATACAAGACATAAAATTACTATGAAAAATAAACTCTGGACCAAATTTCGTTGCTCTAAAGCTCCTACCGGCCAACTTAACTTTAGACAAATTAGAAATGCCACTAAAAAAGCTGTTCTACTAGACAAAAGGAACTGCTACTATAATCTACAACTAGCTAACCAGCAACCTCCTCAAAAGTTCTGGGCAGGAATAAATAGCCTCTTAAAGCCTGGTCACTCTGACACCCCTTGTCTCATAGGTACTCCCCAAAACAACCCTAAACAAACTGCTGATGCCTTTAATACCTTCTTTTCTGAAACTGTCCAGGCCTTAGCAAGTCAACTAGCCCCCAATATCTCCTCTCAGTCCACCTTCTCACACTTCTTTTCCATCTTTTCTACTGCATCCTGTACCTACATCTCTTATCTGTTCTCTTCTCCAAAAACTTAAGACCCACCCCCCCTTCTGCTGACCATATACAAGCTTAGTATGTAAAAATTGTAGCCAAACCTTTAGCCTATCCCATTTCCATTCTGATTAACAGAACCTTTGTAGAAGGCTTCATTCCTTCCATCTGGAAAATTTCACATATCATTCCCCTGCACAAAGGTGGTAACTCAACAGATCTCTCCAACTACCAACCCATAGGCCTTCTCTCCCCCCTAGCTAAACTCATGGAAAAATGCATCCAAAAACAACTTCTTAAACACCTATTAAATAACAACCTACTTGCTGTTTGTCAACATGGCTTTAGACCTTTCCACAGCACCACTTCAGCCCTCCTTTCCTTCACTGACTGCATCAAAAAAATCGAAATAATAATAGCCTCACCTCTGCTCTCTTTATAGACCTGTCCAAAGCCTTCGATATGGTTAATCACCATCATCTTCTTCTTCTTTCGGCTTTTCCCAGTCAGGGGTCACCACAGCGGATCATCTGTCTGCTCATGATTGGCAGTGGAATTTTACCGTGTCGAGTTGCCAGCCCAGCATCCAACCTTCCACAGAAGGGACACACATCCACACACTCACACCTAGGGCCAATTTAGAGTGTCCAGTCCACCTACTGCATGTCTTTGGGATGTGGGAGGAAACCGGAGCACCCAGAGGAAACCCACATGACCACAGGGAGGACATGTAGACTCGACACAGAAGGCACCCCAGCTGAGAATCGAACCAGAGAACCTCTTGCTGTAAGGCGGCAATGCTAACCGCTGCACCACCGTGGCTGCCCATGGTTAATCACCATATTCTGATTAATTTACTCAAAAATTTTGGACTTGACTGTAGTGCAATAAAGTGGTTTGAGTCTTATTTGCTTAACAGACAACAGGCTGTGCTCTGGCAAAATAACTTAGCCAACCTACTCCCCATTACCCTTGTAGTCCCACAAGGCTCTATATTGGGCCCCCTCCTGTTCTCTATTTTTATAAATGATTTGAACACCACTATTCCCTCTGCAACCTGTATACGATACGCTGATGATTCTACTTTGATTTGCTCTGCCTCATCCCCCTCAGAACTGCATTCCATCACCCAACAAACTTTCAGAATAGTTGAAACTTGGTTCCTTAAACATTGCTTAATCTTAAACCCCAAAAAAACCAAACCGTTACTCTTCTCCCCCACCCGTAAATCCTCTCCTCTCAATTTCTCTGTCTTGTCTAACAATGGTATTATCATATCACCTGACCCTTCCACCAGGCTCCTCGGGATAGAGATAGACAACAACCTATATTTTGACTCTCACATTAACAACACTATAAAATTAGTTAACAGAAAACTAGGCTCCCTGTATAGAATTAAACCATTTCTTACACCTCTTGCTAAAACTTGCATTGCCCATTCACATCTGATCTCTACCCTACTTTATGCCTCCTCTATTTACACTAACCTGTCCAAAACTAACCTCTCCAAACTGGCAGTCACTTGTCAACAGTATTGCCAGATTTGCCTCTAACTCCACGTTCAGAACTCATCACTGCTTAAACCTTAGGTAATTAGGATGGCTTGAACTTCAAACTCTGATCTTATTTCATCAGCTCTCCTTAGCCCATAAAATCCTCTATAAACCCAACAACACCCCTATTCTCAGTACTCTTATTACACCATATTGCAACCTCAAAAGCCTACATTCGTCTAACAAACTTCTTATATCAACATGTAAATCCAATAACCTGGCAGGAGCCTCCTTGTTCTCTAACACAATAGGAAAGGCTTGAAACTCTCTTCCTGACAACCTCACTTCAATCTCCTCTCTCCCCAGCTTTAAATCTCATCTCAAAACTCACCTCTAAACTCACTGGCTTTGCCCTGCACTAACCCTGACTAGACTGCTTTGCTACTAGTATGTTCACATTCTCCTACATACAAAGTAGTACTTATCTTACCTTTATGCTACCTCTCTTAATTTTGAACTCCCTCATCCTATAATTAATTCCTGTTGTTGTATCTGTAATATTCTCTGAATTAGTTTGTTCCTTCAGTAATATATGACTGCACTATTGCATATTTATTTATTTCTTGTTTTTCCTCTTCTACTTTTTTCTCTCAGAGTGAATTTTTTGTGTGCTATTGTGTGCTATTGTATATTTTTATCTGACTAAATTCTGTACATTTGCTATTTCTAACTGTTTCTCTTGGAGCTTTTCTCCCCGGGCCTCTCCTGAAAATGGACATATATCCAGTTAGACCAGCCCGGTCAACAAATGTAAAATAAAATAAATAAAAATAAAAATGTGTTTTGACGTTCACAGTTTTGATAGTAAACCATACGTATATATATATATATATATATATATATATATATATATATATATGTGTGTGTGTGTGTGTTTATATGTATATATATATATATATATATATATATATATATATATATATATATATATATATATATATATATATATATATATGTATATATATATATATATATATACACATACATATATATGTATATATGTATATATATATATATATATATATATATATATAGACCTATGTTGTAACATCGAAAGTAAGTTTCAGCGAAACCTACATGAGCGAACTCACTTTCCCGAAAGTGCATTTTATCGAAAATGCTCTTTTGCAAAAAAAAATAAAAAATTCCTATGCAAGGGAGTACCCAATCAATGCAAAACACTCAACAACATATGATTGCACAGTCGAGTGACTGTAAGACTATGATTTTTAAGTTAGAACTTTTATTGATGCTCCTGAAGAACATTGAATATTATAATCTATATCTCGAAGCTTGCATCCAAAAGAATGTGGTTCCAGAAGGCTTAAAACTCATTAAATATCCGAACAGAACATCACCTGATATGTTGCTGTATTCAGAACTGACAAAGTTATATAATGACACAGGTATTCAGGTTATGCGGATTCTCATCAAGCATAACACTATTAAACTTAACTCCTGGAAAACTGAGATAGCTGCATTACATGAACAAATCCACCTACATCCTAGGTTCCGAGATTTTCAGGTGTTATATGATGGCATCACACCTAAAATTCGAAGACATATCGCCACGATTATACAGAGAAAGAACAGAAAACTCTAGAGAGACATGTGGCAATATAGAAACCACCTGGCTTATCCTATTCCTCAAAATAAAAAATTTTCAACACATCCATATTCCACAAGAAGAAACCTTCCTCCATTTGCAGACAATAGAGTAAATGCTTTTTCTTCACCTGCCATCCCCCAAAGCATGCTAAGTGCATCTACTTCACATCTCTCCAAACACTTTTTTATCTCAGGACCAGCCGTTCCACATTCCAGGCAATTTCATACCAGGACGAGATATCAGAGGGAGGGGGAGAGGCAGAGTTAAGAGGCACAGGCAGTTCCCTGAACCTAGGGACACCTATGTGAATGAGGAGCTACCTGCGGCTATAAATAATACATTGCCTGTACTTTCAGACCCAACACCAGTTACTACTGCACAAATTAATGACTCTCCTTCCACAGAAGTACTACAGACTGTTGAATGTGCAATGTTTAACTTGACTAAAAGGACATTTTCTGATGTGCATATGTCTGTATTAAATAAAGGATTCTCCTTTATCCCTGCTCAGAGGGCACCCCTTAACAATACACTTGTTGATCTCCGATTATAAGTACGGAAATTGAATCTCAGGGTACTGTGTGATAATTATGATAATGAAAATAATGACAGAAGTGATTTGGAACATCTCCTCATACTATACACATCCAAGGGCCCTTAAAAAAGAGAAGTCTCTGCGATCCGGTCTTAAATAACACACTACACACTTTTCTTGATGTCTACAAAGCAGACTTACGGACATTACTTTCTTCTACCACCCCAGAGAAATGGTTTAACATTTCTGCTCTTGAAACTGAAGTTCTCAAAACTTATTATGCGGACAAATCTTTACGCATTATGAAAACTGACAAAGGGACAACAACAAACTGATTATATATCCAAAAGTGAAGCTGACCTGATGAATAATGATTTTTTTAAAATAGTTAATGTGGACTTTGTCAATGAATGCTTTGATATGTTGGACAACCTTGTTTTTAACCTTAAACAGGACCACCATATCACCGCAGACGATTACCTTTTTATGTCAGTTGCAAGCTCGTCTCTTGGTAGACTTTTTAGAATCCCCAAAATTCATAAGGACCCAGTCAACCCACCTTTCTATCATATTATTTCAAACAAACGTACCAAAACGGAAAGGATATCAGAGTATGTGGACTACACTCAGTCCTATTATGCAAAAGGTTACATTTTACCTGCAAGACTCCTGGGCTTTTTTGAATGACTTATTTATATCCATCCTTGATGTGACTAAATGTATCTTAGTAACTTTAGATGCGATTGCACTGTACACACATATTCCACACAAACAAGGCTTGTTTAATGTTAAGTTACATCTGCACATTTTTCTCTACTAGGTACTGAAACCATTATGCAGCTCATTTCTGTAGTTCTTAACAATAATTTCTTCCATTTTAATGGCCGTCTGCACCAACAAATTAAAGGTGTGGCAATGGCCCCTGCATATGCGAATCTTGTACTTAACTCATGGGAAGCAGAAAGACTCATTCATTTACCAGGTTTTAAAAATGTTAATTTGTATCATCGTTACATTGACAATGTTTTTTTTTGCATGGGACAGTACCAAAACAGAATTGGACACTTTCATCCTCTCTTTATCTTTATCCTTAAATTTGAAATTTCAGGCTGTGGGGATACTGTGTATTTTTTAGACACGTCTATTACACTGGATAAAACCAACAACAGATTTGTCTCTAACATCCACCGTTCACACACACACACACACACACACACACACACACACACACACACACACACACATACACACACACACACACACACACACACACACACACACACACACACACACACACACACACACACAAATACACATGCACCCTGGCCCTAGAAAGCAGAGGGAGGAGATAGATATTGGCAGATGTGATGAGTTAGAAAGTACAGTTGTGTAAGTTGCACTTACCATAACAGTAGATTTTGAAATCTCCCCAGCTGCAGTAGCCTCCTCTTGGCTGTAATGGTTGTATCATGCCTAAGATACAACTAGACAGCTTCACAAAGCTCTGACTCCCACCCACTCCTTCAATCTAACTGCTAACTGGACAGCCCAGAGGAGGCAAATCAGCAGTCAGACTGAAGAATTCTGCACTCCTTTCTTGACCATACAAAGAGAGAAAACAGACAGAGAGCTAAAAGAACAGTACATTTGGTCTTTAGAAAAGGGAAGGAGCAAACTACATAAAAATAAGTGGAGTTTGTGGGAACAATACATGCAGAATAATGTTCAGGAGGAGAATTGAAGTTTAAAGAAGGCAGTAATTGAGGAATTTATGTGATGTTGAAATGAATGACAGTTGTTACAAAGGAAGAAAACATGTATGCAAAGTATAATCATAAAAAAACATTATTATGGTTTGTTTTTCTATTAATGTATGTCAGTCTATGTCTTAAGTGATAATTAAAAGGAATTACCCTGAGTATTAGTGGAAAAGGTAGAAATACATGAAGGAACATACCCAACCTTGGGAATGAAAATGCATCTGCTTTCCAGGCTTGTATGCAAGGAGCCCTACAGCCAAACCTGGTCAGTTGTCTATCTTGAAAACAGGCAGTCAGATCTATTTGAGGTGTTCCCCCAACTGGATCAACTACTAGAAGACCCTATCATTCAGTTTTGATTCATGAGGGTCTGTCCTGGTCCTGCTCAGTTTGTCTGCCACTTTATTTTGCTTTGATGCAATTTGAGATGCTTGTAGGTTTATACAATCCTGTACAGCTCACTCTCAAGCCATCACAGCCAGCCTGCAAACAGGTAAGGTCTGGTGTCCAGCTGACTGTTTATGTGCCACAACACTATGGTATTATCTGTAATCAACTGTAATGGTCTTGGGGACCACAAGTTGTGAACAAATTCTATGACATGGATCACAGCTATAATCTCTTTGACATTTATAGGCTTTGGTATGTCTGAAATGACCCACAGACCTGACACCTGTGCCCCATGGAAACTGCTTCTGAAGCAAAAATTGCATCTAATGCAGTTCTTTCTTGATAAAGCCCAAAAAGGAAATCTGAAAATCCCAGATGATGAGAATGTTGGGTCCACTTTTTTTTTTTTTGTTTTTTTTTTTTTAAATACTGACTTTTTTTTTTTTACAACCTGGCAAAGAGTATCATAAGAATCATAGAAGCCATGAACTCTAAAATCTTGAGATGCTAAAGTTTCAAACTGATACGAGAAGAACTGGAGAGTTTCCAGATACAAACTTACATTTTCCTTTTGTTACAAATGCATTTGAAAAGGCATATCTAAAAGGCAGTCTAAAATCACAGTCATTTGCAATGACATCAAGGAAGATTTTTAAACATTTATCTGGAAGCCAATATTGGTAAGGAGTGAAGAAAATTAAAATTATGTACTCAACACAACTATGCATCTGTGTTGTCCATTTGCATTCTTTCTCAAAGTATGGGTACTGGATCTGAGCTCAGATCCAACTCAGCCGCATGCACTAGAATTAGGATCCAAATGTCAAGCTCCTCCCTCTATCCATAATGCCCCAGTCAACCAACAATACCTCAGACTGAGTTTGCTGTCTTCTAGATCCTAGGAATTAACAGGAAGAAGGAAGGAACAGTAAGCTGGGGTTCAAACCTGGAACAAATGGTTCCACAATAACCTCAAGGTCACTCCAGAAGATGAAAGAAAAGGGGAAGGAGGGTGGGAAGTTGAGGAAGAATGAAAACAGGCAACACAGATGCATAGTTATAGTGCATACGTAACTTTAATATCTGATGTTGTACTTTTCATTCTTCCTCAACATATGGGACAGAGTCCCCAGCTACATGAATCTTGGGTGGCCCTCATGGAACGATATTCTAGTGAACTGCCAAACCAGAAGCAGCTGTACCTCTAAAGGTCAAATTTAGTTTGTAATTAGCAATAAATGTATGAGCATTAAACCAAGTAGCTGCTGCAAAATGGCATCAATGGAAGTTCTAGACCAAAAAGTGGAAGAAGTTGCTATAGGCCTAAAAAGATGTGCTTTGGAAGGCTTAGATAGGGAGAGAACTTGTTGAGTATATACAAAATAAATACTGTCAGAAATCAGTTTGGGCAGGGTAACTTTAGAAAATGGAGATCACACTCTGTTCATTGAGAAAGACGCATACAGCTGTTCTGATTTCCTGAAATATTTGTCCTGTGTAGATAAAAGCGCAGTTCTCTGTGTGCATCTAAAAGATGTAGCATGTAGCCTCTCTTATTTGAAAAATTAGGGAAGAAGGCAGGCAAATAAATTTGACTGGTATTCAATTCAAGCACTAGTTTTGGTGAGAAGGATGGGTTGGCTCATAAAGAAACTGTCTTTTTGAAAAATAATGCTAAGGGTATTTGGAAGATAGAGCCTGGAGTTCAGAAATCCTCTTTGCAGAAGTAATAGCTACAAGGAATGCGGTTTGCCAGGACAAAAATTTTTAATCAGATTTGGCTGATGGTTCAAAAGGTTTTTGGGTCAATCTTTGAAGTACGACTATTAAGTCCCAAGGAGGTGATGGATCTTTCACTGGAGGTCTAAGTAAGAAGGTGCATTTTAGAAAACCTTTCACAACTTGGTAGAAGCTAAAGGGGAAGCGTTTTCTCCTGAGTGAAAATTAGATATGGCGGCCAATTGTACTTTGACTGTAGAAGAACTTGCACCTTCCTGAAAAACAGATGCTAAAAATTCCAGAACCGTACCTATAGAATCAGTGAAAGGATCAAATTCCTTCTGAAGAATGCACATTGAAAATCTTTTCCATTTGCTCCTGTAGATCTTCCTTGTAGAAGCTTTCTAGGAAGACAGAAGTATTTGTCAGACTGGGGAGGAAACCGTGCGGTTAGTTTGAGACCTGGAATATTGGGATGTTTCATCCTGGAGAGATGTGAGAAAAGCTCTGGAAGCTCTGGACTCCATTCTAGTATACATGGAGGATATTGAAGATGAAACCAAACGAGGGGAAACACACTTTGCAAGGCCAAAAAAGGGGCTATAAGGATAACTGAACTCTTCAACCAAAGTGCTTTCTGTAAGAATTTGGGAATCAGAGTTAACGGAGGATAACCATAAAGAAGACCGGAGGGACAAACATGGACTAGATCATCTCTCGGTGACTCCAACTGAGAGGGGAATTAGGGGAGAGAACATGCTGCACTTGTTGTGGGGAGATGCAAAGATAACTTAGCAAGGTTGGCCTCAACAATGGAAAAGCCACTCCACCACTGATTGATTGAGACACCACTGCTGAGGCATTAAATGGACCTACTGAGTTTATCCTCTAGTACACTGGATTTCCCCAGCACGTGCATTGCCATAAGAAAGTGGCTGGAGGAGATCACTCACTGCCACAATCTCACTGCGTACATAGACGTTTTCTTGATGTGGTTTTTATAGTACAGTGAAAAAGTTGGCACAGCTGCTTGACAATTACTGTCTTTTTCACTGCGAGATCGCAGTACAGCGGGGATCGGAAAATATGCCCTTTCCTCACTGAAGTGTGATGTTGGGATTAGTTTATTTAATTAGCAAGGGGTGTGGGAGGTGCAAGAATGCTTGCCCCTCTGGAAAACCATGTTTTTCTGTTTTATTGATGATTTGTGGTTTGAGTATTTGTGGAGCGATGTTTGTTGTTTTTTCAGTGTTTTATATATGCACACATACACACACATATTTGCATATACATATATATATATATATATATATATATATACACATATATATATATATTTATATATATGTATATATATATATATATATATATATATATATATATATAGGAGCTCTACAGAATCCTGAAAGCCCAAAATCCTGAGACCAAAATCTCGAAAGTTCAAAATACTGAAAACTCAAAATACTGAAAGCATACAGGATACCAAAACTTACTATATTCTAGCACAAGTACATACAGAAACAAATAAAAGACTCTTCTATTACTCTTCTCCAAGTATAAGCAGGGAGGCAAGCCCCCTGGTACCCCCACACCTCCTGTTACTTAAATATATTAACTCCGAGATTGCACTTTTTGCACCTAGTGTAGTGAAGTGCAATCTCGGAGTTGATATATTTAAGTAGCAGGGGGTGTGGGGGGTGTAGGGGGGCTTGGAGGTTAGAGTGCATGGAATGTACCGCAAAGCTATGAAAGCTGGTCAGTTGAACATATGCTTTGAAAGTATAACCCAAATATCTTAGGCTACTGCAAAAATAATCTAGTAGAACCTGTATTTTTTTGGTAAGTTTGCTTACAGAGTTTACTTTTTTGATAATTATTTTTTCTTTCTTTCTTTCTTTCTTTCTCTTTTTCCTGTTTGGTAACCTGTATATTTCCTTCCTCATTATCCTCTCTATCCCATATGTTAAGAAAAAAAAATGTTGTCTTACTCTTACTTTCTTATCTAGATGCCACTTTGTTTGGCAGGCTAGTATATGGTTTGTTGATGTTTGGTGGCAGTTTTTTGCAGTAGTGTATTAGTAGTTGTGCTAGCATGGCTGTTAGAAGTTTTTTCTGCAGCTGAAATGGAGAAATATAGTAAGTGTTCTGGGTAGTGGAAAGACAAGCAGTGCAATCACAAGATCCCCCCAGTAGGTTGTGTGGCTTGGGGTTGGGAATCTTGGCTCAGAATGTTAGTTACATAAAAGTTGTAGTGTTAGGACCCTTCTCAATCAATGTAACAAGCTGGTTTAAAAGCCCTCGAAAAGAAATCCAGCCAAAAATAAGGAAAATGAAAGGGAAAAAGAGAAAGAAAAATACAAAACTAGTGATAAAGACAAGAATTAGTTCAGAAGGAAATAAAGCAACAAAACTGAAGATTAGAAGAGACAGATATTTCAGTCCTGGAGATGTTTTCCCCAGTGAAGGTCCCAAGGTCAGTGGGTACTTCTTCACCCCAGCCTGGGCCTTCAACCATGGCTATGCCTTCATGCTTCACTTTTCCATAAAAACAAAATTCATGGCGACCAATGGACTCCATTCTGAGAAGAAGAGTGGAAAACTATCTGTTGGCTCAGGAGCTTTCATGCTTTTTTTCTTCACATCCCACTTCATCTGCATACTTCCACTCTTCTAGGTGTCCCCAGAGCCCCACACAGTTGGAATGGAACAAAATGATGTCAGCATTCATAAAGGTTCAGTTTAAGTTTGGTGCCTTCTTAGTCCCCTCTTTGTCCAGTTCAGTGCAAGAAGATTCCCATGTCCTCTTTATTACTGTTCCAACCCCTGGTCTGGTTTGGCACTAGGTGTGTCACAACTGGCAAGAGGTCTCTTGTTGATGTTTTATTTACCAGAGGATTTACATTCCTCAATGTCAGTACCCTCAGCACTGTTGGAGGTATTGGCAATGATCTCTATAGGCCTAGTGGGGGTCAGCACTGAATGCCCAGTGCTGACTGCAGTCCCAACTTTCTTGGGATAGTTGGCACTCTTGGTATTTTATCCTGTGGTGCCAGAGTCCTCCTTGGTTACCTCAGCACCATAGCTGCTGTTGCTGAAAGCCAGTATCAGTGGTCTTTGCTCTTCAACATTGGCATGAATGTGGTCATCATAGATTACATCATAGATTACCTCAGCAAAGGCTTGGAGCAGAGGAGACAGACGACCTCATAGCCACAAATTTCCCATTTCTGTGTTTCCTGCTCTACAGGAGAGCTTGAACAAGTCCCCTCTAAGCCCACCTAGGAAGAGGCAATATAATCGTAAGCACACAGACTCCTGCTCAGAGTCCCCCCTCCTCAGGAATGGATCTCAACTAGGGGGACGCTTCCCGAAACCTTCTGGTAAACACAAAATTTGGTGAAATTCTTGAGATGATGAGGCATAGGGAATTATAGCCCACTGATCCCCACCACCACCATGGAGGAAGATATTCTGCAAGAATCTTACAGGTCCTCACCCTTAGCAGCATAGGTGGTAAACCCACTGGACAGGTTTATCGACATTGTGTGTTAAGCCATGGAGGGAGCCTGATGTGATGGAACTTATTGCACATAAGCTTGACAGAGCACTGCAGATCCCCCAGGAATAGGCCTCAAGGGTCCCATTGTTGATTTCATTGTAGTGTCAGTGACCACCAAACTTGAGGTACTAGACGACATTCAAGCTACCCATCCTCCTAATAAGCAATCTTGGATGATGGATAGAGTGGAATAACGAGTATATCCATCAAGTATTTTTACCACCACAGTCATGAACTACTTGGCTTATATGGTGAGGTTTGAGAGAGAGAGGGAGTGAGATGGCTGATAAAAACTGTGGAAACTCTGAAACATTTGCTAGTGGGGATTTGTTGCAAATAGTTGGAGACCCAGTTGACTTCTGTTTACTCTACTTCCTCACTGTCCATATGTCTGTTACTTAATGAAATGGATGGGAAAGCCAGATCAGCTTATCCAGGTATCAGAGTGTGGCATCAGGCCTGGCTATACCTTACAGACTTTGGAGAACTTGTTAAGGTGGCTTTTGTCAATGCCTTCTTTGATGGAATGTCACTGTTTAGGCAGAAGGTCAAGTATAAACTGTTGCAGTGTGATCAAGGGGAAAGATGCTCCAAGCTTTTGGAGTTAAATTCTTGGTCCCTCACAGATTATTTCAGAAAATTACCAGAAGAGCACCAGGAATATCTGTTTTTTTTGCAATCCCGACAGTACCAGTATAAACAGCAGTATGATGGAGGACCCTGAAGTAGAGAGCATTTCTCCAGTAACCATTGCCAAAGAGGCAGAGATGGTCCACACCAACAGGGTTCAGGAAGACCTTTCTGGGGTTCTGACAGTGTGAAATCTGACAGAATGTCTGACTGTTCCCAATCAGGAGGCAGTTAGGGGATATTTTTCCCCCATGTGGCTAGCCATCATGCAAAACAAATGAATGATGCTTGCAGACAGGAAACTAGAATGTGCTGTTTGGATCTCCAGGATGCATATCTGCACTTCAAAAGAGAAAAACTGACCAGGAGATTTTTACACTTTCAGGTGGGAAGAAGTCATAAGTAATTCAGAGCCCTACCCTTTGGACTAGCCACATGCCCCTGAGTGTTCACGAAGTGTGCGTCTCCAGTCGCAGTTCACATGTGCTTTAGAGATTTGAAAATAATCCTCTTTCTGGATGACTGACTCATTGCTGCATCCATAATGGAAAAATTAATAATGGAAGACAGTATTTACTACAACCATATCTATCTTTGGGGACCACAATTAATATAGCAACATCGAAAGTGGAACCCTTTCAGTTCTTGATGTTTATTGTGTGATAGTTGTATACAGCTGTGTTACCGCCAGAAGTAATTGCCACATTAGTGCAAGCTACTCTAAACCTGTCCACCACCCAAATCTTGATGTAGCTGCAGTTCTGAAAGTGCTAGACCTTATGCCAGAACACCATTCAAACAGTACAATATGCCAGACTATACACAAAAGTCTTGTAGTGAGCATTTAGAGTTCAGAGAAGCCAAGTAATACATCCAAAGACAAAACCTATAAAACCTTCAAAGACATATGTGAAGTACCTGTCATGGTGGACAGCATCAGAAAATCACAGTTCAAGGATGCCTTTCATTCAGTCTGTCCCTACATCTACAATAACTACTGATGTGTCCTCACTGGGGTGGGGACATTACTTGAATAGGATGGTCCAAGGGATGTGAACCACAGACAAGGCCAAATTGAACATCAGTGTGTTTGAGATGACAGTGGTCTTCCTAGCATCATGGGCCTTTCAAGACCTTTTCCCCTAAAGTGCAGTGTCCATCTATTCCGACAACATTGCAGTATTATGGTACATTAACAAGCAGGGTGGAACTTGATGTTACCCCTTCTGCAGAGAAGGTATGAGGGTTTGTGAATGCACTGCATCTTCACATTGCTTTCTAATAGCAATGCACATTCCAGCATCCTCCAGTGTAATTGCGGACAGGTTGAACAGACAAATTTTTCTCTCACTCCAGTGGTCACTCAGCAACTCATTGGCACTAAAGATCTTTTGTAAGTACGAGAAACTGTGTTGCTTCACCATGCAGCATCAAGTGTAAAAGATTTTTTTGTCCATTTTTCCCCAAGAGGGATTTCTTTCAAGATTATTCCTGCCAAGCTCCTTTATGTTTTCCTCCTTACTACTCATACCCTGGTTTCTGCAGAAAGCTAAGAAATGCAAAGCCATGGTCATTCTCACAATCCCCTTCTGCCATGTTAGATATGGTTCCCTCTGCCTTGGCTGTATCTGAGTAGAAAATCTGTTCTTTTACCACAGTACCCTTGCCTCCTATTCCACTCATTCTGCCAGCTTCACCTGGATATTCACTGCTTCAGATTAACCACATGGTTTCTCCACTTCCAGTCATTGCCAGGTACCTTACACTCCCAACATAGCTTATAAGATTACTTACAGCTTCTCAAAGACCCTGAAATAAAAAGCTTTATGGAGGTAAATGGAAAAAGTTTTGACCATAAGCACATAGATATTGCACTGGTCCCTTCTCAGCTCCTGTTCTTTAGATATTAACCTTTCTAACTGAACATTTCAAGTAGGGCCTAGTTATTCATCTGTCAAAGTTCATTTAGCCACAATTTCTTCATACCACTAAAGATTTACTTTGTCATCCTTTTCTTCACACAAACTCTGTAAAGGCTTTTTACAGGGTGATACGATGTTGTCTTCTCCATCTGGCTTCAACCTGTGGTATATCAGATCCGACTCAGATCTGATACCGGCCAAATCCACTAGACTTCAATTCATTGGGCTCTCTCTGCCTCCCATACCCACAATCCCATGCTCCCTAGCGGTTATCCCAGATCAAGTTTGCCACCATTGTAATCAGCAGCTCAATCTGTGACTTCACTCTACAGCGTATCCTTTGTGTGCCTTTTTTGTGTTTTTTCTACCCCTATCCTTTAAAATATAGTTAGAGTAGTATTAACTGATAGGTTAGATTGTTTAGATAGGTGTATGGGTTTAGGTACTTAGGATTTACATTTTATGGTGTGTGTGTGTGTGTGTGTGTGTGTGTGTGTGTGTGTGTGTGTGTGTGTGTGTGTGTGTGTGTGTGTGTGTGTGTGTGTGTGTGTGTGTGTGTGTGTGTGTGTGTGTGTGTGTGTGTGTGTGTGTGTGTGTGTATGTGTGTGTGTGTAGTTAATGGTGGACTTTTCCCACCTTAGAGATTTTCTGATTGCCTTGCCTTTTGCCCTTTGTCTTTATCAGAGTAGGGATCCTCCAACCACTGCTGTCATCAAGGTCGGTGGGCAGTAAAAAAGCTTCAGATTTGGAACAGTTAATGATGTCCTTCTTGCAGGCTCAGATGTATTTCTGCTTTATTCCTTTGGGTCCGGGATCCCTCCCTTGAACCTTCGCTCCATCACCCTGGTTTCCTCCCTTGGTCTGTTTGTATCTAAGGTCCTCAGGCCTGGCTGTGTTTCCACCATGTTCTTATCTGACTCCCACCTGGGTCTGTTCAACTCGAGCTGTATTGGAGCTGACTGGACCTTGGAGTTGTTGCATCAAGGCTGGTCTTTCTGGGTCAGGTTTGACAATCCCTGCTTCAGGATCATCCCTACCACTCAGATCATCAGCTCTTGACAGCTTGGCTCTTATCTCAACGTCATTAGCCTGCTCCTAGACAGCCTATTCCACTTGGCTTTCAATCTGTCCCCTTTGCTGGGCTCCCTGTCTCTTCCAACTCTGATGTCTTCATTTTGGGAGATCTCAGGCAAGAGGTGGTGCAAGAGGAAGCACCTGCCCCCCCAAGGAGCCCCTCACCAAAGATACTGGCCTCAAGGAAGGAGAGGGGGTCCCCCTAAGTCACCGCACAATGATTCCTACTTTGGCAATCTTTTGGAGCTTCTTTGCCAGTGCAGGGGGGCTGGATCACTGAAGCCCCTTCTATAGAAGAGTTATTACTTCTGGAAGCCTTTATTGTGGGCCCATCCATGGCTTGGGTGGTTCCCCCTCCAGACAAACTCATAAATCTAGTGTCTTAGATGACATGCAAGGAACCCAACAGAATGGTGCCCATTCTTAACAAGCTAAACAAAATACTTACTCCACCCAAGGATCAGACCCACTGGAGTAAGTGTCCAGCAGTGGATGCAATCATGGTGGCAGATGCCACAGAGAAGGAAATCTTAGAGGAGAGTTCCTCGGATCCGTCCTCTGAATTGAGAATCTCAGGCTTTGGACTGACTAGAGAAGCACTCTTATGCCTCAATGACATTCACTTTCAGGGCACTTAACTACTTTTCCCATTTGACAAGGCTTCAGCATGATCTTGAGGCTGAAGTGTCTAGAAATATTAAGACACTGCAGTCACTGGAGTTTCTGAAGGCAGTGGCAACACAGTTGTCTGCCCTTCAGTCTATTGCCATCATTTCCATGAGGTTAATTTCAAATGCAACTGATGGAGCATCCTGAGCAGCTGGTACTGGCATTGCCATGTCATGTCACACTTGGGATGTGGCTATGCAACTTTGTGGACTGCTTCAAGACATCTTTTGATCCAATGTTGTCTTTTTTCATCTGATTCAGTGTGTGTGTTTGTGGATCTGGCTGGAACCGACCTTGGCACCTTGCACCAAAACGTTGGACCCAAGAACTATGACTCCTCCCCTACCCATAATTCTCTTCTGCCTGAACAATCTTAGATCTTGTTTGCTGTGTGTGTAAATCATACATGTGGACTGAGAGCTCCATCATCATTCATGATAAGTGAATACTTTTTTCCCTCTCCTTTAAAAAGTTTTGGATAGTTCAGTGTTAGGGTTAGGATTTAATACATATGCGCACACACACACACACATATATATATATATATATATATATATATATATATATATATATATAAAATAGTTTTTTTGTGTGTGTGTGTTTGTGCGTTCATATAGAAAGCTTAGCATACTAGTATATTAATAGCTTTTTCTTCTTAGAAAGAACATTGTATATAGTCGAAGTACAAAATGCTAATGCCAACAGGTTTTAAAAAAATGCTTTTCCTGTGGGCATAAAATTCCACCCCAAGGCCCACACTCAGTTTTGGATCTCAGCAATTTTAATTAATTTGTATGACAGATGAAATTCTGGATGGTCACAATACAGTCCAGGCTACCACTACTCAGAAAGGACGAATGGATGTGCTCTATAGATCTCCAGGATACCTACTATCACATAAAGATCCAGTGGCAGTCCAACAGATTCCTCCATTTCTGGCTGGGAGCCAATCACTTTCAATTCAAAGTGCTGCTGTTTGGTCTCACCACTGCCCCCAGGTGTTCACTAAGATAATGGCAGCGGTGACAGCCTATCTCATGCTTCAAGGGTTCCAAGAATTCCCATATCTGGATGATTGGCTTCTAACTGCTACATCCAGGGATCTACTTCTAGCACATCAGTCTTTCCTGCTACAACTGTTGACCTACCTAAGCATCTCAATAAACACCAACAGGAGGAAACTACAGCCTGCCCATTCTGTAGAATTTATAGACTGACAAATAGACACTGTACATTAGAGCTCTGGTTGAACACAAAAATAAGCTAATACTTAAAGGACTTCTTTCATCCGAGTTCAGTGAGACTTTATGTGTAGCTTCCCCATTGGATAAACAAAAAAGGGCAACCCTACAACTTCTAGTCCTTCCTCTTCTTCTTCAAAAACATCAGAAAAATCTAAGAAGAGGCTTCTGTCCACTCCAACTTCTCCAAAGGATCCGGCAGTCAAAAGACTCAGACTACTTCAATCCTTCAACCTCCTCGGATCCGAAAGTGAAGACAAAGAAACATTCAGATCCATCTATTTTGTTGGATCAGACCACGGACAAGACAAAATCTTCACCTGATCAGGCACCCATCGACCTGACTTCAAGCATGCCTACTTTACCAAGGACCCTATATTCTGCTTTACTGGATCTGGTTCCATTGAGAATGCCAGCTCTCTTCCTGGAAAGGCTCAAGTCTCCCTTTCTGATGTCTACCCAAGCTTCTGGGAGTTTAACAAAAGAGAATGAGGAGAAACTGGTGAGAAAGATGCTTTAGGCATAAGAGTGTCCTTGGCTCCTACCCCTTTGGGTCAGGAGTTCCATACTTCAACAAACCCTCCTTTACATCCTCCTCTGACTTCTTTCGAAGCATCAGAGTTCTTCGATCTGAGCCACCTGGCTCCATCAGCTTCAGATCTGAGGGTGACTTTATCATAGGTTCATAGGTAGGTACTAGGGTATCGGCCCATGGGCCTAAGTAAGCCTAACCAACAAGGTTCCGTGGCTTACTCCACCCAAGAAAGTTAATTTCCTGTGACCCTGTCAAGCAGAGCCACAGAAGTGATCCCCGGGGTGTACTTCCTATTTCCCATACACTCATCAAGATATTTCTTGAAGAGTGCTAATGAGGAACTTTGCTTGACATAGATGGGTAGCTTGTTCCAGGGTATAGGAAATCTCTGGGACAAGAATCTATTCCTCCAGCATGTCCTGTTTATTGTGGTGACAAGGTTTAGGTCCCTAGAGCATGCAGCTTGGAGGGATTGGGATTTCTTTAGGTGTAGCATGTCCAACAGCTCTGGGTTTAACATAGCTTTATATGTTAGGCAGAGATCACCTCAGAGTAGGCGATATGCTACAGAGTAAAGCTGGAGTTTTTTGAGATGGTCAGTGTAGGGCATCTGTTTGAGGCCAGTAATCCTCTTTGTGAGGTACTTCTGTGGCCTTTCCAGCTGCTGGAGATGTCATGTGAGGAACATTCCAACTGGGGCGTTGTACTCTATAATGGGTCTAATGAGTGCCGAGTAGAGGGGAACAATGACCTTTTTTTTCCTCGATGAAAACCCTTTTGTGATGAGATCATCGGATCTGTTGTTTGCTCTGAGTTCTTTGCTTCAGTTGAAACAACAGACCTGTTGGAGCTGCAGCTGCTTAGTTAGCTCAAAGGTCTTGGGATTGACTCTGAAGTTTCTGGAACCATCCATGCACCTAGGGGCTTTGACTCGGGTAAGCTTGGCTCTGGCTTCTGCCTCAGGAAGATTTTTCCTCGGAACAGGGAGAGACTAGGATCCAGAGGCTAGCCCTCTAATATCAACAGTCCTGTCTCTCTCAGGGGAGGTCAGCCTTTGAGGTTTTGGAGGGAGCAATGTGTGCTTCAGCAGCTCAGACATCCCTACATCCTCAGATCCTCAGCCCCCAACCGAGGGTACAACTTCGATGAGGGTAAAGAGTCCCCAAGGTCACCTCCTGAAGGTGTCTCCTTTGGAGATATCCTGGAAATCCTAAAACAGAGAGGTGACTGGGAACCCAACAATCTTTCATCTGAGGAGTCAGTGTACCTGGAGGCTTTTGGTACCAGCCTGTCTACCTCCTGAGTGATGCTGCCTGCTGACGAGCTCATTGAGTCGATCTCTGGGTGGTTATGGAAGGCCCCTGACACTATCGAGCTGGTCTCCCAGAGACCAGACAAAATTACTGACCCTAAGGATAAGTTATTCTAGACAAAAGGTGTGCCTGTGGATGCCATGTCATGGTGGCCATGAGGAAGAAACTAGCTGAGGAAAATTCCTCTATTCATTCCCCAAACAAGGAGTCTCAGGTGATGGATATATTTGGGAAGTGCATCTATGCTTCAGTGCCTTCTCCTTATGGTCCCTGAATGACCTGGTACATTTCACTAGGTTAGAGAGGGATCTGATTTCAGATACCCTAGCAGGATCCATATTTCAGGAAGTACAGGCCTTGGTTACTTCCCAGTTGGTTACTCTCCAGTCTATTTGTAACTCTTCCATGAGACTCATTTCACATGTAGTTGAAGTTGAGCAGCGGGTTCAGGCATTGCCATCAGGAGTTACACCTGCATGCACTTGTGTGACTTTGTGGAGCCTTTCATGTCTATGCTTGTCAATGCTCTTTTTGACAGCATGTCCTTATTTGGCCCTAAGATAAAAGACACATTGTCCAGGTGTGAGAAAGATGGGAAGACCCTTTCTGCTGTGGGCGTATGTTTCTCCACTCCTCAGAAATCCTTCTCAAGGAATCAGCAAAGTAATGGGAAAATGTGGTTCAGAAAATCCCAAGGATCTTTTCAAGACACACGTGGCAATAGTCCTTCCAAGGGCAGAGGGGGGGAACTCCAATGGTAGACGCTGCCTTCATGGCAGAGGAGACCCACAAAACCAAGGGTCCAGAGATTCCTTCTTTGGCAGGCCCTTCCAGTGCTCCTTAACGGAAGCCCTATTGCCCTACTCTGGAGGCAATCAGGGGTCGACTATCCCTGCACCTGAGAACCTGGCTGGAAATAACATCAGATACCTGGGTGCAGAGGATAATTTCCAGAGGTTATGTAATGCCCTTTTCCCTTTCTCTTCCCTGCTGCAAAAAAATCCCTGATGTTCCATCCAGTCAGAGGGAACAAGCAGCTATTCAGGTGCAAAAGCAGCTAGGAAAATGGGTCATCCAAGTGGTCCCACCAGACCAGAAAGGATCCAGAACTTACTCAAGATTCTTTTTAGTGCCAAAGAAAAACGGGACTGGAGACCAGTATTGGATCTCAGCAACTTGAATGAATCAGTTTGACAAAACAAGGTGCGGATGGTCACAGTTCGGTCCATTCTTCTGTTTCTGGAAAAGGATGACTGGTTGTGCTCGATAGACCTTCAGGAAGCGTATTATCACATAAAAATGAACAAACAATCCAGGAAGTACTTACGCTTCTGGCTGGGAGCCAGTCATTATCAGTTCTGAGTACTGCCCTTTGGTCTCACCACAGCCCTCAGGGTATTTACCAAGTGCATAGCAGTAGTGGCAGCTCACTTAAGACTGCACTGATTCAGGGTGTTTCCATATCTAGACAACTGGCTGATTTCCACCCCAACAAGGCATCAACTGTTAAAGGCAGGAGACAGTATTCTCCAGATCTGTTTTCATCTAGGGATAACAATAAACTAAGAGAAAGCATATCTAGAGCCTACTCAGAGTTTAAACTTTGTAGGAGTAGTTCTCAACACAAAAGAGAGAATAGCCTCACTCCCTCCTTCAAGGGTCGAGACAGTCACATCACAAGTCACAAGGATAATATGCAGCAACAAAATCTCAGCTCAGCTGGTTCTTCAGGTTTTAGGTTCCATGGCGGCAGCAATAATGTTAGTTCCACTGGCCAAATTTCATATGAGAATTCTACAATGGCTGTTATCAGCACAATGGCCTATCCTTCACCAACCAATGTCGACTCAAATAAGAATCACCAATATTTGCAAAAGAAGATCTCAAATGGATTCATTCAGATCAGATACTACAAGGTCGCCTGTTTGTTCTTCACCAGCCCAATGCCACAGTGACCATGGATGCTTCCCAGCTAAGGGGGGGGGGGCATTTTCTGGGCAAAACAGTCCAAGGTACTTGGTCCTCCACACAGGTCAATTTGCATACCAACATTCTAAAGATGAGAGCAATGCTTTTAGTATTGCAGGCTTTCTAAGATGCTCTTCCCTTAGGAATGATTGTGATTCAATCAGACAACATGCCAGTTGTCTGGTATATCAACAAACAAAGAGGAACCAGATCGTACCCCTTGTGTTGAGAAGCTCTCAGAGTGTGGCAATGGGCGATCTCTTCCAACCACTTTCTCATAGTAATGTATATTCCAGGGAAGTCCAGTGTGATAGCAGACAAGCTGAGCAAATGCATTCTTTTACCCCACAAATGGTCCCTCAATCAGAATGTGACAGAAAGGATATTTTGTCGATGGGGTCAGCCTTGCTGTGACCTTTTCACCTTTCCTCTAAATAAGTGCAGCAACTACTTCATCTTGATCACCCCAAGTGGGGAGTCACCAAGGGATGCCCTTCTTCACAATTGGCCCCAGTCTCCTTTATGCCTTCCCCCAACTCCATTAATCCCAATGTTCTACAGAAAGTAGCCACATTGAAGAGCAAAGTAATCCTCATTGCACCATATTGGTTTCAACAGATTTGGTTAACCTTCGCATGGCTTCACTTACTTCACCAACCATGGATTCTGGATCCAGCTGCAGACCTCTGGTCTCAACCAACAAGCATGATTCACCCAGATATACCCAGATGTGAGAGTGTTCAATCTCGCCGTTTGTTCTTACTCATGGGTGTCGGCTCCGAGTCGGCCGTTTAGCAAAGCTTTGCATCTAGGAGAAGCTCGAGACCAACCTACCTCCCACAATTCCCTCTGCCTCTACCTCAGATCTAGTTTGCCGCTGCAACTGATCGCATCGTTTTTGAAGAGCTCTGACCAACTTGGGAAGATAAGCTAAATTCTTACCTTTTTTCTTCTAAAAATCTTTTGATCCCCTTGGGATTTTAAAATTACTGTGTGTGTGTGGGTCTAGTCATCCTTGGCTACTCTCTTATATATAATTTAGATATATATATAAAGTTTAGTTCCTTAGGGCCTACCCCACCTTCTTACTGGACTAGGATTGATAATTAGAATTTTTATTGCTCTGTCTGTGTACTTGCATCTAACTTTTTTGACAGTGTTATTGGATATTGTACAGTGTTTTTTCTTACAGATATGTCTGAAAAAGCCAAGTCGGGATTTAAGAGGTGTCAGTGTGGGCAAAAGATGTCTGTCACTGACAACCATAGCTCCTGTGTCTACTGTCTTGGCCCTCTCCATCTACAAGAAGACTGTTCTATCTGTCATTCTTTTAGTGGAAGAGTCATGACAGATAGACGCAGGAAGCTTATGGATAGAGGTCTTTTGAAGCCTGCTTTTCAAGAGGTGCTTGACAAGTCAGACCAGGCTTCTAAGTCCTTGAAGGAGTCGAAGACATCGGAGCCCAGGTCATCGGCTCCGAGTTCTTCGTTTAAGGTTCGTTCACCAGTTCCACAGGCTTCGGGGCCGAGTGTCGAACTTCTTACCGTCACCGAGCCTCGAGTCTTGGAACTGGTGACGGAGCTTCCACCTCCTGCTTTATTGAGGTCGGCACCGTCCTCAGTTCCTTCGACCCGATCTTCCAGGCCCCTCTCTGACACCAACGTAGATCGTGTGGTGCAGAAGTTAATGGAGAACACGGCCCTGTCCAAGCTAATTTCAGTCTCCTCCCAATTGGTGTCGAGACTCGAAGGCCTTCCTTTATCTCCATCTGATCCTCCTCCGAGGCCTACCCAGCTGTCGGAGCCGGGAGATGTTGATCTGTTGATAGTGGAGCCCTTGGTGCCGGAACCATCCCTTCCTCGGTCGGCACCGTTGACCTCGACTCCGTCGGAACCGTTAGCGGACTCGCGGAGCCAACGATCTATCTTTGGCTCCGGGACCGAGAGTCGAACCGGTGTTTTGGTGCCGACTCTCCCCCTCGGTGCCTCGGCACGGATCACTTCAGCTCCGTCCTCGGGGTCGATGCCTTTGGCCTCCACGTCGGAGATTCTTCCGCGTTCTTCGGAACCGAGGGATTCCTTGGCTCGGGGTCCGGGGGCCTTCGACCTCATGAGGAAGGTATTGTCTTCTCAGACAACCACGTCAGCAGAAGCAACTTCTCCCTCCCGTAAAGATCCATTGTCTACTTCTGCACCCACGACTACACATAAGCGTAGAGCACCAGTGTCTCAGTCACTCCCAGAGGGAGCCCCTTCTTCCTCGGAGGCCTCATCGGATGCCCCTCCCGATGACGTTCCGAGGAAAAAGTTGTGTAAGAGGAGGCACTTAGATTCTCCACAAGAATCTTTAACATCGGATACTGACTTAGATGAGTCAGAAGGGTCCCCAAAATCACCCTCAGAGGATGTCTCCTTTGCTGACATCCTGGAGATCCTGAAGCAGAGAGGTGATTGGCAGGCCCTACCCCTTTCTGAGGATGAGTCGGTTCTGCTGAAGGCATTTGGTGCTCGCCCTTCCTCCTCCTGGGTCACTCCGCCCTTCGACGAGTTAATGGAATTAATTGCTCGAAGGGCGTGGGAGGCACCTGACACAGTGGAGCCAGTTCCCAGGAAACCCAACAAATATATAACTGCCCCTCAGGACAAGTCATACCTTACTAATGGAGTTCCAGTGGATGCTATGGTGGTGGCCGCAGCCACTAAAAAGGAGCTGTCCAAATCTTCCTAGTCTGTCCATCCCCCTAACAGAGACTCTAGGACCATGGACTGATATGGGAAGCGCA
This sequence comes from Protopterus annectens, assembly GCF_019279795.1. NCBI lineage: Eukaryota > Metazoa > Chordata > Ceratodontiformes > Protopteridae > Protopterus > Protopterus annectens. Next base: position 99,300,932 of record NC_056725.1, on the reverse strand, counting down.
TTTTCAGTTCAGCGACTTTTTCCATGCGATCGCTGAACTACTTGACACACTTCACACGATTACAGAGGGATCTAGTCAAGGAGTTGGGAGATACCCTCCAGGGTAATACAAATGCTGCTGTCTCGGATAAGGTTACAGCACAGCTCAATACCCTTACGTCTATTGTGAACTCGTCCATGAGGCTCATCTGGTATGTGGCCGAAGGGTTGAGTAGGGCTGCAGCTTCAGCGATTGCTCTTCGTAGACAATCCTGGATACGGCTGTGCTCCTTTGCGGAAGCCTTCCAGTCTTCCTTTACTAACACCCCCTTTGATGGTGCCACTCTTTTTGGCCCCAAAGTAAAGGAGACCCTAACCTGGTGTGAGCAGGAGGGAAAGACTCTGTCTGCTGTCGGAGTCCATTTTTCCACCCCATCCAGACCGTACCCCAAAGGGCAACGAGGTGGAAAGATGTGGTTTCATAAACCCCAGGGTTCTTTCCCAGGCACACAGGGTGATGCCCCCCCCCAGAGGCAGAGGAGGGGGCAGAAATGGAAGACGCCGCCCTGGCGGCAGAGGGGGTCCGCAGAACCAAGGTGACAGGGATACCATCCCTGGGAAGCCTTTCCAGCACTCCTGAGAGGAGGCCCGACTGTCCTGCTCTGGAGGCAGTTGGGGGGTCGCTGGCTTTATACCCTCAGGCCTGGCAAAGCCTTACTTCAGACAATTGGGTAAAAAGCATTATTACCAGAGGTTACAAAATTCCCTTTGTATTTCCCCCATTACCACAAAAAAGATTCCCAGATGTACCACCCCATCTGCAAAAACCTGCAGCTATAGAAATCTCAAAGCTGCTAGAAAAAAGAGTCATCCAACCAGTCCCGGCGGACCAAAGAGGATCCAGAACTTACTCAAGATTCCTTTTAGTTCCAAAAAAGACAGGGAACTGGAGGCCAATCCTGGACCTAAGCAATCTCAATTCATTTGTGAAGAAAGAAAAGTTCCGGATGGTCACGCTTCAATCGATCCTTCCGTTTTTACAGAAGGACAACTGGATGTGCTCAATAGATCTCAGAGACGCCTACTACCACATCAAAATGGCCAGAGTGTCCAGAGATCACCTGCGCTTCCGGCTGGGAGACAGCCACTTTCAGTTTCGAGCCCTGCCCTTTGGTCTAACCTCAGCCCCCAGGGTTTTCACCAAATGCATGGCAGTGGTAGCGTCTCACTTGAGACGCCTAGGATTCCGGGTGTTTCCATATCTGGACTGGCTCCTTACTGCCACCACCGAATGTCAACTGATACAGGCCAGGGACTACACAATCAGCCTTTGTGCTCAGCTAGGGATTTCGATAAATTTCGAAAAATCTGCGTTACAGCCCTCGCAGCATATTTCATTTATAGGCGCCAATCTAGATACCCATTCTATGCTACTAAGACTACCTCTCACAAGAATAGCTTCCCTTCAAGATCACATATCTCTCCTGCTATTGTCCAAAAAGTCCCCAGCCAATCTAGTTCTGAAAGTCTTAGGGCTCATGTCAGCTTCCCTCATTGCAGTTCCCATGGGGAGGCTACACATGAGAGTTCTCCAATGGCTGCTGTTCGCACAGTGGTCGTTCCAGCAGTTACCGCTGACACACGAGATTCACATAACGAACACTTGCAAAGCACACCTGTCTTGGTGGTTACAGAATCACAACTTCATCAGCGGCCGGCCATTTGTATTACCCAAACCAACAGCCACAGTGACCACGGAAGCTTCCCTGATAGGGTGGGGGGGCATCTTTCAGGGACAGACAGTCCAAGGCGAATGGTCCAGCTTAGAGTACAACCTGCACATAAATGTTCTAGAGAGGAGGGCGGTGTTTCTAGCATTGCAACACTTCTCCCCCCTCCTACCTCTAGGGACAATTGCAGTACAGACGGACAACATGTCCATAGTCTCGTACATAAACAAACAGGGAGGAACCAAGTCTTACCAGTTGTGTAGAGAGGCCATGAGAATTTGGCAATGGGCAGAATCCACGGGTCGCTTTCTAGTAGCAACGCACATCCCGGGGTTATCCAACGTCATAGCGGACAGGTTGAGCAGAGCCATTCTGTTACCTCACGAGTGGTCCCTCAATCAGAAAGTGGCGGAAAGGATTTTCCGCAAATGGGGCCAGCCTTGCTGCGATCTGTTTGCGTCTCCAATGAACACCAAATGCAGAAGCTACTTTGCCCTTTTAGCCCCTCCAGGGGATGTCCCCAGGGATGCTCTGATTCACGATTGGCCCCCGCTTCTCCTATACGCGTTCCCTCCTATACCACTGATCCCGAAGTTTCTTCAGAAAGCCAAAGACCAGGAGAGGACTATAATTCTCATTGCCCCATTCTGGCCTCGACAGATTTGGTTCCCCTTTGTTCAAGCCCATCAAATGCAGGAGCCCTGGATTCTGGACCCAGTGCCAGATCTGCTGACTCATTCGTCAGGAACTCCTCACCCGTCGCTTCTATCCCTCAAGTTAGCAGCCTGGCTGCTCCGCTTCCCTACTTAGCCAGGTCTAATCTTCTTTCTCTGGCGGTTCAGAACATTCTGGTCGCCTCTCATAAGGCTTCCATTACTAAGATCTACTCTAGTAAGTGGAAACGTTTCATCTACTGGGCGACTTCACAGCATTTGGATCCTTTAATAGCCCCCCTAAACAAGATTTTGGAATTCCTGTCCATTCTGTTTCACCAAGGAGCATCTACTGCCACTTTAAAAGTTCAGTTGGCCGCTATTTCCAACTTTCACATAGGAGAAAACGGAGTCCCTATTATGGCTCATAGGCTTTGTAAGGCCTTCATGAAAGGGTCTTTTCATCTCAGACCAACAGTTAGATCACCTACAGCTCCTTGGAATCTAAATTTACTTTTGTCCCAGTTAATTTTACCACCCTTTGAACCAGCTTCTTCCTGTTCCTTAAAGTTCTTGTCCTGGAAAACTCTTTTCCTGGTAGCTATCACCTCAGCCAGACGAGTGTCAGAACTTCAGGCACTTTCCATCAAACAGCTGTATTTAATTTTTCACCCGGACAGGGTATCACTACGCACCAACCCTTCCTTTCTCCCTAAGGTTTGTTCGGTTAACAACATTAATCAAGCCATTGAGCTTCCTACATTTTTCAAGAACCACTCCAACAAGCTGGAATATATGTTACACAAATTGGATGTTAATAGACAACTCAGATTCTACCTGGATAGAACTAAGGACCATAGAAAAGTGGACCAACTCTTTATAGCCTTTGCGGACAACAGAAAGGGCATGGCAGTGACGAAGTGCACACTTTCTAAATGGCTAACTGATTGTATAACCTTTGTGTATTCTGCTTCAAATCAAATTTTGCCCACCAAACCAAAGGGACATTCTACTAGGTCAGTTTCCACATCTCTGGCTCATGAGGCTCATCTGCCATTGGACACTATTTGTGCAGCCGCCACTTAGTCTAAACCGCATACATTCATCACTCATTATAAAGTTGATAAGACTTCCAGGGATAGAGCATCTTTTGGTTCCACTGTGCTCAGGAACGTTCTTCCGTGAGTCACTCAGGGTAACGGAGCTAGGGACGCTACCCATGTGTAAGAACAAACGGCGAGATTGAAGACTCTCACATAAAGAAGTTATGTCCTTACCATAACGTTCCATGTGGAGTGTTCATCTCGCCTTTGTTCTTACATCCCCACCCTCCCACCCTCAGGTCTGGAAGAACATACGGATTTAGAAGTCTGGTCTGTTTGTCTCCCACTAGTGGTCTCTCTGTTGTTTCTACTGGCTTAAGCTGGTTTACGCTCCTTTTGTATACTTATGTATTCTTTTATGGTTGATTATCTTGTTATTGCTGGATCTGGTATTGTTTTGCAAACTAGATCTGAGGTAGAGGCAGAGGGAATTATGGGAGGTAGGTTGGTCTCGAGCTTCTCCTAGATGCAAAGCTTTGCTAAGCGGCCGACACCCATGTGTAAGAACAAAGGCGAGATGAACACTCCACATGGAATGTTATGGTAAGGACATAACTTCTTTTTTCAGGTTGATTGCCTGGGTTCTCCAATTCCACTAATAGCCAGACAACCTATGCTCTACTCTACAGTTTGATATATACTTCTGTCTGCTCATAGATCATCTGCACATAAACTATATTCCAGTAAATGGAAAATATTCATTCATTGGGCATTACAGAATAATATTGATCCTTTTTCTACTCCAGTTCTTGATATTCTTAATTTTTTAGCCCAGCTTTTCAATGAAGGGTCTTCTTCAACTATCAAAGTTCCATTGGCAGCAATATCCAATTTTTCACATTGGTTTCCAGGGTTCCTCAGTTGGTTCACATAAACTCTGCAAAGCATTTTTAAGATGGACTCTCCTTTTAAAGTCTCTGTATAAAGATCTTACTCCTCCTTGGGACCTAAATTTAGTGGTGCAGACTATTATACACCCCCATATCGAACCAGCAGCTAAGTGTGATCTCAAATTTCTTTCTTGGGAGACTATCTTGTTTCAGCAAAACACAGTCCCTGCATGTAAGGCAACTGTCAGGTCTCAAAAAGCAATTAAAAAAAAACAACGTAGACCAGCAGACAATGGTATCCTGATAAAAGATGATATTCTTTATTCTTTGTTATGCCATAAGGCATATGAAAAAGGCAAAAAGCCTATAATCCAAAATCCAAAATTTTTATTGTAGGCTTTTTGCCTTTTTCATGTGCCTTATGGCATAACAAAGAATAAAGATTATCATCTTTTATCAGGATACCATTGTCTGCTGGTCTACGTTGTTTTTTTGACTAGCTTGTTTGTCATAACTTCTGCAAGAAGAATTTCGGAAATTCAAGCCTTATCTTCCAAACTGCCATATTTGATTTTTCATAAAGAGTATCTCTCAGTACAAATCTAACCTTTTTACCAAAAGTGGTATCAGAGGCAAATATCAATCAGTCCATCAGTTTACCAGTACTTTTTCCAAAATTTGAGAACAAAGGTGAATACTTGTTACATTTATTACATGTTCACAGACAATTGCATTTTTACCTTCATAGAACAAAGCATTTCAGGAAATCTGACCACTTATTGTTTCTTTCTCAGATGTTAAATTAGGTAAACCACTCACCAAAGTAACCCTGTCCAGATGGCCTACCAGTTGCATTACTTTAATTTATGACCATTTGGGTATGACATTGCCAAAATCTTTACAAGTCTGTTCTGCTAGAGCAATGGCTACTTCATCTGTTTTTCAAACTAGGGCCTGTATGGATGAAATTTGTGCTGCAACAACTTGGGCTACTCATCATACCTTTGTTTCTCTCTACAAATTGGATCTGGTCTCCAGGGGTACAGCATAATTTGGTTCAGTGGTGCTGAGGAATATCCTTCCTTGAGTCCACCCAAGATCTAAGGTAGCTGGGGACACTGTTCTATAAGTTGAGGATAAAATGAAAATTGACAACATCAGATAAAGAAGTTATGTACTCACCATAAAGTCCCATCTGTGTTGTCCATTTTCATTCTTCCTCATCTCCCCATCCAGCAGCACCCTGGCTTTGAACTCCTAGTTGAGTGCGTAGTATTAGGTGGGAACTTACCTTCTACTGAGCTCCATATAGGGTCTCTCAGGATACTTCTGATATTTCCACTTACTTCTATTAACAAACAAGATCTGAAGAAGGCTGCATTATGGGTAAGAGAGAAACTCGAGAGTTTTTTGGCTACCATGAGCTACTGTAATGGCTGAGATGGATCCGAGGGATCAGATCCAAATCCATAAGTTGAGGAAGAATGAAAATGGACAACACAGATGGAACATTATGATGAGTACATAACTTCTTTGTTTCAGAAAATGTACTTCCTGTGGACATAAGCTCCCAAACTCCAATGCCCACAGGGCATATGTTGTCTGCCTTGGAGCTTCTCATCTCAACACAGACTGCTCCATTTGCACAGCTTTTAATTCCAGGGCCGTTTGTGATCATAGGAATAAATTAGTGTTAAAGAGATTGCTTCCACCTTCTTTATCTGCTGCAGGGGCTGAAATCCCCTGTGATGCCCCGCCACTGGACCAGTAATCAAGGAGCCTCAATCCTCACACAGTGGAGGACCTTCACTGGTTGGATGACTGGTACACACACAGTATTTCCAGATGCAGCTGTCTGCATCAAGTGCAGTTTCCATTAAAAGCACACAAAGACCACAGTCAGTACGGGGCTTTTTTCTCCCTCTTTCTCCAGATCCCCAACAAGACTCCCCACTGGCACAGATATAGGGTTGAGATCTCATCTGACTGGCCAAAACAAGCCCTCCAGAACCAGCTGTGTCCAAGTGTCCAACTAGTGCTTTGTGTCCCTGCCCAAGTAGCTAACACACACGCACACACGCACACACACACACACACACACACACACACACACACTCTTTGAGGTTTGATTTATACACACACACACACACACACACACACACACACACACACACACACACACACACACACACACACACACACACACACACACTCTCCTGGGGAAGGCTGGCACAGGTTTACTAGCTACGCCCCCTTTTGCCCAGACTATAAGGTAGTTATCACTGCCACCAGCCAGCTCCTTATCAGCTACTTTAAGGCCCTTAACAAAGGGTGCCCATTCTTACTGTGCAATGTTAATATTAATACAAATAGTAGTTTGACCAAGAGCAAGGATATTAGAAGCAGTCCACAGTATCACCAAATAAATATGCAAGTACTCTCAAAACTTATATATGTCTCATAAAGATCAGCCAAAATGAAAGGTTTAAATATATTTAATAATAAATAATAGCAGAACAAGAAAATACTCGTTATATATTCACAGTGACTTCAGAGTTCAAAAAACACGGGAAATATTTAAAGCAACATTGCAGGACAATCTCAAATAAATAAAGAATAACATGTAAACCATACTTCACTATATTCCTGACTGGATCTGAGAGAATTACTATACCCTATTTAACTTACTTAAGAGCAAGGCAGATGTGGTGAATAGATCTTCTTTAGTTGTTGTCAGGTCCAAGACAGAATGCAGAATACTCTGTCTCTCTCAGAGATTTCTCAAATTAATATCTCAAATATTACTGCTGCAGAATGACATCATTTCTTGTCATCTGCTTCTATCCCAGGTGAAACCCCCACTGCTGGAAGCTAGCAGTATTTAGCATCTACCTGTGAAAATACATAGACCTCAGATCTCTGGCAGAGGCTGGAAAGACATAAAGCAATTGCATTTCTTCATGCTTTCAAAACTAGTAATTGTTTCACTTTAAAGACAATACAGAAAACTCCCTACTACAGACATTCTGTCTCTAGCTGCCATAAAGTAATTTAATTTCAGCCATTTTTCTGAAGTTAACCTCCTGTATTCCAGTTTCCACTGTTAAAATATATACATTTAAACAGTTACAATAGTGCATGCACATTTCTGTTCTCTTCCAGTGGGGCATACTGTGTATCCATTTTAAGCACAAGCATTTTGCAAATACCCTTTTCAACACGCCTATACAAACAAGTTTGATATATGATAATCAGACAAATGGTCCAGGCAGCAGTAGGTGTCAGCCAGTAGAAAGGTTTATTTTTTTAAAAATTCACCACAAGCGCTTTCACCCTGACAACAATACAGGTCTTTTTCAAGTGTAAATGCAAGCATAAAATCAGGTCTATAAGTACTCCCATTCATGAAAAAGATGCCAAGACACTCTAAAAACATAACAAATGTTACACAACAACCCACTGGTTTCCCTGCAGCAAAAAGTAGAATACAATTCAGAAAAGGTAACTGTATGACTAGGGGTATAGTATATTTAGCCTTATGTAAGGACTGCCCAGCATTTTATGTTGGAAAGTCTGAAAGGGTACTAAAAAAGCAGATTTATGAACACACTTACAACATTGTTGTTTGTCTTTCGGCTTTTTTCCGGTAAGGGGGTGGCCACAGCGGAACTCTGGTCCGCTAATGATTGGCAGTAGATTTTTTTACGAAACGCCAAGGTGCCAGCTCAACACCCAACCTTCAACTAAGGCACATCCATTTATGCACGCATGTCTTTCGAACGCTACCCAAACGCGGGGAGGACATGCAGACTCCACACAGAAGGCACTCCCAAGCCAAACCCAGAATCGAATGGGAGAACCTCTTGCTGTGAGGTAACAATACCACCTTACCACCGAGGCATGCAACACACTTAAGTGTGTTAAAAAGAAAAATTTGAATAGTGCCTATATAGTTCACTATTCAAATTTTTCTTTTTAACACACTTACAACATTAAAAAGAAAAATTTGAATAGTGCACTATATAGGCACCTGCATATGGAACACAGTCATGTAGGGTTTCTTTTTGGGATTTTGGAACAGGTATGTGTGGACCCTAGAGGGGGAGATTGGGAGAATTGGTTAGGCTGTAGGGAAACCTTTTAGCAGTAGAAACTAAATGCATCCCAACCCCCAGGACTAAACAATCATATTTCAATTAAGCTTTTTTTAAAGAAGAAAAGTGAAAAATTGTAATAAATCAAATTTTCATACATCTTTTGTAGTTTATGTTGTGAAAAGCTTTTTATGCTTAACAATGTATGATTAAATATTTGTAATGAATTTATAACATGTTACTTAATGTATAGGGACGATTGTAAAATGTGCTTTTGATTACATCTACCTGTGGGTTTTTGTGTAACATTTGTTATGTTTTTAGAGTGTCTCTTTAAAAAATTTTGGCGCCTTTTTCATGAATGGGTGTACTTATAGACCTGATTTTATGCTTGCATTTACACTTGAAAAAGCCCTGTATTGTTGTCAGGGTGAAAGCGCTTGTGGTGAATTTTTAAAAAAAATAAACCTTTCTACTGGCTGACAACTGCTGCTGCCTGGAACGTTTGTTTGATTATCAGTTTTTCCTTTCAGTCCTGCATCTGTTACTATTTTTTTATTAGAAGTTTGATATATGCATAACATACAGTTCTAATACAGTTGTAACACAAACATCTTATATAAATCATGTTGATATTCACAACTGACATATAATTATTTACAAAATTCCAGATAGCTGTGCTGGCGGTATCTCCCTTTGTCACACCCCTGTAAAATCTTTCAAAGCATTCACATAAGTAGTCTCCAACCAGCTCTATAAAGACTACTCCTTCCTCAAAAGATTCAAAAGAAACTGGATCTGACCTCTTCTGATTTGAAATGGAAGCAGTTGGATCCCACTTCCTTTGATCTACTATTCAGATGAAGTCGCTAAGAACAGGGTCCCCAGGGTTCACTGTAGAGCCTGTTTCCCCTTGGTTCCATTCTTATTTCCTTCAGGGGACTCTGAGGAGAGAGAGTTTTATCCCCAGTCCACCACTTCATCCATTATGTCCTCCAGGAGCCTTCAGAAGCTGAAGTAAAGTGGATGATGAGGAATTGTCTCAGAGCTCATATTCAGATGGGGGTTATCCCAGCTCTGTCTCCTATTGTATGCCTTCTACTTCTCATGCAGTGATCTCTCCTTCTCCAATCCAACCAATAGTTCCAGAGCCCTCAGATTGATTCAAGAGACCCAAGAGTGTCGATGTCAGATCTGAAGAGAGATAGATTTTTGACACCAACTGCTTCCCTGACTTGTTTAACCTGAATTCCTTAGGACCAGGCAAGCCTCAGAGCTGAAGCATCAGCACCAGGCCTGTGGAGCTACATTCCACTCTGATGTTATCAGAGCTGTCCCAGCCCCTTGGAGCTTCCACGTTGGACAGCTCGGGTCTGAGTCTCTCTTTGAGGTATAGGTCTGGGCAGGACAACTTAGGCTCCGGTGGAGCCAGCTACAGTGTATCCTGGTCCTTCTGCCTTTGAGGTTGCAGAGAAGGTTTTCTTTCGTTTGAGAGATTCAACTACTCGATCCTTTTTGGATCCTACAGTTATACCCCCTTTCAGGTCTGAGCTCTGATCTTCCTATTCCACAAAGACAGCCAGCCTCATCAAGCATCCAGACAGTCCGCATCAAGGACTTTCCCCTCTCTTTGGACACCTCTCCAGATTGTTCCACTGAGGAGGTTCCCTGAAAGAGAACATTTAAGAGGAGACACATATACTGCCCCCTGGAGTCTCTCACCAAAGATACTGACTTTAATGAAGGGTAGGGGTCCCCAGATCTCCACCAGATAACATCTTCGAAGACATCTTAGAGATTCTTAGACAAAAGGGTGGATGGTCAGTATTTCTGGAAGCTTTTGGGTCTGGCCCGTCTATGTCTTGGGTAACTCCCCCTGATAGATAAGCTTATAGATCTAGTCTCATGCCTGCTGTGGAAGGAACCGAATACTGTAGAGCCCATCCCTTATCCCTCTGATAAATTTCTTGCACCACCTAAAGACAGGCCACACTGGAGCAAATGAGTCCCTGTTGATGTTATGATGGTGGCAACAGCCACAAAGAAGGAGCTAGTGGAGCAGAGCTCCACTGTCCATCCCCCTAATAGATAGTCCAGGGTATTTGACAGATTCAGAAAGTGCATGTTTGCCTCAGCAACCTTTGCATTATTCATAGGTTCATAGGTTCATAGGTAGGTACTAGGCTATCGGCCCAAGGGCCTACGTAAGCCTAGCCAGCAAGGTACCATAGCTTATACCACCCAAGAAAGTTATGTTCCTGTGCCACTGTCCAGCAGAGACAAAGAAGTGATCCCCGGGGTGTATTTCTTATTTCCCATCCACTCATCAAGATTTTTCTTGAAGAGGGCTAATGAAGAACTTTGCTTGACATAGATGGGTAGCTTGTTCCAGAGTATAGGAAATCTCTGGGACAGGAATCTATCCCTCCAGCATGTCCTGTTTATTGTGGTGACAAGATTTAGGTCCCTAGAGCATGTAGCTTGGAGGGATTGGGATTTTGTTAGGTGTAGCATGTCCAACAAATCTGGGTTTGACATAGCTTTATATGTTAGGCAGAGATCACCTCGGAATAGACGATATGCTACGGAGTAAAGCTGGAGTTTTTTGAGGCGGTCAGTGTAGGGCATTTGTTTGAGGCCAGTACTCCTCTTTGTGAGGTACTTCTGTGGCCTTTCCAGCTGCTGCAGATGTCTTGTGAGGTACATTCCAAAAGGGGCATTGTACTATATAATGGGTCTAATGAGTGACGAGTAGAGGGGAACAATGACCACATTTTTCCTGGATAAGAACCCTTTTATGATGAGGTGTGCCACGTAGAAGGACTTCCTGACTACTGTGGCGATGTGACTATGAAAGGAGAGGCTACTTTCCACCTGGGTCCCAAGGTCTCTTATCACGCATTCAGTGTTAAGTAGATTGCTGCCTATGTGGTAGTTCATGGGTACAGAGTTTTTACCAAAGGGGATGACACTGCACTTTTTGGCATTGAGTTTGAGGCCATGGCTCTGACACCAGGCATCTGTCTCAGTGAGGCCCTTCTGTAGGATGTCCACATCATTTGGGGACTTGACTATGGCTCCTAGTTTGCAGCCATCTGCAAACTTCATCAGCCAGAGCCCTTCTGTGGTAGCCTGTACTTTAGAGAAGTAGATACCAAACAGGAGATGTCCCATGATGGAACCCTGTGGCACTCCGCTTGTCACTGCTTTGAGGTCAGATTTGGAGTCTGCAACTTTTACAGTGTGGGTTCTGTCAGTGAGCCAGTTGGCAACCCATCTTGTGACGTAGGGATTTATACCTAGTTTAGTGAGTTTAGCTATCATTCCAGAATGGGGGATGGTGTCGAAAGCCTTGGTGAGGTCAAGATAGGCTGCGTGAGCCACCTTACCCTCATCCACGGCTTTGGTGACTGCCTCAAAGAAGTCGATCAGGTTCAGGAGGCATGATCTGCCTTTCACAAACCCGAACTGGGTGGGATCCAGAGTTTGGAGGTTACCAATGTCTTTGTTTATGAGTTCCATGATGATAGGTTCCATGGCCTTGCAGACCAGGCTCGCCAGGCTAATAGGTCGATAGTTCCCAGGATCAGTGGTGGCTCCCCCTTTGTGGAGTGGGTTAACTGTTGCTGTGTGCCATTCAGTGTGCACAAAGCCTGATGCGAGGCTATTATTGAACATGGTGCTTAAGTGGGGAGCCAGCTCGTTCTGAAGTTCGTGTAAAATTCAGCCTGGGATTTTGTCCGGTCCCATGGATGCTGTGTTTTTGGCTTTAGAGAGTGCAGCTTTTACCTGTGTAGTTGTGATTACAGGGACTCTGCATTCTTCCTGTATAGATATGGGCCCTTTAGGGGGTGAGAAGGGGGTAAAGTTAGCACTGAACCGATCTGCCAGGATGTTGGCAATATCAGTTGGTTCTGTAATTTTCGTGCCTTTGTGCTGTAACTCAGAGTAGATCTGGGTGTTGCCATCTAGATTCTTGACATAGCTATAGAATGCTTTGTGGCTGTCCTTGGATTTAGTGGCAATTTTGTTTTTGTAGCTAGCTTTGGAGGATCTTATAAGGGATCTCAGCTTCTTACTGAGGCTGACCAGGGAGCTCCTCCACTCATGGGATGTTACTCTCTTTTGCAACAGTTTCTTCCTTCTGTTGTACAGTTTGTTTATGGCAGGGGACCACCAGATTGGCTTCCTTTTTTTGGAGGATAGTGTCTTGGTTCTGTTTGGGATACCACGATCCATGCACTCGTGTAAGTGCTTATAGAGTGTATTTGTGTAGGATTCAGCAGTTGTAACTGTATTGTCCATCTGCATGGGTTTCATGAAGTTCACCACTTCTGTCTTAAGAAGCATGAAGTTGGCTTTGGAGAAATATTTTACTGTGGTTTCCTTAGTGGGGGGTGGGGGCGGGATGTGGATATCAAGGGTGATAAGCTTATGGTCGGATCGGACCAAAGAGGAGTTGACTTCAGGTGTGGAACACCGGTCACTCATGTTGGTAATGACTAGGTCTAGGATATTGTTGCCCCTGGTGGGGGTATGGATAAGTTGATCTAGGGCATTGGAGTTTATGAATTCCAGAAAGCATTGAGCTAAGGAGTAGTTTTCCCAGTTAATGGTGGGGTAGTTGAAGTCATCCATTATCAGGGTGTTTGGTTGAACCCTAATATTTTCCAGTACATCAAGAAAAGAGGAGTGGGAATCATGGGGCATGGTGGGGGATCTGTAGCAAGCTACAATTTGGTTTGCAGTTTTGCCCAGAGTTAGTTGCACTTGGATAACCTTGGATGCATTATGCTGAGCAACTAGCCTGGAGGTGTGGATATCCTTAATGAATATGGACACACCTCCACTTTTGGTGTTTCGGTCCAGGTTACATGGCCGAAAAGTGTGGTATGAGTTATAGCCTGGTAGTGCAGGGGTGCACTCTGGAGCCTTGAACCAGGTCTCAGTCACTGCACAGATATCAATGTTCTCCATTTTAAGGAGTGCCTCAAGTGAATGTATTTTGAGATTTAGACTTCTAGCATTGAGTAGCATTACCTTCAGTTTTTGTTTGCCTGTTCCTGTTATGGTGGTGAATTTGTTATTTGAAGCCTGCCTAAAAAAAGGCACTATAGGGGCAGCAAGAGCCTTAGCCAGTATCTGGAATCCCAAGGATGACAGGTGCAGGCCATCTATGGCAAAGCATCATGGTCTGTTGACCATGTCATCCCAAGCAGACAGATAATGGATCCCCTTAGAATGACACCAGAAGCTTAACCAATTGTTGAAGTGAATCATTTTGTCCTTGTACTGCGGTATAATTCTGGGCGATGACAGAATGCTACTCAGGGCTAGGGTCATATCTGCCTGGGCTACAAGATTGGAGATGTCTCTTTTCATGTAGTCCAGGGAGGTATGTCTCAGGTCATTCACACCAACATGGACAATGACAGAGTCATATTTGTACTTGGTGTGGAGTGACCTGAGTGCGTGGGTTATGTGGTGGATCCTGGCACCCGACAGCCAGCTGACAGTAACCTTCTCCTTGTCTAGCCTGGTGAGTGGGACATCAGTGTGCCTGACTATAGAGTCACCTATGACTAGTGTGTTGGGTACGTTGTTTTGCCTTATTGGCTGTGGTTGAGTGGCACACTGAGTCTGTGGGCTATGTGTCATTTGGGTTGTGCTGGGGGATGGAGGTTGCTTGCGTTTCTGCTTTGGAAGTCTCTGTTGCTTCGATAGATTATTACTGAGAGCCTCCATGAATGTTTTTGTGTTACTGTGTGTGGATTTTGGTGGTGTAGATTTAGTGAGACTATATGATGAGTGCGGTGTGGTGCAAATGTTTACCTTCTCCTCATGACTGTCAAGTTTAGTCTTGGTTAGAGAGAGCTTTACCTCCAGTTTGGCTAGATAAGTGCATCTCTCACAGTTTGTAGTGTTGGGTGGTAGAAGGAGAGGGCTGTCAGTGTACATGAGGCAATTTCTACATTGCCTCAAGATGCCCAGATTCATCAGATAGACAGGAGAGAACACTGGGAGCTGACCCTTGGACATGCCTGAATAAAATCTATTTTCCTCTAGATAAGTGAGGAAAGTGAGTACAAGAGTATTATCGCTGAATTTTTTGGCACATTTCACAAGATTACATCAGGATTTAATTAAGGAACTATCCAAATACCTCTCCAAGTCCATGTCTGTGGAGGACTACAAGAAGTCTTCTTCCCAATTGACCACCCTTTTATCCACGTCTAATACATCTATGAGGGTAATTTTCCATGCTGTGGCGAGTACCTCATAGGTGGCTGTTTCAGGCATAACCATTAATAGACATGCCTGGATATGCCTATGTGACTTTGTAGAGCATTTTAAGTCTTCTTTCATCAATGCTCCCTTTGATGGAACATCTCTGTTTGGCCCTACTGTAAAGGAAATGCTTTCCTGGAGTGAACAGGATGGAAAGACTGTAGGGATATTCTTTTCTACCTCTCAGTGATTCTTTTGCAGGAATCAAATAGGAGGCAAGAAAATTTGGTTCTGTAAGTCTTAGGGTCTTTCCCAAGATTCATGCGGGGGATAACTCCCTCAGGGGCAGATGGAGGAATTCAAATGGAAGATGTCATCCTCACAGCAGCGGGGGGCCTGCAAAACCAGAGCGTCCAAGGTTCCTTTTCGGATAAACCCTT
This sequence comes from Protopterus annectens, assembly GCF_019279795.1. NCBI lineage: Eukaryota > Metazoa > Chordata > Ceratodontiformes > Protopteridae > Protopterus > Protopterus annectens. Next base: position 99,285,876 of record NC_056725.1, on the reverse strand, counting down.
CCAGTGCTCCTGAAAGGTTGCCTGACTGCTCACCTGTGGAGGCAGTTGGTGGGGGGTGCATATTTCTGCACCCAGACACCTGGTCTTCAGTAATAGAAGATCAGAATACATGCATTTGATGAGCAGGTAGATGGAAGATCAGAAAATGTTCAAATGCAGGTCAGCGAGTTCACATAAATGCGAACACAAAGTAAGTGAAACCCCTTTGTGACCCATGGTAGCGCTTGGTTAGGTGGTTGAGCAGTTGGAATTGTTGAATTTGGTGTTTTGTTCGCCATTCCGACCATTCGCCACAGGGAGAGTCGACATTGCAGGTCGGTGTTGTACCCGATCGATGAAAGGCTGTTCGCTCAAATGCATGTATTCCCAGAAGATCTGATGTTGCCAGTTTTCATTCTTTCCTGAACTGATGGGTTTGGATCCAATCCTCAGATCCAACTCAGCCATTACTAAAGCTTGTGATAACCAAAAAGCTCTTGAGCTCCTTCCTTACCCACAATGCACCAACCCTAACTACCTCAGATCTCATTTGCCACTTTTCACGAAAGATGTGGTAGGCCTAGATCTTGAGCTTTCAAAGATAAGTGGCAGTTTGTCTTCTTTAGACCCTCCTGAAACTTAATATCTTTCGTATTTTTCTTAACCCTTACCCTTATATGAGTATGTAGTTCTCCAGTTACCATAGTTGGTAATTTCCCTTTATCCCCTTTCCTTTTCTGCCTTCAGTAAATATTATTATTATTCTGTCCTTTGCCTTTCCACGCTTTTGTAAAGTACTTTTTTACCATTGTTGGTAAAATTTTTCCTTTCCTTGTTTTATATATATATATATATATATATATATATATATATATATATATATAAAAAAAATTGTCTTACTTAATCTTACAGTTTTCGTTGTTGTATAATGGCAGAAAAAGGCTCATCTGGTTTTAAAAAGTATGTCAAGTGTGGGCACAGGCTACCACTGTCAGATGCCCACACACTATGTGTTTACTGACTAGGACCCCAGCAACACCACCAACAGGAATCTGTCTTAGACTGGACTCTTATTAACAGTACCACCCACAACTATCTTTCTAGATGTCTTCCAAATAATTTAAGTGACCATAGACCTACCTACTTAATCCGTCATCAGCTCAACCCACCCAGAACCATAGTTTACAAAGTCATACGAAATATCAAAAACTTCTCCAATGAAGCATTCGTAGACATGCTCAATAAATGTTACTGGACACCAGTCCATCATCTCCAACTCAACCAGGCCATGACATACTTCAGTGACACATTTCTAGCTATTCTAAATAGCTTAGCACCAACTCATACATGTTGTGTTAAAAATTAGAGATTGCCCTAGATATCAAAATAAACCATTAGACTTCAAAAACTAAGGGACAAAACCTGGTTTCAGTACCAGAAAAAAAAAACAATAAAACTCTGTTAGCATACTGGCAGCTCTGAATCAAAAAAAAAAAAAACAACTCAAACTAGACACAAAAGCATATTATACATCTATGCAAAACAAATATGAAAACAATCCCAAAACGTTCTGGTAGGCAATTAACTAGCTCTTCCACCAAGGTAAAGCCACAACCACAGAAACAACAACCAATAAACAAAGTGTGAGTATTGCCTCACGAATCAACACCTACTTTATAAGCACTATCCTCTCCTTAGTTACAGGAAACAATTCCACCCCACCGTCTCTTTCACCTAATGAGGAAACTAACAACTCTTTTGACCTCAAACCTGTCCCAACTAACACCATAAGAACAGTGCTGAAAAAACTGAAACCTTCTTCCTTAGCAGCTGACCAACTCCCCAATGAGTTCTTCAAACTTTCAGTTGATGCCATAGCTCTGCCTGTCTCCACTCTGGTAAATAGGTCTATAGTAGAACAATATGTCCCAAAATTATGGAAAATTTCCTATATCACCCCTCTACATAAAGGAGGAACATCAGCAATTACAGACCCATTGTCATCCTTTCCAACTGTGTCAAAATTCTGGAAGAATGTATACACATTCAATTACTACAATACCTGCTATCTGACAACCTTATTTCTCCTTCCCAACGTGGTTTCAGACCGAACACAGCACCACTACAGCCCTAATTAATTTCTCTAACACCATCAACCAACTTAGAAATTCAAATCAGCAAGCAGCATCACTATTCCTAGACATGTCAAAAGCATTCAATACTGTCTCAATCAGAAACTCCGTAATACTCTTGCCTTACTAAACCTATCAAGGACTTCCCTCTCCTGGTTCCTAAGCTATCTTTCTGACAGACAACAAGCAGTACAATGGAAATCTGAACTCTCACCACTTCTGCCTGTCACAGTCGGTGTCCCCCCAAGGATCCATACTAGGGCCCCTTCTTTTCACCATCTTCTATAGTGATCTAGCCTCATCCACAGCACACACTAAAGTAATTCAGTATGCGGATGATTCAACTTTAATCTGCTCAGCAAATACCTTACCAGACCTCCAAATAGTAGCCCAACAAGCTTTTAATGATATAAAAACATATCTAAGTAAATCACAACTAATCCTCAACCCCCAAAAAACACAGTTAATGCTTTTTACGAGTAGCAATCACCGACCACCACTCCTTTCACCATTCTCTCAGCAAACACAGTATCCACCAGCTGAGCGTACAAAACTCCTTGGCATGACAATCAACAACAAACTCAGATTTGACCATCACATAGCCATCACAATTAAGAAAGTTCACATCAAACTTGGCTCACTGTACAGAAGCAAGCCATTCCTCACTGACAATACCAGGCTAGCCATATCCAGAACCTTCCTCCTTTGTATGTTCCTTTATACTTTTCCCCTTTTTACCAACTTAAAAAGATCATACTTAACCAAACTGGAAACTTGCTACAACAAAATAGCTCGCTTCACAGCCAGCCTTCCCCACCAAACCCACCATTGTATTGCTGTATATAAATTAAATTGGCTCAAGCTGCCTAACCTTCTCCATCTCTACCAACTTAAATTTGGACACAATATCATTTTTCCATCCTGACAATTGCCTATCCCTCAAGGAACTTGTTGTTCTCTACTCATGTCCACGAAGTCTAAGATCTGCAGGCAGAAACTTTCTTACAATAAATAAAGCTAACAACACTCTCAGTAAAGCCTTATTCTCAAATCAGATGGCCAAATTATGGAATTCTCTACCCCATACCCATCAAAATACACCTGAATCTTCCAATTTCAAACAACTACTATTTGAACATCTATCCAAAAACTGGCATTGCTCCTACACCAAACCTGACTGAAATGATATCTATAACTTTCTCAACAGACTGTCTATTCCCTACCTCATTTTCTCCCTCTCCTCAATGTTATTACTATTCAAAAACACACACACACAGACACACACAGACAGACACACACACACACACACACACACACACACACACACACAGAACCATCTATGAAAAGGCTGAAATTGAATATGAGAAGGTCCCAAAGTTCTTCACCTGCAGATCTGAGGAATAAAAAAGCCACGGATCCACCTATCTTGGATCTGAAGAAAAAAATCAGATCAGACTGCCTCGAGTCCTGTAGGTCTTCCTAGGACCAGGTACTCACCATCCACTGACCCTGTGCCTTCCAGGGTGCCTTCACCCTTTTTGGAATGATACCAGTCAAAGTCTCCTTCTCTTGCCTTGACTCGTTCATCCAGAAGTCTGATGGAAGAATATATGGAAAGAATGATGTGGAAATTCAACTCAGTGCAGATTCAGATGGGTGTTTTGCCGGCTCCTACCCCCTCGGGTCAGAAGACATGTCCATCAACTACAGCCTCACTGCATCCTCCTCCTCTGATCCCTTCAGTGGTTTCAGAGTCCCTGGATCTGAGTCTCCTGGGTCTGACAGGCTCAGATCCGAAGATAGCTTTATCTTTGGGTCCGAAGCTTACATTAAGTGCTCCACTTCAGATTTCTTCATATTCAGGTGAATGTTGGCTCCAAAGCTTCCATGTCAGATCCGAGGTGTTGGAGCCAACTCCAAAGTTGTTGATGCCATCTCTGCCCCTCAGAGCTTCAGCTCTGGATAGCTGGGCTCCAGCTTCCTCCTCGGGGAAGTTGCCTTTGGAGTGGGGGAGGACAGCGGTTCAGAAACTTTATCCAAGTAAATGGAAAAGATTTGTTTACTGAGCACAACAAAATCATGTTGAGCCATTTTTATCTCCGATACATAACATACTCAAGTTTTTAGCTTGACTTTTTAAAGAAGGGGATAGTTCCTCAACCATTAAATTTCAGTTAGCAGCAATATCAAATTTTCACATTGGATTAGACGGGTCTTCAGTGGCCCCTCACAAATTGTGCAGAGCTTTCTTGAGAGGCTCTCTACATTTGAGACCTCTCTTTAAGAACTCTACTTCCCCCATGGGATCTCAATCTAGTATGGCAGACTCTAATACATTCTCCCTTTGAACCAGCAGCTAAATGTGACCTTAAGTATCTTACTTGGAAAACTATTTTTCTGGTAGCCATTACCTCCGCTAGACGAATTTCAGAGATTCAAGCCTTGTCTTCAAAACCTCCATACTTGATCTTTCATAATCATTGAGTGATGCTATGAACTAATGCATCCTTCCTTTCCAAGATGGTGTCAGAATCTAATATCAATCATTCCATTAATTTACCAGTATTTGTCCCTAATTTTGCAAACAAGGGCGAATACATGTTAAATTTTTTGGATGCTCACAGACAATTATGTTTTTACCTGCATAGAACAAAAGACATTAGAAAAACAGATCAGTTGTTCTGATGTTGTCAATCTTCATCCATTCTTGAGTCTTGGGTAAGGAACTGATCCGGCTGTTACATCTCTTGTGCCAGCCAAAAATCTCTCGAGCTACTGGTCTACCCATAATGCCCCTCTCTCTGTTACCTCAGATGTCATCTGCTGCTCTTACTGCTAAGACGCATCAGCTGATTCCTCTCTGAGCCAAGTAAAAAAAAAAAAAAAATATATATATATATATATATATATATATATATATATATATATATATATATATATATATATATATATACCTATATATATATATATATATATATGTTTCTTGATATTTAACTTATAAAACCCTTTTCCTTGTCTTACCGATTAGAAAGTGTGTGTTTATTCTTTTACCATTGGTAATTCTCGCTAACATCATTGGTGGTTCCCCCCTCCCTCACCGTTAGGTAATCTCTCTATCTACCATTGCTGGTAGTTTTTCCCCTGGTGTGATTGAGTGGTTTAAAATCTTTTCTTCTTTCCTTTCCTATTTTTCTTATGCCTCTCCTCATTTTTATTTGGGATGATGGTATATAAACCAAAAAGTTCTCCTTCAGGTTTTAAACAATCTGAAGAGTGTGGCAAGTAAATGCCGAACTCTGACGGTCATGATCAATGCGTTTATTGTTTGGGTGTACCACATTTAAGTGTTGACAGTGCAGTCTGCCAGGGTTACAGACACAGACCCTGGTAGAACATAAAAATAAACTGATTCTGAAAGGGCTTCTTAAGGCCCCTTTTAAAGAAGCCTTATCAAAGTCTGAAAAGTCTCCTCTGGCCTCTGGTACCAAATCTACCTGCTTGGTGCCGACATCTCCCTTGGCACAGACTGTAAAGAAACACATACATGCAGGTTCCTCTTTGGAACTGAGAGTTAAGGTACTGAAACTGATGGAATGGAGTCAAACTTTGTCACCAACAACCTTACTGGTGCCTTTAACACAAACTTTGACTCCCACACAGATTACAGCTCTTACCACTTCTGCATTATTTATGGTTCCAACATTGGCACCGATTGTCTCTACTGCCATGTTGACACTGACACTAACTATGACAACCACACAGATTACGGCTCCTACCAATTCTGCATTGTCTATAGTTCTGACATTGGCACCGGTTGTGTCGACACTGATATTTCCTATGGCTCCGCAGATGGTGCCGAAGATTGATTCTCATGTACAGCCCAGGAATATCTATACCCCTTCCATTGACCCAGTTTTGGGGCAACTCCCTAACCCTTTCTGGAGAGACCTGAGTCTCCTTCTGCATTTTCCGTTCACTCCATCAGGAGCCTCTCGGAACTTGATGTTGTTAGGTTGGTGGATCAGATTCTGACAGCCAGGGGTCTTCCCCCATCCCCCATCTTTTCAACCCCCCATCTCTTCTGGTGCAGGGGGTTTCCTCTCCTATGACCCCTTCTTATTCTCCTTCTCTGATCTCCTTGCAGGCTTTAGAGCAGTTGGCTCCAACATCACAGGTTCCAATGACCTCGGCACCGACTATCTTTTTGTCTTCGCTGCCAGGTATGGTTCTGACACCTTTAGTGCCTTTGGGACTGATGGGGTCCCAGGACTGTATCTTCACCTTCAGGTCCAGGGGGGTTAGAGTTGACTCTGATTTTTTTCTATGGAACCATCCTTGCCTGTTCAGGCTGCATCAGTGGGAGATCCATCCTCGCTTCTGGCCTCTCAGGTGAGGATCTAGGGTTGGGGTGTGACCCTAGTTCTGAGTTTGCCTGTCTCGGTTACGGGCTCCCATCCCTCCTTGGGGAGGTCCTGCCTTTCAAGGTGTGGAAAGAGCCTTGGCCACTGCCTCTTCCCAGGTGGCTTCTGTGTTACCAGAGCCTCAACTCCTGACCACAGCTTTATCGGATATGCCACCAACCTTTATTCCCCAGACAGCGAGCTGTAAGTTCACAAAACCTACCTGTTAAAGGTCTCCCCCCCTTCTGAGACATATTCAGATGCTGCCACTGAAGAACCACCTTGGAAGAAATTGTGTAAGAGGAAACACCTTGATTCTCCTGAAGAATCAGTCACAGAGGACATGGATTTCGATGACGGGGAGGGGTCCCCCCAGTCACCTCCGGAGACATTTTGGAGACACTGACGCTTAGACGACACTTCTTCTATAATAGTGTCTAACATTTCATGTGGGTAACCCCTTTGAAGACATTCTGGAGATGCTAAAACAGAAGAGTGATTGGACGCCCAAAGTCCCTTCCTCTGAGGAATCTGTATACTTGCAGGCCTTTGGAGCTCGCCCACCCACTGATGACCTCTTAATTAATCACTCAACGGGCTTGGAAGGCTCCTGACTCTATAGTGCCCACTCCCCCAGAGACCTGACAGGATACTTTCAGCACCCAAGGACCATCATCCACATTGGCTAAAAGGCTTAGTAGTTGACGCCATGGTGGTAGTGGCCGCTACCAAGAAAGAACTAGCTGAGGAAAGTTCTACTGTTCATCCCACAAACTGGGAGACCAGGGCGATTTGGAAAGTGGTTCTTTGCGTCATCAACCTTCTTTATCAGGTCCTTGAACTTTTTGACACATTTTATTAGACTTCAAAGGGAGCTGGTCAAGGAGCTGTCAGACACCCTGGCAGGAGCAGTGGCTGAAGGGATCCAAGAAAAAGTGTCCTTGCAGTCAGCTACCCTAGTGTCTATTTTGAACTCGTCCATGAGGCTCATTGTGCATGCTGCCAAAGGGGTGACCAGGTCAGCAGGTTGTGATTCGGCAACTTGGATGTGCCTGTGTGAGTTTGTGGAACCATTCAAGTCTTCCTTCATCAATGCTCCCTTTAATGGATCTTCAGTTTTTGGGCCCAAAGTGAAGGAAACTCTATCCAGGTGTGAGCAAGATGGAAAGACTCTGCTGTGGGCATATGTTTTTCCACTCCTCAACAATCCTACTCTAGGAATCAAAGGAGTAGCAAGATGTGGTTCAAGCAGTCCCAGAAGCCTTTATATGACACACATGGTACAGACTCCCCTTGGGGCAGAGAAGGGAGTTACAATGGAAGATGCCATCCCAGAGGCAGGGGTGGTATGCAGTACCAGGGTTCCAGGACGTCTTTCTCTGGTCAACCCTACCAACACTCCTGGAAGGAAGCCCGACTACTTGCCTCTGGAGGAAGTCAGGGGAAGTTTATCTTTGCATCCAACCAACTGGTGACACATAACTACCGATGCCTGGGTGCTAAGGATTATTTCCAGAGGTTATTCTATCCCCTTCACCCTTACCCCTTGAATTCAAGTAAAACTCCCCAATGTCTCACCCAGTCAGAGAGTTCAAGCAGTGTTAGAAATCCAAAAGCTGCTAGAAGAAAGAGTCATACAAGAAGTCCCACCAGACCAGCTGGGATCCGCATATTACTCAAGATTCTTTTTAGTGCCGAAGAAGTCAGGGGACTGGAGACCAATTTTGGATCTCAGTGTTCCGAACAAATTTGTTCAGCAGTCAAAATTCTGGATGGTCATGGTTCAATCCATACTTCCTTTCTTAGAGGAAAATAATTGGATGAGTACTGTCGACTTTCAAGACGCGTATTACCACATAAAAATGGACAAATGCTCGAGAAAGTTTATCCACTTCCAGCTAGGAGCCAGTCACTACCAATTCAGAGTACTGCCCTTTGGTCTCACTACAGCCCCCAGGGTGTTCACCAAACATATGGCAGCAGTCACAGCACATCTAAGGCTGCATGGATTCCAAGCGCTTCCATACCTGGATGACTGGCTCTTCACCGCTACCACCAGGGTCTACTTCTACAAACCAGGAACTTCCTTCTGAAACTATTTGCTCAGTTTGTCATCACAGTAAACCCTGCAAAGTCTCAGCTAAACCATACTTAGCATATGGAATTCATCAGAGCTCATCTCAGCACTCAGTCTTGTGTGGCATCGCTACCCCACCACAGGTTGCAGAAAATACAATTGCAGGTTCAGCCCCTTCTTCATTCAAACAAGATACCAGCTCAGCAAATCCTGAAAGCACTGGACTCCATGGCAGCAGCAATCACATTAGTCCCACTGGCAAGGTTTCACATGAGACTTCTTCAGTGGTTGCTTGCAAACCAATGGTCTATTGTAACCCACCCCATGAATCATCTAGGTCTTTATATCCAGTTGATGCAAAAAATGATCTAGCCTGGTGGGTGCAATCCAAGAACATTTTTCTAGGCCTTCCCTTTGTCCACCCTCAACCCAAGGCCATAGTGACCACAGATGCTTCCCAGATGGGGAGGGGGGGCATTATCTAAGGAAGACAGTCCAAGGCACATGGTCGCCCCTCCAAAGCCAACCTCCATATCAATATTCTGGAGATGAGGGCAGTGCTTTTAGCATTGTAAACATTTTGTTCTGCCTTAACTCAAGGAATGATAGCTATTCAATCAGACAACATGTCCATAGTCTGGTACATCAGCAAACATGGGGGAACCAATTCCTACTCACTGTGTCGAGGCAACCTGTTGAGTGTGGCAATGGACTATAACTTCCAACCACTTTCTGATAGCAATGCACATCCCGAGGAGGTCCAGTGTGACAAACTGAGCAGATACATTCTTACTCCTCACAAGTGGTCTCTAAATCCCAGAGTGGCAAAGAAGATTTTTCTTTGCTGGGGCCAGCCTTCCTGCAACCTGTTTGTTCCTGATCAACAAGTGGAGAAGCTACTTTGCCCTAAGTCCCCCCACAGCGGGACTCCCTGAGAGATGCTGTTCTCCTCGATTGGCCCCCAGGTCTCCTTTATACCTTTCCTCCATTCCCTCTAATTCCTCTATTCCTCAAGAAAGCAGCTCAGTTGAGAAGCAAAGTAATCCTCATTGCACCGTACTGGCCTCAACAAATATGTTTTTTCTTCCTATGGCCTCATCTACTCTGTCACCCATAGATTCTGGACCCAGCTGCAGACCTTCTATTTCACCCCCAGGGACTGGTGCATCCCAGTCTACAAACTCTCAAGCTGAATGCTTGGCTTCTCCAGTTCCATTAGTCACCAGGCACGATGACCTCCCATCTCCTGTATGACACATTTTGTTGGCATCCCATAAACCATCCACCAGGAATCTCCACTATAGTAAATGAAGAGATTTTCTTTCTAGGCTTGTGAGAATGGTCTAGATCCTTTTTTGGCTCCAGTGGAAAAAAGTTCTATACTTCTTAGCTACTATTTTTGGTAAAGGGGCTTCAGCTTCCACAATTAAGGTTATTTTAGCAGCCATTTCAAATTTTCATAACAGTTTTGGTGACCAACCCTTAATCTCTCACAGACTTTGCAAGGTTTTTCTTAAGGGCACAATTCGTTTAAATCCCCCTTTCAAAGATCCCTTACTGTCATGTGACTTGACAATTGTCTTGCAGTCACTTACATTACCTCCCTTTGAACCTGCAGCGACCTATGACTTAAAGTTTCTTTCTTGGAAAACTCCTCTTCTGATTGCTGCCACCTCAGCAAGATGAGTCTCTGAAATACAGGCTTTATGTTCTAGCGCCCCTTATTTAATTTTCCATAAAGACAGAGTGTCACTCAGGACAAACCTGTCCTTCCTTCCAAAAGTGATCTCAGAGGTCAATATCAATCAAACCATAGTATTCTAATAAGGGTGACTACTGCCTAGACCTTCTTGATGTGCACAGACAGCTATGTTTCTACTTGGATAGAACTAACCAATTCAGGCAATAAGCATAATCATTTGTGTCCTTTGCAGGCACAACCTTGGGCAAACCTGTTTCAAAGGTTGCTCCTTCTAGATGGCTAAGGAACTGCATTTCCGTTATTTACACAAAAAAGAATCTAAAACTCCCTATGCTGGTGAAGGTTCATTCTACCAGATCTATGGCGACTTCAGCTGTTTTCCATTCTAAAGCTTCCATGTCCAAAATTTGCACTGCTGCAACACAGGCTACTCCACATACCTTTATTAGTCATTACAAACTGGATATGGTCTCCAGGACAGAGCCTCCCTTGGCTCTATGGTTTGCAGGAATGTCCTTCCGTAGAGCCAACCAAGATCTAAGGTAGCTGAGGACTCTGTCCCAAGAGTCAAGAATGGATGAAGATTGACAACATCAGTTAAAGAAGTTATGTCTTACCATAATGTTCCGTCTGTGTTGTCAATCTTCATCCATTCTTGCATCCCACCTCACCTTCCCCCTCCTTTGGTCTCCTGATGGAGTGATATGCTGTCCTGGGTTTCACTGTTAGGATACTTTCTGAGAGCTTGCAAACTCAATCTGAGGTAATGTAGAGAGGGGTACTATGGGTAGACCAGTAGCTCAAGAGATTTTTGGCTGGCACGAGCTATGCAATGGCTGGATCGGTTCCAGGATCGGAACCATACCCAAGAGTCAAGAATGGATGAAGATTAATAGCACAGATGGAACATTATGGTAAGACATAACTTATTTTTCGTTTCCTTTCCGGAATTGAAATTGGGTAAACCAGTTGCAAAATTAACTTTAGCTAGATGGCTGCTGTATTTCATTTATCTATAGGAAATTGGGTATTCCCTTACCACAACCAATATGAGCTCATTCAACTATGTCCATGGCAATGTCTTCAGTTTTTCTATCCAGAGCATCCATGGATGACATATGTGCAACAGCAACTTGGGGTACTCCCTATATTTTTATTACTTATTACACATTGGATCTGGTCTCCAGTGGTGAGCATTGTTTGGGTCAACTGTGCTCAGGAATATCCTGCCTTAGAGTCTATCCAGGATTATAGGTAGCTAGGGCTCTGTCCCATCAGTTGAGGACAGAATGAAAATTGGCAACATCAGATAAAGAAGTTATATACTTACCATAAGTTTCCATCTGTGTTATCCATTTTCATTCTTCCTTAACTTACTGCCCAACAACCCCATCCTTTCTGTTCACAAATGTTTGGATGAATGAGCTGTTAGAGAGACATCATTGTTATTTACATTAAGCTCCAGATATAGTTTATTCCTTTATTGAGCACATGCAGTTTTACATCTCCTACATTGAAGCATGTTAAACATTCCTGGTCTGGTAAAATCAGCAAATAAGATCTGAGGTAGCTTAGGGTTGCTGCATTATGCATAAGGAAGGAGCTCAAGAGCTTTTTGTTTACACGGCTGCAAGGACTCGTTCCCCAAAAGTTATTCTTAGCGCTTTTGTCTCAGACAATGACAAGGCTCCATCAGATAAAAGTATAAACTCAAATGAACTTTAAATACCCATATTACTATATGTATTTTAGAGTAATTGTGTATGTTTCTTTTTAAATGTGCAATGAGATGCTGATGTCATCTGGCTTCATGGGTATTTAGAGTTGATTTGAGTTTATACTTTTATCTGATGAAGTCTTGTCATTGTCTGAGATGAAAGCACTAAGAATAAATTTTGGGGAACAAGTCCTTGCTGCTGTGTGGCTTTTTCTGTTTTCAAGTGTTTGTGGATTTTTATCCTGAGCTTTTTGTTTAGCACGAGCTTTAGCAATGGCCAAGTCAGCTCCAATGATTGGATTCAAACCCATCAGTTGAGGAGGAATGAAAATGGACAACACAGATGGAATGTTATGGTAAGAACATAACTTCTTTTTTCTTGGGTGTTAAAAATCATATCCAGAGGTTATTATATACCATTTTTCTAGATTACTCCAACAAAATCAAAAAAAAAAAAAAAAACAGAGAAAGGTTTCCTGACATCCCACCCTGTCAGATGGAAGCAGCAGCTCAGGAAGTTCAAAAACTGCTAGACAAGGGGTCCCACCAGACCAGAAAGGATTCTGAACTTACTCAAGATGCTTTTTAGTAGCAATGAAAACCAGGGTCCTGAGACCAATTCTATATCTAAGCAAACTAAATCAATTTGTATAGAAGTGGAAGTTCCAAATGGTCGCAGTTCAGTCCATTCTTCCAGTGATGTTATCAGGTAGTGCCGTCTGTGCCCAAGAGAATAGGGCAGTACATGTGTAACGTATGCCAGCATAGCTAGCTGGAGTTTTGTAAATAAGCTTTATGTTATTTGACTATCACACTGATTTGTACAGATGTTTGAGTTAAAAATATATTTGTAAAGTTACTTGTGTTAAAAATACATCAACAGTAGATCCTGCTGGACAGAAAGAATGTATGCATGACTATTAGGTTTTATTGCTGTAACTGATCAAATGTGTATGTTTGTCACAGAACCCTGGAAGGGTGGAAAGTTTGAAATTGTGTTATAGCTTTCAGATGCTGCCACAGATGTTAGCAAAACTCTGTGTGTGTACTGTACCAGAGTCAGGGGATTGGAGGTGATTTAATCCTCTAACCAGTGTTTGGTTTCTTTGGAACCCTGGCAGCAGCACTTTAGAATCTGACAGGAAAGATTTCTGACAGGACAGTGATTCTTTAGTCAGTTGGGGACATTTAGTGAGAATAGTTTAGTATTATTTTCTATATCTGTGAGAAACTATCCAACTGTAGTATTTTTTTTTTATATCTCTGTGGTTGAAACTCTTGTTGTTTATTGTATTCAGTATTCTCCTGTTTTCTCTTTTACTATTTATCATTAAATATGTAATACCTTTCATTGTGGCTGGTCCTTTAGATAACACGTTTAACATCTTGAGAGTACTTCTGTTTGTTTTAGTGACAATGTGGCCACTCCTGAAAGCCTTGCTGCTTTGGTCACACTGTACTATTTGTATTAGTATTAATTTTATACAGTATAATTGAATACCCTTTGTAAGGGCCTTAGGGTAGCTGACTGGTGGAAGCATGATTATCCTAGAATCTGGGCAGAAAGAGGCACACCTAGTAAATCTGCAACAGTTTTTCCCAGGTGTGGATTTGTGTGTGTGTGTGAAACTCAAATATCCAAGTGTGTGTGCCAGCTACTGGGACACAGAGCTCCAAAGTGGACAACGTGGAGTTTTTTGTCATTCTGGAGAGAGAAAGAGAGTCTAGAGTGTGCTGCCTGTGTGCTGTTAAAGGAAATAGTGCTTGATGTAGGAGACTGCATCTGAAAATGTTGCGTGAATCCATATTTGCTCTTAGTGACTGTCCCTCACTGGAGTCAGTAGTGAGAACTAAGCCTCTTTGACTGCTGGGCTAGAGTAAGGACCTGTCACACTTCAGTTTCTGCACAAGGACAGTTGAATGTGCTCCACTGATCTTCAGGATGTGTATTATCACATCAAGATGAACAGGTAATTCTGAAGATTTCTGCATTTTTGGCTAGGGGCCACTCACTATCAGTTCACAGTCCTGCTCTTTGGTCTCACCACAGCCCCCAGTTTGTTTACCAAATGTATGTCAGTGGTAGCAGCTCATTTGAGACTGCTAGGACTTCAGGTATTTCCATATCTTGATGACTGGCTCCTCACTGGCTCAACCAAGCATCTTCTAGTGGAATCCCAGGACTACTTGCTTCAGTTATGATGATCACTAGGCACCTTAGTCAACATCTGCAAATCTCATCCTAAATCTGTTCAGAGCCAGGAGTTTATAGGTGCCCAGTTCATCACAGTTAGATAACCTCTCTTCACTACATCATGTAAGGATAATCAGGCGCCGGGTGGAGTAACTTACTGCACACCCTTTCCCCCAGCCAAACTTGTCTTCAAACCCTAGGGTCAATGGCAACTACCATAACCTTGGTTCCTATGGCCTAGTTTTATATGCACATTCTTCAATGGGCCATAGCTGTTCAGTGGTCAGTTCTCCATCATCTCTTATCCTTTCTGATCAAACTCACTGTAGTATAGAAAGACCATCTACTTTAGTGGATACAGCTGGATGACATTTTCCAAGGCTGGCCTCTTGTACTTCTGCCCCCAGTAGCCATGGTAACCACGGAACCTCCTAACTGGGGTGAGGGGCATTTCTTGGGATGGACGGTCCAAGGCATGTAGTCCCCAGAAGAGACCAATTTGCACATCAATATTCTAGAGATGAGAGCAGTCCTCGTAGAGTCACAGGTCTTACAAGACTTTCTCCCTTTTGGGATAATTGTGATACAAACCGACAACATGTCTGTGGCTTGGTACATCAAGAAATGGGAGGAAGCCTATCTTACCCCCTTTGTTGAGAGGCAATGAGAGTGTGTCAGTGACTGATCTCTTCCAAAAAAAAAAAATTTAAGAAAATGCACATACTGGAGATGTCCATCATTCTAGTGGACAAACTCAGCAGGTCCATTCTGATGACTCACGAGTGGTCTCACAATCGGTCAGTGGCAGAGAGGATTTTCCGTCACTGGGGATAACCTTGCTGCGACTTCTTTGTATAGCCCCACAATAACAAGTGCAGCAGGTTCTTTGCTCTAATCTCCCCTCAGAGTGAGTCACTAAGAGATGCTGTAGTCTATGTATGGCCCTCCCGTCCTCTTATGCTTATCCCCTGATACCTCTAATTTCAAAATTCTTACAGAAGGCACTTCAGTTGAAGAGCATGGTTGTCCTCATTGACCCCTTTTGGCCTCATCAAGTGTGGTTCTCCTTCCTTTGGTCTCACCTTTGTTATCCCTCATAGTTACTGGACCACAGTCCAGACCTGCTTTCTCACCCCTCGGGGACTGATCATCCAGACATTCCAGGCCTCAAACTGACTGCATAGATTCTCCAATTCCATGATAGCTAGACAGCCCAGGCTTTCCTCCCTAGTCCGGCAGATACTTATTTCTCCACACAAGGCCTCTACAAGGAAGATTTACCAAAGTAAATTGAAATAATTCTCTATTTGGGCCCTACAGATTTGAACTTTCTCTCTTGGAAGACTATATTTTTGGATGCCAATACTTCTGCAAACAAGAATCAGAACTTCAGGCACTCTCATGTATGGCGTCCTTTGTGTTTTTTTGTAAAGATAGAGTGTCTTTGAGAATAAATCCTTCCTTTCACCCAAAAGTGGCTTCTGAAACAAATTTAAACCAACAAATTGGTTTATTATTTTTCTTTCCCAGTTTTCCAATAAGTGAGAGCATATGTTACATACATTAGATGTGCACAGACAACTCAGATTCTACCTCCACTGTACCAAAATTTTCAGAAAATTGGATCAGTTGTTCATATCCTTCTCCAAAAAAGTTGGGAAACTCAATTTCTAAAATAACACACTCAAGATGGCTAGGAAATTGTGTTTCCTTGGTCTGTGATTCACTAGGCATGCTTCTACTGTCAAACTTTAAAGAGCATTCTACAAGAACAATACCAATCTCAACAGCCTTTGCTAAACAAGTTCCTGTAAGTGATAATATGCGTAGCATCAACTTGGTCCTCAACTAGTACCTTTGTGTCTCATTATAAATAGATATGTGGTCCAGGATGTGCACATCTTTCAGCTCTGCCATACTCAGGAATATTCTGCCATGAGTCCACACAGTTACCCATCAAGATGCATGGGAATCTGTCCCACATATTAAAATATATTTATTTACACATAATGATTTTTATGGGTAGTCAGCAAATTCAATCTGTGGTAGTTCAGGCAGGAGAGGGAAATTGTGGATAGGGGAGGATTCAGAGCTCTTGCATTCAAATCTTTGGTTTAAGGCACCAAGGTTGGATCCGACTGGATCAGACAACCTGTATGCTGAACCAGGCAAAAAGAAGACAACATGGATCTGTCATTATGGTAAGTTCATAACTTTCATTAAATGCCTGTTTCAATGACTCTTCCTTCTTTGGGCCAAAGATTAAAGACAGTCTTGCCAGGAGTGAGCAAGACTGGAAGAAGCTGTTTGCCATAAGAGTGTGGTTGGCTACCCCACAGTGAAACTTCTCAAAGAATCAGAAGGGGGGGGGGGCAAATGTCTCTCCTTTAGAAAATTAAAGCAGCCTTCCCAGGATGCCCCTTTTGAGGGTTCTGCCTGCTGCAATGGGGACCATAATGGACTCTACCCACTGGGCAGGGGTGATCCACAAAATCACGGCTTTCACAGAGCTTTCTTCAGTGGGCCCTTCCAGCAATCCTGAAGGGTTGCCTGACTGTCTTACACTTGAGGAAATTAGGTGTCACTTGGCTTTTCACCCAGAAGTTTGGGAGGCCATCATCTCGGACACATGGAATTATATCCAAAGGATTTACCATTTTCTTTTTTGAAATTCCAAGTTTTGATCACAAACATTTCACAGACATTCCACCCCAACAGAGACAGCTGGCAATGACAGAAATTCAGAAGCTGCTGTCAAATCAAGTCATTTCAGGTACCACCAGACCAACGAGGATCTGGGGTCTACTCAAGGTTCTTTTTGGTTCCAAAAAAAGAACAAGGACCTCAGGCTTATGTTGGACTTGACCAAATTGAATCCTTTCATGAAGCAGACCAAATTCCAGATGGCCACAGTGCAGTCCATCCTACCTTTATTGAGTAAGGATGACTGGATGTGCTAACTAGACCTCAAAGATGCCTAACATCATATCAAGATAGAAGCAGTCCAGGAGGTTGTTGTATTTCCAGATGGATGCCAATCATTATCAGTTCAGAGCCCTGCCATTCAGTCTCACCACCACTCACCTGGTTGTTTGCCTGGGGTATAGCAGTGGTGGCAGCCTAGCTCTGGCTGCAGGGATTTCAGGTCTTTCCTTACCTGGATAATTGGCTCCTTACTGTTCCCACCAAAGCTTCTTTATTCATGGGCCAGGACATTTTAGTCCAGTTATGCAACCTTTTGGGAATAACTGCCAGTTATCTAAATTCAAGTCTTTCACCTGTCCAGACATTGAAATCCATAGGCTGCCACTAGGATACAATCTCTCAAATTGCCAAGCTCCTAAGCTCCAGAGTCATTAGTATTCGATCCCAGGCAATATCTGTGCTTACTCTTCCAAAACCTCCAGCTCATGCGGTCATGAAACTCTTGGGACACATGGCAGCCTCAATTCAATAGGGTTGGTTCCCTTAGTAAGGGTCCACATGAGGGTTCTGCAGTGGACACTCACAGTGCAGTGGTCCTTTTTTGACTCATCCAATGGACTTTCCCATCAGATTGTCAAAAGTTTATCATGATCAAATTTGGTGGTGATTACATGGGTCTGTATTATATCAGCGAATGCTTAACTTAGCGAACACTGTATAATCGATACAAATATGTCGAAACACCAAAA
This sequence comes from Protopterus annectens, assembly GCF_019279795.1. Classification (NCBI taxonomy): domain Eukaryota; kingdom Metazoa; phylum Chordata; order Ceratodontiformes; family Protopteridae; genus Protopterus; species Protopterus annectens. Next base: position 99,268,001 of record NC_056725.1, on the reverse strand, counting down.
GGTCGAACACACAGAACAGCAATTTTTTTCACAGGGAAAAAAGAATCACTGCTCCATTAAAAAAAAAAAAAAAAAAACCTAAACCCAAAATAAAGTGGGGGACTTTGCCTCCCACACCCCCCGATGTGGGGGGCTATGCCCCCCCACCCCTCCTACCTAAATATACCAACTACGAGATCGCACCACAGTGGAGGAAATGGCAAAGTCCCGAAAATGGCCCAGTGATTTTTTTTCTTGGGAAAAAAAATTGCTGCTCCATGCTTTCGGGATTTCACCATTTTGTATAAAAAGGGTTGATTAAACAGCGTTCGTTAAGTTAATTTAATAGTAACCCGATTACATTTGCCCTTAGTGACCAACAGGCGACCTTTTGTTCTTCCCCACCCTTCAGCTATGATCACCCTGGATGCATCCCTTCTTGTCTGAGGGGGTATTTCGAAGGGAGGACAGTTCAAGGGTCTTGGTCGTCTGTGGAGGCCAACATTCACATGTATGTCTGAGAGATGAGGGCAGTCCTGTTTGCCCTGCAGGCCTTTCAGGATGTCCTGTCTAGCGGTATGATTTCAATCCAGACAGACAGTATGTCTCTGTTGTCTGGTATGTGAACAAGCAGGGAGGAACATGTTCGGATTCTTTTTGTCAAGAGGCTGTGAGAGTTTGGCAATGGGCAATCTCATCTCAACTGTTTCTGGTTGCAGTGCACATCCCAGAGAAATCCAGCTTTCTGGCTGACAGCTTGAGCAGGAATATTCTTCTTCCTCATGAGTGGTCTCTGAATCTGAGAGTTGTGGCTTAAATATTTTGGCACTGAGGCACTCTGTGCTGTGACATTTTTGCTTCCTACTCTAACCAAATGCAATAGCTATTATGCCTTATCTCCTCCTCGGGGAAGTCACCCAGAGACCCTCTTCTGTATGCTTGGCCTTTGGGTCTCCTACATGCATATCCTCCAGTTCCCTTGATTATCACATTTCTTCAGAAGACAGCCCATTGTAGGGTGACAGTGATCCTAATAGTACCCTTCTGACCTCATGAGGTGTGGTTCCCCTTTCTGTGACCTCTCCTGCAATACCTACTTTAGTTTCTAAGATCCCACTTCTGATATCTTTTCTCATCCAGTGGGTCTGGATACTTCCAACCTGCAGTCTCGCAAGTTAAACAAATGCTTTCTCCAATTCCATTGATGGGAAGGAACTATCAGATGGTGTTGTGCATATTTTGTTCTCTTCCCAAAAGCTATCTACAAGAAGTGTACTCTTTAAATAGAAGCTCTTTGTAGTATGTGCAGAATCTTGAAGGTTTTATCCTTGTTCTGCCTCCTTGGAATCAGATCTCATGTTGTCAATTTTCATTCGTTCCTCAACAAATGGGTTCAGATCCATCCTTCAGATCCGACTCAACAGCTTTTTACAGCTCATAGATACTGAAAACTCTCAAGCTCTTCCCTTACTTATAATGCCCTAGTCCTCCACTATACTTCAGATCTCATTTGCTGCCTTCATGTACAGACATGGTTCCTTTTAGCTCTTAAACTTTGGTGTTAGTTTGTAAGTAAAACGTAGACTTATATATACCTAGCCTTTTTCTTCTTATTCTATAATATTCCTCTTTTACCCTTTCTACATTTTTTGGTGTAAATTACCATTACCATTGTTGGTATTTTTTTTCTTAAATTATATTCTTGTGGTAGATCCTTCAGTTACCATCAGATTTTAATAAAAAATGCACACGATTCGTGCATAAACTGTCTAGGCTCAACCCATTTAAATGAGTCTTGTGAAATATGTAAGACCTTTAATCCTTGGGGCCTGGTGGATTGTAAGAATAAACTTATTTTAAAAGGTTTACTTCCTACCACTTTTTCTGAGACAATATCTGGGACTTAAACTCCCAAGAAAAAAAGAGGCCAAAAAATGTCCTTCAGACCCTTCCAGAGCTTCTGCTCCTAGCAGAACAACCTCTTAAGTTATCTAAACTATGGGATCCAACTTGTCAGATCCAAAGGCAAAACCTTGGATAAGGCAGCTTCTGATGCCAGATCTACATCATCAGATTCAAAACACTCAAATCCGAAGAAGCTTCTTCAGACCCAATATGCTTTGTCTCTGGATCCTGTACCCTCCCACCTTCCATCTCCTTTCCTAGAGAGACATCACCATTCCAGGACCTTATCAGTTGCTTCTTTTTCTCATTCATTCAGAAGTCTGACTGAAGCAGATGTGGATAGAATGCTGAGGAATTTTTTGTCAACACAAACTTAGATGGGTTCATGACTCATACCTGATCAGGATCACAGAGACCTTTATCAGTATTGCTGCACATATTTTAGCTCCTTCTCCAATCCGACCTCAGGCTTATGTTGGAGTTGACCAAATTGAATCCTTTCATGAAGCAGACCAAATTCCAGATGATCACAGTGCAGTCCATCCTACCTTTATTGAGTAAGGATGACTGGATGTGCTAACTAGACCTCAAAGATGCCTAACATCATATCAAGATAGAAGCAGTCCAGGAGGTTGTTGTATTTCCAGATGGATGCCAATCATTATCAGTTCAGAGCCCTGCCATTCAGTCTCACCACCACTCACCTGGTTGTTTACCTGGGGTATAGCAGTGGTGGCAGCCTAGCTATGGCTGCAGGGATTTCAGGTCTTTCCTTACCTGGATAACTGGCTCCTTACTGTTCCCACCAAAGCTTCTTTATTCATGGGCCAGGACATTTTAGTCCAGTTATGCAACCATTTGGGAATAACTGCCAGTTATCTAAATTCAAGTCTTCCACCTGTCCAGACATTGAAATCAATAGGCTGCCACTAGGATACCATCTCTCAAATTGCCAAGCTCCTAAGCTCCAGAGTCATTGGTATTCGATCCCAGGCAATATCTGTGCTTACTCTTCCAAAACCTCCAGCTCATGCAGTCATGAAACTCTTGGGACACATGGCAGCCTCAATTCAATAGGGTTGGTTCCCTTAGTAAGGGTCCACATGAGGGTTCTGCAGTGGAGACTCACAGTGCAGTGGTCCTTTTTTGACTCATCCAATGGACTTTCCCATCAGATTGACAAAGTTTATCATGATCAAATTTGGTGATGATTACATGGGTCTGTATTATATCAGCGAATGCTTAACTAACACTGTATAATCAACCCAAATATGTTGAAACACCAAAAGGTCGAACACACAGAACAGTAATTTTTTTCACAGGGAAAAAAGAATCACTGCTCCATTAAAAAAAAAAAACAAACACAAAATAAAGTGGGGGACTTTGCCTCCCACACCCCGATGTGGGGGGCTATGCCCCCCCACCCCTCCTACCTAAATATACCAACTACGAGATTGCACCACAGTGGAGGAAATGGCAAAGTCCCGAAAATGGCCCAGTGATTTTTATTCCTTGGGAAAAAAAAATCGCTGCTCCGTGCTTTCGGGATTTCACCATTTTGAATAAAAAGGGTTAATTAAACAGCGTTCGTTAAATTAATTTAATAGGAACCCGATTACATTTGCCCTTAGTGACCAACAGGCGACCTTTTGTTCTTCCCCACCCTTCAGCCACCCTGAATGTACCACTTCTTGTCTGGGGGGGGGTATTTCGAAGGGAGGACAGTTCAAGGGTCTTGGTCGTCTGTGGAGGCCAACATTCACATGTATGTCTGGGAGATGAGGGCAATCCTGTTTGCACAGCAGGCCTTTCAGGATGTCCTGTCTAGCGGTATGATTTCACTCCAGACAGACAGTATGTCTGTTGTCTGGTATCTGAACAAGCAGGGAAGAACATGTTCTTATTCTTTTTGTCAAGAGACTGTGAGAGTTTGGCAATGGGCAATCTCATCTCAACTGTTTCTGGTTGCAGTGCACATCCCAGAGAAATCCAGCTTTCTGGCTGACAGCTTGAGCAGGAATATTCTTCTTCCTCATGAGTGGTCTCTGAATCTGAGAGTTGTGGCTTAAATCTTTTGGCACTGAGGCACTCTGTGCTGTGACATTTTTGCTTCCTACTCTAACCAAATGCAATAGCTATTATGCCTTATCTCCTCCTCAGGGAAGCCACCCAGAGACCCTCTTCTGTATGCTTGGCCCTTGGGTCTCCTACATGCATATCCTCCAGTTCCCTTGATTATCAAATTTCTTCAGAAGACAGCCCATTGCAGGGCGACAGTGATCCTAATAGTACCCTTCTGACCTCATGAGGTGTGGTTCCCCTTTCTGTGGCCTCTCCTGCAATACCCACTTTAGTTTCTAGATCCCACTTCCAATATCTTTTCTCATCCAGTGGGTATGGATACTTCCAACCTGCAGTCTCTCAAGTTAAACAAATGGTTTCTCCAATTCCATTGATGGGAAGGAACTATCAGATGGTGTTGTGCATATTTTGTTCTCTTCCCAAAAGCTATCTACAAGAAGTGTACTCTTTAAATAGAAGCTCTTTGTAGTATGTGCAGAATCTTGAAGGTTTTATCCTTGTTCTGCCTCCTTAGAATCAGATCTCATGTTGTCAATTTTCATTCGTTCCTCAACAAATGGGTTCAGATCCAACCTTCAGATCCGACTCAACAGCTTTTTACAGCTCATAGATACTGAAAACTCTCAAGCTCTTCCCTTACCCATAATGCCCTAGTCCTCCACTATACTTCAGATCTCATTTGCTGCCTTCATGTACAGACATGGTTCCTTTTAGCTCTTAAACTTTGGTGTTAGTTTGTAAGTAAAAAGTAGACATATATACCTAGCCTTTTTCTTCTTATTCTATAATATTCCTCTTTTACCCTTTCTACATTTTTTGGTGTAAATTACCATTACCATTGTTGGTATTTTTTTTCTTAAATTATATTCTTGTGGTAGATCCTTCAGTTACCATCAGATTTTAATAAAAAATGCACACGATTCATGCATAAACTGTCTAGGCTCAACCCATTTAAATGAGTCTTGTGAAATATGTAAGACCTTTAATCATTGGGGCCTGGTGGATTGTAAGAATAAACTTATTTTAAAAGGTTTACTTCCTACCACTTTTTCTGAGACAACATCTGGGACTTAAACTCCCAAGAAAAAAAGAGGCCAAAAAATGTCCTTCAGACCCTTCCTGAGCTTCTGCTCCTAGCAGAACCACCTCTTAAGTTATTTAAACTATGGGATCCAACTTGTCAGATCCAAAGGCAAAACCTTGGATACGGAAGCTTCTGATGCCAGATCTACATCATCAGATTCAAAACACTCAAATCCGAAGAAGCTTCTTCAGACCCAATATGCTTTGTCTCTGGATCCTGTACCCTCCCACCTTCCATCTCCTTTCCTAGAGAGACATCACCATTCCAGGACCTTATCAGTTGCTTCTTTTTCTCATTCATCCAGAAGTCTGACTGAAGCAGATGTGGATAGAATGCTGAGGAAATTTTTCTCAACACAAATTTAGATGGATTCATGACTCATACCTGATCAGGATCACAGAGACATTTGTCAGTATTGCTGCACATATTTTAGCTCCTTCTCCAATCCGACCTTTGATATCAGAGCAGTTGGATCCAAGAATCCCAAAGCCATCTGTGTCATATCCGAAGATAGTTGCATCTTCCACTCCGATTCCATCTCTGAGTGGACTAGCTATGAATGCGTCAAGCTGGATGACTAGTGGAACCATAGCATCATTGCCAGATCTGAGGTGTTGGAGTTGTCAGAGCCATCTCTGGCCCTTGTAGTCTCATCATTGGACAGCTTGGCCCCAAACTTGAGTGGCTGCCTTCAGGTTAGAAGGAGCCAATGTTTCAGAAACATATCTTCTCAGAGCCATCAGCCTCTTTCTGTCAGGGACATTCTGCTTTTGAGGTAGTGAAGAGAGTTTTCTCTGCTCCTAGATGAAGGATGACCCCTACCCCTGGATACTTCTTCACAAACCCATCTCTTTTTTTGTCTTGAGCCTCAACATTCTACTTCACAGGGGCAGCCAGTCCAAAGTCTCCAGACTACCCACCAGGATATACTCAAATTTTATTTTATTTATTTTTTTATTTTATTTATTTAACATTTGTTTACTGGGAAAGTCCGACTTGGAATGGAGCCAATTTTCAGTGGAGGCTTGGGGAGACATGCTTCAGATGCATGTATTTGAATTGTGGGAGGAAACCAGATCACCCGGAGGAAACCCACATGAATGCAGGGAGGACATGCAAACTCTACACAGAAGGCACCCCACCCGAGAATCAAACCAGAGATCTTCTTGCTGTGAGACGACAACGCTATCACTGCACCACTGCACCATCCATTTTCTGATACTCCTTATGAACATCCTGCTGAAGAACTCCCTAAGAAGAGAAGGTGCAAAAGGAGGCAGTTAGACTCTCCTCAAGAGTCTGTCATGGAAGATACTAATTTTGATTTGGGGGAAAGGTCCCCAAGATTGCCACATGATGATGTCTCTTTTGGAGACATCCTGGAGATACTCAAGCAAACAGGTGGCTGATCTACCAAAAACCTTTCGTAAGAGGAATCTGTATTCCTGGAACCCTTTGTATCTGGCCTGTCTACCTCCTGGGTGCCTCTGTCTGCTGATGACCTCATCAATTTTATCTGACAGTGAGGGTGGAAGGGATCTGACTCTGTTGAGCCAAGAGACCAGACAGGATCCTGGCAGCACTCAAAGGTAGGAAATTTTGGACTAAAGGAGTACCAGTAGATAAGGGTACCAGAAGATGATAAGGGAAACAATGTTCCTGCTTTTAAGCTCCAGATATTGGTTTCTCGTATAATGGTTGTTCCTTAGCAGAAAGGTTAGCAAACAAGATCTGGGGAATGGTGGGGGACTAGGGCATTATAGGTAGGGGAGGAGGTCAAGAGTTTTCAGTATCCACAAGCTGTAAAAAGTGGCCAAGCCGATCCGAGGGTCAGATCCAAACCCATTTGTTGAGGAAGAATGAAAATGGACAACACAGATGGAATGTTATGGTGAGTAGGTAGCTTCTTTTTTTAGATTTTCTAGCTGAGTTGCTTAATTCAGGCTCTAGTTTTTCTACCGATCAAGGTACAGCCATTTCTAACCTTCATGTCATTAGGGATAACGTTCCCTTGGCTGCTTTGAAAATTTCCAAGGCGTTTCTCGAAGTTGCATTTTTTTTGTACCCCCTTGTTTGGGATCCCATCCCTTCTTGAGGTTTACCTTTTGTATTGCAAGTCCTTGGAGGTCTTCCTTTCGAACCTTCTGTGATGCCAGACGTTGTTCCTGGTGGCTGTTACCTCAGTCAGCAGAGTGTCTGAGCTACAAACTCTGGATTCTACACCTCCTTATTTGGTGTCTAACAAAGATAGGGTCTTATTTTGCATGAACCCTTCTTTTCTGCCCAAGGTAGAAAATTGAGAGTAATTTGAATAGGTCTATTCACCTTGTATTTCTTTCTTAATTTTTGAAAATGGTTGAATACTTGCTGTATTGCTTCAGTATGCATAGATAATTGAGACTTTACTTGGACAGGGCAAAATCCTTTAGAAAATCCAATAAGCTGCTTGTTTCCTTTTCGTAATCCAGATTTGGTAGACCTGTGTCTAAAGTGATGTTATCCAAGTGGCTGTCGGACTGTATTTCCTTTGCATACATTTTGATAGGCAAGACTTTGCATGGCAAACCTAGGGGTCACGCCACCAGAGCTATAGTTACTTCTATGCCTTTCTTTTCCATAGTTTTCTTAGATGGTGTTCCTGTAGCAGCTACTTGGGTGGGCCCTCATACCTTTGTTTCTTACTACAAGATGGACATTCAGTCTAGGCCCAGGGCCTATTTTGGCTCCATCATGTTGTAGAATAACCTTCTGTAGATCCTCCCAGGGATTTTTACGTGGCTGGGGCCTCTGTTCTGTAGGTTGAAGCAGACAGAGAAGAAAAATTGGATATAAAAGTTATGTACTTACCATAGCAGTAGATCTGTGTTGTCTGTCTCTGTCTGTTTCAACCTCCTCCCCCGCCCCTGCCTTTTTGGCAAGTCTCTTCTCCTAAGGTGACCAAGTGGGGGAGGTTCGGTTGTTCTCATTTTCTTGGAGTCCTTTCTCCTCTTCCTTTATGTGGGAGATGTAATTTGGAGCTAGATTATGAAAGGACACGCTCAATCTGACGTAGCTGCTATGTGTGGGGGATTGGGGTAGGGGAGGTAGAGCCTGGTGAGTTTACGTCCAGTGAATTTGGCCAGTGTCAGAGCCAAGTCAGATCTGATAACTCACCGGATGAATCAGACAGAGCCAGACAACTGTATCTATCATTATGGTAAGTGCAAAACTTTTGTTTTTCTATTACATGCCACTTTTGGCTTGTCCTTTTCCCCCGTGAGATCTTAATTTTGTTGTAGAAAAGCTCCACTTCCCACTTTTAAGCCATATAAAATTCCTGTCCTGGAGGACACTATCTGGTAGCCATCACTTCCTCCAAATGAGTTGCAGACTTTTACGCTCTAACATCCAGATTTCCTTATTTCATCTTTCATATAGACAAGGTATTACTAAGAACCAATCCATCCTTTATATGCAAAGTTGCAACATAGTCAAATCTGAACCAATCCACCCATCTTCTAGTGTTTTTTCCAAATCATTCCATAAAAACAAATATAAATTGCCTTGCTTAGATGTGCACAGGCAACTCTACCTACATAAAACAAAAGATCTGATGTTGTCATTTTCATTTGTTCCTCAACTTGTGAGTTCGGATATGGGTCTACTTTGAAAGCCCGAAATACCAGAAGGACAACTTTTAAAATCCAGAGACGAGAAAGCCAACAACCACAAAAAAAAAAAATGATGTTCTGGAACACTGAATTTCAACTCCAGGTAATTAACCAGTTGGTCAAAAAAAACTAAATTAAAACCAAAGCAAACTAAACCCACTGATATGGAGGGCTTTGCCCCCCTACCCCCATAACTAAATATACCAACTCCATGGTCACACTAAGTTGGCCAAGTGGTTACTTACCTGGAGTTGGAAGTTGGTGTTCTGGGACATCGGTTTTGCATCAAAAAGAAAAGTGGTTCCTGAAACACCTTTGCAAGTCTTCCCAAAATGGACAGGGAGAGAGATTGTGGGGGGGGGGGGGGTTAAGGAAGAATGAAAATGGACAACACAGGTGGAAAGTTATGGTGAGTACACAACTTCTTGTTTTCATAAAGGATACCTGGTTGTGCATTTCATTTTTCAATGTGAAGAAAGATCACACTATCAAAATGGTTTTCTGATTGTATTACCTTGTGCTCTTCATCTTGCAACTAATGCCTCCCTTCCAAACCAAAATAACACTCTGTTGGGGCTTAAGCTACATCCATGGCTTTCCTCAGGAATTTGCCTTTGGATGAGACTTGAACTGCTGCCACATGGTCAACCTTATGTACTTTTGCTAAACATTACAGGATGAATATATTATTCACAGCTCATGGCCTCCTTTGGGGCCTCCATTCTCAAATGTTTGTTGTCCTAGTACTACTCATGGCCTCCTGAGGATTCTGTCCATCAGTTCCAGTGTCCAAACAGGACCAGCCTAAATACATAAGTTATCTGCTTACCAGAACATCAGATTTAGCTGTTCTCTGTCTGGACACTGTAACCACGCTCCCACCAACCCCACTCCAAATTGGCTTATCGGGAGAAACCTAGATTAGTACTAGAGGTGTAATATTATGGCTCTTGGTTTATAAATTCTCCATATAAGTATGAATGTCTTCGATCACCTTTCTTATGATAGGGGCTGCCATGACTTACTTCACTCACTATGAAGAATCATTTGTGAGCAATGCATTATGGGGTAAGGGAGTTGCTTGAGCTAGCCAAAGTCTATTACTGCCATGGCAATAAAGGTGTCTTCAGTGACTAATTCATCAGTTCTTGTGTCCAGATAGATTACAGCTACATCTAACATTCTGATAAGTATATAACCTACCGTTACATGCTGGTCCTTTACTCTACATCATTTGCTAGTCCCTTACCTGATTTTGTTTGCATTTCTAGTCTTAACAGATTCTAGAAGTGACTTGCTCTGAAAACTTTAGGACTTATGGCATTTTCTTTCTTTTTTTCATTTTTTTTAACTGCTTTATTTAAGATAACATAAGTTATAGTTCATACATTCTGTTATAAGTTTCCTGGTGGTAGAGACAATATTTTCCTAAAGTTATCAATCACTGTTCTTACATTGTTACTATTATACAGTGGATCTACCCCCAGAACCAGGATTACAGGCAGACATTTACTCATGCAGGGATACTCGTTTCTTACCTCTTTGCTAATTTTATCCATTCTGCATCTGTGTCTCTCCTTAACTCCTTTTATCTTTTATATCCCATTTCTATCTATTCTAGGTTTACTTTATGGCCTCATCCAAATGCTTCTATTTTCTCATGTGGAATTTGCTTTTTTCTTATCCTTGGTAACCATTTCTCCTGCTTTTCCACCAAATTCATCTTTTCTATTACCTCTGACATCTGTTATCCCTGTTCTGTTTTCCACTTTCTCTCAATTGCAGTTTTTTGAGATTAGGAGTAATACATTAATTAGTGCCTTTATGTGCTCCTTAGTTTTCATATTATCTACCAAACTCAGAAGAATGTCCACTTCTGTAAGTATCCTTCCTACTCCCTATATTTTCTTCATCAGTTTATTAATTTCTGTCTTAAAATTAATTTCCTACAGTCCCAGAATATACGCTGCTCATCCCTTCCTTCATTAGCCGCAAGTGCCGAGATAAAAACTGTCGTTATCTCTGGATATAAAATAATGAAATGGTTCCTCTATTAAAACATGCACTTTATTAGAAATAAACACAAAATACAAAGTAAAACTGATTGCTTTCACCCATTACAATCGGGACTTCGTCAGAGTTTGAAACAACGTAGCTCCATGTTCCTTTTAAAAATTAATTGACCATTCAGATTTCACCAAATAGACCATACCAGCACCAACTGGATAAAAGACAAAGAAAAGAACTGTGAATTGTAAAATATAAAACAATGAATTATCGTAATAAAAAACACACACAATAAAAAACAAATAAATATCTTCAGACCTATCAAAAATATTATTTAAAACCAAAATCAAAATCATTTAACTTGTTAATTACTGTTGTGGAAGATGTATTTAAGGGTAGGGCCAACAAAGTTTGCCCCTTTATTGAATGAACAAAAGTCTGTTTCTACATCTGATAATGTAGTCACTAGATTTGAAACTGCAAACAACTGGCAGGATGTTACCTTATAACCAGGAAATAGTAAAATATGTACATGCGTTTAGACAATTATGGAACATTGTTTTTTCAAGAGATATGGTTTAGATAATGGGTGGACAACCGATGGTTGTTTACAGCAGGGGCTCTAATATTAAGAATTGCTTGGAAAGATATTCTGATAAAGTGAATATTAACCGAGTCCATTGTATGGTTAAATATGGAAGATGTAACTTTTGTAGGTTTGTACATGAGACCCCATATTTGGTTGGGGAGAATTATTCTCGAACTTTGCCTTACCCAGGCAAATGTGACTGTAATTCCACCCAGGTAGTTTATGTAGCTACATGTGACAATTGTTTGGCATTTTATGTAGGTAAGATGACTCGTAAATTAAAGGGTCATATGAGGAACACCTCTACAATATTAAAAAAATGTAACCCTACAAATGCCTTATATAAACATTCCACCTTGTGTTTGAATTTAAAAAAAAATAGAATATGATGTTGTCAGTTTTCATTCTGTCCTCAACTGATGGGTTCAGATCTGATCCCTCAGATCCGGTTCGGCCTTTGCTAAAGGTCATGGCAATCAAGAACTCTCAAGCTTCTCCCTTACCCACAATGCACCAACCCCAGTTACCCCAGATCTGGTTTACAGCTTTTCAGTGAAAGACATGGTTTCCAACACTCCCAAGTGATATTTATATAAGTTTATAAAAATTTAACCTATTTGCTTCATTTTCCCTTTTCTATTTAGCTTAAGTTTTTCCTTTACCTATCACATCCTTTTTGACATGTCTTGTGCTAACCTTCTTATTTTCCTTCCTTTTGTTGTACTCGCATACATCTTGTTACTATTGTTAGTATCTTTCTTTAGTACTACATTTTATGTACTTTCTATAATACTCGCTCTTGACTTGTCTCTGTTTAAAAAAAAGTAGTAGTAGAAACCATTACATTTCTTCCCTTTCTTGATTTTTGTTGGCATAACAGTGTGGCAGATAAAACTCTATCAGGCTTTAAGAAATATAGTAAGTGTGGGCATAAGCTCCCTTTATCAGATACCCACATTTTGTGTGTATATTGCTTAGGACCACTTCATTTACAGAAAGATTGTTCGGTTTGCCATGGGTTTAACCCCAGGGCATTAGTTGAATGCAAAAATAAAAGCATTCTTAAAGGCCTTTTGCATTCACCATTTGGAGAGGCTATATCAGAGAGGAATTCCAAAAACCAAGAATAAAACAAAATCCTTATTTCTGAGACCTTCTTCTTCCTCCTCTGCTTCAGAATGCACAAAGAAGAGGTCTCACAATGATCCGACTTCACCCTCAAATCCAAAGAAGCTGAAAATGTCTAATCTGACTCCTTCAGATCTGAGGAGATCAAACTTATCTGATCAGTCCTTCTCGGATCTAACACTGTCTAAGTCAGATCCAACTGTTTCTGGTACTTCTGCTTTGACTCCTATAATTTTACAAAGTACTCTGTATTCAGTGTTGGTGAATCCCATACTGTTGAGGGTACCTTCCCATTTCTGGACAGACCCAAGTCTCCTTTGATGTTCTCCACTCATTCTTCCAGAAGTCCCACAGAGGAAGATGTGGAAAGAGTGGCTCCTGCCCTTCTGGGTCAGGAGGTCCATTTTTCTGTTAAACCACCACTATAACCTCCTCCTCTGACTCCTTCAGTGGTCACAGAGTCTATGGATCCTAGCTTCCTGGATATGTCTGACTCATATCTGAGGATTGCTATATCCTTGGATCCTAAGCTTATTCTGAGTGCTCTGATCCTGTTGGATCTGGAGAGCTGTCAAAGCCAAAGCTTCCCTATTGGATCCAAGGTGCTATAGTCAACTCCGAGGGTTTTGTAGCCATCTGTGCACCTTGGATCCTTGGCATTGGGCAGCTCGACTCTGACTTTCACCTTGTGCAATTTGCCTTTGAAGTGGAGGACGGCCATGGTCCAGACGCTTGACTTCTCAGATCTGAGATCTTCCCTTTCTTGGGGCAATCTGCTTTTGAGGTTGTAAAGAGAGTTTTCTCTGACTCAACAGAATGGATGGATCCAACCTTCTTGGATCCTAGATCTTCATCCCTGACATCTCAGCATTCAGAACCTCACCAAATTTTTCCACATGGACAGCCAGTACCAAGACCCCAGGCTTCCCCACAGAGAATCTTGATTTCTTCTTCTGATACCTCTCCAGATTGTCCCACGGAGGAGGTCCCTAAGAAGGAGACATGCAAGAGGTAGCACCTAGACTCACCAGAGGAGTCCATCACAGAAGATACAGATTTCAATAAAGGTGAATGATCCCCACTCTCACTTTCTGAAGATGTCTCATTTGGAGACATCCTTGAAATCCTTAAAAAGAGAGGTGACTGGATGCCCAGTGGATGCCCAGCAACTCTTTGTCTGAGGAGTCCATAATCCTGGAGACCTTCTGTACTGGCCCATCTACCTCCTGGGTGACTTCACCCACCAATGAGCTATTGAGTTCATCTCTCGGCAGGCATTGAAGTAACCTCAAACCATTGAACCTATACCTTGGAGACCAGATAAGATTATGGCACCACCAGTGGACAAGCAGTTTTGAGGAAAAGAGATGCCTGTTGATGTCATGGTCATAGCAGCAGCCACCAAAAAATAACTTACCAAGGAGAGTTCCATCCCCTAACAGGGAGTTGTGGGTGATGGACAGATTTGGGAAGCATGCCTATGCTTCAGCAAACTTCACTTTAAGGTCTCTGAATTATTTGGCACACTTTACAAGACTTCAGAGGGATTTGATTAAGGAGTTGTCAAATACCCTTTCTGGACCTGTTTCTGAAGAAGTTCAGTCATTTGTGACTTCTCAGTTGGCTACCTTGCAATCAATTTCTAATTCATCCATGAGGTTGGTTTCTCATGTAGCAGAAGGAACTTCAAGGGCAGCAGGTTCAGTCATTTTTACTAGGAGGCATGCCTGGATGCACTTGTGTGATTTTGCTTAGCCCTTCAATTCCTTGTTCATCAATGCTCCCTTTCATGGCACATCTTTGTTTGGCCCCAAGATGAAGGGCACACTATCCAGGTGTGAAAAGGATGGAAAGACCCTGTCTGCCATGGGCATACATTTTTTGACCCCCTCAAAAATCCTTTTCTAGGAATCAATGGGGTGGTCAAAAATGTGGCTCAAGAAGTCTCAGGGTCTATTCCAAGACACATGTGGGGGAGGTTCCCCCAGAGGCATAGGAGGGAAGTCTAATGGATGAAAGATGCCCATGCAGCAGAGGTGGCCCATAAAACCAGGAATCCAGAGAATCCTTCTTTGACAGACCCTACCAGGGCTCCTGAAAGTATGTCGAATTGCCCTCCTCTGGAAGCAGTAGGGGATGTTTATCCTTGCACCAGAGAGCCTGGCTAGACTTAAGAAAAGATAATTTGGTGCAGAGGATTATTTCCAGAGATTATATAATTCCCTTTTCCTTTTCTTCTCCAAACTCAATAAAAATCCGAGATGTTACACCCAGTCAGAGGGAACAAGCAGCAATTCAAATTCAAACATTGCTAGAAAAAAAGAGTCATCCAAGAAGTCCCACCAGAGCAGGTAGTATACAGAACTTACTCAAGATTCTTTTTAACGCCAAAGAAAACAGTGGAGTGGATACCAGTTTTGGATCTCACCAATTTAAACAAGTCAGTTCAATGAACCAAGTTTTGGATGGCCACAGTTCGGTCCATTCTCCCATTTTTGAGCAAGAATGACTGGATGTGCTCAGTAAACCTTCAGGATGCATATTATCATATAAAAATGAACAGATGATCCAGAAGGTATTTACGCTTCCAGCCGGGAGCAAGTCATTATCAGTTCAGAGCTCTGTCCTTTGGACTCACCACAGCCCCCAGGATGTTTACCAAGTGCATAACAGTAGTAGCGGCTCACTTGAGATTGCAAGGATTCCGGGTGTTTCCATAAATACACGACTGGCTCATTTCCACTCTGACCAGGCATCAGCTGATAAGGGCAAGAGATTAGGTTCTCCAGACTTGCTCTCTTCTGGGGATAACCATAAACTATGAAAAGTCTCAACTAAAACCAGCTCAAACTCTAGAATTTATAGGAGTGATACTCAACAGAAAGTCAACCATAGCTTCACTACCTCCCTCAAGAGTTCAGACCATACTATCACAAGTCAGAAAAATAATCTGCAGTACCAAGATTTAAGCCCGCCTGGTCCTTCAAGCTGTGGGCTCCATGGCAGCGACAATAACATTAGTACCTTTAGTGAGATTTTACATGAAAATTCTTCAGTGGATGCTAGCCATACAATGGTTAATACTTTACCAGCACATGTCTTATCAGATACGAATCACTCAGACATGCAAGACAGATCTGAGGTGGTAAATTCAATCAGATAAGGTTCTAGAAGACTGTCCATTTATTCCCCCTCAGCCCAAAGCCATAGTGATCATGGATGCTTCCCAGCTACAGTGGTGGGTGGAATTTTCTGAGGTAAGCAGTCCAAGGTACTTGGTCCCCCAAAGAGACCAACATGCACATCAATGTCCTAGAGATGAGAGCAGTGCTTTTATCCTTGCAGGCCTTCCAGAATGTTCTCCCTTTGGGCACTATTGCAATTCAGACACACAGTATGTCAGTAGTTTGGAACATCAACAAACAAGGAGGAACCGGATCTTACTCTTTGTGTTGATAAGCTCTCAGAGTGTCAAAGTTCTCCAAAACAGTCTTTGTATGGTGGACCATTTGCCTGAAGAAGTCTTTGTATGGTGGACCATTTGCCTGAAGAAGTCTTTGTATGGTGGACCATTTGCCTGAATAAGTCTTTGTATGGTGACCATTTGCCTGAAGAAGTCTTTGTATGGTGAAAGGACGAAAAGCAGTATTTTTGTACCGTGTTGCTTAATGTTTTAATAAACTTCTGGCCCTGTTTGGTCCAGTTTGGTTTTAGTTCTACCTTTTGTCCACTATTTACATTTGGATGCTTGAACATGGCAACTGTTTGGATAACCTTTGAATAAGAAAGGATTGATTTATTCCAGAGCTGCATAGCGGGATTTACCATTTTTCACCAGTGTGCGTCAACTTACCAGCACCATCCTGAATTGGAGAACTTTGTGAGTTTGTGTATGTGTTCCCAAGCTCTCAGAGTGTGACAATGGGCAATCTCATCCAACCACTTTCTCACAGCAGTGCATATTCCAGGAAATCCAATGTGAGAGCAGACAAACTGAATAGGTACATTCTTCTACCTCATGAATGGCCCTTCAACAAAAACTTTATAGAAATAATTTTCCATCAATAAGGCCAGGCTTGCTGTGATCTTTTTGCCTCCCCTCTATACAACAACTACAGCAGCTATTTTGCCCTAATCCCCCCATTGGGGGAATCACCAAGGGATGCTCTACTTCCCTCATCTGGTCAACTCTACTCTTTTTCCACCCATGCCACTAATTTTGAAATTCCTTCAGAAAGCTGTCATGTTGAAGTGCAAATTCTTCCTCATTGCACTTCACTGGCCTCAACAAATTTGGTTCCCCTCCTTTGGCCTCACTTGCTTCACCAACCTCGGATTCAGAATCCAACTTCAGACCTCCTATCTCACCTGACAGGCATGATTCATTAAAATATAACCAACCTCAGGCTAATTGCCTGGTTTCTCCAGTTCTGTTAATAGCCAAACAACCTATGCTGTCTTCACCTGTTTATCAAATACTTTTATCTTCTCATAAGCCTTCTACCAGAAATTACTCTCTATTACAGCAAATGGAAGAGGTTTGTTCACTTGGATTACCTAAATAATTCTGAACCCCTTACACCCCCCATCATGGCATTATTGAATTTTTGTTCTGTCTTTTTAAAGAAGACACTAGTCTATTAACCATTAAAGTTCAGTTAGGGGCCATATCAAATCTTCTTATTGGTTTTGATGGTTCCTCTGCACCTGTCATAAATTAAGCAAAGCCTTCTTGAAAGGCGCTCTTCTTCTAAGACTCCCTTTTAGAGCTCCTACCCCTCCATGGGACCTTAATCTGGTACTGCAGGCTGTTACAAAATCCCTCTTCAAACCAGCAGCTACATGTGACCTTAAATATCTTTCCTGGAAGACAATTTTTTATGGTGGCTGTTATCTCTGGCAGACAAATTTCTGAGATTCAAACCTTGTCCTCTAAACCACCATACTTGATTTTTTACAAAGATAGTGTTACACTACGGGCTAATGCTTCTTTTCTTCCTATTGTGGTGTCAGAATCTAATATCAATCAAGCCATTGATTTGTCAGCATTCTTTTCTAAATTTGCTGACAAGGGTGAATACATGTTACATGTATTGGAAGCCCACAGACAGTTATGCTTCTACCTAAATCTGACCAGATGTTTATTTCATTCTCAGAAGTAAAATTGGGAAAAACAGTTGCCAAAGTCACATTATCTCAGTAGCTAATCAACTGTCTTTCATTTGTTTAGAAAAAATTGGACATCGCTCTACCAAATCTGTTACAAGCCCATTCAAATAGATCCATGACTACTTCCTCAGTGTTTCAATCCAGAATGTCCATGGATGATATATGTGCAGCAGCAACCTGGGCTACTCCCCATACCTTTGTTACTCATTACAAATTGGAGCTGATCTCCAGAGGTAGAGCATCATTTGGCTCAATGGTGCTCATGAATATCCTTCCCTGAGTCCACCCTGGATTTAGGTACATGAGGACTCTGTCCCATCAGTTGAGGATAGAATGAAAATTGACAACTTCAGATAAAGAAGTTATGTACTCACCATAATGTTCCATCTGTGTTGTTCATTTTCATTCTTCAACTCCACTCCCACCAACCCCCGTCCTTGAAACATCTGGAAAAGTGAGTGGTTACAGGACATTTTTGTCCTTTATATTTAACTCCAGATATAGCTTTCCTCCATTTCTGAATATAAATATGCCTTTTCTACTAAAGTCAGCAAACAAGATGTGAGGTAATTGGGGTTGGTGCATTGTGGGTAAGGGAGAAGCTCGAGACTTCTTGGTTGCCACAAGATTTAGCAAAGTCCGAGTCACATCCGAGGTATTGGGTCTGACTCCATCAGTTGAGAAAGAATGAAAATGGACATCACAGATGTAACATTCTGATGAGTTTTTTTTTGTTATAAGTCAAGTTTTTAGATCTGTAAGAGGGGGAATGGTGACAATAAGTTAGAAATAAAAGAGTTGATGTGGCAATAGTGATTAAATGCATGTCATTCCCCTGGACTCAATGATTCAGTATCCATTATTAGTGCCCTAAAGCACAGGGCGAATGTGTTAAGTTGATTTACATCTAACTGTGGGCAGTTCTCATTAGAAGAGATTTTTCATGAACAACTTTTATGATTGCACTCGATTGTTAATTATTTATATATGTGGTTTACTATCATAAAATTGAAATTCATAATGTAAAACAATCACTTTATCTAATGAAAAGGTCGAAAATGACATGAATGAAGTGTTCATATTGTCGAAATTCATACAAAAGTCGAAAATTCGACATTATACTTCCGAATATCGAATTTCCCATCTCTGATTTTTTTTTTTCAGTTTTCTGATTCCTGAGTACATAACACTGAACCCTGTGCATGATATACAAACATATTGTCGAAATTGCTTTACTAACAGCAAATTAACTGTTAGTACACCTCAGTAAAGCATCTGTGAAAGTGAAATACTTCTCCCGTGCTATGACTCCATTTAGAATCAACAGAATAAATGGATATTGTGTCTTGCATCATTCGCACAAATGGAAAAAAAACGTCCCTTTAGTTACACATAATCCCCTTGTGTGCATGTTAGAAGGAGCAATGCAAAACAACTAGTTTGGCCAGTCCACGAAATGTCATCTTGTCCCTACGTTCCAATAGTCTCATGAACTGAGATTCCTTGTCATGTAGCCGTCTGCGTTTAGGTGATGATTGGGCACATGACAGCAGATGACTCTTCGGGCCTTCTAAATGATTCTGCTCTAATCTGATGGTATGTAGCACATCCATGATATAGAGTTGTTTCTTCCCTACATATTTGTATTTTCATAGTTTTCATCCCTACCTCCTTAAACATAATTTGGTTAGAGGTCAATTTATTCGAGTGACCAGAAAGACATTTCACAAGGAAAGATTGGTGTGGAACTAATATGTTTTTAGAAAGTGGACCTCCACCACTTATGCTTAAAAAATTAAGATTAGAAATATATGACTGATGAGGTGACAAATATACCCCCCTATTAGGATGAGGTCTGGTGACACAAAAAAAAAACACAGAATAAGACCAGTACTATTGGGTATGAAGGCCAGGGGAATTTCAATAATTTTGAGCAAGCTTTGATCTTACCTTATAGTATAGGTTCAGATAAGGTAAAGGAGATAATAGGAATTAGATGATTTTCAGAGGTAATGAAGATTTATTTAAGACTTTAGATGAATCCCCGAGTTTTGTTTATAGAACAACAGTTACTTTCAAAAAATTAATGAGGACGAACAATAGACCAGTTGGAGGCACTAAAAATAAAGGTACCCAAAGATGTGGTAGATGTCAAGAATGTAAATTTATTATGCAGGAACAATAGATACCTTTAAGTAATTCACACAAGCATCACATAATTTTCTAGCTCATGGGAATTGTAACACTAGTGGATTACTTTATATTGCTAAGTGTGACTTATGTTCAGCCTTTTACATTGGTAAGACCGAAAGGCTCTGAAAAAGAGGATTTACAAACACTGGTATGAGATTAACAAAGCTAACACAAACAGTGTCCTTTATAAACGCTCTACCCATTGTTTGAATTAAAAGTTTTATTTTGGGATTTTAGAAGTTGTATCGTGTGATCCAGGGGAGGGGCCTGTGAGATTAAACTAGAATATACAGAGCTTCATTGGCAGTTGAAACTAAATGCAGCAGTATTTCCTGGAAAAAAATAACTCTATTTCAGTTATGTCAGTTTTAAAATTAAGAAATGCAAAAGTTTGAATATAGTGTCAGAGTTTTTAGTTTCTAGTATTTGGTTGTTTTACAAATTTAACATTAATCTGTACAACTGGTGAATTCATATTAAGTTTTAGGATAATTTTTTTAGCTATTTTTACTATTATATTTATTAATTAGTATATTCACATAAAGAATAACTAATGATTTTTGTATCATAAATCATTTTAAATTATGTTAAATGAAATTAATTATAGATTTTCAGCACATTGGATTAAGTGGTAGAATAGGTTTTGTTAGTATATCAAATGTGAAAGTTTTGATGTTGCATTTCATTCCATTTGATACTTATTTGGCTAATAAGTTATTTAATGTTTCAGATATGATGTTCACCATTTTTAAAAAGTGCATGGTATTATTTTTTATACTGAATTTGGTTGATTTTTTAATCATGTGGCAGCCTGTCAAGCACTTAATTGTTCACAGAATACAGGTCTGATAATGTGAGTTATTGCCAGCTATGCCAGGGGAAGTAGGGCAGTGGATGTGTAACATATCTGAGCATAGCTATATGGAGTTTTGGAAAGAATTATATGTCATTTGTATATTAAACTGATTTGTACATATGCTTGCGTTGAAAATGTATTTGTAAAGCTGATTGTATTAAACATGTACCAACAGGGGGTCCTGCTGGACAGAAAAGAAATACACTTGTATGTCAGACTGTATTTATTTGACTGTTGAAATGAATGTATTGTAACAGTGGATACTGGAAGAGAAGAGGTTAATCTCAGTCCAGATAACTTTGAAAATAGTCTGAAATTAAATTACCTGGTTTGTTTAGGCTATAAAGATTGTATCTTACAGTTCTGATGGCAGCCAGAGTCAAAATGTCTATGAAAACCAGGGCTGGGAATCCTACTTTATTGTCCTTAGGGGTGAACTAATTGCTACTGTAGAAGGGTGGAAGTTTTGAAAAGGTTTTATAGCTTCCAGATGCTATAACACATCTCAGCAAAGCTCTATCTCTGTCTATGGTAACACCTATGTGCTAGATTCTGGTTTAGTTTCCTGTAAATGGGGGGGGGGGTAGTGTGGGTACTAGAGTAGGATGACCAGATGTATGTGATGTCATAATGTAATCCAGCACTGCAATGATGTTTTAACACTAGATGAGACAGAAGTCTCAGTCTCAAGGCATTCTGTTTTTGAAACCTGACCAAGAAAGAAGACCACTCACCTACTTCATCTTGCCTTGCTTTAGTAAGTAACCAGGGAATATGAATTCTTTACATCAGTCAGGAAAATATTGTGAAATTAATTAAGTACTGTTTTTCTTTATCAGTTTGAATATATCCATTTGTGTTATTTTTAATATTTCCTGTGATTGAAACTCTGGTGTTTATTGTAAATAGATATTAAGATTTTTC
Organism: Protopterus annectens; assembly: GCF_019279795.1. NCBI lineage: Eukaryota > Metazoa > Chordata > Ceratodontiformes > Protopteridae > Protopterus > Protopterus annectens. The sequence goes on along the minus strand of NC_056725.1, from coordinate 99,246,435 downwards.
AAGGGCTTTTTTATTATTTATTATCAAATATATTTAAAGTTTTCATTGTGGTTGTTCTTTTAGAGAATGTTTTAATCTTTGAGAGTACTAATATTTATTTGATGAGACTGTGGCTGCTCCTGAAAGCCTTGCCGCATTGGTCAAACACTACCATTTTTATTAGTATTAATTTTACTCAGTATATTTGGGTACCTTTGTAAGGGCCTTATAATAGCTGGCTTTGGAGAGTTCTGGTGGCAGTGGAACTACCTTAGAGTCTGGGGATAGCTGGTAAATCTGTGCCAGCCTTTCCCAGGTGTGTGTGTGTGTGTGTGTGTGTGTGTGTGTGTGTGTGTGTGTGTGTGTGTGTGTGTGTGTGTGTGTGCATGTGTGTGTGTGTGTGTGTGTGTGTGTGTGTGTGTGTGTGTGTGTGTGTGTGTGTGTGTGTGTGTGAAAATCAAATCTCAAAAAGTGTGTGTCAGTTACTTGGCTACTTGGAGCAGGGACACAGAGCACTAGTTTCACAGAGAGGGTGGTGGAGGACGGCTTAGAACACTCGGCTGAGACCTCAACTCTACAGCTGTGTCAGTGGGGAGCCTTACTGTGGGCCTGGAGAGAGAAAGAGAGTGGGAAACCTAGCCCAAAGAATGAGTGAGTTCACTGTGTGTTCTTAAGGGAGATTGTGCTTGGCGCAGAGAGCTGCATCCTGAAATACTGTTTGTATCTATTTTTGTTCCACGTGAACATCCCTCACCGGTGTCAATGGTGAGGATTCAGGCTCCTTGGTTACTGGCCTGTGGCAGGGGTGTCACAACAGACGTCATGATGAAAGTGCATGATACAGGATCGTGACATCTGTATGTGCTAACCTGTACTTTTTTGTGTTTAATAAAGTGGTTATACTACATTTGAATTGAATCTATAGTTTATTCAGGAGTAGTTCTACATGATCACCTTGGATTTTTTTTTCTTGCTGGTTAGTTCTTGTTCTTCTTTTGGCTTTTCCTGGTTAGGGGTTGCTAATGATTGGCAGTAATTTTTTTTATGGGTGCCGAGGTGCTAGCTCGACACCCAACCTTCAACGAAGGCATGCCCATTCTTCGCATGTCTTTCGAATGCCACTCGATAGGCTTTAAATCAACTTTACCAACTTCTCAGGGACTCTCATCTTCATTAAGCCCAACAAGATTTCCAGTGAACCCTATCAAATGCTTTTTCAGCCTTTAACCCTACCATTGCTAATTTTTTGTTGAAGTGTTCAGCCTCTTCCTGTAATTTACTAATGAAAAGTATGTTGTCAAATGTTTGCCCTCCTTATACAAAGCCACGGTATTTACTAGTTTTGAGGGCAAAATAATGGAGTGCCACGAATTTCGAAGTGGCCCCTTCACTTCCCGATTTTTTGAAATGAAACTTCTTTAGGCACGGACCGATAGTGAGAGTCCAGAGTGCTGCCGAACCAGGGAGCTAGTCTGCCTTTGGATACACACACACACACACACACACACACGCACACACACATATCCCTCCAATGCAATCATAGTGGAACACAGTCAATGACCCTCTGCATTCCAAACAAGAGGTGCGATTCTCTGAAATACTTCACACTGACCCATTTCGTTTTATAAGCGTCATTCTATTTTTTTTTTTTTTTTTTTTTTATTTAACAAGTGAGAGAAGCACCACCATTGTACCTCGCTAAAATAACTGAAAGCTGCACTTCCAAGTGATCCAGGAGTTTGTTAAAAGTGTTGATAAAATGCAGACTTCTCACACAGGAACGGGACAGTGCTTAATCAAAAATATAGTTCATTATTTCCTTGTAACTTAAATGGAAGATTATTTAAATACATAAAAACTCCTCACTGAATCAAAAAATCCCACTTGTAAAAAGTCAGTCGTGATATTCCTGTTGTGTGCGTGTGTGTACATATTTCCTGAAAGCATGCCATCCCTGTAGCCAAAGTCTAATGATTAAACTAATATGCACTTTTTTTGCTGTCTGTAATATTGGCTTTATGGACTGTGGAGTACGTTCACCACAAGTTATCATTTGCAGGTATGGGAATGAATGAATGACTGTTCGCTGACTAAAAGTAGTGGTGAAGAGACTATTGCAAAAAGTTACTTGACTATTCCATATCCACACAGGGAGTCGGGACTGTTTTACCATCTTGTTGCACTGTATGGTGTAAGGTTGGCCCAGCGCAGAGTGCTGTGTTTAAAACTGGGATTGTCTTAAGATAAGAGAGGAGAAGGTAAATGGAATAACTTATTCATATGCTGGAGGTGTAATATTGTCCTTTTAAGGAATGCTGGAACTTGGAACTCTGTATTTCCACTTTTTTAATGCTTTCTTTTGCCTGGGTTTGTGACGTTTTTTCAAGTTTTGACTTTGCAACTCCTCTTTGCGAACTGAGATTAGCCAAAATCTTAACTTCGGGATTCAAAGCGAAATTGCTTGTATGCAAATTTTAAGACAACGGATTTGATATATTTTTAATGAACATTTTTGAAGATTTTGCATTTTAAAGACTGGCAGTGTTGCTGCCAAGAAGTATCTCCTAGCTTTCAGATATCCAAACCTTTTATGAATAGTGTTGTCCTAATCTACCACAAAGTAGGGTGATAAATGTGTATGATAGCTTTATATGCACTAAGCAGTATGAAATCTTGTGGAAGCGTAGGTAAAGATGTGAAGTCCAGACAAACTATAGCGGGAGAATGAAATTTCCTTTGTTGACAAAATTCTGGTTTGGGGAGAAAGCAGATTAACTGTGTTTGTGGGGACATTTTATCACAAAGGTATTTGTCAGCTGCTAGATTTTCAGTATCCATCTCAGCGATATCAGGGCTGCTGCTACATTTTTAGTAGTCATCTCAGTGGTATCAGGGCAGCATAATTCAGAAAAAAATAGACTTACTTGAGCTTGCTACCTACGTGTGGCACTCCCTTATTCCTGTGAGCTCCTTGTTATTTCTTAGCAAAACCTCACCACTTTCCCGGTTAACAAATGATAAATAAAATAAATAAATGTAGAATTGCTATGGCACATAAGCCATTATATACTCTAAACAGTTGCCACTTGTCATCTCTTTAGTGCTGAAGCAGTTAAAAACATTCTTAGTTTTACTGTATTAACACAAAGTTAACACAGGGAATTGAGTGGATGTTGAAGGCTGTAGAAGGTTGCCCTAATATTTTGTGAACCTTGAGATTAAAAGGCTGGTCTTTTTCTTGTTGGTGTTTTTTGTTTCCAGAACAGCATATTTTATCGTAAGTACCATTTAGCCACTGCTGGTTAGTAAATGACTTAACCTTTATTTTATTTTACATTGTCCATTTTCAGCAGAGACCCGGGGAGAAAAGCTCGACATGAAAAAACATTAAACATTAAAAAAAAATTAAACAACATTAAACATTAAAAATGTTACAAATCTAGCTCAGAGAAAAAATAATAGTATCATAGTAGTATTTTTACAGTGGCTGCAATAAGCAAAAATAAGAACATCAAAGGGTATTCAAATTGAATAGTAAGTTTTTGAAAAGATTTGTAAGCAAGATAAATGAGAGTACTAGGAACAGAATGCAAGCTAGTCAGGGTTAGAGCAGGGGCAGAGCCAGTGAGTAAGAGGTGAGTTTTGAGTTTGGATTTGAAGCTGGGAAGAGAGGAGATAGCTGTGAGGTTGGAAGGAAGGGAGTTCCAGTCTTTTCCATTTGTGTTAGAGAACAAGGAGTCTCCTGCTAAGTTGTTGGATTTACAGGTAGATATTAGAAGTTTGTTAGAAGAGCGTAGGCTTTTGAGATTACAATAAGGACTAATGAGGGTAGTGAGTATAGGGGTGTTGGTCGATTTGTAGAGGATTTTATGTGCTAAGGAGAGCTGGTGAAATAAAATGAGATTTTGCAGCTCAAGCCATCACAATGGTTTTAAGTTTAGGCAATGGTGTGTTCTAAAGGTGGAGCCAGAGGCAAATCTGGCAATACTGTTGTAGGCAACAGCCAGTTTGGAGAGGTTAGTTTTGGACAAATATGTATAGATGGGGGAGGCATAAAAGAGGGTAGAAATCAGATGGGTATGGGCAATGGAAGTTCTGGCTAGAGGTGTAAGAAATTATTTAATTTTAAACAGGGAGCCAAGTTTTCTGTTGACTAATTTTATTGTGCTGTTAATGTGAGAGTCAAAGCATAGGCTGTTGTCTATCTCTACTCCGAGGAGCCTGGGGGAGGGGTCAGGAGATATGTAGGCGCCATTACTAGAGAAGACAGAGAAGTTGAGTGGAGAGGATTTTCAAGTGGGGGAGAAAAGTAACAGTTTGGTTTTCTTGGGGTTTAAGATTAAGCATCTTTTTAAGAACCATTTTTCAACATTTTGGAAAGTCTGTTGGGTGACAGAGTGCAGTTCAGAGGGGGGTGAGGCAGAACAAATCAAAGTAGAATCATTGGCATATTGTATACAGGTAGCAGAGGACAAACTAGTATGTAGATCATTAATGAAAATTGAGAACAGAAGGGGGCCAAGTAGTGCTCCTTGGGGGACTCCAAGGGTAATAGGTAGGAGGTTAGATAAGCTGTTTTACCAGTGCACTGCCTGTTGTCTGTTATGGAGATATGATTTGAACCATTTTATTGCACCAAAGTCATGAGCAAAAGTTTTAAGTAAGTTTAACAGTATCTGGTGGTTGACCATATCAAAGGCTTTGGATAGGTCAATAAAGAGGGCAGAGGTAAGTGTGTTATTGTTCCGGTTCTTGTTGATGCAGTCAGTAAAGGAAAGGAGGGCTGAGGTTGTGCTGTGTAAGGCCTGAAGCCATGTTGACAGTCAGCTAGTAGGTTGTGATTTAACAGGTGTTTAAGGAGGAGAAGAACCTGATAATGCCTATCTCAAACTGTTTTTTTTTTTCAACTCTTTCTCTGTTCAGGTTTGTTTGCAGTGTAGATGTTCTACACCATTTCAATTCCTGGGTTATCCAGAACTTAATGCGGGTGTATTTAAGCTGAAGAAAGCAGTTGTTTGGAGTAAGAACAGGATAAGGATACAGACAAGAGATTTACAGCACATGCAAGTAATGACTGCATGTCCTTTGTGGCTTGGAAAGAGGGGATGTTGGCGACAGAGTTATATAGTATTGTACAGAGTATGAGAAATTTGAGGAAAACATGGATTTGAGTTAGAGATAAGTTTTTTCCTAGGAGGATGTGGTTCATTCATTTGACTTATTATTGTAGTTATGGATTTGAGTTATAGACAAGTTGTTTCTATGAGATTGTAGTTCCTATCTAGGTAGTCCATTCATACTCAGTGTTTTAATAATTCACCAATATTTTTATATAGGCTTTGATGCTGTAGAAATTCTCATCATCACCTTACATTCAGTGTCAGTATCTTCTGCATTATTTTACTGTAAATATTTTGTGCCAGTGGAACGAGAAGTCTTTTGCTGAGTACAATCTATTCTCAAATCAATGCACAGTTTTCCAAAATTTTATGGATACAGTTAACAACATGCACATCTTTCAAAGTCTTCAGATCAATGTTTGTGTCGGAGTAACTTTGTTAACCATGACTGAAATTCCCTGTTGAAAGCCACTTATCTCTCCCATAATTTTCTTAAACTCATTAATAGTAGTTTTAGGTAGAATATAAATACATGCCAGCATAATCCTTCGAAGCACTGTGATTGTCCCAGAATGGTTTGCATTTATTAATCCTTGTATAGATTTAGGCTTTTATTTTCTGTAGTACTGGCTGTACGTCATTATGTTCAGTTGTAGGACTTCCAAAAAGTTAAAGTTCAGTAGGTAATCAAAGCTCTGAGAAATAGCTTTCTGAATAGCCTTGATGATAATGGTGAAAGAAAAAAAGACATTTAAATACTTTGTAATAAAGCATGGTAAAGAAATGCTAGCATATGATGTTATGTTGTCCGTATCTTACCTTCATTCTTGCTGTTTGGCTCCGACTTGGCCATATACTATAGCTCGAGAGCTTTTACTGGCTTGAGGCTAAACCCTATCTCAGCGTGCCTAGTGGTAGTTACCCAGATCTCATTTGCCGCTTGCAGTGTCGAGATTGCGGATAATGGCTCAGGGTAAGTGTTTTTTTTTCTATTTGTTATGCTTGTTAAAATACATCTTCTTATTTAGCTCTCTAAGTACTTATTAATACCTGTCCTTTCGTTCTTATACCTTCCCTATCCCATCTGAGTGACTTGCATTTTTTGGAGACTAACCATTTTTCTCTCTAGCCCTTTTCCGTCTTCTAGACCCATTTAACTTAGAGGGGTCTTCATTTTTTTCTGTCTTCTTTAACTTTTAAGGATTTGCCATTTAAGTTAGAGGCTCTCCTTAGGTGGGGAGTTCACTGTTTGACTTAGAGGCTCTCCTCCCCTTCTCTGCTTTCCTGTCATAAATAAATAAATATATATATATATGTATATATATATATATATATATATATATATATATTTTTATTTTTTTTTTGTCTGTTTTTGGATACTTATCTTGTCAGTAGTTTATAGCCTTACATAATGCTGTTCTGTATTATGTCCAAAGATACTGCCAAGGAATCGAAACCTTCTGGTTTCAAAAACTGTAACTCATGCTGCCAAAAGATGTCCCTTACAGATGGGCACATGAGTTGCGTATATTGTTTAGGACCTGTTCACCTGCAGGATTCTTGCTCTATCTGCTATGCTTTTAGTTCACGAGTCCTGCAGGAGAGAAGAAACAAATTAATCTTAAGAGGTTTACTGAAGGGCCCCTTTGATGCTGCTATGGAGGGGACTCAGCCAGCAAAAAAAATCAGAAAAAGTCAAGCTTTCATCCTCTTCAGCTCTGTGTTCGGACCCGTCTAAAGAGAAGGGCAAGCCACAAGCCAACTGTCGGTTCCGACAAGACACTTTCACCTACAGTTCCATTTCTGTTTTTGGAGCCAGTAAGGTCCCACAAGCGTTCCACGTCTCCTGCCTTAGAACCGGTGTGGTTTGCTCCACAGTCTCCATTATTACAATCTGTGGTGGGCAGTCACCGGTCTTCAACCCATGCCTCTTGGTCATCCAGGAGCCTCTCGGATGATGATGTGGAGAGGGTGGTAAAGAGGCTTCTTAGGACACCAGCATTAACCAAAATACTTTTGGGCCCATCCGAGATGGAAATGGTGCCCACAGCCCAAACAACACATGTCTAGATTCCTCCTCTGAGTTCGAAGCTGGAGTGTATGGAAGTCGTAGTGGTGGAACCATCGGTTCCAGTAACCCCCTCCAGTCTTTCGGTTCTGACTACTGCTCCGATCTTGATACCTCCTTCTATCGAGGGATCTGGGAGCCAACGCTCCCTCATCAGCTCCGAGGGGGGGAGCGGCATCGGACCCTTGTCCGCCTCTACTCTCCCTTTTGGAGCTTCGCCGCAGGTCAGCTCAGTTCCTACATCGGCCTCGGAGCTGTCACCCTCAGTTTGGAGGAAGTCTCTGGCTTCTTCGGAGCCGGAGATTCTTTCAGGTCGAGACCGTGATGCCTTTGAGGTGATGAGGAGCGTGCTGTCTGGTGAGACAGCTCCACCTTCTGCTCCATTGGCTCCTTTGCCTTCGGTGCCGGTGTCTGCCTCCAAACCCCTCCTCCGCTCCAAGCGTAGGGAACCCATGCTCCAGGATGCCCCATTGGGCGATTTCACTTCTTCCAAAACCTTCCCTGAGCATCCCTCGGAGGAGGTCCCTCAGAAGAGGACTTGCAAGAGGAAGCATGTGGACTCCCCTGAGTCCTTGACATCGGACACAGACTTGGATGACTCAGAAGGGACCCTACGGTCCCCCTCTGAAGATGTCTCCTTTCCACACATCTTGAAATCCTTAGACAGAGGGGTGACTGGAAGTCCCTTGCCCCTTCTGAAGACGAGTCACTGTACCTGGATGCAGTCAGTTCCCGACCCTCCACCTCTTGGGTATCTCCTCCTTTGACCCACTATTGCACATAGTGAGTTGGAAGGCTTGGAGCTCTCCAGACACAATGGAACCAGTTCCGTGGAGGCCAAATCAATTCATTACAGCCCCTGAAGACAGACTCTTCTTATCTAAAGGTGTTTACATTGATGCTATGGTGCTGGCAGCAGTCACTAAGAAGGAATTATTGGAAACGTCTTAATCTGTCCATCCGCTGAATAAAGAGTCTCGTACAATGGACAGATACGGGAGAATGTTTTCTTCAGCGACCTTTACACTCAGGTCGCTGAACTATTTGTCCCACTTTACAAGGCTTCAAAGGGATCTCCTCAAAGAGTTAGGAGATACCTTACAGGATCCTACAGCTGAGGGAGCCCTGGGGCAATGTGTTTTCTCAGCTTGCAACCTTTACTTTAGTGGTTAACTCCTCCATGCAGCTAATTTCTTACGCAAGCGAAGGGGCAAGCAGGGTGGCAGGCACAAGGATAGCCTTATGCAGACACTCCTAGATGCGCCTTTGTCATTTTGCGGATCCCTTTAAGTCTTCCTTTACCAATGCCCCCTTTGATGGCTCATCCTTGTTCTGGCCTCAGGTAAAAGAGACTCTTAGCAGGTGTGAACAGGATGGCAAAACTCTCTCTGCCGTGGGAGTACATTTTTCTACTCCATCTAGGCCCTATCCTAAAGGCCAGAAGAGCGGGAAAATGTGGTTCTGGAAGTCCCAGGGAGCTTCGCCTGACACATGTGAAGATTTTTCCCCCAGGGGCAGAGGGGGAAATAACAATGGAATACGCCACCCTATCAGTAGTGGGGGGGGTCCACAGAATCAGGGCAAGGAAGGAAGGCCCAACCGTCTGACTCTGGAAACAGTCGGGGGGAGATTATCCTTGTACCCATAAGCCTGGCAGACAATCACAGAAGATACATGGGTACTATCAATAATATCCGGAGTTACAATATCCCCTTCTCCCAACTTCCCTTGTCAAAAAGACAACATTCTATCCCAGATGTTCCACCCAATCTTTGGGATCAAGCAAACCTAGAGGCTCAAAGGTTGCTAAGAAAAAGAGTAATCCAAGAAGTCCCCGCAGACCAAATTGGATCCAGAACTTACTCAAGGTTCTTTTTAGTTCCAAAGAAAACAAGGGACTGGAAACCCATTTTGGATTTCAGCAGGCTGAACAAGTCAGTCAAGAAAATAAAGTTCCGGATGGTAACACTGCAGTCCATTCTTCCCTTTCTGGGACAGGACAATTGGATGTGCTCTATCGATCTCCAGGATGAGTACTACCATATAAAAATGGACAGACGGTCAAGGAGATATCTATGCTTTCTGGCAGGGAGCCAGTCACTATCAGTTCAGAGCGCTGCCCTTTGGTCTCACCACAGCCCCCAGGGTGTTCTCCAAATGCATGGCAGTAGTTGTGGCTCACCTGAGGCATCAAGGATTCTGGATGTTTCCATATCTAGACTACTGGCTCCTTACAGCCACCACCGAGTCTCAACTAATCAGGGCAAGGGAAGTCACAATTTGCTCTTGTTCTGAACTTGGGATCACCATAAACTACGAAAAATTTGCCTTTTCAATATATTACCTTTATAGGGGCAGATTATGAGACAAGGGTCATGATAGCAAAGCTACCTCAAGAAAGAGTATTAACGATCCATTGCCAAGTTGTCATGCTGTTCACACAAAAGAGAATTCAGGCAAGATTCGTCCTCAAGGTCCTGGGTTCTATAGCGGTGGCAATCACTCTGGTCCCTATGGCTCACTTCCATATGAGAATTCTACAGTGGCTTCTATTTGCATAATGGTTGTTCCAGGATTTACCCATGTCACATTAGATTCTGATCATGGAATCCTGCAGAAAGGATCTGGAGTGGTGGGTACACTCCCCTATGGTGACAATAGGCAGGCCGTTTCTACCCCCCCAACCTGTAGCCACTGTGACCATGGACGCTTCCCAGAGAAGGAGGGGGGCATTATCTGAGACAGACTGTTCAAGGGACTTGGCAGGAACATGAGTACCACTTGCACATCAGTGTCCTGGAGATGAGAGCGGTGCTTCTGGTATTGCAAGCACTTCAGGACTCTCTACCTACAGGGACTATAGCAATCCAGATGGACAATATGTTGGTAGTATGGTATATCAACAAACAGGGTGGAACCAAATCTTACCCCTTGTGTCAGGAGGCTCTATGACTTTGGCAATGGGCGATGTCTTACCAATGCTTTCTGGTTGCAACACACATCCTGGGGAAATCCAACGATGCCTCATGAGTGGTTCCTGAAACAGGAAGTTGCAGATTTGATTTTTTGCAAATGGGCCCAGCCATGCTGCAATCTGTTTGCCACCACCCTCAACAACAAATGCAGCATCTACTTTCCCTAGTCCCACCACCGGGACAGTCACCCAGGGACGCACTTGTTCATGATTGGCCCCCGGGACTGCTTTACGCCTTTCCACCTTTTCCCCTGATCCCCAAGGTTCTTCAGAAAGCACAGTCATTGGGTTGCAAGCTAATCCTCATTGCCCCTTACTGGCCTCATCAGGTATGGTTCCCATTCCTTTGGCCTCACCTGTGTGAGGAGCCTTGGATCCTGGACCCAGTGCCAGATCTTCTGATGCATTATTCGAGGGCTTCCCATCCCTCCATTCAAACTCTCAAGCTCACAGTCTTAGCCAGGCTTCCCAATGCTTCTTCGGCAGTTCAACACATTTTGATCTCCTCCCATAAGCCCACTACTAGGAAACTTTATGCTAGTAAATGGGAGAGGTTCTCTTGTTGGACAGACAAACATCAGCTTGATCCCGTTACTGCTCCCATTTCAAAGATTCTTGAATTTCTTGCTGAAACTTTTGACCGAGGAGCAGCTGCAGCTACTATCCGAGTTCAGTTAGCTGCCATTTCTAATTTCCATATAGGAGAAATGGGGTTCAATATCATATCCTATAGGTTATGCAAAGCATTCCTAAGAGGTACTACCCTCTTAAGACCTCCAATAAGAGAACCCCCCCCCCCCTCGGATCAAAGTTTAGTTTTGGACGCTCTGATTCTTTCTCCCTTTGAACCATCTGCTTCTTGTCTGCTCAAATTTCTGACTTGGAAGACACTTTTCTTGGTGGCAGTTACCTCAGCTGGAAGGGTTTCAGAATTACAGGCCTTATCTATTTGTCCCCCGTACCTGATTTTCCATAAGGATCGGGTCTCTCTCAGAACCAACCCCTCATTCTTACCCACGGTAAGTTCTGACTACAATTTGAATCAATCATAGAGCTTCCTGTGTTCTTCCCCAATCATGGCAACAAGGCATAGTATAAGCTTCATCAACTGGATGTTCATGGACAGTTACGTTTCTATTTACACAGGACCAAGGACTTTAGAAAATCTGACCAATTGTTCATATCCTTTGTGGACAATAAAAAAGGTTGTGCAGTCTCAAAGGTGACTTTATCAAAATGACTTTCAATCACTATAAAACATGTCTACGAGTTGCGTAAACATAAACTTCCAGGGAAAATTAAAGGACACTCAACAAGGGCCTTGGCTACCTCTGTTGCCTTTCAAGCCAGACTGCCTTTGGATTCGATCTGTGCAGCAGCTACATGGGCTAATCCTCATACCTTTGTCACTCATTACAAAGTAGATGTGGCCTCCCAGAACAGGGTATCCTTTGGTTCCACGGTCCTGAAGAGTTTTTTCCAGTGAGCTAAAAAATAGCTACTGTCAGAAAAAGATGCATAATTTGTGTTTAATATTTTGTCTGTTCTTCAGTTTGTGTTTGAATGTTGGTGGTATCCCACAATTCCATCGGAGTGGGTGGGGTTATGTGATTATGTATGCACGTTTTATGTTAATCAGTGTACAGATTTTTGGCTAGTTGCAACTACTTTTTGTGGGCCTTTGTCCAGATTTTTGATGTTTCCAGGTTAAGAGGTATGCTTATATATCTCCCCCATTTTGGTGTCTTTCACTTTTGTGATCAGTCATTGTGCTTTTTGTTGTCTTAATCTGCATGCTAGTAAAATGCTTTGTAATCTGGGTGAATATGCAAAGCCACTTTGCCTGATCACTGTGGCTCTGTTTACTACCTTCTCATCTGGCTGCTCATTCCAAATGTTTTCTAATTTTATTAAATACTCCCTTTCCTCTGCCTTTAATCTCTTCTGTATTTTAATTCCCTTATTGTTTCCAGATTATTTCATTGAAATAAAATTACCTCTTCCAATTACTTTTTCCCAAAATAATTTGCAAGGCTTGCCTTATTTCTTCCTTGCTCTTATCTTGTTCCTCAACTATATTGCATTCCTGCCAGCCTTTAGTTCCTTAAACCCCTTCCATTATTTCTTGTAATCATGCCCCATTTGGGTTTATCTTCCATTGCCTACTTGCTCTCCAATGCTGGGCTAATGTTTTGTTTACTGGAGGTCTTACCTCACATACAACTGGTGCATGATCAGAGACAGTTCTTGGGTGGGACTCTATCTGACCTACTAAATATTCATATTGTACTGTAGTGTAGATTCTGTCCAACTTTGACCAACTCCTATGATCCTCTGTGTAATAAGTGAATTGCCTTCCACATCCCTAGGTCTTTACCATACCTTGCCATCCATTTTCATTACAGAACTTTCTTAGAAATTGCCCCTCCCTCATAATCTTCCATTATCTGGGCCCCACATTCACATCTCTTGTGCCCACTGTTAAGTTCCATTCCCGGTCTATCAACAGACTACCTTGCTGGAAGTCTGCAATGTCACATAGTATTTTCTTAGTTTCTCCTTTCTAGTCCTAAAAGGAATGTATACATCGCCCAATGTGACTGTATTGCCACAGTAACCCCTTAACACTATGTACCTTCCATGTTCATCTATTTTGTTTCTACCAGTCTTCTCCTGGTTGGATTTAGCACTTCCTTTTTCCTTCCTTGAAATGCAGTTGCATGGTATCCCTCTAATTTATTTTCTTTATGAAATTTGAATTTTATTGTCCCTGTAAGTGAGTCTCTTGTAGCATAATTATATTTCTAGTTGTTCTGATACCCTTTCTGCCTTCAAATTATCAGTGAGACTACTGGTATTCCATATCAGCAGTTTAAGTGTTATGTATCTTATATTATGTTCTGTTACTCCTGTTTCAGTAATGACCCCTACTCCTGATTGTTTTCTCTGCTCTGTCTCCTGACTGTATCTCTGTATCTAAATGGCTTGTGTTTTTCTATGTGGTTTAGACAAACTTGTGATTAGCTTCATTGTTTTTGGTCCTATTCAAAAGAAAATATGTATCAACTATAATAACTATATACATTAACATTACATACAAATATTTTAAGCACGGGCATTAATGCCCTTCTAGCTTGCCAATATACCAAAACATTTGCTCCCATAATAAGTGTCCAGGCTGTTCTTAAAAATATCTAAACTAGTACTTGCTTTAATGTAATTTGGTAGTCTGTTCCATGCATCAGCAGTTCCGTCAGAGAACCAATTAGTGCACTTCTCATTCCTACAGAATCTTCTACATAGGTTGTCTGATGATTCTCTAGTACTTTTTGATAACCCCAAACATTCCCAGAGGTAGATGTCTCTAAATGCCCTATATACCCGAATAAGATCTCCTCTTAAATATCTATATGAGACACTATACAAGTTCAGATATTTTAGTGTTTCATAATAACTTAAATTTTCACATCCATGGATGCTCTTGGTATATTTCCGCTGTACTCTTTCCAGTTTACTCATGTTTGCTTTCTTATAAGGTTTCCATATTGTTATTCCATACTCAAGTTTGGGTCTAATGTAACTAACAAACAATGACCTCATAATTTTTGATTTCCTAGACTTTATAAATCTTTTTATACAACCTATAGTTCTATAACTACCATTAACCAATTGGTTGATATAATTAGAAAAACTCATGGCTGAATTTACCCATATACCCAGGTCCTTAAATGAGTCTACAGTTTCAGTCACTGTGTGCTGTATTAAATATTTACCTTTCAATTTATATCTCCCAAATCTCATATTCTTAATTTTTGATGTATTTATCAGCATATTATTCTCCTGTGCCTAAATGGTCAATTTAGTCAAGTTATTTTGCAGAAATGCCTTATCTGTAACACATGTAATCAGTTTAACCAGTTTCAGGTCATCAGCATATAGACTGTAGAACACCTCAGATGAAAAATTTAGGTCTGAAAGATACAATCTAAACAAGTAAGGGCCTAGGACAGAGCCCTGTTGGACACCCTGACTGTAACCAACGATTTTGCCTGTCCGGTTTCTGTATGATACTTGCCATGTCCTATTTGTAAGCCATGCAGCTATCCATCTTATCAAGAGTACATCAATACCTAGTTGTACTAATTTATTGTTCTGTGTTTTGTGTAGGACCCTGTCAAATGCTGAAGTTAAATCTCTATAAATTACATCACAGCACAATTTTTCATTCATAGCTGTTATTATATTGTTATAGAACATCATGTTACAGGTGGTAATAGAGGTATCCCTCTCCTCTCTCTCTCTCTGTCCTTCCTTTATCATCCTGTGAGCCTTTGCTTATTTTGGCAGAAACCATTGCTCACTGGCAAATTAACATTTACTTTCCCTTTATCTGCTCCCTCCCCTGCATAGTTTTTAAGTTCTTTCAATAATGTCTTTTCCATTGTGATCCCCTTTGTAACAGTCATATATACCTCCCATACTGCTTCAGGCCCATGTCAAAATATTTGTTTTGCTGCCTATTAGTTTATACTTACCCCCATATTTACAAATACATTATATTGCTACTAATCTTATTAACGCAGTTCTCGTTCTGGTAGTTCTTTTATTATTTATTAACTTATTTTACTGTGTAATTGTGTGTAGCACTGATGAAGTTTCACAGCATCTGTGTTAAAGTCAGAAATTTTCTTTCACAAATTTTCCCATCTCAGTTCTCATTTAATCCTTTTATAAGCTATTCAGTTGTATCCATTTTCCTGTTTCTGTCAGGGGTTTGGCATGACCTGCAGACTCTGGTGTTCAGGTTTTTTTAAGCTTTCCAGTACATTTTTTTTTTTGGTGTGCAACTCCAACTCTTTCTACTTGTCTAGCATTTTCTTTTTGAAAACTAGGAATGGCTTCACTAACCATTTCTCTTTGAGCCTTTTTTCCAGGGACCCTTGTTCTTCTCTCATTTGAAATACTTACATCACCCACACATTCTTGGGCAATAGCCTCCTTACATTTTTCCAATACTTTTTACCCTGCTGCTCGGTCTAAAAAGGTTCTAGCACTGTGTGGAAAGAAGAGCCGTATCATTGCTGAATACGAAAGTTTAAATTTTAAGTTCAAAATTATACAAAGTCTAAAAAGAGGTGTATGTTTCCTCCTTTTCAGCTTTGTACATAGTGAAAAGTATTGCTCAAGACAGACTCTTTGATCTCCTTCTGTTAAGGCTTTCCTGGATTTTCGTACTAGGGGTAGTATTTGCTCTTTCAATTAGTAGTTCTAAATTTTAACTGCAGTGGGTCTGGAAATCTGTGATATGATCTCCCTGCCATATAAACTTAATGAGTTCTGTCTACTAGTATGTTCTGTGGCAGCAAACTGGTCTATTTATTCAGTAGCTCAACCACTTACTGCCTACAGTCCTTCGATTCCACTCCCTCTGGCAGATTTACAATCCTTAAATTTTTTCTCCTTTCCCAGATCTCCATTTTTAATATTTTGGCCTCCATTTCTCCTCTAGCTGTTTCAAGCTCTCAAAGTCACTCCCTGGTAATGTTCTCAAGTCCGTCAAAACATGGATATCATCTACTTACTTCATTAGTGCTGCCTCCACTTCCTAAATCCTTTTATAAGTTTTTTAATATAATCATTCAGTGATTCACTAATTTCAATACCTCATTGTACATTTTGTCTATCTTTTGGTTGATCTCTGAGATTTTTCCTGTATTTCCTGTTGCCTGGCAGTCATACTATACTTTGCCTTGCTCACAGGCTTCTCAGATTACTTCTTCTTTCCTGTTTTGGTCTTTGCTGTACCATTTATTTTGTTGTTAGACATTCACAAAATCAATGTGCCTTTGACTAACCCTTTTAGATGTTTTTTTGCTGACTTAGTTAACTCCCAGATCACTTTTTCTGCTATGTGAGAGAGAGAGAGAGAGAGAGAGAGAGAGAGTACAATTTTGATGTCAGCTAGGTGCAAACCATACCGGAAGTCGTGACCAGCATTTTCAGTTTTTATGTTCCATCATATAAGATTTCATATGAGGATTTTTCAGTGTTTAAACATCTTACCTATCTGTCTTGTCCAGTTTGAATCTCCAGGGTATGTGAAGTATGCCTCAAGTGGGATCCCCTTTTAGCTCTAGAAATTTAAGCTCACAGGAAGAAGACCATTTAAGATGCCTGCTCAGCTCATCTACAAATCAGTGTCTTAGAAATGAGGGTAGTTGTACTAAATTTATTGACCTTTAAGGTTCTTTTTGCTTGGGTGTCATCTCTATTCAGTCTGCTATACAGACAAACTGGGAGCTGTTGTCTGTTATCAACAAAAAGGAAGCAATGTAGTCATACCCTGTATGCCAGGATGTATGGCAGTGGACTGTCAACCCACATTGGTTGTTGTTGTTGTTGTGTCTTTCGGCTTTTCCCGGTTAGGGGTCGCCACAGTGAAACTCCGGTCCGCTAATGACTGGTAGTTGATTTTTACATGCCGAGTTACCAGCCCTGCCGCACAACCTTCAATGAAGGTACGCCCATTCACACATGTCTCCACGCAGAAGAAGCTCTAGCTGAGAATCGAACCGGACAGTGTCTTACTGTGAGGCGACAACGCTACCGCAGCACCACCACCGCGGGTCTGATATTCAGTAGTAATTCAAATACCAAGGGAGAACAGTTTTCTGGTGGACATACTCAGCTGCTGTCTTCTTTTACCTAAAAATGGCCACTGAGACCCTTCCTGAAACACTCCAGTGTGTGACCTCTTTGCGTTTCAGCAGAACAAATAATGTTTTAATCTTTGGTTTGCTCGAGGAAAAAGTTCCTCTTCCCATTACTTCTATACAGAAACTTCTCCTTCTAAATACAATATATACTCCAGATACATTATTAAAAAGCTGTTTGGTCCTTGAGGTATTCTGATACCTTTCCTCTACCATGACCTTTCATTATCAAATTTCTTAATTTTAGAGACTGACAATATCCCATTTCAAAACTCAGCAACTACTATTTTCCCTGGGGAATTTAGGCCAAGTATGCCTTAAATGGCACATAGTAAAATGTTCTCATATACTTCCTCTTCATTTCTTCTGAATAAAATATTCATCCAGGAAAACAAAGCTATACAATGCAAAGATCCTACTGATCACTTTTTTTTCTTAATCAAGCAAACAGAATTTCCTCTTCTGAAACCCATTCTTCAGAAGCTCTTCCATCTGTATAGTTTCAAGATGATGCTGCTACTGCACTCTTCGCCCTGACCTTCACTATGTCACTTTGATTGCTGGGCTTTTCCAGATTTATTGATACTTAAAGTTCATGCCTTCAATGACAGGGTAATTTCCATCATTTCCTCCTCACAGAGACCTTCTGCTCAAATGCCTTAAGAGGATAAATGGCCTTCTTTTACATTTGGGCTACCAAGAAGCCACAGATCCCTTTATAACTCCTGATCCTTTGGTCCTTTTATATATAGCTGACATCTTTGACTTAGGACTCAGTAAATCTTCTGCTAAGGATCATTTGACAGCCATCTCCAACATTCATTCTTGTCTATTCTCTGCTTCACATGCACCTTTGAATTCTGTAAGGCCTTCTTGCGTGTGTTATCTTTGACATTAGGATTCCCATTTGAGATCCTGTTCCCCTTGGGATATTTTTTTCTGATCAGAAATCTTAATCTTCTACACTTGGAACCTGCAGGCTTCACAGAGACAAAGTTTCTGTCCTGGGAAACGGTCTTTTGAGAGACTATCATTTCTGCCAAGAGGATATCAGCATTACAGCATTGTTTTATTAAGACAGCTTATCTACTTTTCTACAAAGAAAGAATGTCACATATAACCTTTTCAAGCCATTGCCACAGAATCAAATTTGAATCAATTAAAAATATCTTCCTTTTTTACTGAATATTCTAACCATGGTGAATATCTTTTTCATTATGTGGATATCCAGAAACAACTTAGATTATATGTGGCCTCGATTCATCTTAACTCAAACTTTGTTACTGTTCTTTATCTTCAAAGGACATTAAAATAGTAGAGCAAAAAAAGTCAACAGAAATGTAGGAACAAAGAAAGGAAAGAAACTAAAAAAACTTTTTACTTTTTTTTTTACTTTACAAAAAGACTAAATTCAAACAGATGCTAAACAAAAATCAGAAAAAATAGCCAATGTATATACCAAGTAAATACATTTCATGTGTAGATGAAACAAAAGTTGATACAATAGTAATGTAAATAATATGTTGCAAAGGGCTAAAGTAATCATAATAAAAAATATATTTATACATCAAATATAAAAAAAATCAGAAAATTAAATAAGTTAACATTGTGACATTTCAACGTTTCAAATAAACATTGCTTATAGAATAGAGCACATTAAGGAGTGTATATTTTACTTGTAATAAAACAAGAGAGGCAAATATTAAATAAAAGTTGGGACTAAAAAGATAAAGTTTGTGTTAAAATATATTTGAATATGAAAATTAGACAAACTATTAAAATACCAATTTAAACAATAACATAAAGTAACTTGGGTACAGCAAAACCTTTCTGCAAGAAAGATCAGTTTATTTTATTTATTTATTTATATATTTATGTACTTATTTGACATTTGCTAACTGGGTTAGTCCATCTGAGCCAATGGCCTGTTTTCAGTGGAGACCCGAGGAGAAAAGCTCCAGCAATACAAACATAAAAAGATAACACAGTAGGCAATATACCAACTCCAAGAAAAACAGTGCAGTAGTACAACATAAGCAAAAATTACATATGCACTAATCAGGTAAAACAAATAACTGTAATAAAAATAAAACAAAATGAAGTAAATACAACTAGTACATTTAAGTATTTACAATAATGGCATCTTTTTCCCAAGTAGCATAATGTAGTATTGTCTAGTGACAATAAGAGTAGAGTCATTGGCATACTGTATGAGGGGGAGAGATTAAGCTCAGTAAGATTAGTCACTGAATTATTAGATGTAGATGGGTACTGAAAAGAAAAAGAAAGGAAAATGCAGATTATGGAGGATTTAGGCAAGGATAGGCTTTTGAGTTCAGAAAATAGTGCTTGACTTCAGTTTTAAAGCAGCTGGGATTAGTGATGCTACGAATGTGAGGTGATAGCCTATTCCACGCAAGGAACACAGAGTGTTTATAGAGGAGTTTACCATAAGTTTTTGTTGGGTTTATAGATATCTAGAAGGTGCTGGTCAGAATTATGAAGTGACCGGGTTGGGTCATAAGGGGATACTAAGGTAGAAAGTGATGGGCAGGCTAGCGGTTTGTTGAGTAGGGAGTGTGTCAGCTGCAGCTGGGTAAGTAGTAAGAGCTGGGGGAATTCTAACCATTGAAGCTGTTTCAGGCCAAGGCAATGATGGGATTTATAAGGTTGGTTACTGATGAATCTGGCTATGTTATTGTAAGCTTATTCTAGATTGGAGAGAAGGTTTGACTGGAGGTGAGTTAGGATAGGGGAGGCATAGAGGAGACATGGAAGGAGATAGGCTTGGGCAAGGGTGGGTTTGGAGTTAGGAGCAAGACATTTCTTATTCCTGTAGAGAAGACCCAGTTTCATGTTAGTTTTTTTTGATACAGTGTTGGATATGGATGTCGAATTTGAGTTGGTCATCAATTATTGTACTACACCCAGTAACTTAGTGTGAAGCTCAACTTTGATGAGAGTGCTATCTAGTTAAGAAATAGTAAAGATTGATTTAATGTGGTGGAGAGTTTTGGGGAGAAACAGTAGGAGCTTGGTTTTTTGGCGTTGAGTGTAAGTTGATGCTCTGTGAACCATTTTTTCCACAGATGAGAAGGAGTTTTGGGTGATAGAAAGAAGTTTAGAGATGTTGTCAGCATAAGAGATAAGAGTAGAGTCATTGGCATACTGTATGAGGGAGGAGGTGCTGCAGGAAGAGTAAAGATGATTGGTGAAGAGGTTGAATAGGAGAGGGCCAAGGACTGAGCCTTGAGGGACACCAGTTTGGATAGATAGGAAAGGGCAGCAAGCAGATTGCCATCTGACAGACTGGAGCCTATTTGATAGATAGCATGAGAACCAATGAATAGTAGAGGGGGAGAGATTAAGCTCAGTAAGCTTAGTAAGTAGCGTGGAATGGGAGACAGTATTGAAAGCTTTAGAGAGGTCGAGAAAGAGGCAAGACACAAGGAGGTTTTTGTCCCTGGCTTCAGCAACAGTGTGAGTGAAGTATAGGAGGGCAGTGAGGTGCTGTGGTGTGGCCTAAAACCATGTTGAGTGGAGGTCAGAAAACTTTCATTAATAGGGTGAGTTAAAAGCTGATTGTGAATGCATTTTTCGAGGATTTTGGATAGATAAGATAGGTTAGCAATGGTTCTGTAGTTAGAGGAGTCAATGGAGTTACCTCCTTTGTGAAGTGGAATAGTGTAGAAAGATTTCCAGATGTCAGGGACAGGAGACTCTTGGATAGATGTATTTATTAGGTTAGAGACAGGATAGGTTATGGAATGAGCAGAGAGTTTAAGAAAGAAGGGAGGGAGGTTAACGGTAGTGGGAAAACAAGGTTTCAGTTTTAGTAAAAGTGACTTGATGTAGGCTGTGGAGACAGGGTTGAGAGCGAAAGGAGTTGTGTTACATGTGTAGTGAGTGGTGTGAGGGTGGTTATGGCTTTGGGAGGGTTGGGTAAGTTTTTGAATAGATTCGATGAAGTGGGTATTAAGTAAGATGGCTGTTTCTAAGGGAGAATTATTAGGGTAGGAGTTGGGGGTCGTAGGTTGACCTGGATTTAACATTTTATTGATGGTATGCCAGAATATTTGGGGGTTAGACATTTGGGAGAACTGGGGATTATAAAAGAAAGTTTTTCTTGTCTTTGTTAATTTATGTTTTTGCTAGATTTCTTAGTTCTTTATATTTTTGTAGGAATGTTGCCGGCTTAGTTTTTAGACATTTTTTCCAGTTTTTGTCTCTCTCTTTCATAAGAGATAGGGTGTTTTTGGTGAGCCAAGGTGTGTAGTTGGCTTTGATTCTCACATTTCTAAGAGGAGCTAAAGAGTCAAGTATATCAAGAAAAATGCGATTAAAGTGTAGAACGGCTTCATTAAGAGGGAGGTACTTAAGGAAGACCCAGTTTAAGGAAGTGAACCTGTTATTGAAGGTTTCAGAATTGAAAGAAGAAAGCTTGCGACACTCTTTAAAATGGTGGAACTTAGGTATTTGGGAAGAGTAACGTTGGACTTGGATTGGGAGGTGGTCACTTAGGGAGTTGGGCAGGGCTCTGGGGTGATGATATAGGGTGGGGTCAGAGGTAAGAATCCAGTCTAAGAGTTGTGATAATTTGATGGAAGCTGTGTGATTTGATTTGAAGGGAGGGAGTGGTAGAGGATAGATTTTGCCAGTTAATATTTACGTCACCTAGTAGTAAGGTTTCATAAGGGATATTAATAGAAATCCATGCTAGAATAGATTTGAGGATGGGAATGTTATTTCCAGATGGGATATAGATAGAGACAATGGCGAATTTCTTATGGGAGTTGAGGTGACAGTTTAGAAGGAATAGTTCAGCTGGTTGAAAGTTAGGTAAAGATATTGGCAGGGGGATAGATTAAGGTGTTCAGAATACATAATTGTGACACCACCACCTTTTTTGTGGTTCTATCTTGGCGATAGATGTTGTAGTGGGGCGGTAGTATTTTATTGTTAGAAATATGTGGTTTTAGCCAAGTTTCAGATAGGGCCAGGATGTGTGGTGATTGGTGGGTGATCCAGGAGTGTAGTTCTGTAACTTTATTAGGTAGACTTTGTATGTTAATAGCAAATATAGAGAGATGTTTAGCGAGACAGGTGTTTGCTGTGATTGGGCTAGATGGGCCTGGGCTGGGGTGGATGTCGCCAGATGATAGTAAATTGTTAGAAAAAGGGGAACGTTTATTTACATAAAGGTAAAAGACAGTGGGTTTGTATATGGATTTGAGGGATGTGATAGAGTCAGAGAAAATGTTTATTTTGATGAGATGTGTAAAGGAAGAGTTAAAGAGAGAGGGGAAAATTAGGAAGGGCAGGGAAGGTTCTTTGTGGAATAGAGGAGAAGTGTAGGTTGGGGATGAATGTGAAAAATGTAGATGTGTATGATAGGAGGTAAGTAAAGAGAGGTACATAAGCAGGATTGATGTGAGGTAGAGGGGGCATGGTTTGAAATGAGATAACAATAGTAGAAGGATGACAGACAGCTAGGTAAATGTGTATGGGGAACACGTTATTTACTAGGGAGGAGAGGGGTGAGAAATAAAATGAAAATGATGAATAGGGAGCATTAAGGAGAGATTAATTTATAAGATATAGAGGAGTGAGCAAGAAGGGAGTATTAGTAGGTTAAAGTATGGCAGTTTATTTATTTTGCTAAGATTAGCTGAGGTAATAAAGTTTCTCTACTTACCCTTTCCAAACAGTTAACTAAGTGTATCAGATGACACAATAAATATGGAAATCCCTTTCCTTTATTTTGCAGGTCTCATTCTACTGCAGAGATTAATACTTCTACTACCTTTTTCCATAATGCTGCACCCTGGTTTTCTCTGAACAACTTTGTGAGACGTTACAAGCTGACATTATTTCTGGGTATAGATCTTTCAGTGACTGTCATCTGTGGTATGTTCCCACAATGGTGGTCAACTAGGACAAGTTGACTAGGGACATCTTCCCAAAGGTTATTTGAGACAGACCTTTTCCTATCAGATTTGAAATTTTTGTTACTACAATAAAGATCACTTTTGTCAGACAGTGTCTTTTTTGGCAACATATCCTCACGTCATCCCCCATTTTCAGTGTGGCTTTTCTGAAGATGTTCACCATATTGATCACTGCTGCAGTAACCATAGCTATATGGGTTACATTCTGCCAAGGATGTAACAGCCAGCTTCAAAAGGTTCAGGTACCCAAAACATCAAGTCAGCTCAAATTGAGCTGACTAAAAAGACCTTCAGAGCTTTCCTATTTGCTGAAGAGTACTTTCCTCTAAGGCTTTCTAAGATCGCCGGTCAACTTGTGCTGTTCCTTTGCCGAGCAGATAAGTTACATTTGAAGAAAAATACTTGCATTTAAAAAATGTTTTACTTGATAACATTTTTCTGTTTGGAAAAGTTATTTTAAAGCTGTGAGTTTGTGTTTTGATGGACTGTCACAAGACTACTTTTAACTGAAAGGGCTCTTTTTTCCTGTCAGTTTAAGTATTTAAACAATTATCCTTTTTTTCAGTGGAGTAGTGCTTATTTTACTTTTTGGGGCTGACTATGTGTTTTAAAGTGCTTTTTACTGTGTTTTTCTGTGAAAAAGTGACTTTTAAAAATGTTGACATTTTACCCACTTTTGTTTGACTGCGTAACAAACTTTCAGTCCCATGGTCGGTCCTTCTTCCAGTCACAAATAGAAAAAGTTAATCAAGCAGCCTTTGCTACCACAGCATGTCAGCAATTTGCCTCAGTCACAGGTGGGTGACTCTGCTGTGGGCATTAGTTGTACCTCAGGCCACCTTTTACCCTGGATCCCTCTAATGTAGTACCTACAGCCATTATGGACCTGGGGTTGACCACGTCCTCTGTGGCTGTTGGAGTCCCCGCAGTAGGTAAAGGGAGAGCTACTCTTGTTGGTCCGGGTAGAAGAAAGAGGGTAGGCTTCACTGTTTTGTCAGAATATTGTGTCCATCCATGGGGAAGCTGCCACCATTGATAACACTGTTGGCCCCATTTTGCCTGTCAAAAAGAAAAGAAAACTAAACATGCATATACTCCTCATATTTCTTCGGACAAGTGTAATTTACTGGGTCTGGTTCAGGGTTTAATTCAGGCTATTGATCCTTCTTATAAACTAATTTCTGGTAAAAGAAAGAGGAATACCCCTTTTCCTGATGAAATTCAAGATTCTGAATCTGGATAGGAAGATGAAGGTACAAATACAGGGTTTTCTCCTTAGATTTCTGATTCAGACTTAGATGAGGGCTTAGTTTTTGATCCTTTCTATATGTGGGGGTCCCTTTCTCTGAGACTATTGGCAGAATGTGCCAGTGTTTTCAGTAGGAGAACAACAATGTTTCTCAGTCCCACAGAAATACTATAAGCTGTTAAAGAAGGGATTTCCAGAATCTTCACTTATTTTTCCTATTTTGTCAGCTTTGGAGGATGTGTGTGTGTAATTCTGCTGATAGACAACTAGCTGCCCCTAAAAAGGCAGATCGGATGTATAAAGTTCCTCAGTCTTTTAAGTTTTTATAAACTATTCCAAGACCTAACCCAGCAGCTATTGCTTTAATTTATCATATCGTTGCTTCACTTCCTGAAATAGACCTATTTGCTTCTTCTCTGAACAATTATCTGGAAAGATTCTGCTTCATGACTCCATGCAAGAAGACCTGGAAGACAGTGCCTTTTTCTTTCCTTGGGCAGAAATGTTCCTGTATACTTTTCCACCCTTTCCACTAATATTCAGGGTACTTCTGAAGATTCAGAAGTAATCTCCCAAGATCATTGTGGTGAACCCCCTCTGACCCAGGCAACTGTGGTTTTCCCTTCTTTTGGAAATGGTCAGGGCAATTATCATAAGCTTCCTCACAGAATGGATCAACCCACACAACTTCAGGGGTGTTTGATACACCTGAACCCATTCAACTTTGGTTGACTGCCTGACTGATAGGGTCTTAATTCCTTTTAGGCACCTGTTTACTGAGGACATGCAACAGGTACTAATGGAGGTAAGAAAGGCTGCTACAAAAAAATCATATATTAGCAAATGGAAAAGGTTTTCTAGTTGATGCCAAAAACTCACCTAGCACCCATTCAGGACTAGTTGTTCTCCGGTTTTTCAATATTTATGTGTTATCACCCTATGGCTTTTCTCACTCCTCCATCGAGGTTCATTTATTGGCCATTTCAGCATGTCTGCCCATGGATCCTCCTCTTTAAATTCATTCTCATGTCAAAATGTTTTGAAAGGGGTCTTGCATAAGAGGCCTCCAAGAAAACTGGTAGACTATCCTTAGGATCTTAATTTTGTGTTACAAAAGCTAACACTTGGTCCACTTAAATCAGCTAACCTAGCCGACTTAAGGTTCTTAACATGGAAATCAGTTTTACTAATAGCTCTGATCTCTGCAAGAAGGGTATCTGAGTTGCAGGCTCTTATAATGAGACAACCATATCTCATTTTCCATAGACACAGGGTTTCTTTGAGAACTACTCCTTTTATGCCTAAAGTGGTATCCAAGTTTCCTTTAAGCCAAACTATCCACCTCCCTATTTTCCTTTCTGAACCTAAAAATGAGGGAGAAAGGATATTCCATACTCTGGATATCCACAGACAGGAAGTATCTTAGCAGAACTTAACCTTTCAGATCTTTGGATCAATTGTTCATTTCTTGTGAGGGTAAGAAAAGACAAACTGTGTCAGAGCAGACTATTTCCAAATGGTTGTCTAAGACTATTACCTTTTGTTATACTCACCACAACAAAGCTATTCCAGACTACTTATATTCACTGTGTTGACTGCATTCTGAGACATGTTTAAGATTCAGAACCAAAAAAGAGGACTTAATTCTTAATGAATATATATATGTATGTGTGTGTGTGTGTGTGTATATATATATATATATATATATATATATATATATATGTGTGTGTGTGTATATATCTGTATATACATACATATATGTATATGCACACACAAATATATATATATATATATATATATATATATATATATATATATATATATATATATATATACACATACGCACACACACACACACACACACACACACACACACACACACACACACACACACACAGGTCTCCTGCATTTTATTGAATGCTGTTTCTTCGACTAACACAGTGAGTGTTGTTAAATGTCAGTGTTATGGATAATGGAGTGATAGAAATATCAGTGCGGTTTAATGTCAAGACAGGTAAGTGGGGCTGTTGGGATGATAGTGTTTGTGCATATATATGTGAGTTAGGGTTAGGGTCTGGGATAAATGAAGTGTAGGTGTTGTATGTTTTTGTGTGACCGTGTATTTTAGTATTAGGGTCACGGCTAGGTGAGGGGATAGATATAGTGCTGTTTGTGTGTTTTTGTGAATGTTTGTGTATCTAAGTGTGTCTTGCATTGTGGCAATGTTATGGGAAGATTTTATATGAAGGTAAGGTTTAGGGTTAGTGTTGAGGTAAGGGGCAGCTCTAGGGTTTGGGTCAGCACCCATAACTAAGGTGTTGTGGTTGGGAGGAGTGCTGATATTTTTGACTTTTTTGGGTTACTTGTTGCTTATTTAATATTATCTTCTGTTACTTCGGAAACTTTTGGAATTCCTTTATGATCCCCTTTATATATATATATATATATATATATATATATATATATATACACACACACACACACACACACACACACACACACACACACACACACACACACACACATAAAATTAAAGGTTTAACTAGTACTGTTACTGTAGTAATTTTCTTTTAGTTATCTATATACATATACACTAAGTGCTACACTGTTGTTAGTGTGAGTGAGGACTAATTTAGTTTTCCTGCTTAGCTGCTGTTTGTTGTTGTGATTGCTGCTATTGGTGCTTTGCTTTTTTCCCCAGCGTGTTGGACAAAGCTACTGGATTTAATAAATGCTCAGCCTGTGGGCATAAGATTCCACCACAGGACCCCCACTACTTGTACATATACTGTTTAGGAGTGTCTCATCTGGACATTGACTGTGAAGTCTGTGTTTCTTTTGGGCTTAGGGTCCTACAATGCCAAGGGCCGTCTAACTGCCCAAGCAGGAGTTTGGCCGCTCCTGCATCAGTGACATCTTTTCCTTTGTCCAGAAAGATAAACAAAGTTCCAAAGGAGAAGGAAAAGGGCAGGGAGCAAGTTAGAGAGAAAGGGATCAGGAGAAGAGAATTGGAGGAATCTAGAAAATGGTTAGCAGAGCCATTGGAACTAGCCGGTCCAGCTCTGAAAACACAGAGACATTCAAATCCAGAGGTGCATAACACAGAGGATCATGATTGGGTCTCTCATCATAACCAGCTTGTTATGTATTTGATATGACTGTCAAGAAATTCATCTCAAGAGTGAAGCTATCAAGTTGAACCTTGATAGCCATGTCAAAAACACATAACAAAGAGGGTTATGATTGGAAAGGCCTGATCATAATAATTTATATTGCATAAAACATAATGTGCTGCCATGTGCTTCAAATGTTAAGAGAAAAAAATGTAGGAACACTACATTTGCTTCAGCTTTGAAAGTCATAACACACTTTCTGCTGCCACGCAGAGAGTGGCCACCACAGAATATTGGTAGGAAGAAGAAAGACCTTTAAAACATATTCAGACACTTTATTCAGCCCCCTAAAAAAAGGCTGAATGAAATGTATGAATATGTTTTAAACCTCTTTATGGTGCCTGGTGCTGTTCTGTGGTGACTGTTGACCACTGTTATGCTCTAGTGAAAGATGAAATGCTGTAATGCAAGACTAGAGTTTAACAGCACTGAGGGGTCCTTAACAAGCTTGTCTTTTCCCTAAGTTTAGAGAACAATCATGGTGCTCCATGCACCACAGAGGAGTGTGAGTGGGTTGCCCATCATAACCTGTTTATTATGTGTTTGAGAGACATGCATGCCAGGAAAATCGCCTCAAAAAATAAAGCTTGAGAGGTGAATCTTGGCATCCGTGTCTAGAACACATAATTTAGGGTTATGAACAGAAACCTGCTCTTAATCTTCTATGTAGTGCTTGGAACTTTATCTGCTCCATGTACTACTAGTTATAGTAAAAAAAGATAAAAAAGCGCCAAGTGTTTTGCCAGCTTTCAAAGCGATAAAGCACTTAGCCACTTAGTGAACACTGTCAGAAAGGCAGTGTAACACACAGTCTGTAACATTTACACTCTCCTTCCATGCTTCTAAACTGTCCAAATGTTCACAGAATATCCATTTTTTGCCTCATTTGTTTGGTCTGTTCCTCATAAAGTCTGTGGTTTTCAGACAAATCACAGAGGACTAAAGTCACTGAATAATGACATACATCTGAGTTTCAGAGTTTGTATCCTTCAGAGAATATGCAGAAAAACACACCTTCTTCTAATTATTGTTAAGTTTATTAGAGAAAGGGACACCTTATTGGTGAGGATAGCAGACAGAAACAAATCTTTTATTCTGCTGCTGTCTTCACTGGTTAGTACTGGCAGATTTTACAGCCTTGCCTGAGACCCAACTTTAACAACTTAGGTGCTTAACATTTGTTAAGGTCAGGCCTTGCAACGCTCTAGTACTTAACTGACTTGTCTTTTTCAAAATATTTGAGTGTAATCGCTGCGCTCCATGCACTACAAGAGTGTTATGCACCCTTCAGTGTTATTATGTTCTAGTCCAGCACTAGATCATTCACTTCATCCTATGCAGAACTTTGCTGAGAAATGATAATAGCTATAAAACACTTTTGTGCTCACACACACACACACACACACACACACACACACACACACACACACACACACATACGCAATGCAGACTTATGTATTTAACAATTTTTAAAGCTGTTACACCATCAACAGTAGACTTGCGTTCTAGTTGCTGACTGCGTGACAGTAGTACAGATTGCATGCTTTCACTGTTATTTTCTCTATAACTAGTAGAACATTAGAGCAATTGATGCTCTATTGACTAGAAAAGAAGTATGATTGCCTTTCTCCAGTCATAACTGCTTGTTATGTGTTCTCAACTTTCATGATTCACTTTATGAAATTTGCTTCACTCCATTATTAGTTTCTTGGCATCCCTTCCTTGAAGACAAAGTAGTTTGATTTTAATTGGAAATCTGATCATAAGCATTTTTATTTTTATGAAGTATTAAGCAAGCAATAATGCCTGACAAGGTGTGTGTTGATGTGTAATTAACACCCGCCCAGGGGTATTAGGAAGCCCAACGCAGCAGATGGCCCATTCTCTAAAATAATTTAATGTACCACAGCTTTGGAGAATAGAATATTTTATAAAGCCTTAGCTTATTTGCAGTTTTATTTGTCACATTTTGCCCTCAGGTTTGCCATAGTTCTTCTTTTTATATTTTTACAGCTGGACAATGTAACTTGCCAGCTTATGACATGCCTTGCAATCATTGAAGGAAAAGGGAATTACTTGATACTTTTTTCAAGTAATTATATTTTATGAAAGATCATGTAGGTTACAGGCATGAAATCTTTGAGAACTTTGGTATTGTCACCTATGCAATTTTAACTGCATTAGTTAAAGCTTAGAAAACAACCATTTACAAGACTTTACCCAGCAACAATTAAAGCAAAAGTGCAGGCTGTCTACCAGATGGTCTTAGTGACCACCTTCCCACATTTCTCCTACGCAAATGCACCAACTTACCCAAGCTCACAGCTTATAGACAAATCAGAGACATCCACAACCCAAACCCTCAGGAACTTAACACTATTTTAAAACAATGTAACTGGGAGCCACTAAGAACCCTAGGATTAGACCAGGCAGTCGACTGCTTCAATAGTACCTTCACCACTGTCCTCAATAGTGCCGTACCCATCAGGAAGGTAAGAGTTAAGACTACCTATGCACCGTGGCTAAGCAGGGACACAAGAGCCCTACTAAAGTCCGAAGACAAGGCTTGGAAAATCTAGAAGAGAGATAACACTACCCTAGCCAAACAAAACTACCAACAACTTGGAAATCAGGCCAAGAAACAAACCAAACTTGATATACAAAACTATTTCCTTGGTGCCCAAAGCAAATACTCAAAAAATCCTCAAACATTTTGGCAAACTATCAACTCCCTACTAAAACCAGGCAAAACCACCATTCCAGGTCCTAGCTCCACCGATAATAGCAAGAGCATAGCCTCCCAATTTAATCACTATTTTACCGAATCTATTCTGACATTATCGACCCAACTATCCAAAAGCAGCCAGAAGCATACCCCAACCAAATGTCCAGATAACATTCTTTCCTTTGCCCTCTCTCCTTTCCCACCTCTACAATTAAAAAACTCCTCCTAAAATTGAAACCTACCACCCTTGCAGCTGATAGTATACCTGCTAACATCCTAAAACTAGCCACTGAATTCTTATCTTATCCTATCCTGTCTCTATCCATATCAACCGCTCAATACAGGAAGCCTATATCCCTCATCTATGGAAAGGTTTGTATATTATTCCACTTCGTAAAGGTGCCAACTCTTTCGACTTCTCAAATCACCACCCAATTGCCATACTATCTCCCTTATCTAAGCTACTTGAGAAATGTATTAATTCTCAGGTTATGCAATTCCTGAACACACATAAACGTCTTTCCACCACACAACATGGATTCCGGCCATGCCATAGTACAACTACTGCCCTTCTCTCTTTTATTAATTTGGTCAACCAACACAGAAATGACCATAACTTTGTAACTGCTATATTCTTAGATCTTTCCAAAGCTTTTGATATGGTCTCACACTCCTTACTACTAGATACTCTAGCCTCCCTATCCTTTGCCCCCTCTACTATGGCCTGGTTCAAGAAGTATTTATCGGACAGGCAGCAATACATCCAATGGCAAGGCACACTATCTCCCTTACTACCTACTACCACTGGAGTGCCACAAAGCTCAATACTGGGCCCACTTCTTTTTTCTATTTTCACTAACAATCTGCATATCTCCACCCAACATGCCACACTCATCCAGTCTGCAGATGATTCAACTCTAATCTGCTCTCACCACTCTACAACAACTCACTCAGGAATCCTTTACCACTGTGGAGAAATAGATTACTGATATCTAACTCATCCTAAACCACAACAAGACTAAATTGCTCCTATTCACCCCCAATAAATTGAAAACTACCCCTCTTTCCTTTACCATCATTTCCAAAAATGGCACTACCATCTCTCCTTCTACCCATACTAAACTCCTTGATGTAGAAATTGAGAAAAACCTCCTCTTTGATGGCTGTGTTTCCCAAATCATCAAAAAAGTACACAAAAAACACTATACAGACACAAAAATGTCCTCTCAGATCAGGCACGAATCACCCTAGCCCAAACTCACCTATTGTCCACACTAATGTACGCAGCACCAATTCTTACCCTGACCAGAAAACTTGATCTTGAGAAACTTGAGTCATGCTATAATAAAATTACCAAGTTTGCTAACAACTCCTCTGTCAGAATCCACCTGTGTTAGGCTCTAAGGGATCTACAATGGCCAGAACTTCTTCAACTACTCAGTTACCACCAATTAATCATTGCCTATAACATCCTGAAGCATCCTGATAAAACCCTAGCACTAAGTCAGCTTCTCACTCAATACAAAGCTAATCACCATCTCCATTCTGTTGACAAATCACTACTCTTGTATCTCAAGGGCTAATAATAATGCTGGGAAATCCCTATTCTCCCACACCATATCTAGAACCTGGAATAGCCTCCCCTCTTCTCTGACTTCTGCATCCACTACCACACTTAAATCACATCTTATGATCACCTGGCTATGTCCATGTATTACATAACATTTATTTTGCTTCTTCATATACTTTCCTTCCTAGTATACTTACTGCATATGTGCTACAACACCACAACTCTAATTTCTTTATCTCTAGCATGACATTTCCCTTGGTAACCATATTGTTTTTTATTACTTCATATATTGTTGATATTCTCTTTGTTTGTTTTATATTTCTGTCTGATTTTTTTATCTGATTGTTATGTAAATATGGAGCTTTTTTCCCCTGGCCTCTGCTGTAAATGGATCTTGTCCAGTCGGACTATCCTGGTAAACAAATGTAAAATAAATAAATAAATAAAATGTTATTTATTTATTTATAATAATAAGTATGCACAATATGCAAATGACAGCTGTCTCATGAAATAAAACAGTTGTTTCAGTTACCCCTTAAGAAAAGAACCAACAGTGATATGGACAACATCACAATTGTGTAAAAATCAGTTTTTACATGCAGCTAACATACTACTGCCTTACAGAACTGATGAGTTTAGCCTTACTCTGTATGCACTACTTTTACAAACAACTTCCAAATGGGGAAAAAGAAGAAAGAAAACTGTACTGCATTTTTTATTTCTGAAAACTACAGACGTTTACAAAATGCTGCGTATCCAATGTATGAAGGTGCATTATAAAATGGCTGATGCTGATGTAAGTAATATATTCTGATTGCCGGTCATCCTTTTCACACATTTGATTTGCTGTTGACATTTATTTTTCAATTGGGTAACATTCCCTGATTTGGTTGTTTTTGTGCGGTAATGTATGAAGGTTTAATTGAAAGAATTCCATGTTGTAATCATATGTCACTAAGTATCAAGTAAAACTACTCTCTCACTGAAAGTGAAAAAGAATTGTGTTATTTTATATATTATTATTATTAGAAAGTATAACTTTAAAACACAGTATTAGAAGGAAACTACAATAATTTTATATTGCATACACAGATACAAGTTTATTAACCAACTAGCCTTATATAAATATAGGCAGAATCTCAAAGGCTAGGTTTGAAGTGTATTGATCTATTTTTGAATTGGGCTGTACTAGGGTGACTGCGTAGGCTATCTCATACTGTAACAGTATGGGTGTCCTTCTTGATGACAGACTGACACTAAAGGACTAGATTTCAGTTGTTGTCAAGCCATCTTACTTCCATGTGAATACTATAATCCAGGTCAATCACCATAGCCAGCTCCTTTTATGTAGAGGGGTAAAGGCCTGACTATGAACCAGGCTCTGAGTTTGAATAGCAGTTTAGATGCTTGTTGAAGCTAATGTGGAAGGAAGAGTGAAGTACTGAGACTTTGCCATCTTACCTCTCTTTGGGAATGTGAAAGATGGAGTTGGGTGCTTATTCCGACTGTAGACTCCCCACTGAAAACTGGGGATCCAGAAGCGTTGGCTTCAAGGGTGGGGGTGGGGGGCATTCATGAAGGATTATATCACCTGTAGTAGTGAAAGACATGCATTTGCTAATACTCAATGCCTGCTAAACCCTAAGGTGGTATCATGTATGCACAGAAAGGTTAAGGCCTTAAAAGCTACAAAACATCCTGTCCTTGAATGGTTGATGGATTTGCTCTCTTTTGCTCAGTTCTCACTTCCTAGGGGAATAAATGGGCTTTATGAGGCAGTGGAGAGAGGAGAGCTTGACGGTCATTGAGATAAAGCACCTTGCTGCATCACTGAATTTGACAACATTGGCTTATATGCTGGATCTGATATTGTCAGTCTTCATTCATTCATGACAGCTGGGTTTCAGTTCCATCCTCGGAACCGACTTGGCCATTGTAACAAGTTTGCACCAGCCAGAAACTCTTGAGCTAGGGCTACCCATAGTGCCTCTCTTCCCTTCCCTTCAGATCTCATTTGCCGCGTAGATTTTCATGACGCGTCAGGTTGTGCTCTCAAGCTAAGTACTTTATTTTTCCATATATTTTTCAATATATTTATTCATTATAGCTCCTCTCTCTAATATTTCTTGGTTATTTTATATTCTGTTACTAAATTACTGACTGTGTGTGAGTGCTGTTTTTACCTATTTTTTACCTATTTGTTATTTCTTCATT
Organism: Protopterus annectens; assembly: GCF_019279795.1. Classification (NCBI taxonomy): domain Eukaryota; kingdom Metazoa; phylum Chordata; order Ceratodontiformes; family Protopteridae; genus Protopterus; species Protopterus annectens. The sequence continues at coordinate 99,212,702 of NC_056725.1, read as the reverse complement.
ACCATAGCTGGTATAGGCCCCTCCTTTCCCTCATACCTCTGGTAACTCTTAAATACCATTGTTAGTATTTTTCCCTGCTTTCTTTTCTTTTCTTCTTCTTTACCCCTTCTGGGTATTTCTCTTGCTACCATCGTTGGTACGCTTAACAAAAAAAAAAAAAATCTTTAACTTGCCTTGATTTCACTGTTGTTGTATATGTGAGTGATACGTGTGAATGGCTGTTCATTTTGTAGTTTACCTAGCAATAGCTGAGAAACAAAAAGGTACAACTGGATTTAAGCAATTTGAGAAATATGGCAGAAAGATGACAACTCTAATGGGCATCTTTCTTGCGTTTATTGTTTGGGGGTGCAACACTTAGAAATTCACCCTCCGTGCAAGCTCTGTAAAGGTTTTACTGCCCGGATCCTTGCAGAGCATTGCAACAAATTGATCTTAAAGAGGTTATTAAAAAAACCCTGTTCAGAGGCTTTGTCTGAGGTGGAGGCATCAAAGCCTCCTAAAAAAAAAAGCAAAAAGGAGGAGCCACTCAGTCCCAGTGTCTCTTCAATCTCAGAAACTGAAATTGTCCAAAGGCCATGTTTCCTCGAAACCTAGGCCTAAACAATCAAAACTGGCACTGACAGCTATCTCAGCACCAAAGTTTACGACCCCTTCTACAGTGCTGTCTATTCTTATGGAAGCGACTAAAGTTACCATTGTACTGACCCCTTCAGTGGTACTTCTGAGCCTCTTGGCACCAACAGTAGTTTCCCCTGTAAAACCGGTCACTTCCTCCACAACACAAACTTTTGGTCAACTGACCACGGTGCCGAAGGTCAAATCCATAGCCAGGACTCGATATTCCCCATCTGTTGACCCCTTTGTTGGTCAGCAGCTCAGTCCCTTTATTGATCATCCAGAATATCTCTCAGGGATGTCTATTCATTCCACCTGGAGCCTTTAGGAGCTTGATGTAGTTAGATTGGTGGATCAGCTCTTGGAGGCCAGAGATATTCCAACTCCATCTAGGACGCCCTTCCCATCCAGAGCCCAGGTTTTATTCTCCCAGGATTTCAACTTATCTTCTTCCTTCAACCTCCCCACAGGATTTGGAGCCCTTGATGCTGACACCTCTTTACCGATGGTGAATCTCACCTTGGTCCTGGAACCCACTCTGTGGACCTCAGCTCAGTCGGAGCCGACCCACCCATGGGACCGTGACTCGGCTGCCAGCTCCGAGAATACCTAGTATGGCAGATTTTTTCCCATGGCACCATCTACTGTTCTGATTGCTTTGACAGTTCTAAGCCCTCTCGTGGCTCCTTCTCTGGAGGTTGGCTCGTTGGAGCAGGATGTGACCCTGGTTCTGAGGTTGTCTTTCTTGGTTCCGGGCTCCCATCCTTCTTCAGGTGGGCCTGCCTTTCAGATTATGGAGAGAGTGCTCGCCTTAGCAGGCTCACAGTTGGCACCCACTCCATCGAAGTGTCATATCTCTGTAGCCTCTGGCTCTCAGCTGTCAAAGTCTACTACATTGGGTTTCAGATTATAGAGAGAGCGCGTGCCTCAGCAGGTTCACAGTTGGCACCCACTCCGTCGGAATGTCATATCTATGTATCTTCTGGCTCGCAGCTGTCACAGTCTACTACACTGGGGTAGCGGGCATGGGAGCAGTAAGACACCCTACCAGAGGGTACCCTCTCTTTAGAGTCCTCCTCATACCTCCCCCCTGATGAGCCACCCCATAAGAGATCATGCAAGAGGAAGCATGTTGATTCTCTGGAAGAATCTCTCACTGAGGATACAGATTATGATGATGGGGAAGGGTCCCCTTGGTCACCTCTGAAGATGTCTCCTTTGGAGACATCCTAGAAATCTTAAAGCAAAGGGGTGACTGGAAGCCCACCAACCCTTCCTCCAAGGAATCTGTTTTATTGAAGGCTTTCTGTGCTCGATCTTCTACTTCCTGGGTGACCCCACCTGCAGATGAGTTAGTCAAGCTCATCATGCAGCATGCTTGGAAGGCCCCCTGACACTATTGTGCCAGTTATAAAAGCAGTAAAGTGGGGTAAAAGTGCTTACCAAAAAAAAAAAATGAACCAAAAAATAAGCACCCTGGTAGTCAGTCTCCATTTATTATATAAAAAATCAGTTAAGCGCTTTCATCAAACACAGTTGACTTCATCAGAACAAAGGAAGTCCTTTGTTCTGATGAAGTCAGCTGTGCTTGATGAAAGCGCTTAACTGATTTTTTTTTTTAAATAAACAGACTGGAGACTGGGGATTGATTACCAGGGTGCTTATTTTTTGGTTTATTTGTTTTTTTGGTAAGCACTTTTACACCACTTTATAGTTTTATTTGTGGTGTTTTGGGCGTCATGGATTCTCCTGAACATTTGGATTTTTCACCAGTCATTGATTCTGGGCATCACCTGGAACTTTTGGAGCTCAAAAGGGACATGGCCGAGTTAAAGGGCGAGTTAACTCGACTTATTGAGCTGTTTTAACAACAGCACAGTCACCAGAGTGGTTCGCTTGGTTCTGGCAATTGTGTGGAGGCTCCTGCTCCCAAGGTAACGAAAACTTTTCAAACAGATTGGGCAGCTGTTCGCGCGCCTCGAGGAGGTGTAGTGATGTCATCGTGACAGCCGAGGTCCATCATGGTGACGGAAAACAGCGGTTTCCCTGTAATGGGGATGATTTTTCAAATTTCAACCAGCAAAGCCATTCGAGGAAGGGTTTAGGCACTAATTGTGCCATTTACTTTGGCAAAGACCTTGATGTTATTTCCAACGGCGTTATTGAGCAGCAGCGACAGGCAGAGCACAAAGAAACAGGTACCGGTAACCTTATTCAAAATTCTATTCCCCCTAAATTGACTAATTGCAATTCTGAAGGGAGATGTAACCACAGCAGTCTGCTCCCTGAGCAGAGAGTTACTTTTAATGGGCATTCCTGTTGTCCTAGGAATGATGTTAACAACTGTAACCAGAATACAAGGGGGACTAGTTGTAAATATGGTGCCCTGTTTAAAAAGAACTTTGTTTTAATGAACCACACAAGGCACCAGGGACAATGTCTGGCAAGGACAATTGTGACAACAACAGTTTCAAATCTTTGAAAGACATGATTTATGTGTTTGAGAAAAAAAATGTTTAAATTTAAAATGTCTCAAATGGAAATTGTTTATTTTTAAGGAATGCCTGCGTTTACAAATGGTACCGCAGGGGTTATGGGTGTATAAATCCCCGTTTGGATTACATTATGATGCTGATGTTATTGGGGATTTTGTTAAACTTTTTGATAAATGGGAGTTTGAACTTCTTAACAAAGTTGTACATTTTCATGAACAGATGGAAAATAAGTAGAAGAGTTAAATGGTATGATTCTAGGTGATTTGTTGTTTTCCCAATATGAAGGGCTTTATAATAAAATCATTGACAGGGTAGAGAAAAAAATGCAATAATATTTTTTATAAAAAATCAAGGAAGTTAGATAGGGACCTTAAGCAATACAAAAATCATAAAGTGTACCCTACTAATAACCCTGTTTTTAGACATACAGATTCTGATCAAAGTGGGTTTCATTCCCAGTTTGATGGTAATAACAGGACCGTGTCTGGTATAGAAGGAGATGGTGAGAACAGGTATTTTGGAGAAGAAGAGATGGTGGATTGTCCTGATCAACAGGATTTTCCAGTTTTAAGGCACTCAGAAAGAATAGCAAACAAGAAGCAAGGGAGACAACCTGCATACAGCAAAGTGGCACAATACCAGAAAGGTTTCCCAAGTGGCAGACAGGGAGGTATCAATATCAGGGAACGAAGGGCAGGGCATTCTCCTACCTCCTATGGTTTCAGTATTTACAACTACACTGATAGGATTATTACAGATGATTTTTTTTTACATTATTTTCTAAAGGGTTTAAGTTTGTCCCCACCAAAAGTCCTGATATTGCAGAGGTATTAATAGATGTACAGCTGTATTTAAGGAAATTAAACTTGAAAGTTTTATTTTGGAAAAAGGATGGGGGCAATAAATCCATAGAAAAGAAAAATGTTTTTAAGAAAAGTAGTGTATTTAATCTGCCCCATACATCCCCTGGTAGCCATTTTTGAGAAGGCTGTTAGAGATGATCTTTATAAGATGTGGGGGGAAAAAGAAAGTCTTTTTCAACCTTAACTCCAAGGAAAGGAGGCTTATTCAGGAACTCAGAGAAGACAACAGTGTTCGAATTATGACCCCAGACAAAGGTGGGGGTATTATAGTTTTCAATTCTGAGGACTATACCAATGTCATGCAGGAAATTTTGTTTAATGTCGAAAATTACTCTCAAGTTTCCAAAAACCAAATACACATTTCTTATCAACGTATTGATAGCTTTTTATATGAATATGTATTATATCAAAGAATTTCCAAAGAGGTTTATGATTTTCTTTCTAATTCACATCACAAAGTACTGGTTATGTTTGGGATACCAAAAGTACACAAGAGTATTGTGGCCCCTCCATTTAGGCCAATAGTGGCAGCTGGAGGTTCTAAAACACACAATTTAGCTGTCTGTATAGACAGAATGATAAAGCATATTGTGGAGGGGGTACCACATTTGGTTAAAGATTCATGGGACTTCCTAGGGCAATTAAAATCAAAATTATGGTCCCCATGAGTTACTTTTTTGACTATTGATGTCCAGGATCGTTTATCCTGTATTCCCAAACAAGAAGGTTTAGCAATATTTGAGGATGTACTTTTTACCTGTTCCCACCTACAACATGATCAGGTTACCATGCTATGTGAAATCATGGCCCTCATTCTTGAAAATAATTATATATTTTTTGAGGGGCAATATTTTCAGCAGGTAAAAGGTGTAGCTATGGGGGCCGCTTGTGCCCCTGTTTATGCTAACCTTGTTTAACTGGGTCGGGAAAGGGAATATGTTTTCAAAAGTGAACATTTCTCAGAGATTCTCTCCTATAATAGGTTTTTGGATGATATTTTTATTTTATGGAGAGGTAAAAAAGACTCTATATACCTGCTTTCATTGAGTATATGAACAGTACCACCACTTTTTTAAAATTTATCTTTGAGTGTCACGATGAGGAAATAAATTATCTGGATACAAAGATAGTAAAAGGAAAAGAAGGTTTTATTTCTCGAGTATATCGTAAGAAAACCTTCTTCAATAGCTATTTACATTATAACAGCTATCACCCACTGTTTCAGAAGAAAGGCATCATTAAAGGTCAGGCTATTAGGATAGCCAGGATGACTTCCCAAAAAGAGAATGTAATAAAGGAATTTGTACATCTGAAGGAAATGTTTTTAGATAGGGGTTATCCTGGTGAATTTATTGATGCCATTCTGAGAGAAGTTTTGGATGAATGGGGTAAAAAATATATACCGCTTTTAGGTAGGGGGTTAACAACCCCCCCCCCCCGGTAGGTGTAGATGTTGACGGTGGGACAAATATTGATTTCCAACAAGCCTGTGTGATTCAATATAGTCCCCTGTACAATGGGGTTAAGAATATTCTTAATAAAAACTGGAGTATTTTCAAAACCATGAATGAGGTGTATCAAGTTTTGGGTGAAAAACCCAGCTTTTCTACAAAAATAGGACCTAATGTAAAGTTGGTTTTAGAAAGGAAAATTAGTAATGGTGGAGCTAACAACGACCTAAGTGGTACCAGACCCTGTGGTAGATGTTCTTATTGCCATTACATTCTACAGGGACCTCTATTACCTTGGCTAATGAAAATGGTAACACTTTGTTTTTCAGGAAAGGAAACTGTTTTTCCAGCAAACTAGTATATCTCGCAAAATGTTGGGAGGGAGGCTTAATGGCTAAGGTGTTTGCCTTACAAACACAAGGTACAGGGTTTGAGTCTCACAAGGGATAATTGGCTAGGCTTAAAATGCCTCGCAAGGGCAGTAGCTTAGTACTAAACTATGAACCTATGAACTATGAACCTATGTAATACTTGCATTTCATTTTATGTTGGAAAGACTGAGAGGCTTCTTAAATCCAGAATATATGAGCATATATATGATGTAAAAAATAAAAGAGAAACTAATCCCATGTTTAGACATAGTTTACAGTGTGAAGGTTTTTCTGGGTTTAAGTTTGCCATTCTGGATACTGTGCAAGTAAATTCAAGAGGGGGGGGGATTGGCAAAATGTATTGTGAAAAAAAGAGCTGTTGTGGCAGTTAAGGTTGGCTGCAAATGTACATCCAGGGTTAAATGATTACTTGGCTATCCTGCCAGTATTAAAAGATAAACCAGGACAAGTCTAAGTCCCTTCATTTGTTTTATTAATATGACAGTGAATAATATTGACCTAATGGTTTTTCCTGCTCTGATTATTTTAAATATTAATATTCATGATTTATGCTAATTTAATGTTTTTTATTGGTTGTTTTTTAACCAATTATGCTTGTTTTAAACCTATTTAAACTGTTTTTAAGAAAAGTCCTTTGTTCTGATGAAGTCAACTGTGTTTGATGAAAGCGCTTAACTGATTTTTTATACAATAAATGGACTGGAGACTGGAGACTGACTACCAGGGTGCTTATTTTTTGGTTTACTATTGTGCCAATTCCCTGGAGATCTGACAAAATTCTGTCCCCCTCAGAGGATCAGCACCACTGGTCCAAGGGTTTAGCGGTAGATGCTATGTTGGTGGTGGCAGCCACAAAGAAGGAACTCATAGAGAGGAGAGTTCCATGGTGGTGGCAGCGGCCACAAAGAAGGAACTCGCAGAGAAGAGTCCTACTGTCCATCCTCAAAACCAAGAGTCTCGGACGTTGGACATATTAGGGAAGTGGATCTATGCTTCAACAACCTTTGCCATATGGTCGTTGAATTACTTGGCACATTTCATCCATCTTCAAAAGGACCTGATCACTGAGCTCTCAGGAATCCTAGCAGGAGCAGTGTTTGACGAGGTATGTAATAAGTTTGCCTCCCAGCTTGCGACCCTAGAATCCATCTCTAACTCGTCCATGCTGTTGATTGCACATACAACCGAAGGGGTGGCCAGAGCAGTGGGTGCAGGCGTTGTCATGAGACGTCACTTCTGGATGCGCTTGTGTGACTTTGTGGACCCCTTCAAGTCTTCCTTTGTCAACACTCCCGATGATGCTTCCTCCTTATTTGGCTCAAAAGTTAAAGACACATTAGCCAGGTGTGAAAAGAATGGAAAGACCCTTTTTGCTGTGGGCGTACATTTTTCCACTCCTCAATGAACCTATTCCAGGAATCAGAGGAATAGAAAGAAGTGGTTCAGGAATTCTCAAGGGCCTTTTCAGGACACAAGGTGAGTTTTCTCCCTGGGGCGGGGGGGGGGGACGACTCATCAGGAAGACGACGCCCCTCCCGTGGCAGAGGTTGCCTGTGCAACCAAGGCTCCCGAAATTTTTTCTCTGGGAAACCCTATCAGTGCTCCTGAGGAGCTGCCCAATTGCTTACCTCTGGAGGTAGTCAGGGGAAGATTCTGTCTGCACCACTTAGCCTGGCACTCAATAACATCAGATTCCTGGGTGTAGACAATAATTACCAGAGGTTACCATATCTCATTCGATCTTTATCCAAGACCACAAAGGCGAATTCCCCAATGTTCCACCCAGTCAGAGGGACACAGCAGCTCAAGAAATTCAAAAGCTGCTCAAAAAAGTGTCATCCAAGCAGTCCCACCAGACTAAGTAGGATCTGGATTTTACTCAGGATTCTTTTTAGTGCCAAAAAAGACTAGAGACTGGAGGCTGATTATAGACCTCAGTATCTTGAACAAGTTTGTCAGACAGACAAAATTCTGGATGGTCACAGTTTAGTCTATCTTTCCATTTCTGGAGAAAGACGATTGGATGGGCTCGATAGATCTTCAGGATGCGTATTACCACATAAAAATGGACAAGTGCTCCAGAAGATACCTCCGCTTCCGGCTGGGAGGCAGTCATTACCAATTTCATGCACTGCCCTTTGGTCTCACCACCACCCCAGGGTGTTCATCAAATGCATGACAGTGGTAGCAGCTCATCTGAGACTGCAAGGATTCTAGGTGGTTCCATATTTAGACAATTGTCTCCTTACCTCTCCTAGCAAGCATCTACTGCTTCATGCCTTATATAAATTCTAAAGCTGGCAGAGTTCTTAGGCATTTCAATAAACAAAGAAAAGTCAAAACTGGTGCCAACTCAAAGCATAGAATTCATCGGAGTGAAATTCAGTACAAGATCCTGTGTGATGCTCTATCTCTTCACAGACTACAAAGGATAAGGTCACAGCTCCAAGTGATACTCTCTCAAGACATAGTCCCAGCTTGCTTAGTGTTACAACTACAAGGGTCAATGGCAGTGACAATCACCCTAGTTCTCCTGGTGAGGTTCCACATGAGGCTGCTTCAGTGGCTCCTATTGTCACAGTGATCTCTGTTGACACTTCCCATGTCTTATCCAATCCGCATAACAAATTGATGCAAGCAGGATCTAAAGTGGTGGATGAAGTCAGAAGAGGAGTTATGGAGTCACCCCTTTTCACCCTCCCAGCCCAAGGTCATAGTGATCATGGATGCATCCCTGATGGGTGGGGGTGGGGGGGCATTTTCAGGGAAAGACAGTCCAAGGCACTTGGTCGCCCTTAGAGGCCAATTTGCATATTAACATCCTAGAACAGAGGGTGGTGCTTTTAGCATTGCAAGCATTCCAATCTGCCCTTCCATCGGGGTTAGTTGCTGTCCAGTCAGGCAACATGTTGGTTGTCTGGTACATCAACAAACAGGGAGGAACCAGATCATATCCGTTATGTCGGGAAGCCCTGAGAGTATGGTAATGGGCGATCACCTCCAACTGCTTTCTGATAGCAATGTACATTCCGAGGAATTCCAACGTGATTGAGGACAAACTGAGCAGATGCATTCTCCTGCCTCATGAGTGGTCTCTCAATCCCATAGTAGTGATGGAGATCTTTCGTCATTGGGGTCAGCCTTGCTGTGATCTGTTTGCATCTCCCACAAACCACAAATGCAGCAGCTACTTCACCCTAATCCACCCTCAGGGGGAGTCCCTGAGAGATGCTGTTCTGCACAATTGGCCCTAGGGACTGCTTTATGCCTTTCCTCCCTTTCCCATAATACCCCAGTTTTTGAAGAAAGCACAGCGGTTGAGAAGCAAAGTGATCCTCATTGCACCATATTGGTCCTGTCAAGTCTGGTTCCCCTTTCTCTGGCCTTACCTTGTTCACCGTCCATGGACTCTGGACCCAACTCTGGGACTGCTGTCTCATCCTCATGGGGCTGGTCCATCCCAACCTGCAAAGTCTCAAGCTGACTGCTTGGTACCTCCACTTCCGGTATTTGCCAAGCAGAATAATCTATCTTCCCTAGTACAAAAGATACTTCTGGCTTCCCATAAACCGTCCACCAGGAAACTTTATCTTAGCAAATGGAACAGATTTGTGATCTGGTCTCAAGGAGAAGGAGCTGACCCCTTTTCAGCCTCGATTAATAAGGTGTTAGTATATTTATCAACTTTACTCCAATCAGGAGCTTCAGCTTCTACTATCAGAGTCCATTTAGTGGCTATTTCAAATATCTGTAATGGCTTTGATGATATCTCCTTGATATCTCACCACCTTTGCAAAACCTTCTTAAAGGGAGTTATGCATTTGAAGCCACCTTTTAAAGAGCCAATTGAACCTTAAAATTTGATGTTAGTCTTACAAATTTGAGCCATCAGCCACCTGTGATATCAAATTTTTATCTTGGAAGACCTTATTCCTGGTAGCCATCACTTCAGCCAGGAGAAAATCAGAATTGTAGGCTTTGTGTGTAAAGTGCCCATACCTCATTTTTCATAAAGAGAGAATATCCCTCAGGACTAACCCTTCCTTTCTACCCAAGGTTGTCTCAGACTCAAATATTAACCAATCCATTGATCTGCCAGTTTTCTTCCCAAATTTTTCAAACAAAGGAGAATATTATTTGCATTTGTTGGAGGTAAACAGGCAATTATGTTTTTACTTAGATAGAAAAAAATCATTCAGGAAATCAGTTTCCAAAATCATCTTGTCGAAATGGTTGAGAGACTGCATCACCTTTGTTTATCATCAAAATAAAGCAAGTCTATCAGCTAAAGTCAAGTCTCATTCTACCAGATCAGTTTCCACTTCAGTGGCCTTTCATTCTAGAGCTTGCATGGATGACATTTGTGCAGCAGCTGCTTGGGCTACCTCTCATACCTTTATCACTCATTACAAATTGGATATGGTCTCCAGAGGGAAGAGCATCCTTTGGCTCTATGGTGCTCAGGAATATCCTTCCATAGGCCCTCCCAGGATATAAAATAGCTAGGACTCTGTCCCAACTGTCATGAATGAATGCAGATAAAGAAGTTATGTTTTTACCATAACATTCTATCTGTGTCATCGATTTTCATTCATTCTTGACATCCCACACTCCTAGCCCCTCCAAAGACTTCTGGAGGCACAGATCTAGTCCTGGCTCTGTAGTAGGGCAGTTGCTCAGACAAAGCTTCTGCTTTTTATTTCTGTGGGCACTCGATCTGAAGGGAAGGGAAGAGAGGCACTATGGGTAGCCTTAGCTTGAGAGTTTCTGGCTGGCGCAAACTTATTACAACAGCCGAGTCGGTTCTGAGGACGGAACCGAAACTCAACTGTGAAGAATGAATGAAGATCGACAACACAGATACAACGTTATGGTAAGAACATAACTTCTTTTTATCTCACATCTGGACTGCTGTAATGCTCTTTACTTTAGGCTTACAGATCATTATATGGCCCAGTTGCAGTGGATGCAGAATTCTACTGCCAGACTTCTGACTGACACCATTCAATCTATTCACATTATTCCATTCCTGCAGGGCCTGCACTGGCTTCCAGTTGTGGCTAGAAGTGCCTTTAAAATCTTAACACCAGCCCGCCATGCCCTTCACAATCTAGGCCCTGCTTATCTCATCTCATGCCAGCAGCTATCTCTTCCATGGACCATATTGGAGACATCTGTGAGGATTTCATTTCTTTACGTTGTCCTAGATCTGTAGAACTAGATACATCCCAGATTTAAGCAAACAATGCTAAGTACTCCTTAAGGAGGTCTCCGAAGCTCTGTCTTTACAGAGGATTCTATCAGTCACACTTCTACTTTCTTTAGTCTGTTGATCTTTTAGTTAAAAAAGTAATTTGAATCTCTTGTCAGTTTCACAGTGGATTTGCCAGTATTTAATATTTTGTTGTTTCTAATGTTTCTTATTTATGTAAAACTATGTAGAATGTGGGTATTTAAATTATTTAAATAAATACATATAGAAATAAATAAGATTTATTGTAGACTCTAAGAAAAAAAAGTAATAAAAAAAGTTTAAAAAATAATTTCTCATCTTCCTGAGCACAGTTCTTATTTAATAGATGGTTATGTATTGTTTCTGTTCAAACAGGAGAAGGATGTCTTCTTTAACCAGTCGAGTGGTGTCCTGGTGGCCTTTTATGTATGTCTTTGTTTTATTAGTTTTCCTTTTTACGTCTTTTAATCTTTTTTTGTTGGGTGGCTCTGTTTTTCCAGGTGCATGACAAATAATTACTAGTGTGTCTGTGGCCTTCAGTTCATTGGAAATTAAAAGTTGAACCCTTACATTAAAAATGCAGTAGTGTGAAATATATTGATATATTTCTTGAATGCATTCTAGTTGCTGTTTTTGCAGGTGTTTCTGTTCAGTCATATGCTGATCAGCTCTCTGTCAGGATTGTGTGTCTGATTTTACCATCCTTGAGGACTACTTGGAATTGATTTCTCACTGGTTAGCAAAGAATCACTTTAAGCACAACTGAACAATAGCTGAGGTCATTCTCATTCATACCACTGTCCGTCCTTCACATCTGCTTTTGATTTTCCCTCTATATAACTTATGTAGTGACAAGCTGAAATTTGTTCCTTGTTTTCCTGATCTGGGTGTTCTTGACAATAAACTGACACTGAAGCACTAAGATTCAATTATTGTCAAGACACCTTACTTATTTGTGAAGAATGTAACTCAAATCATTCACCTTATTCCATCAGTGGATTTGGCAAATGTGGGACTGCACCACTCACACCACAGCTAAATAAATTCACTGATTCTGATGTTGTGGGACTTTGAAATAAAGAGAGTGTTTGGTTTTCATCAAATAAAAGTGCTCCTTTTGCTCTGAGGTGGAATGGCCTTGGGGTTGTAATATTTAGAGAGATGTGTAGGAGAGTTTGACACCTACGTCTGGAATGCAGGGAAGCAAGATCCCTTCTCAGAAAGAAGTTAAGGGACTAGAGGGAAGCAGGATGGGTAGCAGGTTTTGGAGGAAAGGTGGATAATGTGCTTTAGGTATGAGTTGGCTGTGTGGTTTCAGGACTTCTGGAGTAGGCTTGGGAATCTGCAGCTTGTTCAAAAATAGGTACTTTGGAAATGGAGGTTAGTAAGTTGTAGCATATGGTATGAAACCCATAGGGATGGTTTAGCTATTTGCAGGACTGATCCTGCAGCGAGTTTAGGAGACAAAAGGACAGGTTGATATACCCATTAGGGGCCAGTAGATAGGCAGAAAGCATACAGGCAGATAAAGAGCTGGAGTTCCATCCTCATCACCTTCCACACTAAGAGCAGCAGTTACAGTAGATAGTCAATTATCTGTACTAATTGGGACCTAGGGTAGTTCAGATAATCAAACTGTTCAGATAATCAAACATACATTGAACCGGATAAAAAAATTCTAAAACATTGCTTTTTCATTAGGCAAATAATACACTTTTCACCCATTTGGCGATTACAGTGGACAATAAAGAATATTTTTCAAATACGAGCAGGCTACAAGCTCAAAAAACACGCACAAGTCAATACGTATAATGTGTACATATTCAGACTTTATGATTTTTCCTACCTGAAAACTTTGGAAGGCTGTGTTCGGATAATTGATGTTTCGGATAACCAACGTCTCTTTATTGTATTAGCCCAGATGTGAGAACTTTCCCAGGGTACCAGGCCCTTCCCCTTTACTCATAATCCTCAGGAAAAGAAGGTTCCTTCTCATATTGTCCTCAGCTGTGCCAAGTGTTGCCTCATTTAAGAGAATGATCCCAGATAATTTACCATTTTTCTTAATTGTTTTCTTCAGTGTTTGAGCAGCTTACCCTTCTGCAGAGTTTGTTTGTTTGTTTTTTGTTATTGAGCTTTGTCTTGAAACTGCTTTCAGGTCAGTCCATTATTTGTGTTTGTGTAAGAAAGTTAATTCAAATGGTTACCCTTTGCCTGTCGGTTTTCAGACACCATTTTTTTCATTTATTTGGAGATCGTGCTTTTTTCCTTAGTTCAGTCTTAGATACTAGTTGTGCACTATTGTTAATCTTATTTTTCCTTAGCTTGACTCTAGAATCAGAAAGTTATATTTTTGTGGCAGTTTCAGTGCCATTTACACTTGCAAGAGCATTTTTTGTGGCATTTTCATTGCCTTATTCATACTGATCAACTGCTTGGTAGCAGTTTCAGTGCTACTTTTGAAAATGGACAAAAAGACTCCAAAGATTGAAAAGAATTAAAAAATTTAAATTTGGGCTAAATTCCTGAAAAAGACCAACATTCCAACTGACTAAATACCTTGGGGAAGCTCATTTCTCATCATTGTAGCATCTGCACATCCTTCAAGCTGTCCACTCTGAAAGATGTGAGGAAACACTTAGAGCTGGAGAAGCTGAAAGCTACCCCTGTTCCCCAGGCACTTAAGGACCATGAACAGCATTCTTCCCCATGGTAACCAGAACAGGGGTTTCACGCCTGTCCCAGGACTTACTATTTAAAAGAAGCTTTACCTACTAAACCTCACACTAGTAATATTGCATTTGTTGCTTCAGAACCAGAACTCAGGATACAGCAACCCCACTCGGCTGGATCTTTGAAGTCTATATGCTCTTTTTCTGTTTTATTGGTTTACTCTTAAGAAGCGGCAGGCTTTTCTATCAGTGCAGCATATGTTACCTCCTGTCTCCTCCACTGCTAGCATTTGGGGTGCATTAAGCTCTATTCCTCTCAAATTTTGCTGCTCTGTTTTTTCCAAGGTGCTTTTTTCCCCAGTGCTTTCTGACCATTAAACTCACTGCTACAAGACTAAGCCAATTAGTTCCTTGTACTGGGGACATATGCAGTACTGTATATATCGAGAGCCATCCAGGGAAGTCAGAAAACAAGCATCCTGTATTTATTCATTTATTTGTTTATTTATACAGTTTGTTAACTAGAGCAAAAAATAAATAGTTAATATACAACAGAAAAAAATGATTTAAGAAGGTAGTCAACAGAAGCCACTATATACGATCTTTATATCATTTAGCATACTGACATGTCAAGAGTTAGACAAGAGATGCTATAGTGAAAATGATAGGCAGTATGTGTCAGTGATTAAGGACACCAGGTTATGTGACCCAAAGCAGAGCATTTACAAGCAGCCTGTGCTGCAAAATGTTTTTTAAGTTGCACCCAAAAGGAGGAGAGATCAGAGCGGTTTTTCAGATTTGAGGGAAGATCCCTCCAGAGCTTGGGTCTAGGGTTAGACAGAGCGTGGTTTGAGCACTAAAGTCTGCTTTTATGTGCTTGCAAGAGAGGCCATGAGTGGCTATGAGATCTAAAGTTGTATGACAGTAGCTGTTTAAGTAAGCTAGAGAAAAGAGAAGGGCAGGACTTTTCTTTTAGGGGCTAGAAAAGTTGGGAGGCAAGGAGTAAATTGGCTAATTTCTGAACAGGCAGCCATTTGGCTTTGACTAATGTAAGAGAGTAGTGTTCATACTTTGGGTAAAGGGTAATGAAGTAAAAGATACAGTTGGAGACTGTTTGGATGATAGCAGAGTTTCATTTTAAGGCAGATGCTACAAGAGGTGGGAAGTAATCATATTAGGCTAGAAGAATCTCTTCCCCAATAGAATTTCTTGCTGGATGGGAGAGGAAAGAGATATCTTGTTGGCCTAGAAGAATAGGGAGTTTATCTTTTTCTGGGTGTTTTTGAGATGATGGTAGAAGATAAATGAGGGTTCAAGACAGACTCCTATGTATCTAAATGTTGCTTGAGCCCTTGCTGGCATCCCAGCAACTGAGTGTTGTTTTTACAGTCTTAACCCCATCCCTGGGTGAGGAGCTGAACTACCTGTGTCACTGGGCACTCACAGTGCCTTCTTCCTATGTGAGTGCACAGGCCTGTACACTCATTAACAGAGGCTACCATCAGGAATTGACTTGGTAAGTTGAAAACTAGACCCTCCAGAATGCCCTGTGAACTGTCCCCATCATCTGAGGGATTTTGGCAGCTTTTGCTACTGCTTTGCCATGCCCTCTTCACAGGATGGGTATGCACATCCTCCCCTGCCAAGGCTTGTCAGGCACCTAAGTCACTAAAGTCACTACTCAAACTTGGGTCACCTAGACCAAGTCAAAGATCTGTCCCTTTACACCACTGGCACTTTTCTTGCTGCTGCCCCTTCTCTTTCCACACCACATCCTTTCCAGATGTTGGTCCTGATTAAACTTATGGTTGACCCATTAATATCAGGGTTGATGTCAGTTTCAGGATTGCAGTCTTTGTCCTTAACTACCTTGATGATGGGAGTGCCACTGACAAGCTTTCCAATTTTGAGCTCCGCTATGCCGACGGTTCCTTCTGCATCAACAATGAAGGCCAAACTTTCATGGTCAAGGTTGGCCCTGACTCCTTTGAGCCAAGTCGCTCAATCCCCAGGCCTTGCCTTCACTCAGTCAGCATAGATACCGTCATCACTGGAGATGATACTGTAGGATTTGTGGCTGTCAGAGTCAGGGGCTGAACGGCCTTCATCTCTTCAGTGCTGCATCCATTGGCCCACTAAGACTTGGTGTCAGCCCTGACTGTGATGATGAAGGCCTTTCTGCATGAGTCCCTCTCACAGGGATCTAGACCACTGTTTCTTCTTCAGGATCATATGGGTCTGCATTGACAATCATCCATCCCTTCCCAAGTACAACTGATGGGGGGGGGGGTTACTCCATTTTATTATAGGTTTGTCTGGACTCACAGTTTTTCCTCCTGCTTCAGAGTCATCCCCACCAGTAGCACCAAAGGACAAGTACAACATAAAGAGCTTAAACTCAGCAGCAGAGTCTCCTACCTGTAGTGTGGACAAAGATAAAGAGGCATACCCAACATCCTCCCCAAATGATCAAAGATTTGCGTAAACCCTAGAAATTACTCTGGTTAAAGTGGAATGGGCAGTGGATTCTCCCACTGAATATGAATTGGTCTTCCAGTTACCCATCATCTTATTGGATGCCCCCCCCCCCAATGAAATGGTTCATCTGGTGGCAGAATTAATATGGAAGTACCCTAATATGGTAACTCCCATGCTATATAGGCTGGACATGATTCTCTGGCCTTCTAAAGCCTTCTGTTTTGGAGACTGCATCCATAGTGTCTGCTACTGTGCTCAAAAAGACTTCCACAGAGCAGAGACTAGCAGTCCAGCCACCCAACAGGTTATTGCGCTTGATAGATGAGTGTGGGAAGTGAGATTACTCAATCTCCAACCTCATCTACCTGAGGTCACACTTATTTATTTTAAATTTGTTAACTGTGATAGAGCACTGATTCCACTGGACCTATTTCACTCTTTGCCCCAGAGGAATTCCAGGCATAGGTTCCACAGAGAACTGACTTGGGAAACGTCTTCTCTGGATGGGTTGCCAGATGTGGAGATAGAAAAAGAAACTTTCATCCCCTCTGTCAGCTTTGACCTGCATCTCAAACTTAAGTATGTGCTTTGCTCTCACACTGTCAGGTGGTTTGGCCATCATGGCAGAGAAGCAGATATGTGATTATATGCCCAGCTTCTCCTAATCAGATTTGCTTAGGATGCCACATCTTGGTTCATCAGTGCCATTTTCAATGTAACCCAGATAGATGGAAAAAGTGAACTGGAGAAGCAAGAGCAAGAAGGCTCTCACAGCTGCTGGTGTTAAATTTCAGCCTGTACAATAGACCTTCTCCAGGATGTAATAGATTCCATGTCAAATTGAGCTAGATGTGACTAATAACAGCAGGACTGTAAGGGATCTGGAAGGGCCTGCAGAGGTAATGCCAACTTTCAGAATGGCCAACAACCAGGTCAGGGATAGTTCTGTCCTCTGAGAGAGGACCTGAACTGTTTTCCCTGAAGTCCTATCTGACTGTTGCATTCAATAGTCTACTCCCTGGAGACTTACTTGATTGTTTCACTGTGGAGGCAATTTGGGGTTGCCTGTCTTTGCACTCATCAGTGTGAACGGCCATCACACAATACAACTGGTTGAAGAGAGTTATATCCACAAGTTATTCTGCTCTCTTACTCTACATTTCCAGACAACTGTCCTTTCTTCTTCCAGTGTCTTATCTTTTCAAAAGATTGAAGAAAGAAACAACATTCAAATCTTGTTGAAAAAAGAGCAATCCAAGAGGTCCCACCAGGCCAGAAAGGGCTATGTTTTTACATGTTCTTTTTTGGTATCCAGGAAAATGAACAACTTCAGTTTTGATATCTTCTGTTTGATCTGTTTTCAGTCATTCATAGTGTTCCTTGAATTCATGAAGGTTGCTGTAGCACATCTCAGACTGTGGGGGATCAGGATCTTTCCTTGCCTGGAAGGCTAACTCTTCATGGCTCACATGAAAGACAGACAGTCTGCAGATTTCCAGAAATGATCTCCTGGCCCTGTTACAGTGTTTAAGGATAATGGTGAGCATCATAAAGTCACAAGTGAGACCCACATAGCTCCTCACATTCATTGGGTATAGAATAGCTTTTCTTCCAAAAGCAGAATTCAAGCTTTCCAGTCAGTATCATAAATCTGCAGAAAAAAACTAGTGCCTAACCATAGTGGATATGTATAACTGGAGTGATTTGGCTAAAGCTATTGTGTTATACTGAATCATATTGTGCTGAAGGAGCCTGTGTGTTCTAGTAATTTAGCCGCTGCTTGACCACTATTTCAGTTTGTTGCTGGAGCTAGCCCTGCCCTTATAATTTATCAGTTGCTTTGGCCAAACTCTTTCAAAACATTCCATTAGAAATAGGATTTTATGAACAATCTTTTTATATGAGACCTTCCTAATAATTTTTGAAAGTTTATATTTTGTAGTAGTATATGATATGTAAAATGTACATGGGGATATAGCCTTTCTTCCTCGTGATATTGATAATTGCAATAATTAATATGTATTGAAGTGGTATGAGGTGTCTTTGGCCTAAAGAGCTTATATGGACATGCAAACACATGCTGTTATTAACTGTGTTGGCTCGAGATGCTATGGAAATAATTATAGAACTGCAATAGGACTTCCAAATCTATTTTCAGCAACAACAATGAACAACTTTATGAAATATAATGAAAAATCAAATGCTTGATGAAGAGGTATTGTGTAGTTATCTGGGGATTCATAAAGGCAAGATCCAGAACAAGATAAAGATATAGGAGATGAATGATGACAGTTATCATCATAGAACAGGCATAAAAGATGGGCCTGTGGGTGGGAGCTACAGTTACCATCTGCATCTCATGGTTCAAAACATACTATTGCCTCTGGTGCTAAATCTACTCCTTAGTTCAAATGCAACACCATTAATATAGAAGTAACACAATTATTTCAAAGACGAACAGACACGGACATGATAGAAAGTCACAACACCCAAATTTTAGTCATACATATTCGTTACTTAGGACTACTTATCAGTTTTTAACAGCTGAATTGTCTGCAGGATAAAAGATATAAAGGAAGGATATAAAGGAAGTATATTAAGCAGTTGAACAGAAATGTAGTTAAATGTAACTTAGATCATAATACTGGCAGGAAATAATGATGCTACAGCCTATTTCTGTAACACCTGAATATACAGTATAAATTATTAACAGAACCAAACCTAAAAATATTTCTACAACTCTTTTAACAAGTTACTTCTGTTACATCTAAATTTCCAACAAATATATTTTTTACATAATTCTTTCCATCTCTCATCCCAGTTGTCTTTTATTCCCAGTATTTTTGTTCTGTTCTATTTACACTTTCTTATATGTTTGTTCTTCATCCTATACCATTATGTATGTACTTAGTACTTTGTATTTAACTATAAATATTTCTACCCATAATGTTAAAGTAATTTTTTCTCTCACTGTTTGGAAACAGTTGTACTAATCCATGTTTATTTGTGGAAATGTAATTTGCATTTTGGTTGTAGAACTTTGCTGTCATGGATGCTGATGAAGAGGGACCATTGGCTCAGTCAGACTACTTATTAACAAATCATAAAAAATAAATAAATAAATAACTGATCTGAAGTAGTTGTTTTCATTTGATCTTCAACATGTGGGGAATATGGATCCGGTACGGAGCCAACTTGGCAGCATTTTCCAGCATCAGATCCCAGCTCCAAGCTCCTCCCCATACCCACAATGCCCCTGTCTCCCTCCTGCCTTCAGATCTCATTTACCACGTGTCTAGCTAGCATCATGGTCCATTGCTCCAAGTTCCTGGTAAGTGAATTAATAACATTTTTCTGTTCTTCTTATCTTCTCATTGCCTCTTTTAGACCTTTTTTATTTCTAATTTCACCCCTACCACCTGCACTCAGACATTGGTCCTGTAAGTCTTCCAAAAAAAAAAACAAAAAGGCCCCTCTTCTTTCCCTGTCTTTCTTCATTCTCTTCGATAGTAGTGTGAGTGCATGTGTGCGTGTGTGTGTGTGTGTGTGTGTGTGTGTGCGTGTGTGTGTGTGTGTGTGTGCTACATGTGACACCATGGCAGAGACTCCAAAGCCGAGGTTTCAGAAATGCACAGAGTGTGGCCATAGGCTTCCCTCTTCTGATGACCACACTCTGTGTGTGGTTTGTCTAGGGGTCCCACTCCTGTTTGATCTACACAGGATTCAACCACCACACATTGACCAACAGGAGGAACAAGTTGATCCTGAAGGGCCTCCTTCCTCTACTTTCCTTGGAGGCCTCTGCTTCCACTTCTGCTTCTTCCTTCATCCCGGCCTCTGGGACTCAACCTGCCACCAAGAGGGCCAGGGACTGGGAGAAGTACAAACAAAAAGATCAGGATAGGACCAGGAAGTCATCCACCAACCACGCTTCCTCATCCAATTCTCCAGCTAAGTCTCGCCCAGCTTCCAGACCAGGCTCCCTTCGGCTCCGTTCCCCCAACTTTTCTCCAGAGACAGAGGTTTCTCAGGTCAGATCCCCTTTATCGGCCTCTCCCGGCACCTCTCCAGGCCCTTCTCCATGGCTTCTTCCATCTGATCCACCCACAGCCTTTCTGAAGCCAAGGTGGACAGGATGATGTGAAAATTCATCCAGACTCAGATTCAGATGGGAGTCTTGCCTGCTCCCTCCCCCAATTGCCAATTGCCTTTCCTCCAATCCGAGCTCTGGCTTCAGAGTCCTTGGGTACCAGGCCCCTCAGAGTCGAGGAGTCAGTGCCAATGGTACCTGGTACCTCAAAGCCGACCATTGCACTCAGTGGTTTGGCTCTGACTAGCTCAGAGCTGTAGCCTCAGTGCCAAATCCGAAGAGGTGGTGTTAGCTTTGAGGTTTTCAGAGTTGGTCCTTCCACTCAGAATCTCAGTGCCAGGAGGCTCGGGTCCAGCTCCCCCATTGACTCAGAGAGTTACGGACCTGGTTTTAGTCCCAACTTCTGGGATTTGTTTTCCTTCTGCTTTTGACATGGTGGAGAGGGTTCTCTCGGTTCCCTCAAGACACTTGATGCTATCATCCTTGGAGTCCATCAGGGCTCCCTCTCTTTCTGGTCCAGATTCTGCCATCCTGCCCCCTAAGGGACAGCTTGTTGCCTGTTCACCCCAGGGAATTCCCCCATGAGAACAGCCAGAAGTTTCTGAGTCCTCCCCAGAGACCCTTCCTGAGGAGCTCTTTCAGAAACATACGTTTAAAAGGAGGCACTTGGACTCCCCACTGGAGTCCATCACAGAAGACATGAACTTAGAGGAAGGGGAGGGTTCCCTTCGGTTACCCCGAATGATGTCTCCTTTGGAGACATCATGGAAAACCTACGTCAGCATGGAGGGTGGTCTGCCTAAAAACCCAACCCTGATGAGTCAGTGTTCCTCGAGGTGTTTGGCACAGGATCCTCTGCCTCTTGGGTGTCCCCACCCGTAAATCCACTTGTGGACTTGATTACATCTCAGGCATGGAAGGAGCCTAACATGGTGGAGCCCATCCTCAAGTGCCCTGATAGGATTCTGAGTGCGCCGTCAGACAAGCAACATTGGTCTAAGGGGTCCCTGGTTGATGCCATGGTGGTGGCAGCAGCCACCAAGAAAGAACTCATTCAGGAGAGCTCTAGGGTCCATGCACCAAACTGAGAGTCTCAGGCCATGGACTTTTTTGGGAAGTGGGTTTATGCTTCAGCCACATTTGCGGTACATGCGCTAAATGCATGGCACATGTGATCAGACTTCATTGGGACCTGGTTAAAGAGGTCGCTAAGTCTCCCTCAGGGTCCATGTCAGCAGAGGAGTAGAAGAAGGTGTTCTCCTCCTGTATGGCTACCCTCACTTCTATTTCCAACACCTCTATGAGACTCCTGTCACATGCTACTGAAGATGCCTGTAGAGCGGCTGGTACAGGCATTGCCATCAGGCATCATGCCTGGCTCCAGCTTTGTGCATTCTTAGAGCCCTTCAAGGCATCTTTTACAATTGCCCCATATGATGGTTCCACCATTTTTGGAGAAATGGTACTAGATACATTGGTCCATAACGAGAAAGACAGGAAGACTTTGTCTGCCGTCAGAATCTGCTTCTCAACCTCTCAACGATCCTTTTCCCGGAATCAGCAGGGGTGAAGAAGATGTGGTTCCAGAAGTCTCAGGGCTATTCCCAAGATGCTCAGGACTTGCCCTCCCTCCAGAGGCAGAGGGGGATATGACAGATAACAGTCCTCGTGGCAGAGGGGGTCCAAGGAACCAGGGGTTTTGGGATTCCTTCCTGGACAGACCTGCACAGCAGCCCTGAAGGGTTGCCCAACTGCTCGCCTCTGGAGGCAGTCGAGGGATGTCTCTCGCTGCACCCAACAGCCTGGGAGTCAATTGCAGATGATCATTGGGTGTTGCAAATCATATCCAGAGATACTCAATTCCCTTCATTCAAATGCCAGTCCCTCCCAAACACCTCCTGGACGTTACTCCCCACACAATGGGAGGAAGCAGCAGTGGAAATTTCCAAGCTGCTCAAAAAATAAGTCATCCAGCGTGTCCCCCCCCAGACCAGTCTGGATCAGGCATCTATTCCAGGTTCTTTTTAGTGTGAAAGTAGATGGGGGACTTAAGACCCATCCTGGATTTCTCAACCCTAAACCTGTCAGTTGCCAAGACAAAATTCCGGATGGTCACTCTCCAATCTATTCTGCCCTTCCTGCAGAAAAATGATTGGATGTGCTCGGTGGACCTCCAGGATGCATACTACCACATCAAAATGGACAGGTGCTCTCAGAGGTTCCTCCACATCTGGCTGGGGGTCCACATCTGGCTAGGGGCCAATCATTATCAGTTAAGAGCACTAATCTTTGGTCTCACCACCGCCCCCAGGGTGTTCACCAAAGTGATGGCAGTGGTGGCTGCTCACCAGCAGCTGCAGGGGTTCCAGGTCTTCCCCTATGTGGACGATTGGCTCCTTTCCACTCCCTCCAGGCATCACCTCTGACGAGCCAGGGATCTCTTTCTCCAAGGCATCCACCAGTTGGGCATAGCCATAAATCTCAACAAGTACCTATTGGATCCGGTTCATGTTCTAGACTTTATTGGAGCTCGGTTAGACACCAAGGTTTTTCTAATTCTAGACAGACTTCAACCCCTCAGTCATCATGTGTTGTACAATGGTCAGACCCAATATCTCCCTGCAGAATCAGTTCTTCAGGCGTTGAGGTCCATGGACCATGATCACCCTCATCCCACGACTCTTCTGCACATGAGGGTTCTCCAGTGGACCTTAGCGGTCCAGTGGTCCTTACTAGATCTGCCGTTATCCCATCCAGTTCATTTGTCTCAAGCCTGCAGGGAGTTGCTTCTCTGGTGGCTTCAATCCCTGGATGTCCACTGTGACCACGGATGCCTCCCTACTTGGGTGGGGGGGGGCATTGCATGGGAAGGACAGTCCAAGGCATGTGGTTTTCCTTGGAGACCTATCTGCATATCAACGTCCTGGAGATGAGGGTGGTGCTGTTGGTGTTGCAAGCTCTTCATGTCTATCTTCCCCTAGGGATGATTGCCATCCAGACAGACATCATGTCTGTAGTCTGGTACATCAACAAACAGGGGGGAAGCAGATCTTATCCCCTTTGTCACGAAGCCATGAGATTGTGGGAGTGGGCAATCCCCACTGGCCGTTTTCTGGTGGCAAAGCACATTCTGAGGACATCCAACATTCTGGCAGACAGGCTCAGCAGATCTATTTTGATGCCTTATGAGTTGTCTCTGAATCCTTCAGTAGTGGAACAGATCTTTCTAAAGTGGTGTCGGCGTTGCTGCGATCTCTTCGCCTCTCCTTCCAACGTGAAGTGCAGCAAGTATTTCACTCTGAATCCCCCTCCAGGACAGTCCTCCAGAGATGCTCTGGTTCATACTTAGCCCTCCAGTCTTCTGTATGCATACCCTCCACTTCCTCTGATCCCGAAATTTATACAGAAAGCTCGATGGCTGGGGAGCATAGTGATCCTCATTGCCAGCTTCTGGCCTTGCCAAGTATGGTTCCCCTCTCTGTGGTGTCATGTAGTGTGTCCTGCTTGGACATTAGATCCGGTTCCGGATCTGATCTCGCATCCCTCAGGGATTCCACGCCCAGATCTAGCCAGTCTGAAGCTTACAGCTTGGCTGCTCCAGTTCCAGTGATAGCTGGGACTCCTAGCTGTCTTCTCCAGTTAAGAAGATTTTGGTATTGGCTCATAAATCGTCCACTAGGAAGGTTTATTCCAGTAAGTGGAAACATTTTTTAATATGGGCATCTCAGCATGATTTGGACCCTTTCACTCCAATCCCCACCATCTTGCAGTTTCTGGTAGATATTTTTCATCAGGGTGCCAGCTTTTCTACAGTTACGGTTCAGCTAGCAGCTGTCTCTAATTTTCATATAGGAGACAATTCGGCTTCCCTAGCTTTTTCCAAGCTTTGTAAAGCCTTTTTGAAAGGTACTTTTTTACTTAGGCCTCCAGTCAAGGACCCCACGCCACTTTGGGATCTTACTCTAATTCTACAAGCCTTGGTTTCTTCCCCCTTTGAACCAGCAGCTGCACTGAATTTGCAATTTCTGTCTTGGAAGATATGCTTTTCTGATTGCTATTACCTCAGCTAAGAGTGTTGGAGATTCAGGCCTTATCTGTCAATCCCTCTTACATGGTGTTTCATAAAGACAGGGTGTCCTTGCACCCGAACCCTTCCTTTCTTCCGGATTCGGAATCTAACATTAATTAGGTTATCAGTCTCCCTGTTTTCTTTCCGAACTTTCAGAATAAGGGAGAATATAAATTACATTTGCTTGATGTTCATAGGCAATTGCATTTTTATTTGCATAGAACGAAGTCCTTTATTAAGTCTGATCATCTTTTTCTTTTCTTTTCTAAGCCTTTCTTAGGGAAACCTGTGTCAAAGGTGACTATTGCTCATTGGATCTCTCAGTGCATAGCTCTGGCGTATACAGCCAAGGGATTATCTCCATCAAGTCAGGTCAAGGTGCATTCTACCAGGTCTGTGGCTACTTTAGTGGCTTTTTGGTCTAGGGTTTCTTTGGATGACATTTGCTCTGCAGCTACTTCTGCATCTTCACATATGTTTATTTCACACTATAAGTAGAATCTCCTGTCCAGAGGCAGGCCATCCTTTGGCCTGGCTGTGCACTGGAATATCTTTCCATGAAGACCTCCCAGGGTCTTTTGGTAACTGTGGTCTCACTCCCACAGGTTGAAGATCAAATGAAAACAACAACTTCAGATAAAAAAGTTATGTACTCACCATAACTTTCCATCTGAGTTGTTTCTTTTCATTTGTCTTCAACCGTCCCTCCCTCCTTCCCCCTGCCTTATGCGGGCTCTGCAGTATACCAGATGGAAGAGACATAGCCCTTACTTTGGCAAGCCTTTGTCTTTCCTATAGTGCTTTCACGGTACTACTGCCAAGGTGTTAGGCTCTTGGTTAGGTTGGAGTACTAATGTTGGCAGTAAAGTCAGTCTGAGGGGGAGGAGGGAGACAGGGGCATTATGGATAGGGGTGGAGCTTGGAGCTCAGATCTGATGCTGGAAAATGTGGCTGAGTTGGATCTGTACCAGATCCATAATTCCCCACAGGTTGAAGACAAATGAAAAGCAACAACTCAGATGGAATGTTTTGGTGAGTACATAACTTTTTTTTCACTAATCTAACTGTCATAGTCACTATGACAAGATCTTTGCAGCCACTGATACTGACTGTGTAAGCATAATCTAGTTAGTGGAAAAATGAATATAGCAACATTGCTAAGAACTTATGCATGATGTTCAATAAGACAAAGTATGAGAATGCGGACATACCTGAAGTAGGCCTGGAAAAAGACATGATACAATTATCAGATAAGAATCTTGCAGGGTTTTTAATGATAAATTGGACAGAATTATGCAAAAATATGTTCCCGATTTTAGTGTTAACTAGTGGGGGAATACTCATTCTCAAACATGTGATACAAAAAATTAGGAAAGTTGAATAGGAAGAAGAGACATGTTTAGACAATGTACAACAATTTTACACTGTTAGCAGTTAAAACAGATACAAGTCAGTTTGTGTAATGTAAAGAAATGAAGGGAGGAAAGCTTAGCAGAGGTATGAGTACAAACTAAACTGGTCATGCACTCCACAGATGATAAAATCCTTCCAAAAGCATATTAGGATTTACACTATTGATAATTATATGGGTACCACTTCAGAAAAGAGTGGTGTGACAATAACTGATGGAAAGGCTTATGCTTATGCTTTTGCCAGTTTGTTTGCACTGTAGGCTTTTCCAGGCCATCTTTATCTATTCAAATAAACTGTTGCAGTGGAGATTGATTGTTCACTGATTAAATATGAGTGAGTTGTGGACTTAATAAATAAATAAAATTAAAATTGATTGCGCTGCAGGCTGCTTAGCATACTTATTTCAGATAACACTAGAATATAATTGTGTACCTGATCTTTGGAGGAAAACTTTTATTACACCTATTTGTAAAGAAGGGGAATGTAGTCATACTAATATTGCTGGAAAATATTTTGAGAACACTTTAATGGAAATGATAGTTGAAAATAGGCGGAAGATCATGGACATAAATAAACACTGGCTCAGTCAGTGAAGATCTTGTAGTACTGGTTTAGTGAGCTGTTATACATGAGTAGTGGATGTATTTGATATCAATGTGCCATTCGATATTACCTTTTAAGAACTAGCCAAAGTATTTAACGCCTTTCTCCATTTGGCTATTATTCATTCCTTATGGATCTGGGGAGTTAGCCCTTATACTGTAAATGGGTAAATAGCTAATTGAGGAACTGTAAATTCACTGTAAGGACTAAAGATAATGTTTTCACTTGCTGTACAATTAGGTGGGTCATGCTACATACAGAATTCAGTATGGGATTATTCTTTGTTTAACTATTACTACTTATCTTAAACTATCTCTCTTATTCTTGTTTCACTCTATTCTCCACTAAGCTTTTCTCTTCTCCCTTTTCATCCTCTCCCTGCTTCTTTCCCTGTTAACTTTCTTAACCTGCTTTCTTCGCCTCTAATCCTTTATTTTCCCTACCCCACTCTTATTGTTCCACTTTCATTACTTATTATCTTTGTATCTTTATCTCCAAGTATTTTTATTTCCTGTATGATGTTATTGGGAATTTCTCTGTGTGTGGTAGTAATTAATTAATGTTATACTAACTATTTAGAAGAGTTTTGAAGATTTTTGCTGTTTTTTACTAACCTGTTTTCTAAATGGCTTATTGTTATCTATGTTGATTTTTATGTATGTATAGATTTTTTACTTCTGTGGAGCTTTTCTCCTCGGGCCTCTACTGAAAATGGAAATATATCCAGCTAGACTAGCCCGGTCAACAAATGTAAAATAAAAAAAATAAAATAAAAATAATGAGTTCATGACTACTGTCCCAAAGGCTGACTTGGTTTGGCTGGAAAAGTTTGCAGAATATGCTAAGACAGCAGTACTACTACTTCAGCAGTAGATCTGTAGGTCCTACAAGGGTATTTAGGTAAACCTTTTGAATGAGCAAATAGAAATAATATCAAATTTAGTAGCAAAAGGTGCCAAGATTTGTATTTGTCCCAACTACAAATATTCTTATGAAATGACATCTTACCAGTTCATACAGATGTTATGGACTTGGGAATTATGAGAGCTACTCATATGAGATGTTCATCATTACATCATTGTAGTAATAACAAAAAGCTGTGTGGTTTGTAGCCTGCGAAGGATATTGGACATGTGACTAGTATGCTAAAGCTGTTGGGTGTCTTCCTTGCACACTGTATGTCTGCTTAAGCACAAAAGTGTGGTAGTATAAATAAGACTTACGAGCACCAAAATTCAAAACGTTTTTGCTTTGGTCTGCTAAGTCAGATGTCTAGTCTTCCTAGCAGCTAAGTATTAGTGACCAGCTTGTGACTAATATTTTGTGGGAAGATAAGTACCCCTTTGGGGAGCTTCCTTACTTTTTTCTGTGAAAGTATTTTTCAGTTGTAACTTGTGCTTGTCAGGAAAATAAATATGCCCGTGGCAGACAGAAAATTTAGAAGGAAGCCCACGTGGCCTGTGTTTTCTGCCTTGGAGAGAGTAATGACATCCAGTCTGAGTAATTTAAAACTTTGTCTTGAAAACTGTAATCTAAATTTCTTGGCACACAAAACCATGGCTTCTGAGTCATCATCCACAGATCTTTCCCTTTAGTTAAAAGAAGAATAGAAATATTTCAAAAGTGGTAGTTCCTGACCTCTCAGTCCATCAATCTGATCTACCTTGTCCCTTTGGTGAGGCACCATGGGAAGCTGCTAAAGTCCAGGAAACCATCACACTCACCAAAACCAGACTTCAGGCACCCTCAGCCAAGAAGGGAGAACCACATCTTGTTCTTAATGAAGGCGAGGAAAATGTACATCAAGTGCTGATAAAGGAAGAAGTACCTGGGCCATTAATGGAGGTCCAGACATCTGATTCTAAAAAGACTATCAGACTAGAGACCCCAGTGAAAAAGTTCTAAAAGACTAAACATTGTCCTTCCTTTAACTTCCAGTTTGAAGGGATGCAGGGATGAGTGGTGCAACTTTGCCTGTGGACTGTTCAGGGCTTAGCAGTTGTTTCAGTCTTTTCAGCATTCCACCCCAGTGTCTTCTCAGTACTAGCATATGGTCAGAGCAGATCCAACAAACATCTTGGTACACAACCATTGTATCTAAGAGATTATCAGGAATTCCACTTCCCCCCAAAGAACCAGTCTTGTGTGTCCTAAATTCTAACAGGAATGTTATCTCAAGGTGTAATTGAACCTGTTCCCCCTTCCCAACACTGAACATGTTTTTCTTCAAGGATCTTGCCCCCACAATTCCCATACAATTCAAAACATTTTCATATCTATCTTTTCAACACTTCACCTTTTAACATTTTTATAATGCCTACTAATAATACTTATAATAATACTTATAATGGCTCATAGGCTCATAGGTTAGTACTAGGCTAACTGCCCTTATGGACCATAATGCATACTAATTGTCGTCATACCCCTCAGAATATTATTTATATCTACTCATTCCCATATTTTCTTAACTGTTTCACAGTTTTTCTGCTATGACTCTATGAAGCGTTTGTCCCTTCACAGGAAGCTTATCTGTATTTAATCTCTATAGAAGATATTGTACTTATACTTGTACAATACCTTGGTAAATGACAACTCCTTATATCCTTTATTGTCTTTTAACATTTTCACTCAAGTTGCTCCAAGGATCAATATAATAATATTCTTACATTATTTTCACATACCACACCCTTCTCTTCTAACAACCGCACCCTATTTTTAACTTCCATAACAAAATCTTGTTTTGCCTTTCATACACCGGCACATCTTCCGTTTTTCTTATCCTTTTATTTTCTTTCAGTTTTTGCCAAAAGAAATACTTCTGTAACATTATTCTAGCTGTCATTATCTACATATTCACTTGCATCCTTCTTAAGATCCAAAACAGACTTAATGATGCCATACGCACCACTGGGTTTGTTCATAGGTTCATAGGTTCATAGGTTCATACTAGGCTATCTGCCCTAGGGCATTTATAAGCTTAACCAGAATGTGTTTGGCTTTCGCCACCCATTTTAAATTTATTTTGCTATGCCCTTTTTCGAGGTTAGTATACTGTCCCTCTGTCTAACAGTGACACAGAAGTGATACCCGGGGTAAACCTACGATCTCCCATCCACTCATCAAGATTCCTCTTGAAGAGAGTCAATGAAGGACTCTGCCTAACCTGGACTGGGATTTTATTCCAGAGTGAAGGGAGTCTCTGGGTTATGAATCTGTCCCTCCAGCATGTCCTATTTATTTCAGTGCTGAGGTTCAAGTCTCTCGAGCGCGTAGCTCGATGGGATTTGGATTTTCTGAGGTGCAGCATGTCCATTAATTCCGGGTTGGACATGGCTTTATACGTCAGGCACAGATCGCCTCTGAACAGGCGGTATGCCACTGAGTAGAGCTGGGGTTTTTTTAACCGGGCAGCATATGGCATCTGTTTGAGCCCTTTGATCCTCTTGGTGAGGTACTTTTGGGGTCTTTCCAGTTGCTGCAGGTGTCTGGTAAGGTACATCCCAAAAGGGGCATTGTACTCAATTATGGGCCTGATGAGGGATGAGTAAAGAGGCACGATGACCTCCCCTGATCTAGATGTGAATCCCTTCATGATTAGGTGGGCTATATAAAATGTTTTTCTAACCACTTTGGCCACGTGGTTGTCAAATGAGAGATTGCTATCAACTTGGGTCCCCAGGTCCCTAATTACTTCTTCTGTACTTAATGGATTACCACCTATGTGGTAATTTGTGGCACTTTGTTTTGCCAAAGGGGATGACTATACACTTTTTGGCATTTAGCTTGAGGCCATGGCTCTGGCACCAGTTGTCTGTTTCTATGAGACCCTTTTGGAGGATGCTTGTGTCGGCTGGAGAGTCGATTATGGCGCCCAGTTTGCAGTCATCTGTGAACTTGGTCAGCCACAGTCCTTCCGTGTTGGCCTGTACCTCCGAGAAATATATACCGAACAAGAGAGGTCCCAGGACTGAGCCTTGTGGGACACCACTTGTAACTGGTTTGGAGTCTGACATG
This sequence comes from Protopterus annectens, assembly GCF_019279795.1. NCBI lineage: Eukaryota > Metazoa > Chordata > Ceratodontiformes > Protopteridae > Protopterus > Protopterus annectens. The sequence continues at coordinate 99,182,311 of NC_056725.1, read as the reverse complement.
GCTCCAGCAATTCTAACCATGTGGGTTCTGTCCTTGAGCCAGTTTGCAATCCATCTAGTGACATAGGGGTTTATATTTAAGCTGGTGAGCTTATCTATAATGCCCGAGTGGGGTATTGTATCGAAGGCTTTTGTGAGGTCCAGGTAGGCTGTGTGGACCACCTTCCCCTCGTCAATGGCCTTGGTGACTGTTTCAAAGAAATCAACCAGGTTTAAGAGGCATATATATAGACACACACACACACACACACACACACACACACACACACACACACACACACACACAGAGAGACAGAGATGATTAATTTAATATTCTATTTCTGCCAGTGTTTACAGTAATTCCTGTTTGTAGCAGTGTTTGGCTTCTCTTTATGATAAATGCTTGTTTATGCTGATTCTGAAGAAACTTTTAATATTTCTCTTAGAAATGCAGTGTGTATGTGTACTGTTTAGACACTAGGGGTTGTCTTGTGCATTCGGTTGGTATCCTGTTTTATTTTCATCTTTTGACAGGAAAATATTTCAGAACTTGGATTTTTTCATCTTTTATACATTTTTACTATGTGTATGGCTCTGCTGTGTTTGTTTTCAATGTTGGATTGCTATTTTACCATCATTTAAGTTATTTGAATATAATGTGAAGATATTACTATCTCTCTCTTTAACAGGAAAATATAGTTTAAGTTGCTATTAAACATTATTTGGCAGTTTAATGTGGTTAAAATGTGTGGAGCTAAATTTTAACACTGGTTTGAAATATTGGTTGCTTTGGTGTTTGGACTTTGTGTACTGGAAATTCTTTAACTACTGTCAGTTGTAAAAGAATTCTAAATACATTTCAAACTTTTTTTTGTGATAATAGGACAATTTAGCAGAGTTTAGCTGTGTGTAGACATACTTATTACTAGAAACTTTAAGCACCCATACTGTCATTTTGTTATTTTGCCTGGTATTTTCTCCTCTGACTTGATGAATCCTAACTCTGATTCACTTAAAAAGAGACAAAAAAATAAAATATGCCTCAGTCTATGGTTAGTGATTTTTGTCAAGGACACTGCTCATCCTGCAGGCCACCTACCTTTTGCCCCATTTCCCTCTTGTGTAGCTTTGCTGGTTACTGTGGAATGGGGTTTAGATGCATCCTTCAGGGCTATTCCACAACCTGGTGTAGGTAAGGGAGAACCAAACCCTTTAGGTGCCAGAGTAGTCTGGGGTAAGAGACCCCCTTGCCAGACATAATACCCTGTCCTCTGATATTTTATCTAATAGTGAAGTTCACAAGAAAAAGAAAAGCAGTGACATCATACAGCTGGTAATCAGATTATTGCTATTTATAAGGTTGATGTGGCTTCCTTGGCTAAAAGTGTTCTGCGGACAGCTAATTCTGGTGGCTGCCTTTCCATATGGCTCTTGTGCTAGTTTTGCAAGAGACCTTTATGTTGTTTCAGATAATAATAAGGAATCTGATGAGAGCAGGGGTGATTTCCTAGCTGACAATAAGTCCAGTTACTTTGATTCTTTGAATACAAACTATGGTTGAACACAACAAATGTACTTGAACGCCAAGGTATCACCAATAAGTGAACAAAATTCTCCTTACTTTTGTTAAAAGAAAACCAATTTATTCCATAACATATCTTTATTATGAAATAAATTGGTTTTCTTTCAACAAAAGTACGGAGGATTATGTTCACTTATTGGTGATACCTTGGCATTCAAGTACTTTGATTCTTTGGAAGGTGAACCTGAGCCTAAGTCCAAATAAGGGTTCACTTTTAGGTTCATAGGTTCATAGGTTGGCACTAGGGTATTGGCCATAGGACCTATACAAGCCTAGCCAAACAATTCCCTGGATATTTCTTCCCACAATATTTACTTCGCTGGGCCCCTGTCTAGCAGGGCGACTGACGTAATCCCCGGGGTGAATTTCCTATCTCCCATCCAGTCGTCAAGGTTCCTTTTGAAGAGGGCCAAGAAGGCGCTCTGCTTGACATGTATGGGCAGTCTATTCCAGTCTGGGGAGTCTCTGGGTCAGGAACCTATCCCTCCAGCATGTTTTGTTCATTGTGATGACAAGGTTTAGATCCCTAGAGCGTGTGTCTCTGAGGGATTGGGATTTCTTTAAGTGGAGCATGTCCAGCAGCTCAGGGTTTAACATGGCCTTGTATGTTAAGCAGAGATCGCCTCCGAGTAGATGATATGCCACAGAGTATAGCTGGAGTTTTTTTAGACCGTCAGCATAGGGCATCTGCTTTAGGTGTTTATTTCTTTTAGTGAGGTATTTCTGTGGCCTTTCCAGCTGTTGCAGATGTCTTGTGAGGTACATACCAAACAGGGCGTTGTACTCTATAATGGGTCTAATGAGGGATGAGTACAGTGGGACAATGACCTCCTTTTTTCTGGATGAAAAGCCCTTAGTGATGAGGTGTGCCACATAGAAGGATTTCCTGACTGTTGTGGCGATGTGGTTATCGAAGGTAAGACCACTGTCCACCTCTGTCCCTAGGTCTCTCATCACACTTTCGGTGTTTAGTGTACTGCCACCTATGTGGCAGTTCATAGGTACATGGTTTTTCCCAAAGAGGATAACTGTACATTTCTTGGCATTAAGCTTGAGCCCATGGCTCTGGCACCAAGCATCTGTTTCTGTAAAGCCCTTTTGTAGAATATCCACATAATATGGGGATTCGATAATGGCTCCCAGTTTGCAGTTACCTCCGAACTTTGTTAGCCAGAGTTCCTTAGTGTTGGCCTGTACTTCAGAGAAGTAGTTGCCAAACAAGAGCGGTCCCAGGACTGAACCCTGAGGTACTCCACTTGTCACTTCTCTGGAGCTGGATTTGGAGTCAGCTACTTTTACAGTCTGGGTTCTGTCAGTAAGACAGTTGGCAACCCATCGAGTAATGTAGGGATTTATGCCCAGCTTAGTAAGTTTATCTATGATTCCAGAGTGGGAGATGGTGTCAAAGGCCTTGGCAAGGTCCAGATAGGCTGTGTGGACCGCCTTACCCTCGTCCACAGCACTGGAGACTGATTTGAAGAAGTCAATCAGGTTCAGGAGACAAGATCAGCCCTTCACTAACCCAAACTGGAGTGGGGTCCAGTGTTTGAAGGTTACTAATGTCTTTGTTTATAAGTTCCATGATAATGCATTCCATGCCCTTGCAAATCAGGCTCGTCAGACTGATGGGACGGTAGTTCCCAGGATGCAAGGTGGATCCCCCCTTGTGGAGTGGGATAACTGTAGCTGTGCACCACTCAGTGGGCATGAAGCCTGAGGTGAGGCTATGATTAAACATGACACTTAGGAGAGGTGCCAGTTCATTTTGTAGTTCATGTAGTACACAGCCCGGGATGTCATCTGGTCCCATGGATGCTGTATTCGTAGCTTTGCTGTTTCTACCTGTGTGGCTGTGATTACCAGAATTTGGCAATCTTTTGGCATTTGGCAATATCCTTGGGATCATTATATTTAATGCCATTCTGTTGTAGCACAGAACAGATCTGAGCATTGCCATTTAGATTCTTGACATAACTATAGAATGCCTTGTGGTTGTCTTTGGAATCTTTGGCAATTTTATTTTCGTAACTAGCTTTAGAGGATTTTATGAGGGATCTCAGCTTCTTACTGAGGCTGGTAAGGGAGTTTATTGCATCCTGGGATTTTCCTCTTTTCTGCAACAGTTTCTTCCTTTTGTTGTATAGTTTGTTTATGGCAGGAGACCACCAGATTGGCTTCCTTTTTTTGGAGGAGAGCGGCTTGGTTCTATTTGGGGTGGCACGATTCATGCAAGAGTGGATGTGCTTAATAAGTGCCTTAGTGTAGGATTCAGCAGTTGAACTTTCAGCTCCCGTCTGCATGGGTGCCATGAAGTTTGTCATTTCTGACTTAAATAGCATGAAGTTGGCTTTGGAGAAGTTTTTTTATGGAGGTTTCCTTAGGGGGGGGCGGGGGGATGTGGATGTCAAGGGTGATTTGCTTATGGTTAGACCTGACCAATGAGGGGGTGACCACTGGTGTTGAACATCTATCTCCAATGTTGGTAATGACCAGGTCTAGGATATTGGAGCCACTGGTGGGACAATGGATTAGTTGATCCAGGGCATTGGAATTTATGAATTCCAAGAACCGTTGGGAAAAGGTGTTGGTACCCGAGTAGTTTTCCCAGTTAATGTCAGGGTAGTTGAAGTCATCCAGTATTAGGGTGTTTGGTTGTATCTTAATATTTTCCAGTATGTTTAGAAAGGTGTAGTGAGAATCTTGGGGCATGGTGGGGGATCTGTAACAAGCTACAATTTGGATTCCAGTCTTAACTAGTGATAGTTGCACCTGGAGAATTTCAGATGCATTGTGTTGGGAACTAGCCTGGAGGTATGAATATCCTTGGTGAATATGGACACTCCTCCACCTTTAGTGCTTCCGTCTTGGTTTGGTAAGAGTTGTAGCCTGGTAATTGCAGGGTTGCTCTCTGGAGTCGTGAACCAGATCTCAGTTACTGCACAGATATCGATGTTCTCCATTTTTAGGAGTGCTTCGAGAGAGTGCATTTTGAGGTTTAGACTTCTAGCATTGAGTAGCATTACCTTCAGATTTTGCATGCTTGTATCTGTTACTGTGGTGGTTTTGTCCTTTGAACCTTGCCTAAAAAGGCACTATAGGGCTGGCAAGAGGTTTAGCCAGTAACTTGAATCCCAGGGGTGACAGGTGCAGACCATCTCTAGCAAAGCATCTTGGTTTGTCGATCATGTCGTCCCAGGCAGACAGATACTGGATCCCCTTTGAATGACACCAGAAGCTTAGCCAATTGTTGAAGTCAATAATTTTGTCCTTATACTGTGGTATCATTTTGGTTGAAGGCAGGATGCTACTCAGGGCTAGGGTCATAACTGCCTGGGCCACCTGATCCAAGAGCTCTTCCATGTCTCTTTTCATGTAGTCCAGGGAGGTACGTCTCAAGTCATTCACTCCAACATGGATAATGACAGAGTCATATTTGTACTTGTTGTGGAGTGATTTGAGTGCATGTGTTATGTGGCAGATCCTGGCACCTGACAGGCAGCTGACTGTAATTTTCTCCTTGCTCAGTCTGGTGTGTGGGACATCAGTGTGCCTGACTTTAGAGTCACTTATGACTAAAGTGTTGGGTATGTTGTCTTGCCTGAGGGGCTTTTGTTGGGTGGCACACTGGTGTTGTGATGTATGCATCACTTTGGTTGTGACTGGTGTTTGCATTTCAGCTTCAGAGGTCCTTGTTGCTTGGGCAGGTTAATGTTAATGGCCTCCGCATATGTGGGTTTAGTGTTGCTATGTGCGGGTGTTGATGGTGTGGGTTTTGAAGGGCTTTGTGTTGCTTGAGGTGTAGTTCAGGTGTTAACCTTCTCCTCTTGACTGTCTAGCACAATCTTGGCTGGAGAGAGCTTTGCTTCCAGTTTGGCTATGTAAGTGCATCTCTCACAGGCTGTAGTCTTGGGTGGTAGGAGGAGAGGGTTGTCTGTGTACATGAGGCAGTTGCTGCATAGTACACATGATTACTAGATTTTGTGATGTTTTTGCTGGGGAGCAGTCAGTAACTATCCCAGAGCTAGACAAGGTATATAACTTTACAGATGACAAGATGCCCAATTCGGAGACTATCCCCCCTCTTTCTTACCAGCCTTGGAAGATGTTTATAAAGCTACCTGCAGGACACCAGTGTCTAATCCAGCAATCTCTTGAAAGGCTAAGAGAAAATATAGGTTCTTCTCAGATATGACAGGTCTCTTTCCTCATTTGACTGCTGACCCAACTGTGGTCTCCCCAGATGTCTGCACAAATAAAAAGTCCCTGGCTTCATCTAATTCATTATCCTTTGTAAAAAGGGAGAATGATTAGATAATCAAGACAAAAGGATGTCTCTATAATGTTAAATAATAATTGTTGCTCAACCTGTGTTCCACTTATTCTTTTTGCTTTTGTAAATTCCTTACTTTTTTAGGCCCTCTAGATACCTACTGTGACTATTATTCTATATTTCATTTGCTTTCATTGTTGCCACATCTCCGATCTTTATTTTACAACTATCCGACTAAGTTCAAATCTGACAGATTTCACAGGTGCTGTCCACACATTGGAACACTAGGACTGGTACCACTGGTGTCCAATAGTGGTAACAATGAACTCTTTACAAGCACAAACTCCTTCCTTCCCATAACAGCCTGTTGCTGCTGAATCCTCCAGATCATGTTGCCTTCATTCAGACAATTTCTCCAAACGGTTTGCGTGCTCAAAGAGATTTTTCAATGAAGTGTTGGACAGCTAAGTTGATTTTTTCTTAAACGTATTGTTGGAAATACAATCTCTAGGTAATGTTAGGCTTCTACAGTGCTTTGCTATTCTTTCCACCTTCATTTCTTACCATGCTGTCTCTTCTCCATTCCCTCTCCCTTCCTTGTCATAACTTGGGCTGTCAGCCTTATACTTACCTTACATTTTGTAGTGTACTTTCTTAGATAGACTTGTTGGTGTTTAGTCATTTAATGCTGAAAATTGTGACATAGGATTTGGATAAAGAGAGAAAGCCAGGGTTTAAAAAGCATAAATGTGGCCATAAAATACCACTGCAAAATCCCCACAAGTTGTGTTTGGTCTGCTTACGGGTTTCACATCTATCTAGTGACTTCAGTATTTGTAAGAAATTTTAGCTCCCGTATACCATCTGAATGCAGAAACAAGCTTGTTGCTAAGGGCATTCTCTGACCTGACTCAGCACAGATAGGAAGTACAGCATCACTCACCCAAGAGAAAAAGAAGAAGAATGTGAGGAAGGCAGAAGATCAGCTAAGGCATCTAGGATATCTATCCCTTCTCTCATGAGAGAGATGTCCAGTGTGGTCCCTTTAACCAAGCCATCTTCTCCTTGCTTATGAGAATCCGTTAGCACTGTATAAGATTTGACACAGAAATGGTGCACAGGTAGCTTATCATCTGAGAAGGAGCTCTTCAGACTGCTTTCATTTGAGAACCCCCCCCCCCCAAGTTGCTTCAGTTTGTTTTCACAGATCCCTTAGGAGCCCTGCACGAGTTTACTGGAAGCACATGATGTTGGCATTTGTCAAGGCCTGGCTTTAATAACAATATCATCTGGGCCCCAACAGTTTCCATGATGAGCTGAGAAGTTTTGCTTACCTCCCATCCTGCTATTCTTCCTCTAGGCCCAATTTCAGCACCAGTAGCAATGTAGTTGGCAGCAACTGTTACTATGAGTACTTCAGTAGGAATAGACCACAACTCTTCCACACTGACTGCTTAAGTGCTGTTGACATCAATGCTGAATTCTTTGACACTAACTGTTGCTAGATCCTTGGCAGTCGGCAGACTCGGCACTGTATCTTCAACACAGATTGGGCACTGAGAGCTTCGGTGCCATTCACAGTGTTGGTGTTGGCTCCTGAAGCCACAGCATCAAGTGCCAAGGGGGACAAGGTTGTTGATGTAGACTCTGGCCCTGGGCATTTCTGTGGATTCCACAGCACAAAAGGGAACTACCCCCTAATTCCCTTGTACCCATTGTATCAGCGGTGCTGATTCCACCTCGGGATGCCATAGAAGTTAGACACTTGAGCTGACCATCATCTTGACTCCCTCAGGACCAGAGGATTGCTCGGCCTATTCTGGTGAGATTCAGAGATCACTCTTCCCCAGGAAGCTCGGATGAAGATTTCCATCTTAGTCCTCCAAGGAAGAGAAAGTATAAGGTTAAGCATGTGGTCTTCTTGTCAGATTCTTCCACTACAGCTACAGAACTGGATAAAGGGAGGGTTTCCTCCAAGTCTCTGTATCATGAGGAGACAGGATCATGGCCAGTGGACCCCAACTTCTCTGAGTAATGAACCTTACATGACTCCTATAATTGCTTCTTACTCCAGCAGCATAGGTAGTACTTCCCCCAGTCAAACTGGTAGATGTGGTCTACAGTAAAGTGTGGAGGGAACAGTCCATTTCAAGAAAGCCCGGTAGAGTCCTTTGTCCGTACTGGGAACAAGGGGCTTCTTGCTGACTGTGTAATGGTAGCTACGGTAACCAAGAAGGATTCCTCACAAGACACCCAAGCTATCAGTCCCCCTAATAAAGAATTAGGGATGATGGATAGGTTAGGGAAGTGAGTGTGTGCATCCAGTATGTTGTCTGTCAGAGCACTGAACTACATAGTACATCTCCAAGCCTTACAATGTTGTTGATTATTTTTGAAATATACAATTTTTAATTATATTTATGTAATGTCTTTGATTTTCTTTTCAATTTTTTTCTGTTAAATCAAGCTTTTCTCCCAGGGCCTCCACCGAAAACAGGTTGTTGTGATCCCGTCTGAGTTTTCTGGTAAACAAATGTCAATAAATAAATAATTTAAGAAAGAAATTGCTTACCTTTCTTAAATAATGACTTTCTATAATGGCACTGTTGTGTTCCTCTGCATTGTTTCCCATTCTTCCCCCTTTTCTGATGCACTGCACATACGTAATGGACTTACATTCCCATGCTTGCACAGTACATCAGTGCTGTTCAAGAGATCAAAGGAGAAAAGAGAATATCCATTGCTGTTTTTTTTTCTTGCCTGTGTAAATGCAAGAAACCGAGACAAAGTGGAATGTAATGGGGGGGGGGGGGGGGGCAAAGTTCCAAAAATAGTCACATATTTTATTACTCTTATAAACTTAGAAAGTTGCTTGAAGGAAAGACTTTCTGTTAGCATGCATTTTCTGAAGGATATGAAGGCAAAATCTCAAATGTCTGTCATTATTTAATGACTTCAATCTCCGATCACTTACTAGAAAGCAAAATTTATTTTCTATGTGGAAAACACCAAAACTATGAGGCAAAAATCTGGACATTCTGCGAAGATCCGGACAGTTGAGAGGTATGAGAGTCTGCTGAGATTTTAAGGAAGGACAGCGCAGAAATGCAAGGAAAATTATATGTATGTTTCTGTTTCTTTACTTTTGCAGATTTTACCAGATTTTTCTTCTATTTTGCTCTGAACTCCACATCATATTTTAATAGAAAAGTCTGGCCACTCAGTGGAACTTTAGTAGACAGACTTTTTTCTATTGGTATATGCTCGATTTACAATGGGCAGTCTGAATGGGCTGTCCAGTCAATGTGCACATTTTTGAATGGCAGTGAGATATTATTGTATAATAGCAAATGGAAAAGGTTTTCAAGTTGGTGCCAACAACATAGCCAAAAGTCATTCAGGGCTAATTATTCTTTGGTTTTACAATATTTGTATGAGTTATTATCCTATGGCCTTTCTTATTCGTCTGTCAAGGTTCATTTAGCAGGCATTTCAGCATGTCTGCCTAGTACCCTCCTCTTTCAATGCAGTCTCATGCCAAAATGTTTTTGAAAGGGATTTTGCAGAAGAGGCCTCCAAGTAAACTGGTGACCTCTCCCTGGGATCTTAATTTTGTGTTAGAGAAGCTAACACTTGCTCCATTTGAACCAGCTAACCTGGATGACTTGACTTTCTTAACATGGAAAACAGTTTTGCTGATTGCTGTGACCTCTGCAAAAAGATTATCAGAGTCACAAGCCCTTATGGGGTGTCATCCCTATCTCATTTCCCATGGGAACAGAGTTTCTTTGAGAACTAATCCTTCTTTTATGCCTAAAGTGGTATCCAAGTTTGCTTTAAGCCGAACTATCCATTTCTCTATTTTCTTTCTTTAACCTAAAAAATTAGAGAGAAAAGGTACTTCATACCCTGGATGTCCACAGACAACTCAGGTAATATCTTGACAGAACTTAATCTGTCAGATCTTTGGATCAATTGCTCATTTCTTGTGAAGGTAAGGAGAAGGGACAATCTGTGTCAAAACAGACTATTTCCAACTCTTTGTCTAAGGCTATTTCCTTTTGTTACACTCACCATAACAAAAGTATTCCAGGCAGGGTCAAGGCCCACTCTACCAGGGCCTTGGCTTTATCTGTGGCTTTTTGGAATGGATCGGATTCCAGAAGTTATCTAGAAGCTGCTACTTGGTCCTCTGTACATACTTTTACAAAGCACTATAAGCTTGATCCTTTCTCTTGGTCCATGTGAAGCTTTGCTAGGACCATTCACCAAGGGCTCCCGAACTCTTCTCCTTCCACCTCTCAAGTGTACTAAGCTAGGGTAATCTATCTGTGCAGATAAGGCTACTGCAGCAGTGATTATTTGAACATCTACTATTATGGTAAGATTACTTACACAACCATACTTTCTTTCTGATTTAAGTGTCCTCTGTATAACATTATTAGTTGTCCATTAATATTCCAAACCAGTAAGTCAAAACTGTGCCATAGTAAGGATTATATTATATTCTACTTAACTTCTATTTCTTGTCTTTCTGTTTCAAACTGGTTATTATAGTCTGTTTTATCACTTTTTGTACCATTTTATATGTATTGTTCTATTATGTTGTTTCTTATTAAAACACACACCCCTCTCTCTCTCTCTACCCAGGAAATAAACAACATATTAACTATATACATATTTTTGAAATGCCATATACTCAGTACAAACAGTAGTGTAAATCGCATCCAGAGCTCTTTATAATTCTAATTCGGTTTGGTAAAGTAATAGGTATTATAAATCATTGATTTGTTTATATCCCCTGCCTGCAGTAATTAATTTCGAAGCTGTCCCACTATCGTGTTGCTAGTTAGCCAATGAATATTTCAGATGTTGTAGCTATTTTAAAAGGTCAGGCTTTATTATCCAGACACAGCAACTCTTTCTATTTCTCTTGCAGTCTAACAGAGCTTATCAAGGCAGGGAATTTACATTCAGAAAGTACATATAGACTTAGATCTTTCACACTATAGCATTTTGATTATGTCACATCCTTTTCCATATAGACATTTATTCTTTCTTAAGCAGTGTCCTCCTTCAATGTTGCCAGTGCACTGACGTTTATGGAATCTTCTCCTTATTTTGAAAACTGCTTCATCTTCTTGGTTTTATCCATCATTTTCTTTAGAAAAATTGGAAGGAACTTTGCAGGAAATCTCTCCTTTGAAGTGTCCAGAGCTTGTTCTGCACTAGTTGGCTGGTTGCTTGTACCCTCACCACACTTCTCCTGTCACCATCTGTTGTTTACTCTTAAGCAGTTCATCTTGTGCTTGTCAAGGGTCTTTTTTTTAATCTAAGTGGATGGAAGACTCAAAATAATGCAGGATACAATAACCTGAAACAAAGATGTTAAGTTGTCAAACTCGCCTTCATTCTTGCTGGATGGGTTCAGAGCCGATCCTCGGCTCCGACTCGGCACTTGCTAAGCTCGAGAGCTAATTTTACCAGCTCGAGGCAACCCTATATCCCATGATGCAAGGCGTGACTACCCCAGATCTCGTTTGCCGCTTCGCGAAGAGGTCTCCTTTTACCAGCTCAGGTAAAATTTTTAGTATTTTATACTAAAGTTCAGTCAAAAAAAATTTCCTTTTTTCCTGATTTCCTTTCTTAAGAGTTAGTGTTAACTGATATCTAACTATCTTGCCCTATATTCCCTTTCTCCTTTATATAGGGATAGTTTTTCCTCCCTTCAGGCCTTAAGCCTCCCTTCCATTAAATTTCTGTCAGGAAGTGTGTGTGTGTTTTTCAGTTTTCCCTATTTTTCAAGATAACTGTGTGACTGGTGTGTGTCTGTGTGTTTTTGTGTTAGACATACCATGTCAAAAGAAGTAAAGGTCTCAGGCTTCAAGAAGTGTGACTCGTGCTGTCAGAAAATGTCAGACGGTCACACTTCTTGTGTGTACTGCCTGGGGCCTTTACACCTGCAGGACTCCTGCGCTATTTGTCACTCCTTCAGCCAGAGAGTCCTGCAGGAACATAGAAACAAGTTAATTCTACGTGGCTTGTTGAAGCCAGAGGGTTCCCCGACCAAGACTGGGTTGGCAAAGCCCTCTAAGCCACCTAAAGCCCAGGCTGTGGTTATTAAGCCTTCGGCGGTGGCTCCGACTCCTTCGGAGTCGAGATCGGCTCCGGCTGGAGACGATCTTTCTACCTCTGAGGTAGTGGTATCAGCACCGCCTGGCTCCGATACACTTGCACCTATGTCAATGTTGGCTCCGGCCAGAGCCGACGTCTCCTTGACCAGGACTGGTGCCGATAAGCTGTCGGCTCCATCTGGAACCGAAGGGTCTTCGGCTCCGATGGCTCTTTCCAAGAAGAGATCTCGGTCCCCTTCCCTGGAGTCGATTCGCTCGGCTCTGGGATCTCCTCTACTTTCGGAGCGGAGCCATCGGAGCCGATCTTCAAGGTCTTCCAGGCTGTCAGACCATGACTTGGAGAGGGTGGTAAGTAGACTGCTGAAGTCACAGGCACTGGCCCAAATGCTCCATAGCCCGTCTCAGCAGACGACCGCTATTCCTCATCACCCTGAAATTCCTCCTCCGACTCTCCTTCAGAGTTCGGAGCCGGAGCTTCTCGGAACGTTGACCGTGGGTGCGCCGGAGCCGATACTTCCCCTGTCGGCTCCATCGTCTTCGACTCTGATTTCCTCCATGAGACCTTCCTTAGAGGGATCCGGTCGTCGGGTCTCCCTTGTCGGCTCCGAGGGGGCAAGTGGCATCGGACCCTTGTCCGACCCCGCTCTCCCTCTTGGAGCTTCGGCATTGGTGAGCTCGGCACCGACATCGGCCTCGGAGCCTTCTCTTTCTGTGGGACCGGGGATTCCTGTCTCTTCGGAGCGGGAGCCTTCTAGCCTCCCTGGGAGGGGAGCCTTTGAGGTGATGAGGAGTGTTCTAGCCCCGGAGCTAAGTCAACGGTCAATTCCATTAGCTCCTCCCTCTTCGGTGCCTGTTGATGTCTCTTGCCATTCTCTTGCTCCCGGACCCAGAGATCCATCGCCCCAGGTTTCCCCATTGGGAAGAACTTCCTCTTCCGAGGTTTCTCCTGATCCTTTCGGAGAACCCCCGCGTAAGAGGATGTGCAAGAGGGAAGCACACAGACTCCCCCGAGTCTACGACATCAGATACCGACTTAGATGAGTCGGAGGGTTCCCCACGGTCCCCCTCTGAGGATGTCTCCTTTTCAGACATCCTGGAACTCCTTAAGCAGAGGGGGAACTGGCCTTCCATTAACCCCTCCGAGGATGAGTCGGTATACCTGGAGGCTTTTGGATCTTGACCCTCGACCTCCTGGGGTGTCTCCGCCTTTCGACCCGTTCATGGAAGTGGTGGCTCGAAAGGCGTGGGCGGCCCCGGATTCTGTGGAACCAGTCCCTGGGAGGCCTTCTAAATTCATCACGGCCCCCGCAGACAAACAGTTTCTTACCAAGGGTGTCCCTGTTGATGCCATGGTGGTGGCGACTGCCACCAAGAAGGAACTTGCCGATCCTTCTGTACCTGTCCATCCTCCTAACAAGGACTCTAGGACCATGGATAGGTATGGTAAGCGGATGTTTTCTTCAGCGACCTTTGCTATGCGCTCGCTGAACTATCTCTGTCACTTTACCCGGCTTCAGAGAGACATTCTCAAGGAACTAGGTGAGGTAGTTCAGGATCCGTCAGCTGCTGGGGCTCAAGAAAAGATTGCCTCACAGCTAGGAATCCTAAATTCTATAACTAACTCCTCCATGCGGCTCATTTCTTATGCAGCCGATGGGGTGAGTAGAGCCGCAGGCACAGGAGTGGCACTTAGGCGTCAGTCCTGGATGCGGCTTTGTAATTTCGCTGATCCCTTTAAGGCATCCTTCACTAATACTCCCTTTGAGGGTTCGGCTTTGTTCGGGCCTCAGGTGAAGGACACATTGACCAGGTGTGAGCAAGATGGCAAGACTCTTTCTGCCGTAGGAGTCCATTTCTCCACCCCTTCAAGACCCTATCCCAAAGGTCAGAAGGGGGGGGAAATGTGGTTTCGTAAATCTCAGGGAGTCACGCCGGATACATGTGGTCAGTTTACCCCCAGAGGCAGAGGTGGTAATAACAATAGATGCCACCCTAGGGGCAGAGGGGGTCCGCAGAATCAGGGTAGCAGGGAGCCTCTCTCTGATAAACCCTTCCAGCATCCCTGAGGTGTTGCCCGACTGTCCACCCTTGGAGGCAGTTGGGGGAAGATTGTCGCTGTACCCAACAGCCTGGCGTTCCCTTTCTCAAGACAAATGAGTACAGTCGATCATATCCGAGGGTTACAATATCCCTTTCGAGAGATATCCCGTTCCTCATCAATCCCTTCCAGACGTTTCACCCGGTCTAAGGGAATTGGCAAAGCTGGAGGTATCAAAGCTCCTAGCAAAAAGAGCCATCCAACTAGTGCCAGCAGACCAAGTAGGATCCGGAATCTACTCAAGATTCTTTTTGGTCCCCAAAAAGACGGGAGATTGGAGACCAATCTTAGACCTCAGCAAACTAAACAAGTTTGTCAAGAAGGCAAGGTTCCGGATGGTCACGCTTCAGTCCATTCTACCCTTTTTGAGCAAGGACAACTGGATGTGCTCAATAGACCTTCTGGATGCGTACTGTCACATAAAAATTCACAGGCGCTCCAGAAGGTTTCTCTGCTTTCGGCTGGGGACCAGTAATTTTCAATTCAGAGCCCTGCCCTTTGGCCTCACTGCAGCCCCCAGAGTGTTTACCAAATGCATGGCAGTGGTCACGGCTCACCTGAGACGTCAAGGATTCCAGGTGTTTCCGTATCTAGACGACTGGCTCCTCTCTGCCACCACCAGGCATCAACTTCTCAAGGCCAGGGACTACACTCTTCACATCTGCAACCAGTTTGGGATCTCTATAAACTCAAAACCAAGTACTGAAGGCAATGTTTTTTAATTCGAAAATAAATCTAATAGCGACAAAACTCAAAACATCCAATACATCAAGCGCTTTCACCCAGGCTCTCCCAGGCTTTATCAAGATGTCATCTTAATAAAGCCTGGGAGAGCCTGGGTGAAAGCGCTTGATGTATTGGATGTTTTGAGTTTTGTCGCTACTAGATTTATTTTCGAATTAAAAAACATTGCCTTCAGCACTTGGTTTTCAGTTCGTGGACTTTTCTTGCTGTTTGCCAGTTTGGTCTTTTGCATTTGACTTCTTATCTCTATAAACTCCGAAAAATCTTCATTGTCTCCTTGCCAATCTATTACCTTTATAGGCGCAGAAGTAGACACTGTCGGGATGTCAGCAAGACTCACAAACCAAAGAATCCTGGACATCCAAAAGTATGTTCGGATCATACTACTCAGCAGAAAGATCAGGGCCAAATTTGTCCTGAAGGTGCTAGGTCTTATGGCTGCGGCCATCGTACTCCTTCCTTTAGCTCGCTTCCACATGCGTCTTCTGCAGTGGATGTTGTTCACCCAGTGGTCATTCCAGCAGCTTCCCATGTGCCACGAGATCTTTGTGATGCAATCTTGCAAGAGTCACCTAACCTGGTGGATGTCTTCTCCACAACTCCATCAGAGCCGACTGTTTGTTCCCCCAGTTCCGGTTGCCACAGTCACTTCGGATGCCTCTTTGATCGGGCGGGGGGGGGCATTATCAGGGCAGGATGGTCCATGGGACTTGGCAACCCATAGAATACCATCTGCACATAAATGTCCTAGAGATGAGAGCGGTGCTTTTAACGTTGCAAGCCCTCAGCGACTTTCTTCCTTTAGGGACTATTGCAGTTCAGACGGACAATATGTCCGTAGTCTGGTATATCAACAAACAGGGCGGGACCAAGTCCTATCCACTGTGTCGAAAAGCTCTCAGACTTTGGCAATGGGCAATCTCTTCTCATCGGTTTCTGATAGCAACGCATATCCTCGGGAAACCCAACCTATTAGCGGACAGACTGAGCAGAGCTATTCTCATGCCACACGAGTGGTCTCTCAAACAATCAGTAGTGGACGGGATTTTTCAGAAGTGAGGCGTCCCTTGCTGCGACCTTTTTGCTACACCCCAAAACAGCAAATGCCCAGACTTCTTCTCCCTCTTTCCACTTCCAGGCCATCCCCCCAGAGATGCTCTAACCCAGGATTGGCCCCGGGGACTTCTTTATGCCTTTCCTCCATTTCCGCTGATACCTCAAGTGATTCAGAAAGCTACCGTCTTGAGAGCCAAATTGATTCTCATTGCCCCTTACTAGCCTCGACAAATTTGGTTTCCGTCCCTTCATTGTCATCTATTGGTTCAGCCTTGGCATCTGGATCCAATTCCAGATCTTCTGACCCACCATTCGGGTCATCTGCACCAGGCCATTCATTCTCTCAACCTCACTGCTTGGTTGCTCCACTTCCTTCCTTAGCCAGGCTTCCTATGATTTCTAATCCCATGCGAGATATCATAGTAGCTTCTCTGAAGTCCTCTACCAGAAGGATTTATGCTAGTAAATGGTGGCGTTTTTCCTTCTGGGCAAAGTCTAGGGACATAGATCCCTTTACAGCTCCAGTACAGTCAGTCTTGGACTTCCTAGCTGAGATTTTTCAGTCAGGTTCTTCTTCCTCGACAGTTAAGGTTCAGCTGGCAGCGATCTCAAATTTTCATGTTGGCTTAGCGGATCAAAACATAATGTCTCACAAGCTTTGCAAAGCCTTTCTTAGAGGAATCTTTCTGCTGAAACCTCCAGTCAAAGATCCTCCTCCGGAATGGGACCTGAATTTAATGCTGGCATCCTTGATTCTGCCCCCCTTTGAACCGGCTGCTACATGCTCATTAAAGTTTATTTCCTGGAAGACGATTTTTCTGGTTGCTGTTACTTCAGCCAGGAGGGTGTCTGAACTTCACGCTCTCTGTGTCCGTTCCCCCATACTTGGTTTTCCACAAAGATAGAGTGTCTTTAAGAACTAATCCATCTTTTTTGCCCAAGGTTGCTTCCCAGGCGAATATTAACCAATCTATTGAATTGCCAGTTTTTTTCCCTAATTATTCTGGCAGAGCAGAACAAAAACTTCATTGTTTGGATGTCCATCGCCAACTCAGATATTACTTAGACAGAACTAAACAATTCAGAAAATCTGATCAACTGTTTCTTTCTTATGCAGAAAACAGAAAAGGTCTTCCGGTCTCCAAGGTGACCTTTTCCAGATGGCTGTCTTCTATCATTTCTCATGTTTATCTCCTTATGGGCAAACAACTGCCCTCAAAACCAAACGCACATTCTACCAGGCGCCTAGCCACTTCCACAGCATTTCAGGATAGGCTACCTATTGACACCATTTGTGCGGCAGCCACTTGGTCCACTCCTCACACCTTTGTCTCTCATTACAAATTGGACTTGGCCTCCAGGGACAGGGCTAGGTTTGGTTCCACAGTTCTCAAAAGTCTGTTCCATTGAGCCTCCCAGGATAGAGGTGCTAGGGACGCGGTCCCATCCAGCAAGAATGAAGGCGAGTTTGACAACTTAACATTAAGAAGTTATGTACATACCATAACGTTCCATGTTAGTTGTCTTCTCTCGCCTTCTTTCTTGCGTCCCTCCCTCCTTCCCCCTAGCCTGGACAGACCTTGAAATTGTACTCTTCTCTGGGTACTGTTCATTTTTTCTATGGACCTCCAGTAGGAAGTATCACTAGTCTTTAGTGGTTATTTGCTGTTTTTTCTTTCCACATTTAGTCCTCCTTCTTCCTTTCTGGGAAGAAGGTTACTGGCAGGGTTTTTTCATAGCTACCAAACGAGATCTGGGGTAGTCACGCCTTGCATCATGGGATATAGGGTTGCCTCGAGCTGGTAAAATTAGCTCTCGAGCTTAGCAAGTGCCGAGTCAGAGCCGAGGATCGGCTCCGAACCCATCCAGCAAGAAAGAAGGTGAGAGAAGACAACTAACATGGAACGTTATGGTATGTACATAACTTCTTATTTCATCTCTCTGCAGAGTGTAGCTTTTCTGTTAATCTGTGTTTCTAGTGAAAAGTCATTATCCATGTAAACTCATGTGTCTCCACCTTTAAAGACAAAATAGAAAGGACTTCCATCTTTAGTCAATATTGTCTGCAGTTTAATCAGTACTGGTCTTGAATGCTGATTTAGTCTCATGAATATTTTTTTCATGTGCTCTCTCTATTTCATTATCATCAACAGAAAGTCTAGTGCATGTCCTAACCCATTTTGTCATAAAGCCTTCACAGTGCTTCCCTTCAGTTTGTTCTGCTATTGCAGCAGGCCTCAAGTTGTCTCTGCATGACCTATCCTCTAGTTCAGCCAGTTTCTTTGCCATGTGCTCATATTTTATGTGCTGTTCAAGTGTTTTTTCTTTTATCTCATTTTCACCATTTTGCATATCAACTATTTTCCCTGAATGCCTGGTTAAAACATCTAATCTGATGTTGTCAATCTTCATTCATACTTGACTGCTGGATTTGGTTCCAATCCTTGGAACTGACTCGGCCGTTATATCAAGCTTGCACCAGCCAAAAACTCTCGAGCTAAGGCTACCCATGTTGCCTCTCTTCCCCTTTCCTCAGATCTTGTTTGCCACGTAGAAAATATGACACATCAGCTGTGCTGTCAGTTAAGTGCTATTTTTTTCATTATAGAAAATCTTTTTGTCTATCCTCTTCTACTAGTTTTGTCGTCTTATTTCCTAAAACTGTTGTTAGTGTACGTCTGTTTATTTTTTATTTATTTTACACTTGTTAACCGGGATAGTCTGACTGGATGAGGTCCATTTACAGTGGAGGCCCGGGGAGAAAAGCTCCACAAAAGTTATTAATGATTACAAAAATCAATGATTACATGAAGAAAAAACATAGAGCAAAAAATATAGTGCATTTACATACATCAAAACAAGAACTTTTAACATATGGTAACTAAATGTAGTAGCTTAGTAGCTGTGGCATATGTACAGTAGAAAAGACTGGAAAGAGCTTGGAGATCTTGTCATTTCTGTGTTGGTTAACCTGATTAGTAAATGAGAGAAGAGCGGAAGTTGTACTATGGTGTGGACAAAATCTGTGTTGTACAGGAGAGAGGAGGTTATGTGTGCATAGGAATTTCATGGCTTGAGTGTGACTACACCTCTCTAAAAGCTTAGATAAGGGAGGCAGAATGGCTATGGGGCAGTAATTAGAGAAGTCATAGGAATTACCACCCTTGTGGAGAGGTATTATGTATGAAGCTTTCCACAGTTGAGGGACATAAGCTTCTTGAATAGATCGATTTATAAGGATTGCAACGGGATAGGAAATAGAATCAGCGGCTATTTTTAGGAAGTTTGCAGGTATATTATCGGCTGCCAGGGTGGTTGGCTTAAGTTTTAGTAAAAATTATTTTATTGTAGAGGTGGAAACAGGTGAGAGAGTAAAGGGAGGCCTGTTATCAGGGTTTTTGGTTGATGTGGATGAAGAACTATTTCTAGATAGTAGGCTGGATAGTGACTGGATGGAATCAGTAAAGTGGTGATTAAATTGGGATGCTATGTCAGTGTTGTTATTGGAGGAGGTGGGCGCAGGAGTGGTAGCCTTACCAGGTTTTAAGAGGGAGTTGATAGCTTGCCAAAATTTTGGGGGATCTTTTGAATGTTTGTTTTGTATACCTAGGAAGTAGTTTTGTTTATCCTGATTAATATGTTTTTTCCCCTGATTTTTAAGCTATTGATAGGTTTGTCTAGTTTGGGAGGATTTGTCTTTTTTCCATTTTTTCCAGGCTTTATCTCTAGCCTTAAGTAAGGATCTAGTGTTCCTAGTTAGCCATGGGGCATAGTTAGCTTTACATCTAATTTTTCTAATGGGAGCAACTGAGTTAAGGATGTTGCTAAATGCACTATTAAAGTAGTTGACTGCTTGGTCTAGTTCTAGGGACCGTAAGGGTTCACAGTTACATTGTAGTAATAAAGTGTTCAATTCTTGTGGATTTAGTTTACGGTCATCTCTGATTTGCCTGTAACCCTGTATAGGGTTTGGTATGTTGGTATGCTTCCTCAGGAGAAAGGTAGAATGATGGTCACTTAGACCATCTGGTAGGCAGCCTATTTGGTAATTTTGCTTGGGGTGGTTGACTAGTGTCCAGTCAAGTATGGATTGTTTGTGGGATTTTTTTATCTACTCTAGTGGGATCTTAAATCAGTTGGGTAAATCTGTAGAAATTAACATGGTTGGTGGGGTTATTGGAATTACAGGATAGCCAGACGGTATTTATGTCACCTAATAGGATAGTTTCTTGTGGAGGTTGTCACTAACCCACTGTAGGATTTCTTCGATTAAGGGGGAGTTGTTTCCTCGAGGAATGTGACTACAGAGAATATTTTTTTGTGTGTTGTTTATGGCTAGGACTGAGCCTAAGGTTTCGGCATTTTGAAATTTTGGTAGAGGGGTTTGTAGAGGTTGGAGGTTGAGTGTATTTTTATAAAGGATTGCAACTTCACCTCCCTTCCTGCCGGTTCTGTCTAACCTTAAAATATTGTATCCAGGAGGGAGGATTTCTTCATTTAGGGTGCTAGATTTTAGCCAGGTTTCTGTTATGGTCAGAACTGTGTCTTTACTATAATTATACTGTTTCTTTTTTCATCTGATATGCTAGATTGTACTCTTATATTATGTAAATCTCATATGTCTGAATATATGGAGCTTTTCTCCCCGGGCCTCTGCTGAAAATGGGCATATACCCAGTCGGACTTTCCTGATCAACAAATGTAAAATAAAATAAAATAAATAAATATTAGGGAAGCACTGGGATATGAATACGTGTAGGTCAGAGATTTTGTTAGAGATGCTTCTAATGTTTATGTTAATGATTAGTAGGTCAGATTTGTGTTTCTTAGATAGTATGGAAAGGCATGGTCCTGGGTTTGGGTGTATGTCACCTGAGATGAATAGCCTTTTGCTGTAAGTTTTTATGTGTTTAATTGTTTGTGCTATTTCTGAGAAGTGTCTATTTGGTACTTTTTTGATTTGAGCTACTTGTATGTGGATTTTGTATATATGCTGCAAACAGCTGTTGTTAAATAGTGTGGAGCAGATAGGAAAATATATGTGTGGTTTTGAATGCATGACAGTATGTGTTATACGGAGTGATGTGTGGTGTTTTGTTGGTATGTATGGATGTGGTGTAGGTTAGGGTAATGAGAGTCAGGAAGAGAAGTGTAAATGTAGTTTTCATTTTAATGTGGGAGGAGAATTAGGGTGATTGGAAATTCCTAGTAGAACTATTGGGGAAGAAACAAAGGTATTGTTTTTTCCTGTAAAAAATGTATTTAATAGGGGTTAGATAGTGGGTATGTGGGTAAAGTACTATATGGTAGGTAACTGTTTAAGGGGATGGTCAGGTGATATGTGGTTAGATTTAAATGTTGGTATAGTGGGAATTGGGGGCAGGGTAAGAGAGTGGAGTGAGCCGAGCAGAGCGATGCAAACGGAACGGGGCCCGAACCAGACCGTGGAACTGCAGAGACAATCTGTTTGTGCTGTTCAGGAGAGAACAGGCAAACAACATGCATGGTAAGAAAACATTTAAAATGAAGTTCCCTTGCACTATTCTTTTCCCTACTATTTAACTTTGACTGCAGGAGTGTATAGGGAGGCCTAGAATATGATTGCCAGTGCTGCTGGTTCCCAAGTGGGTGACTATCATTTTGTATTTGTTTAGGAGGAAATAGTTAAAAGACAAATCATAACCTTGTTCCCCTTTAAAACAGAGAAATTCAAAGATTTTTATGTAAACTGCTGAGGTTTCAGGATAGTCTATACAGCAGTCTCAACATTGTGAGTCATTCAATGGGGCGGGCAGAGTTGGATGAGAAGACAGGAGAGAAAGGTTCCTTGTTCCCCTTTAAAACAGAGAAATTCAAATATTTTTATGTAGACTGCTGAGGTTTCAGGATATTCTATAAAGAAGTCAGCGTTGCAAGTCATTCAGTGTTGTCTCAGCATTGCAAGTCATTCAATGTTGTTAAAAATTAGTATCTAAACCACTTTTTCTTACCATTTAGGTAGTCTATCTTAACGTAGTTGGTATAGGCCCCTCCTTTCCTCTACCTTCGGGAAATTCTTGATACCATTGCTGGTATCGTTTGAATTCTCCTCCACTTTTTTCTTACCATTGTTTTGGGTATTTTAGATACCATTGTTGGCATATATATAAAAATAAATTCTTTATCTTTACTTCTTAGTTCCTTGAGTGTTTGTGTCTTGGGTGTGTGTATGTGTATCTGTGCACGTGCCTTCTTGTGAAAATGGCAGAAAAGCAGAAGGGAACCTCAGGGTTCAAACAATGTAGGGACTGCAGCAGAAAGATTACCAATTCTGACGGGCATCTTTCATGTGTTTATTGTTTTGTTGTCACTCATCTTAAGTTACAACCCCCATGTGAACTCTGCAAGGGGTTCAGTGCTCGCACCCTTGCAGAGAGATGGAATGAACTCATTCTAAAGGGTTTACTAAAATGCCCATTCAGTGAAGCTTTATCTGAGATGGAGACATCTAAATCTCCAGGGCAGAGTCTGAGAAAAGAGCCAATTTGTATCATCATCTCCTAAGGTACACGAGTCTAAGTCTTCTGAGTCTCAGGTTCCCACCCACTCATTGGAACCAAAACCTAAAGTTCCAAAGACTATATCAGCTCCTGCTCTATCACCGAAATCTTCAAAATCTCCCATGGCATCTGTTGTTGAGACTACCCAACCTCCTATGATGCTGACCTTGTCTTCAGTATTAACAGCCTCCTCGGCACCAGCAATGGTCTCCTCAAATTTGTTGGTTCCATCTTCCCCAGCCAAGCGAGTACCTGTTCATCAAAGTACCGTGCCAGAGGTTGAAGTACTAACCACCCCAGTTCCAGGTACTCCCCATCTGTAGATCCCTTTTTGGGTCACCAGTTAAGCCCATTTGTAGAGAGACCAGAATCACCTTTGGGGATGTCCATTTGCTCCTCCAGGAGTCTTTCAGAAGTGGACATAGTTAGATTGCTGGATCAACTCTTGGCAGCCAAGCGTCTTTCAGCTCCCCCTTGCATCTTCCTACCTCTGGAGCCAAGGTTTATTCTTCAAGGACTCCCACTTATCTTCCTACTTCAACTTCTCCATAGGTCTTGGAGCCCACGACTTTGACGTTCTTGATGCCAACTACTTTGTTGTCGATGGTGGATCTCACCTTGGGTACCAGAACCGACTATGTGGCTCCTTCACAGCCATTGCACACTTGGGACCATGATTTGGCTGCTGGATCCGGGATCTCTGGATCGGCTCTGATTTTTGCCACTGCGATGTCTATGGTCCCAAATAATACCCTGGCAGTTACAAGTCCTCTCTCGGCTCCAACTCGGGGGGGGGGGTGGCTCACCTAAGCAGGGTGTGATCCTGGTTCCAAGGTTGTCTTTTTTGGTTCTGGGTTCCCATCCCTCTTCAGATGGGCCTGCCTTACAGATTATTGAGAGAGCCCTAGCCTCAGCAGGCCAACAGTTAGCACCATCCCCATCAGAGTGTCACATTTATGTATCTTCTGGCTCACAGCTGTCACAATCTGCTATCTTGGGGCAGCAGGCACAAGAGCAGCAAGATACCCTGTTTCAGGGTCCCCTATCTTTGGAATCCTCCTCAGACCTTCCCTCTGAGGAGCCACCCCGGAAAAGATCATGCAAGAAGAAGCACCTGGAGTCTCCTGAACACTCACTCACTGAGGAGACACATTTTGATGAAGGGGAAGGCTCCTCATGATCACCCCCTGAAGATGTCTCCTGTGGAGACATCCTAGGAATTCTGAAACAGAGGGGTGATTAGAAGTCCTCAAACCCATCCTCTGAAGAATCTGTCTTCTTTGCAGGCTTTTCATGCCTGGCCATCTACTTCTTGGGTGATCCCCCCATGCAGATGAACTAATCCATCTCATCATGCAGTGTGCATGGAAGGCTTCTGACACCATAGCGTCAATCCCTTGGAGACCTGAGAAAATTATCTCACCCCCAGAAGATCAGCCCCACTGGTCGAAAGGTCTAGCAGTGGATGCCATGGTGGTGGCAGCAGCAACAAAAAAGGAAGTCGTCGAGGAGAGTTCAACTGTCCATCCTCCAAACCAAGAGTCTCGGATGATGGACAGATTTGGGAAGTGGGTGTTTGTTTCATTGACCTTCGTTATTCTGTCTTTGAACTTCTTGGCACACTTTACCTGACTCCAAAGGGATCTGATAACTGAGCTCTCAGACATCTTAGCGGGAACAGTGTCTGATGAGGTCTGGGATAAGGTTGCCTCCCAGCTTGCCACCCTAGAGTCAATTTCCAACTCATCTATGCAGGTTATTGCACATACAGTCAAAGGGACGTCCAAGGCAGCAGGTACAGGCATTGGCATTAGGCGCCATGCCTGGATGCGCTTGTATGATTTTGCGGACACCTTTAAGTCTTCCTTTGTCAATGCTCCAGTGGGCACTACTTTGTTGTTTGTCCCAAAAGTCAAAGACACATTAGCCAGGTGTGAGAAGGATGGAAAGACCCTTTCTGCTGTGGGGAGGTGATTTTACACTCCTCAGCTACCTTACTCCAGGAATCAAGGGAGTGGAAAGATGTGGTTCAGGAAGTCCCAAGGGCCTTTTTTGGATACACATTGTGAGTATCCCCTCTGGGGCAGAGGGAGGAACTCTTCAGATGCCCCTCCCATGGCAGAGGGGGGCCCATGTAATCAGGGTGCCAGAGATTCCTTCTCTGGGAAAACCTACCAGCGCTCCTGAGCTGCGGCCCGATTGCTTACCTCTGGAAGCAGTCGGAGGAAGATTTTGCCTGCACCAATCAGCCTGGCTAGCAATAACATCAGACTGCTGAGTGCAGACGATAATTACCAGAGGTTACCACATTCTCTTCATTCTTTGCCCCAAATCACAAAAGTGAATCCCTGATGTTCCACTCAGTCAGAGGGATATAGCAGCACTAGAAATTCAAAAGCTGCTTTTAAAAAGAGTCATCCAGACAGTCCCACCAGACCAGATAAGATCCAGATTTTATTCAAGATTCTTTTTAGTACCAAAAAAGACAGGGGACTGGAGGCAAATCTTAGACCTCAGTATTTTCAACAAGTTTGTACGACAAACAAAGTTCCGGATGGTCACGGTTCAGTCTATCCTCCCTTTTCTGGAGAAAGACAATTGGATGTGCTCTGTAGATCTTCAGGATGCGTTTCACCACATAAAGATGAACAAGCACTCCAGAAGACTTCTCCACTTCTGGCTAGGAGCCAGTCATTACCAATTTTGAACACTGCCCTTTAGTCTCACCACAGCCCCCAGGGTGTTTACCAAATGCATGGCAGTGGTAGCAGCTCACTTAAGGCTACAGGGATTCCGGGTGTTTCCATATTTAGACAACTGGCTCCTCACTGGCCTCACCAGGCATCTGCTGCTTTACACCTTGGACTACGTTCTAAGCCTTACCAAGTCCTTGGGCATTTCAATAAACAAAGAAAAATCTCAACTATCTTCCACACAGGACATAGAATTCATCAAAGCAAAGCTAAACACAAAATCTTGCATGGCTTCCCTGTCTCATCACAGACTGGTAAAGTTAAGATTGCAACTGCAAGTGATACTTTTTCAAGATAAGGTTCATGCTTGCCTAGTCTTGCAACTTTTTAGGTCCATGGCAGCGACAATCACTTTAGTTCCCTGGCAAGGTACCACATGAAGCTACTTCAATGGCTCTTGGTGTCTCAGTGGTCACTGTTAACTCACCCAATGTCACTTCTAGTCCTCATAACAAACCACTGCAGACAAGATTTACTTTGGTGGATGAAGCCAAAAGAGAGCTTATGGAGTTGACCCTTCTCCCCCTGTCAGCCCAAGGCCATAGTGACCATGGATGCTTCCCTGATAGGGTGGGGGGGGGCATTTTCAGGGAAAGACAGTCCAAGGTACTTGGTCCCCTCAAGAGGTCAGTCTGCATATCAATGTCCTAGAACTGAGGGCAGTGCTTTTAGCGCTGCAGGCATTCCAGTATGTCCTTCCTTCAGAGACAATTGCAATACAGTTGGACAACATGTCAGTGGTCTGGTACATCAGCAAACAGGGGAGAACCAGGTCCTATCCTCTATGTTGGGAAGCCCTAAGAGTTTGGCAATGGCAATTGCCTCCAATTGCTTTCTCATAGCAACACATATCTCAGAGAACTCCAGCATAATTGCAGACAAACTGAGCAGATGTATTCTCCTGCCTCATGAGTGGTCTCTCAATCATGATGTAGAGATGAAGATCTTTCTTTGATGGGGTCAGCCATGCTTCAACCTGTTTGCCTCTCCGATAAACCACAAATGCAGCAGCTACTGTGCCCTAGTCCCCCCTCGGGAGGAGTCCCTTAGAGGCTCTTCTCCACGATTGGCCCCGGGACTTCTTTATGCCTTCCCTCCAATCCCTCTAATCCCCCAATTACTGAGGAAAACCCAACAGTTGAGAAGCAAAGTGATTCTCATCGCACCTTATTGGCCCCGTCAAGTCTGATTCCCTTTTCTCTTGCCCCATCTACTTCATCGCCCATGGACTCTGGATCCGACCCCAGATCTGTTATCTCATCCTCAGGGCTTGATTCATCCCAACCTACAAAATCTCAAGCTGACAGCTTGGTTTCTCGACTTCCTGTAATTGCCAGGTGAAATATTTTGTCCTCCCCATTTCAAAAGATAATTCTTGCTTCTCATAAACCATCCACCAGAAAACTTTATATTAGCAAATGGAAGAGGTTTGTTTTTTGTTCTGATACAAAAGATCTTGATCCTTTATCGGCTCCAGTTGATAAGGTCTTGGATTACTTAGCCACCTTACTTCAATTTGGAGCTTCAGCTTCTACCATTAGAGTTCATTTAGCTGCTGTTTCCAATTTTATAATGGATTTGATGATCACTCTTTAATGTCTCACCGTGTTTGTAAAACATTTCTTAAGGGTGCTTTACATTTTAAACTGCCTTTCAAAGATCCTGTAGCAGCTTGGGACTTAATGTTGGTCTTGGAATGCTTGGTTCATCAGCCCTTTGAGGCAGCAGTCTCTTGTGACCTCAAGTTTTTATCTTGGAAGACCCTTTTCCTAGTAGCTATCACCTCCACCAAGAGAATTTCAGAGCTACAGGCTTTGTGTGTAAAGTATTCGTATATCATTTTTCACAAAGAGAGAGTATCCCTCAGAACTAATCCTTCCTTTCTGCCTAAAGTAGAGTCAGACTCCAATATCAATCAGACTATAGATTTACCAGTCTTCTTTCCAAATTTCTCAAACAAGGGAGAATATTGCTTGCATTTGTTGAATGTTCACAGACATAAAAACTTGAAAGGACAGTGAAAGTAGAATGATCCACAATAGAGGCAATGAAAACTAGCGCTTTCTTTCACTTTATTTTCCTTGAACTTCTTCAGAAACAAAGACAACAAGCCCCCTCATGCTTGAGTCTTTTATAAAGTACTTACAGGAAATGATGTCATCAATTGACTTTCTCTATCAGCAGTAAAAAACTATTTGTAACAGTAAATGAATGCAGTTGATACCATAAATATTAAATCAATACAAAACAATCATTAAATTCATATCTAATTGCATATACTGCTATAATAAAAATCTGAAGGTTGACATACAAAATGCACAATTCATTGTCAAACAACTCCATTCATATCATTGCAAAACACCACATACGGAACGTGATGTTTGCATTTGTCAAAAACAGTTCTTGTACCAATATGATTCACCTAAATTTGTGAAAAACTATCCTTTTTGAATTGTTCCTTAGATATATCTAAGGAACAATTCAAAAATGATTGTTTTGTATTGATTTTTTATATATTGTGGATTATAGAATGGTATTGTAATGTTTTTAAGAAAGTATGTCAGTTTTATGTAAAATGAGTGACAAAAAAGTTAGTATTTCTTTCATTTTGCAACTTTATCTGTCAGGTTTGATAGCTTAAATCTGATGTTTTCAAACAAGCAGATAGTAATAACACACTAAATATAATGTATAGTTAAGAAGATATAATATTTATGGTATCAACTGCATTCATTTACTGTTACAAATAGTTTTTTACTGCTGATAGAGAAAGTCAATTGATGACATCATTTCCTGTAAGTACTTTATAAAAGACTCAAGCATGAGGGGGCTTGTTGTCTTTGTTTCTGAAGAAGTTCACGGAAAATAAAGTGAAAGAAAGCGCTAGTTTTCATTGCCTCTATTGTGGATCATTCTACTTTCACTGTCCTTTCAAGTTTTTAAGTTTGTTTTTTCGGCTTAGTCCGAAAGTTGTACGTGAATGTTCACAGACAATTACATTTTTATTTAGACAGAACAAAATCATTTAGGAAATCTGAGCAACTGTTTCTGTCTTTTTCTGGTACTAGACTGCATAAACCAGTTTCAAAAGTTACTCTGTCAAAATGGTTAAGAGACTACATTACATTTGTTTATGGTCAAAATAAACTAAATTTACCAACAAAAGTTAAAGCTCATTCTACCAGAGCAATTTCCACTTCAGTAGTTTTTCATTTCAGAGCTTCGATGGATGATATATACACAGCCGTAACTTGGACTACTCCTCATATCTTTATCACTCATTACAAATTGGATATGGTCTCCAGGGGAAGAGCATCCTTTGGCTCTATGGTGCTCAGGAATATCCTTCCTTAGAGCCTCCCAGGATCTAAAGCAACTGAGGACTCTGTCCCAACAGTCAAGTATGAATGAAGATTGACAACATCAGATAAAGAAATTATGTCTTACCATAATTGTGTTGTCAATCTTCATTCGTTCTTGACATCCCACCCTCCTGCCCCCTCTGAAAGATTCCTGAAGGTTCGGAAATAGTCCTGGGATCCTAGTAGGGTTGTTGCTCAGACAAAGCTTCCATGATTTTCTTCATGATAGGCAAACTCAATCTGAGGTAAAGGGAAGAGAGGCAGTATGGTAGCCTTAGCTCTAAAGTGTCAGTCTGGTGCAACCTTGATATAATGTCCGAGTTGGTATAATTGCAAAGTACCTTGCAAAGGTAAGGGAAAACAGCTCTTATACTTTACAAAAAAAGCACCTAAACAGGCATGTCCAAGGGTCAGCTTCCGGTGAATCCTGTCCACCTGGTGAATCTGGACATACTGGGGCAATGTGGCAACTGCCTCATGAACACAGACAATCCTCTCCTCCTACCACCCAACACTATAACCTGTGAGAGATGCACTTACATAGCCAAACTGGAAGCAAAGTTCTCTCTGGCCAAGATTGTGCTAGACAGTCAAGAGGAGAAGGTTAACATCTGCACTACACCTCAAGCAACTCATAGCCCTTCAAAACCCACACCATCAACACCCACACATAGCAACACTAAACCCACATATGCGGTGGCCCTTAACATTTACCTGCCCAAGCAATAAGGACCTCCGAAGCTGAAACGCAAACAAACACCAGTCACAACCAAAGTGACACATAGCTCACAACACCAGTGTGCCACCCAACAACAGTCCCTAAGGCAAGACAATGTACCCAACACTTTAGTCATAGGTGACTCTATAGTCAGGCACACTGATGTCCCACTCACCAGGTTGAACAAGGAGAAAATTATAGTCAGCTGCCTGTTGGGTGCCAGGATCCGCCACATAACGCATGCACTCAAGTCACTCCATAACAAGTACAAATACGACTCTGTCATTGTCCATGCTGGAATGAATGACTTGAGATGTACCTCCCTGGACTACATGAAAAGAGACATGGAAGAGCTCTTGGATCATGTGGCCCAGGCTGGTATGACCCTAGCCCTGAGTAGCATCCTGCCTTCGCCTAGAATGATACCACAGTATAAGGACAAAATTGTTGACTTCAACAATTGACTAAGCTTCTGGTGTCATTCAAAGGGGATCCAGTATCTGTCTGCCTGGGAAGACATGATCGACAAACCACAATGCTTTGCCAGAGATGGTCTGCACCTGTCACCCCTGGGATACAGGTTACTGGCTAAAGCTCTTGCCACCCCTATAGTGCCTTTTTTAGGCAAGGTTCAAAGAATAAAACCACCACCGTAACAGATACAAGCATGCAAAATCTGAAGGTAATGCTACTCAATGCTAGAAGTCTAAACCTCAAAATGCACTCTCTCGAGGCACTCCTAAAAATGGAGAACATCGATATCTGTGCAGTAACTGAGACCTGGTTCAAGGCTCCAGAGAGCACCCCTGCAATACCAGGCTACAACTCGTACCACACAAAACCAAGACAGAAGCACTAAAGGTGGAGGAGTGTCTATATTCACCAAGGACATTCACACCTCCAGGCTAGTTGCCCAACACAATGCATCTGAAATTCTCCAGGTGCAACTAACACTAGGTAAGACTGCAATCCAAATTGTAGCTTGCTACAGATCCCCCACCATGCCCCAAGATTCTCACTACACCTTTCTAAACATACTGGAAAATATTAAGATACAACCAAACACCCTAATACTGGGTGATTTCAAATACCCTGCCATTAACTGGGAAAACTACTCAGGTACCAACTCCTTTTCCCAACAGTTCTTGGAATTCATAAATTCCAGTGCCCTGGATCAACTAATCCATTGTCCCACCAGGGGCACCAATATCCTAGACCCGATCATTACCAACATGGGAGATAGATGCTCCACACCAGTGGTCACCCCCTCATTGGTTAGGTCTGACCATAAGCAAATCACCCTTACATCCACATCCCACCCCCACCCACCAGTAAGGAAACCTCCTTAAAAAACTTCTCCAAAGCCAACTTCATGCTACTGAAGTCAGAAGTGACAAACTTCATGACACTCATGCAGACATGATCTGAAAGTTCGACTGCAGAATCCTACACTAAGGCACTGTATGAGCACATCCACTTGTGCATGATACGTGCCTTCCCAAATAGAACCAAGATGCTCTTCTCCAAAAAAAGGAAGCCAATCTGGTGGTTCCCTGCTATAAACAAACCATAGAACAGAAGGAAGAAACTATTGCAGAAAAGAGGAAAATCCCAGGATGCAAAAAAACTCCCTCACCAGCCTCAGTAAGAAGCTGAGATCCCTCATAAAATCCTCAAAAGCTAGTTACAAAAATAAAATTGCCAAAGATTCCAAAGACAACCACAAGGCATTCTATAGTTATGTCAAGAATCTAAATGGCAATGCTCAGATCTGCTCTGAGCTACAACAGAATGGCATAAAATATACTGATCCCAAGGATATTGCCAATAGCCTGGCAGATCGATTTAGTGCCAACTTCACCCCCCCCTCACCCCCTAAAGGGCCCATCTCAATACCAAAAGATTGTCAAATTCCGGTAATCACGGCCACACAGGTAGAAATAGCACTCTCCAAAGCTAAGAATACAGCATCCGTGGGACCAGATGACATCCCAGGCTGTGTACTACATGAACTACAAAATGAACTGGCACCTCACCTAAGTGTCATGTTTAATTATAGCCTCACCTCAGGCTTTGTGCCGACTGAGTGGCTCACAGCTACAGTTATCCCACTCCACAAGGGGGGATCTGCCTTGGATCCCGGGAACTACCGGTCCATCAGTCTGACAAGCCTGATCTGCAAGGGCATGGAACGCATTATCATGGAACTTATAAACAAAGACATTGGCAACCTTCAAACACTGGACCCCACCCAGTTTGGGTTTGTGAAGGGCCGATCTTGTCTCCTGAATCTGATTGACTTCTTCGAATCAGTCTCCAGAGCTGTGGACAAGGGTAAGGCGGTCCACACAGCCTATCTGAACCTCGCCAAGGCCTTCGACACCACCCCCCACTCTGGAATCATAGATATACTTGCTAAGCTGGGCATAAATCCCTACATCGCTCGATGGGTTGCCAACTGTCTTACTGACAGAACCCAGACTGTAAAAGTAGCCAACTCCAAATCCAGCTCCAGACAAGTGACAAGTGGAGTACCTCAGGGTTCAGTCCTGGGACCACTCTTTTTTGGCATCTACTTCTCTGAAGTACAGGCCAACACTAAGGGACTCTGGCTAACAAAGTTTGCAGATGACTGCAAACTGGGAGTTATTACTGAATCCCCAAATGATGTGGATATTCTACAAAAGGGCCTTACAGAAACAGATGCCTGGTGCCAGATCCATGGGTTCAAGCTTAATGCCAATAAATGTATAGTTATCCCCTTTGGAACAAAACATGTACCCATGAATTACCACATAGGTGGCAGTACACTAAACATCGAAAGTGTGATGAGAGACTTAGGGACACATGTGGACAGTGGTCTCACTTTCTATAACCACATCGCCACAACAGTCAGGAAATCCTTCAATGTGGCACACCTCATCACTAAGGGCTTTTCATCCAGAAAAAAGGAGGTCATTGTCCCACTGTACTCATCCCTCATTAGGCCCATTATAGAGTATAATGCACCATTTGGTATATACCTCACAAGACATCTGCAACAGCTGGAAAGGCCACAGAAATACCTCACTAAACGAATCACAGGCCTAAAGCAGATGCCATATGCTGACCGTCTAAAACAACTCCAGCTATACTCTGTGGCATATCATCTACTCAGAGGCGATCTCTGCTTAACATAACAAGGCCATGTCAAACCCTGAGCTGTTGGACATGCTCCACTTAAAGAAATCCCAATCCCTCAGAGCCACACAAACATGCTGGAGGTATAGGTTCCTGACCCAGAGACTCCCCATACTCTGGAATAGACTGCCCATACATGTCAAGCAGAGCGCCTCCTTGGCCCTCTTCAAAAGGAACCTTGATGACTGGATGGGAGATAGGAAATTCACCCCTGGGATTATGTCAGTCGCCCTGCTAGACAGGGGTCCAGAGAAGTAAATATTGTGGGAAGAAATATCCAGGGAATTGTTATGGCTAGGCTTGTATAGGCCCTAGGGATGATAGCCTAGTACCAGCCTATGAACCTATGAACCTAAGGATCGGAACAGAAATCAACAGTTAAGAATGAATGAATATCGACAACATAGATGGAATGCTATGGTAGGACATAACTTCTTTTTTTCTTGCAGACGTCTGTTATTTGTCTGTATATGTTTTAACAGAATCCCATTCTTTCCTGAAAATCTCACAGTGCATTTGGTCAAGTTTTCTCTGTAGGGTGACTGAAGACTTTTTTCTTTCAGGTGCCATTACAATCTGCTTTTCCAATCTCTTTTCTACCCCACTGCTTTCAGTCTCCTGCTGAATTTTCAAAGTTGCTCTTCCGTTTAATTTTTTCTTTTCCTTTTTGACCTACTGGTCATAATAGGCACTTCAGCTACCAATTTCTCATAATTTATAGTAGTTTGTAGGCTTTTACTACTTTAAGCTTTTGACTGCCCAGAGCTCTGTTTTTAGCTGTTTACACTGCTGCTGCCATCTTGAAACTTCTCTCTGCTTGTTATTTTTAGTATCTTTAAAGGTCAACAAAACTTTCCCGAAAGACACTTTTGTTTCTCTTTTACCATCCATTAAATATTCTGTTCCTCTAAGGGACTAATATTTTATATTAGAAAATGTAATGCAAACCCCTTTTTGATCCATCCATCTGCAACTGCTGATCTCAGATTTGATTCTTAGAAGACTCTATTCCTGGTGGCTGTTTCCTCTGCCATGAGAATTTCTGAACTACAACATCCTATTTCATCAGTCCAACAGTTGGGCTACCAAGCTGCTCCTCAAATCCTATCCTACCATTAACTAGTGCTCTAGGGCCTTGAGCTCCTTTCAGACTTTCCCATATATGCAAATATTGTGTTATGGTCATGGAAAAATATCATTTGTGTTTTCATCTAAGTATAGTGAACATATTAAATTGTATTTATGTTTTTGGATGACATTTTTTTATTATGCCCAGGTGTGCTAAATTATTCTTTTACGTATTTAGAAACAACCACTAATTTTCTAAGGTTCGTATATGTTTTTCCAAAGATGTTACTAATTACTTAGATGTTACAATCAGTAGGGACAATGTTAACAGGAGGTTTGCTCAGCTATACAGTATATAAGAAATCCACATATTCAAAAGCTTACCTACGTTTTAATAGTAATCATCCGTTATGGTAAAAAAGAAATCTAGTAAAAGGTCAGATGATCAGATTATCAAGATTGGTGAATGAAGATGAGGTTTAATGGAGAACTTGTTAAATTATGTGAAACATTCATTGAGAGAACATCACACTCACTCAGTACCAACTAAAGTTGAAATCACACAGGAGAAAGGGAGAATGTTGTCTCTTGTTAAGAGCAAGAACCAAACAATATACTACATACAATGGATTTCTCTAAAATGATGGTCATACCCAGCTTACATTACAAAATTTCCATGAATGTGTTCAATATTATTAAAAGCATGTGGAAGAAACACCATTGCCCAAGATGCATATACCAACACATTATGTCCAGCACCTGCCCTTACATGTAGAAGATATAACAGTATTAAAAGGATTTTGGAGAATATCTCAAACACAGTAAAAACAAATTACATGACCCATAAAAAGCATCAAATGGCAAAATGTGCCTGTAAATACTGTAAGTACTTCACAAAGGACCATACATAACAGCAAGCAGTCATGACAGGACCCTAAGATCCCCAGGTTCTTGTTCTTGTAAAAGTGCAAGGATGGTCTGTTTAACCAGCTGCCTGTCCTATGATGCATTTTACATAGGCAAAACAGAGATGCAGCTTTGGCAAAGAATTTATCAACATACTTGTGCTATTAAAAACAAGGATGATAGCAACACCCTTTACAAACATTCCACCCAGTGTGTACAGTTTAGAAAATGTCTAATTTTTTGTCATCAACAAATGTGATAGGTCTCCTTGAGGGAGGTAATTGGGAGTGCGCCCAAACCTACAGAGATCTGTGGTGGCAACTGCTCTTAAATGCAGCTAATCCACTGTGGTTAAATGTATACATTTCAGTTACTAGTCGTCTTAGATTAAGAGTTGCAAAGTAATCAATGCATAGTAAATACCTGTTACATATCTAATAACAAATATAATTTTTACACACTATTAAAAGCATAAGTTTTTTTAACATACATAGCCTCGTGAATTATTTTGTTTTTGTAACACTTTTAGCAACAAATAGAATTTTAGGTTACATTATTTTTATTTTAAGTAAAAGTAATACTTTTTAGTGTATTTAAATTAATTGCATTTTTTGACATTTAAGGATAGTACCTTTAAAGGACATTCACCTAGTGTCAGATGATTTTATGTCATGTGACTCATTATTTCAAAAGAGAAAGTGGTAGATTGCAATGAGAGGTTCTGATGAAGTCGAAAACACTTAAATGGATTTTATTTTCATTTTTAACAAGTGATTATTTCCTTGCTTTAATGTTTTGGATACTTTGTTTTTAGTTTACCTATTTAAAGTCAGTGTGGGTAATGTGTGGTAGTATGATATTCCCTTAAGGATAGGAAGTTTTGTTCTAAAGGTCCTCTCATGGAATTGACTGCTGCAGCAGCCGCTAAGAAGAAACTCACAAATGAGTCCTTTGCTGCCCATCCCCCAAAAAAGGAATCCAGGGTGATTGACAGGATGGGAGAGTGCACTGATGTCTCTGGCACCTTCACCCATTATATGTTAAATTACGTGATTCACATGAACAAATTTCAAGGGGACCTAACTAAGCTAGCCTGGATACTTGGAGTCAGCCCATGACTTACAAATCTGCCAAATGACTATTGAACACCCTGAATACCATTCTTAACATCGCAAATATCTCCAGCTCCCTGTATCACAATGCAGCCGACGGGGCAGCTAGGGTGGAATGCACTGGTGTAACTCTCCAACCTCATGCCTGGCTCCACTTATGTGAATTCATAGACAATTTTAGGCATCCTTTATCAATGCTCTCATTGATACATCTTTGCTTTTCGGACAGATGGTTAAGGATAAGTTGCTAAGGTGTGAGCACGATAGGTAAGCTCTGTCTGCCATGAGAATCACATTTCAGAAACCTTAAAGATCATTCATTAGGAATAAGATGAGTTCTAAATCCATGTGGTTTAGGAAATTACAGCATCAGCTTTGTGACTCCCATTTGATAGGAGCAGCCGTGGTAGATGTGGCCCTTTTTATGGACATAGACCATGAGGCCATAGGGGTTTGCAAAACCAGGGGTACTGAGAATGATTCTTAAGAAAGCCAAATCAGTACCTCTGAAGGCTTGTCTAATTGCCCATCTCTAGAGGCAGCTGGGGGCATTTGACTTAACACCCAACTGCTTGGATGGTCATCATGCATGACAGCTGGGTGTGAGAAATTATATCCAGAGGCTATGCCATACCATTCCATTTTTCCAAAATCAACACCCCAGAAGCTATTGTTACCAAATGTGTCCCTCCTTCACCAAATACAAGTGGCTCTTCAAGAGGTGTCTTCCATCCTTCAAAAGAGAGACATCCAGGAGATTCCACCAGACCGGAGACAGTCAGAGGTTTACTTAAGATTGTTTTTTGTTCCAAAGAAGAATAAGGACCTCAGACCAATTCTGGATCTTAACAGCCTAAACCAGTTAGTAAGAAAGACCCCATTCAGAATGGTCACAGTGTCAACAATTTTGCCTCTCTCAAGGTAAATAACTGGATGTACTCCATAGACCTCCATGATGCCTACTTCCACATAAAAATTACAGAGGAGTCCAGAAGGTTCATGCACTTATCAGTGCCAATTATTAGCAGTTCAGAGCCTTGCCCTTCAGTCTTACCACTTTCCCCCCACTGCTCATCAAGTGCATGGCACTAGTCACAGCCCAACTGTGACTGAATGGAATCCACGTGTTCTCATAGCTAGATGATTGGCTCCTAGCTGCAGCAACCAAAGAATCCTTTCTCATAATCAGAAGTTACTTTTTACAGCTTTGCCTGTATTTAGACATCTCTGTAAATTATCAAAAGTCACAGTTTCAGTCCCCACACAAATTACTTACTTTGTATACCATATGGACAAAACTTCATGTCAGGTGTCTCTCACCCCAGAGAGATGGTCCTCCCTTCAATGATCAGTTTGAATTCTTTGTCATCATCATAACCCTCCTGCAGTGCTGGTCCTAAGACTTATGAATTTCAAGGAGGCTGCAGTTACTGTTGTCCACTCACTGGGTTTCACATGAGGATGCTTCAGTAGATGCCATCCACACAATGGTCACAACTAATGGACCGAACTTTCTTTCAGACACCATTCATCTGACTCTGTCATGCAGGAATAATTTAAACTGGTTGCTGACATCCCCATTTCTTCAGGTAAGAAGATCATTTGCTCTGCCTTCTCCATCAGTGCCTGCTCTGTGGAGTGAGAAGGGACATTTCGAGGGGAGGATAGTCTAAGAAATTTGGAACTGGTCAGGGGCCAGCCATCATATTAACTTCCTGGAGATTAGAGTAATCCTGTTAGTGTCACAGGAATTTCAGCATCTTTTGCCTTTGTGAGTGACAGCCATACAAACAGACAACTTGCTGGCAGCCTGGTACATCAACAAACAAGAAGGAATCAAATCTTACCCCCTTTGCAGAGAGGCCATGAAAATCTGGCAATGGGCTTTGGATTCAGGTCACTTTCTATTGGCAGTCCATATTATGTGGAAGCTAACTGGCTAGTGAATTGGCTCAGCAGTCTTTTCTGCTACCTCACAAGTGGTCTCTTAATCCATTAGTTGCTCAAGAAATATTCTGTCATGGGGCCAGCCTTGCTGCAATTTTGTTTTCATCTCTTTCTAACACAAAGTGTGGAATCTACTGTGCATTAGTTCCCCCTGATGGATAGTCATCCAGAGATGCCCTAGCCTGCAGTGCCCCCCAGTCTCCTTTACACTTTCCCCCTTCTTCGGGTAATGTCCACGTTTCTACAGAAGATATTACCTTGCAATCCCTTTTAGTTTTCATTGTTCTGTACTGATCCAGATAAAGTTGGCTTCATTTTCTCAGGCTTCAT
Organism: Protopterus annectens; assembly: GCF_019279795.1. Taxonomy (NCBI): domain Eukaryota; kingdom Metazoa; phylum Chordata; order Ceratodontiformes; family Protopteridae; genus Protopterus; species Protopterus annectens. Next base: position 99,144,534 of record NC_056725.1, on the reverse strand, counting down.
TTCAAGAAGGAGTATGGAAACTTCTACAGCTTTTTTCAGGAATTCCTCCACTGATGACATTAGTGTAGTAGCCACATGGTTTACACTGCACACGTTTTACAAACATTATAAAGTGGATATTATTTCAAGAATCAGAGCTACATTTGGAGCTTGAGTTCTCTCAGGTATCCTATCATGATTCATCCAAGATCTCAGGTAGCTTGTATCAGACAGGCTGATGAAACAGGATACAGAGGTTATGCACTTACACATAATGCTGGATCCTTTTCATCCAAGCCCATACAAAACAACATTCCTCCTTCCATCCTTCATTCAGATTGTTACCTTTTTGGAATATTATTGCTATTCTCCTAGATCATGTGGTCATTAGGCAAAAAGTTCAATCTGAGGGTGAGAGTTCACAGGGGATTATGGGAAAGTTTGAAAGGCGCTCAAGTCACTAGAACACTAGCTAATGGCCAGATCGTATCAGAGGAGCTTATTGGTAACCCAACTTTTGTATCAGACAGACTTGGGTTAAGAGGATTCAGCATTATGGTAAGTACATAACTTCCATTTTTATGTCTTCCGCTTCCATATTTAATATTCCATAAAGACAGGATATCCTTAAGAACAAATCCATCCTTCATGACAGAAGTTGCAACAAAGACAGATTTGAATTAGGCAATCAGTCTTCCAGTATTCTTTCCAAATTATAGTAGCAGAGGAAAATATGTGTTGTACTGCATGGATATTCGTAGGCTGCTCAAATGTTATGTGGCCAATAATAAAGGGATTAGAAAAAACTCAGCTATTGGTGTCATATACAGCCAGAAAAATGAGATCTAAAGCATCAAAGCTAACTTGTTGAAAAAAGTCTTTCAATTTGCATTAAAATATGTTTTGAAAAATATAGCAAAGCCTTAATAATTGAGCCTAGGCCTTGTTTTCTCAGGATCATGGCTATATTTTATACTTTCTTTAAGAAAGCATCCTCTGGTGATATTTTTGTAGTGGCTACAATGACATCACTCAGCACATTTGCAAGACAACGTAAGCTGGCTGTGATCTCTAGCTCTAAACCTACCTTTTATGCGATTATTATTATTATTATTATTTGGGGCATTATTTAAGGAGGATTTTCCAAAGAGGGTAGCCTGAGACTAAGTCCTGTAGGTGATTGAGATGGAATATATAGGCCCTAGGCCCAAAAGTCTAGTACCTACCTATGAACCTATAGGAAATTCACCCCAGGGATCACTTCTGTGGCTCTGCTGGACAGGGGCACAGGAAATTAATTTTCTTGGGTGGCAAAAGCCAGGGTACCTTTTTGGCTAGGCTTATATAGGCCCTAGGGCCAATAGCCTAGTACCTACCCATGAACTTACCTATGAACTATGAACTACAGTCCTAAATATGAACGTTACTTACTTAATGTAATTGTAGATATTGGTTAACAGTTCCTTCATCATAATCATTCCTTTCTACATTCCCCACCCTTGACGTGGTGGCCTTTGCCAAGAGAATTATTGATTTTTAGTTTTGTTATTTGTTTTTGTAGGAGGACTTCCATCTTAAGGGGACTCAAAAGATCTAGTAAAAGGGAGGGACTTGAATACCCTGGGAAAGTTCTTACAGCTGGGCTGACTAAGTCTTGTTGATCTTACTCCTGAAGGTGGTAAGGCTGTAACTGCCAGTCCAGAGCTATCGTTAACGTTTGTGTCATTGGTGGAGGTTGTTTGGGTAAGAAGGATAGAGAAAAGAGGTGTTTGTGGTGGGAGGTGTAATAAGTGTTGAACTGGATGGGGCAAAAATCATAGCAAGTCACTCTATTCAGTTTAGGTGAGCAGAGCCACAAACATGGACAACATAAAATAACAGAAGTATATGATATGTGCACTGAGGGCCATCTCTCAGATGTATATGGCTTTCTGACATATATATATGAAGAAAAATGGGACAGTACAGATTCAAGAGTGCAGAGTCTATGTCAATGGATAAGCAACTTTGTTACACTCATAAACATGTCTATTTAGAAAGACATCCTGAAGTGTAATAAATAAATTGGTTGATGCTGCTATGTTAAAAGATAAACTCTTATTCAAAGAATCTGTTTTTATATTGTAATATAATACTCTTGTATTGTATGGTTTAAACAGTGAAATTAACTGGAAATATTGAATTTAACTAATTGTTTTATTGTTTTATTGATTTATTATTTTATAGAATTGTAGATTTATTAGTATGCATTTAAAAGGGGATGTTTTTGAATGCTGGTTACTTCTTGAAGGCTTTTTGGCTGAGGCGCTAAAGTTTATTCAGTAAATTCCTTGGAACTGTTGTCAGTTGCTATCACTGACAAAATCACCCAGCTAGGTATCAACCCTTATATCATTAGATGGGTCGCTAACTGGCTCACTGATAGAACACATATAGTCAAATTAGGGGAATCCATCAGTGGTTTTCCACAGGGATCAGTCCTGGGACCTCTACTGTTTGGAATCTATTTCTCCAAAGTACAAGCAAAAATGAAAGGTCTGTGGCTGACAAAGTTTGCTGATGACTGCAAACCAGAAGCAGTCATAGAATTTCCAAATGATGTCAACATCCTACAAGAGGGCCTTACACAAACACATGATTGGTGCCAAAGTCATGGCCTTAAACTCAAAGCAAAAAAAATGTATTGTCATCCGTTTTGGTAAGAGAGATGTTCTAAGAGAGATGCTATCTACCACATTAATAGCAACACCTAGCAACACCCTAAGTACACACTCAGTAGTGAGAGACCTGGGCACACAGGTTGACAGCAACCTTACCTTTTTTCACCATGTCTCCACAGTGGCAAGAAGGGCATTCTATATTGCTCATCTCATAAATAAGGGCATTGCCTCCAGAAAAAGAGAAGTTATAACCCCCCTTGTGCTCTTCCCTCATCAGGCCAATAATTGAGTACAACTCCTCTTTTGGTATGTACCTTTCCAAGCACCTGCAGCAATTGGAGAGACCACAAAGATTCCTCAAAAGGAAAATTCAAGGTCTTCAGCATCTGTCCTTTGTGGATCATCTGAAATCACTGTCACTGTATTCTGTTTCATACAGACTACTCAGAGGTAATCTCTGCCTTGCATATAAGACAGTCTCTGACCCTGCTTTATTGGAAATGCTGCATATCCGCAAGTCAAATGGTACACAGGTTACTTACTCTAAAGATCTTAACCTAGTATGTGACAGGAACAGATTTGTCTTCCAGAGGTTACCACATCATTGGAACAGACTCCCACTTCATGTCAAACAGAGCAGCTCATTGGCCCTCCTCAAACGCAATCTGGACGATTGGATGGGTAACCGTAAATACACCCTGAGGGTTCCACCTCTGTCCCTCTTGGACAGGTGCAGTAGGTACTGATCATGGAAATAAGTGTAGAACTTGGCTAGGCTTTTAAGGGTCCAAGGGCCATTAGCCTAGTAATTTCCGATGATCCTATGATGCTATGAAGCAAGTCTCAGCCTTCTTAGCCACTCATGACCCCTTAAGAGTGCATCACCACTTTGTATAATGTAAAAGTATAACATTTCCCTTTGACTATTAAACTGTGCTGTCACAGATAAGAATCTTTTAAGAGGAGTAACTTTTACACCAGTATATGTCTTCAGAAGGATGGAAGATGGGTACAGGTATAGTTTACTGGAAAATATTTTGTAGTCATTTTTGAGACATTACTGAAAACAGCTCGCACATAAGCTGCATTTGTCCTATCCTTTTTTATAATGTTGTTTATTGAACCTGAAATGTCCTGTGATTTATAATGGCTTTGGGGACAAATGGTCTTGCATCATTCACTAATTCATTGTCGCTCTTGTCAGCAGATCAGTCAGGCACAGTCAAACTAGGTAGCAAACTGTATGCTTTTGCTTGTATAGTACTCAAAAACATATGAATGTGTTTTGTTAAAAATATCATCTGCACAAAGTACTGTTGCAGTTGCTTAACATACATGCTTCAATTTTCTGCCTGCAGTCTATAGGTACTTTTGTTCCACTGCCACCGCAGTTTCTCTTATTTTGTGTAATTACTCAATGCCTCTTTATTTTGATATCCCACACTCATCACCACTGTAGTGTACTTAGTGGTTATGGGGACTAACAGATAATAAATATGCAAGGACCAGATGTGATCCTGTTGTACTGCTTCTGGATGCCTTACTGGCATAGCTTCATCTTCATTCTGAGAGAACAAAGTGCAAGGGATTATACATTAACATAATAGCCCATCAGTCTGAGGTAGACATTTGCAGTCAATCACATATTAAGCAGAACATTACCATTGCTAATATATAGTACACCGACGTACATCTCAACTGTCCCATATTCATTCATAGCACATTCATAGTTTAGTACTAAGCTAACTGGCCTTGTGAGCCATTTTAAGCCTAGCCAATTATCCCTTGTGAGACTCAAACCATGTACCTTGTGCTTGCAAGGCAAACACCTTAGCCATTAAACCATATTTGCCAGAAAAATCACAAATTCCTTTTTCAAATAATAGGGTGCCATGAAATTCTGAATGACCCTTTAAATTACAGTTTGCTTTAGGTTATTTTCCCCTTGCCAGCCTTACATTGTCTGCCCGCTTGCAGTGCATCACCAACATCAGATGTGATGACAGTAGAGCCACAACTGCTACTATAAGCAAAATGAGGTTGTGAGGGTAGCAGAGACAACAGCTCACCAGCATGCATTTGCAAGGATCAGACTGTGATGGATGGAGGCAAACAAGCATGAAGAGGACAAAGCAGTGATTCAAGTGTGAATTAAGTGAGTAGTAATTTAAACAACTTTTATTTCTGTGGCCAGAATACCATGAGGACTGTTAGCACAATACTGCAATGGGCTGGAACAAGGATAACGACAAGGAAGCAAAAAAAGTAAAACTTTTTACAAGCTGTTTCATGAAATTGGTTGCTACTATAATAAATACTTATATGATACATGCTCATTTTAGCAGCACTTTTACTGTGCTTTCTGACAGCCTCATAAATGGGAGAATAATTCAAGTATGGTTCCTGTTATGATCTCTGTGTTTCCTCAACTTCTGTTTTTTATGTTTAGTGCTTGTATTAAGGCAAGCACCATTTTATAAATTGTCAGAAATGCTCAATGATGGTCACGTGAGCTCAGAAATGCTTTTCTCGAAGATTGCAAACCCAGTGTGGACTGACACAGTCTGAATGCCTGCAGGAACAGTACTGCATGTTAATGGAAATGTACTGTCTGCTGTAACTACTAAGTGAATGACATGTCAAGATACTGTGTCTGGTTTATCTTTTCTTTCATAATTCTGGCACTAGACAATAGAATAAAATGCATTAACATGAGGCTATAGAGTATACTGCAGCAAAAAAAAATCTGCCAAGATGCAGTTCCAGAGTTTATATATATATGATACCACAGCACAGTAAGAAAACCGAGCAGTACACATCAGGTATAACTGTATATGTTCATCATAAATCATTGCTACAGTGGCCTTAGCTATATGGGTTATTTCCTGCCAAGGATATAACAGTTTGCCAATATTCCAAGTACTTATGCTTCCCCTCACACGTGCCCAGACTGCTGTAGCTTCATCTGCAAAGGAAAAAAAAAATATTTTGTTTAAAAATTGTACCAGGTCTCCCTAAGAATATAAGTATTTTCATGCTATGTTTACTGTGTTTTCCAGACTGTCACATGTCCATAGTCCAGCAGTTTAATTTTGTATTTTTATTTTTTTAGAGATATCTCTTGAACTTTTGGGGCAAAAGTTTACAGTTTGTACAGTCACCTTGTGTTCTGTTAGGACTGGTGTGGGGAAGTGATGTGTGTTTAGTGCTTGTGAACACTTTAGTGTCAAATTACCTTCCCACCAACTACTTCCAGTTGTGCTTAAAAGGGAACAGGCTTCCTTTTTAGTAGGAACATAGATCCTCTGACCAGTCCTTTGGTTCCTTCTCCAGCTGTACCTAAGAAAAAGAAAATTGTAGGGGAATCATTGCTAACACCATAAGTTCAGCCAATTCATCAGCCATTAGTGGGTGATTCTGCAGTGGCCGTAGGTTGTTCCTCAGACCACTCATTTCTGTGGGACCCTCTGGTGTAATCTGTTCCACCAACATGGACTGGTTTTTAGCCACATCCTCTTCAGTTGTTTGGGTGCCCTTACCGGGCATGGTAGAGTCACTTACTTTGGTTATGGGAGTTTCAGCAGGAGGTTCTTCTCATTGTGGATAGGGTAAGAGACCTGCCTACCATGTACAAGTGCCATACTTAACTCAATCTCTTTTTATGGCTATCTCTAGGAAAAAGAAACAAAAACATAGATATATTGCATCTGGTAACAGTTTTTCTGTTGATAAGGATGAGTTAATTACTTTGACTAGGGTTGTACATCAGGATTTGAATCCTTTGGAACAGAAGAGAGGTTTTGGTGTAAAAGATGACTTTTGTTCCACATTTCCTGAGGATCTTTTATCAGTTTTCTTCCCATGTCTCAGATTCTGATTCAGAGGAAAGCGTTTCTTTAGTTTCTCTTTTTGAGGAATTTTCTTTTTCTGAGACTGTGACCTGAATGAATAACCTATTTCAGTGGGCACAGGAGGAATTTCCCTCTTCTTTAAGGACATATAATATGTTCCTCTTATTATCCCAGCCTTAGGATATGCTTTTGACTTAGCCTGCAGTAACCCTGAAAGTCAATCTTCCATCCCTAAAAAGAAGGACAGACTTTGTAAAGTTCTTCAGCCATTCAAATATTTGTTTTCCCATCTCAGGTTTGACCCAGCAGTTATTTATGTTTCTTCCCCAACTGCTGACAAGTTTTTGGTCAATGTTAATCCTTCTCCATCTGACAATGTTGCAAAGCCTTTTACAGGTTTGGGAAGAGATTTTTCTTCTTCTTCTACTCCAGCCTTCAATTGTGAACTATCAGGCTCCTTTATTTATTTATGTATTTATTTATTTTGTTTTGTTTAACACAAAAGACCAGCTGGGCACAAGGCTCCTTTTCATTTGAGACCGGCAGTGGAAAGCTCTCTACACATAAAATTAAAGAACAATACATTCTACTATCACATTTTCTCATTCTACGCAAATATTAAGATGTGCGTGTGTGCATGTGTGTGTGTGTGTGTGTGTGTGTGTGTGTGTGTGTGTGTGTGTGTATATATATATATATATATATATATATATATATATATTTATATATAGATATATAGTTATGTATAGAGATTTTCTTTTGGCATTCTGAATCCGCTTCAGTCGACCATTTAGAATGTTGACCGGAAATGCTGAATCCGGAATGCCAAAAAGTAAACTAAGGCGAAAATGAATACATCGACAACCGTGGTTCGATGTACTTGACATAGCATGAGGTGATGTCACTCATCTCCTGCTATGCACATTAATGTACCATTACACTCTAAAGTCAATGGTATGTTAATTCTGCCATGCCCCCCTGCACCCCCCACAGCCCTCTGCATATTAAATATACCAACTCCGAGAACGCACTACAGTGAGGAAATGGGCAAATTCCCTGTTCCTCACTGATCTACGCTCTCCCTGCACAATGTCTAACCCATATACTCGAACTACACTACCTGTTCGCTGCAGTGTAATCGATACGTTTTGGCTCAGCATTCTGCTGATTTGAAAATGCAGTTTCCAGGTTTTCACTGTAAACTTATATATATATATATATATATATATATATATATATATATATATACATATAGATATAGTAAAATTTCAGATATTATATATTTATACATAACAGTAAGACATAGCAATACAAAACGGCTCCCAAATGCATGTAATACATATTAGGAATAGTAAATTGTAGCAATGTCTAAACAATGATACAGTTTCAGTTCTGAGGTGGTTCAGCATACTTTTTAAGTACAGCACTTGCTCTTGTGGTAGTGCTAGTTGGTAATCTTATCCTGGAGTATCTCAGCAAGACAGCCAAGAGTTAAGGAAGAATTATTTTAGCTTAGGTTTGAAGATGTGTGGGTTTTCAGTCTAATAGGGAGTAGGATAGAGTTCCAAGCCTTAGAGACATGGCTGGAATACAGGACATCTCCAACTATGTTGTTAGACTTTTGAACCATGAAGAGTAGCTTTGTAGCAAATGGCCTGGGTCAGGACACCTTTCAAGGTGATGCACCACACTGTGTGCTACTTGTAGATGAGAAAGAGAGTGAGGTCGTAGGGTAGATGTAGCCAGTTGAGGTGTTTAAGGGCAATCCAATGAAGAGAATAGTAAGCTGTATTAGATGTGAATTTGGCTGATTTATTGTATCACTGCTTAAGTTAGCTCTTCTGTGTGGCCTGGAGATTGATAAAAGTAATGAGGCATATATAAGTGTGGAAAGAAGATAAGAGAAGGCAAGGTCTGTTCTGCTATTTTTGCTGAAATAATGTTTAACATTGTATAAAAGGCCCAGCTTTTAGTATTTTTTTAATAGTTTGTTCAATATGTAAGTTAAATTTGTAGTTATTGTTAATAGTGACACTTAGTAGTTTAGCGTTGGATACTATTTCAATTATTGCATTAATGGAGGAGGTGATTTTGACGTTTGTTTTGCAATCAGTATTGGACCTAAGGGTGAAAAGAAGTAGATCTGATGTCATTTTCATTCTTCCTCATCAAATGGGTTCAGATCTGACAATCTGATCTGACTTTTTCCAGCTCATGGAACACTGAAACTCTTGAGATCCTCCCTTACCCACAATGCACTAGTTCCTTAACATCCTCAGATTTCATTTGCCACCTTCATGTATGGACGTGGTCACTGTCATTTCTCGAGTAGCAGTAGGGTTTGTGAGTAAAAGTAGATTTTTTTTTTTGCCTTATCTATTTATATCTTTTTTTTAGAAAAAATTCTACTTATCCTCCCTTATTTCTCTGCTTTTAAAAATGTACAGCCTGTGGCCATAAAAATCCCTCTTTTTAATGCACACGCTATGTGTATATATTGTTTAGATCCATCACATTTAGATTCCGCCTGTGACATATGCAAAGCTTTCAACCCTAGGTCTCTAATTGATAGAAGAAATAAATTGATTTTGAGAGGATTACTTCCTGCAAAATCTTCTGATACAGTATCTGGGGCTCAACCCCTAAAACCCTGATAAAAAAGAGGCTAAGAAGCATACTTCTCAACCTGGAAACATCAAAAATCTGGACAAGGCCCATGAAAAATAGGTACAAATCTGTACGCTGATTAACATCTAATTTGCATACATAATTATGTGACCACACCCACTCCGATGGAATTGTGGGATACCAAATTTCAAACACAAACTGAAGAACAAACAACCAAAATATAGCACCAGAGTCCTCCTGCAGCCATTCCAATATCCCATTACCTGGCTATTCCGCCCCATTTACCATAAACACTAATGTATGCATTCTGCTTTACTTCTACAATGATTTGGATTTTATTTTTAAATTTTACAGCACAACAATGCAGAGATACTAACAGACATCTGGTAAACAAAGATATACTGTCTCAATGAAAATAGGCTTGGCATTAAAACTTCTCTGCCCTTGAAACTCACATTCACTGAAACAGCATTGAAACCCAAACCACATCAAAAGAAAATGCATCTGGTTGAGTAGTGGATAAAGATTACATTTGGGCTGTTTTCAAACCATTGCCCCCTTCCACACAAAACAAGAAACATACTTGTGTTCTTTTCTTTGATACACCTTCCTGACTTTATTCAAATTATATTCCTTGTATACTACAACACACTTGTTAAACAATACTAACAATTATACCAGACAAAAAAGTAATCACTGTCAAATTGTTCTACATGTTGACTACGAGCAGGTACAATGATTTCAACTTCAATTTCCAAATGGCTAAAATATATTTACCAATAGATGTTGAGTTGCTGACTGTGTTAGTTCTCCTCTTAAAGATTTTTTTTTTTGGGGGGGGGGTACATTTTTTTCTTCAGTGTTCTCCTTTTGGTAACCATGCTATCCAGAGTAGTAAAATTCTTAACACATTTTCTTCCCATACAGGAACACAAATTGAAACTAGATAAACTGCCTGTTAAGTCATGAAATTATTTAATTACAGGGAGGATTTGTGAAATCCAATAATAAGCTAGATGGATTATTAAATATGCTGTTACAGCTGAGTCAAAGAGGGGATTCCCAGATTAAAGGATGATCACATTTTTATCCTCATGGTTGGAGTTAGGTTTGGCCCATGAGTTATATCATGCAAAATTGTTTCTCTGTAAAGCAGATGTCTAATTGCTCAAGAATAATGAAGTTTACCAAATGCAAATCTAAGAAAACTAATGGGGGCATTGTATTTGTATGATTAGCTTTCACAATACAGTATTATAGGTTGCATATTGTTAACAGTCAGTTTTCAAAGGCAGGTTAAATTCAAGTTTAAATTGCATAACATGCATATCGGTTGGGCTTTTAAATTCCATTCTAAAATTGTACATCTGGCATATGTTACATTGGTACATGTAAGTCACTTTAACATGATGTTCAAAACAATTATGTAGATCGTAACTCAATGTGGAAACAGGAGAAGTAGAACACTGCCCCACTCTACTTAATTGCACAGTGCACACACATACCTGCTGCTGCTAGTGTGACTAACAAATGAGGTGATAGCAAAACACAACACTGAAGTCCAAGCAATAGCTACAGTAAACCACTCTGATGCCGGTCTGCTTAATTTCACACACACTACCCTAATTTGAATAATGAGAATAGTAAAACAGCACTGAAGTCTGAATAATGAATGAGGGAATCTCTCTGGGACCGGCAGTAATAAATCACTCTGCTTAATTGCACGCACACACCTGCTGTCTGAATAAAGAATGAGGTGGCAGCAAAAGAACCACTTTTTGCTCTGGCAGCAATAACTACAGGAAAACATTATTTAATTCGATAAAATGGGAGGTACTGGCAGCAATAACTACAGCAAACCATACTCTGCTCTGCTTAATTGCACGCACTCACACTTGCTAGTCGGAGACGAGGGAATCTGGCAGCAATAACTATGAGAGAAAAAAAACACAGCACTGAAGGCTGAATAACGAGGGAGCCTGGAGCCACTCTGCTTAATTGCACACACACAACAAACATACCCTCCTCTCCTAGCTAAGCTATGCAGACTGAATAATAATGGAATGAAAGGGAACCCCTTTGCTTAATAGATTAACTAAATTGCACATAGTTACACACAGTACTCAGATAAACCTGAGCGGAGAGGACAGATTGGGTCTGGCAGGCGGCAGCAAATAAGAGTAAAAACCAAAGCAGCACTGTCAGACACACCTTTGTTTCTTACCTAATTAACCGGGTGCTTTATCCGTCCCATGTTTACCCGCTGACGCTGCCTGCTGCTTACCGCTTGGAAGTTGGGAATATAAAACCAAACCGAACCGATAGTACTGCTGCGACTCCCTCATAATTCTCGTTGTTGCTTGCTGCCTGTATTCCTGGTTCCTGCTTGCAGCCAGCTCGTAAAAAAATAAAACAAACATTACTGCCATAAAATTTAATCCATTAGGGTTGCCCGGTTGCTTGCTGCTGTATTCTTGAGCTCAATTCCGACTGGCTGGTAGCCCTGACGGCACTGACGTCATCACGCACGTGATGACGTCAGCCCCGACAGCGCGATTTTTAAAAAAAAATAAATAAAGCAAAAAAATCGGAAATGAAGGGGTGCCAGTCGGGAATCAAGGCACCCCTTCATTTGGACCCTAAAACTCCTCGGTAAATACCGAGTAATTCGGTATGGTTGGGAGGTCTGCTAAGAAGCAATTCCTGGATCCTACAAGTTCCTCCACTCCAGGTTCAGAACCACTTCTTAAGATTTCAAAACCTTCAAATCCAACCTATTAAGATCCAAAATCTTCCAGTCTGACCCCTTTGGATCCAAAGACAAAAACTTCAGATCCTACCCTCTCAAATCCAAAGAAGCATTTGGATATGTCACCATGGATCAACTTTCCTCTGCACTTGGATCTGGTGTCCTCTCATCTCCCATCTCCCTTTCTGGAAAGGTCTCCCAAGCGTGATCATTCTAGGGCTTTATCAGTATTATCTTATTATCATTCCTCCAGAAGTCTGACTGAAGCAGATGTGGACAGGATGAAGAGGAAATTCCTGCTGATGCAAATTCAAATGGGGATTTTCCCAGCTTCTACCTCACTGGGTCCAGAGACATTCTTGAGTACTACCCCTCCTGTACTTTCTCCTTCTCCAGTCTGACCTTTGGTTTTGCAGCAGTTTGATCTGAGGATCCCAGATTCATTCGTATCAGATCCGAAGATCATTGTATCTTCTACTCCGGTACTGACTCTGAGTGGACTAGCTCTGAACATGTCAGGGCCAGGTGACTCTCAGAGCCGTAGCGTCAGCTCGAGTTCCAGAGTGTTGGAATTGACTCAGAGGTTGTTGAAACTGTCTCTTCCCCTTGGAACCTCACCACTGGACAGGTTAGCTGTGACCCCTACCTTGAGTGGTTTGCCTTTGGATCGAAGAGACCTGACAGTTCAAAAGCATGTCTTTTCAGAACCATGGATCCCTTTCTGTATAAGGCAAACTGCTTTCGAGGAAGTGGACAAAATTTTTCTCTGCTCCAAGAGAAAGGATACATCCATCCTCCTTGGTTTTTCTTCCCAGTCCCAGTTATCTTTGCATCTTGAGCCTTAATTTCCTGCATCACAGGGACAGCCAGCCCAAAGTAACAAGGATACCCAGAAGGGTGCATGGATATCTACTGATACTTCTCCAGAAGAAGTCCCTAAGAACAGAAACTGCAAAAGAAAGTACTTAGACACTCCTGTAAAGTCTGTCACAGATGATATTGATGTCATTTAGGGGGAAGGGTCCCCAGGATCACCACATGATGACATTTTCTGTGGAGATGTATTAGAGATCCTCAAGCAAAGAAGTGGCTAGTCTACTGACTACACTTCCCAAGAGGAATCAGTATTCCTGAAAGCCTTTGAAGCTGGCCCCTCTACCTCCTGGGTGACTCTGTCCACTGATGAACTCATTGAGTTGATCTCTCGATGGGCATGGAAGGAACCTGATTCCATTGAGCTAATCCCCAAGAGGCTATACAGGATCCTGACACCACCAAAGAACAGTGAATCTGGGAGCAAGGGAGTACCAGTTGATGCCATGGTCATAGTGGTGGCCACAAAAAAGGAGCTTACAGAACAAAGTTCCTCTGTTCATCCCCCTAACAGAAAGTCTAGGATGCTGGACAGATTTGGGAAGCATGCATATGCTTCAGCAACCTTTGCACTACAGTCACTGAATTATTTGGCACACTTCACTTGATTCCAGGGGGATTTGATTAAGGAACTTACCAAATCCCTCTCTGGGACCAATACTTCTGAGGCAGAGAGCTCAATTGCCTCACAGTTGGCTACCCTACAATCTGTTTCAACCTTGTCCATGAGGCTCATCTCCCATGCAGCTGAAGGTACCTCAGTGGCGTTGGGTTCAGGCATTTCCATTAGGAGGCATGTCTGGATGTGCCTGTGTGATCTTGCAGAGCCCTTCAAGTCTTCCTTCATCAATGCTCCCTTTGACGGAAGTTCTTTATTTGACCCCAAGATTAAAGACACACTATCCAGGTGTGAGCAGGATAGTAAAACCCTGTCTGCAGTGGGCATACTTTTTTCAACTCCTCAAAGGACCTTTTCTAGGAATCAACAAGGTGGTCAAAAAATGTGGTTCAGAAAGTCCCAGGATCCCTTCCAAGATCCACGTGGATATCGTTCCCCACATGGCAGAGGAGGTCTGCAAAACCAAGGATCTAGAGATACCTTGTCTGACAGATCCTACCAACACTCCTGAAAGGAGGACCAATTGTCAACCTCTGGGAGCAGTCGGGGGTCATATAATCCTGCACCAAAGTCTGGCTAGAGATTACAAAAGATTCTTGGGTGCAGAGGATTATTTCCAGAGGTTATGTAATACCCTTTTCCCTACCACTCCCTTTGATAGTAAACAAAATCCCTGATGTTCCACTCAATAAGAGGGAAGCAACAGCACAGGAAATAAACAAGCTGCTAGAAAAAAGAGTCATCCAAGAAGTCCCCCCAAACTAGAGAGAGTCCGGAACTTACTCAAGATTCTTTTTAGTGCCAAAGAAAACGGGACTGGAGAACAATTTTTGATCTCAGCAATCTGAACAAGTCAACACAGCTCAGTACAAGTTCTGGATGGTCACAATTCAGTCCATTCTGCCTTTTCTGCATAAGGACAACTGGATGTGCACAATAGATCTTCAGGATGTGTACTATCAAATCAAAATGAACAGATGATCCAGGACATATCTATGCTTCCGGCTGAGAGACAGTCATTACCAAGTCAGAGCTCTGCTCTTTAGTCTCACCACAGCCTCCAGGGTGTTCACCAAGTGTATGGCTGTAGTAGTAGCTCACTTGAGGCCACAGGGATTTCAGGTGTTTCTTTATTTGGATGACTGGTTCATAACCGATCCAACCAGGCATCATCTGATCAAAGCATGAGATTATGTACTCCAGTTATGCTCTCATCTAGGAATTATCATCAATTACAGCAAATCTCAACTTGAACCAGCTCAAACATTGGAATTCATCAAAGCCCTGTTCAATATGATATTCATGGCCTCTCTCCCTCTGTCAAGGATTCAAACCATTCAATTCCAGGTCAAAAATATCATTCAAAAATTTTCTTTAGCTTGACTGAACCTTCAAGCATTGTGGTCAATGTCTGCTGTTATAGTTGTGGTTCCACTAGCAAGGTATCACATGAGAATTCTTTAGTGGACCCTAGTGACTCAATGATCCATTCTTCACCAACCTTTTTCTTTCAAAATCAAGATAATGCAGGCCTGGAAGAATTATCTCATATGATGGATATACTCTGATCAGATAACACAATGTCGTCTCTTCATTCTCCTTCAGCCCATGGCCATAGTTGCCACAGACACTTCCCAGATGTAGGAGGGCATTTCTTGGGAAGAACAGTCCAAGGCACGTGATACCCCAAAGAGGCCAATATGCATATAAATGTTCTGGAGATGAGAGCTGTCCTTTTAGCATTGCAGGCTTTTCAAGATTTGCTTCCCTCCAGAACTTTTGAGATTCAGATGGACAACATGTCAGTAGTCTGGTACATCAACAAACAAGGAGGAACCAATTCTTACACCCTATGCTGAGAAGCTTCGAGAGTGTGGCAATGGGTGATCCCATCCAGTTGGTTTCTGATAGCAATGCAAATCCCAGGGAAATCCAGCTAGATAGCAGACAAGTTAAGCAGGTCCATTTTAATGCCTCACAAGTGGTTATTCAACATGAAAGTTGCAGAAAAGATTTTCTGTCAATGGAGCCAACTTTGCTGCGACCTCTTTGTATTTTCCCTTAACAAATGCAGCAGGTTCTTTGCCCTGATCCTCTCACCGGGGGAATTACTGAGGGATGCTGTTCTCCATGATTGGCCCCCTGGTATCCTCTGTACCTCTAATCCCCAAATGTCTTCAGAAAGCATCTTGGTTGAAGAGCACAGTTATCCTCATTGCCCCTTATTGGCCTCATCAGATTTGGTTTTCTTTTCTTTTGCCTCATTTACTTCACCTACCATTGATTCTAGAATCCATTCCAGGACTTCTGTCTCGCCTGACAGACATGTAACACCCAGATGTTCAAGGCATAAATTGACCGCATGCTTTCTCCACTTCTGTTTATAGTTAGACAGCCCAGGCTCTCCTCCCCTGTCTGTCACATTCTTTTATCTTACCACAAGGCTTCCACTACATAATGTTACAGAAGTAAATGGAAAAGATTTGTTTTTTTCTGTGCAGCAAAAATACTTTGATCCTTTTACACCACTGGTTCCCAAAGTTCTTGAATTTGTAGCTGCAATTTTCAATGAAGGTGCTAGCTGCTCTACTGTTAAAGTACAGTTATCTGCCATTTCCAATTTTCATATAATTCATCTTTGGCCTCTACCAAGCTTTTTAAAGTCTTTCTAAGGGGGACATTTCTTCCTAGATCCCCATTAAAAGATCCTACTCCTCTGTGGAACTTAAATTAGAATCATTGACACAATCTCATTTTGAACCATCAGCTAAATGTGATCAAAAAATTTGACCTGGAGAACTATCTTTTTAGTGCCCATTATATCTGCTAGAAGAGTTTCAGAACTACAGGCCCTGTATTCCCAGCCTCCTTATTTGACTTTTCATAAGGCTAGGGTATCCTTATCAACCATCCCCTCCTTTCTTCCTAAGGTGGTGTCAGAATCCAACAGTAATCAGGTTATCAGCCTTCCAGTTTTTTCCAAATTTCTCAAATAAAGGGTAGTATATGTTACACCTTTTGTATGCTCATGACAATTACAGTTTTATCTAGATAGAACCAAAAATTTGAGGAAATCGGTACTATTGTTTGTCTCCTTTTTGGACTCAAACTTAGGCAAACCAATTTCTAAAGTAACTTTAGCCAAATGATTAACTGATTGTATTACCTTTATAATAAATTGGGCTTGTCATTGTCAAAACCACCAAAAGCACATTCCATCACATCTATGGCACCTTCTTCAGTATTTTTATCCAGATCTTCATTGGATGATATTTGTGCAGCTGCAACTTGGACTAATCCTCATACCTTTTTTGCAAATTGCAAATTGAATCTGGTCTCTCGGGGAAGAGCAGCCTTTGGCTCAGCGGTGCTCAGAAATATCCTTCCTTAGAGTCCTCCTGGATATAGGTGGCTGAGGACTCTGTTACGTTTATTGAAGAAGAATGAACATGACAATATCAGTTACAGAAGTTATGTACTCACCATACCATTCCATCTGTGTTGTCCATTTTCATTGTTCTTCAATGGCCATCCCTCCAACCCCCTACCTTTTTGACTTCTGGAAGGATTGAAAGATGCTTAAGGAACATCAGTAGTCCATTATTTGAGCTTCAGATGTTACTTCATCTTCTTTTATGCCATATAAGGTTAAAGGACAGCAAATAAGATATGAGGATGTTAGGAAACTAGTTTATTGTGGATAAAGGAGGAGCTGAAGAGTTTCACTGTTCCAGGAGCTGGAAAAAGTGGCCGAGTCAGATCCAAGGATCGGATCTGAACCCATTTGTTGAGGAAGAATGAAAATGGACAGCACAGATGGAACATCATGATGAGTACATAACTTCTTCTTTTGTGTTCTTTGGATTTAGCATTAGGTCAGATTAGGCCAGCCAAATTTCAGTGGAGGTGAAGGAGTAAAGAGTGAGTAGCTGAAGCTGAGAAGGATTCTGTGCTGAACATGTAAGTAGAATCATCAACATATTGGATTAGGTTGGCATATTTAACAGCCGTGTGAACATTGTGTGCCCAAGTATTGATACTTGAAGTTCACCAACAAATACTTGTAGGAACATGGAGTAGTTTGATTGCCATGTGATGTGTCTGACTGATAGGCTTTGGAACCAAGAGACCGTGCAATGGAACTGACTTAAGGATGCTAACTGAAACAATAGCTTGCCATTGGATACTGTATCAAAGGCATCTGATAAGTCCAAGAATAGTGAGGATGCAGTATTGCTTGGGTTTCATTTTTGATTGCCAGTGTTTATAAAGTTAGGTAATGTACTAATAGTGCTGTAGTTTGATGTGAATCCATGCGGGGGTGGAAAGAACAGATTTTTGTCAATGATATTTTTAAGTGGTTAGTTGAGTATGGATGCATTTCTCCAGGATTTCAGAAAGGATAGTTCGGTTATGTTGCCTCCTTTGTAAAGAGGCAGGATGAAAGATTATTGTATAAGGAGGGGACATAAGATTATTGGATAGCACTGTTTACGAGACTAGAGACAGGATAGGCTATGACTTCAGCAGCAATTTTTAGATAGTTGCCTGGTAAATTATCAGCAGTTATGGTGGTGGTTTTAGGTTTGAGGAGGTACTTCATTATGGCAGAGGTGAGGATAGAAGGAAGAAAGCACTGGAATTGTTGATGGGATGAGAAGTATTTTGTGGATTATTATTGTTATTTTGATTGAGGAATTAATTTATGGTGTTTATGAAGTGTGGGTTGAATAGAGAGGCAGTACTGTCTGGATCTATATCGGGGGCATGTTTTTTGGATGGAGTCTCTGAACTCTTTTGAGTTTGCATGGTGAATATTTTGTGAGTTGAAGTTGTAGTGGATTTTATCTATTTCTCTTTTGTTGTAAAGATTATGAACATATCTAAAGTTTTGATGGTTTTGTGGAGTTTAATTTTGTTGCCAGATTTTCCAAACATTATCCACATATATTGAGATATATGCTGGCACATGTTGACAGTCTGAGGAACTTTTCTTTCACATTGCCTTGAGAAGGTAGGTCCTTTCTGAATCCTGTTTTGCTACTCTTTCTCAAGTTTCTAAATGTTAAATAAAAACAATGATAACAACACAGGAGGCTCAGATGCAAAAGTTTACTAGTGTACACCAGGAGGCAAAAAACCATACAAGTACAGAGTTTTGTCTGACATGATGCAGGAAATACACAATTTTATATAGGTTTAACACTCAAGCTGTGCCCACCTTACTGACGTGGTTAGTCACAGGGCACCTACATCACTATGGTCTACAATATTCTATTCATAAGAAAAAGCTGATGTTATACATTTTAAAAGTTTTCCCATGGGAATAATACAGCCTTGCAAAGCACCTGGTCAGTTATAATGTCTTTCTGTAAATGTTACTCCTTCAAGGTTTCAGGCCTGCTTGAATACAATAGTTGGTTCAGTCTTGTAATATACTTCTTTGTTCTTCTTGCAACATTACTTTAGCAGCTGTGTCTTATCTTGGTAACATTCACAAGGCCAATTATCCCAGAGGAAGGAAGAAGATTTTCAATGCTTTATACATTTAATTTCCTGACCCAGCAGATAATCATTAGTGAAAAACATAAGCTTGCTGAGCTGGCTACTGCCAGTGTCAGAGTTCAAATACACTGCAGCTCCAAAGCTTCAAGCAATTACATGTAAAATCATTCTTATTGCCATATTGTAAATAGAATAAAATGCATTATATACTATTTGCTTTTAAACTAGCACTTTATACATGTTCAAATACATATTTTTCTAACATTTTCCTCCCTTTTAATACTTTTTATTCTGTTCAGAAATATAAACAATGTTTTATCATCCCCTAGTCTTCTCCCTTAAGGACTTTCAACTAGGCAAGTCATTTAGTTTATATTTTGGAAAGAGTTTTGTCTGGAATTAATAGTTCCAATTCAATGTCTTGGTACAAAGTTTCAGTTACAGATATATCAACAAAATCTTTGACTAATCTTTTCATGCAGGGGATCCCACAACAGACAATTGCTCCCAATACGAGCAGACCAACACAAATAGCAATCAAAATATTCATTAGGATAGAACCCCACCCACCAAACAGACTCTGGAAAAAGTTCGTCAGTGGGTTTGGGCCTGGTTCAGTCATGGGCGATACCTGCTGTATTACCTCTAGGTGGTCATTAATCTCATGTCGATTGTCTGGTATGAATGCACAGCATTCTTCTTTGATAAGCGCGCATGTACCACCTCTCGCCGCTAGGGTGAAGTCAAGAGCCATTCGATTTTGTAGCACAACAGTTCTCATTGTATTCAGTTCATCAGTCACTAGTTCTAGAGCAAAAAAAGTTGTGTTACTCATTACTTCGAGAAGTTTTGACAGCTTTCTCAACTCCCTGATCGATTTGACTGCTCCATATGCTGGAAGTATTCCAGCCCAGGATATAACACTGTCACTCAAGTCCATATGAGTCAATTTTTCTTTATCTTTTGCGGAATGATGGTCCTTCCAACCAGCTTCGATTTTTCCCACTGGATTTACAGGTTTTCCGATTGGATCTTCAGTTTTTCGGGCTACATCTCTTACATTTCGTATCTTACCTAGAGGTAATTCTGCAGTATGCTTTATGGCCAGAACCAGATAACCCAAAAAACAACTGCCGGACCAATTCTCAGGTAGCCATTTGTGGTGCCTTTTTCCCACAAACAAAATAACAGTTTTCTACTTTAGTACTGATGCGGGTTAATTCTGAATGAAACATTTTCTTATCTGTAACGGACAATTGTTTATGTAAAACAGGATTTCTCTGCACATCTTTTAATGTTGTTTTCATTAAGCTCAAATATGAATCATAATTTGTGTTACAAACAGTGCCTTTATCTTTAGCTTTAATATAGCATTTATAAGATATAGTTATGTTACAGTTACTCCAACCCACTTGGAGTGTGTCATTCTTGTAAAAACATACAATTTCCTTCTGTGTAATAGGCAAAAACAATGCAATTTTGTCCTGTGATCTTACAGAACCTGTATCAAAAAGTAAATTTTCCCAAGTCTCATTTATCCCCAAGGGGACAGCGGACATCAACAGTCCTCCATATGCTGTTGGTATAGCAGTACAAACCCAGCAATTTGAAATGTTCATAGTCTCTACATATACACGCTTCATAGCTAGGCATGTGTTAAAGTTTGGATGCCAGTCTATAGACAGTTCATCACGTCTCTCCACTTTTACTTGTGTGGTTATATGTAGGAAGAACCACAACAAAAGGAAAGTCATCACAATCATAGTCAATAAATGCATAGTCAGCAAGATGATTAAACAACATCTTTGGGGTTGATCTGTGTTTTTATTCGTTTTGCTCTTGGCCATCCTGCCTTTGTTGTGTGTCAGTCACAAAATGTTTATCAAGCTGAAAATTCTTCAGATGGACCCAGGACGACCTTTCAGCAACTTTGACTGCAGTAGGCGTCGCCAACAGCACCTGGTACGGTCCTTCCCACTTTGGACTCGCCCAATTCTTCCTCTTCGTGACCTTCAACCACACCCAGGACCCCGGAGTCAGCACTGCTTCCAACGGTCTGGTCTGTCTTTTATCTGAAAAAGAGTTCAACTGCAAAACAGTTTTATTTGTTAACAGTTTCCTCATATAGCTAGCTAATGAGCTGTCAGCCTCTAGTTCTGCAGGCATGAGAGCTTTCCACTGTGGCACATAATATGCCCTTCCAAATATCACTTCAAAGGGGGTCAAACCCTTTACATTTGGAACTGTTCTCATACTCAGGAGTGCCAAAGGCAAACAGCAAATCCAATTCTTGTGTGTCTCATTTACTAACTTCCTCAACTTGCTTTTTAAAATTCCATTGTACCTTTCCACCAGTCCTGCAGACTGTGGGTGGTAAGCACAATGATTCTTCAAGGAGATCCCAAAGAATCTCCCGTGTTGGTGAATCGTCTGATTAACAAAATGTGTCCCATTGTCACTATAGATTCTTTCCGGTATGCCAAATCTAGGAATTATTTCTTTTATTAGGGCCTTTGCCACTGTTGCTGCATCCAGATTTTTAGTTGGAAAAGCTTCTACCCATTTGGAAAACATGTCTATAATTACTAAACAGTATTTTTTCCCTTCACATTTGTTCAGTTCTATGAAATCCATACAAATAGTATGGAACAGATATGGTGGTATAGGAAAACTCCCTTGCTTGGGTTTGAATGCCCCTTGTGCATGATGTTTGTTACAGATATGACATGCTGCACAAAATGTTTGTGTAAAGTTTGTGAATCCATATGTTTGGAATATTCGATTTACTAACTGTACCATCCCCCCTGTTGAGACATGGCATTGCCCATGGCTCAACAAAGCTGCATATCTAAATAAATTAGACGGCAATATTGTTTTTTTCTCTTTGGAGATATACAGTCCATTTTCGAGGATTGCACCTCGTTTCTCCCATTTCTGTTTCTCTGCTTTTGTAGTTAGTGTCTGCATTGTTTTTAACATTTCTAGATCTAAAATCTCAGAGGGTTGTAATTCCTCGGTTAAAAGTAAAGTTTCTGAGTCTGAGGCTGCTTGCTTTGCAGCTGCATCAGCTTTTGCATTTCCTTTTGAAATTGCATCCTGTTGTTTTGTATGAGCCAAACATTTACAAATAGCTACTTTGGTAGGTAGCTGAATGGAATCTAACAAGTTCAAAATAAGTTGCGCATGATTAATCGGTTTACCATTAGATGTTATCATTCCCCTATTTTTCCATTGTTGTGCAAAAACATGCACTGTAGAGAAAGCATACTGACTGTCAGTATATATGTTCACACATTTATCTTTTGCTAGAGTGCAAGCCCGTGTCAAGGCTATCAGTTCTGCTGCTTGAGCAGACAAGTTATGCTGTAAGGGTTGGGCTTCTAAAATCTCTGTATCTGTGACTACTGCATATCCTACTAGATTTTTCCCTGTAGGACCCTTTCTGCATGAGCCATCCACATAAAATGTCACCTCGGCATCATCCAAGGGCACATCAGTGAGGTCTTGTCTGGGCAAAGTTATTTGCTCAATTTCCTGCAGGCAACTGTGCGGTGTGCCATCCACAGGAGTTGGAAGTAACGTTGATGGATTTAATGTTGTACAACATTCAATTACCATATGAGGTTGGTTCAGCAGTATGGTCAAACATGAAAGATGTCTAGCAGGAGATAGATATGCTATTTTTTCTTGCAGTAAAATTATCGCGACTGCGTGAGGCACTCTTAATGTGAGAGGGTGGAACAACACCACTGAGGCCGAAGCCTGTACTGCCATTGCAGCTGCGACTACTGCTTGCACACAGTGAGGCAACGATCGTGCCACTGGGTCTAACTGTGATGAATAGTAAGCTATGGGGCGTTGCTTATCCCCATGCTGTTGCATCAAAACTGACGTCATGTATCCCTGCTTGCAATCTACGGTCTGAAAAAATCTTTTGTGGTAATTTGGAAGTCCTAAAACTAATGATGAAGCTATCAATTGTTTTAGTCTGCAGAAAGCTGTTTCTGCTTCAGGTGTCCATTGTAATATATCTTGTGCTGCCATTGTGTTTTATATATTAAATCAGCCAGTGGAGCAGATTCTAAAGCATAGTTCGATATCCAGCTTCGACAAAAATTAGTTGTTCCCAAGAAGGACATCATTTCCTTCTTGGTTGCTGGTTTAGGTGCCTGTAAAATGCTGTTTTTCTGTCTTTGTCTAATATTCTACCTTCATTGGATATTACATATCCTAGGTATCTAACCTGTTTTCTCCAAAGTTGTAACTTACTTTTGTTTACTTTGTGTCCTTGTGCTGCTAAAAATTTCAATAATGCTATCGTATCCTCCCTGCATTGATGCTGGGTGGGAGCTGCTAGCAAAATGTCATCTACATAAAGTAGAATCTGACTACCTCCTGGTGGGGTAAACCCTGCCAGGTTGCTTGCCATTTCTTGTGCAAATATCGTTGGACTTTCACAATATCCCTGCGGTAGCCGAGTATAGGTATATCTTTTAACCTGAAATGTAAATGCAAACCAATACTGGCTGTCAGGATGTATAGGTATTGAAAAGAAAGCATTGCTTATATCTACCACAGTAAAATATTTCTGTTGTGGTTTCAAATCATTCAACAAGGTGTGTGGGTCTGGCACCGTAGGTGCTCTGGGTATTATTGCATTGTTTACAGCTTGTAAATCCTGTACCATCCGCCATTCCCCATTTGCTTTTTTAACAGGAAATAGAGGGGTGTTACATGGTGAATCAAGAGATTCTGCAAAATCATTAGTTTTGCATTAGTACTAATGTCAAGGTTTATTATTTATGATTATTTTCCAGCATTTTATTTAAAGAAATTTTTTTGGTTTTAAATCCAAGTTTTAGAGAGCTGTAATTGGCATTTTTAAGTTGTGCAAAGCATTTTAAAACAGTTTGACTGAATGTTTTATTTAATTAATTGACTCTGATTATTGTAATTGGTGATTTTTAATTGTTTAATTGGCTCAGCAGTTTAATATAAATGCACTGCACTGCCAGAACAACATTGTAACTTGACAAAGCCTGGGATTGCCAGGCGAAAGCGCTTGTTTTATTCTGTATTAAAGAAGATTTCGTTTTCTATGCTGTTTCTGGAGTTGGATTTTCACCAGTTTATCTGCTTTTACAAGGAGGTTTCTCAGTGAGATTTGTTAACTTTGGGCATTTTGCTCTACAACTACAATTTGTCCTGGAAGCCTTGGCACGCTGACTTCTTGCCAGCACTGTTTCTTAGTTTGTTTTTTGCCTTATTGCTTCGTGGTTGCTTTCAGATGGCGGAGGACTCTTTGCGCACTGACTTCCTGGACACACCTCTTATTTTACGTGACGAGCAGGACAATGCTCCGGTCACGAGAAAAGAGTTTAATCAAGTTCTAGCCTTGTTAGCCCAAATTAACAACGCACTCAACGTTTCCAACAGGGCTGGAGTTATTCTTTCACCAAATACTTTGCAGCAAGGCACTAATAATAACAATCAAACTCTTCTACGAGGTCAGGAGCCGAACTGCGCTGATTTTGTTGGGCAGCCTGCTGCAGTAGACAAACAGAACTGTCGCTTGCAACAAAACAATGCTTGTTCTAATAACGCACAATTATCGGGTTTACAGGACATGGAATTTAACTTTAAGGCATGGACTGAACAACAGCCCTTGCCAAAACACAAAACAAGGTACTTTTAACAATTGTCATGAGCAACTTGACTTTGACTTTGATAATTTTAACAACAAGCTCTACAGCTACAAAAATATGCAGCTTGAAATTAACTACTTGAATGAATGCATTAGAGTACAACGAGTCCCTAAGGGGCTTCGTTGTTACAAATTTCCTAATGGTGCTAACCTAGGTTCAACTCTGCATTCTCAACTTGTAGATCTGTTTAATAAAACAGGTTTAGAGATGTTACAACTGATGGTGCAAGACTACCAAAATAAATCTAATGTTATGTTAAATGAATTAACCACACTTAATGATAGCATTGTCAAACATAAGAATTTCTTGGGTTATAAGAAAAAGTATAATGATGTTTTTGTGGAAATTGACCAACACTGTTTAAAAATTTTAGATAGGAAGGCCAGAAAATTAGAGAGAGACTTGATTGAATATAGAGAGGGTAAGGCCTATCCAATGCCAGGTAGACATAAGCAGGTAGCTCCTGATTTAGATGGTTCACACATTCCTAACGAAAATAGGAATTTTGTTAGCACACCAAACATGGAGCCAGTCAGAAGGAGTGAGTATTTAGCTCAAAAAGGTGGTGGAAATCAACCACAGGTTTTTCAATTTCCCCAGGGCAGACCAACGGGGAGAATCAACACATCACATCAACAGAATTGGGGGAGGGCATGCAGGCAGTAACTGATTTTGTAATTTCTACTTTAAACGTGGACGTTGGTGCTGGGTTGAAATCAAACTACCTGGTGGTTACCAGTAATAACTTCAGTATTTTCAACTATACAGAGTCTGCTGTCACTCCTGGATTTTTTGATGTTTTCACAAAAGGGTTACACTTTGTTCCCCCTAGACCATCTTTCTTGCCCAGGTTGCTAATTGAACTAAAGTTGTTCATTAGAAATTTGAACTTGGCCATTTTTTTCAAAGATTTGACTCCACCAGATAGTGCCATTAGCAGGCACAGTACATTTAACCCACCCACGCACCCTAGTCTTAAAACATTTGAAGAGTTAGTAGAGAAAACACTTAGGTCAAGTCTTTCTAGAAATATTAATACTCCCCACAATTATTGTAATTCTCAACTATACTTAGTGGTTGATTCACTAAAGAAAGAGAACATCAGGGTTATGAAACCCGACAAGGGAGGCGGGGTGGTTCTCATGTATAATTTGGATTATGAAAATTCTATTCACAACCTTTTACAGGACATCAATACTTATGAGCAAATTTCGAAAAACGAGCTCAACATTGCTTATGCTAACATTAATTACACTTTACAAGACCATCTGCTTCAAGGGGCAATTAATGAAAAGCTATTTAATTACCTCTTTGTCCCTAAGCCAAAAATTCCAGTCCTCTTCGGAATTCCTAAGGTCCACAAGGGTCTTCAGCCTCTGAAATTTAGACCTATTGTGGCTGGGGCGGGTGGAATCACAGAACCTCTTAGTAAATTTGTGGACCACAACCTAAAACAATTTGTCTCCACACTTTCCTACATTTGTAAGGACCCATGGGAGTTCCTGGCCAGCATCCCCTTGAATGTCTGTACCCCTGACCTTTTAATGGTCACAATAGATGTCATTGAATTATTCCCCAGTATTCCGCACACCACGGGTATTGATTGGTTCAATGAGATCTTAGTTAGTGAATCTGGGTTGAGTAACAACCTAGTTAATCTACTAGTTGAATGTATGGACATCATTTTACACAACAATTTTATCTTTTTTAATGGGGAATTTTTCAGGCAAAGAAAAGGGGTGGCCATGGGTGCACCGTGCGCATCAGCATACGCGAACATCGTATTATACAAATGGGAGAAGTTGTATATCCATTCTTCAAAATGGAAAGACTTTATTGTCTTTTACAAGCGTTATTTGGATGACATTTGTTTATTTTGGCAGGGCAAAAAGAAAGTTTTTTCGAGTTTTTGAATACATTAACTCGACTACTGACTTTCTTTCCTTCACCTATGACATCAGTGAGGTGTCTTTGCACTATCTGGATGTACTCTTAACTAAGGACACAGAAAAAACTGATTTCCAAACACAAATTTACAGGAAAAACACCTTTTCAAATGCATTAATGCATTTTGATAGTTTTCATCCCTATTACATCAAGAAAGGCATAGTCAAAGGCCAACTTATAAGAGCATCTAGGATGTGCAGTTCCCCCATTTTGTTTCTTAAGGAGGTAGAATTTTTGAGAACTTTATTTCTTGAAAGAGGCTATCCCATCCAACTGATCCAGAACATTATTTTGGAAATTGAGGCGAAAAGGGATTCTGTATACCCCCCTCTGTTAGGTAAAGGTTTGCCCTTGCCTACATTGCCAGTAGTCAGTTCCTTGAACACACAGAGAAGTTTTGTGTACACATACACTAATGATGCACAACTGATTGAGAACACTGTGCGTTCTTTTTGGCCCATATTGTCATCACAGGAAGACCTTGGCATAGCATTACCTGACAAAATACACTTCATAAGGAAGCGGGACATTAACCTTAAAGGCATGTTTGAACAATCATCTTACACCCAGAGCTCCTTCACCACCATTGTTTCATCTAAAAGGGCAGGGTCGTTTAAATGTGGGATGTGTAACCAATGTCCTTACATTTTAAACGACGATCATGTTCATTTACCATCTAGACATATAACTTTAAGGGCTCAAGATCATTACTCCTGCACTTCCTCCGGAGTGGTTTACCTCGGGATTTGTCTCACTTGTCACGATTTTTATGTAGGTAAAACTGAAAGAATGCTTAAAAAGAGAATCTATGAACATGTTTATGAAATTGCTAAGAACAAAGAGACTAATGCTTTTTTCAAACACCCGCTTACTTGTAGTCACATGAACATAAAGTTTTTTGTTCTAGAACGAGTAACTCAAGACCCCAGAGGTGGTGACTGGGAGACTCGTCTTGCCAATAGAGAATTGACATGGCAGCTTAAGTTAGACGCCACTAAGTTCCCGGGTATGAATGACAGCATTAGTCTTGCTTGTGTCCTTAGGGCAAACAGGGACAAACTATGGTATTTTGTTGGAGTTTATCATATCAAACTGATGTGTGTTTTAAATTACTTTTCACACAATACTTATTTCTAGTGCAAACAAAAGTTTATTGACTTATGTCATCTCCCACTAGTTTTTGCTTCAGGGTGTTATGTCAAAGTTGTTAAGCTTGATTTTTGATTTGACTGAGTAGTATATTATTTGTGTACCCTGTTTTTTGGGGCACAATTAAAGCACAACACAACACAAGTTTATTAACATTTGGTTTTGTTATGTTTATTACATTAACATACTGTCCTTGTATTGACCATCAGCTGGTGCACACTGTGGCATAGTGTTTTCGCCCGGTTTAAGTCTTATCTCCTCATTTTTTTTGGCTCACATAGGTTTTGACAATAGAACAATAGATGTGGGTTTTAAACATCTTGTAACTCCTCACTGCACTCAAGCTAGCATTAGTTGAAAGCTGCAAAATCATTAGTTTTGCATTAGTACTAATGTCAAGGTTTGTTATTTATGATTATTTTCAGCATTTTGTTTAAAGAAATTTTTTTGGTTTTAAATCCAAGTTTTAGAGAGCTGTAATTGGCATTTTTAAGTTGTGCAAAGCATTTTAAAACAGTTTGACTGAATGTTTTATTTAATTAATTGACTCTGATTATTATAATTGGTGATTTTTAATTGTTTAATTGGCTCAGCAGTTTAATATAAATGCATTGCACTGCCAGAACAACATTGTAACTTGACAAAGCCTGGGATTGCCAGGCGAAAGCGCTTGTTTTATTCTGTATTAAAGAAGATTTCGTTTTCTATGCTGTTTCTGGAGTTGGATTTTCACCAGTTTATCTGCTTTTACAGGGAGGTTTCTCAGTGAGATTTGTTAACTTTGGGCATTTTGCTCTACAACTACAATTTGTCCTGGAAGCCTTGGTATGCTGACTTCTTGCCAGCACTGTTTCTTAGTTTGTTTTTTGCCTTATTGCTTCGTGGAATCAAGAGATTCTACCAGTACTCCTTCCTTGAGTAATGCTGCTATTATAGGCTTGATTCCTTGCTCTGCATCTTTCCTCAAGGGGTATTGTCTTTTCTGTGGTCTAAATGCTGATTTTGGTGTAATAGTTACTGGTCCTGCTGTTTGAATAAGTCCTACATCTGATTTACCTGTTGACCAAAGAATGTTTGATATGTCACACAAGGCTTTTTCTTCTTCTTCTAATAAGAATACTAATCAGCTGTCTTCACTAGTTTGTAAGTGTACAGCTGGATGTGTCTGCGTTAGCCAATTCAATTTCTGTTTTTGTATTCCCTGTTCTGATAATTCTAAATAAGTTTGTTTTTCCCATCTTGTTACTTTTTCTCCTAAGTCTGCCCATTTCACATCCTTATTCATTGTCAAGCTGACATGTGGTAGCCTATTAGATTTGTACAGTGTCATGAATTCCTGAGGTAATGAACAGCTTACCACACTGTTTCCCTCAGTATCCCAATACAAGGTTCGTAATACTAATCTGTTAGCAGGATTTTTGAATAACTCTTGCTCATATTCTTTATCAGGTCCTGGCATGCTACAGTAGTATAGAGTACAATGTAACAAATGCTGTTGATCAGTGTCAAGGGAGGGGGCCTTACTGATGGCTACATTCATCAGTTCCTCGGTTACTGCCCCTGGACCAGTCGTAACTAGGTCCTGGCTGTACCAGTAAAAAGTTTCACCCTCCGGTCGCACCACAAAAGTATCCATTTGTCTTTGTGCCTCCATACTCTGCATAGTGGGAACCACCGCTATGCCAAATATCTGCATAAGATCTCTTCCCAGTAAGTTTACTGGACATTTTGCAGAAACTACAATTTTACTTTTCTGAGTCATACCTGAAACAGGGTCAGTTATTGCTATATCATGGAAGAGTGGCTCCTATATAGCTGTCCATTTGCTGCTTTCACTAATATATAATCAGGTGATTCGGAATATTCTGGTAACGTTGAGGGGTGTATCAAAGTTCGTGACGCTCCTGAGTCACACAAGAATTTCACTTCCCTTCCTTCCACCAGAAGTGTAACTTCCAGTTTTGTGTCTGCCAGATAGAGCTCCAAGCTCAGTAATGCCAAATCTAAAATTTCACTTTCTTCATCCTCTACATCTGCTTGCACTTCCTCTGTTCCTTCCAACTACATTTACATTTGCCCTTTGTTTGTTTGCCTTTCCTGATGATTTCTGACTTTCATCACTATCATATAGTCAGTCCTCATCACCTTTATTTTCTGTAGTCACCTTTTTATTCAGCCTGCAATCCCTTGCTAAATGTCCTTTCTTTCCGCACTTAAAGCACTCACCTTTCTTTTTTCTCTCTTCAAAATCTTCTGACCTTTTGTCAGATTGTCTATTTCCCTGGGTATTTTTCTTACCCTTTTTACCTGACTGTACTACAAAGACTTCAGCTCCGTCTTCAGCTGTGAAGACTTGTGTCTTCTTTTTCTTTTTACTATTAAAGTGTCTTTCAGCATGTCTAGCATATTCAAGTAAGGCTTGTAGCCTACTTGTTCGATGATCTATCATATGCTTTGTAATAAAGCTGCTGATAGGTGCAATGCAACCTTTCAAAAACGCATTTTTCAGTTGCTGTTCATACGAGGTATCATGTGTCTGATTTTCAGGAATGGCCATACCACTATGGTTATTGAAACATTCCAATAATCTACCATAGTACCCATCTACAGTTTCATTCTCCTGTTGTATGCATTGATTAATGCAAGTCCAATCTGCTCTAGGTTTCCATTTTTCAGAAATTCGGTCTGTAAGACCTTTCACTCTGTTGTCTAGTTTTGCGTCACTATGTGGGAGTGGTTTAAGCTCTGCATTACGAGGATTCCAGGTGCCACAAATCATGTGCCAGTCTGGACCCACAATTTGTCTAACTACCTTTTCTACTTCTTCCCCATTCAAGTGATAACTTAGTCTCATACCTTGTAAATCTTGTAAAAACTGTGTGTAATTAACTTTTGGATGAGGGATTCCCTCTGCAGCTTTTCGAATATCTTCCGGTGTCCATGGTCTATATACTAGAAGAGTTGGGTCCTGCCCTTCCTGTCCTGCCTGAGGATTTGGTACCTCGATTAGTGGACAGATTTCTTCCTCACTCTCGTCTAGTGTGTTTCTCCCTACTTTATATAAGTCTGTGTCCCCAAGTGTTTTACGTGTCCGGGACCTAGTTTCAATAGGATCTCTAACAAATGGTTTTAGTGTTCTTGTGACTTCAGGATAACGTAGAGGTGGACCAGCTTGTCCTCCTGCTTCATATCCTGAAAAAGGCATCGGAGGGGGCAGAGGAGGAGGGGCCGTCGCTATTACTGTATTATTATCCTCTTTGTCTAAAAATAAAGTTTTAGCATTTTTAGTTTTTTGTTCCCTTCAGTTTACTTCCTCAATCCACCTGTGTGCCTGAGGAATGCCTAATCACTGTTGTTTTTTTGCCTGACCTTCTGCTTCAGATTTAAGCTGTTTTAAAAGTTTAACTAATGAAATCTTATTTAATTTACCGTCAAATCCGTATTTGTTAACCTATTTTGTATAATACCTTACATTATCAGCCCGTTGCAATTGCATATATTTTGCGTCTTCAGTTAGGGGCGGATCTCGCGAGTTTTTAGTGCACTGATTTCCCATTCTAGAAGAAAATGTTACGTAACCCTTTTCACCACGTGGTATTTCAGTTCCTTACACAGTTTATCTAGAATAACTGCCTACCTTATTCTGTTTCCCTGATCTCTGACAAAATATACAGTAATTTACTTTTGTCCCTGATCTGTATAACAAATCTCTGACAGTGACATTTACTGTAACCTAGTCCCTGATCTAAAACAGAAAAAAGGCAAATATCTTCCTACCTGAGCCTCCTGGGTCGACCAGTTCGAGACCGCTCTTCGGCCGCAGATCAGAAAGTGGCCAGCCTCTCAAAACGGTCGGAGGTCTTTGTATTTCAAGAATAACTATTTCGGTAGCTTCTCCTGCGCAGTATTCGACCACCGGTACACTCTGATCTGTAGCTGTCTGAGGGCTTCCGTTTACTGAAGGACCAAACTGTTAAATAAAAACAATGATAACAACACAGGAGGCTCAGATGCAAAAGTTTACTAGTGTACACCAGGAGGCAAAAAAACATACAAGTACAGAGTTTTGTTTGACATGATGCAGGAAATACACAATTTTATATAGGTTTAACACTCAAGCTGTGCCCACCTTACTGACGTGGTTAGTCACAGGGCACCTACATCACTATGGTCTACAATATTCTATTCATAAGAAAAAGCTGATGTTATACATTTTAAAAGTTTTCTCATGGGAATAATACAGCCTTGCAAAGCACCTGGTCAGTTATAATGTCTTTCTGTAAATGTTACTCCTTCAAGGTTTCAGGCCTGCTCGAATACAATAGTTGGTTCAGTCTTGTAATATACTTCTTTGTTCTTCTTGCAACATTACTTTAGCAGCTGTGTCTTATCTTGGTAACATTCACAAGGCCAATTATCCCAGAGGAAGGAAGAAGATTTTCAATGCTTTATGCATTTAATTTCCTGACCCAGCAGATAATCATTAGTGAAAAACATAAGCTTGCTGAGCTGGCTACTGCCAGGGTCAGAGTTCAAATACACTGCAGCTCCAAAGCTTCAAGCAATTACATGTAAAATCATTCTTATTGCCATATTGTAAATAGAATAAAATGCATTATATACTATTTGCTTTTAAACTAGCACTTTATACATGTTCAAATACATATTTTTCTAACACTAAACATTCTTTAAAAAGGGTGTATGACTGTGCTAACTCTTGTGTTCAGGGCTGCAGTTTGTGCTGTTGTTCTGAGATGTTTTCCTTGGATACGTAATCAGAAATTTTCAAGGATGTTAAATCTAAGATTTTGAATTCTTCTTTGAATATGGAGACTTTAGCTCTTCCTTTTTATCAAGCAGTTTGATGAAAGAGGCAAATTGATGCGGGGGGAGGGTTACTAATTTTCTTCAGCGCTTCTTCTGTAAAACTCAGAAGCCTCTGGGTATTTTCCAAAAAGCAAAACAAACAACCTCAACAAGCTGCAGGCAAGCAGTGTTCTAAGAAAAAGTAACAAGAAAGGATAAATAAAAAAGCAAGGATCCTTCCAAAAAAAGGGACAGCTGTCCATTCCGAATGACTTTTGCAGCATTCTTCCCCCCTACCACATCCTTAGTTCTGTCCCAGAGACTGGTTTTCAGTTTCCCACCTTGGCATCAGATTATATCAGCCAAACGGGTTTTGATAGTACTTTAGGAGGGTTACAGATGGCAGTGGGAACACTTTTCTCCTTTTTGGGATATTCTTCCTCGTTCACCAAACCAAACAGACTTGTTTACTCTGGTTTTAAGACATGTGCTTGTCTTGGGGTCACAGAGCATGTGCCCCTAGAACAGATGGGGAAGGATTTATATTCAAGAATGTTTCTAGTGCCAAAGAAGGATGCTTCCTGGAGACCATTTCTCAACCTTAACCTGTTTGTCAAAGAGCCAAAGTTTAAAATGTTGACTTTACAAAGACTGTTAACTCTCATCCCTGATTTGAAATTGTTTGATCACTCCAGACACTTGAAAGATGTCTGTCATCATATTCCCATTTTCACAGAGTTCAGAGGTTTCCTCAGAGTTTCTGAGTCCAGGTTACATTATCAGTTCTCTGAATTCATTATTGTAATCATTATCAACCCCCTTATTCCAAGGTTTCTACATGGAGGTTGTTCTGTCATGTCAACTGTTGCCATCTCTCTCGATTCAATGCCTCTGTCCTCTCTTCTTCGACACTCATGCCTGACTGGTACAGATCTTCTCTCACACAATCCATCAGTCAGTGCTCTAAATTACCTTTGGATGTTAAGTTGTCAACTCGCCTTCATTCTTGCTGGATGGGTTCGGAGCCGATCCTTGGCTCCGACTCGGCACTTGATAAGCTGGAGAACTCATTTTACCAGCTCGAGGCAACCCTATATCCCATGATGCAAGGCGTGACTACCTCAGATCTCATTTGCCGCTTCGCGAAGAGGTCTCCTTTTTACCAGCTCAGGTAAAGCTTGAATTTGTATAAGATTAGTCAGGGTTATTTTTCTCCCTTTCTTCTATTTGTCAATTATTGGGTTATATATATAGATACATATAGTTAATCCCCTACCCTATATTCCTTCTCTTTTACATCAGGATTTATTTCCTTTCTTCAGGCCTTAAGCCTCCCCCTCAGTTAATTCCTGTCAGGTTAGTGTTGGTGTGTTTTTTGTGGGTTAACTGCGTGATTGTTGTGTGTCTGTGTATTTTTGGACATAATTATGTCTAAAGAAGTGAAGGTCTCAGGCTTCAAGAAGTGTGACTCGTGCTGTCAGAAAATGTCTCTGACAGACGGTCACACTTCTTGTGTGTACTGCCTGGGGCCTTTTCACCTGCAGGACTCCTGTGCTATCTGTCACTCCTTTAGCCAGAGAGTCCTGCAGGAATGAAGAAATAAGCTTATTCTTCATGGCATGTTAAAGCCAGAGGGTTCTCTGACCAAGGCTGGGTCGGTTAAGCCCTCTAAGCCATCGAAGGCCCAGGCTGTAGTTCTCAAGCCTTCGGCTGTGGCTCCGACTCCTTCTGAGTCGAGATCGGCTCCGGCTGGAGCCGATCTTTCCACTTTGGAGGTTGTAGTGTCGGCTCCGTCTGGCTCCGATACACAAATACCCATTAATTTGTCGGCTCCGGCCAGAGCCGATGTGTCTTTATCCAGTATTGGAGCCGATAAGTCTTCGGCTCCATCTGGAGCCATGGGGTCATCGGCTCCAATGGCTCCATCCAGGAAGAGATCTCGGTCTCCTTCCCTGGAGTCAATTCGTTCGCCTCCGGGATCTCCTCTTTTGTCGGAGCGGAGCCATCGGAGCCGATCTTCAAGATCTTCCAGGCTGTCAGACCATGATTTAGAGAGGGTGGTAAGCAGACTGTTGAAGTCACAGGCACTAGCCCAAATGCTCCATAGCCCGTCTCAACAGACGTCTGCTATTTCTCATCCCCCTGAACTTCCTCCTCCGACTCTCCTTCAGAGTTCGGAGCTCGGAACGGTGACCATGGGTGCGCCGGAGCCGATACTTCCCCTTTCGGCTCCGACGTCTTCGGCTCCGATCTCCTCCATGAGACCTTCTTTGGAGGGATCCGGTGTCGGGTCTCCCTTGTCGGCTCCGAGGGGGCGAGTGGCATCGGACCCTTGTCCGACCCTGCTCTCCCTCTTGGAGCTTCGGCATTGGTGAGCTCGGCACCGACATCGGCTTCGGAGCCTTCTCTTTCGGTGGGACTGGGGATTCCTGTTTCTTCGGAGCGGGATTCCTCTGGTCTCCCTGGGAGAGGAGCCTTCGAGGTGATAAGGAGTGTCCTAGCCCCTGAGCTAGGTCAACGGTCTATTCCTTTAGCTCCTCCATCTTCGGTGCCTGTTGATGTCTCTTGCCAGTCTCTTGCTCCCGGACCCAGAGATCCATCGCCCCAGGTTTCCCCATTGGAAAGAACTTCCTCTTCCGAGATTTCTCCTGATCCTGCAGGAGAACCCCCGTGTAAGAGGACGTGTAAGAGGAAGCACACAGACTCCCCTGAGTCTACTACATCAGATACCGACTTAGATGAGTTGGAGGGCTCCCCACGGTCCCCCTCTGAGGATGTCTCCTTTTCAGACATCCTGGAACTCCTTAAGCAGAGGGGGAACTGGCCTTCCATTGACCCCTCCGAGGATGAGTCGGTATACCTGGAGGCTTTTGGATCTCGACCCTCCACCTCCTGGGTGTCTCCGCCTTTCGACCCACTCATGCAAGTCGTGGCTCGAAAGGTGTGGGCAGCCCCGGATTCTGTGGAACCAGTTCCTAGGAGGCCCTCCAAATTCATTACAGCCCCTTCAGACAAACAGTTTCTTTCTAAGGGCGTCCCTGTTGATGCTATGGTGGTGGCGGCCACCAAGAAGGAACTTGCTGATCCTTCTGTGCCTGTCCATCCTCCTAACAAGGACTCTAGGACCATGGATAGGTGCAGTGGCGGATGTTTTCTTCAGCGACCTTTGCTATGCGTTCGCTGAACTACCTTTGTCACTTTACCAGACTTCAGAGAGACATTCTCAAGGAACTAGGTGAAGTGGTTCAGGATCCTTCGGCTGGGGCTCAAGAAAAGATTGCCTCACAGCTAGGAATCCTCAATTCTTTGACTAACTCCTCCATGCGGCTCATTTCTTATGCAGCCGATGGAGCGAGTAGGGCCACAGGCACAGGAGTGGCACTTAGGCGTCAAGCCTGGATGTGGCTTTGTAATTTCGCAGACCCTTTTAAGGCGTCCTTCACCAATACCCCCTTTGACGGTTCGGCTTTGTTCGGGCCTCAGGTGAAGGATACATTGACCAGGTGTGAACAAGATGGCAAGACCCTTTCTGCCGTAGGAGTCCATTTCTCCACCCCTTCAAGACCCTAACCAAAGGGTCAGAAGGGAGGGAAAATGTGGTTCCGTAAATCTCAAGGAGTCACGCCGGACACACGTGGTCAGTTTACCCCCAGAGGCAGAGGGGGTAATAATAATAGGCGCCGCCCTAGGGGCAGAGGGGGTCCGCAGAATCAGGGTAGCAGGGAGCCTCTCCCTGATAAACCCTTCAAGCATCCCTGAGGTGTTGTCCGACTGCCCACCCTTGGAGGCAGTCGGGGGAAGATTGTCGCTGTACCCAATAGCCTGGCGTTCCCTCTCTCAAGACAAATGGGTACAGTCGATCATATCCGAGGGCTACAATATCCCTTTCGAGAGGTTTCCCGTTCCTCACTAATCCCTTCCAGACGTCTCACCCGGTCTAAGGGAATTGGCAAAGCAGGAGGTATCAACACTCCTAGCAAAAAGAGCCGTCCAACTAGTGCCAGCAGACCAAGTAGGATCCGGCATCTAATCAAGATTCTTTTTGGTCCCCAAAAGGACGGGAGATTGGAGACCAATTTTAGACCTCAGCAAACTAAACAAGTTTGTCAAGAAGGCCAGGTTCCGGATGGTCATGCTTCAGTCCATTCTACCCTTTTTGGGCAAGGACAACTGGATGTGCTCAATAGACCTTCAGGATGCGTACTATCATATAAAGATTCACAGGCACTCCAGAAGGTTTCTCCGCTTTTGGCTGGGGTCCAGTCATTTTCAATTCAGAGCCCTGCCCTTTGGCCTCACTACAGCCCCCAGAGTGTTTACCAAATGTATGGCAGTGGTTACGGCTCATCTGAGACGTCAAGGATTCCAGGTGTTTCCGTATCTAGACGATTGGCTCCTCTCCGCCACCACCAGGCATCAACTTCTTGAGGCCAGAGACTACACTCTGCAAACCTGCAAACAATTGGGGATTTCAATAAACTTCGAAAAATCTTCTCTGTTGCCTTGCCAATCTATTACCTTTATAGGCGCAGAATTAAACACTGTCAGCATGTCAGCCAGACTCACAAAACAAAGAATTCTGGACATCCAGAAGTATGTTTGGATCATATTACTCAGCAAGAAGATCAGAGCCAAATTTGTCCTGAAGGTTCTGGGTCTTATGGCTGCGGCCATTGTACTACTACCATTAGCCCGCTTCCACATGCGGCTTCTGCAGTGGATGTTGTTCGCTCAGTGGTCATTCCAGCAGCTCCCCATGAGTCACGAGATTTTCGTCACGCAATCATGCAAGAGTCATCTAACCTGGTGGATGTCTTCTCCTCTGCTCCATCAGGGCCGACTGTTTGTTCCCCCAGTTCCGGTTGCCACAGTCACTTCGGATGCCTCTCTGATCGGGTAGGGGGGGCATTATCAGGGCAGGATGGTCCATGGGACTTGGCAACCCATAGAATACCATCTGCACATAAATGTCCTAGAGATGAGAGCAGTGCTTTTAACGTTGCAAGCCCTCAGCGACTTTCTTCTCTTAGGGACTATTGCAGTTCAGACGGACAACATGTCTGTAGTCTGGTATATCAACAAGCAGGGCGGGACCAGGTCCTATCCACTGTGTCGAGAAGCTCTCAGACTTTGGCAATGGGCAATCTCCTCTCATCGGTTTCTGATAGCAACGCATATCCCCAGGAGATCCAACCTCTTAGCGGACAGACTGAGCAGAGCTATTCTCATGCCACATGAGTGGTCTCTCAAACAATCGGTAGTGGACGAGATTTTTCAGAAGTGGGGCTTCCCTTCCTGCGACCTTTTTGCTACACCCC
Organism: Protopterus annectens; assembly: GCF_019279795.1. Lineage (NCBI taxonomy): Eukaryota > Metazoa > Chordata > Ceratodontiformes > Protopteridae > Protopterus > Protopterus annectens. Next base: position 99,106,745 of record NC_056725.1, on the reverse strand, counting down.
AAAACAGCAAATGCCCAGACTTCTTCATCCTCTTTCCTCTACCAGGCCATTCCCCGAGAGACTCTCTGACCCAGGATTGGCCTAGGGGACTTCTGCATGCCTTTCCTCCATTTCCACTGATACCACAAGTTATTCAGAAAGCTACCGTATTGAGAGCCAAGTTGATCCTCATTGCCCCTTACTGGCCTCGACAAATTTGGTTTCCGTCCCTGCATTGTCATCTCCTGGCGCAGCCTTGGCATCTGGACCCAGTTCTAGATCTTCTGACCCACCAGTCGGGTCAACCGCACCGGGCCATTCATTCTCTCAACCTCACTGCTTGGTTGCTCCACTTCCTTCCTTAGCCAGGCTTCCTATGATCTCTAACCCCGTTAGAAATATCATAGTAGCTTCTCTAAAGTCCTCCACCAGAAAGATTTATGCTAGTAAGTGGAAACGTTTTTCTTTCTGGGCAAAGTCTAAACACATAGATCCCTTTACTGCTCCAGTGCATTCAGTTTTGGACTTCTTAGCAGAGATTTTTCAATCGGGGTCTTCTTCTTCTACAGTTAAAGTCCAATTGGCAGCTATCTCTAAATTTCATGTTGGTTTAGCGGATCAAAACATAATGTCCCACAAGCTTTGCAAAGCCTTTCTGAGGGGTATCTTTCTCCTGAAGCCTCCAATCAGAGATCCTCCTCCACAATGGGATTTGAATTTAATGCTGGCATCCTTGATTCTACCCCCCTTCAAACCGGCTGCTACATGCTCGTTAAAGTTTCTTTCCTGGAAAACAATTTTCTTGGTTGCTGTTACTTCAGCTAGAAGGGTTTCTGAACTTCAGGCCCTTTCTGTCCGTTCCCCATACTTGGTTTTTCACAAAGATAGGGTATCTCTAAGAACTAATCCATCTTTTTTGCCCAAAGTTGCTTCCCAGATGAATATTAATCAATCTATTGATTTGCCAGTCTTTTTCCCTAATTATTCGGACAAAGCTGAACAAAAACTTCATTGCTTGGATGTCCATCGTCAACTCAGATATTATTTGGACAGAACTAAACAATTCAGAAAATCTGATCAACTATTTCTTTCCTATGCAGAGAACAGAAAAGGTCTCCCAGTCTCTAAAGTGACCTTATCCAGATGGCTGTCTTTTATCATTTCTTATGTTTATCTTCTTAGAGGCAAGCAACTGTCCTCAAAACCAAAAGCACATTCTACCAGGAGCCTGTCCACATCCACAGCCTTTCAGGATAGGCTACCTATTGACACCATTTGTGCAGCAGCCACTTGGGCCACTCCTCACACCTTTGTCTCTCATTACAAATTGGGCTTGGCCTCCAGGGACAGGGCTAAGTTTGGTTCCACAGTTCTCAAGAGTCTGTTCCATTGAGCCACCCAGGATAGAGGTGCTAGGGACGCGCTCCCATCCAGCAAGAATGAAGGCGAGTTGACAACTTAACATTTAGAAGTTATGTACATACCATAACGTTCCATGTTAGTCGTCTTCTCTCGCCTTCTTTCTTGCGTCCCTCCCTCCTTCCCCCTGGCCTGGACTGATCTTGAGATTGTACCCTTTTTTGGGGGTGTTGTCACTCTTTCCAAGAGTTCCCAGTAGGAAGACTCATTATTGTTAGCGGCTATTGCCCTAGTTTCTCCTACATTTAGTATTCTTCTTCCTTGGGAAGAAGTGTTTTTGGCAGGGTTTTTTTCTAGCTACCAAACGAGATCTGAGGTAGTCACGCCTTGCATCATGGGATATAGGGTTACCTCGAGCTGGTAAAATGAGTTCTCGAGCTTAGCAAGTGCCGAGTCGGAGCCGAGGATCGGCTCCGAACCCATTCAGCAAGAAAGAAGGCGAGAGAAGACAACTAACATGGAACGTTATGGTATGTACATAACTTCTAATTATCTACAGCTCCAAGGTTGATCACAAAATGTCTAGCTCTTGTGATAGCCCATTGCAGACTGCAGGGTATTTGCATATTTTCTTATTTAGATAACTTACATATCTTTTCAGAGTCTATTTCCAGTATCAGGAGTCACTTATATGGGTTACAAATCTCCTTCTCAACCTGAGTTTTCAAATCAACAGTCAAAAATCCTCCTTGATTCCTTCTCACAGGATACTTTTTTCTAGAATGCCTTCTAGACTCTTCTATGCAAAAGGCATTCCTAACTCAGGAGAAATTGGACTTATGTCTGGAAATTTTCAAGAGTTTCTCCAGTCTGTCACAGACTTCAGCCAGGAAGTATCTCGGGATTCTAGGATTCATGGCATCAATGATTCTCATGATTCTTCTTACCGGTTTGCACATGAGAAAAATCTAGTAGTTCTTAAAGACTGTTTGGACCCAACATTTTCTTCCTGCTGGATTTTCTGATCCCAGTATTAGGTTTTGTGAAGAAGGAGCTTCTTTGTAGGAGAGATCATATTTTTTCCAAATCAAGGTCTCCCATTCCTGTTTCCTACCCCTGCTCAATCAATAACAACATATGCATCGGATTTTGCATGGGAGCTGTATTTATAGGGGTAAAGGAGTGGGGTCTTTGGAGCAAACAGACAGGCCATAACAGATAAATGTGAAAGAGATGTTAGCTGTGATCCATGCTGTAGAATCCAGTCATAATCTGTGGTCCCCAGGGTCCATGCAAGTGATTACAGACAGCATCACATGGATGTGGTACTTAAACAAACAGTAGGGCACCAGGTTTTATCCTCTTTACAGGCTGGCTATTGTAGCTTGGGAGATTGTAATTCAGCAGCATGTTACTCTCCAAGCTTCCTACGTTCCGTCAGAGCAAAATGTAGTGGAAAGCAAGCACAACAGAACCAGAACAGATCCTCATAAATGGAAATTAAATGAGTGGGGTCTTCCAAGATTTCATCCAGATGTGAGGAACATCTCAAACAGATCTTTTTTGCCTCATTTCATTACAGACAACTAAACAAATTCTGCTCCAGGACTCATTACAGATAGGCTTGGAAAACAGATGCTTTTTCATTCCAGTGGATGGGAATGTTCCTGTATACATTTTCACCATTTTTACTGATACCTAGGGTCATTCTGAAGATTCAGAAGGACTCCCCAAAGATTACTGTGGTGACTCACTTTTGGCCCAGACAACAGTGTTTTTTTTCCTTATGTAACTGGCCAAGGGCAGTTACCACAAGTTTCCTTACAGTTTGGATCACATCATACAAGAGCAGGAAAGCTTGGTATACACTAATCTGAAACAACTGTAGCTGACTGCTTGGACAATTCAATTTTAATAACTTTAAGGCACCTTGTTTCTGAGGATGAGCATCAGGTATTAAAGGAGGCAAGAAAGACTGCTACTAGGAAAGCCTGTATATTTCTAAATGGAAAATATTTACTAGTTGGTGCCATACTAATAACAAGGGCCCACTCAGGGATTCTCTACCAGTGGTCCTTTAATATTTGTTTGAGTTACTTTCTTATTCATCTCTTAAGGTTCATCCATTTTGGCCATTTCAGCATGTGAGTGCATGGATTCTCCCTTTCTTCTGGGTCTTTGGTTATTCAGTTTTTGAAAAGTGTTTTCATGTTAAGTCTCCTAGGAAACAGGTGGCAGCCTTAAGTTTGTGCAGGAAAAATTAACTGTCTCCCTTTGAACCAGCTCATCAGGTTGGTTCATGATATGCAAGACTGTATTACTTATTGCTCTGATATATGCAAGACAAGTATCTGTCATGCTGGGTGAACCCTATTTGATTTTCTTTAAAGATGGAGTAAGAACAAATCCGTCATTCCAAAGTAGTTTCAGAGTTTATAGAGTTTACATTGAATCAAACCATCAATTTCTCTGTTTTCTTTCCTGAACAACAGCAACAAAAAAATAAACGACAAAGGATTCTTCATATTTTGGATGTGTATAAGCAACTCAGGTTTTAGTCCTTTTGGTCCTTTAGGAAATCTGATGACATAGTACGGTTATGTAAATTGCACTTACTGTTATATTCAATGAAATCCCCTGCTGCATAAGCCGTACACTTCCTCCAGCCTTCCATTTTCTGCATATAATAGTGTTTTTAGATAAATCTATGTGTTCTGAACTTTGCTTTTTTTGTCAGGGCAATAGGCTGTCTCATTTTGGGGAGGGGGAGATGTGAAGGGTTTTGGTGCCTGGGCTGCTGTTTTCTCCCTTTGAAACTTGAGCTACAGCAGCCTGGGTGCATGTGTGAGGGGAAGCCTAAGACATGGAAGCTGGTCGGGTGTTATATCCTTGGCAGGATATAACCCATACAGTTAAGGCTACTGCAGCAGTGATTTCATTGAACATCTACTGTTATGGTAAGTGCAACTTACACAATTGTACTATTTCTTGGAACCTGTGACTTCCAGCTTAAACAACTTCTCCTGGTGAGGAATGTGTAACAGCTTTCGAGGTTACATAGCCCGACTACAGACCTTTTTCCTCTGTATCTGTAAACAGTTTGTATTCCATGAGTAGTATTGCTATAAATTATAAGTACTTTGACTTGACTCCGACTAAAAACTAAACCTACTGTAATAATTTGTATGTGGTGCAAGCTGTACTCTAAAGATAAACTAAATGAACTTTATCCTATTATGGTTATTATGTATGGTTATGTATTTGTTAACTGGGCAAATTTGAATCGGGTCCATGAACACAAAATAGATAGTTAGATAAATAGATAAGTAGATAGACCACTTTATGGAGACAATCAACCGTAGAAAAACTGTACAGACATTGGAAGAGCATACCAATCACACAGTGACCATATGACTGAACTCTTGAGCTGTGAGGAAAATATTTTGTACTTCCATTGATTAGGTATATCAGCAAGCATGCTACTTCTGCTTTTGGTACTGTTCCCATCTCTCTTACAAACCAACAATGTAACGCTATGCTGCATGCATAAATGAGTCAGAGAGGCTCCCCACCAGATACTGGTGCTGCCTGAACCATGCAGAGGTTTTACATAATAGAAAAGAGGCAACTCTTTACTAAATGCAGCTTTGATGTTTCAGTATTGAATACATTATTTTTTGAGTGTGACTTTTTGGGGGCACAGGAGAGCATTAAAAAAACCATCAAAAGACGTTTTGCAATGCAGATTCAAGTACAGTCTTATAGTTGCCTTTGTGGTTGTAAGCCAGTATGCTCAGTTATTTGTGACATTGTGATACAGAGTGTATGAGTCAGAAAAGTGTTACCTGCTTTAGAACCCTGTTGTAAATTTTAACTCTACATTTGCATTGGCTTGGCTCAAGACTGCCGTTAGCAATGTATCAGGGACATTATTAGAAGGCCATGAAAGAAAGAAAGAAACCCTGCATTTCAGATCTTTCTTCAAGGCAGTCTTTGTAGATTTGCTTATTCCGTACAACGCATATTTTAATTATATTTAATCATGTAAATAAATGTGTGTGTAACACATACCTATTAATCTGAATGCAAAAATATTGATTTGCCATGTAGTTGTAGTACATTTCTAACAGATGACAGGGTTCCTCATCGTATCACTACCTTCCTCCCTTTGTTTTTTGTTTTAAGTAGACATTCACAAACAGCTTTTCATTCGAGGCAAACTACAGATTTTGAAGGAATTGCCTTAGGGAGGGTAGAAATCTTTATGCTTGGTTAAGGAGACAAACTTGCAGCTGGTTTGCTTGATTGCTTTGTTTATATGAGGGTTGAAGTATAATGTTTTGCCAGTCATAATAGCAAGTAACTTAAAGGAGAAATGTGCCTTTAAGAGGTATCTGGTCTTAGGCTTTCATTATCATAAGAGAGGGCATACATTGTGTGTGTGTGTGTGTGTGTGTGTGTGTGTGTGTGTGTGTGTGTGTGTGTGCGTGCACGTGTGTGTGTCTGTTTTGAGTTTGCCATAATATAATAGTGTCTTATCATCTGCATATTATGTGGTTTCACTTGTCTGACACTGAAGTGGCATTATATTTACAAATTTTGTCAACAGTGCAGAATGGTAGGGTCAACCACATCAAACGCTTTAGGCAAATTTGGGAAGATGGATCTGACCCATCATTATATGTTATCCAATCCTAGCATATGCATATAAAAATGATAAGTTTTGAGTGATTTATTCAAAGACAACAACTGCATGCTATAGGGAAGCCGAAGAAGTAGCTCTTAGTCAACCAAAACAGTTATGGAAAATGTTAAGGAATCTAGCTTCTACTAGGAATTCCCATGAACTAGGACCTCGGAACACACTGATTCTCATTTACTAAACACAATCCCAGTCTTAGAAACCAGCTATTGCTTCACTAATGTTACTTTCTACCAGAAGAATAAAACATTGCATGAAATCCTTGAGTTTCCACCGTTTTACTTTAAGGTTATTACCCATAAAGAACTCGGAGAGAAACTATTTAACTTAAATATTTACACTTGTCAGACTGTCACATCATTCACCCTCTCATTTTGAAACTTAGGAGGGAAATTGTATGCAGGCTTCTGGCATTCATCTGTAATGTGTCTCTGACCACAAAACCTCTGCCTCAGTGTGTTAAACGTGCTGATACAGCCACTCCGTAAAATACCTTATCCCAAATCAGCTCATGATTTTAGACCATTTGCCAGGATAAACTCACTAGCAAAAATAATGGAAAAAACTTGTTTATAAAGAAATATTAGAATACATTCAAAAACCTTATATCTTTTCAGACAATAACTATAACTTTAGGTAGTGCTCTGTTTGTAAACTCGTTGTCCCGTAAGACTATTAGGAGTCATTTAGCCTCTTTAAAAATGTACACAGAAAACAACAGACTTAAGTAGTTCATGAGAGGTAGCTATGGGGTCTGAGTCATCTTTGTGGAATGTCCTTCAGAACCCTGAAAGAAATTCAAGAATTTAAATCCTTTGGACTTTTCTGTTGTCCAATCTGACCTAGACATCTCTGTTGTATTGCATAATGAGCCCTAAGACTGCCCGATTTCTGTTGCTGCTCCTGTTGTCATGACTCTTCAGGTGGTCGACAAGGCTCAGTTTGATGTCACATTCCATTTGACTGACCAGATGGTCATCAAAGTCACAAAGGAGTAACCTCAGCTGATTATTTCTGAGGACCTTGAGGGCATTCCACAGATCCTCATTTGAGAAGACATCCCTGGTACTCTTAGGAATCTTCTCCCCCTCCTCCTCCTCGCATTGATTCTGCTGATATTTGAAAAAAGATGAAGCAGGCAACTAAGCATACCTATCCTTCTGTTACTCCTTCTGTATATGATCCACAGCATTAGTGGTATAATTTTTCTCAAGGGCTGTTTAAAGCCCTGATCTTTTTAAAACCTCCACCATTTCTTTCCTCCTCTTCCTCAATTCCTGATAAGAGAAAGAGAGAGATATCTTCAGAAGAAGAGGGCTCACTTTCTGATGTAAAATTGTTGGCTTACTCATTACATATTAATTCCCCTGCAGGGTTTGAGTGGAGGATATAAATACCCTTTCTTCTGACTCCCCCTTAGATGACTTGTCCTTTGAGGATACTGTCTTAATGATGATTCAGCATTTCCAGTGGAAAGTTTAACAAGTCTTTGATATACAAAAGAGATGCTCTGACTTAATAAATATGGATATTGAAATCCAAGAAACGACCAGGCAGGTGTAAGATACATATATTTATTCCAATCCTCATTAAAACCATACAAATGTTGTCACAGTAAAAAGCTCAAAAAGGATAGTGTAATGCTTTTGTCCCTTTTTTTAACATTATGTCCTAAAATGGGGGGGGGTGTCCTTCTTCCTTGAGCTCAATATTCTGCAAGTCCACATTGATAGCAGCCTGGGACTTACTCCAATTTTAATGGTGGTCAGAGATATCAGGCTGTCCACTAAAGTGGTTAGTATTTCATTAGCCTCTCAAAAATCAAGTATCGTGAAAATTTATCTTAGCAAATGGAAGAGATTTTCTTTATGGGCAGCAGCTAAAGGAATAGGTCCCTTCTCTGCTGCACTTCCTTCGATCTTAGATTTTTTTATCAGACCTTTTTCAGAAGGGTTCCATTTTCTCTACAATCAAAGAGCAACTAGGCAAAATCAAACGGCTATAGCATCTCTAAAGATTTCAAAAGTCATTTCTAAAAGGACTTTCTTACTGAGACCTCCTATAAGGGATATGGATATTATTCCTCCTTGGGATATAACAGTTATGCTTCAAGTGTTAACAGAATCTCCTTTCAAACCCACAGCTTCAGCAGAGTTAAAATACTATTGGAAGATAATACTGGAAGACTATTTTTCTTGTGGCCGTAATTTCAGCTAAAAAAATTCTGAATTACAAGCACTGTCTTGTAAGCTTCTTTATTTTGATTTTCTATAATGGTAGGTTTTTTTTGAGGACAGGCCCTACTTTTATTCCAAAAGTTGTTTCAGAGATGAACATTAATCGAACCATTAATTTTCCAGTGTTCTTTCTGCGATGTTCTAATAAAGGAGAATATATCCTGCATTTCTAAGATGTCCACAGGCAGCTTAGATTTTACCTCCATATGACTAAGGATTTCAGAAAATGTTATCAGTTATTTGTAGTCTTTTCCAAAGCAAAGCTAGGGCAGAATGTTTCCAAAGTCACTTTATCTAGATGGCTGTCTGACTGTATCATTCATCCTGTGAATAAAGCATTTTGTTATAAGCGTGAAGGAACATTTTTGTGTCTTATTCAGCCTTGGTGAATTGCTTACCATTTGTTTTATTTGTATTGCATTCATAACTGAAAAAATGGGACTCTCTTTAGCTAAGAAACCAAGAACTCATTCTACAAGGGCCATGGCTGCTTCTACTGCTTTCATGCACAGAGTTCTTATAGATAAAATTTCTGCTGCAGCAACTTGGTGTACAGTACACACTTCCATTTCTTATTACAAGCTGACTGTACAATCAAGGTCACATACATCCTTCTGTTCCACCATTCTCCAGAATATCATTCCTTGATACTTCACAGGGTTGTGGCAACTAGGAAATCTATCCCAAAGGTTGAATCAGATGAAAAAAGACAACACTGGACACAAACATTATGTACTTACCATAATGATAGATCCCTGCTGTCTTCTTTTCAACCGGTTCAACATCCTGATCCCTTTCTCCTTCACCCTTCCAAAATTTTCTCACCTGGTGCTACTCTTTGATTGAATGGACCTAATCAGGATCCTGGTTGCTTTTTTCCAGGTGATTTTCTGGTACAGAAATTAGGTGTTAGAGAATTTGTTTGGTGATAAGTAGGCAAGTTTGATCTGAGGTATTTGGAGAAAGAGAGGGATAAAGAGTAGTGAAGGAGTCAGAGCCTCAGATCCATAGCTTCTAAAGGCATCAAGCTCAGATCCGCATGGATTCGATAACTCAAAAATTGAACCTGATGAAAAATAGACAGTACAGATCTATTGTTATGATAAGTACATAACTTTCATTTTTGACTTTTGTTCAAGATCAGTAACAGCAGGGAACCATAGCACTAGTTCCTCAGTCACAATAAGGTCACAGCTTTTTTTCATAAATATTCCTTGATGCCGGAAAGGAGGGCACATGGATACTGTTTTTGTACTTTTCAACCCTAAACATCCTTTTAAGAATTTCAAAATCAACATGCTATCTCTCCAAAGTTGCCTGCCTATAATCCTTCCTTAAGCCTTTCTGGTACCCTGAACGTGTGGGGCACCTGTCTTCACATTTCTGTTTGTCCAGATCACAGAAAATTCTTAAGATTTAGAATGTTACAATTTAATTTGCAGTTTTTAGCTTTGCCCTTTAGTTTTTCTACAACTCTGAGGGTGCTCACAAAATGCCTATCCCTGTCAAAATGTTTTGCAGGTGCCAGGGTATTCATATATACCCTTATTTGGACAATCTTCTCATCTAGGCCCCATCAAAAAACAACCTTGTGCAGCATCTTCAGTTCTATGGATCTGTTTCTTTACCTACGTAAACATAAGGAAACTTCTTCTGCAGCCTACACATGATATAGTTTTCCTAGGATGCCATTTAAACAGAGTTTGCTTGATGGTATTCGTTCTTCAGGACAAAATACAGTTTCGGATTGCTTATTTTTACTCTCCTTTTTCTTTAGAAATGACATCAGTAAGACAGATATTGAGAGCCCTGGGATACATGTCTTCAGTCATACAGATGATAGCTTTTGCCAAACTCCACATGAGGAAGAGTCAATAGTACCTCAAGTCAGTCTTGCCACAACACTACTACCCTCTCATCTTCTCAATTCCTCTCTTGACCTTCATGAAGAAGAATTCCTTTGGTGGTCAACCAGGTATCACTCAGCCCAAGAATGTCCTTTCTCTTCTCCTCTCCCCATCAGGAATCAGCACAGAAGTTTCATACTGGGTTTGGGGAGCCTATTCAGTGAACACAAAGTTCAAAATTTTATGGCCAAGGCAGTACAGGAACAAACATGTAAATACAAAGAAATGAAACCCAGATCCTGGCTCTTCAATCCCTTCATCACCTCTAGTCTCCAGGGAAGCTTCAAGTCCTGACAGACAATATCACAGTCATGTCCACAGTTATGTCTTACTTCAACAAACAAGGAGGAACAAAATCCTGTCATCTCTGTAGGTTAGACTGAGAGCATTGGGGATTGCTATCCATCTCAATTTATTCTTGCAAGCAGTTTACATCCCATTTAAAACAGACCATCACAAATACATTTTAGGTCTTCCTTCAGGTTGCCCATCAGTGGGGAACTCCCCAGATAGACCTGTTTGCCTCCGCTCTGAAGAAGCTGCTGTGATTGTTCTTCGCTGGTGTACCATTCCCAGAAGCATGGAGAATGAACACCTTGTGAAGATCTTAGAAAGGAAAATTATTTTATGCATTTCCTCCCTTTCTTCTGCTTCCAAAAGTCCTTCTGAAAATCAGGGAAAGACAATCCAAAGACATTCTACCGATCCAGAGTACCTCTTCCCTGATCAGGCCTTCCTTATATCCTAAGCCTTTGGATCCAAGGTCTTGGAACCATACCCCTGTTCAAAGCAGACCAGCTTTTCCTGCTCCAACCCCTCGGGCCTCACCATCACCGGCTAAGTCCAGACATTCATCAGCATCCTCTAGGTCTTAACTTTTCCCAATCAGGCTCAGATACAGATGGGAATTTTGTCATCTTTGTCCCACCCTGGATCCTTGAGAGCATCAACACCCATGCTAAAAGCTCCTCTTCGCATTTGACCTACTGTTTTTGAATCCCAGGATCTGGGTCTCCTGAGAGAGTTGTTGTTGGATCCAAGAATATGTCTTTCTTCAACTCCATCTGTTTCCCTGACTGACTCTGCTCCGATACCCTTGGATAAGAGTGGGTCCTGGATCCAGGATGTCTGCGCTGGCTCTGGGGGGGTGGGTTTGGTCCCAATCTGGTTAGATCCGTCCCTTCCCCTGGGGGCCTAGGCCTTCCACGGCTTGGGCCTGGCTCAGTCTGGAGGCTTCTGATCTGAGGTGGACTCCTCTGTCTCTCCTCCTGTGATTTTAGCTTCTGGGGGGGGGGGTTCCCCAGGCCCATCAGCCATCCAAGTAGCAGACCGAGCTTTCTCTAGACCTAGAGATGCAGTTTCTCATCCTACGAATCCTACCCAATCATCTCATCCAAGCTTTGAGTCCATCCATCCTGCCATTGGTCAGCCCCTTCCCAGGTAAGCCTTCAGACTACTTTCACCTTCTTCCAATTCCTCCCCTGACTATCCCACAGAGGAGGTTCATTGAAAGAAAATGTGCAAGAGAAGACATGTGGACTCCCCCTTGGAGTCCTTAACCGAGGATACTGATTTTGATGAAGGAGAAGGATCTCCGTGATCTCCACTGTGCAACATCTCCTTCATAGACATCCTTGAACTTCTGAGGCAAAAAGGTGTCTGGTCCTTCCAAAATCCTTCTTCTGAGGAGTTGGTGTTCCTGGAGGCTTTTGGGGCAGGCCCATCTATGTCCTGTGTGACTCCCCCAGTGGCTGAACTCATTGACTTATGTTCCTGCCAGGCTTGGAAGGAACTGGACACAGTCTAGCCAATCCCTAAGATCCAGATAAGTTCCTGAGTCATTCATCTGACAGCTTACATTGGAGCAAGGGTGTCCCATTTGATTCCATTGCTGTGTCAGCAGCCATGAAAAAGGTGCTCACTGAACAAAGCTCCTCTGTTCATCCTCCGAACAAGGAGTCTTGGGACAGATATGGAAAGCACGTGTATGCCTCAGCCACCTTTGCACTGAGGACATTAAATTACTTGGCACATTTTGCATGTTTGCAGAGAGATCTGTCAAGGAGCTAACCAACTCTCTGAAAGAGACCTTGTTGGAGGAAAAAATTAAACAGGTTTTTCCCCAATTGGCAACTGTGTTTTTCCTTGCAAACTCCTCGATGAGGCTAATTTCACACTCTGCAGAAGGCACCTCATAAGCAGCTGGTGCAGGCATAGCCATTAGGAGACATGCCTGGATGTGGCTTTGTGATTTCACGGAACCCTTCAAGGCATCTTTCATTGATGCCATCTTTCATGATTCCTCATCATTTGAACCATCGGTAAGAGAAATCCTTGCCTACAGCGAGAAAGATGGAAAGAACTTGTCTACCATAGGGATCACGTCGTCTACCCCCCAAATAACCTTTTCAAGAAAACAAAGAGGTGGGAAGACTTGGTTCAGGAAATCTCAAGGGCCTTTCCAGGACTTATGTTGGGATACCTCTTCCAGAGGCAGAGGAGGAGGTTTCAATGGCAGATGCCACCCAAGAGGAGGGGGGGGTCAATAGAATCAGACCTTTAGGGAACCCTCTTCCTGTAAGCCCTATCAGTGCTCCTGAAGCACTGCCCTACTGCCCACCTTTGGAGGCAGTCTGGAGATATCTATCCGTGCACCTAAATGCCTGGACAAACATAACAAATAATGCTTGGGTGCTAAAAATAATATCCAGAGGTTATTACATGCCCTTTTCCCTCTCACCTGCAAGTCCCAGGAGGGTACTCCCCGTTGTGCCACCCAGTCAGTGGGAGTTCGTTATTCAAGAAGTTCAAACATTTCTAGAGAAATGAGTAATCCAAGAGGGCCGGACCAAACAAATAGGATGCAGAGCTTATTCTCCCTTCTTTTTGGTGCCAAAGAAAGCAGGGGACCTAAGGCCAATATTGGATCTTAGCAATCTCAACCTATATGTCAAGAAGTTGAAGTTCCATATAGTTACGGTTCAGTCCATTCTGCTACTTCTACGCAAAGATGATTCGATGTGCTATATACATCTCTAGGATGCATATTATCTCATCAAAATAAACAAATGCCGCAGGAGACACTTGTGCTTTCAGCTGGGGACCAATCATTACCAATTCAGAGCACTGGCCTTTGGACTCACCATAGCTCACTTGGGTGTATGGCAGTTGTCGTGGCTCACTTAAGACGATTTCAGGTGTTTCCATCCCAACAGGAGACCAAACTGCATATCAGTGTCCTAGAGATGAGAGCAGTCCTTCTAACGTTACAAGCCTTTCAGGACCTTCTCCCTCTAGGGACTATTGCAATTCATACAGACAACATGTCAGTGGTTTGGTATATAAACAAACAAGGAGGAACCAGATACTACCCATTATGCAGAGGGGCCATGAGAGTTTTGGAATGGGTGATCTCTTCAAGCCACTTTCTAATTGCAGTGCACATTCTGGGGAAAACAGCTTGCTAGCAAACAGTCTCAACAGGTCCATTCTGATCCCTCCCAAGTTTTCCCTCAGTCAAGCAGTAGCAAACCAGATTTTCAGCTGTTGAGGGCAATCGTGTTGTGATCTCTTTGCTTCTCCACTAAACAACAAATGCAGCAAGTACTTTGCTGTTATCCCCCAAAAGGGGAGTCACCGAGAGATGCTCTAGTCATGATTGGCCCCGGGTCTCCTTCATGCTTACCCCCCACCTTAATCCCAAAGCTTTATAGAAAGCCATCAGGCTGAAGTGCTCAGTAATCCTCATTGCTCCCTTCTAGCCTCTTCAGATATGGTTCCCCTTCCTATGATCTCACCTGAGGTATCCATCATGGATACTAAATCCCAGACAGGACCTCATCTCTCATCCATCGGAGCATGGAAAACCCAGTCTCTACACTCTTAAGCTAACCACATGGTGTCTCCACTTTCAGTGATTATAAGAACGTCCAGGCTAGTTCACCCAGTTTGTGACATAATCTTGGCTTTGCAGAAAGCTTCCACAAAAATGGTCTATAACAATTAGTGGCGAAGATTTATGATTTGGGCTTCAAAAGCTAATATTGATCCATTTGCAGCTCCTATGTCAGATATTCTCCTTTTTCTGAGTTCACTTTTTCATGACTGTGCCAGTTTCTATACCATTAAATTACAGTTGATTGCCATTTCTATTTTTCATTCAAGAAAGGGTCTTCCTCTATTTCCTCGTTGAAGTTATGAAAAGTCTTTATGAGGGGTATTTTTCTGCTAAGGCCTCCAATAAAAGATCTTTTTCCCCCAATGGACCTTACAGTTGTCCTTCAAGGCCTCACTCAAAAACCATTTGAACCAGCCGATAGTTGTGACTTGAAATTTCTTTCATGGAAGACTATATTCTTGGTAGCCATCACATCAACTGAGAGAGTACCTGAACTGTAAGCATTGTCAGACAAACCTCCTTACATCATTTTTCATAAAGACAAAGTTTCCCTAAGAACTAATCCATCATTTATGCCTAAAGTATCAACAGAATCCAACATTAACCAGTTCAGTCAGTTGCTGGTTTTCTTTCCAAATTATTCAAACAATGAAGAATATATATTACATCTTCTCAATGTTCATAGACAGTTGCATTTCTGTCTGCAAAGGACAAAGAAGCACAGAAAATCTAATCAACTCTTAGTATCCTTTTCTACTAATTGTGTGGGTCAAGCAGTATTCAGGATTACCCTGGCTAGATGGATAACGGCTTGCATTTCTACCATTTATTCCCAAAAAGGTGTTGAATTGCCTAGTCCACCTATAGCCCACTCGACTTGATTCATGGCCACTTCTTCAGCTTTTTATGCCAAAACATTTATTGATAAAATATGTGCCGCAGCCACTTGGTCTAAGGCGCATGCATTTGTTTCACATTGTAAATTATACATTGTCTCCAGAAGCAGGGCATCCTTCAGCTCAACAGTGCTCTGGCATATCCTTCCTTAGGGGCCACCCAGGAGTTATGTAGCTGAGGACTCTGACCCAACAGTGAGGAAGGATGAAAAGGACAACATCAGATATAGAAGTTATGTACTTACCTAACTTGGCATCTGTGTTGTCCATTTTTATTCTTCCTCACTTCCTTCCCATCCATCCCCCAGCCTTAGTATGTTTGAGAAGTTACCTAGAGGAATTTGGAACCCATAAATTCATGGCTTGGGCCCCAGAAACTCTTAATATGTTCTATTTCTTCCTGGTAATATTACCTATTAGGGCAGCAAATTCGATCTGAGAAGTTAGGGAAGGTATGATGTATTATGGGAAAGGGAGAAGCTCGAGACTCGAATCCTAAAGTCTTGTGAAAACGGCCAAGTCGGATCCGAGGTCGGATCAGAACACCCAACAGTGAGGAAGAGTGAAAATGAACAACACAGATGGCAAGTCATGGTAAGTACATAACTTCTATTTTTACCAGTGGCTTTGACTTTGACTAAAGAGTTTCAGAGTTACAAACTCTTATGGCCTTTCCTCGTTTCATGATTTTTCACAAATATAGGGTTTCTCATAAAGCCAATCCTTTGTATATGCCAAAATTGATAAATGGAAAGTTTTTGAACCAGTCTGCTCATTTACCAACTTTTTTACCAAATCCTCAGAACAAGGGAGGAAGAATTTCATGCTTGTTAGATTCCACAGACAGCTTTCATTCTGTTTAGCTAAATCTACAGCTTGTAGGAAGTCTGATCAGCTGTTTGTTTCTTATGAGGACAAGAAGATGGCCTTCTCTATATCAAAACAGGCTGTTTCTATGTGTATTTCTGTTGCTATGTTTTTTGTTATTCCTGGCCTGGTAAAAGCACATTTTACCAGGGAAGTTGCTTCATCTGCAGACTTTTTCAAGGGACTAGACTCAATAACTATTGTACAAGCAACCATTTGATCTTCCATTCACACCTTTACAAACACTACAAGACTGATGAATTTTCTAGACTGATATCTGGTTTTGCCATATCCATTCTTCAGGGTATTCAGGATTTCAGCTGTATGTCTTGAAAGTATTCCCAACAGTGAGTAATACTGCAACAGTGATCAAATAAAGGACACAGTACAATTGTGTAGTAATTTACCTTAAGTGTTTTTAGAGAACTCCACAGTCATGTAGTACATTAAGCAAACGGGGAAAACAGATCTCACCTTCTGTGCAGACTTGTTACTGTAGCCTGGGATATAGCATTTCAGTGCAATGTCACTCCACAGGCATCTTACATGCCATCAGAGTAAACCTTTGTTGCAGACAAGCTGAGCAGGACCGGGACAGACCCTCACAAGTAGAAATTGAATCTGGGGTCTTCCAGGATTTGATCTACTTGTGGACAATACCCTAGATAGATCTTTTTGCCTCCACTCAAACAATCATTGGCAAACTTCTGCTCTAGGACTCCATTTTCATCCCTTTCCACTAATATCCAGGGTCATTCTGAAGATTCACAAGGGCTCTTTAAAGATTATTGTGATGTCTCCATATTGTTCCAGGAAACAGTGGTTCTCTCTTCTTTTGGATATAGCCAGGGGCAATTACTATAAGCTTACTCACAGACTGGACCTACCCACATTAGACAAGAGGTGTTTGATACATCTCATCCCCAAATAACAGCAGCTAACTGCCTGGATGATAGAATCTTAATACCTTTTTTGCACATATTTTCTAAGGACATTCAGTGAATTTTAAAGGAAAAAAATCTGCTACTAGAAAATCATGTATTACGAAATGGAAAATATTTTCTAGTTGGTGTCAAGACTCGAATCAGCACCCTTTCAGGGCAAGGTTCTACGTTATTTGTGTTAGTTAATGTCCTCTTACACCTTCATCAAGGTTCATTTGTCTGGCATTTCAACATGTCTAAGGATTGATCCCCCTATTTCAATGCAATCTCGTCTGAAAATGTTTTTGAAAAGGGTGCTTCTTACCAAGCCTCCTAGAAAACAGATGTCTCTTCCTAGAGATCGTAATTCTGTGTTGTAAAAATTAACTCTTTTTCCATTTGAACCTGGTCATAAGGCTGACTTAAGGTTCTTAACATGGAAAACAGCATTACTGCTTATTCTGACCTCTGCAAGAAGAGTACCTGAGCTGTAAGTTCTTAGGATGAGTAAACTTGATCTCATTTTTCACAAAGATAGGGTTTCCTTGAAAGCTAATCATTAATTTATGATATCTGAGTTTACTTTGATCCAAGCTATCCATCTCCCTTTCTTCTTTCCGAAACCTGACAACAAGAGAAATAGGATACTCCATACATTTTGATGCCCGGAGGCAACTCAGGTACTATCTTGGCAGAATAAATCTTTTAGTAACTATGATCAGTTGTTCATTTCCTGTGAAGGTAAGAAAAAAAAGAACAACCTGTGTCAAAGCAGACTATTTCCAGTTGGTTGCCTCCTGCTTTTAGTTGTTGTTACACCCACTACAATAAAGCAATTCAAGGCAGGGTCAAAGCTAATTCTACCAGAGCCTTGGCTTCATCTGGAGTATTTTAGAAAGGGATGGATTCCAGAAGAATTGTAGAGTTGGCAACTTGGTCTTTTGTACATACTTTTACAAAGCATTATAAACTAAATTATTTCTCCAGGGCTAGGCTAGGTTTGCTAGGGCCTTTTTCCAGGGGGTTACTAGACCCTCATCCCTCCTCCTCCTCTTACTCCTAGTCAGTCTCAGCTGTGGTAATGTACCCATATAGCTAAGACTGCTGCAGCAGTGATTATAATGATGAACATAGTACAGATGTGTAAGTAAAATTACCATAACAGTAGATGTTTAAATGATCACTGCTGCAGTAGTCGCTCCTGAAAAAATTTATGAAGCTGGAAGCAAAGTTTGATTAAGGCACAGAGCCTTGCAGGCTGCTATACTTTACAGCACTGTACTTTATTAATTTGAGCTCAGTTACTAATAAACAACTTGTTTATATAACAGATGACGTGTACTATAGGATTACAGCTACAGCTTTAATGTACAAGGCTTGCTTTTCAATACAAATATGGAAGATAATGTTGTAATCCATTTCTATAATGCCTCACTATCAACTTGCACTAATAATGTTTTACATTTGCTAATATGCTGTGTATACGAATATTGCATTCTGTCCCAGATTTTATCTGATTGTTTTGATACATTAAGAGTAATCCATTTGCATAATCCCTGACTATTAACTTGCCCTAATAAGGTTTTACATTTGCCAGTATGCTGTTTATACCAACATTGCATTTTGTCCCAGATTTTATCTGGCTGTTCTGATACATTAAGAGTAAAACTCTGTTTACATTTTCTTCTGTGACCTCTAATGGCATCCATACTGTATGTAACACAGAAAAATTTCTTACCAGTCGACAGAGAGGCAGGTGGCCAGGTTGCTTACTGTAGATGTTTGAAAAGTCTCTGTAGTCACTCAAAAAGCTGGTGAAACAAAACTGGCAGTTACAGATTTGAAACCTTGGAACTCACCGTCCTGGAGAATTTATTGCACTGTGACCTTCCTGCATGGCAGTCTCACTCTGGATTCAGACATCTGAGAACTGCACTGCTGCAAGCTGTATTAAACCGGAGTGCTTCTGTTCAGGATTCACTCATAAATTTTAGTTACTGCGCTTTTACCGGAGTGACCCTATACAAGGTACTAGTCCCCCCTGTGTTCGAATACAGGCTAGGCTTGCTACTGAAAAATTTTATGAATCTGGAAACAAAGTCTCTGATTAAGGCACAGAGCCATGCAGGCTGCTATACTTTACAGCACTGTACTTTATTAACTTAAGAGCAGTTACTAATAACTTATTTCTATAACAGATGACACATACTATACTGTTACAGCAACAGCTTTAATGTACAAGGTTTGCTTCTCAATACAAATATGGAAGATAATTCTCCATTTACCTCGGAACAAGTATGTTCCTACAAATACCAGATCTAACAAAAAAATCAGATCCAACACTATTTAGTTTTGCTTTCCTTTTTTATGTTTCTTGTGCCATTTGGATCCTGTTTATGAAAACAGTCTTTTGAAGTCATGCAGTCTGTTCATAAGCTGATTTGTATTTTGTTTCAAGGTGAACTTGGGGAGTCGTTTCTGCCTCCGGTCATCCTTGCACCTGGGTTAGTAAAGAATTAGGGAGTTATCCTTATCTGTAGTTCTCCTTGAAGATGTATCAGTCATGGAACATTTTGTATCGCACACAGTAGGATGCCAAAACATGTGTAATAACTGCTCAACTATATTCTTTTTATTTTTCTACTTATTTTCAGCTAAGAAAAGTTTAACCTTTTAATATGTGTATAGTAACAAATAGAAGTAGACATGCACTATTGTAAATGTTTAAATGTATATAGTCTAACAGCTCCCTCCCTCCACCACCCCCATATTTTTCTATATTTCTGTTTCCAGGGTGTGCATCTGTTTTTTGTATTTTTGTAACATTGATCTGTTTAGGGATTTAGCCTCCTTCTGTCTTTTGGCATGAAAGCTGTGAAGGGCTTGGCATCCAAACCACTTTTTTTCAACTCAGCTTGAGGTGAATAATTATTTGGGCTTGTGGAAACTGCCTTTGAAGCTTTGGAATCTGTCCGACTGTTATATACTCTGCAGGATATATAACCCATATAGGTAAGGCCATTGCAGCAGTGATCATTAGAATATCTACTCTTATGGTCAGTTTACTTATATGACTATAGTTTATGGTAAGTTTACTTACACAGCTGCACTTCTTAGATCTGAATCTAACTACACTAATTTCTTTTTGACAAATTACAGTGATTACATTTAAAAATTGTTGAAAATAAGTATCAATATTATTTTTTCCAGCTTATTGTAATAACTTGCTTAGCCAAGATTGTCCTTAAACCAAGATTTTCCCACTGCTGTATCTTGGCTTATCTTCCCATACATTGTCTTTCTACCCTGACAATATTACCTCATTTGCTTTTGCTGTAGAGTGGGAGGAGCATTGTCAGGCCAGACAGATGATGTGCATGGTCATTACATAGAGGTCAGTCTGGACTTCAGTGTTCTGAAGAGGAAGACGGTCCTTCTTACACTGCAGGGCTTCCTGTTTGGAAAGTGCTGCAGTCAATCATTCTAAACCGTCTAAAGATTCATATCATTAACTATATGAGGTCTAGTATTATAACAAAATAAACGTCTTTTCTTTAAATTAAGAAAGTGATTATTTTTTGCTCCTCCTTGTAAGATATTTAAAAGCCAGTGCAATGATATTTAATGCTCACAGGTTGAGAGGTGGTCTTGTGAAGTGAGCACTGTGCTTTTTGTGTTTCCTAGGTTTGGAAACTGGGCATATGGTTTCTTACAAACTTACAAAATGCAAGCAAAAGAAGATCTGTGTTCTGTTGTCTTTGTCTGAAAATTACAACTAGCCTTCACTCAGCTGTCTTGTGTGATTGTTGTACTCCCCTTTACTTACCCTCTTTCAAGGATGTTAGAACCTTCTGTAAAAACAATAGCTGGAGAATAAAGTACCTCAATCCAGAAATAGAAAGTACGGTTATGCAAAGGTAGTGAGGTATCAAACAAGGCTCAGGTACTCACAATTTATTGAATAAAAACAAAACACCAGATCACAGTAACCACTTTTGCATCTATCATGGATGCTTCTTCAGACTTAATCTCATGCATGTGAGCTGTTTTTATATAATATTTATAGATCATTATTCAATTAATCAATTAATATAATAGATAAATACTCTTGAATAAAAGACAACCTTATATAAAACACATCTAAACTTCTCTCACACATTTGATGAAGCAAGAAGGAATATCCATGTCTAAAATATCAAAAACCAACTAATAAGTGAATACTTATACAAAATCAAACTCTAAAAATAAAAAAAAGTATGTGAACATAAATACAGAACACATCATTAAAAGAGGTTGTGTGCTACACACGCTTAATGCTGCTTATCCAGCCTGGAAACAGCAGGTGGCAGTGCGTACCTAAATGATAAAAAAAATCTTTATTTTTTCCCCCCTCAGGTACACTAATCAAAATAAAACCATTCAAATGCTGAAAATGAATATTTAACTATTGTGACTGTGTGACAGTATGTCTTTGTATGTTGGCCGAAACAATATAATATATAACCTATACATAATGTCTAAACTAAAATCAGTGTGACACTGCGTGACAACATCAATGTATATAAAAATAAATGTGAGTGTTAATAGAAATAAAAAAAAAAAAAAAAAAAAAAACATGAAACTTACAAACATCAAAAAACATCAAAAGACTCCATATACTCAACACTCCTATTAATCTAATGTGAGTCTAATGTCTCAAGGGCCTATCTATTAAAATGGCTTTAAAGTTAGTTTATTGTTGAGCCCATATGCTTTGTCCACTTGCAACCTAATTATCCACTTAATTTCCACCTTCTCTGTGAGATTCTTAACGTTACCCACTCTAACATCCTTATTCATGAGTTACAGAGCTAAAAACAAAAACTTATGTGATAAACCATTACTATGGACATATCACTCCTGTGCATTGCTCTCATCTTCCCTTTTGATGGCATGTAAGTGTTCTGTGACCCGCTGTCGTAATGTGTGGTTTGTTTTTCCTACATAGAAAGCTGGACATTTAGTACAATATGCTAAATATATCAAATCTCTGGTTTTACAGTCTGCATAGTGAGTGAATTGATAAACAATACTAGTGGTAGGATGGATAAATTTATTGCTGTTAGCAAAATAGGTACAATGATTGCAATGCCTGCAGCAAAAAGGTCCCTTTTCTATCTGATTGAACCCTCTCAGCTCTGTTGGTCTCACAGCAAAGTAGTTGCTTTAACGATTTATGATTCTTGTAAGCAAAACTGGGAGTACCTCCCACTATACTCATTACCTTCTTATTTAACGTGAGAATCTCCCAATTCTTGAATACAATGTCCCGAACAATTCTATTGTTTGAAGAAAAGGCAATGGCTATTCTACATTTGTTTCTCTGGCCAGGTCTGCTAACAACACTTGTTAATGTCTTGTTCCTCTTATCTCTGAAATAAAGTTGACACCTCTGTTACCGATCAATGAATCTCTCATCTCTTAAGAGAGTACATTCCTGTTCCTTATAGCCTCTACTCAAAAGTTCCTTCTGCAAATGCTTTAAGGTTGTTTCACTAGTATCCAGACTGGTAAGTCGAGAAATTCTAAGAACTTGCCCTTTAACCAAATTTTTGTATACACACGGAGGACGCATACTCTGCCTGTGTAACAAATTGTTCTTTCTACAGGGTTTCCTCTGCATCTCTGTTTTAATCAAAACATTATCCTTTGAAACAAACACGTCCAAAAAGTTTATGCCATCATTGGACCAGTTACCCATAAACTTTAAGAAGTCAGTGGTGGAGCTGATGTATGTTATAAACTTCTCAAGTTCAGATTCTGAACCACTCCATAACAAAAAAGCCATCACCCACGAACCTCTTATATAGGGAATGTATCTGGAATAGTCCAAATTATTTAGAACAAATGAAGTTTCCCAATGTGCATAACTATATTAGCATAGATGTTTCGCACATGGTGTGCCTATGGCTACTCCCTTTTTCAGTAAATAATACTTATTATCATACAAAAACACATTATTGGTCAAAATCAACTCTAACAATAAACAATATAACAAAATTCTATCACTCGAGATGTTATTACATGATAAAAACTGTCTAGCAAAGGTGGAACTGAAGTGGATAATTAGGTTGCAAGCGGACAAAGCATATGGGCTCAACAATAAAGTATCTTTAAAGCCATTTTAATAGCTTTAATAGATAGGTTTTTGAGACATTAGCCTCACATTAGTTTAGTTTAATTGGAGTGTTGGGTATATGGAGTCTTTTGATGTTTTGATGTTTTTATGTTTCATGTTTTTTATTTTTTATTTCTATTAAAACTCAGATTTATTTTTATATACATTAATGTTGTCAGGCAGTGTCACACTGATTTTAGTTTAGACATTATGTATAGGTTGTATCAGTGGTGGCTGGTGACTTCAAATCAAAGGGGGGCTGCAGGAGACAGCTGAATGGGTGGGGCCAACAGGAAGGGGTGTGACCAACTAGAAAAAGATGGAGCTGTGCTAAAACTGCAAAAACTGGGACTTTAATTAAATATGCTGCCCTGGGTGCCACTGCCCAACCATCATTATGGGAGTTTAATCAAACAAAATGAATTCTAGAAGAAAAAAAATATTTCAGTGCATTGGCTACATGACAGCTTACTTAATATCTAGATGGAAACAAAAAGGTTGTGAGGCATGAAAAAATAAATTACTTTTTAAATACATTACTGGAATGCCAGTCAAAATCAAGTATAAAAAATAGCAAGCAGCACTCAGCTCAAACCACTACTCCTTGCACTGCAGTTCTAATTATAATTAATATTCAGCAAAAAGACAAGACTGCCACCAAAGCTTTAGAACTCACTTGTCCTGCACAAAACAAATCCATAATAAAAAGCAAAACACCAGGACTTGGACACAGCTGTAGAATCCAGTAGAAAAATCTTTATTCGACACAAGTGCTTTCATGGGTAACCCCACTTCTTCAGATGTCTAATACATTTTAAAAACAGCTATTGGTTTAAATATCCTCTTGAGACACATGATTAAAACCAACCAATACAGTGTCCTGATAATGTATATTCATCTTTATAAAAGTACCAAGTAACATGCTGAAAGTAGCAATCTCTGTGATATCCCCACCTGTAAAAATGTTTCTTATCCAAAAATACCTGCTGCCTGACAACAACTATCTACTTGTTTCATGGGGAAAATATAATCAAAGTAAAAAATGAACAGCAAAAAAGAAACAAGCTCAAGATAAGTTGCTTAAATGATTACTGCACAGGTTATGGGCCACACATGATAGATTAGCATTCTGTTTAGTTTATGGGTAAAGCCTACAAAGATGACTGCAAGTCTCCAACAAATGTAACGAGCTTCTGAAAATAATGTAATCATGTCCTTTATTACAAATACTGTCATATGTATTTCAATATCTAAGGCTTATACGCTATCTAGTTATGTAAATATTCTCTGCATGGCAACAATAAAAAGGCTTTCAATGTAAGTAATCCTTTAACAATATGCTTATTAAAGCTAACTTGCATCTTATAGTCTCAGGCAAGAGTACCTGATGGTCATTAAAGCGTTGTTACTTAAACACAGAGCAACAGGCACTGCAACCACATGCATTTTCTGAATAAGAAGAAGCATAAATTAACAGTATAAAAATATGACAGAAAACAAGAACATTCTGCAAAATCAAGGACAGATGAAAAGCCACTGTAGTACTTGTGTCTACTTTGGATGGAGGGATACTCTGCACACTTACACTGCATAACTGCTCCTTGTCTTGCTTGGACACATCCAGAGTCACTTCATGGGGGAGTGGGGTGCAACAAATATGTCACAATTTGAAATGTCTGTGGCTGATGGTGATGGCCCTGACACATTTGTCATACCTCTCAGTCTAAGAGCAAGAAATCTGGATAAAGCTATAAAGAGAAGTGGAACAAAGGCCCAAAAATAAGGACAATTTTTAAATATTGCTCTGATAAACTTAGAAAGATAATAGGATAATAGGTCTTGCATTAGTATGAATTTTCTGAAAGGTATGAAATCTGAAACTCAAATGTCTGTCATTATTTTCTAACTTCAATATTTAATGATTTGCCACAAATTTGCTAGAAAACCACAATTTTATGAAAAACGGACCAAAAATGTGATGCAAAAACATAAAATAGCGCACAGTACAGCTGGGAACCTGTCAAAGAAGGGAAACTTTTTTAATATTAGTACTGTTAACTTGAGCAGCTGACAAAATAAGAGAATCTACATGCATTTCTGAAATTAAAAGTAATCTATAAATCTGATCATTACAATTATTTATTAATTGTAAACCCTCCACGTTTTCTTCCACATTTGCCATTTTGCGGAGGAATTAGTAGGGGGAGAGCAACATTTTGAGCCAAAATCAGGGACAGTTGAGAGGTTTGGATATACCTAATTCTATAAAGTGATTTATTTGCACGTTCCTCTCATCCTCCTAATGCAGGAAATCTGGACAAGGATAAATATATTGGGGGAACATAGTACTAAAAATTGCTCTTGTATAAACTTAAGACAGTTGACAGAACAACAGGTCTTGCTTTAGCATACATTTTTCTGAAGAGTATGAAGTCTGAAACTCAATGTCTTTCATTATTTACTGACTTTATTCCTAAATGATTTGCCAGAAAACCACAAATTTTATGAGGAACAAACCAAAAATAAGAAGCAAAAATCTATTCATGCTGCAAAAATCTGGACAGTTAAGAGGTATAGTTCAGCCGAGGCTGTCTGAGTTTGCCACCCTCCCCCAATCATGGTCGAATGGGGCCTCCCCCCTGCAGCTATTCCCATGTCCCATTATTTGGCAATTTCGCCCCATTTACCATAAACACTGTAATGTTCATACTGCTTTACTTCTACAATGATTTGGATTTCATTTAAAAGTTTTATTTTTAAATTTTACAGCATAAACACTAATAGACATCTGCTAAACAAAGCAATGCAGTCTCACAATGAAAATAGACTTGGCATTAAAACTTCTCTGCCCTTGAAACTCGCATTCATTGAAATAGCATTGAAACCCACATTCAAAGAAAATACATCTGGCCAGTGGTAGATAAAGATTAACTTTGGGCTGTTTTCAAATCATAGGCCCCTTGCACAGGAAACATACATGTGTTCTTTAATACACCTTCCTGATTGTATTAAATTATATTCCTTGTATAATGCAGTACAGCTGTTAGAGGGCATTTTAAATTTATTATTTTGAACATTTTTCCAGTAAACAATGAAACAAAATGCATGCACCAATAATGACAAAACTGCCCAGTTCAGAACATTTCCATCATAAAAATCTACACCATACATGTCAAACTCAGGCCCGTAGGCCAAATCTGGCACACATTGTAATTATATCTGGCCTGCGAGAAAATACCAAATGTCTACTAGAGCTGGCTCGCTGGTATCTAGCGCATGCACCGTTAGTTCTACAATTCCCAGAATGCTCTGCTGGTGCATTGGCACGTCAGTCAAGAACCACAAGTGCCCCCTCCTCTGTTGACATTCATTAGCGACCTCATGCTACCAGTCACATTGGGCCACCCCTCTCAAAAATGGGCAAATGAAAGGTCGAAACCAGAAGCTTTCTAGAAATGTGGGAAGCAGAATATCTGTTCACAAATGTAAAGGACAGACCTGTCTGTCTTGTGTGTGGAGCCAAAGTAGCTGTAACCAAAGAGTATAACATAAGAAGACACTATGAAACGAAACACCACGACAAGTACAAGGACCTAGACATAGCACAAAAGCACCAGAAAGTAGAAGAAATGAAAAGAAGTTAGTTTCATGACAGACTATGTCCACAAAAGCCATATTGCAAAGTGAAGCTGCTGTAAAGGCTAGTTTTATTGTGGCAGCAGAGATTGCAAAATCAGCTCGGCCCTTTAATGAGGGAGAGTTTGTCAGAAAGTGCATGATCAAAGTTTGCGACGTTGTGTGCCCAGATAAAAGGCAAGCATTTTTAAATGTGAGCCTTAGCAGAAACACAGTAGCTGATCGTGCATGTGATCTTGCAACAAAACAGCTTTGGAGGAGTTAAAAAATAAAGATCTGGTTATATTGTCAGCTGACAAGGGGGGACTGTAGTAGTTATGAATTGGGATAGTTATCATCAAGAGCCACAGAGACAACTTGGGGATGCCAGGCACTATATGCCCATGCCCCTTAATCCAACTAATAAATTTAAGGTTGAAATTGACAGGTTCCTATTTCAGGCACAACAGTAGGGTATCATTACACAATCAGATGTTTATCATCTTATGGTTAGGGATTCTAGACCATAATATATTTATTTCTTGCCAAAGATACATGAAGATCCTCTGTGTCCACCAGGGAGACCAATTGTTTCAGGGAGGGGCAGTTTAACTGAGCCTTTATCGGAATTTCTTACTGTCTATTTGAAACCTCTCCTGGCTTGTGTGAGATCACGTATCCAGGATACCACCCAATTTCTAGGTATCGTCTCCAACAGTCAGTTGGAACCAGGTTGGCTTCTTTGCACATTAGATGTGACTGCCTTATACACCAATATTCCACATTGGGCGGGGCTAGTGTCCTTCAATATCGGTTGGACCAAAGTGCTTTATATCTACCAGCCTTTAACACTCTTTTGGTATGTATGACGGAATATGTCCTCACCAAAAATGTGTTTTATTTCCATGGACAATGTTATTGGCAGTCACAAGGTACAGCAATGGGGGCATCTTTTGCCCCAGTTATGCAGATCTGTTGATGGCCTACCTGGAGACCAAACTGATCTATAATTCCAGTCATAATATCTAATCTGATGTTGTTAATCTTTGTTTATTCCTTACTCTTGGGATTCGGTTCCAACCTTGGAACCGAGCTGGCCTTTTTTTCAAGCTTGCGTTAGCCACAAACCTCTCGAGCTAAGATTTTACCCATCATGCCCTTCTCCCTGTTACCTCAGATCTAGTTTGCCACATTGCTGTTCAGCCGTGTCGAGCCGTTTCTCTCTAGCTAAGTGTATATTTTGATAATTTTTTGAGTTTTTTCTCACAGAATTCTTAGTTTTTCAACTTTATTAAGTTGTATCCTCTTTTTTTTATTACCTGTCCCTTTTTGGTATCTTCTACTACCTTTGTTGGTAGTCTTTCCTCGCCCTCACTTAGGCCTTGCTACAGTGTGTGTGTGTGCCTAGTTTTTGAATATTTTTTGGATATAATGTCTGAGAAGAAAGGGAGTCCAGGCTTTAAGAGGTCTTCGGAATGTGGACACAAACTGCCTCACTCTGACATGCATGACTTGTGTGTTTACTGTTTGGGTGTACCTCATCTCACAGTGAAGCCACCCTGTCAGATTTGTAAAGGTTTTTCTGCCAGGAGTTTGAATGAACGTAAAAATAAACTAGTACTGAAGGATCTCCTTAAGACTTCTTTCTGCGAGACTTTTTCTGGGTAGCAGGAATCTTCTTCTCCTTTCAAACAACATAAAATGTCTAAGTCTCTTCCATCATCTCCCTCTGGAGACCCTAAGGAATTGAACCATAAAAAGGCTAAATTATCAGGAGTCGTCGGTGCCAGCGGCTGCTTCGACAAAGACTCACTTGACTCTGTCTCGGATTATGTCTGCTGGTCCCTCTACACCGTTGCTTTTTACACAGACTTCAGCCTTCATGGTGCAGACTACTACGGCACTGACTAGTTCAGTGCAGACTTTCTCGGCACTGATTGGTATATCGGCACAGTCACCTTTGGCACTGACTGAAGTCTCGGTGCAGACTCCTTCAGCACCGTCCAGTTTCTCGGTGCAGACATCTTCGGCACTGACAGTTTTCTCGGCGCAGATGCCTTCTGCGCTGACAGTTTTGCAGTGCAGACGCCTTCTGCACCGACAGTTTTCTCAGTGCAGACCCCCACAGCACTGACAATTTCTTTGGTGCAGGCTTTTTCAGCGCCGATGGTTTTGGTGCAGACAACTCCAATTTTGACAACACCGTTCTCGGTGCAGGAATCTTCCACACCATTGATTTCGGTGCACACCGCTTCTATGCTGGCTTTAGTGGCACAGACTATACAAACACCACCGGTTTCAGTGCAGACATTACCTATTCAGACACCTTCTTTCAGTGGTTGTGCTAGCCCTTTTTTGGACAGACTCGAATTGCCTTCAGGGCTTTCAGTGAGGTCTACCAGAGGCTTTTCTGAACATGATGTGGTGCGTCTTATAGACCAGCTGCTTTTGGCCAGAGGAATTTCTGCCCCTTCAAAAGTGTCTCTCCCCTCTGGAGTTGATCACCCTTCTCTACAGACTCCTACCTATACTCTGACCATCACAATCTCTCAAAGATTGAACAAACAGCTTTGGAGGAGTTAAAAAATAAAGATCTGGTTATATTGTCAGCTGACAAGGGGGTCGGTAGTAGTTATGAATTGGGATAGTTATCATCAAGAGCCACAGAGACAACTTGGGGTTGCCAGGCACTATATGCCCATGCCCCTTAATCCAACTAATAAATTTAAGGTTGAAATTGACAGGTTCCTATTTCAGGCACAACAGTAGGGTATCATTACACAATCAGATGTTTATCATCTTATGGTTAGGGATCCTAGACCATAATATATTTATTTCTTGCCAAAGATACATGAAGATCCTCTGTGTCCACCAGGGAGACCAATTGTTTCAGGGAGGGGCAGTTTAACTGAGCCTTTATCGGAATTTCTTACTGTCTATTTGAAACCTGTCCTGGCTTGTGTGAGATCACGTATCCAGGATACCACCCAATTTCTAGGTATCGTCTCCAACAGTCAGTTGGAACCAGGTTGGCTTCTTTGCACATTAGATGTGACTGCCTTATACACCAATATTCCACATTGGGCAGGGATAGTGTCCTTCAATATTGGTTGGACCAAAGTGCTTTATATCTACCAGCCTTTAACACTCTTTTGGTATGTATGACGGAATATGTCCTCAACAAAAATGTGTTTTATTTCCATGGACAATGTTATTGGCAGTCACAAGGTACAGCAATGGGGGCATCTTTTGCCCCCAGTTATGCAGATCTGTTGATGGCCTACCTGGAGACCAAACTGATCTATAATTCCAGTCATAATATCTAATCTGATGTTGTTAATCTTTGTTTATTCCTTACTCTTGGGATTCGGTTCCAACCTTGGAACCGAGCCGGCCTTTTTTTCAAGCTTGCGTTAGCCACAAACCTCTCGAGCTAAGATTTTACCCATCATGCCCTTCTCCCTGTTACCTCAGATCTAGTTTGCCACATTGCTGTTCAGCCGTGTTGAGCCATTTCTCTCTAGCTAAGTGTATATTTTGATAATTTTTTGAGTTTTTTCTCACAGAATTCTTAGTTTTTCAACTTTATTAAGTTGTATCCTCTTTTTTTTATTACCTGTCCCTTTTTGGTATCTTCTACTACCTTTGTTGGTAGTCTTTCCTCGCCCTCACTTGGGCCTTGCTACAGTGTGTGTGTGTGCCTAGTTTTTGAATATTTTTTGGATATAATGTCTGAGAAGAAAGGGAGTCCGGGCTTTAAGAGGTCTTCGGAATGTGGACACAAACCGCCTCACTCTGACATGCATGACTTGTGTGTTTACTGTTTGGGTGTGCCTCATCTCACAGTGAAGCCACCCTGTCAGATTTGTAAAGGTTTTTCTGCCAGGAGTTTGAATGAACGTAAAAATAAACTAGTACTGAACGATCTCCTTAAGACTTCTTTCTGCGAGGCTATTTCTGGGTAGCAGGAATCTTCTTCTCCTTTCAAACAACATAAAATGTCTAAGTCTTTTCCATCATCTCCCTCTGGAGACCCTAAGGAATTGAACCATAAAAAGGCTAAATTATCAGGAGTCGTCGGTGCCAGCGGCTGCTTCGACAAAGACTCACTTGACTCTGTCTCGGATTATGTCTGCTGGTCCCTCTTCACCGTTGCTTTTTACACAGACTTCAGCCTTCATGGTGCAGACTACTACGGCACTGACTAGTTCAGTGCAGACTTTCTCGGCACTGATTGGTATATCGGCACAGTCACCTTTGGCACTGACTAAAGTCTCGGTGCAGACTCCTTCAGCACCGTCCAGTTTCTCGGTGCAGACATCTTCAGCACTGACAGTTTTCTCGGCGCAGACGCCTTCTGCGCTGACAGTTTTGCAGTGCAGACGCCTTCTGCACCGACAGTTTTCTCAGCACAGACCCCCACAGCACTGACAATTTTTTTGGTGCAGGCTTTTTCAGCGCCGATGGTTTTGGTGCAGACAACTCCAATTTTGACAACACTGTTCTTGGTGCAGGAATCTTCCACACCATTGATTTCGGTGCACACCGCTTCTATGCTGGCTTTAGTGGCACAGACTATACAGACACCGCCAGTTTCAGTGCAGACATTACCTATTCAGACACCTTCTTTCAGTGGTCATGCTAGCCCTTTTTTGGACAGACTCGAATTGCCTTCAGATCTTTCAGTGAGGTCTACCAGAGGCTTTTCTGAACATGATGTGGTGCGTCTTATAGACCAGCTGCTTTTGGCCAGAGGAATTCCTGCCCCTTCAAAAGTGTCTCTCCCCTCTGGAGTTGATCACCCTTCTCTACAGACTCCTACCTATACTCTGACCTCTGTGGAGGTTTCGAGGCATCCCTCCTCGGGTGGGTCGACCTTCCCGGCCTTGGAGAGGACACTGGCTGCTGCTTCTCGGCCACCTCTGTCAGAGACTACCACTTCCTCTGAGCCTCAGATGTCTCAAGTCGCATTCCCCAGACTCCGGGTGCAAGAGTCTTGGGCCATTCTCCCCCTGGGGACACCGTCCTTGCAGACTTCCCCAGAGTCTCCCACTGAGGAAGTCCACCGCAAGACTACATGTAAGAGGAAGCACATGGACTCCATGGAAGAGTCAGTGACCGAAGACACAGATTGCGATGACGGGGAGGGGTCCCCGCATTCACTTTCTGATGAAGTTTCCAGAGAGGTGAATGGAAGTCCTCTAACCCTTCCTCAGAGGAGTCTGTGTTCTTGCATTCTTTTCATGCCGGGCCCCCTACCTCCTGGGTTACCCCACCTGCCGATGAGTTCATCAAGCTCATCGTGCAGCGTGAGTGGAAGGCACCAGACTCTGTGGAGGCCATACCTCATTAGCCGGACAAAATCCTTTCTCCCCCAGAAGGGTGCCCCCATTGGTTGAAAGGTCTCCCAGTAGACGCCATGGTGGTGGCTGCCGCTACAAAGAAGGAACTGGCAGAGGAGAGCCAGGCTGTTCACCCACCCAGTAAGGATTCCTGGGCGGTGGACAGATTAGGGAAGTGAGTCTTCATGTCATCGGCCTTTGCTGTTAGGTCCTTGAACTACCTGTCACATTTCACAAGGATACAGAAAGACCTGGTGTCTGAACTCTCTGAGACCTTGGCAGGAGCAGTTTCTGATGAGGTTCGAGACAAAGTGGCCTCTCAATTAGCGACCCTAGAATCGGTTTCCAATTCCTCAATGTGTTTGATATCACACGCTACTGAGGGAGCGGCGGGAGCTGCGAGTGCAGGCATAGTCAAGAGACGCCATGCCTGGATGCATCTTTGTGACTTCAAGGCTTCTTTCTTTAATGCCCCGATTGAGACCACTACTTTGTTTGGCTCCAAGGTAAAAGATACATTGGCCAGATGTGAACAGGATGGTAAGACCCTATCTGCCATGGGTGTCCATTTATCTTCTCCTCAGCAGTTCTATTCTAGGAATTAGAAGAGTGGAAAAATGTGGCACAAAAAGTCTCCGGGTCCTTTCGGTGACTCTCAGGCTGAGTTTTTCCCTAGAGGCAGGGGTGGGAACTCTAACGTAAGACGCTCCTTTCAGGGCAGAGGAGGTCAATGAAACTGTGGTTCCAAGGAATCTTTCTCTTTACAGCCCTATCAGTGCTCCTGAGGAGCAGCCCGATTGCTTTCCTCTGGAAGCAGTAGAGGGTCGTTTTTCCTTGTACCCTTCTGCCTGGCAAACCATAACCGCAGACACTTGGGTACAAAGGCTCATCACCAGAGGATACCATATTCCTTTCTTATTCACTCCCCCCTTACCCAGAAGCTTACCCGATGTACCACCCAGTCAAAGGAAAGCCACAGCTATAGAGATATCAGAGCAGCTTCGAAAAAGAACCATCCAAACAATCCCCTCAGACCAGATAGGATTCGGCTTCTATTCAAGATTCTTTTTGCTGCCAAAAAAGACAGGAGACTGGAGACCAGCTCTGGATCTCAGCACCCTAATCAAATTCATAAAGACAGAAAAATTTCGGATGGTCACGGTTCAGAGTATACTTCCACTTTTGGAAAAAGATGATTGGATGTGCTCCATAGATTTTCAAGATGCGTACTACCACGTAAAGGTGGAAAGGTGCTCAAGAAGATATCTTCACTTCCGGGTGGGAGCCAGTCATTACCAGTTTCCCATACTGCCCTTCAGACTCTCTACAGCCCCCAGAGTGTTCACAAAGTGCATGGCAGTAGTCACAGCTCACCTCACAAAAGCTCACAGAATTCTACACACTTCCTTAAATAAAAATGTGTGTGTGTGTGTATGTGTGTGTGTGTGTGTGTATAGATATATATATATATAAAAACATGTTAAAAACATATTAAAAACGTCCTTGTATACTGTCCCTTCAAGAACCTGAGATATATTTCCCTGTATTTCCCTGATGTATCTCCTTTTAATATGTTTTTAATATGTTTTTAACATGTTTATATATATATATATATATATATATATATATATATATATATATATATATATACACACACACACACACACATTTTTATTTAAGGAAGTATGTAGCATTTAGTATTTTAAGTCTAGTTTCTTATTTAATTATTTTTTATTTTTTATATATATGTACTAAACAAATAACATCTTGTATTTGTATATACAAATTATTCAAAGGACTGTTTTCTCACAAATGAAACACTTCAGTATTTGGAATGAAGGGTTAAATTTATGGCAAGTTTATATTTTAGTATTGATTGGCCAGCCAATTAGAAGGAATGTACTGTTATAAATATAGGTTATGACATGAAACAGATGATTCTGATGAAGTCTCCGTGGCGGAGATGAAAGCGCTAAATCCATTTTTGTTTCTACTATTTTAAATGTTAATAAACAAGGTGTGAGTTTACTGAAATCCGTTTTGGCTTGTGGACTGATTACATATACAAAGTTACAAGGATTAATGAGGACAGCCTTTATTGTATATTATATTGTTTAGGCTAATATACAAAGATACAGTCATACAGTCATAATAATTAAATATTAATTTTCAGCATTTAAATGGTTTTATTTTGGTTAGTGCATCTGAGGGAAAATGAAGGTTTTTCATCATTTAGGTACACATTGCAATCTGCTGTTTCCTGACTGAATAAGCAACATTAAGCACGGTATAGCACACAGCCTCTTTTAATGATGTGTTCTGTATTTATGTTCACACACTTTTTTTCATTTTTAGAGCTTGATTTTGTATAAGTATTTACTTATTAGTTTGTTTTAGATGTTTTAGACATGGATATTCATTCTTATTGCTTTATCATATGTGTGAGAGAAGTTTAGGTCTGTTTTATACAAGGGTGTTATATTCAAGAGCATTTATCTATTATATTAATTGATTAATTGAATAATGATCTATGAATATTATATAAGAAACAGCTGAAATGCATGGGATTAAGTTGAAGAAGCTTCCGTGATAGAAGTGAAAGCGCTTACTGTGATCTGGTGTTTTGTTTTTGTTCAATAAATTGTGAGTAACTGAGCCTTGTTTGATACCTCACCACCTTTGGATAACCAATCTTTGAACCTTACTGATGATATGCACTGTAGTACTGTCTCAGGTAGGGCATTCCAGCACCCTATGAACCTCAGTGAAGCATTTCTACGTAGTGTGCTTTGAACTAGTCCCCTTTCAGCTACCATGTGTTCATCTTCCCTGTTGTCAGTGCATATTTACCCCTACCCATCTTTCTCAAGGTACTGCTCCCTTTGTTTAATTCTGTTCTAGTTCTAATTCTTTAAGTTTGTGATTGTATTGAATGTGCATGTGTATCTGGGCATGTAAGCATGTATTTTATTTACTTGTGCTTTGCTGACTAGGATAGCCCTGTCCTACTATGCCTGTAGCCTATTTTCAGAAGAGAGTCAAGTAGGTGTTCATATTGATTAGGAGACTATAGGCCTGGGTATCATTGAAATTGCTTTATTCCTTTCAGTAGGTGCTGTGACATATTCTACATCCACCTATGCTGCCACCAGCTCAGGCAGATGGGACTGCTTTTAACATCTCATCCAAAGGATGGCACACTCAAGAGTGCAAAACTCCCTTTATGCTAGACAGCAATGTCAGTAATAGAAAAATGAATCCAATCACCTTCTTTGGGTATAGACAACCTGTTGAGCCTCTGAGACTAACTTTAGGCATATATGGTTTGCCACATTTGTGCGTACACACACACACACACACACACACACACACACACACACACACACACACACACGCATACGCACTCACACACTCACACATACACACTGGTCGAATCCTGTTCCTTGTCAGTGCACTTACAAAATGAATTCACATTCCTAGTGAGTCACAAACTCTGGCTTGACTAGTGAGGGATCACAGTCATCCCCACTGCCAGTAGACAATGAGTGTAATGAGGAAGGTTCAGCCTGCAACCACCTTGGTAAGGTGCCTTTTAGGTTGTCAGCACTTAATGTGTCAGGAATACCTTATCTCATTTTATGCTTTCAGTACATTGTTTGTAACAAATACATTGCCTGGTTTTGTATAGTGAGGCTTTGAAGCATTTTTGTCTAACATTACTCATTACTTTATTTTTACTATATCCAAGCATTTGAGATTCAAATTTCTGATTTATTTTGTGATTACTTTAACAAGTTAATTTACCTGTATGAGTTCAGTTAGATAATTTTTCTGTATAATATCTGCATATACTTGTTGTACTGTTATTCATTAACAGCCTTGCTTTTTTTGTGAATTAATTGTACTTGGACATTATTATGAATTTTGTACATGTTGTAGCTTGTCTCCCAGGGGAAATGACTGTAAATGGTTTCATCTCTGTTTGGATGTTCCTGGTCAGAGAGTAGATTGAAATATCTAAATATATGCATGAGTACATGAATGCATGCTTCACTAGAAAACTTTCCAAGTTACTAGGTGAAGCTGCTACTACAAAAGAGAATAATGAGTTCCCTGATAGCCTTTAGCTGACATGTAACGTGTGGACTTTAAGGTGCTGACTTTTGAAATCTTATCCATATTTGGCTTAAATGTATCCCAGAGAAAATCTTTACATGATCATATATATGGGTTCATTTACTATAATGGAACAATCACAATATTTACAAGGAAATAGTTTGTAGGCATTAAAAGTTTCTTTGTGAACATTTTTGTGTTGTTATGGGTCAGATGTAGTATTTATTTATTTATTTATTTATTTATTTTTATTTCCTTTATAGAAACGAATCAATTCAGGAGTAATGCTGGTTAAAAGCACGCAGGCTGAATTAGGAACAGTGCAAGATTATGGCATGTTTAACAACACTTCAGAACTGCCAGAGATGGTATGGTATTCACACTGTGGAACAGTTAACATGTTCAAAGACATTAATTTGGGTTCTGGGCATGGGATGGGGTGGTGTGGGGTGAGGTGCTGTTTTGAACCTTACAGTCAATTATAGTTTTGAAATAGGAAGAAAAAGAATGCTCTGAAGACAATGTGGCAGCTTAGCACCTGTTACAGAGAATAAAATGTTTATTTATTTTACATTTGTTAACCGGGAAAGTCCGACTGGATACAGGTCCATTTTCAGCGGAGGCCCTGAGAGAAAAGCTCCTCATGTACATAGATACAGAAGACTCAAGAGTTGCATTTTTTTATACAGTTACGTACAGATACATGTTCCACATTTGTTGGAATAC
The DNA here is from genome assembly GCF_019279795.1 of Protopterus annectens. Lineage (NCBI taxonomy): Eukaryota > Metazoa > Chordata > Ceratodontiformes > Protopteridae > Protopterus > Protopterus annectens. The sequence goes on along the minus strand of NC_056725.1, from coordinate 99,070,021 downwards.
ATACATAAAAACTTTACAACTATTAATTCTCATGTTAGAACATAAACAGTTTTAGTAGTACAAAGCTGAGCAATGTAGTATATCATTCATTAGTACAATACATTAGAGTGAGACAGCTAATGTTTGTAAATATAGAATATGATGTTGTCAGTCTTCACATAATCCTTGACTATGGGCTCAGTTCCGAGCCTCAGAAATGACTCGGCTGTTTACTTCAGCTTGCGCCTTCCATACCTTCGAGCTAGGCTAAACCCATAATGCTTCTCCCTAAATTACCTCAGATCTCATTTGTTGCTTCGTGTGTCAGACAGGTCCATCCTCTCTCGAGCTTTGGCAATTCTTTAAAGTAAGTTTTTTTTTCTCTGAATTTCTTTAAATCCCTTTTATTATAGTTATATGTATCTTCTTGAATACATTACTCTTTCTAACCGCTCCTCTCGCTGTATTTCTGTGCACGTGTATGATCTTTCCTTCACTTTTCCTCTTCCATTAGGTAGATTTCTCTACGTACCATTGCTGGTACTCTCCTTTTACCTATTTAGGTATTTTTTGGTTACCATAGTTGGTAAGCCTTTCTCTTTTCTCTATAAAAAAATTCTTTGCTGTCCCCTTTTCTGAGTGTGTGTGTGGTCTTTATCAGCATTAAGCCTTCTTTTCTGGTATGGCTAATAAATCTGATTCACCTGTTAAACCTTCCAAGGGCATTTCTGACTTTAAGAGGTGCCAGAAGTGTGACAGAAAGATGCCCAGTTCGTATGGGCATCTGTGTTGTGTATATTTTTTAGAAGTTCCAAGCAAAACCACAGCTAGTAACAGGCAGAAAGGCAAGGCTCAGCAGTTGTACAATCCACAGGTTTTATTAAAAGTTAGCACTTTTGCAGTGTTCACCACCGCTTCATCAGACAAAAAAGTAAAGCAAATGAACTTCTTTTATACCAAATTTTAGTATCAATTAACATAACAATGCAGAATCCTAATTGATCTACAAGCTTTGCCTTTCTGCCTATTACTAGCTGTGATTTTGCTTGGAATTCTGTTTGGTCTGCTGCTGGAATATAATCACTGCCTTTGGGTTTTCTTGCTGATTTTTTAGGACTTGTACACCTGCAGGAAAACTGCTCTATATGTCATGGTTTCTCCGCCAGAACTTTAACTGAACGGAGAAACAAGTTAATTTTGAAAGGCTTACTAAAAGGGGACTTTGAAGAGGCCATATCTGGTTCCTTGACTGAAGCCAGTTCATCATCCTCTTCTTCCTCCTCTTCTAAACAGAAGAGACCTTCACACTCAGTTTCAAGCAGTTCCTCAGAACTGCCTAAAAAGGTATCTAAACAGCCTATGGTGTCGACAGTTCCCTTGGCACTGATAGATAAGACAGACTCAACACCTACTACTTCCTCAGACAACACAACTACTGCTTTGGCACCAGAAGTTTTGTTGGTACCGGAGCAGACAACTTTGATTTTGACTCCAAGAACAAGGTACTCCCCCTCAGTTGATCCATTTAAGGACTGACCACCTATCCCTTTCATGGAACTGAGACCACCTAGGTCTCCTTCTGCATCATCTGTTTGATCCACTAAGAACCTCTCGGAATTGGACATCATGAGGTTGGTGGACCAGCTCTTGATGGTGAGGGGACTACCTTCATCTTTGGTTCCCAACCAACTTGGCACAGGGACCTGTCCTACTTCGACACTATCTCATCTTCCTTTTCCATCTCCAGTTGAGTCGTTGGAGCCCCTGACACTGACCTACCCAGCTCCGACTGTCTCGGTTCCAGTAAGACTGTATTCTCTGGAACAGAGAATTGCCTTGAGCTCCTCCAGTCTCCAGGATCAAGACTTTATTGCTGGTTCCGAGGGGTAGGGCTTGACTTCTTTTTTTTGGAGCCCTCCATGCCCCATGGTGCTTTCACTGGCTTACCCAGGCTTCTGCTTTGGGGGCCACGTCCTCGGTGCAGGGTGGGACCATGGTTTCAAAGGAGTCTGTTTCAGTTATGGGCTACCATCCCACAAGGGGGGGGGGGTCTTCTGAATCAGGGAGAAGGTCTTGTCTATTGTGGGCTCCCAGTCCTTGCCATCCCTGTTGGGCCAATCTTCTGCATCCCCTCGACACAAGCTTCAGAAAAGACCCACCTTGATGTTTTCTTCTTCGGATACTTCCTTGGAACATTACCCTCGAGGAAGTACCTGTGGAAAAAAAGTGCAAGAGGAAGCACTTAGACTCCCCGGAGGAGTCCTTCACGGAGAATACCAATTTTGATGAGGAGGGAAGGTTCCCCTAGGACCCCCCCTCATGATGGTTCCTTCGGGGACATCCTGGAAATCCTGAAACAGAGGGGTGGTTGGTCTTCCTTCCAGCCTTCCTCAGAAGAGTCGATAGGTATACCTGGAGGCCTTTCTTGCCAAACCCTCTACCTCTTGGATCTGTCCACCCACTGACGATTTCATTAAATTGATCACGTAGGGGGCATGGAAGATCCCTGACTCACTCATATTGATTCCCAAGATGCCTGACTGATCCTTTCTGCCGCCAAGGAAGAGCAGCATTGGGCTAAGGGTATTCCTGTAGATGCCATGGTGATAGCAGCAGCCACAAAGAAGGAACTTGCTAAAGAAAGTCCTACTGTCCATCCTCCTAACATGGAGTCCAGGACTATGGATAGATTTGGGAAGCGCATTTACACTTCCTCAACCTTCACTCTCGGGTCTTTGAACAACATGATGCACTTTATTAGGCTACAGAGAGATCTGATCAAAGAGTTGTCAGATACTTTCACAGGTACAGTAGCTGAAGAGGTACGAGACACAGTTACCTCTCAGCTCGCCACCCTCAAAGGAAGTTCTAACTCGTCCATGAGGCTAATTGCCTACACAGTTGAAGGGATGACAGGAGCAGCAGGTACAGGCGTAGCCATTAGGAGACATGCCTAGATGCGCTTGTGTGACTTTGTGGAGCCATTTAAATCTTCATTTGTCAATGCTCTGTTTGACGGATAATCCCTGTTTGGACCCAAGGTAAAAGACACACTGGCCAGATGCGAGAAAGATGGGAAGACTCTTTATGCTGTAGGCATATGCTTCTCCACTCCTCAAAGGCCCTACTTCAGAAACCAGAGAAGTGGGAGGCTATGTTTCAAAGAGTCCCAAGGGCCTTCCCAGGACTCATGTGGTAAAGACTTTCCCTGTGGCAGAGGGGGAAGTAACAATGGAAGATGCCATCCTAGAGGCAGAAGTGGCCCACAGAACCAGGGGTGCAGAAATACTTTCTCTGGTAGCTCCTGCCACCACTCCTAAATGGAGGCCCAATTGCCTTCCTCGGGAAGCAGTCAGGGGACAATTATCCCACGCTAATCTGCCTGGGTACAGATAACATTGGACAAATGGTTACAGGGAATCATTTCCAGAAATTACATTATTCCCCTTTCCTCAAATCCAAAAACACAAAAAAGTCTCCTGGACATTCCACCCAATCGCAGGGATGCAGCAGTCGCAGAAATTCAAAAACTGCCCGAAAAAAGAGTCATCCAAAAAGTCCCACCAGACCAAAGAGGATCTGGGTTTTACTCAAGATTCTTTTTAGTGCCCAAAAAGACAGGGGACTGGAGACCCATTTTGGATCTCAGTCAGTTCAAAATGGCAGTTCAACAAACCAAATTCCGGATGGTCTTGGTACAGTCAATACTTCTATTCTTGGAAAAATATGATTGGATGTGCTCTGTAGATCATCAGGATGCATATTACCATATAAAAATGGACAAATGCTCCAGGAGATTCCTGCGCTTCCAGCTGGTAGCCAGTCATTTCCAGTTCAGAGCACTGCCCTTTGGTCTCACCACAGCCCCCAGGGTGTTTACCAAATGTTTAGCAGTGGTAGCAGCCCATCTCAGACTGCAGGGATTTCGAGTTTTTCCTTATCTTGATGACTGGCTCCTTACTGCTACCACCAGGCTTCAACTAGAATGGGCAAGAGATTACACTCTGCATTTTTTCACTTCTTTAGCCATAATTGCACAAAGTCAAATCTGCAATCTACGCAGCAACTGGAATTTATCGGAGCTCTGTTAAATACAGTTACAGGACTTGCTTCACTCTCAGTAGAAAGGCTCCAAAAGATCAGATCACAAGTAAACTATATTATTCAGAACAGAAGTGTTCCAGCCAGACTAATCCTACTGGCACTAGGCTTGATGGCAGCCTCTATTACTGTAGTTCCCTTAGCCAGATATCACATGTGAATTCTCCAGTGGCTTCTAGCCTCCCAAAGATCCTTAATAAATAAGCGATGTTGCATCACATCTTGATCACCAGTTGCTGCATACAAGACCTGTCATGGTGGCTCCATTCCAACGAGATACTTTCAGGCTGTCCTTTCATCCTTCCACAGCCCCAAGTCATAGTGACCACAGATGCTTACCAGATAGGGTGGAGGGATTATCTGGGAAGGACAGTCCAAGGCACTTGGTCCCCACTGGAGGCCAGTTTGCACATCAGTGTTCTAGAGTTGAGGGCAGTGCTCTTAGCATTGCAAGCATTTCAAGATGCCCTTCCCCTCTAGGAACAGTGGCAATTCAAATGGACAACATGTCGGTAGTCTGGTACATCAACAAATAAGGAGGAACCAAATCTTACCCACTTTGTTGAAAAGCCCTCAGAGTTTGGCAATGGACGATTTCTTCCAACCGTTTTCTCACGGCAGTGCATATTCCGAGGAGCTCCAATGTGATAGTGAACAAGCTAAGCAAAACTATTTTGATGCCTCATGAGTGGTCTCTCAATCCTGTGGTGACGGAAAAGATCTTCTCTCTCTGGGGCCAACCTTGCTGTGATCTCTTTGCATCCCCTCAGAACAACAAGTGCAGCAGTTACTTTGCCCTGATCCCCTCTCCAGGGAGTCACCGAGAGATACTCTTCTCCATGATTGGCCCCGGGTCCCCTGTATGCCTTTCTCCCAACTCCCCTGATATCTCAATTTCTAAAGAAAGCCAAGAGGTTGAAGAACACAATAATCCTCATTGCACCATTCTGGCCTCGACAAGTTTGGTTTCCCTTCATTTGGCCTCACCTACTTTGGAAACCTTGGATTCTGGACCAAGCTCCAGATCTATTAATTCATCCAGAAGGAATGGTTCATCCGAATCTCCAACATCTCAAGCTCACTGCGTGGCTTCTCCAATTCCCATGATTGCCAGGCATTCTTCCCTTTCCTCTCCCGTTCATCAAATCATTGTGGCCAATCACAAACCTTCTACTACGAAACTGTACCAGAGTAAATGGAAATAGTTTGCTAGATGGGCTCTTAATAAAGCTCTAAACCCTTATACAGTCCCTGTACATAAAGTATTGGATTTTTTAGCTGATCTTTATCAAACTGGCTCTTCAGCCTCTACCATTAGGATCCATTTAGCCGTGATATCTAATTTCCGTACTGGTTTTGATAGTTCTTCACTTATGTCACATAAATTTTGTAAAGCCTTTTTGAAGGGAACCCTAATGTTAAGATCTCCATTTAAAGAGCCCATTGCTCCATGGGATTTACCCCCCCAGTTCTACAATCTCTTACTCTTTCCCCTTTTGAACCGTCAGCTACATGTGACTTAAAGTTTCTTTCTTGGAAAACCTTATTTTTAATCACTTCTGCAAGAAGAGTATCTGAAATTCAAGCCTTGTCCTGCAAACCTCCCTACATGATGTTTCACAAAGACAGGGTCTCCCTCAGGACTAATTCTTCCTTCTTGCCAAAGGTAGTTTCAGAATGCAATATCAATCAACCACTGCAACTGCTGGTCTTTTTCCCTAATTTCTCCAATAAAGCAGAGTATTGTCTACATTTATTAGACGTTCATAGTCAATTATGTTTTTATCTTCACAGAACAAAGGATTTCAGGAAATCTGACCAATTATTTGTTGTCTTTTCTTCACTTTCCTTAGGTAAACCAATTACCAAGGTTACCTTAGCTAAATGGCTCAGAGATTGTATCACTTTTACCTATCATTCAAATGGGCTTCACCTTCCATGCCCGTTGAAAGCCCAGTCAAGTAGAGCTGTGCCAGCTTCTGCAGTATTTCATGCCAGAGCTTTTTTGGATGACATTTGTGCAGCAGCCACATGGTCTTCTCCTCATACCTTTATCACTCATTACAAATTGGACCAGGTCTCTAGGGGACGTGCATCTTTCGGTTTGATGGTGCTTAGGAATATTCTTCCGTAACATCTCTCAAGATTCAGGTAGCTAGGGAATCTGTCCCAATGTCAAGGATTATGTGAAGATTGACAACATCCAATAAAGAAGTCATGTTTTACCATAATGTTCCACTTTCCATCTGTTTGTCGATTCACTAATCCTTGACACCCCCCCCCTCCTTCCCCCAACCTGAGACTGTTAGTGGATTGAATACTCCAAAGACTGGCTGCATAATAGGGACACAGATCTGATCTCTTCTTGTTATTTGCTATCTGTCTGACACTATTTTAGGCAAACTCGATCTGAAGTAATTTAGAGAGGAGCATTATGGGTAGAGCCAAGCTCGAGAATTTAGAAGGCACGAGCTAAAATAAATGGTCAGGTCAGTTAGGAGGCTCAGAACCAAGCCCACAGTCAAGTATTAGTGAAGATTGACAGCACAGATGTAACATTATGTTAAGACATAACTTTTTTTTCTTATTTTCTATTATTCTTGTCATTTCAGTAATGGTTAATATTGGGGAAGGGATCATTACTGTTGATATTAGGCTTGTAGCAAAGCAAAAGCCCTTACCTGCTAGTCCTGTTTGCTGTCTGATGGATCTTTCATTGTGCTTGTGAGCTGTGGCTGTCATTCAGACTTCAAGAAAGTGAGAATTTTTGTTTTTAAGCATAAACCGATGGTGGAATCTACTGATTATCAACACCATGTTTTCCCTAATCTAATTTTTTTTCCTGTAGTCCTGAATGTCTCTGGCAGTAGATAAGTAGAAACTGGCTATTCATGTTCATTTGAATGTGAAAAATAATCTCACATCAACTTTGAAGTCCTTTTGCAGATAGCAGTCATTAGGATTTCTTCTTCTGAAATTCATAGTTCAACACAGATTAGAATTTTCTTTAGTTCATACCCATAGGACATGTCTGCCTCCAAAGTTTACTTTTTGTGACATCGTGTAGTGTATTAGGATGGCACACGTAACCAAAGTTTTTGCGTTTTTTTTTTCTTCCACTTAAGCAGCTCAGAGATTGATCTTGATATCCATAAAGGAAGGTTCCAGGATTCAATTTATAATATGCATGAGCCTCCAAAGTCTACACATGGTCACCAGATCACCAGCTGGAACCTATTCTAGTACTGCCTGAGGTTTTTGCGTACTTGAACTCATATAGCATGAGCTGCTCTTGCTGAGGTTTTGTGTTTCTGAGCTCCAGAGAATCAAAGAGGCATAATGGAATTAATGAGACATTAGCACACATGCCAGCATGTCAATCCAGCCAGCTGAAGATGTAGAGAAAAGTTTGAAACTTTCTTCATGTTAAAGAAGATGGCTGCTTTGGACAGTGCTCAGTACTAGGACTGAAAGAGGGTCCCTTAAGTGATCCTGTTTCAGAGACAGATTCACAGCAGAAAAGAAGGGATCCAGAGGACAGACACTAATCAAATCTTATTCCTTATCAGTCCACTTACAAGATGAATTCATATTTCTAGTGAATCAAACTCAGGCTTGACTAGTGAGGGATCACAGTCATACCCACCACCAGCAGACAATGAGTGTATTGTGGAAGGTTCACCCTGCAACCACCTTGGTAAGGTGCTTTCCAGGATGTCAGGACTGACTTTTCATGCTCAAGTGTCCTTAGCAATTAGCATGACTGTACCTGACCATTTCATGTATTTTGATTGCTTTTCTCCCATTGAAAGCATCACCATTAAACTTCAAATCAGGGAGTTTAGACCTCTGCTATCATGTTCCCCAAGAGCTATCTCATTCTCTCCAAAGGAGCTACTTTGAATTTCTGCTCTAACTCCCTGTCAGAGCTGTCTGAACCGTTAAGAAAAAAAAAAAAAAAACAGAAATTATTGACTCACAGTTCAAACAAATTTTACTAGAAAACTGCAAACAACATAATATTTAGCACAAGGTAACCTATACAGTGGTTGTATACATTCAACTCTAGGTCTTAAACTGGATTTTATAACCCACAATAACCACAATAAATATGAATTTGTAATGTTGTATAAACAACCTATGATATTTAAGTAACCATTCAAGCAATAAACATATTTCCAACAATATTATATTCATACAGCTATGATATTTCATATAATGCTAAACAGTTCTACCTGTGTCACTTGAGTGATGAAATATTTAGAAAAATATGACAGTTATTGCAAAACAAATACATAGTGTACAAATAATATTTAATATTTTCTTGTCAACACTAGACAAGTCAGATGTCAGTACAGTTGTGTTTGCTATTGTGTAAGGTTTAAGATGAAATGGAATTTATTAGAGAGGCAAAGAGGGCAAGCGATAAGTAGGATAAGTTGATTCTGCCCTTAGGAGAAGTTAGTGTAGGATTACCTAACTGGAAGGGATATTCTAGAGCTACACAGTTAGTAACTCAAGCAGAAGGTTATAAGTCAAAGTCCAAAGGGATGATGATGAAACAGGGTGGGGTGTTGTTTGAAAACTTGGGAGAGTAGGATTTTGGATGTAGATACTTAAAATAATAGCAACCATAAAGAATAACTGTGTAGCTCTAGAACATCCCTTCCAATAGTATATTGATAAAGTAAAAGAAAGTATTCTAAGAACTAAGTCAAGATGGTAATGGAAAAAGGACATTTTACCACTACCACTACGGATGACTGCATGTAGGGGTATAGAAAATACGCAGGTGGTGGTAGGAATTTAATGTGGAAAAATAACAAAGGAATCGGGGTACTGAAAGCAAATAACTAGAAAGGAAAGGTAATAGAGTGGAATGAGGCCAAGCAGAAGTTTGTACTGCCTCCCCCCAGGGATTGTTAACACAGTATAGGCAAAGAGAAAGGCATAAGGGAGTGCTGAATGAAAGACCAGCTCTAGTAGAACAGTAGAGTTTTTAGTTGTGTGTAGAACACAAGCTGCTCTTAAACAATGATAAATAGTTAAGCATATAAAATATTGCGTGCTAACTGTAAAAATCAAGCAAGGAAGGTTAGAAAAGATTGGAAAGAGAGAGAGTCTAAAAAGACAGTTTAAAAACAATGAGAGGGCATCTCTATGGCTCCCAAGTATGCAGAAAAGTCCAGAAAATGTAGGATATTTGATTGGAGAGGTTTGCATGTGTTAGCAAATATATATATATATATATATATATATATATATATATATATATATATATACATATATACCCTATGCAGACTTCAGAGATTTTTTTACTCGGGTAGATAGCAAATGCTGGCATTGTGATCATTGTGATAGGAAAGAGAGAGGTAACTGGGAACATTTATTTTATTTTATTTATTTTATTTTACATTTGTTGACCGGGCTGGTCTAACTGGATATATTTCCATTTTTCAGTAGAGGCCCGGGGAGAAAAGCTCCAACATAGCACAAACTGTAATATGCAATTGTATAACAAAAAAAAGTAACAAAAAAGTAAAAGGTATATACAATCAAAAGAAGGCATACTCAAAATAAAAATACTAAGTAGGTGAATAATATAACAGTCATGTGATTGTTTGATAAATTGTTAGTTAACATAAACACTTGTGGTTATAAGTTTTCAGAGACCAGATTTTAGCATACAGAGGGGTATATAGAGTAAGATGTACTTGTTTTTTGGGAATATAACAAGTTGGCAGATTTTAAAAATTCCCTGCAGAGTACTTCTTAAGAAATATTTTAGGCATGCATAGTTGTAACTAAGGAAGTTATTCTTTTGAGCGGGTATATAGGATCTGAATTTTTTAGACGTGATAAGGCCTTACTACGTTTAATTCTGTTGGCTGCCAAAAAGCAATTATCAGAAAATGGAAATCAAAACCTAAACCAACCATAATTAATATACTAAATATTGTAAGGCATACAAAAGAACTGGAAGTGGGATCTTTAGGAAAGGGAAGAAGCAAATTACATACAAATAAATGGAATTTGTGGCAACTATGAATGCAGAATAATGTTCAGATGGAAGAGCGAGGTATAAGGGAAGGCAGGAATTGAGCAATTTATGTGATGTTTAAGTGAATCATAGTTGTTAAAAAGAAAACATATGTGTATGCTGCAGGAAAATAATGAAGGCATCATGTTCTTCATATTGATAACTGCATAGGATATAACAGCCAGACAACTTTCAAAGCTTCAGGGCACATTAAACACTCCCAAACAGTTAGCCAGTTCATGCTGAGCTGAGTAAAATGACAGGTTTGGGTGCCAAATTCTTCAGAGCTTTCCTGTCGCAGAAGAGAATGCTGCTGTGTGGGCTTATGAGGATCAACAGTCGTCTTGTGCTGCTCCATTGCTGGGTGGATACGTTTGCCCTTTGGGAAAAAACTTCCACATATTATTTTTAATATTTAAATTTACTTTCCTGTTGAGGAAAGTTTGTTTTAAGCTAGGAATATGTGTTTTTGTTGACTATAACACAACTTTGCTGTATTTTAAACAGGAGCACACTTTTGTGTTTGACAGTTTAAAGTTGATTTAAACATTCTAAAACAATTTTTTCTATGGAGAAACTACATTTACGTTACTTTTTGGGATTGGTCCAGTGTATTAGAGTGCTTTATTACTGTATTTTTGTTGGGTAAATTGGCTTTTTTCTACTTTTAAAATTTTACTGGCTTGTGCTGCTTAGTTTCCCATGGAAAGAAACAGCATTTTTGGCTTGACCATGGAAGAAACTACCAGTCCCATGGTCAGTCCTTCTTCCAGTCACAAAAAGAAATATTCAACTAAATAGCCTTTGTTGCCACCACAGCAAGCTAACAATTTGCTACAGCTGCAGGTGCCTCTGCTGTGGCCAAAACTGCTCCCTTAGACCACTCCTCTTTTTTCCCCCAGATCCCTCTGGTGTTGGCCATATAGCCACAAAGTTAACTACATCCTCGGCACCTATTGTGATCCCTTCAGTGGAAAAGGGGAAGCCACTTTTGTCAGTGTTGGAAGAAGAAGCAGAGAAAGTGTCCCTGCTTAGCCAGAATGTTGTGCCCATCCCTGGGAAAATTGTTGCTGCCATTAATAACCCTGTTTGCCCTAACTTTCCCCTCAAAAAGAAATAAAAAACTAAATACGTATCTTCTCCTGCTCCAGTCTCAAAATTTAGATTCAGAGGAGAGCATGTTATTTAAATTTCCCTGTCAAGGATACTCTTTCTCTGAGACTATTTCAAGAATGTGCCAATGTTTTCTATGAGAGAACACTGAGGTTTCTCAGTCCCTCAGAAAATACTATGAAATATTAGAAGTGGAATTCCCAAAACCTCCTCCCATCCCCCTAGTGCTGCCACAGCCTGTGGTTACCCTGATAGCCAACTTGGTGCACCTAAGAAAGAAGATAGGATGTACATTGTACATAGTTCATCAGTCTTTTAAATTTCTATTTAAACATCCCAAACCTGACCCAGCAGCTATAGTTTTAGTTAATCCAGCTGCTGCCAAACATTTTGTTAATTCTAATCCACCCCTTTTTGACAAAGATGGCAAAAGAATTGATATGTTTGTGGGAAAAAGTATATGCTTCTGCAACCTTAATATTTAGAATGTTGAATTGTCAGGCTTGTATGTTCAAGTTTATTTTAATTGTGAAAGTATGAGGAATGCTTAATCAGCAGTTCCTTCCTGTAAGGAAAAATCTGATTTGTGTGGTTTAGTTTCTTCTGTTTCTCAGGTCCTTACTCATTGTTTAAAATGTATTTGTGACTGTAAATACTACATCCAGGAATACTGCCACAGGTACTGTGTTGAGATTTGCCTTGCTGCTTTCCCAGAACCTCCCAGAATATGTAAAAAATGAGATTTTAAATTCACCTTTTGAAAGAGATTTAGTTTCTGGCCCCTCTACTGCAAAGATTATAAAAATTGTGATGAGAGCTGTAAGCTGATACACGGAATCAGATTTTTTATTATTTCTCTAAATTTACCACAGGATTTTCTGCTCCCTTGTCCAGTTTTGCCAAGAAACAAAACAAACTGTCTCAGCAGAACCTCCCAGAACAAAGGATAGTCAGAATAATTGAATGAATGGGTAAGGGACCCCACCCACCCAAACACCCTAGCAGTCCCTTAGCCTTTCCAGAAAGTCTGAATCTTCATTTGTGTCTTTCGGCTTTTTCCCGGTTAGGGGTTGCCACAGCGAAACTCTGGTCCGCTAATGATTGGCAGTTGTTTTTTACGTGCCAAGTTGCCGGCCCTGATGCACAACCGTCAACGAAGGTACGCCCATTCACGCATGTCTCTACACAGAAGACGCTCTAGCTGAGAATCGAAAAGGACAACATCTTACTGTGAGGCGACAACACTACTGCAGCACCACCACCGCAGTAAAGTCTGAATCTTCATTACTTTCTTTTATAACAGATTGTTTCAGACAAATGGGTTCTTAGACCGATTCAGCAGGGTTACAGATGACAGTGGAAAGAAACCCCTCCTTTCAAAGAAATTATTCCACATCCACCAGACCAAACCCTTCTGTTTCTTCCTGTCCTACAGCGCATATTATCTCAGAGGGTAATAGAAACAGTTCCCATTTTCTATTTGGGAAGAAGTTGTATTCAAGAATGTTTCTGGTGCCAAAGAAAGAAAATGCTTGGAAACCAGTTCTCCTCTTTCTTTCCTAAACCAGTTTGTGATACTGCCAAGTTCAAAATGCTTTCACTTCACAACTTTTTAACCCCTTCTTCCTCATTTGGGTTTTTGGTAATCTTAGATTTAAAATGTGCTTATCTTCACATTCCTATCCATCCTGACTTCAGTCAGTTTTTGAGATTTTATGTGTCTGGATCACATTATCAGTTCTCTGCCTTATTCTTTGGGCTATCCACGGCTCCAAGAGTGTTCACAAAGTGTCAAACTCCTGATGTGATGTTGTCAAGCTCACATTTATTCTCACTGCTGGGTGAGATCTGATCCATTGAATCCATCTTGGCCTTTTACAAAAGCTTGAGGCCTTCAACAAAGCTCATGGGCATTCTACCTTACCCACAATGCACTTCCCTAACTCCCTCAGATCTCATGTGCCGCTCAGCAAAGGACATAGTTCTCCAGCAAGCTCTGGGCAAAGTGTCTTTTTCATTATCTATAATACCTTTACTAATTTGAAATCTTCTTTAAAAGGTTATTCTTAGATTTTGGATAGTTTCTTCTCTATTATCTAGTAATTTCCTTAACTGTTTTTCCTCCCTTTTTAAAAGTGAGTGTTATCCCTTTCTTCCTTTCTCTATTAATGTTCATTTAGATTACAGGATGTTTCTTTCCCCATTAGGTGTTGTTTCCTTCTATCCCCTTCATTGTCTGTTTAATTTAGAAAACGATTTCTTCATTAAAAAAACAGAATTATTTCTTACCTTTTTAACTGATTTGTTTGCAGTTAAAAGCACTCTCTAGAGTCTCCTTGCTCCTTTTTTGTCTAAAACTTTAATTTGGTGTCTCACTGCTTTTTTCCTGCTGGGATAAACATTTCTGTAGTGTTTTCTGCCTAAAATAGTGTAACTAGTAGCTGTAGCATTGTCCATTTTCAAGATTGCTGTCTCTGGACCTAGTTGTTTGTTTGCAGTAGTTTTGTGTTCTGAGTGCATTTTCCAGGCCATCTTGGATTAGCAGAAGCCATTCTCCACTTCATTGAGAGTATAGTGTTGATTGGCCACTGGCTGGTAAAGGTTGGCTGGTTTAGGGCTTGGAATAAGCACCTCATTGGTTCTTTTGAGCTTTTTTAAAGTTGTTTCAGGTTTCAACCTTCCGTTACATAAGACATACCCTTATGAGTATTTCTGCTATTTCACACTGAGCTAAACAGAGGAGGGACACTGACCCCAACTCTGATTTGTGATATATAACAATAAGAGTATCCTGTTTTCTTGCTTATTTTATTTTTACTAGTTATTGCTTATTCTTACCATTTATTGCACTTTTAATTGTCTGCTACCTACTTTTTCTTGCACTTTTTTATTTTCTGCTGCCTACTTTTTACTGTATTTTATTACTATAAACTAATCTGCACTGTTCTTCTGCCTTAGTGGGCCTTTTAAATCACTTTTGTTACTGCCTAACTTTTTATAAAGCTTTTTTAGCTAGTTTCACTGTGTGAAAGGTATTACTTGGAAATCTTCTCCTTTTGTTAAGCATCTGTTTGTTCTGTTTTTCTTGCCAAGGAGTGTCTCATATAATGGATTTGTTGCAGTTAAAAAGCTCTCTAAAGTCTCCTTGCTCTTTTTTCTGTTTAAAACTTTCATTTAGTATCTCACTGCTGTTTTCCTGCTGTGATAAACATTTCTGTAGTGTTTCTGCCTAAAATAGTGTTGCTAGTAACTGAAGCATAGTTCCCTACCCTCCATTCCTGTTGTTCATAGGTCCACAGGTTCATAGATAGGTACTAGGCTATATGCCGAAGGCATTTATCAGCCTAGCTGAAATGTGTTGGCTTTTGCCACCCCCTTAGATTAGTTCCCTGTGCCTCTGTCCAGCAGAGCCATTGAAGTGATCCCCGAGGTAAACTTTCTGTTTCCCATCCACTCATCAAGGTTTCTCTTGAAGAGGGTAAGCGAGGAGCTCTGCCTGATGTAGATTGGAATCTTGTTCCAGAGCATGGGAAGTTTCTGGGACAGGAATCTATCCCTCCAGCATGTTCTATTTATTGTTGTGGTGAGGTTTAGATCCCTACAGGGTGTAGCTCGAGGGGATATGGTTTTCTTTAGGTGGAGCATGCCCATCAATTCTGTGTTGGACATGGCCTTGTATGTCAGGCAGAGATCACCTCTGAGTAGATGGTATGCAAACGAGTACAGCTGTAGTTTCTTCAGTCGAGCTGCATAGGGCATCTGTTTGAGGTCAGTGATCCTCTTGGTGAGGCACTTCTGTGGTCTTTCCAGTTGTTGCAGGTGTCTTGAAAGATACATCCCAAATGGGGCGTTGTACTCTATGATGGGTCTGATGAGTGATGCATAGAGGGGCACAATGACCTCTTTTGATCTGGATGCAAACCCTTTTGTGATTAGGTGAGCCACATAGAAGGATTTTCTAACTACTTTTGCAATGTAGTTATCGAAGGATAGGTTACTATCTACTTGGGTCCCCAGATCCCCTATTACGTGTTCCGTATTTAGGGTCTACCACCTATATGGTAGTTTGTGGGTACTTTGTTTTTTCCAAAGGGGATGACTGTGCACTTTTTGGAATTTAGCTTGAGGCCGTGGGTTTGACACCGGGTATCTGTCTCAGTGAGTCCCTTTTGGAGGATTTCTGTGTCAGCCAGAGTGTCAATTATAACCCCTAGTTTGCAGTTGTCTGTGAACTTGGTCAGCCATAGTCCTCCTGTGCTAGCCTGTACCTCTGAGAAGTATATGCCGAACAGGAAGGGTCCTAGAACTGAGCCCTGGGGAATGCCACTTGTAACTGATTTAGAGTCACACCTAGCTCTCACAACTCTTACCATGTGGGTTCTGTCCATGAGCCAGTTGGCAACCCATCTCGTGACGTAGGGGTTTATGTTCAGGCTGGTGAGCTTGTCTATAATACCAGAATGGGGAATGGTGTTGAAGGCCTTTGCAAGGTCTAGGTAGGCTGTGTGGACCACCTTTCCCTTGTCTGTAGCCTTGGTAACTGTCTCAAAGAAGTCCACCAGGTTTAGGAGGTATGATCTACCCTTAACAAAGCCGAACTTGGTAGGGTCCAGTGTTTGGAGGTTCCCAATGTCTCTGTTAATGAGATCCATGATGATGCACTCCATAGCCTTGCAGACCAAGCTAGTCAGGCTTATAGGGTGATAGTTCCCGGGGTCTGTTGTGGCTCCACCTTTGTGGAGCAGAATAATCATTGCTGTGCACCACTCTATGGGCACGTAGCCTGTGGAGAGACTGAGTTTGAACAGTGTGTTTAGGTGAGGGGTTAGTTCATCTTTGAGCTCATGTAGGATGCTTCCTGGGACACCATCCGGTCCCATTGATGCTGTGTTTTTGGCTTTGGAGAGGGCTGTTTTAACTTGAGTGTCTGTGATTTCAGGGGCA
The DNA here is from genome assembly GCF_019279795.1 of Protopterus annectens. NCBI lineage: Eukaryota > Metazoa > Chordata > Ceratodontiformes > Protopteridae > Protopterus > Protopterus annectens. Next base: position 99,053,844 of record NC_056725.1, on the reverse strand, counting down.
CTACATTCTTCTGGTATATTTAAGGGCCCATTTGGGGGTGAGAGGAGGGTGAAGTTTGCACTGAACCTGCCTGCCAGGATGTTGGCGATATCGGTTGGTTCAGTGTATTTTGTGCCATTCTGCACTAACTCAGAGCAGATCTGAGAATTGCCACTTAGATTCCTGACATAGCTAATGAATGCCTTGTGGTTATCTTTGGAGTCCTTAGCAATTTTTCTTTCATAGCTAGCCTTGGATGATTTTATGAGGGATCATAGTTTCTTGCTGATACTGATCAGGGATGTCTTCTCTTCTTGGGATTTTACTCTTTTCTGTACTAGTTTCTCCTTATATTGTATAGCTTGTTTATGGCAGGGGTCCACCAGACTGGTTTCCTTTTCTTGGAGGAGTGAGTCTTGGTTTTGCTTGGGATAGCACAATCCATGCATTCTTGCAGGTGCCCATAGAGTGTATTAGTAAAGGATTTTGCAGCTTGGACAGCATTATCCTTTATAATGGGGGATTTGAAACTTTCCACCTCGGTCTTAAGTAATGTGAAGTTCGCTTTTGAAAAGTTTTTCACAGTGCTTTCTTTGACTGGGGGTGGGGGCGGAATGTGGATAATCAGAGTGATTAGTTTATGGTCAGATCTAACCAGTGAGGGGTTGACCTTCGGTGTGGAACACCGGTCGCCTGTGTTGGTGATGACCAGGTGCAATATTTTGTCACCTCTGGTGGGGGTGTTGACCAGTTGATCCATGGCATTTGAGTTTATAAATTCTAGGAAATGTTGGGCAAGGGAGTTAGTACTCAAGTAGTTCTCCCAGTTAATGTTTGGGTAATTGAAATCACCCAATATTAGGGTGTTTGGTAGGACCTTTATGTTTCCCAGTGTTTCCAGAAATGCGGAATGGGGGTCCTGGGACATGGTGGGTGATCTGTAGAAAGCTACAATTTTAATTGCAGTTTTACCCATTGTTAGTTGCACGTGGATAATCTCTGAAGCACTGTGCTGTGCCACTAACCTGGAGGTGTGGGTATACTTGATGAATATGGATACGCCCCCACCTTTTGTATTTCGGTCCGGGTTCTGTAGCCAAAATGTATTGTATGAGATGTAGCCTGGTAGTGCTGGGGTGCTCTCTGGAGCCTTAAACCAGGATGTTATGTGATCCTATCTCGCCTACATTCTGTAGTGATGGGCTCGGAGCCGACCCTCGGCTCCGACTCGGCACGCTATGCTATAGAGCGAAGCCTCTTATTGGCTGAGCTATTCTCTATCCCAGGATGCACCACCACTAATCCCCCAGATCTCGTTTGCCGCTTACAAGCTAGGACGTGGTCTCAAACTTGGCTGAGCTAAGTGCTGTTTTTTTCTAAAGTTTTCCTGTCAGGAAATTCTCTATTCATACCTTAGACCTGGAAGTCATACATATCTTATCTTCGGCCCACAAGTCTGCCACTAAGAAATTGTATACTAGCAAATGGAAGAGATTTGCTATTTGGGCTCAACTCCGGGGTCTGGATCCCATCACTATTCCTGTATCGGAAGTCCTAAAATTTCTAACTTCCCTATTCAATCAAGGTTCTTCAGTCTCTACCATCAAGGTCCAATTGGCAGCTATTTCCAATTTTCATGACTCTATAAACCCACCTTTAATGAGCAACAGATTGTGTAAAACCTTCATGAAAGGTGCTGCGCTTTTACGACCTCCGATTTCTCATCCTGCTCCTCCATGGGATCTCGATGTGGTGTTACGTGCCTTAACCTCCTCCCCCTTCGAACTGGCAGCAACATGTGATTTGAAATTTTTATCTTGGAAAACTGCTTTTCTGGTCGCGATTACTTCTGCCAGAAGGGTTTCAGAGCTTCAAGCTCTATCTGTAAAACCACCGTACCTGTTTTTTCACAAAGATAGAGTATCTCTCAGGCCTAATCCATCCTTTGTCCCTAAAGTTTGTTCAAGTTTTTGCCTACAACAGTCATTAGAACTTCCAGTTTTCTTTCCAAAGTACTCAAACAAAGCGGAATACATATTCCACACATTGGATGTCCACAGGCAATTGCGTTTTTATTTAGACAGGACCAAACAAACAAGGAAAACAGATCAATTGTTTGTGTCCTTTTCGGATAATAAATTGGGCAAAGCCGTCACAAAGGTCACTATTGCCAAATGGATCAGGGACTGTATTAGTCAAGCTTATTCCTCTTCTAATAAAGAGCTTACGACCTCTGTCAAAGCTCACTCTACAAGAGCTATGGCTACTTCAATAGCATTCCATTCTAAGCTTGCCATTAGTGACATTTGTGCTGCGGCTACGTGGTCTTCTCCGCACACTTTCATTTCCCACTACAAATTGGATGTGGCATCTCGGGGGCAAGCTTCATTTGGTTCCACAGTGCTCAGGAGTGTTTTCCAGTGAGCCACCCAGGATTTAGGTGCTAGGGACGCTGTCCCATCAGTACAGAATGTAGGCGAGATAGGATCACATAACATCTTTTAGTTATGTACTCACCATAACTTTAGATGTTTGGGATCCATCTCGCCTACATTCCCAATAACCCACCCTCCTTCCCCCTGCCTTGGAGATCAGAAGAGATCGGATGGTCCGAATTCTATTGTTTCATCTTGAAACATCTGGCAATGTTATATAAACAAGTTATGTGTGTGTGTGCATGAATGCGGACAAACAAGATCTGGGGGATTAGTGGTGGTGCATCCTGGGATAGAGAATAGCTCAGCCAATAAGAGGCTTCGCTCTATAGCATAGCATGCCGAGTCGGAGCCGAGGGTCGGCTCCGAGCCCATCAGTACAGAATGTAGGCGAGATGGATCCCAAACATCTAAAGTTATGGTGAGTACATAACTAAAAGTTTCTGTTACTGCACATATATCGATTTTCTCCATACTGAGAAGCTCCTCGAGTGCATGCATTTTGAGGTTTAGACTTCTGGCATTGAGTAGCATTACCCTCGGTTTTTTGTTACTTGCGCTATATACGGCGGTGGGTTTGTCTTTTGAGCCTTGCTTAAAAATTGCACTATGGGGGTGGCAAGAGCCTTGGCCAGTATTCGAAAGCCTAAGGGTGACAGGTGCAAGCCGTCCTGTTGTTAAATTTGGTGGCTTTGCAGTTGCCTGACCCTACTGTAAATTTGATCTGGGACACTCCTCTCAGACCAGTCTCATTAGCTCATTATATTTAATACAGAAAGAACATCTGGGAAGGCCAACCCCCATAGTTTCTTTACCTTGATTTATCTTCTGTTCCTCCCTTCTCCCTTCTCACTCTTAAAAAGACAAAAAAAAAAATTTCAGTTGCTTTTACAATATTTGTGTTTTCTCCTCCTACTCTATTACTTCATCTTGCTTTTTCAGCTACTTGTTCTCTAAAGTGTTCAATTGCATCTTTTCTGCTGCATTTATTACTGCTTGTTTTTAGCCTATTTAAATTGTGTTATTCTAAGCCTATTAGTTTTCCTCTAAGCACTTGGGCTTTAGGCCTACCCTTTAGCTCTCCTTGGCCTCTCTCCCTCAGATTCTGACAAATATGGAAGGACAATTTCATATTGTTTCTCCTGCCAGCCTAGTTGATATGAGCATCCTGAGACAGTGTAGCAACTGCCTCATGTACATGGACAACCATCTACTATTACCACCTCGGAACACAATTTGTGAGAGATGCAATTGCATTAAGAACCTAGAGTCTATGCTCTCTCCCTCACAAGCCAGTATATCTGGCACTGAGAAGGTTATCAACACAATCGGTACACCTCAAACAACACCCTCAACTACACAACACACACCCACATATGTGGAGGTTCTCAACAGAAACATACCCAAACAAAGGAGACCTCAGAGGCAAAAACACGCAAACTCCACAACCCTCCACACCACATACCAAGCATAGTCCACACACCTGTATCTCGCAACCACAAAGGCCTAACCATAAACCCAGCATATTAGTTATAGGAGACTCCATTGTGAGACACACAGATATGCCTGTCACCAGGCTGGATAAGGAGAAAGTCACGGTTAGATGTCTGTCAGGTACCAGAATCCATTATATCACACATGCACTCAAGTCTCTCAACAACAGGTGGTGTTATAACTATGTCATAGTCCATGTTCATAGTATCACAGGATCATAGGAAGTTACTAGGCTATTGGCCCTGAGGCCCTTATAAGCCTAGCCAAGAGTTTAGCCCATGCACAGACAAATCAGTACCTGATGCCCCTGTCCAGGAGGGACACGGGTGGAATCCCAGGGATGTATTTTCTATTTCCCATCCAGTTATCCAGGTTGTGCTTAAAAAGGGGTAAAGACATACTCTGCTTGACATAGAGAGAGAGAGAGAGTCTATTCCATAGATGGGGGAGTCTCTGGGGCACAAATCTGTCTTGCCAAAAAGTCCTATTGATGTCACAGACCAGGTTGAGGCCACACGTGTGGGTTACTCGAGTGGAGCTTGACTTGCAGATATGCAGCAGTTCCATCAAGGCAGGGTCTGAGATCGCCTTGTATGCCAGACAGAGGTCACTTCTGTGGAGTCTGTATGAAACAGAGCAGAGGGACAGGGCTTTTAGCCTATCTGTGTAGGGTAGATTTTTGATGCCCTGGATTCTTCTGCTGAGGACCCTCTGTGGTCTCTCCAGCTGCTGCATGTGTTTTGTGAGGTACATGCCAAAGGGGGCATTGTACTCAGTAATTGGCCTTATAAGGGAAGAATACAGGGATGTTATGACCTCCTTGTCCCTGGATGAGATATCCTTACTTATGAGGTGCGCCATATAGAAAGCTTTCCGTACAATGGAAGCAACGTGGTGGACAAAAGTCAGGTTGCTATCAACCTGGCTGCCCAAATCCCTCATGACTGATTGCATGCTTAGGACATTGTTATTAATGTGATAATATGTGGGGATGTCACTCTCCCTAAAGGGGATGGTGATGCATCTTTTGGCATTCAGCTTGAGGCCATGTTTCTGGCACCAGTCATTTGTTTGGGTGAGACCCTCTTTGAGGACGTCCACATCACTTGGGGAATTGATGACAGCACCCAGCTTGCAGTCATCTGCAAATTTGGTCAGCCATAGCCCACTGGTTTTGGCCTGCACCTCATACAAGTATATCCCAAATAACAGAGGCCCCAAGACCAAACCCTGGGGTACCCCACTCAATACAGGTCTACTGCTTGAGGTGGCTTCCCCTATTTTGACTAGGTGGGTTCTATCAGTGAGCCAGTTAGCTACCCATCTGATAACATACAGATTGATGCCTAGTTGAGAGAGTTTATCTATTATGTCCAATTGGAGAATAGTGTCGAAGGCTTTGGCCAGATCAAAGTAGGCGTTCCCTTGATGAAGCCAAACTGTGTGGGATCGAGTGTTTGGAGGTTGCCAATGTCCTTGTTAATGAGATCCATGATAATCCGTTCCATGGCCTTGCAGATCAGGCTAGTTAGGCTGATGGATCTATAAGTTCCCGGATCAGTGGATGCTCCACCTTTGTGTAAAGGGATGACAGTGGCTGTCTTCCACTCAGCTGGGACAAAGCCTGTACTTAGGCTTTAGGGCGCCTAATGGTGCTGCAAGTTCCTGCCTGAGTTCATGTAGGATGCAGCCTGTGATGTTATCGGGTCCCCTGGTGGCTACGCTGGAGATCCCTTCAGCCCTGACAACCCTTTTGTCGGATCCGGGGTGTTCTTCGGAGCAGGGATGGAGTGCCTTTGAGATTATGAGGAAGGTAATAACTACATACCAGTCTCAGACACAGTCTATCCCTGATCTTCCTTCCAGTTCTGAGCCAGTGACTTTACCTTCTCATGTACCCTCTCCATGGGACTGCAGAGACCCCAGGCCTCAGGAAGAAGACTTGGAAGAGGAAGCATCTTGACTCCCTAAAGGAGTCAGTTACATCAGATACTGACCTCAATGATGCAGAAGTGTTCTCATGGTCACCTTCTGAAGATGTCTCCTTTGGAGACATCCTGGAAGCATTAAAGCAGAGAGATGATGGGCAGTCCACATCCCCTTCAGCTGAGGAGTGTGTATACCTAAAGGCTTTTGGGTGTCACTCTTCCACCTCTTGGGTGACCCCTCCTTCCCATGAGCTTATTGATTTAATCTCTTGGAAGGCTTGGGAGACCCCAGACTCCATAGAGCCGACTCCTAATAAGCCAAATAAGTACATTACTGCCCCTAAGGACAAACCTCTCCTAACTAAAGGTGTAGCAGTTGATGCCATAGTCGTGGCGGCGGCCACTAAAAAGGAACTATCTGATACCAGTTCCTATATCCTTCCTCCGAATAAAGATTCCAGGATCATGGATAGGTATGGGAAGCAAGTTTTTTTTTTTTTTTGTCAGCAACCTTTGCCTTATGGTTGTTGAATTACTTGACCCATTTTACTAGATTGCAGAGGGACCTGTAGCCGATGTGGTGGCAGATAAAGTCCACTCAGCTCGCCACCCTCAATTCAGTTGTGAACTCATCCATGAGACTTATATCATATGCAGCAGATGGAATGAGTAGGGCAGCAGGTTCAGGTATCTCTTAGGAGGCAGGCCTGGATGCACCTTTGTGATTTCACGGAGTCCTTCAAGTCTTCCTTTGTCAATACCCCCTTTGACAGCTCCTCTCTTTTTGGGCCTAAAGTAAAAGAAATCCTCACCAGATATGGACAGGAAGGCAAGATCTTGTTTGCTATTGGAGTACGCTTTTCCACACCTACTAGACCCTTTCCCAAAGGTCAGGGAGGTAGTGGAAGGATGTGGTTCAGAAAATCACAAAAGTCTTTACAAGACACACAGGGTGAAAGTTCCCCTAGAGCCAGAGGGGGGAACAATAATGGAAGATGGCACCCTCGTGGCAGGGGAGGCCACAGAATCAGGGCTCCAGATAATCTTTGTTTGGTAGACCCTTTCAGCACTCCTGAAGGGGTGCCAGGTTGTTCGCCTCTGGAAGCAGTCAGGGAATGATTGTCTCTGCACCTTCATACCTGGCAAAAGATAACAAACAACAAATGGGTGCAGGACATAATATCCAAGGGTTATGTTATTCCCTTCTTTTTCCCCACTCCCATAAACAAATCAGTTCCAGACATTCCCCCCAGTCAAAAGGAACAAGCAACCTTAGAAATTCAAAAGTTGCTAAGAAAAAGAGTCATCCAAGAAGTCCCCACAGATCAGAGAGGAATCGGAACTTACTCAAGGTTCTTTTTTGTTCCAAAGAAAACAGGGGACTGAAAACCCATTTTGGATCTCAGCATTCTGAACAAATCTGTGAAAAAGATCAAGTTCCGCATGGTGACACTGCAGTTGATACTTCCATTCTTGGAAAAAGACAATTGGATATGCTCTATAGACCTTCAGGATGCTTACTACCATATACGAATGGAAAAGCAATCCAGAAGCCACTTGCACTTCTGTTCATAGGAGCAGAGATAATCACAACAACAATGATAGTAAAACTTCCACAGAACAGACTAGATGACCTTCGGCATTATGTAAGACTGTTGATCAGAAAGAAACAAACTACTCCAAACTAGTTCTCTAAGTAATGTGAGAAATGGTTGCTTCAATTGTTCTCATTCCCCTAGCTCATCTCCACATGAGAATTCTTCAATGGTTACTTTTGACGCAATAGTCAATTCTAAAACTTCCAATGACACACAAGATCATGATAACCAGTTCATGCAAAAAAGATCTCCAATGGTGGATTCACTCTCCTCTTGTATCTCAAGGCTGTCACTTTATTCCCCCTCAAACCCAAGCCACGGTGACCATGGACACTTCCCAGATGGGGAGGGGGACATTATCTGGAGAAGACAGTTCGAGGTATCTGGCATCAATGCAAGGCTCATTTGCACATAAATGTCCTGTAGATGAGGGCAGTGATTTTGGCATTACAAGCATTTCAAGACTCTCTCCCTCTGGTAGCAATAGCAGTCCAGTCAGACAACATGTCTGTGGTCTGGTACATAAACAAACAAGGGGGAACCAGATCTTTCCCCCTTTGTTGAATAGCCCTGAGAGTCTGGCAATGGGCAACAGCTTTCAACCGCTTTTTGATAGCAACACACATTCAGAGGGAAATCCAATGTAATTGCAGACAAGTTGAGCAAGGCCATATTATGGCCTCACGAGTGGTCCCTCGATCAAAAAGTTGCAGAAAAGATCTTCCAAAAATGGGACCAGCCTTGCTGTGACCTCTTTGCTTCGCCCACTAATACCAGATGCAGCAACTACTTTGCCCAGATCCCCCCTCCGTGGGAATCACCAAGGGATGCACTTGTTCAAGATTGGCCCCAGGGACTTCTTTATGTCTTTCCGCCAATTCCTCTAATTCCCAGATTTCTGCAGAAAGCAAGTTTGTTGAAGATGACAATAATCCTAATTGCCCCTTATTGGCCTCAGCAAATTTGGTTCCCCTTCCTCCAGCGTCGTATGAACCATGGATTATGGATCCTGTTCCAGACCTTCTGACTCACCTGTCAGGGATGGTTCAGACCAGTCTGAAAAATCTCAAACTAACAGCTTGGCTGCTCCAGTTCCCCTGATTACCAGGTTTCTTCTCCTTTCATCTCCAGTCAAACACATTCTATCTTCCCATAAGTCATCTACATGTAAACTGTACAAAGGTAAATGGAAGAGATTTGTTTCATGGGGCCAACAGTAATCAAACAGAGCCTTTTACTGCGCCCATACATTCTATTCTAGAATTTTTGGCTAAGCCTTCCAATGAGGGTGCTGCGACAGCCACAATTAAGGTTCAGTCACCAGCAGTTTCAGATTTTTATATAGGAGAAAATGGTTGTGGTATCATGTCAAACAGGCTTTGTAAAGCATTCTTGAGGGGAACTATGATGCTAAGACCCCCCATGCGAGAACCCATCCCCACCTTGGGAATTTTGTATTGTCAAACATTATCTGTAATCTCATTAAGCCATCTGCTACCTGTGACCTGAAGTATCTTTTTTAGAAAATGCTCTTCTTAATGGCCATTACCTCAGCAAGGAGAGTTTCAGAATTGCAAGCTTTATCTGCCAAGCCACCTTACCTGGTATTTCATAAGGGCATAATTTCTTTATGCACAAATCCCTCTTTTCTGCCAAAGTTGTGTCTGAAAGTAACCTCAATCAGTTTATTGAATTACCTGTATTCTTCCCAAATTTCCAAAATAAAGGGGAATATTCATTACATCTACTGGATGTTCATAGACAATTGCATTTCTATCTACACAGAACTGCAGAACTCAATCAGATCAGCTACTTGTGTCTTACTGTTACGTTAGGAAAAGCCTATCAGTATCAAAAGTTACTTTATCCAAATGGATTTCCCAGTGTACGTCCTTCATTTATAGTTCTAAGAACAAAATTCTTGCTACTCCTGTTAAAACTCATTCCACTAGAGCGATAGTTACTTCTGCAGTCTTTCAAGCTTGGCTACCTTTGGAGAATATCTGTGCTGTAGCAACATGGGCAAAACCTCATACCTTTATTACTCATTACAAAGTAAAGTTGGTCTCCAGGAGTAGGGCATCTTTTGGTTTTATGGTTCTGAAGAATATTCTCCCATGAGCCACCCAGGAATCAGGTAGCTTGGGACATGGTCCCATCAGTGAGAATAAAGGCAAGATTGACAACATCACTTAAAAAGTTATTACTTTAACGTTCCATGTGTTTTGTCCACCTTGACCTTTATTCTTAAAAGCCACCCTCCATACCCCCTACTTATACTCCTGGGAGACTGCGTAATTGTATATTATAGGATTCTATAGCCTCAGAAACAATCTTTTTCTGTTAAACTATGAAAGCTTTACCTCTAATATGAGTTATTAGGAGCAAATCATATCTGAGTTAGAAAATTGTATTATGGGTAAGGTAGAATGCCTATTAGCTTTGCTGAAGGCTTAAGCTTTTGTAAAAGGCCAAGATGGATCCGATGGATTGGATCCGACCCATTAGTGAGAAAAAAGGTTGAAATGGACAACACACATGGAATGTTAGGGTAAGTACGTAACTTCTTTTTTTAGCCCATTGCAGACTACAGGGTATCCACATTTTTCCATATTTAAACAACTTGCTTATCTTTGCAAATTATTTTTCAAAGTATCGGAGATTTGGGTGAGAGATATCTTATGCAGGCTGGGATTCCTAGAGAACATTCAAAAGTCTTTTTTGATTCCATCACACAGAATTGTGCTTCTGTGGTGTCAGCTAGAGAACTCAGAACAAAGAGCTTTTTCTTCCATATGAAAGCATGGATCTATGTTTAGATCTATTCCAGGAATTTTTCCCTCAAACTTTGGTCAGTGTGAAGGAATACCTTATGATTCTGGGTCTTATTGAATCTATGATTCTCATGATACCCCTGGGAAGATTCCACAGGAAAAAGCTATAATGGTATCTGAAGTCTCCTTGGTCCCAGCACCAGCACCCATTATCTTTTCAGATTCCTGTTTTGGAATTTGTGAAAAGATAATTCACTTGGCGGAGACATTAGATATCCCTCAATCTAGGTCTCACTTTCTTCCCTCCTGCTGCAAGGCAGTCAGCCATCAATCACAACAGACACCTCAGACTCTGCTTGGGGAGCACTGTCAAAGGGGATAAAAGTCAAGGTATCTGGAATAACAGACAGACACAAGCACATAAACATAAAAGTGATGCTTGTCCTTATCAAGGCACTCAACTCTCTGAATCATCTTTAGTCCCAAGGACCACTTCAAGTTGTTACGGACAATACATTAGTGATGTGGTACATTAATAAGCAAGGGGAACCAGTCTTACCCCTATGCAGACTAGCCATGTTATCAGAAGTTATAGCTTTACAGAACATTCTCTTTCTACAGTCTTCCTACATTCCTTCAGAGCAAAATTGTGTGGCAGACAAGCTGAGTAGGACAAAGGTAGATCCTCATGAATGGATACTAAATCAGAAGGTCTTCAAAGTTTGATCCATCTGTGGGGAGTTCCTCAAGTAAGCCCTTTTTCCTCCTCTTTGAACAATCAGCTGGCAGACATCTGCTCCAGGACTCCATGGAAGAAGGCCTTGAAGACAAATGCATTTTCTTTTCCTTGGACAGGTATGTTTCTGTATGCTTTTCCACCCTTTCCACTGATATCCAGGATATATCTGAAAATTTAGAAGCAATCCTCTAAGATCATTGTGGTGACTCCCTTCTGACTCAGGCAGCAGTGGTTCTCCCTTCTTTTGGAAATGGCCAGGGTAGATTACCACAAGATTCCTCACAGAATAGAATACTCATAGAAGAACAGAGGTGTTTAATACAGCCCAGCTAGGGTTACAGCCAGTCCCTCTTTGCAAGGGACAATTCCTTTTTGGGCAGTTGTGTCCTGTGATAAAAATAAGAAATGGCAAATGTCCTGAGATTTTAGGAACAAAAATATTTCATAAGTGTTGTTTAATTGTTGCATAAAACAATTAATGTGATGTTTTCCTATCTCTCCTTCATTCTTCACTAGTTGGGTTTGGAACTGATCCTCAGTTCCGATTCAGCCTAATACAAAAGTTCAAGGTCTTCCACTAGCTCGTGGCTGTATCCCTATCCCATCATGCCCTAGTAAAGCTCCCTAGATCTCATCTGCTGTTAAACAGATCGGGTGCTTCCATATTGGGTCTGGCTAAGTGGGAAACGTCTTTAGTCATTATTAGAATATTTTGTCCTTGCTTGTTTTAAAAAGCTCAGCGATTAGAGTTTTCTTGCATATTAGTTGGTTTAGAGTGCCCGTTATGCTTTTTGCTTCTGGCCATCATTTTACTGTTGTTCCCTTCCATATCCCAGCTTAAATTCTTTCTTTTCAAGCCCATTGTAGTTAGAAGGCTTCCTTTTGCTATATTTTATTAACATACAAGCTCATTCAAGATTTGAGAGTCTTGTTAGGTGAATTATTGTCTTATATTTATTTCCTGTTCTAATTTAAAGCATCAGCTCATTTGAGTTAGAGGGCTGCTGTTGCCCATTTGAATCAGAGGGCTACCTTTTGTTTTCTTCCCTTTCCCTTATCACTAGGCAGTTTCATTTAAGTTAGAGAACTGCCTTCCCTTCCCTTTTTCTGCTGTAATAGTCAAGATGTGAGAGTGTTCGATCTCGCCGTTTGTTCTTGCACATGGGTTCGGAGCCGATCCTCGGCTCCGTGTCGGCCGCTTGCAAGCTCTGCATCGAGAAGAAGCTCGAGACAACCTAATACCCACAATCCCCCTCTGCCTTTACCTCAGATCTAGTTTGCCGCTGCAGCGTTCGCATCACTGGGTCGAGCTCGAGCACCTAAGATAAGATTAAGAATTTTTTCTTGTATTTTTCTTAGTAATTTCATTATAAAAAGTTTGTTAGTGACATAGTGTGTGTGTGTGGTAAGGTTGAGGGATTCTCGGTTCCGTTAAGTTTATTTAAAACTTATTAGAGTTCTCCTCGGGGCCTACCACCCCTTACTTGGATTTGACTACCGGATTGACTTCCCTACTGGATTCGACAATTTCACCGGACTTGACTTCTTTACTGGACTTGACTTTTCAGTTAATTAGAGTGAGATGTCTGAAAAGGCTAAATCGGGTTTTAAGTGTTGCCAATGTGGGCAAAAGATGTCAGTTACTGACAATCATAGTTCCTGCGTCTACTGTCTTGGCCCTCTCCATCTGCAAGAAGACTGCTCTATTTGTCATTCTTTCAGTGGGAGGGTCATGACAAGATAGGCGCAGGAAACTCATGGATAGGGGTTTGTTAAAACCTACCTTTCAAGAGGCTCTGGATGCTTCAGACCAGGCATCCAAATCCTCGAAGGAATCGAAGACGTCGGAGCCCAAGTCATCGGCTCTGAGCTCTTCAGCTAAAGTTGGATCACCGGTTCCACAGACTTCGGGGCCGAGTGTTCAACTGTTGTCAGTTTCCGAGCCTCGAGTCTTGGAACCGGTGATGGAGCTCCCTCCCCCGACACTGTTGAGGTCGGCTCCGTCTTCGATTCCTTCGACCCATTCTTCCAGGCCCCTCTCCGACACCGATGTTGACCGTGTGGTGCAGAAATTACTGGAGAATACGGCCTTATCCAAACTTATCTCGGTTTCCACCCAATTGGTGTCGAAACTTGAAGGCCTTCCATTATCTCCATCTGTTCCTCCTCCGAGACCTGTCCAGTCTTTGGAGATGGAAGAGGCTAATCTACTGATTGTGGAGCCCTCGGTGCCAGAACCGTCCTTTTCTCGGTCGGCTCCGTTCACCTCGACTCCGTCGGATCCGGTACCGGAGTCTCTGAGCCGAAGATCCATCCTTGGTTCAGGGACCGAGAGTCGAACCGATGTTTCGGTTCCGACTCTCCCTCTCGGGGCCTCGGCTCGGATCGACTCGGCTCCGTCCTCGGGGTCGATGCCTTCGGTGCCTGTTTCGGGGATTCTTCCCATTTCTTCGGAACCAGGAGATACCTCAACTCGGGACCCAGGGGCCTTCGATCTCATGAGGAAGGTGTTGTCTACCCAGACAACCACATCAGTAGAAGCAGCCTCTCCTCCCCATAAAGGACCGTTATCCTCCTCTGCACCAACGGTCACATCCAAGCGTCGAGCACCGGTGTCTCAGCCACCCCTGGAGGGTGCCCCCTCTTCCTCGGAGGCTTCTTCGGATGCCCCCCCCGAAGAAGTCCCTAGGAAAAGATTGTGTAAGAGGAGACACTTAGATTCTCCACAAGAATCTTTGACATCCGATACTGACTTGGATGAGTCAGAAGGGTCCCCAAAGTCACCTTCAGAAGATGTCTCCTTCTCTGACATCTTGGAGATCCTAAAGCAGAGAGGTGACTGGCAATCCCTCCCCCCTTCTGAGGATGAGTCAGTCTTGCTGAAGGCATTTGGTGCTCGCCCTTCCTCCTCCTGGGTCACTCCGCCCTTCGATGAATTAATGGAGCTGATTGCTCGAAGGGCGTGGGAGGCTCCTGACATGGTGGAGCCAGTCCCTAGGAAGCCTAATAAATACATTACTGCACCCCAGGACAAGGCTTATTTGACAAAAGGAGTTCCAGTGGACACTATGGTGGTGGCAGCGGCCACGAAAAAGGAGATGTCGGAATCTTCCTCATCTGTCCATCCGCCTAACAAAGATTCTAGGACTATGGACAGGTACGGGAAGTGCATTTTTAGTTCAGCGGCTTTTTCTATGCGATCCCTGAACTATTTGACCCACTTTACACATCTACAGAGGGATCTAATCAAAGAGTTGGGAGATACCCTCCAGGGTACTACAGATGCTGCTGTTTCAGAGAAAGTTACAGCACATCTCAATACCCTTACATCCATTGTTAACTCATCCATGAGGCTGATCTCATACGCAGCCGAAGGATCGAGTAGGGCAGCAGCTTCAGCGATTGCTCTTCGAAGACAATCCTGGATGCGCTTATGTTCATTTGCGGAAGCCTTCAAGTCTTCCTTTACTAACGCCCCATTTGATGGTGCCACTCTCTTTGGCCCAAAAGTAAAGGAGATCCTTACCCGGTGTGAACAGGAGGGAAAGACTCTGTCTGCTGTCGGAGTCCGTTTTTCCACCCCATCCAGACCGTACCCCAAAGGGCAACGCGGTGGGAAAATGTGGTTTCGAAAACCCCAAGGGTCTTTCCCAGGCACGCAGGGTGATGCCCCCTCTAGTGGCAGAGGAGGGGCAGAGGTGGAAGACGCCCTGGCGGCAGAGGGGGTCCGCAAAACCAAGGTGACAGGGATACACCCCCTGGAAAACCTTTCCAGCACTCCTGAGAGGAGGCCCGACTGTCCTGCTCTGGAGGCAGTCGGGGTCGCTAGCTTTATATCCTCAGGCCTGGCAAAACATTACTACAGACAACTGGGTAAAAAGCGTTGTTACCAGAGGTTACAGAATACCATTCCTATCCACCCCCCATTCTAAAGACAAGACTCCCAGATGTGCCGCCCCATCTGCGAGATCCAGCAGCTATAGAAATTTCAAAGCTGCTAGAAAAAGAGTCATCCAACCAGTCCCAGCGGACCAAATAGGATTCGGAACTTACTCAAGGTTCTTTTTAGTTCCAAAGAAGACAGGGGACTGGAGGCCGATTCTGGACCTAAGCAACCTCAACACCTTCGTCAAGAAAGAAAAGTTCCGAATGGTCACGCTTCAATCGATCCTTCCATTCTTACAGAAGGACGACTGGATGTGCTCAATAGATCTGAAGGACGCATACTACCACATCAAAATGGCCAGGGCGTCCAGAGATCATTTGCGCTTCCGGCTGGGAGCCAGTCACTATCAGTTTCGAGCCCTGCCCTTTGGTCTGACCTCAGCCCCCAGGGTTTTCACCAAATGCATGGCAGTGGTAGCGTCTCATCTGAGACGCCTAGGATTCCAGGTGTTTCCGTATCTGGACGACTGACTCCTTTCTGCCACCACCCGGCGTCAACTGATACAGGCCAGAGATTACACCCTACAACTTTGTGTTCACCTCGGAATTTCAGTAAATTTCGAAAAATCCTTACTACAGCCATCACAGCGTATCTTATTCGTAGGAGCGGAATTAGATACGCATCAGTTAATTCTAAGGCTTCCTCCAGAAAGGATAGCTTCACTTCAAACACGCATATCTCTTCTTCTGTCATCCAGAAAATCCCCAGCAAAACTGGTACTAAAGGTTTTGGGCCTCATGGCAGCTTCTCTCATTGCGATACCATTGGGAAGACTGCACATGAGAGTTCTACAATGGCTACTGTTTGCACAATGGTCTTTCCAACATCTACCTCTGACACACGAAATCCTGATAACAAACACATGCAAGTCGCACCTAATCTGGTGGCTTCAGACTTGCAACCTTTCCAGAGGAAGACCATTTGTGCTACCCACGCCGACAGCTACGGTGACCACGGACGCTTCCCTGATAGGGTGGGGGGGCATTTTTCAGGGACAGACAGTCCAAGGCGAATGGACTAATTTAGAGTACAATCTGCACATCAATGTTCTGGAGTTGAGGGCAGTGTTTCTAGCGTTGCAGCACTTTGCTCCCCTTCTTCCTCTAGGGACTATTGCAGTTCAGACGGACAACATGTCTGTAGTCTGGTACATAAACAAGCAGGGGGGAACCAAGTCCTATCAGCTATGCAGAGAGGCCATGAGAATTTGGCAATGGGCGGAGTCCACGGGTCGCTTTCTGATAGCAATGCACATCCCGGGGTCATCCAACGTCATAGCCGACAGGCTGAGCAGAGCAATTCTGTTGCCGCACGAGTGGTCCCTAAAACAGTCAGTTGCGAAGAAGATCTTTCGCAAGTGGGGCCAGCCTTCCTGCGATCTGTTTGCGTCTCCAATGAATGCCAAATGCAGGAGCTATTTTGCCCTATTACCCCCTCCAGGGGAAGTCCCCAGGGACGCACTAGTTCACGATTGGCCCCCGGGCCTCCTGTATGCTTTTCCTCCTTTTCCCCTGATTGCCAAGTTTCTGCAGAAAGCCAACAACCTGCAAAGGATGATCATCCTCATTGCCCCATTCTGGCCTCGTCAAATTTGGTTCCCCTTTCTTCTGACACACCGCATTCGGGGACCCTGGATCCTGGACCCAGAGCCAGATCTACTGACTCACTCGTCAGGGGCTCCCCACCCCTCGCTCTTGTCTCTCCATCTAGCAGCTTGGCTGCTCCGATTCCCTACTTAGCCAGGTCTGATCTTCTTTCACCTGCAGTTCAGAATATACTAGTGGCTTCTCATAAAGCTTCCACTACTAAGACCTACACTAGTAAATGGAAGCGCTTTGTGTTCTGGGCAAATACACAGCAATTGGACCCTGTCATAGCTCCTTTAAACAAAATCTTGGAGTTTTTAACAGAATTGTTCCACCAAGGTGCTTCTCCTGCCACTTTAAGAGTGCAATTGGCTGCCATCTCCAACTTTCATGTGGAAGAATGTGCGGCTCCTGTTATGTCCCACAGGCTTTGTAAGGCCTTTTTAAAAGGGTCTTTTCATATTAGACCACCAGTTAGATCTCCTACATCCCCTTGGAGTCTAAACCTCTTATTATCTAAATTGATGTTACCCCCATTTGAACCAGCCTCCTCTTGTCCATTGAAGTATTTGTCGTGGAAGACCCTCTTCTTGGTAGCCATTACATCCGCTAGGCGAGTATCTGAGCTTCAGGCTCTCTCCGTTAAACACCCTTATTTAATCTTTCACTCTGACAGAGTATCTCTTCGCACTAATTCATCCTTTCTTCCCAAAGTCTGCTCTATTAATAATATTAATCAGTCCATTGAATTACCCACCTTTTTCAAGAATCACTCCAATAAAATGGAGTATATGTTACACAAGTTGGATGTCCACAGACAACTTAGATTTTACTTGGATAGAACAAAAGATCACAGAAAATCTGATCAACTTTTTGTAGCCTTTGCTGATAGCAGGAAAGGTGTAGCGGTTACTAAAAGAACTCTTTCTAAATGGTTAACTGATTGTATTATCTATGTTTATGATTCTTCAAATCAAGCTTTATCTGTCAAACCCAAAGGACATTCTACAAGGTCAGTGTCTACATCCCTGGCTCATGCAGCTCGCCTACCATTAGACGCTATTTGTGCGGCTGCTACTTGGTCTAAACCACATACATTCATTTCTCATTACAAGGTAGACAAGGTTTCTAGGGACAGGGCAACCTTTGGTTCCACTGTGCTCAAGAACGTCCTCCCGTGAGTTCCTCAGGAACATGGAGCTAAGGACGCTACCCATGTGTAAGAACAAACGGCGAGATCGAACACTCTCACATATAGAAGTTATGTCCTTACCATAACGTTCCATGTGGAGTGTTCATCTCGCCTTTGTTCTTACATTCCCACCCTCCCACCCTCAGGAAGAACGTTCTTTTTGGTGCCTGGTCTGGGTTATTCTGCTTCTGCATTGCAGTTGTTGTATATATGATATACATGTATATATATATATATATATATATATATATATATATATATATATATATATATAGATAGAAGTATTTTTGTGTCTATGTGAGTTTTGGCATGAATGCGTTCTCTCTCTGACTGCTGGTTTGCTTGCAAACTAGATCTGAGGTAAAGGCAGAGGGGGATTGTGGGTATTAGGTTGTCTCGAGCTTCTTCTCGATGCAGAGCTTGCAAGCGGCCGACACGGAGCCGAGGATCAGCTCCGAACCCATGTGTAAGAACAAAGGCGAGATGAACACTCCACATGGAACGTTATGGTAAGGACATAACTTCTATTTTTTTTCTTTCTGTTGTTAAAAAAATATATATATATATAATAGTGATAGCATTGTTTTTTTCTTTGCTATACTGTTAAATTGTTTGTTGTTATTCTGGTTATATTTGTGATTGACTGTTGTATACTGGATATGTCCAAGGAACACAAGGAAACCAAACCTTCTGGGTTCAAAAAGTGTGTGAAGTGTAGCCAGAAGATGTCTATAACTGATGGTCACACTATTTGTTTATACTGCCTTGGAGCAGTGCATCTACAAGAGTCCTGTGCCATTTGTCACTCCTTCAGTTCAAGATTGCTGCTTGAGAGAAAAAAAGAAACTTATAGTGAGAGATTTACTGAAGTCCCCCTTCACTGAAGCACTGGAAGAAGTTCAGGGCTCTTCAAAATCAGCCAAGCCTCCTTCCTTAACATCTGACAAGTCTGGAAAGAGGTCATCTCCTTCTTCTGTTTAGTCGGCGTCAACAAAAAAATTGACCAAAGTGGTATCTCCGGATCTGAAGACTGCTAGGTCCAGGAAAATCTCCCTCATTGGCTCAATCTGTGTTGGTGCTGATGGAGTTTGAATTACAGAGCCATTCCCCTGAATTGGAGCAGGTTTCTCTTACTTTAAGATCTCCTCTACTGCAACCAGTCAGATCTCCGGCTCCCTCCTCTCGGTCCTCCAGGAGTCTTTCTGATGATGATATGGATTGGGTGGTGTGGAGACTTTTAAAGACAATGGCACTGGCCAAACTGCTTTCTTCCCCAACCCAGAGGATTCGGAACCAACCAAGACCTCCCCTTCGATATCGATTCCTCAATCTGGGACCTCAGAGCCAGAATGTCTGGAACCGATTGTAGTGGAAACGTTGGTGCCAAGACCTATCCTGGGATCTCGGGGCTTGGTGTCTGCTATGACATACTCGGTTCCATCTGAACTCGAAGAGTCTAGGAGCCGATGCTCTCCAGTCGGGTCCGGGAAGGAGTGTCGGATCAGGCGGTTGTTGGATCCGAACTTGCCTATCAGGGCTTCGGCACGGGTGAGCTCGGCTCCTATAATGGCCTCGGAGCCAACCCTCTTGCCCTCTTGGTTCCGGGGATGCCTTCTGATTCTTTGGAGCCAGGGGTTTCCTCAGATCAGGGGTAGGGGGCTTTTCAGGTGTTGAGGAGAGTGCTGTCTGCACAGACAGCTCCACTGTCAGGTCAGGTCCTGACATTCTTCCCCCTAAAGCACAGGCATCTGTCTTAGCACCACACCATCCACAGACACGTGGAGATCCTAGGCCTCAGGATGCCCCATTGGGTGAACCCCTCTCTTCTGAAACCTCTCCAGAATACCCTTCTAAGCATTTAGAAACCCCAGAGGAGTCACTCATTTCTGATACAGACCTTAATGAGTCCGAAGGGTCCCCACAGTTGCCCTCTGAGGATGTCTCCTTTACAGACATCCTGGAAATTCTAAAACAGAGAGGTGGCTGGAAATCCATCAGCCCTTTTGAGGAGGAGTCTGTATACCCGAAAGCCTTTGGGTCTCACCCTTCAGCAACTTGGGTGTCTCCGCCTTTTGACGAGCTCATAAAATTAGTAAGTTGAAAGGCATGGGAGTCTTCAGACACAGTTGAACCTGTTCCTCAGAGGCCAAACAAGTTTATTACTGCACCATCAGACAAAGATTTCCTTACCAATGGTGTTCCAGTAGATGCTATGGTGGTGGTGGCAGCCACCAAAAAGGAACTTTCAGAGACATCTTCATCTGTCCATCCGCTGAACAAGTAGTCTCATACAATGGACAGGTATGGAAAGCGCATGTTTTCTTCAGTGACCTTCACACTCAGATCACTGAATTATCTGATGCACTTTACTAGGCTACAAAGAGATCTCCTAAAGGAGCTAGGAGATACTCTACAAGGTTCAGTAGCTGCAGGGGTATCAGACAAAGTTTCCTCTCAGCTCTCTACCTTAAACTCTGTGGTTAACTCCTCCATGAGGCTTATCTCTTGTGCAGCAGATGGAGCGACTAGAGCAGTGGGTTCAGGAATTTCCCTAAGGAGACATTCCTGGATGTGCTTGTGTGACTTTGCGGAACCCTTTAAATCTTCCTTTGTTAACACCCCCTTCGATGGCTCATCCTTGGCCAAAAATCAAGGACACACTAACCAGGTATGAGCAAGAAGGAAAGACTCTCTCTGCTGTAGGAGTCTATTTTTCCCTACCTTCTAGACCTTACCCAAAAGATCAGAAGGGAGGGAAAAATGTGGTTCCAAAAATCCCAGAGAGCTTTTCAAGACACACATGGTGATTCTTCCGCATGGACAGTGGGGGAAGCAGTAATGGAAGACGCCATCCACGTGGCAGAGTGGGTCCGCAAAATCAGGGAGACAGGATATCATTCCATGGTAAGCACTTTCGGCATTCCTGAAAGGAGGCCCATCTGTCCCTCTCTGGAGGTAGTTGGGGGTCACTTATCTTTGTGCCTAGAAGCCTGGCTAGAGATTACAAAAGACAAATGGGTATAAAGTATCATATCCAGAGGCTACTCTATACCCTTTTCCTTCCCCATCCAAAACCTAAAGAATATCCTGGACATTCCACACAGTCAGAGGGAACAGGCAGCTCTAGAAATTCAAAAAAGTTGCTAGACAAAAGAGTCATCCAAACAGTCCCTCCAGACCAAATAGGATCTGGAACTTACTCAAGGTTCTTTAAAGTGCCAAAGAGAAGAGGGGACTGGAGACCCATACTGGATCTCAGCAGATTACTCAAATCAGTAAGAAAAACAAAGTTCCAATGGTAACACTGCGGTCAATATTCCCTTTTCTGGGAAAAGATGATTGGATGTGTTCTATAGACCTCCAGGATGCATACTACCACATAAAAAAGGACAGGACATCCAGGAGTCATCTGTGCTTTTGGCTGGGAGCTATTCACTACCAGTTTCAGGCACTGCCCTTTGGTCTCACTACAGCCCACAGAGTGTTCACCAAATGTATGGCAGTGGTCACAGCTCACTTGAGATGTCTAGGATTCTGAGTGTTTCTGTATCTAGACATCTGGCTCCTAACCTCCACCACCAAGCATCTACTAGAAAAATCAAGAGACACCAAATTACATCTCTCCTCTCATCTAGGAATCATGATAAATTACAAAAAAATCTGCCTTGTTGCCATCTCAGCGTATCGTTTTTATAGGAGCAGATCTAGATACAAAACAAATGATGGCAACACTTGCCCCAGAAAGAGTCCAAGTACTTCGACATCAGGTATTAAACCTTCTTTCCAGGAGAAAAGTACAGGCAAGAACAGTGCTCAAAGTCTTGGGAACCATGGCAGCAGCAATAAACTTAGTTTCATTAACACGCCTGCACATAAGGATTCTAGAGTGGCTACAGTTCACTCAGTGGTCCTTACAAGAACTTCCCATGTCCTACCAAATTTCTATAATGGAATCTTGCAAGATGGACCTTTGCCGGTGGCTTCACTCCACTCAAGTGACATCAGGTTGACCCTTTGTTCTTCCACATCCATTAGCCACAGTAACCACGGACTCTTCCCAGATAGGGTGGAGGGGGCATTATCTGGGAAGAAGAGTCCAAGGCACCTGGAAGGATCATGAGGCCTATTTGCACATCAGTGTCCTAGAGATGAGAGCTGTGCTTTTAGCATTGCAAGCATTTCAGGACTCTGTTCCGCTGGGAACTGTTGCAGTACAGACAGAAAACATGTCAGTTGTTTGGCACATAAACAAACAAGGAGGAACCAGGTCCTGCTCCTTATGTCCAGAGGCCCTCAGAGTATGACAGTGGTGACCTCCTCCCAACACTTTCTGATAGCAGTGCATATCCCGGAGAAATCCAACATGATAGCAGACAAACTCAGCAGAGCGATTCTGATGCCTCATCAGTGATCCCTAAAATAGGAAGTAGCGGAGATGATTTTCCGCAAATGGGGCCAGCCTTGCTGCAACCTTTTTTCCTTGTCCATAAATGCCAAATGCAGCAGCTTTTTTGCCCTAATCCCCCTGCAGGGGAGTCACCAAGGGATGCAGTTGTACATGATTGACCCTCTGGTCTCCTATATGCCTTCTGTCCCTTTCCGTTCATACCCAAAGTTCTTCAGAAAGCAAGCTCTTTGGGAAGGAACTTAATACTTGCCACTCTGGTTCGCCTTTCTTTGGCCTCATCTCCAGGAGGAGCTATAGGTTATGGACCCAGTTCCTGACCTTCTGATTCATGCATCAGGGATGCTCCATCCCTCTCTTCAAACCCTCAAATTGGCAGCTTGGCTGCTTCGATTCCAAACATATCCAGACTCTTTAATCTATCTTCATCTGTGAAACATATCTTGATCTCATCTCATAAGGCTTCAGTGAGGAAATTATATATGAGCAAATGGAAAAGATTTTCTTCCTGGGCATAAAATAACCACATTGATCCCTTTTCTGCACCTATAGTGTCTGTTAAATAAAAACAAATTAGGACAACACAAAAGGCTCAGATGCAAAAACTTTACTAGTGTACACCAGGAGGCAAAAGACCATACAATACAAGTATAGAATTCTGTCTGGCATGATACAGGAAATGCTCTACATTTTATACACTATACATTTAAGCTGTGCCCACCTTACTGACGTGGTCAGTCACAGGGCACCTACATCACTATGGTCTACAATATTTTATTCATAAGAAAATGCTGATGTTATACGTTTTAAAAGTTTTTCCCATGAGAATAATACAGCCTTGCAAAGCACCTGGTCAGTTATAATGTCTTTCTGTAAATGTTATTCTTTCAAGGTTTCAGTCCTGCTCGAATACAATAGTCAGTTTAGTCTTGTAATACACTTTTTTGTTCTTCTCGCAACATTACTTTTAGCAGCTGTGCTGATAATATTCACAAGGCCAACCATCTCAGAGGAAGGAAGAAAAGCTTCAATGCATTATACATTAATTTTCCTGACCCAGCAGATAATCATTAGTGAAAAACATAAGCTTGCTGAGCTGGCTACTGCCAGGGTCAGAGTTCAATCACACTGCAGCTCCAAAGCTTTAAGCAATTACATGTAAGATCATTCTTACTGCCATATTGTAAAATAGAATAAAATGCATTACATACTATTTGCTTTTAAACTAGCACTTTATATATGTTTAAGTGCACATTTTTCTAACAGTGTCCATTCTTGAATTTTTGACAAAGCTATTTAATGAAGGCGCAGCTGCAGCCACTATTTGAGTTCAGTTAGCAGCGGTATCTAATTTTCACATAAATGAATCAGGCCCACATCTGATGTTTCACAGACTATGAAAAGCTTTTCTGAAAGGCACTATTTTATTAAGACCACCCATTAGGACTCCTCCAGTGCCATATGACCTAAACTATGATGTTAAGTTGTCTATCTCGCCTTCATTCTTGCTGGATGGGCTCAGAGCCGATCCTCGGCTCCGACTCAGCCTTTTTCTAAAGCTCGAGAGCTGTTTACCGGCTCGAGGCCTCCCCTTATCCCACAATGCTAGGCATTAGATATGCAGATCTTGTTTGCTGCTTCAGCTACAAGGTTGCATTTTTTACGGGATCCAGGTCATATAATTCTTTTACTACTATATTTCCTGTCAGAGTTGTTGTTAATTTTAGATTTTCTTCTATATTAGTTTTATTAGATCGTGTTACCCCTTTAGACCCCACTAGGATCTCCTTTTTTCTGTTGTTACAGAGTTTTCTTCCCTTCCTCCCCCTCCCCCCCTTTGGGGTAGTGGTTAGGCCTGTCTCTTTATAGTATTGTTTTTTTTTATATATATATATATATATATATATATATATATATATATATATATATATAATTTTAGTGTTGTTTTGTGTTATTTACAACTGTTGTAGTTATAGAGGTATTGTATTGTTAGTTCTAGTGCATGTGTGTCTGTGTTTAGTGTTTTAAGCACTAGTTTAACTTCCCTTGGTATCTCTCCTATCATGTCTAAAGATACCAAGGTTTCAGGTTTCAAGAAGTGTGACTCGAGCTGTCAGAAGATGTCTCTGACAGACGGTCACACTTCTTGTGTTTATTGTTTGGGCCCCCTACACCTGCAGGACTCTTGTTCGGTCTGTCATGCTTTCAGTCCGAGAGTCCTGCAGGAGCGTAGGAATAAACTCATTTTGAGAGGCTTCTTAAAGTCTGAAGGATCCCCGGCTAAGCCTTTGTCGGGGAAATCCTTAAAGCCCGCCAAACCATTGGCTCCCTTTTCGGAGCCGACGCCGAGCGGAGCTTCGGCCTCCTCATCGGTTCCGGCCGGAACCGACACTTTGAGTTCTCAGTCGGCTACGACTTTGCTATCGGAGCCTTCTCTGAGCCGAAAGCGTTTAAGATCCCCCTCCTTAGAGTCCATTCGCTCGGCTCCCAGGTCCCCATTACTACAATCGGAGCAGAGCCATAGATCCCATTCCTCTCGGTCCTCCAGGCTATCTGACCATGACTTAGAGAGGGTGGTCAGTTGGCTCCTTATGTCGCAGGCAATGGCCAAAATGTTGACTAGCCCTTCTCAATAGACTGTGGCTATCCCTGTTTCTACAACAGTTCCTCCTCCGACTCTACCATGTTTGGAGCCGGAGCTTGTTGGGGCTCGAATCGTCGGAACGTCGGAGCCGATGCCCTTCGGCTCCTTCGTCGGCTCAGATCTCTTCATTGGTTCCATCCTTGGAGGGATCCGGGTGCCGAGACTCCCTTGTCGGCTCCGAGGGGGCGAGTGGCATCAGACCCTTGTCCGACCCCATTCTCCCTCTTGGGGCCTCGGTGCAGGTGAGCTCGGTCCCGGAATCGGCCTCTGAGCCATCCGTCTCGGTGCCGGGAGGGGTTCACGTCTCTTCGGAGTGGGGACCCTCTTCTCTGCCTGATAGCCCCTTTGAGGTCATAAAGAGCATGCTGACTCCGGAGTCAGCTCTGCAATCGACCCCTTCAGCTCCTCCCCCCATGGTGCTTGCATCAGTCTCTGTCCACCCTCCTGACCCCAAGCGTGGAGAACAAGCGCTCCAGCTAACCCCATTGGGTGTATCTTCCTCTTCCGAGGCCTCCCCTGATCTCTCAGAGGAGCCCCCTCGGAAGAGAAAATGTAAGAGGAAGCATGTTGACTCCCCCGAGTCAGTCACTTCTGACACCGACTTGGAGGATTCGGAAGGGTCCCCAAGGTCCCCCTCTGAGGATGTCTCCTTTTCAGACATCCTTGAGATCCTTAAGCAGAGGGGGAACTGGACAGCCCTCATCCCTTCCGAGGACGAGTCGGTGTATCTGGACGCGTTTGGTTCTCACCCTTCCACCTCCTGGGTGTCTCCGCCTTTCGACCTGCTCATGGAAGTAGTGGCTCGGAAGGCATGGACGGCCCCGGACACAGTGGAACCAACTCCCCGCAGGCCCACAAAATTCATTACAGCCCTGTCCGACAAACAGTTTCTTACAAAGGGTGTCCCTGTTGATGCCATGGTGGTTGCAGCAGCCACTAAGAAGGAGTTGGCTGACCCTTCAGTGCCTGTCCATCCACCTAATAATCTAGGACAATGGACAGGTATGGGAAGCGGATGTTCTCTTCAGCAACCTTTTCCATGCGGTCGCTGAACTATCTGTGCCATTTCACCCGCCTTCAGAGAGATCTCCTTAAGGAACTGGGTGATACCCTTCAGGATCCATCTGCTGTGGGGTCTCAGGAAAAGATTAACTCCCAGCTGGCGACCCTTAATTCTATAGTCAACTCCTCCATGCGGTTCATTTCTTATGCAGCTGATGGGGCGAGTAGAGCCGCAGGCACAGGCATGGCTTTGAGAAGACATGCCTGGATGCAGTTATGTAACTTTGCTGACCCTTTTAAGGCATCCTTCACCAATACCCCCTTCGATGGTTCGGCTTTGTTCGGACCACAGGTGAAGGATACCCTTACCAGGTGTGAGCAGGAAGGCAATACTCTCTCTGCTGTGTGAGTCCGTTTTTCTACTCCTTCTAGACCATACCCTAAAGGTCAGAAGAGTGGGAAAATGTGGTTTCGTAAACCCCAAGGAGTCTTGCCTGACACACGTGGCGACTTTCCCTCCAGGGGCAGAGGAGGGAACAACAACAGATGCCGCCCGAGGAGCAGAGGGGGTCCGCAAAATAAGGGCAGCAGGGAATCTTTTTCTGACAAACCCTTTCAGCTCCCCTGAGGGGCTGCCCGACTGTCCACTCTTGGAGGCAGTTGGGGGAAGATTGTCACTGAACCCAGAAGCCTGGCAACTCCTCACACAAGACAAATGGGTGCAGTCTATCATATCCGAGGGTTACAAAATCCCCTTTGTCCACACTCCCATGCAAACAAGAGGGTCCCTTCAAGATGTTCCACCTGGTTTAAGGGAACAAGCAGTACTAGAAATTTCAAAACTGCTAGAAAAAAGAGCCATCCAGCCAGTCCCAGCAGACCAGCAAGGATCCGGGATTTACTCCAAGTTCTTTTTAGTACCAAAGAAAACAGGGGACTGGAGACCCATTTTGGATCTCAGCAGGTTAAACAAATGTGTTCAAAGAATGAAGCTCCGGATGGTCATGCTTCAGTCCATTCTACCCTTTTTGGGTCCGGACATTAGGATGTGCTCCATAGACCTACAGGATGCGTACTACCATATCAGAATGAACAGACACTCCAGGAGGTTTCTCCGCCTCCGGCTGGGAGCCAGTCACTATCAATTCAGAGCCCTGCCCTTTGGCCTCACCACAGCCCCCAGGGTGTTCACCAAATGCATGGCAGTGGTTACAGCTCACCTGAGACGGCAAGGATTCCAGGTGTTTCCATATCTAGATGACTGGCTACTAACTGCTTCCACCAGGCATCAGCTAATCTGAGCCAGGGATTATACCATCCAAACTTGCTCAGAGCTAGGTATCTCCATAAACTTCGAAAAGTCTGCGTTGTTGCCTTGTCAATCTATAACCTTTATAGGCGCCATGTTAAACACAAAAGAACTGTCGGCAATACTTCAGTTAGAAAGAGTATTAGACATTCGCCGACATGTTCAAACGTTACTACAATGCAAGAGAATCCAGGCCAGATTTGTACTGAAAACCTTGGGTCTCATGGCAGCAGCAATCCCATTACTTCCCCTGGCTCGTTTTCACAAGCGGATTCTTCAATGGATGCTTTTTACCCAATGGTCTTTTCAACAGCTTCCGATGTCTCACAACATAATAATCACCTAATCATGCAAAGACCACCTTTCTTGGTAGATGGTCTCCCCTCAAGTTTTTCAGGGCAGACCGATTGTACTTCCTCCTCCGGTTGCCACGGTGACAACGGATGCCTCCCTGATCGGGTGGGGGGGGGCATTTTCAGGGCAGGACTATCCAGGGCATTTGGCAACCCCTAGAGTACCATCTCCACATAAACGTCTTGGAGATGAGAGCGGTACTTTTAGCGTTGCAAGCTCTTCAGGACTCTCTACCTACCGGGACTATTGCAGGTCAGACAGCCAATATGTCAGTAGTGTGGTACATCAACAAGCAGGGCAGAACCAGGTCCTATCCCTTATGTCGAGAAGCACTCAGACTCTGGCAGTGGGCGATCTCCTCTCAATGGTTTCTGATAGCAATGCACATCCCCGGGAAGTCCAATGTCATAGCGGACAGGCTAAGCAGAGCAATCCTTATGCCTCACGAGTAGTCTCTCAATCAGTTAGTAGCGGACAAATTTTCCGCAGATGTGGTCAACCTTGCTGCGACCTTTTTGCAGCCCCTCTCAACAGCAAGTGCAGCGACTTCTTCACTCTCTTCCCCCTCCCAGGCCATTCCCCCAGAGACGCTCTAGTTCACGATTGGCCCCGGGGTCTGCTCTATGCATTCCCTCCTTTTCCCTTAATTCCAAAACTGATTCAGAAAGCGACCGCTTTGAGATCCAGGATGATCCTCATTGCTCCTTACTGGCCTCGACAAATTTGGTTCCCATTCCTGCTTCGTCACCTGCTGGAGCAGCCCTGGAATCTGGACCCAGTGCCAGACCTCTTGATCCATCAGTCGGACGGGCTGCACCAATCCCTTCACTCTCTTAACCTCACAGCTTGGTTGCTCCACTTCCAACCTTAGCCAGGCTTCCACATGTTTCTCAGCCAGTGCGCGAAATCATACTTTCTTCGCACAAACCTTCTACTAGAAAGACTTATGCTAGTAAGTGGAAACGTTTTTCTTTCTGGGAAGAGGCTAGGAAGATAAACCCCTTTACAGCCCCAGTCCATAATGTTTTAGATTTTTTGGCGGAACTTTTTCAAGCAGGTTCCTCAGCTGCCACCATTAGGGTCCAATTGGCTGATATCACAAATTTTCATATTAGCCTATCAGAGTCCAATATCATGTCCCACAAACTTTGTAAGGCTTTTCTTAAAGGGACTATGTTACTTAGACCACCGGTTAAAGATCCCCCCCCCCCCCGTGGGATTTGAACTTGATTTTAACTTCATTGATTCTCCCTCCTTTTGAACCTGCAGCTTCTTGTTCCTTAAAGTTACTCTCCTGGAAGACTATTTTCTTAGTGGCTATCACCTCGGCCAGAAGAGTATCGGAACTTCAAGCCCTTTGTGTTCGTCCTCCATATCTTATTTTTTACAAAGATAGAGTTTCACTCAGGACTAATCCTTCCATTTTGCCCAAAATACCCTCAGAGACAAATCTCAATCAGGCTATTGATCTTCCTGTCTTTTTTCCTAATTATTCAAACAGAGCTGAACAAAAGTTACACTATTTGGACGTTCACAGGCAGTTACGTTTTTATTTGGATAGGACCAAACAGTCAAGAAAATCAGATCAACTCTTCCTGTCCTATGTTGAGGGGTGGCAGGGTCTGCCAGTTTCTAAGGTAACCTTGTCCATGTGGCTGGCCTCTATTATTACCTTGATCTACCAACTGAGACATAAAGAACTTCCTTCAAAACCAAAAGCTCATTCCACCAGAGCATTGGCTACGTCGGTAGCTTTTCAGGCTAGACTTCCAATGGAATCTATTTGTGCTGCAGCAATATGGGCCACTTCTCATACCTTCATTTTGCATTACAAGTTGGATATGGCCTCCAGGAGTCGAGCTGATTTTGGTTCCACTGTGCTCAAGAGTCTCTTTCGATGAGCCACCCAGGGCTAAGGTGCTAGGGACGCTGTCCCATCCAGCAAGAATGAAGGCGAGATAGACAACTTAACATTAAGAAGTTATGTACCTGCCATAACGTTCCATGTTAGTTGTCTTCATCACGCCTTCTTTCTTGCGTCCCACCCTCCATCCCCCTAGCCTGGTTAGGACTGAGAAGAATCCCTTTTGAGGCCTTCTTCCTATGGTTGACCTTGTTTTTAGGTTACTCCTCCTCAGTTTGTAGCACTGTAGGTAAACCTTTGGTGGGAACTAGTGTGTTTTTTCCATCGTGTTAGCTTTCCAAATGAGATCTGGATATCTGACGCCTAGCATTGTGGGATAAGGGGAGGTCTCAAGCCATTAAATAGCTCTCGAGCTTTAGAAAAAGGCCGAGTCAGAGCCGAGGATCGGCTCCGAGCCCATCCAACAAGAAAGAAGGCGAGATGAAGACAACTAACATGGAACATTATGGTAGGTACATAACTTCTTATTTTATCACATTTGATTCTCCCTCCCTTTGAACTGTCATCATCCTGTGACGTAAAGTTTTTGAAATGGAAAACAATTTTATTGATTGCCATCACTTCTGCAAGAAGAGTTTCAGAACTGCAAGCATTATCAGTAAAGCCCCCCTACATGCTTTTCCACAAAGACAGAGTATCCCTTCGAACAAACCCATCTTTCCTACCAAACGTATGCTCAGAGTCTAATTTGAATCAACCCATAGAACTACCAGTCTTTTTCCCCACCTGTGGCAACAAGGCAGAATATATGCTACACAAACTAGATGTGCATAGTCAATTACACTTCTACTTCCACAAGACAAAGGACTTTAGAAAATCTGACCAATTGTTTGTTTCATTCTCAGACTCTAAAAAAAGGTGCTGCTGTATCTAAAGAGACACTTTCAAAATGACTTTCAGATTGTATTACCTTTACATACAAATCTCACAACAAAGATCTCGCCTTTAAAGTCAAAAGTCATTCTACAAGAGCCATAGCAACCTCTTCGGCCTTTCAAGATAGACTACCAATTGGCACTATTTGTGCTGCAACTATATGGGCAAGGCCACATACCTTTATCACTCATTGCAAAGTGGATTTGGCCTCCAGGAACAGGGCCTCCTTTGGGTACACTGCTCTGAAGAATATTCTCCTGTGAGCCACCCAAGAAACATGGCGCTAGGGGTGCTGTCCCAACCAGAGAAGAATGAAGGCAAGATAGGACAACATCACATAAAAAAGTTTTATGCTCACCATAACGTTCCATGTGTGTTGTCCATCTCACCTTCATTCTTACATCCCACCCTCCTTCCCCCAGCATTTCGCTCTTGGAGGACAGAGCAGTCTCAATTGGAAACAAATGCTCTCCGACCTTCTTCATTGCTCTACAAGTTAGCTTAGTTTATTGTTACCTCTGGTTATATCAGCAAACAAGATCTGAGGAGCTTTACTAGGGCATGATGGGATAGGGATACAGCCACTAGCTAGTGGAAGACCTCAAGTTTTTGTATTAGGCCGAGTCGGAACCGAGGATTGGTTCCGAACCCAAATAGTGAAGAATGAAGGGAAGATGGATAACACACATGGAACGTTATGGTGAGTACATAACTTCCTTTTTTTGTGTCTGAAACACCTAAATGTTATATGAAATAGCAAAATGAATCTAAATGCTATAAGAGTAAGCTTTTATTTTGACAAAAAAGTGAAGCCCTGTCCTTTGCACTGGTCGTGTGTATGTTTTACCCTTCAAAATTTGATGTTTCTACAAAAAATTTCCCACTTTGGGCATTTGAAGTGGTGGTAACACTAAGCCCAACCCAAACAACTGCAACTCACTGAATAGGGTCTAAATACCTTTTGCACTTTTTTACTGAGGATGCGCAGCAGGTACTAATGGAGGCAAGGAAGCCTGCTACTAGAAAATCATATTAGGAAATGGAATGGAAAAGGTTTTCTAGCTGGTTCCTGCTACATAACCATCTAGGGGCTAGTGTTTCTGTGGCTTTGCAATGTTTGTGTGAATTACTTTCCTATGGCTTATGTTATTTCTCTGTTTAGGTTCATTTGTTTGTCATTTCAGCATGTTTGCCTATGGATCCCCCTGTTTCATGGCATTCTCATGTCAAAACTTTTTTGAAAGGGGTATTGCATAAGAACTGGTGATTTCTCTTTTCCATCTTAATTTTGTGTTAGAGAAGCTAACACTTAACTCTATTTGAACCAGTTAATCTGGGTGACTTGAGGTCCTCAACATGGAAAACAGTTTTACTGGTTGATCTGACCTCTGAACGGAGTATCTGAGTTGCAGACTCTTATGGTGTGTTGACCTTATCTCATTTTCCACAGAGACAGTGTTTCCTTGAGAACTAATCCTTCTTTTATACCTAAAGTGCTACCTTAATTTACTTTAAGCTAAACTATCCATCTCTCTGTGTTCTTCCATGCATCCCAAATGAGGGAGAAGGGATACTTCATATCTTGGATGCCCACAGACCAGTCAGGTGCTATCTTGTCAGAACAAAATCTTTCAGAACTTCCAATCAGTTGTTCATTTCTTAGGAAGTTAAGAAGAGGGGACAACCTGTGTCAAAGCAGACTATTTCCAGATGGTTTTCTTGAGTCCTTTTGTTATCCCCACCACTATAAAACTATCCCAGTCAGGGTCAAGGCGCATTCTACCGGGGCCTTTGCTTTATCTATGTTTTTTTGGAAAGGGTTGGACTCTAGAAGTATTCTACAAACAGCAACTTGTCCTCTGTGCATACTTTTAGAAAGCTCTACAAACTAGATTCCTTCTGCAGGGCTAGGTCAAGCTTTTCTAGGACCATTCTCCCTGAGCTCTTGGACCCTTCTAGTTCCACCTCCTAGTTCTTCTAAGCTATGTTACCCTACCCATATAGCTTAGGCTACTATACCAGTGATTAATATGAAGAATATAATACAGTGGTTTAAGTAAACTTAGTACAACAGTATATTTTTGAATGGTTACTGCTGCAGTAACCACTTCCTCCCTCCACCCCCTTGTTTTATAATGAGTGTTTTTATGCCAGGGTGTGGGCATTTGTCTTTGTTGTTCCTAGAAATGTCCTGTCTGAGCTCAGCTCCCTCTCTCAGTGAATGTTTTGGGTGCATGGAATATGTCCTGAATCTTTGGAAGCTGTCAGGCTGTTATATCCTATGCATGATATTATCCATATAGATTAGACTACTGCAATAGTAATTATTCGAGCATCTACTGATGTGATAGTGTTCAATCTCGCCGTTTGTTCTTACACATGGGTTCGGAGCCGATCCTCGGCTCCGTGCCGGCCTCTTGCAAGCTCTGCATCGAGAAGAAGCTCGAGACAATCTAATACCCACAATCCCCCTCTGCCTTTACCTCAGATCTAGTTTGCCGCTGCTGCATTCGCATCGTTGGGAGCTAGCTCGAGGGTTTTCTAAGCTAAGATATAACTTTTTGTTGTATTTTATTGAGAATTCTATTTAACTTGATATTGTCAGTATTACCTTGTGTGATTGTGTTGTGGTTCCGTAATTCATTGGTACCGTTAACCTTTTTATCGGTATTTTTGTACCGGGGCCTACACCCTTTCCATATACTATATATTGAGGCAAACTTATACCGGATTTGACATTTACCTGATTGTGACATTTACCTGATTGTGACTATTTTTCCCGGATTTGACTGTGTATTTGTTTCTGGATTGTTTATTACCTACAATGTCTGAGAAGGCAAAGTCTGGTTCAAGCGTTGTCAGTGTGGCCAAAAAATGTCGGTCACTGACAACCATAGTTCCTGTGTCTACTGCCTTGGCCCTCTCCACTTACAAGAGGATTGCTCCATCTGTCACTCTTTCAGTGGGAGGGTCATGACAGATAGGCGCAGGAAACTAATGGACAGGGGTCTTTTGAAACCAGCTTTCCAAGAGGCTTTGGATGCTTCTGACCAGGCATCGAAGTCCTCTAAGGAATCGAAGACATCGGAGCCCAAGTCATCGGCTCCGAGCTCTTCTGCAAAGGTTAGATCACCGGTTCCACAGACTTCGGGGCCGAGTGTTCAACTGGTGTCGGTTCCTGAGCCTCGAGTCTTGGAACCGGTGATGGAGCTCCTCCTTCGGCCATATTGAGGTCGGCTCCGTCTTCGGTTCCTTCGACCCGTTCTTCCTCTAAACTTTTGGATGTCGATGTGGATCGTGTGGTGCAGAAGTTGCTGGAGCATTCGGCCCTCTCTAAACTTATTTCGGTTTCCACCCAGCTGGTGTCGAAACTTGAAGGCCTTCCTGTATCTCCATCCATTCCTCCTCCGAGACCGATTCAGTCTTTGGAGCTGGAAGAGGCTGATCTGCTGATTGTGGAGCCCTCGGGTCCAGAACCGCCCTTTCTCGGTCTGTTCCCTCACCTCGACTCCGCCGGACCCGCACCGGAGTCTCGGAGCCGACGGTCTGTTCTTGGTTCCGGGGCCGAGAGTCGAACCAACGTGTCGGTTCCGACTCTCCCCCTCGGGGCCTCGGCACGGATCGATTCGGCTCCGTCCTCGGGGTCGATGCCTTCGGTGCCCGTGTCGGGATTCTTCCCATTTCTTCGAGCCGGAGACTCTTCGATGCGGGACCCGGGAGCGTTCGACCTGATGAGGAAGGTGTTGTCTACCCAGACAACCACATCAGTGGAAGCAGTTTCTCCTCCCCATAAAGGGCCTTTGTCTTCATCTGCACCCACGGCCACATCCAAGCGTCGGGCACCAGTGTCTCAGCCACCCCTGGAGGGTGCACCCTCTTCCTCCGAGGCTTCTTCGGATGCTTCCCACGAGGAAGTCCCTAGGAAGAGACTGTGTAAGAGGAGACACTTGGATTCTCCACAGGAATCCATAACATCTGATACTGACTTAGATGAGTCAGAGGGGTCCCCTAAGTCACCTTCAGAAGATGTCTCTTTTCAGACATTTTGGAGATCCTGAAACAGAGAGGTGACTGGCAGTCCCTTCCCCCTTCTGAGGATGAGTCAGTTCTGCTGAAGGCATTTGGTGCTCGCCCTTCCTCCTCCTGGGTCACTCCGCCTTGACGAACTAATGGAACTTATTGCTCAAGGGCGTGGAGGCTCCTGACACAGTGGAACCTGTTCCTAGGAAACCGAACAAGTACATCACAGCACCTCAGGATAAGTCCTACCTTACTAAAGGAGTTCCAGTAGACGCTATGGTGGTGGCTGCAGCCACGAAAAAGGAGATGTCGGAGTCTTCTTCGTCTGTCCATCCGCCTAATAAAGATTCTAGGACGATGGATAGATATGGGAAGCACATTTTTAGTTCAGCGGCTTTTTCCATGCGGTCCCTGAACTATTTGACCCATTTTACACGCCTGCAGAGGGATCTAGTCAAAGAGTTGGGAGATACCCTCCAGGGTACTACAGATGCAGCTGTCTCAGAGAAAGTGACAGCGCAACTCAATACCCTAACATCGATTGTTAACTCGTCCATGAGGCTGATTTCCTACGCAGCCGAAGGTTCGAGTAGGGCAGCAGCTTCAGCGATTGCTCTTCATAGACAATCCTGGATGCTTATGCTCCTTTGCGGAAGCCTTCAAGTCTTCCTTTACAAACGCCCCATTTGACGGTGCCACTCTTTTTGGCCCCAAGGTAAAGGAGACCCTTACCCGGTGTGAACAAGAGGGAAAGACTCTGTCTGCTGTCGGAGTCCATTTTTCCACCCCAACCAGACCGTACCCCAAAGGGCAACGCGGTGGGAAAATGTGGTTTCGGAAACAAAATCAAGGGTCTTTCCCGGGCACACAGGGTGATGCCCCCTCTAGAGGCAGAGGAGGGGGCAGAGGTGGAAGACGCCGCCCTGGTGGCAGAGGGGGTCCGCAACATCAAGGTGACAGAGATACACTCCCTGGTAAACCTTTCCAGCACTCCTGAGAGGAGGCCCGACTGTCCTGCTCTGGAGGCAGTCGGGGGTCGCTTGGCTTTTTACCCTCAGGCCTGGCAAGATATAACTACAGACAATTGGGTAAAAAGCGTAGTTACCAGAGGTTACACCATACCCTTCCTATCCTATCCCATTCCAAAGAAAAGACTCCCAGATGTACCGCCCCATCTGCGAGAGCCAGCAACTTTAGAAATTTCAAAGTTGTTAGAAAAAAGAGTCATCCAGCCAGTCCCAGCGGACCAGCAAGGATTCGGGACTTACTCAAGGTTCTTTTTAGTTCCAAAGAAAACAGGGGACTGGAGGCCCATTCTAGACCTGAGTTACCTCAATACTTTCGTCAAGAAAGAAAAGTTCCGAATGGTCACGCTTCAATCGATCCTTCCATTTCTACAGAAGGACGAGTGGATGTGCTCAATAGATCTAGAGGATGTGTACTACCACATCAAAATGGCCAGAGCATCCAGAGATCATTTGCGCTTCCGGCTGGGAGCCAGTCACTTTCAATTTCGAGCCCTGCCCTTTGGTCTGACCTCAGCCCCCAGGGTCTTCACCAAATGCATGGCA
The DNA here is from genome assembly GCF_019279795.1 of Protopterus annectens. Taxonomy (NCBI): domain Eukaryota; kingdom Metazoa; phylum Chordata; order Ceratodontiformes; family Protopteridae; genus Protopterus; species Protopterus annectens. The sequence continues at coordinate 99,018,068 of NC_056725.1, read as the reverse complement.
GTGGTAGCGTCTCACTTGAGACGTCAGGGATTCCAGGTGTTTCCGTATCTGGACGACTGGCTCCTTTCAGCCACCACCCGGCGTCAACTACTGCAGGCCAGAGACTATGTTCTTCAACTGTGTGTTCACCTAGGGATCTCCGTAAATTTCGGAAAATCCTTACTTCAGCCATCACAAAATATCTTGTTCATAGGAGCAGAGTTAAACACACGTCAATTAATTCTGAGGCTTCCCCCAGAAAGGATATTATCACTGCAGACTCACATACGCCTTCTACTCTTGTCAAGGAAATCTCCTGCAAAACTAGTACTGAAGGTGTTGGGCCTCATGTCAGCCTCCCTTATTGCAATTCCCTGGGAAGGCTGCACATGAGAGTTCTACAATGGCTACTGTTTGCTCAATGGTCATTTCAACAACTACCTCTAACACACGAGATTCTCATAACAAAGACTTGCAAAACAGACCTAAACTGGTGGCTCCAAACGCAACCTTTCCCAGGGAGGCCGCTTTGTGCTACCCACGCCCACAGTTACGGTGACCACGGACGCTTCCCTGATAGGGTGGGGGGGCATCTTTCAGGGACAGACAGTCCAAGGCGAATGGACCAATTTGGAGTACAATCTGCACATCAATGTTCTGGAGTTGAGGGCAGTGTTTCTAGCGTTGCAACACTTTGCTCCCCTTCTTCCTCTAGGGACTATTGCAGTTCAGACGGACAACATGTCGGTAGTCTGGTACATAAACAAACAAGGGGAACCAAGTCCTATCAACTATGCAGAGAGGCCATGAGAATTTGGCAGTGGGCAGAGTCCACGGTCGCTTTCTAATAGCAACGCACATCCCGGGTCATCCAACGCCATAGCCGACAGGCTGAGCAGAGCAATTCTGCTACCGCACGAGTGGTCTCTGAAACAGTCAGTGGCGAAAAGGATTTTTCGCACATGGGGCCAGCCTTCCTGTGACCTGTTTATGCCTCCAATGAACGCCAAATGCAGGAGCTACTTTGCCCTATTACCCTCCAGGGGAAGTCCCCAGGACGCACTGGTTTACGATTGGCCCCCGGGACTCCTGTACGCATTTCCTCCATTTCCTCTGATACCGAAATTTCTCCAGAAAGCCAGGAACCTTCACAGGACGATAATTCTCATTGCTCCATTCTGGCCTCGTCAAATTTGGTTTCCCTCCCTGAAAATTCACTGCATTCGGGGACCCTGGATTCTGGACCCAGAGCCGGATCTGTTGACTCACTCGTCAGGGGTTCCCCATCCCGCGCTTCTGTCACTCCATCTAGCAGCTTGGCTGCTCCAATTCCCAACTTAGCCAGGTCTGATCTCTTGTCACCAGCAGTCCAGGATATATTAGTGGCTTCGCATAAAGCTTCCACTACTAAAACATATACTAGCAAATGGAAACGGTTTGTATTCTGGGCGAATACACACCACGGTGATCCCTTTACAGCTCCTTTGAATAAGATTTTAGAGTTCTTAACAGACTTATTTCATCAGGGTGCTTCTCCTGCTACTCTAAAAGTTCAATTGGCTGCCATTTCAATTTCCATGTGGAAGAGTGTGGAGCTCCTATCATGGCTCACAGACTTTGTAAAGCCTTCTTAAAAGGAGTTTTTCATATTAGACCTCCGGTCAGATCTCCTACGCCACCTTGGAGTCTAAATTTGTTACTATCTAAATTAATGTTGCCCCTTTGAACCTGCCTCTTCTTGCCCATTAAAATTTTTGTCCTGGAAAACTCTCTTTCTGGTAGCCATTACTTCTGCTAGACGAGTGTCTGAACTTCAGGCTCTCTCCATCAAGCACCCTTATCTGATCTTTCACTCTGACAGAGTTTCTCTTCGAACCAATTCATCCTTCCTCCCTAAAGTGTGTTCTATTAACAACATTAATCAGTCCATTGAATTACCCACTTTCTTCAAAACCACTCCAACAAAATGGAGTATATGTTACACAAATTGGATGTTCACAGACAGCTAAGGTTTTATTTGGATAGAACAAAAGATCACAGGAAAACAGATCAACTCTTTGTGGCTTTTGCTGATAGCAGGAAAGGACTTGCAGTTACCAAAAGAACTCTTTCAAAGTGGTTAACGGATTGTATAATCTATGTATACGATTCTGCAAATCAACCCCTTCTAAACAAACCCAAGGGACGTTCCACAAGATCAATATCTACGTCTTTGGCTCATGCAGCTCGCCTACCTCTGGATGCCATTTGTGCGGCTGCTACCTGGTCTAAGCCACATACATTTATTTCTCATTATAAAGTAGATAAGGTTTCTAGGGACAGGGCAACCTTTGGTTCCACTGTGCTCAAGAACGCCCTCCCGTGAGTTCCTCAGGATTTAGGAGCTAGGACGCTACCCATGTGTAAGAACAAACGCGAGATTGAACACTATCACATATAGAAGTTATGTACTTACCATAACGTTCCATGTGGAGTGTTCATCTCGCCTTTGTTCTTACAGTCCCACCCTCCCACCCTTAGGAAGAACGTTCTTTGATGCCTGGCCAGAAGCATTTTTGCTACTGTCATTATTCTCTGTACATAGTTGGTATACACATATACTTATATGTGTCTGTTTATGTATGTATAGATGTATGGCATGAATGTGCTGTTATGTAGATTGGTTTGCTTGCAAACTAGATCTGAGGTAAAGGCAGAGGGGGATTGTGGGTATTAGATTGTCTCGAGCTTCTTCTCGATGCAGAGCTTGCAAGAGGCCGGCACGGAGCCGAGGATCGGCTCCGAACCCATGTGTAAGAACAAAGGCGAGATGAACACTCCACATGGAACGTTATGGTAAGTACATAACTTCTATTTATGGTAAGTTTACTTATACAACTGTACTTTACTATGTTTTTCTATTAATGTATCTGTGCTTATGCCATTGTGATTTAAGAAAGATGTTTAAAAAAATTGCCAGGGTTATCCCACTCATTCCTCCAATTTCCCGTTCTAGTATTTGTGCCGGCGCTTCACGTGTTATGCTATTCCTGTTTGAATCATTGGCACTCAGAGCACAAAACCTCACCAAGAACAGCTCATGCTGCATGAACTCAAGTAAAACTCATTACACAGGTATATCCAACACAGGAAGCAAGAGTCAGGAATCACAAACCTGCTATGTTCAGCCCTTCTGCACTCCTGCTTTGCTAAGCTACAGAGTGAATATGTATGTGGCAGGCTAATGCCCCCATGCTCCTCCTTAAACTCAGTGTATGCCTATGGTATAACAGCTACATTTGTCAGTCCTGGAGCAGAATGCATGAAAAGATGTTCCCCTGTGGTGGGTGAGTTGTCATCAAGCAGTCATTTCCATTCCTCCATGTCCAGGTTTTCTGGACTTTAGTCAGAGCTTGTTTATCTCTCTCTCTCTTTCTTTCTCTTTCTCTGTGCCAGAGATTCAACTGACATATTGTAAATTCATATATTCATATTGAGTAGTAGGCTAGCTGTCCTTGCGGGCCATTTTAATCATAGACAATTTCTATTTTGGTGTTGAAATTAACCTATCCCGTTTAGTGGTAAATTGGCCTTACCCATCCCATGGTCGATAATTATATAGTGTGCGTAGTGAGAATTAATATTTATTATTTATTATTTATTATTTTATTTGACATTAACCAGGATAGTCCCACTGAGGGATCCCCTTTTTCAACAGAGGCCCGGGGAGAAAAGCTCCAGAGACAAATAACATATTACAGAGCAACATGCATAATTTTAACATACAAGAAAGAATATACAAAAAAGGATAGCACATCATTTTTGCATACACTAGGTAAAACATACTTACTGAGGTTAGATATTACTAAAGAGACTATATACAGGAGACAAGCGGTCTTTACAATTATATGACTCAGATCAGTATAATGCTGCTTGTTAATTAAATAATTATGCTAATTATAACATACTTATAATACAGAGTTGAGATAGGAGGCAAATTGCAAGAGAGCGAAGCAAGAGATAGAAGCTTATATGCTCATTAGTAAAGTGTGGGGTATGGATAGGGAGAATCAAGTGGTATAAAGGAGAAAGAAGAGATAGGGGGCTGTATAGTAATAATAGTGAAAGGTATAGGTGAAAGGGACAAGAAATCAATTGTATAAAATATAAATACCATGATGAGGGGTAATGCAATTACAGTTACAATTTGGAAGAGATGTAGCAGTTATTTGATTAACCTGGTGAAGGACATGAGCAGAGCCATGTATTTTTCATATATATTTTTAAGAGAAGGTGTGAAGGATTTGAGGGATGTATCTGGCCTCATAGATGTGGGAATAGTGTTACATATTTTAGCTATGGAATAATAATACAGAGAATACCCTGCTGATTTGATTGGCTCATGAACAGTGAATTGTACTTGGTTATTTGACACAGCGGATACTTAGGGGAATGTTTTTGTAGTATAGAATTTAAGGCTGGGCAGGTGGCTAGGTAATGAATAATTTTATGTGTGGTGATTAGCTGAATATATTTTAGGTAGTTGGAGTAGTTCTAGCCAGTTAAGTGTTTTCAGTGCAGTGCTGTGGTGGGTACGGCACTTAGAACTTGATGCAAATCTGGCAGATTTACTGTAACATTGTTCAGGTTTTTGAGTGAGTGAGATTTGAAAGTTAATGAAGATGGGGGCTTCATAAAGAAGAGAAGGCAGGAGATAACTATTTGCAAGGGTGTATCTGTATGTGGAGGTATGGAAACGTTTTAGCTCTGTAGAGTAAGCCTACATTTTGGTGTGTTTTTTTGATGGCATTTTGTATGTGTAGATTGAATTTAAGATCATCATCTATAGTCATACCTAATAGTTTTGTAATGGTTGCCCCTTCTATAGTGGTATTACTGAAGATATATTTTAAAGTTGTATTTTTCATGGGCTAGAGATTTAGGATAGAGAAGTAATAGTTTAGTTTTCTTTGGGTTAAGCATGATGTGGGATTTTTGTAAACATTTTTCAGTAGCAGTGAGGGATTCTTGCGTAATTTGGTTGAGGTGTGTGGTTGTTGGAAGTACATATAAGTGTTGAGTCAGTAGCACTCTGTATGAGAGAAGCATGCTATGTGTAAGTGTGAAGAGAATTTGTAATGACATTAAAGAGGAGGGAACCAAGGACTGATCTTTGTGGGACAGCAGTGCCGACAAGGAGATAAGGTGAAAGCACTGACTGCCATTTTACTGAGTGGCATCTTTCAGTGAGATAACTCTTGAACTAACTTACGGTGTTTGGTGTTAGACCTAAGGCTGACATTTGCTCTAGTAGTTTAGTATAACTGATCATATCAAAGGCCTTTGCTAGGTCAAGGAATATGGCAGAGACAAGTTGAATGCTATCTCTGGCTTTGATCACTGTATCTGTGAAAGCTTTAACAGCTGTATTTGTGCTGCTGGAGGGACATAAACCATGCTGGGTTTGAGTTACTAGTTTTTCTTTGTTGAGGTACTGTAGGAGTTATTTGTGAATGCATTTTTCCAAGATTTTCGAGAGGGGGGTTAGGATAGCTATTGGTCTGAAATTGTGATGTCTGTTGAAGTACCACCATCTTTATGGAGGGGGATAGTATGTAATTTGTTCCAGATTCTGGGGACATAGCTTTCTTGTATGGATAAATTTATGAGTATGGGTATGGGGTAACATATGCTGCTTGCTGTCATTTTAAAGAATTCACTTGGTAGGTTATCTGTAGAGGCAGAACAGATTTTTAGTTTGCTTAAGAAGTTTTTAATGTAGGCTGTAGGCACTGGTTGAAGTGTAAATGAGATAGTAGTTTGTTGTTTGAGATCTGGTTTACTATGAATGAATTGCTTTGTAATAGATGCTATGCTGTCTACAAAGTAGCTATTAAGCTGTGTAGCAGTTTCCAGAGGTGTACTATTTGGACACGGATTGGGGTTGTATTTTTGTCCTAGTTGTAGTATTTTTTTTTATGGTTGACCAGAATTTCTTTGGATTGGCTTGGCAATTATTTTGGAGTTTGCTATAATTTTTTTTCTCATCAGAGATTATGTGTCTTTTGATCTGGTTATGAAGACTTTTGTATTGCTGGAGGTTTTATGGGGTTTTGTTTGTCTGCCAGTTTTTCCAGGCTTTGTCTCTAGTTTGCATTAATCTTCTTGTAGTGCTAGTTAACTGGGTGAGTCTCTTGTTTTTATTCTTTTATTTCTGGGGATACCATTTTGTTTAATGTGTTAAGAAAAATTGACTTAAATTTTTCAATGGCATCATCTAGTGGGGTACTTCTTAATAATATATTCAAGTTTATTCCATCCATCCATTTATCCTCAACCCCTTTTCCCATTTTGCACATGGAGTCAGGATCTCACTTTAACAGAGGCAGTCAACTCAAGACAATGTTTATATTGAGGAGGATATTGCTGAATGCGTGAGAGTTAAAATTTGCTGTGTTATGAGTGTTTTTATGGTCTGCTGTTTTGAGGATTTTGTGTGTGGGGTTTGATAAAGACAGGGAGATGGTCACTGAGGGGATTTGATAGGGTGCCAGATAAGGTAAATTTAGTGGGATCAGATACTAAGATCCAGTCTAGTATGGAGTTTGAGTTTTTGCTAAAGTATGTTGGAGTTTGTATTGATTGTTTGTATCCAAAAAGGTTTATGCTAGATTCAGGGGAGATAGATAAAAGGTCAAGCCTTCTTGGCCCTCTTCAAAAGGAACCTTGATGACTGGATGGGAGATAGGAAATTTACCCCAGGAATCACGTCACTCGCCCTGCTAGACAGGGGTCCAGGGAAGTAAATATTGTGGGAAGAAATAGCCAGGGAATTGTTATGGCTAGGCTTGTACAGGTCCTAGGGCCGATAGCCTAGTACCAACCTACGAACCTATGAACCTATTAATGTCTCTTAGTATGACTGTTTTGTGAGGGATGGAAGTTGAGGTCCAGTGTAGAATGTCTTCTAATACATTGACCTGAGGGAATATATAAGGCAATGATACAGATTTGTTTGTGTCTTTTTAGCTTGAGGAAAGTGATAAAAAGTTGTGCTTTATTGAATTGTGGTATGGGTCATTATAGTGGGTTAGGTTGTGACAATTTGGGTACATTATTGCCATACCACCCCTTTCTTTTAGATCAGTCATTCCTTATTATGTCATAGCTTGGAAGGTAATATTTCAGTGTTGCTAATATTTGGTTGTAGCCATGCTTCTGTTATGGCTAGGATGCTGAGTTTTAGAACAGCAGTCCATGCATGGAGTTCTGTGATTTTATTACAAATACTTCTTGCATTTAGAGTAATGAAATTAGTCGACTACTGTTAGTCAGGTGGTGTGCTCTTTGGTTTTGTTTAGTAGTATTGAATTTGTTTTCATTTGAGATGAGGTTTATTGGGCCTGGATTTGGGTAAATATCACTACTGGTTAGAATTTATTAATGATGGACTAGTGTTTTTAGATATTTGTTGGCATTGCTCAAGCAGGGGGTGTTATTTTATGTTTTCTTGATAGTACATTGAGTGGTTTAGATTTGAACTAGAGATGTGGTGTGTCCTGCTAGATGTTTGCTATTGTGATAGTAACTTTAGGTGGAGTAGGCTTATCTGGTAGGTACTTAGTTGTGGAGATACTAGTGTGAATCTGGAAACTTTGGTAGCAGGTGAGGTGGTTAAGGTATAGTAATAGTAGACTCAAGACCATAGCTGAGCAATTCATATTGTTTTTGTTACCTAACTATGGAGTGATATATATATTGGAATAGACAGAGATTATATGAGTGCTGGGAAAAGTTAGTGATTATATGTGCACTGGAAGTGACAAGGAAGTAGTGGTGAAAAGTTGAGCTTCAGCTAGGAGAGATGTGTAATAGGACGCTAAATGATGAGGGATCCGTAAGGGCTAGGTGATTAATTAGGATGGGAGGGACCTGGTATTACTGCTTGGGTGTGGCTGGATGGTATAAATGTAGAGGTAGTGGGGGTGGGTAGGAATAGGGGAGTAGGATAAGGAAGCAAAGTGGAGCCCAAATGAAGCGAGGGAGGAATGGAGTGGGGACCACACTTGGGGTGTGTGCTGATGAAACATTGTCTGTGGGGAAGTACTCAGTTTGTGAAGGTAAGAATATTGGTGCTTAATGCATTAGTACAGCATTTAAACAATTACACATATACTGTTGGAATGTCTAAAAATATAGTTTATGTATTATATATAATCCTAAATAATGCATTGAAAGGTCAAACTATATTTAGGGTTTGTTTCCTTAAGAATTTTGTTATTTGTTGTAATTTGTCTCAATGTGATCAGATCCAAACAGGTTTGAGAAAAAACACATTGGGACTGTAAATAATTAAGAGGAGACAGGAATCTCCCAGTAGTGTGCACTTTTGGTATTGACAACAATGGGTTACAGACACTTGAGTATCTAATACAGCTATAATCTTAGTGCATATTTTATGGAATGAGCTTTCCACTGGGTTTTTTCTTTGCTAGCTGGTAGGTAGTTTGTCGGAGAGAGTTTTTTTTTTTTGCTGCAGTAATGGGCCATGGAGGGGGCAAGGCCACCTCTTCTCTTAACATTATGAGTATCAGTTTATGGAATGAGCATTCCACTGGGCTCTTTCTCTGTTAACTGATAGGTAATTTGTCAGAGTTTTTCTGCTGCATTCAAGGGCCAGAGAGGGGTTGAGGCCACCTATTCTCTTAACATCATGAGTATCAGTTTATGGAATGAGCGTTCCACTGGGTTCTTTCTTTGCTAGCTGGTAGGTAACGTGTGAGAGTCTTTTTCTGCAGCAGCTGAGGGCCGGAAGGGGGTAAGACCACCTATTCTCTTAACATTATGAGTATCAGTTTATGGAATGAGCATTCCACTGGGCTGTTTCTTTGATAGCTGGTAGGTAGTTTGTGTAGGAGATTTTCTGCTGCAGTCAAGGACAGGGCACCTATTCTGTTAACATTATGAATATCAGTTTATGGAATGAGCAATCCACTGTGTTCTTTCTTTGCTAGCTGATAGGTAGTTTGTCAGAGAGTTTTTCTGCTGCATTCAAGATCCAGGGAGGGGGTGAGGCCACCCATTCTCTTAACATTATGAGTATCAGATATATCAGCCTTACTTTAAACATTTCTGTTGTGTGCACACTACAGCAGGACACCTGGTACACGACTATAATTCTGGGATCATATCACAGATAATTTGCAGGCCCCCCATGCATGAGATAAATCATCACAGCAACACTGCATTTTGAAAGACTGAAAATATAGTAAGTCCTTTATTAATATCCATAAATGTCTTCTTTCTGGACTCACTTTGCTTATAAAGTTATCTAATATTTCAATGCATCATGTACTGACTTTATTGTGTATATCACATTTTTCTTAATCACTGACAAGTTAGATTGCAGTCCTGCAGTTCTGCCATCTGAGCTTATAACTGTTACAGTAAAATGAGATGTTTGGCTCAAATTTTTGTAACATTGTAACAACTCTACAGAGCGAACTCTAAAAACTAGAAATAAACAAACATCAAAACAGCAGTCCCAGCAAACTTCAAAGACTTTATTGATAATGTTTGTTAAGAGCTTTTGTGCTCAATCATTGGACTTCATTAGAAAAACTTAGTAAACATCGAATAACAATTTAAATAGACGCAATCCATTGTCACATGAATTAATTAACCAATAAAAGACTTCCTATTCTTAAAATCACACACTGCAAATATTAAACTATAGAAATCTGAAAATAGTGAATTATGTAATATATAATGTATTATATTATGTTTTAACATTTTAGATCTCAATAGTTTTAATATTGAAAGTATATGATTTTAAGAATAGGAAGTTTTTTTATTGTTTAATTATGTCATGTGACAATGGCTTACATCTATTTAAATTTTTATTCAGTGTTTAGTAAGTTTTTCTTATGAAGTCCAATAATGAGGATGAAAGCGTTTAAAAATTATCAGTAAAGTCTGGAGTTTAAAGAGGTCACTATTTTGGTGTTTGTTTAACTCTTGCAAATGTATTAAGTGTATTTAATATTAGCACATATGGCAACTGCAACAGAACTTTTAAACTACTCTTCTAAAAATGGTTTCATTAATATCTACTTCTTGATGATATGTAACACTTATCAATTATACACACACACACACACACACACACACACACACACACACACACATACACACACACACATATATATATGTGTGTGTGTGTGCATATGTAGATATATATATATATATATATATATATATATATATATATAAAATAGACAATTTTCATTCATGTTCTAACTGTAGCTCTGCCCCACTCTTACCTATCACGTAGAATATACTATAAGAAAAAAGGTCTGCATTAATCCTTATTGTAAGGCATATTGGAAATGTATTTTAGGACCTGCCTCATTGCCATGGGAGTGCATCCTTATAGAGCATAGATTTATACTTGTTTCCAATCCAAGGTTTTGTTGTGATCAGCTGCCACATCTGGCATGTTTTACTTTAAACTCAGAGATCTCATCACACAATGTATGCTACTTGCACATCATTTATCTCCTGGGTTTCATTTGATTGCAGGCTGACACTGTTGGAGTTAGGAGTAGGTAAGGTTCTCTCCCTTCATTATTCTGGGATGGTGATGCTGAAAAACTTGAAGTTCTTGGGCCTGAGACAAATGAGAGTAATGATATATCCATTTCCTTTAGCTCACTTCCAGATATTCTCTTCTTTGGAAAACCTCTCAGGCTCTTGAACATCACTGTGGACTGACATCAGTTCTCCCTACCTTAATATCTGGGAGAGAAAGACTTCCAAGATGTCTTGTACATTGAATAGGAAGTTAATTAGAGCTCTTCCAGTATGAATACTGTGAACTTGTTAAAAAGCCAGTAAAAGTTATCAAGTTTGGTAAAATTTCAGTTACTGACTAGTAATCATAATGCCTGATTGCCACCAAAGAAGAAACTTAGAGCAAGTAAGAGAAAATCAACCAGGAAAGGAAAAGAAAAAGCCCTAGCGAGGAAGAACCTTGCAACTGTTCAGCAAAAAAGTACTTCATGTTTCAGCTTTAGTACATGAAGTGGTTTCCAGTAATTCATAGGAAAGAATAAATGAAATGCACTCAGAGGTAGTTAAAACAAGTGAGACGCTACAGGAATATAAAGAGTCAAATGAAAAAAAGTAGAACATACTTTAAGTAGCTGTCCGGATGAGCTGTTAAAACTGAAGAAATTTGTGATTGAAATAAAGGAAGGACTGACTGAACATGTAATATCTCAAGAGAAACTGTGTTGAAAAACAGTAGCATTAGAAGACAGATCGCCGTGGTAAAAACTAAGATTTTTTTACTGTACCAGAGAAGGTAGAAGGAATAAATTTCATTAATTTTAGAAAAGTACAAATAAGCAGCTGGAGTGGTGTTCCACAGCAAGGTTTGTTAACTGAGAGGGCATATCATGTCTACACTCAAAAGCAACACTACAAAAAGACTGCTCCTGATAAAACTATGGCAGAAGGAAAGCGTATTAAAAATTGGGGACAGCAGAGCATTTGTAGAAAGTGATTGTTCACTGTACTCCATAAAGAAGAGAACCAAGAGACAGGGGATATCTTGAGGCTGTTGTAAGATTCATGTTGCTCTATCTGACTGTCCCCCCAATGTTTTTTTCCTGGAGGACGAAAAACATTTTTGGATGCAGAATACAGAGAGAAGTAAATTAAGTATCTGATATCAGTTTTCATTCTTTCCTCAACTTGGCTGTTACTATAGTTTGTAGCACCAAAAAACTCTTGAGCTTCTCCCTTACCTGTAATGCACCAACCCCTAGCATACCTAAGATCTCATTTGTTGCTTTTGCAATTAGATGTGGTCATCTTGAGCTCTCAAGCGAGTCATTAAAATGACAAGTGTTTTAAAATTTTCTTTTCAATTTTTCTTACTAGTTAATTCTCAGATACTCACAAAGTTTGGGTCTGGTACCTTCTAGAGTACCTTCTCCCTTTTTGGAAAGCTGGCACTCTAAGTCCCCATCTCTAGCTTCTTCTTGTTCTTCCAGAAGCTTGACCAAAGCTGACATAGACAGAATGATGAGGAGATTTGTCTCAGTGCAAATACAGATGGGAGTTCTCCTGGCTCCTGCCCATTTGGTTTAGGAAGTCTGGTGGATTCAATCAGGTCAGGTTTTACAAGGCCATCCTTTTATTCTCCCTCAGCCCAAGGCTATAGCGACCATGGACACTTCCTAGATTGGGTGGGGGGGCACTTCCTTGAGAAAACATCCCAAGGCAGTTGGTCCCCTGAAGAAGCCAATACACATATCAAAGTCCTGGAAATGAGTGCAATGCTCTGCCTTCCAGGACTCTCTCCCTTTTGGGACAATTGCAATTCAGATGGACAACATGTCAGTAGTTTGGTATATCAACAAATAAGGGGAAACCAGATCTTACCCCTTGTGTCAAGAAGCTCTCAGACTGTGGCAGTGGATGATCTCTTCAACTGCTTTCTGATAGCAATGCACAATCCAGGGAAGTCCACCATGATAGCAGACAAATTGAACAGGTCCATTCTACTACCTCACGAGTGGTCTTTCAACATGAAAGTGGCAGAAATGATCTTCTATCAATGGGGCCAGCCTTGCTGAGATCATTTTGCATCTCCGTAAACAATAAGTGCAGCAGCTTCTTTGCCCTGAAGGGGCACTGGAGTAATCACTGAAAGACACACTGCTCCACGATTGGCCCCCAGTTCTCCTCTGTGCCTATCCCTCATCTACCCTAATTCCCATATTTCTGCAGAAAGCTGGCCAGTTGAAGAGCAAAGTCATCCTCATTGCACCTTAGTGCAAAAACTCAATTATCTCGATTACAGTGTAGTAGTTGGCAGTTTGTTTTTTGACTTTACTATTAGTCCCACTCTCCTCAGCTCCATTTAATGATATTCTTCTAGAGTTCTCACTCCAGCAGCTAAGAGTTTACTCTACATTATTATAACACAGACTAACTGCAGAGCAGACTGCTGCTTGTACTTACCCTGCTGTTTTGCTGTTTCAGATTTTTTTATTGAACTCACAGAGAGCTAGTTCTTCTTGTTTTAACCTACTCAGTTTGCCTTTGCTCCACTCGGGTTCACACTGCTCCCCTACCCTACCCCCATTCCCACCCATCCCCATATCTGATTTATTCTCTCACCTCCCACACCCGCCTACCAATTAGCCAATCAAAGCCCCTCCCCACTCTAACCAACCTCTAATCCCTCCCACTTTCTGCCTTCTCCATCCAACCCACCCACATCTCATCACCTCTCGTCTCCATTCAACTCATTAACCTCTCCTATTACATTTTCTACCGTACTACTTCTACTATATTACCCCTATCCTCTCTACTATTCATTCTTCTACTAGCATCTGCAATAACCTCCTTTACCTCTCTCAGCATTACACTGTATCAATCGCCAACTGTCCCCCTGCACTCCCAAATGTTATCATCTCTCCCCACCTTTTCATAACAAATACTGCTCTTCTCTCTACTTACAGATATGCCCCCCCCCAACCACCTGTAGTTCCTTCCCCTAAATACCATCGGATGCATCAAAAACTTTGACATCTGTTGCTCCACTCCCTAACCAATATCAGATTGTGTGAAGATATCCACCCTAACCCAGGTCCACACACACCCCAAACCACTTCTCTTACCCATCAGCCGCAACTGCAACTCATCCAATCCACACTATACCAAATCCAACAAATCTGACCTTCTCCGAATCAACTTCTACCTGCGAAGTATACTTAATAAATTTCATGATTTCCAGGCCGCTATTGCTTTCTACTCCCCAGACATTGCTATTGTAACAGAAACCTGACTCAAGCCACATATTAAAGATCAAAAAATCTTACCCACTGGCTACAACATCATCTGCTTTAACCAAATCATAAAGCAGTGGGGTTGTAGCCATCGTCTCCAAGGACACCCTCAACTTGTAACAAATAAACTGTACCCCTCCAGACCTCCCCAACTTAAAACTTATAGCAACTCATCTTAAAGTAAACTCCCACAAAATACTAGCCATCATAGCAACTTACCTCCCCCCCCAGGAAACAACTTAACCATAATAGAAAACCTCCTGTACTGAATATCCACTAACTTCACCCAGGAAACTGTTATCCTTGATGACTTCAACGTGAACTGGCTTACATGCTCACTGGTAAACATGTAAACCTGTATAATTTCACCCAAACCATACAGTCCCCTACCCATACCGACAAACATTCTAACAAACAATCCATCCTAGACTGGATTCTTATAAATAATTCTGCTGCAGACTACTCTGCAGGCTGCCTTCCATACACTCTTAGTGACCATGCTCCAACCTTCATCCTCAGAAAGAAACTTCACCTCCCCAACAATACCAACTTCAAACTCAATCACAACAAAAAAAACTTCTCTGCCCCTCTATTTAACTCCCTCCTCCAGCATTATGACTAGAGCCATCTAAAAACCCTTCAACTCAATCTTGCAGTCCAATATTTCAATGAGGGTTTCCTGAATATACTTGATAGCTTGGCTCCCACCAGGAAAATCCGCTCCAAAGCCAAACATCTGCCATAGTTATCAGGAAACTCCAAAACACTACTAAAACAACAAGATAAAGCCTGGTCAACCTACCACCAAATTAAAAATGCAACAGACCTTCTGGAATTTAAGCAACTATGGAATCAAGCCAAAAAACATATTTTACTACACAAAAAAATCTGTCTTCCTTAACTCGCAGCAGAAACATACACATAACCCCACAAAATTCTGGGAAAGCATTAACCACCTCCTGGCAGATCTTCCACCCCATTCCCAATGACCTCAAACAACTCAGATTGTCTAGCCTCTCAAATCAACTCACACTTCATCAACTGCATAACATCCCTCTTACAAAATAAACCCAATGTACCACTATCCATCCCAAAATCCCTTCAATACCCCCAGCTCGTTTTCCTTATCACCAATCCGATTCGAACTAGCTACATTAAAACACTTCTTACAAAACTTAAGCCCTGCTCCCCTGCTTCCGACTTTCTCCCAAATTAATTCTTAAAGCTAGCTGCTCCTTCTATCTGCTATCCTAGCTCCATTCTCATTAATCACTCCATCATAGAGAGGTATGTCCCTATCATCTGGAAAATCTCACGTATTATACCACTCCACAAAGGTGGCCCATCCACTGAGCTCTCTAACTACCACCCCATCTCTCTCCTTTTACCCCTAGCAAAAATTCTGGAAAAATGTATCCACCATCAGCTACTTAATTACCTACTTTCTAACAACATGTTATCCAACTCGCAGCATGGATTCAGACCCAAACACAGCACCACTACTGCTCTGATCAGCTTCACCAACACAGTGAATCTCCTTAAAAACAAAGGCCTCTTAGTCTCCTCAGTCTTTCTAGTCATGTCAAAAGCATTTGACACTGTCTGCCATCAAAAACTCCTTAACAAACTTAGTTTGTACAACTTAAGCTCTTCATCCCTTCACTGGTTTCCAGTTACCTCTCCAATAGACAACAAGCCACCAAATGGAACAACACCCTCTCATCCCTTCAGCCTATCTCTGTAGGAGTTCCTCAAGGCTCCATTTTAGGACCCCTTCTTTTCACCACCTTCACTAATGACCTCCGCTCTGCCACTAAGCATGCCACCTTAGTCCAGTACGCAGACAATGCCACCCTCATCTGCTCTGCTCCCACCATCCCCGAACTTCAGGACAAAACACAAAAATCCCTACTAGACATAGAAACCTACCTAGCTGAAAATAAGCTCATCCTCAAGCCAAATAAAACAAAGCTTATGGTCTTCACCAAAAACAGGTTCACTAACAGTAACTTTCCACACACCATCTATTCCTCCAACGAAACTGCAATTGAACGAGTAGAAATGATCAAGCTTCTTGGTATCATAATTGGCAATCAACTAAAACTTGACAAACACATAGCAATGACTATAAAAAAAAATCCACATAAAATTAGGGCAACTATATAGAGCTAAACCCTATCTCACCAACACCTCCAGACAACCACTGCCAGGTCATTTCTTCTCTCCACCCTCCTCTACTCCTCACAAATCTTCACTAACCTATGTAAGACTGATCTAAATCTCCTTGAGTCATGCTATAATAAAATAGCCAAATTTGCAGTCAACATTCCCTATAGGGACCACCACTGCCTATCTCTAAAAAAATTCAACTGGATGGAGCTACCCAATCTACTTCAATTCAACCAACTCACTATTACCCATACTATCCTAACCAAACCAGATAACTGTCCTGACCTAAAAGACCTGTTTCAAGCTAACAATAACATCAGAGACCTCCGATCCTCTGACAAACTTCTGCTAAAAGTTACCAAATCTCTAAACAGTTTCAGAGACTCATTGTACTCCAACAAAATATCCAGGTTGGGGAACCTATTACCTCAGCACATCTTCAATCTAAACATGACCTACAAATTCAAACAAAGACTCAGGGAATATCAGTCCAGTCAGTGGCTCTGTCCTTGCTCCAAGCCCGACTAGCTTTCTGTATTATTTTGCTAGCCTCAGATGCTGGGTCCTCCATTATTACATGCCTTCTAGTTCAGTCTGTCAGACGTCTGTATGCTCTAAACTAATTCTGCAGTAAAATAACTTCTGCCTAACTCCATTTAATTCTGTATCTTTACTGCCCTTTTGTAATTTCCAGTTCCCAACTAGTTGTTTTTGTTACTGCTGTCTAATGTTTTGCTATTTGCTTTTAAGTTTTTGTTTTTGAATTATTCTGTATATATGTAAAACTGTTTGTTGTTTATTGGAGCTTTTCTCCATGGGTCTCTGCTGAAAATGGGCTTCCAGCCCAGCCAGACAATCACCCGGTAATCAAATGTAAAATAATTAAATGTAAAATAAAACTAAATAAAATGAAATAAATAAATAAATACATAAATAGTGGCTTGGCAGATTTGGTTCCCCTTCCTTTAACCTCATCTGCTTTGACCACCTTGGATTCTTGATCCGATTCCAGACCTTGTGTCTCACCTGACAGGCATGACTCATCCAGATATCTCAAACCTCAAGCTAACAGCATGGTTTCTCCAGTTCCTTTAATATCCAACCGATGCTGTCTTCCCCTGTCCAACATATACTTTTATCTTCCCATAAGACTTCTGCAAGAAAACTTTACAGAAGTAAATGGAAAAAGTTTGTTATTTTGGCACATCAGAAACATATTGACCCCTTCTCAGTGCCTGTACAGAGTGCCCTTGCGTTTTTGGCAACGCAAACACTTCAATGATTAGTGTCCTATTAGCAGCAATCTCTAACTTTCATGTTGCATTTGAGAATTCTTCCTTGGCTTTATCTAAGATTAGTAAGGCCTTTTTGAGAGGCATTCTCCTGCTGACACCTCCCTATAAAGACCCTGTGCCACCATGGAATTTAAATTTAGTACTGCAGGCCTTAATTCATTCCCCCTTTGAGCCAGTAGCAAAATGCAATCTTAAATTCCTGACCTGGAAAGCTATCTTTCTAGTGGCCATTACTTCTGCTAGAAGAATTTCAAAACTTCAAGCATTGTCCTCTAAACATCCCTACTTGATTTTTCATAGGAATAGAGTCACATTAAGTATGAACCCTTCCTTCCTTCCTGACATGGTGTCAGAATCCAATATCAACCAGTCCATTAATCTACCAGTATTATTTCCTAAATTTGCAAACAAAGGTGAATATATATTACATTTATTGGATGTTCTCAGACAAGTACTTTTTTATTTACATAGAACAAAAGAATTTAGGAAGAAAGATTAATTTTTTGTGTCCTTTGCAGATTCTAAGTTGGGCAAATCTGTTGCAAAGGTAACTTTAGTGAGATGGCTGACAGATTGCATATCATTTGTCTACAGCAGGTTGGGTCTATCCTTACCAAATCCTTTAAGAGCCCACTAGGTCCATGGCAACTTCTTCACTGTTTATCTAGGGCTTCCATGGATGATTCCTTTATTAGTCATTACAAATTGTATCTGTTCTTGATGGGAAGAACATCCATTGGCTCAACTCTGCACAGGAATATCCTTCCCTAGTGTCCACCCAGGATTTAGGTAGCTGGAGACACTGTCCCAACAGGTGAAGCAAGAATGGAAATTGACATCTGCATGTACTTACCATAACGTTCTCTCTGTATTGTCCATTTTCATTATTCCTCAATTTCCCGTCCACCAGCCCCCAACCTTTTTCACAGTTGACATCTAGAAAAGCGAGAGCCTATAAGGACACCGCTGTCCCTAATGTTGAACTCCAGATATGGCTTTTTGCTGTTAGGATTATTATATTAGTACTTTCCATTTTATGTAAACCAGCAAACAAGATGTGAGGTATGTTAGGGGTTGGTGCATTATGGGTAAGGGAGAAACTTGAGAGTTTTTTGGTGTATGTGAGCTAAAGTAATGGCCAAGTTGGATCTGAGTGTCAGATCTGAGCCAACAGTTGAGGAAGAATGAAAATGAAAACACAGATGGATTGTTCTGGTAAGTACATAACTTTTTTTAACCAACAAGGTAACAAGCCAAGGAGATTCTGCTTTAATTCTTTTGACAATAACAAAACCTACAGAAGTCACTGTAAAAGTAAATAGTAATAAAACCAATAGAGAGACTTTGCCTGTGAAACTTTTTCCATTGTTCCAAAAGAAAATGCTTGGGTGACAGAAAAAAGTCCAGGAGCTGACTAGGAGAATCAGGAGTACCTTGGACTTGAATCAAAAACTGGTGAAGGGAGATGAAGATGACCAGGAAGAAGACCAGCAAAAATGGAAATGAGTGAATCAGTAGAAGAACTGTATGTGTAATTTCCATTATATGCAGTTTAGACATGAGAACTGTACTTGCGCATGAAGAAATGGCTGAAAAAGACTCAACGTTTGTTGACTGTGCTAACTTGGTGGGAGGACTGCAAAGCATACTTTCTGATTTGTCATTAATGTTTTGAAGGAAATTTAATGCTGTATTGTAAAGTAGTTCTGTATAGTATGCAAAAGTATTTTAAATCTCAGGTGGAATTGTTTGACTGTGTGTGAGTGAGGGTTAGTGGGCTTTCAGTGTTTTCTGGTTATTCTATTATATTAGAGTAAGAAACTATTTTTCCTTGACTTTAATGTATCTGGGTCTTACAATGTAAAAGATTAAGACTTGATACAAGTAATATAATGTGATCTCAGGCTGCTAAGGGAGAGCGTTAAAGTGCATTGATGATATTATATGTATATTAAAAATATACTAATTTCTGCTGTTTTTATATAAGGCGAGGTCTAGATAATTGTCCTCAGTTTGCACTGCAGAAAATGGAAACTTTCTAAGTAGATACATGCTAGAAAAATGAAAGCATGAAATGTTGTAGCTTTCTAACATTTGAAGAGTTTTGTTTCATTAGCAAGTGTTGTTTAGCTGAAGACAAGGAACAAAACAGTTGCAAGCAGTTAATCATGAGAGGCCTGACCAGTGTGCACTGAATTGGGTCTACAGGAGTCCTCTTTTGCATTTGGCAAGTTATCATTTGTTTTTTCTTGATCAATAAATGCTTTCATTTGGAGACAATGAATCAACAAGAGTCAGCAGTTAATCAGGAAAGGGCTGAATATGTGATGTTCATCATTTACACTGTTACAGTGGGATATGGGTTCTGTGCTTGCTCAAATGCCTACATTGGCAGTTTTACAGAGCCCAGAATCCACTCCTCTGACTCTCTGTCTGACAGGGGATTGACTAAGCACCTACCATCAGGGATTCAAGTTGTTCTATCCAGCTGTCTTCACTGTTTTTATTTTTCTGGGGGATCAAAGGCATTTTTGGATGCAGAATAGACAATGGAATTGATAAAATTTAACCAACAAATTAGCAAGCCAAAGGAAACAAGGAAACTCCACTGCTCAATATTTTGACAATAACAAAACCCACAGAGATACTTTCCCAGTGAAACATTTTGCATTGTTCCAATTCCAAAAGATAATGCCTGAGTAACAGAAAACAGTCATGGAGCTGACTAGAAGAGTCAGGAGAGGTTACATTTTCAGTCCTTTATTTTCCTTTTAATCATTAATGACAAAGCAGGAATTAAGCTTTACAGTCCTATCACAAATTTAATGCAGCCAATAAACTTTGAGTCTTTTTCAGACACTTCTTCATCAAAAGCACAGTTCTCATGTTTAGTGCCAGCTGAAGGATTCATCAGTTAAATCTCCAGCCTGCATTGGTGGAGTGCAGATTCTAGACTCACATAAAATTGCCATTTATTATTATACACTTTTGTTTTCTTTCTGTTTTGAATATATATGTATGCATGTGTGTGTTAGTTGTTTTTTTAACATGGTTGCACTTTACTACTGCTATTCTTCTGGGAATTTTAACTTAGTACTGTGTTTGAATGCTTAATACTGCTTTCAAGCAGTTATGATGCATTCCTAAAGTGTTTTTGTGACTTGTACTGGAAGATTGAAAGTCAGTGGTGTCAGCTGATGAATAGGGACTGACTCTTGGCAGGGTGCCAAGAAGCCTGTTATTTCTGTTGTTTATCTGTTGTATTTTGAGGGCGGCCACGGTGGTGCAGCAGTTAGCGATGTCACCTCACAGGTTCTCTGGTTCGATCCTCAGCTGTGGTGTCTTCTGTGCGGAGTCTGCATGTCCTCCCTGTGGTTGCGTGGGTTTTCTCTGGGTACTCCAGTTTAATTCCACATCCCAAGACATGCTGTAGGTGGATTGGACACTCTAAATTGGCCCTAGGTTTGAGTGCATGCATGTGTGTGCCTTCTGTGGAAGATTGGGCAACTCGACACCGTAAAACTCCACTGCCAATCATGAGCGGACAAATGATCCACTGTGGCGACCACTAACCGGGAAAAGCCGAAAGAAGATCTGTTCTATTTTGAAGTTCAGACTGTAAAATATTGTATTTTTTTCATTTTTTAAGATATTTACTACTGGTTTAACACTGTTATAGATGTTTTTATCATTAAATCACAATTTTCTGCAGATGTCTTTATGTGCATTTTCTGTGGAGATTTTTTTCATTGCTGACAAGGGAATTTCTAAGTAAATTGTTATTTATGCTGTTTTAAAATATTTATATTTGATTTAAGGGCACATATTTAATTTTTTGTCTCTATCTGAACAAGAGAATTTTACTTGGTACTGTGATTGTGTATGCTGTTTACTACACTCTGCGGATTGTATAACAAGGTTTAGCACAATTTAAATTGCTTCTACTATATTTTATACAGTTTATCACTATATGCTGTGTGGGAACATGGCTTACATGTTCTGTTATTGCTGCACTTAGTCAGCCCTTAATAGGGTCAGTATTTTACTCTGGCTGCTGTTTTTTCCTCTGACCTGATGGATCTTGATATGGCCTGCCACTGATCAAATCCAGTCACACCTAAAAAGAAAAAAAAATCAACAAAAACATGTCAGTGCTGTTGCCTTGGGCCAGCTCACAGACTCCTTACCTTTTTTCCCTGTGATCCTCTTGTGTGAGCCCACAGCCCTGTATGGTGCGGGGATCAGAACATCCTCCTGGGCTCTTCCAATATTTGACTTAGGTACAGGAGAACCAAACCCTTTAGGTGCAGGAGAGGTCTTGGGTAAGAGACCCCTTGCCAGACATAATACTCTGTCCTCAGATATTTTGTCTGTAATGTATTGTGTAGTAAGAAGAAACAGAATCTTCACCACATGAGAGATAAGCAGGTTACTTCCACATATAGGGCTGATATGGTTTCCATAGCTAAGAGTGTTTTACATACAGTCAGCTAAACTCGAAGGCTATGCTCCAATTCAGAAGCTACCTTCTCTAGAGAGCAGTTTAACACTGCAGAATTTGACAGGGACTCTGATGAAGACAGCAGCAAATACTCTGAGTCCATCCAGTCTGATTCCTTGGGAAGATGAACAGGTTCAAAAATCTAAGCAAGGGTTTACCTTTCCACAGATGCTAACTAAGTTTAGACATGTATTTGACTGAAAATAATCTTGGACTATGCCAGAGATTGGCAGAGTTTATGGTCTTATTAAAGATGATATTCCAAATTATTGGCTGTTCTTCCTTTACCAGCCTTAGAAAATGTCTATAAAACTGTATGTACAATCCCTTTGGCTAGTGAATGAGTTCCTAAAAGGACTATGAGGAAATACAAGGTGTACTCTGAACTTGTCTCTCTTTGCTCCTTTGTTAGCTGACTCAGCTGCTGTTTCTCCAGCTGCCAACTCTGTCAAGAGAACTTTGGCTTCTTCTAACCCTACATCACCGAATAAAATTGGTAAGTGGGTAGAATCTTAGGGAAGAATGCTGTCTCAGTTTAGCAATTTAGTCTTTAGAATTTTAAATTATCAAGGCTTCATGTGGAAATTTATTTTACACTGTGCTTACAGTTTAGATTACTTTGATCTGTCTTTGCCTGCTGAACAGAAATGTTACACAAATGAGATTGTTTCTAGTTTGACTCAGGTTTTAAAACCTGCTTTGAGGAGTGTCTTGGAAGGCACAGATATTATTTGTAGTAATGTAGCCGCTTCTGTTGCATTAAGAAGGTTTGCTTGGTTACATAACCAGAAATTTTCTGATGATTTAAAAAAATGAGATTTTGAAAGCTCCTTTAAGTTCTAAAATTGTGTTTCGTACTGCTTCTCAAACAATGGGATGATGGAGATAAACTGGTGCATGGGGTATGTAGAATGTTTTAGACTGCCAAGTAAACACCTAACAAGGTATCCAACTTCAAAAGACAGAACATAAATTGCAGCCTAACAAGGTTAGCAAGAATAAATGGCAGAAGGATAATGCTTCAAAACCATATAAAAGGGATTCCTTTACCAAAAAAGATCTTTCACCTGCTAAAGAATGACTATGCCAAGATTCGGGGCATCCCGTCCCTTCCTCCTGTACCTCTTCCTTTTTCATTTTGCCTTAGGCTTTAGCTCAGTCTAGCAATGTGGTCTCAGTCTCAGACTAGTGGGTGCTGAGAATAATTCAGCGAGGATAGTCCTGGCAGTGGACAGAAAATCCTCCTTCTTTCAGGGAAATCCTCCCACATCTTCCTGACCAGACATGCTTGCAGTTGCAAGCAGGGCTTAATGAACCAGTTGCTGCATTACTAAAAGGAAAATAATTTTACACCAGAATCTTTTTGGTACCTCAAAAGGAGCTATTGTGGAGATTAGTGTTAAATATAGTGTACCTACATACCTTTCTGAAAACACTGAAAGTCAAAATACTCCCCCTGAAGATGATCATACCCCTTCTTCTGGCCCACTGTTTCATGGTGACTTTACATCTGAAAGATTTTTATCATCACAAGCCAACTGCTCCCAACTTCAGGCTGAATCTACAAGTGTCCAGCTTCATACCTTTCACAAATAATTGTCTTCTTTCTTGGGTGTATGATGGACACAGAAAAAAGTATGGCCTATCAGAAGACATAGTCCTGAATGTTCAGAACATTTTTAGGAATTTCATTGTTAAAGAAGCCACCTCCACAATAGATTTTCTCAAAATTCCAGGCATCATGGCATCAGTGATCCTCATGACAACATGGGCCAGACTACATCTGAGAAAGATTCAGTGGTATTTAAAAAATGTTGGACCTATAAACTGTTTCTCTTGGAGTTCCAGGTACCGGTGTTGGATTTTGTGAAATGAGAGTTACAGTGGTGGAAGTGATAAGATGTCTCTCAATCTACCCTTCTCTCTCTAGACCCCAGTTCACTCAGTCCAGATGTACTTGACAGATTTTGTATGGGAAATACTGTACAGAGAGTTCAAGTAAAAAGCAAATGGGATCCTTCAGATGCTACAAAACACATAAACATCAAAGAAATGTTATCAGTAATTTGGACCTTAAACGTTCTTCAACATTTATGGTCTCCAGGTCCCTTTTTATTGGTCACAGTCACAGGTGACACCAGAGTCTTGTGGCATCTGAACAAATAAGGAGCACAAGGTCATACTCTCTTTGCCGGTTGACAGTGATGGCCTGGGAGCTAGCCTTACAGCATTGTCTGATACTTCAGGAATCATACATATGGTCAGAACAAAACATAGTAGCAGACATACTGAGTAGATCTGGATGGACTCTCATGAATGGAAACCCAGGACAGAGGTGTGCCTGAATTTGGTCCAGATGTGAGAAACACTTCAGATAGATCTGCTCACCTCCATTCAAAACAGACAGCTGGAAAATTCTGTTTGAGAGATCCTTGCAGCCATGCTTGGAGTACAGAAGCATTCTTGTTCCTTTGGACAGGGATGTTCCTTTATGCATTTCCACCCTTCCATCCAAGGTACTCCTGAGGATTCAGAAAGAATTACCAAACACCATTGTCGCAACCCCCCCCCCCCCAATACACACACACTTTTGGCCCAGGCAGAGTTGGCTCTCCCTTTTAATGGACTTGGCCAAGGGCAATTACCATAAGCTTCCTCACACTCTAGAGCTGCTCACACAGTGTCAGGGGTGACTGGTTCACCCCATATGAGAGCAGTAGCTACTGACAGCTTGGATGATTCTGTCTTGACATCTTTTAGACACTTGTTCTATGAGAATATGCAGCAGGTACTGAAGGACACAAGAAAAAATTCAACTAGAAAATCTTATGCTTACAACTGGAAGAGGTTTACTACGTGATGCCTAACTGATATCAGAGGGTCTGGTATGATGTCTACCTTTCTGGTTTTGAAATATTTGTGTGAGCTACTCAACAATGGTGTATCTTATCCATGTATCACGGTGCATCTTGCAGCCTCCTCTGCTGGTTTGCCCATGGATCCCCCTCTTTCATCCCTTTCTGTGGTCAGTTTATGAAGGGAGTGTTATACTTCAGACCTCTTCAAAAGCAAATTCTTCCTCCTTGGGATCTCAACTTTGTTCTTTAAAAAATTACCATTTGACCTTATCTCCTTTTGGACTTACCTTTCAGGCTGAGTTGAGGTTCATCACCTGGAAAACTGTTTTGATATCACATCTGCAAGGTGAGTATCTGAGCTGCAAGCTCTAACAGTCACCTTACTGTATCTGCTTTTACACAAGGACAGGGCTGTTTTATGCACATTTACCCTGAATCAAGCCATTAATCTCACAGTTTTCTTTCCAAAACCTGAAAACAAGGGCTATAAGATTCTGTATACCTTAGATGTGCACAGGCAGCTCAGGGGCTGCCTTTAAAGAACTAAGTCTTTTGGGAAAGCTGGATAACTATTCTGAGGCTAAAAAGGATCATCCTGTCTCTAAGCAAACAATTGCTCATGCCTTTATGAAGTTTTGCAAACTGGATTCTCTCCAAAGTTCCCAGACTATGCAATAATTGTTCTCCATTGGTTTCTGGAACGTTGACCTTCCTTCTCCCAGGTAGGTTAATCTTTGGGAATCTACCCATATGCAACTGAAGAGGTGTATGTGATGAACATAGTACAGTTGCATAAGTCCTGTGTACCTGTAATACAAGATGTTTAAATTTCACAGTGCCTCAGTGATGACATCCACCCACCACCCCCCTTATTTTATATATACCTACTTAGTGTCTAACCTTGTTGTGTTGTTTGTTGGCTTTGATTATTTATATTTTTTGCTTTATGGCTGAGAATTGGTTGGTGTCAAGCATTTGTTACTTCTGGTCCTTCTTGTTTCATTCTACTTAAAACTAGAATCCTGAATAGCTGTCTGTCTGTGACAGAGTTAGGCTTCCCCAGATGGGAAGGATTTAATCAATCCCCTGTCAGAGAGAGTCAGAGGAGAGGATTTTGAGCTCTGGAAAGCTGCCAGTGTAGGTGTTTGTGCAGTCACAGAACCCATATGTCACTGAGGCAGTGTGAAATTCAAACATCTACTGTTACAGGTAAGTAGTTGCATCCCCAGCAAGCTTACTACTTTAGAACATTAAATGTAACAGTGCATTGGTTAGTTTATTCATTTATGGGCAGCCAGAGCATTTTTCCTTAAGGCTAAAAGTTAGTTACTGAGTGCATGCAGATTTTTGTTCACAGCTGGGAGGTAAATAGGGAGAGAGGAGAAGGGCAGATCATATCTATGCAAGAGAGAATTTGGGCTCTAATACCTACTTTCAACTTGATTAAACATAACTTTAGACTAAAGCCTGCAGGTGCTGCTGTCTATTTGGGGCAACTGCCCATGTATGTAGGGGTAGCTTCCCTTTTTGGAAAGTGTATATAGTTTTGTGTGTTTCTTGTGAATTAAAGGTGGGTTAAGGGTCTAAAAATGGATTTATTTGATTTGTTGCCTTAATGTTTTATTAAAACAAAAAAATGGAGAAAGTGTGACATGGGTTCATACAGAGATGAGAAGCATTAACTCTACACAAGATGAGCCTGCCAGGCATTAGTTTGTGCATGTAAGTTGCAAGTTGCAGGCTACATTAAAGTAATAGCTTTTATCAGACTGGCTACCTTATCAGTATTAACATGGAATGTGAAAGGCATTGCAGGTATAGACAAGAAACAAAGAATGCTGAAATATTAAAATGTGTAAGGTGCAAATAGTAATGTTACAGGAGACATGTTTAGATAGAAATGTGCATCTGAGTTTTGCAAAGACGGTATGTCAGAATGGGCATTCGCCAGAGTATCAGGGAAAAAGGAAAAGGAAAGTAATAATACAGACTGTGAGTGGGGCTACAAGAGGGACAAAAAGACAATAATAGAAGATTTGTGATAGTAAGAAGTTATTGGTAGGGGAGAAGGATTAAGCTGGCGTGAACTTACAGTCCAAATAAATCTACTGTTATGGAGTTTAACTTAATTTTGGGAGAAATATTAAGTTTTTAACTGGAATATTAGTGATGGTAGAGCTGGAACCTGGTTTGCAATGCTAAAAATGTATCAGGGAGACCTAGAACTGAAATAAATCTAAAGTGTGTAAGAATATTTGACATGACTGTGAATTCAGTAGCAGGAACAGATGGTATTCATGTGGAAGTGTGGAAGTTTGAAAGTAAGAAAGTGAATAAGACCTGGATGGTTTTGTTTAACAACATTTTAAAAAAGGGCACTATATTTGCATCTTGGAAGAAAGCTGTGATGGCTATTTTAGCTAAAGAGGGTAAAGACCCTTTGACCCAGCTTCATAAGACCCATTTCAGTTTTAAACCATGATTGTAAAGTGTTATGTCTGATGCATTCTTTGACATGTTAAGGGTTAATAAAAGGATATATGAAGGTTTGGATTCAAAAAATAGTGTTGGGGGGTGAAAATGACAGAGATGCTGGCTACAGTAATATATTTCAACTTAGTGCTTTCATACACATACACATACACTGTCCCCAGCAAGTTCTATCTGTAAGCATTTAACAGCAATAATATATTTTGGACATTGTTTACACAAAAAAAAAAAACGCTTTTCCAACACGCAGGCACACACACACACACACACACACACACACACACACACACACACACACACACACACACACACACAAATATAGTAACATTCTTTGTACACTTGTGATATTTTTTAAAATGATAAAATAATGGCCACTATAATATATTTTGACATGCTGCTGTCCCCTTGCAAAAACACTTGCCTTTTTTTTTTTTTTTAGTCTGCTCAGGAGTAATCCCAGAGCATGCCCAGAACATGTCGATATTGGTGATTTCGACATTATGACATTGATCTAATTGGTGTTAGAACACTTGCCATTCGATCCAGTGCCCTAAACCCATATATGTGTGTGTGTGTGTGTGTGTGTGTGTGTGTGTGTGTGTGTGTGTGTGTGTAGATATATATATTTAGAGATATATGTTTGTGTGTATTTACGTATATGTATTCCACAGATTATTTTCAGTCATGACTCAGGCCAGTTAGGCATTAACAAATTTCAGCAGATAGTTACAATTCTTTGCTACATGTACAATTTAAAGACTGCAGACTGACAGTGGTGGTACTTAGGGAATCAAAATATAGATGACAATGACACTGCATGAGTATGTTATCTGTGCATTTCAAACAGTGTGACAGCTCATTTGCAGAGCAGCAGTAGAGTTACAAGTGGAAGATACATTTAGATTCTAATGACAATGATACATAATTCATTTAATTTGCAGAACGGCAGTGGAGTGACATGAAAGATATATTTAAATACAAATGACGATACACAGTGAGTTTGTTTCCGGTTTAAAGAGAGCAGCATACAGGCTTATAGAAATGAGCTAGAAGAGATTCAAGAAGGAATAGAAAACAATATTTACAAATGCACAACATGTATAAAGCAATAGTGATTTATTCTTCTGCTTTCCAGACACTTATAAATGCTGAACTGGTCACCTTTCCACCTTTTCCATGGCAGCAACACTCTTTACAAGATAAAGCTCAGAAACTCCACACCAATCCCATCAACAATGGTGTGTCTATATTACATAATCAAACTTTTAAAAGTTTGAACGTCATATGGTCGACACCATATGATCAAACTTTTATACGTTCGAAAATGCAATTAAAAAAAAATAAACCAAAGAAAAAACCTACCTGAACGGTTTTCTTTAAATATACCAACTCCGAGATCGTACCACAATGCAGAAAAGGGAAATCTTCCCATTCTGCACTGTATGGAGATCTCCATTGAAACGTTCAAACTTTTAAAAGTTCGATCATATGGTGTCGACCATATGACACTCGAACTTTTAAGAGTTCGACAACGTGATATAGACCCACATTGGCAGATACTGTTCTTTGATGCCGAATTCTGTGGTGCTGACCTTGTTGGCATTGGGGACCACTAGGGTCAAGCTTTTTGTACCAACTCTGACCTTGATGTTGCTCATGTTGCTGTCAGTGTCAATTTACTTGGTGTTTGACGTCTTGACAGCAAAGTCTTGTGAGGTGACATCTGCTTGGGAGTCGTCAGTGTTGAAGAGCCTTTGCTCATACCAGTGCTGGTGCTATTTACGTTTGGGGAGGGTCATGCCCAAATATTTTAGCTGACACATCAATGCAGGCAAATCAAACCAAATTCTCTCCAAAGACATGTACAAGCTCCACTGATTTTGCCCCAAGACATTGTTGATATTGTATCCTTTGACCATTTATTATTTTTGTTCCCACAGGACAGAGGATCTCATAGGCCAAGATTACTGCATTCTGGGTGTCCTTTTCTCTAGAGAGTTTGGATGACACTCCTCCAAGCTCCACAAGGAAGAGGTGGTATAAGTGGAAACATTTGGAGTCTCCCAGGCCCCAAAACAGATCTTGACAAAGGGGAGGTTCTCCCAAATCTCCTCCTGAAGACACCACATTTGGTGAGAATATGGAGATGATGGGGCATTGTGATCTTGATCCTAGACTGCACCTTCCCATAAGAAGAGATTTTTCAAGAGATCTATAAATACAACTTGGGTAGTGCCACCCCCAGAAAAGCTTGTGTTGATGGTGTGCTTGTAAGCCAGATAGAATGGCGAGTACCTGCAAAGCTAGACATCACTAGAGTAAAGGTCCTTCTGACTGTGCATCACTGATTTTGCAGACCACTTTAAGGAGGCATTCCTTAATGTTTCATTTGACAGGACCTCCTTGTTTGGGCAAAAGATGAAGCAGTTTGAGCAGGATGGCAAAATGCTCACCTCTGCTGGAGAGAAGTTTTCAGCACTGAAAAGGGCCATTTAAAAGGAATCAAAAAGGTGCCAAAAAATCTTATGGTTTCATAAGTCCCAACAACTTCAGAACTGGCTGCAGTATGACAGGGGTTCCCATAGTAAAGGGGACTTCTCATCTAACCACAGCTCTAGAGACAGATGTGTCCTGTACCAGTAGTGCTTTAAGGGATCCCTTTGAGGATCCCATCATTATGAGCCCTGAAAAGTTGACTGTCTGTTCCACTCTGGAGGTAGTTGGGACATGATGTTCCCTCAATCTACCTGTGTGGATGATCATCACACAGGGCAATGGTTTAGTAAAATTATATATAGAGGCTGCTTGACTGCCTTTTCAACAATACACAAAAACATGCCTTTACATCCCCCAATAGTTCCACCCCAACAGAAAATGGCAGCTAAACAAGACGTAAACATCCTCCTCCAGAAAACAGCCATCCGGTGGGTCCTACCAGACCAGAGGGGGTCTAGGTTCTACTCCATATTCTTCTTGGTGCCCACAAAGACACAGAACCGCAGACTGAATCTTGACCCAAGTCAACTGAACCATTACGTGAAGAAGGAGTTATTGTAGATGGTCATTGTGCAGTCCATCCTGCTATATTTGCAGGCAGGAGAACGGATATGCTCTTTGGACCTCCAGGATCCATACCTGCACATCAGAATAATGTAGATATTAACAAGATTCCTGTGCTTTTCTGATTGGAACCATTTGAACTCACCACAGCCCCACAAGTTTTTAAAAAATACATGGCTCCGATCATTGCCCACATGCGACTACTAGGAGTAAGGCTTTCCTTTACCTAGATGACTGGCTTATAGTAGTGCCTTGTATGGAAGAACTGCCCATAGCAAGATATTATGTACTCCAGCTGTGTTGTCTATCTTTGAGAATCATCGATGGGGACGCTCGGACCTGAACTTCTTTGGTTCTGAGCCTACCTCTTGGTGCGTCAGCTCAGCTGAGCTCGGATCCTACATCTGTCTTGGAGCTGATTGCTCCAGAGCCAGGGGCTACTTCTGCTTCCTCAGAACCAGTGGTGTCCTCGGAGCCAGAGAGATCTGCTTTTGAGATGATGAGGAGCATGGTGTCTAGATCTTCAGCTCTACACAAGGGTGCCAGTGCTCTTCCCCCTCAAGCTCCGACCTCTGTCTCAGCACCATCTCTCTCTCTTGACAGCAGAGACCCGCAGCCTGAGGAGCCCCCCCTTGGGTGGCCCTCAGTCTTCTGAGACCTCCCCAGAATACCCTTCTGAGGAGCCTTCTCGGAAGAGAACTTGCAAGAGGAAGCACATAGACTCCCCTGATGAGTCCATCACCTCTGACCTTGAGGAGTCAAAAGGGTCCCCTAGGTCATCCTCTGATGATATCTCCTTCGTAGATATCTAGAGATCCTGAAACAGAGGCAGCTGGCCCACTATCACCACTTCTGATGAGGAGTCAGTGTACCTGAAGGCTTTCAGGTCTCAACCTCCACCCACTTGGGTGTCTCCACCTTTTGATGAGCTGTTAGATTTGGTGAGTCGAAAGGTGTGGGAAACTCCTGACACCATGGAACCAGTCCCCAGAAGGCTGAACAAATTTCTTTCAGGTCCTAGGGAAAAAGAGTTTCTGACCAAATGTGTGCCTGTAGATGCCATGGTGGTGGCAGCAGCCACAAAGAAGGAACTGGCAGAGACATCCTCATCTGTCCACCCACCGAACAAAGAGTCTCGAATGATGGACAGATACGGGAAGCGTATTTTTTCTTCAGCGGCTTTTACACACAGATTGCTGAATTACCTCACCCATTTCACTAGGCTTCAAAGAGATCTCCTAAAAGAGCTAGGAGATAGTCTCCAAGGTACTTTAACTGAAGGAGTCCCTGAGAAGGTTACTGCTCAGTTGTACACCTTAAACTCTATTGTTAACTCCTCCATGAGGCTGATATCTTACTCAGCAGATGGAGCGAGCAGGGCAGCGGGTTCAGGAGTTTCCCTTAGGAGACACTCCTGGATGTGCTTATGTAACTTTGTGGAGCCCTTCAAATCTACATTTACCAATGCCCCCTTTGATGGTTCCACTCTGTTTGGACCAATGGTAAAAGACACACTCATCAGATGCAAGCAGGAAGGGAAGACTCTCTCTGCCGTGGGAGTACATTTTTCCATCTCTTCTAGACCATACCCTAAAGGTTTGGTTCTAAAGGAAAAAATGTGGTTCAAGAAATCTCAGAGATTTTTCCCAGACGCACAAGGTGATTTCTTCTCCAGAGGCAGAGGAGGAAGAAATAGTGGTAGACGTCGCCCTAGAGGCGGGGGGGGGGTCCGCAGAATGAGGGTGACCGCAATTCCTTTCGTGGACGTCTGTATCAGCGCTCCTGAAGTGGAGCCCGAATGTGCTTCTCTGTAGCCAGTCGGGGTCGCTTATCTTTGTATCCAGAAGCCTGCCACCACATCACACAAGACAAATGGGTACAAAGAATAATTTCCAGAGGATACTCCATACCCTTCTCTTTTCCACCTCATCTAGCCAAGAGAATCCCAGATGTTCCACCCAATCACAGGGATCAAGCAACTATAGAAGTCCAAAAGTTGCTTCAAAAGAGAGTCATCCAAACCGTCCCCGCAGACCAGATAGGATTCGGAACTTAGTCCAGATTCTTTTTAGTGCCAAAACGAACAGGAGACTGGAGGCCCATCTTTGATCTCAGCAAGTTAAACAAATCAGTGAAGAAGTCCAAGTTCCGAATGGTAACACTGCAGTCTATACTCCTTCTGTTAAGGAAAGACAATTGGATGTGCTCCATAGACCTCCAAGATGCATACTACCATATAAAAATGGACAGAGCATCAAGGAGTCATTTACGCTTCTGGTTGGGAGCCAGTCATTACCAACTTCATGTTCTGCCCTTTGGTCTCACCACAGCCCCCACGGTGTTCACCAAATTCATGGCGGTAGTAACAGCTCACTTGAGACGTCTTGGATTCCAAGTGTTTCTGTACCTGGATGACTGGTCCTGTCTGCCACCACCAGGCACCTACTTCTACAAGCCAGGGATTCAATCATCCGAGTCTGCACTCAGATAGGCATCACTATAAACTGGGAAAATTCTGTCTTGTCACCCTCTCAATATGTGACTTTTATAGGTGCAGAAATAGACACAGTCACAGTGATGGCTCATCTTCCTTCAGACAGAGTGCAAAATCTAAGACAACAAATATACAGCCTGCTTCCCCAACACAAAGTCAAAGTGAAGACAGTGCTCAAACTTTTGGGAACCATGGCCTCTATTATAACTGTAGTTCCACTGGCCAGACTACATATGAGAATTCTACAATGGCTACTCTTTTCCCAGTGGTCTCTTCAGCGACTGTCTCTGTCTCATCCCATATTAATAACAGAATCTTGCAAAAAGGACCTTCGTTGGTGGATCCAGTCCAATCAACTAACGATAATGAGACCATTCATTCCTCGCCAACCCGTTGCTACTGTGACCACAGATGCCTCCCAGATAGGGTGTGGGGGGGCATTATATAGGAAGGACAGTCCAAGGCACATGGCAAGAACATGAGGCTCACTTGCATATCAGTGTTCTAGAGATGAGAGCAGTGCTACTAGCGTTGCAAGCACTTCATGACTTTCTTCCTTTAGGGACAATAGCAATCCAGTCAGACAATATGTCAGTGGTATGGTATATAAATAAACAAGGGGGAACCAGATCTTATTCCCTATGTTGAGAGGCTCTACATGTTTGGCAGTGGGCAATATCTTTCCAACACTTTCTAGTTGCAACGCATATCCCGGGGAGAACCAGTGTGATAGCCGACAAGCTCAGCAGGGCAATCTTGATGCCTCATGAGTTGACTCTGAATCAGAAAGTCGCTGAACAGATTTTCTGCAAATGGGGACAGCCTTGCTGCAATCTGTTTGCCACCCTAATGAACACCAAATGCAGCAGCTACTTCACCCTTATCATCCCCCGG
Organism: Protopterus annectens; assembly: GCF_019279795.1. Classification (NCBI taxonomy): domain Eukaryota; kingdom Metazoa; phylum Chordata; order Ceratodontiformes; family Protopteridae; genus Protopterus; species Protopterus annectens. Next base: position 98,984,487 of record NC_056725.1, on the reverse strand, counting down.
GGGAGACACCAAGAGATGCACTTGTCCACAATTGGTCCTCGGGACTTCTTTATGCTTTTCCTCCCTTTCTGCTAATATCAAAAGTTATCCAGAAAGCAAAGACTTTGAGAAGCAGAATGATTCTCATCACTCCTTACTGGCCTCACCTTCTGGATGATCCATGGACACTGGACCCAGTACCAGACCTTCTGTCACATATGTCAGGCACGTTCCATCCCTGTCTCCACACTCTCACCTTGACAGCATGGCTGCTCCACTTCCATCCCTAGTCAGGCTTTATGATTTCTCCCCTGCGGTTACACATATCCTGATGTCTTCTCATTAACCTTCTATGAGAAAATTGTATGCTAGCAAATGGAAAAGATTTTTTCTCTGAGCACAAACTAGGAACATAGATCCCTACAAAGCCTCCATTCCCTTAGTGTTAGAATTTCTAACCAAACTTTTTCATCAGGAATCAGCTGCTGCTACAGTCAAAGTTCAATTAGCAGCTATCTCCAATTTTCATTTGGGGCAACATGAACCTAATCTTATGGCTCACAGATTATGTAAATCATTTTTAAAAGGTACTATCTTACTAAGACCTCCTTTTCAAGAACCTATATCTCCCTGGGATCTAAAGTTTGTTCTTTCAAAACTTACCTCACTGCCTTTTGAACCTTCACATACATGTGATTTAAAGTTCCTTTCATGGAAGACCATTTTTCTGGTAGCTATTACGTCCACCAGAAGAGTGGCAGAGCTGCAAGCACTCTCAGTCAAACCTCCTTACTTGATATTTCATAGAGACAGAGTTTCCCTTTGCACTAATCCTTCCTTCGTCCCCAAGATTTGTTCACAATCAAATATTAATCAAACTATTGAACTGCCAGTCTTGTTTCCAAATCATACAAAGAAAGCGGAATATAAGTTTCATCAACTTGATTTACACAGACCGTTAAGGTTCTATCTACATAGAACCAGTTTAGGATATCAGACCAATTATTTATATCTTTTTCAGAGACGAGAAAAGGAATGCCAGTCTCCAAGATAACATTATCAAACTGGATTTCCAATTGCATATCTTTTATTTACTCTTCTAATGGCAAATAACTCCCATTTAAAATTAAAGCTCATTCCATCAGATCTATATCCACATCTGCCGCTTTTCAAGCCAGAATTCCAATGGACAGTATATGTACAGCAGCAACTTGGGCTACCCCCTCGTACCTTTATTACTCATTACAAATTGGACTTGGCCTCCAGGGGTAGAGCCTCCTTTTGTCCCATGGTTCTTAGGAGTATATTCCCGTGAGCTACCCGAGAAAAAGGTGCTAGGGATGCTGTCCCATATGTAACAATGAAGGTGAGTTAGGACTACAGAACATAAAGAAGTTATCTACTCACCATAACGTTCCATGTTTGTAGTCCATCTCGCCCTTCATTCTTATGAACCCACCCACCTACCCTCGTCCATATATCCTTGGAGGATCTGGAGGCAAGATAATGTCTATCTTCCTTAGAGTTGGAGACCTTTCATCTTTGTTTTTCCTTGTGGAAATATTTTTATATCACTTTTATAGACAGCAGCAAACAAGATCTTGGGATTGTTAATAGCGCATTATGGGATACCTACCTTGCCACGAGCCAACTTAGAGACTTCGAGCTTTGTAATTGGCCGTGTCGGAGCCGAGGATCAGCTCTGAACCCATATGTAAGAATGAAGGGCGAGATGGACTGCAAACATGGAACATTATGGTGAGTACATAACTTCTTTTTTAGTCCATTTCTCAAACAAATAAAAAAACGGGGAACTGAAAGAATTTTAGTATACGCTGTCTTTTCAAACTGTTGCTAGCATGGTTATTAGCTTGAATAAAAAGCTGCAAGAATGATATGAAATATAAAGGGTTAATTTAGAAATAGTATAAAATGCAGAAAAATAGTAAGTGTGCTGGCAAGCATATATAGCTTAGTTAAATTTTGGCATCCATGTAAAGGAGTATGTTATTGAGAAATAAAGTCTGTAAAAATAACTGTGCAGATGGCAGCTGGAAAGACATCAACGAAGTAAAGAGATGTAACATCAAGTTTCAGATAGTGCTGGACCACCACATTTCAGATAATGCAAGACTGAGTTTCCAAGGATCATCAAACTACAAAGAACCAAGGACAAGGGAACAAAGAAAAACTGTTATACAAAGAAAGAACTGTTATACATCAGACTCTGAGAAAAAATATGAGACTTTTTGGCCATCCATCAGATGAGATGATGCCCAAGTGGGGAATTGTGTCAAAGGTCTTTGCCAGGCCAAGGTAAGCTGTCCCTGATGAATCCAAATTGGGTGGGGTCGAGTGTTTTGAGATTGCTTATGTCCTTGTTTATGAGATCCATAATAATACGCTCTATAGCTTTACAGATCAGACTGTTCAAGCTAATAGGGCAATAGTTTTCCAGGTCAGTAGTGACACCACCTTTGTGCAAGGGGATGACAATGGCGGTTCTCTACACTGCTGGAATGAAGCCTGTACTTAGGCTGTGGTTGAATAAGGTGCTCATTGGTGAAGCTATTTCTTGCTGGACATGGTGCAGAATACAACCTGGGATATTATCAGGTCCCATGGAAGCTGTGTTCTTTGCCTTGGACAGGGCCTTTGACACTTGATCTATGGAGATGTGAGGTGTGGGACAAGTATCTGGGATGTCGACTGGGCCTTTGGGGGGGCAATAAGGGGGTGTCATTTGTGCTGAACCAATCAGTTAGTAGGTTGGGTAAGTCAGCAGGATAAGTGTAAGTGGTACCATTAAGTACTAATTTAGAACAAACTTGGGCTTTGCCATGAAGGTTCCTAACATAACTGAAGAAGGACTTGTGGTTTCCTTTTGTTTCAGAGGCTAGTTTCAACTCATAATTGACTTTGGAGTTTTTCACTAGTGCTCTAATTTGCTTGTTGAGGCAGAGGAGGGAGATTTTCCGATTTGGAATTTGTTCCTTTTTGCCCTTGGACTACAGTTTCTTCCTTTTGTTGTAAAGCCTGTTGATAGAGATGTCCACCAGTCAGGTTTGTGTTTGCTTGAGGAGCAGGTTTTAGTTCTGTTGGGTATGGCTGAGTCGATGCAGTTGTACAGGTGCTTGTATACTGCACTGGTGTACTGTTCAGCATAGTTGTCTGCATCCTCTGAGGGAGGCGGTGGTGTGAAGCTGCTGATACCCTCCCTTAAAAGGGTGTAGTCAGCTTTTGAGAAGTTTTTTAGCCTGATTATGGCTGGGGAGGGGTTGGGTGGGATAGAAATTTCGAATGAGACAGACAGATAATCTGATCTCACCAGGGAAGAACATACTATGGGAGTGGTGTAGTGGTCATCCATGTTGGTGAGAACCAAGTCCAGTATGTTATCTCCCCTTGTGGGGGATGAGACCAGCTGGTCTAGTTCGTTAGAGTTGATGAAGTTAAGGAATCGTTGGCTGAGTGCATTAGTGCAGGAATAGTTCACCCAGTCTATGGTGGGATAGTTGAAGTCACCAAGGATCAGCGTGTTAGGGGTACCTTGATGGAGTCAAGTAGGTCCAGGTAGGAGTCGGTGTTCAGAGACATGGAGGGGGGGTTTATGGCTGGCTATAACTTGGATTGATGTCTTGCCAACTGTCAGTTGCACCTGGAGTAATTCCAGTGCATCATGCTGGTAGACCAGTCTGGAGGTGTGCCTATCTTTAATGAAGATAGAGACTCCACCACCCTCAGTCTTTCCAATCTCATTTTGGGGTTGGAAAGTGTGGAATGAGGTATAGCCTGGTAAGGCAGGGGTGCTCTCCGCAGCCCTGAACCAAGTTTCCGTGACTGCCCAGACATCGGCATCTTCCAGTGTAAGGAGCGCCTGCAGTGAGTGCATTTTCAGATTAAGGCTCCTAGCATTGAGCAGCATGACCTTCAATTTGCTTTTTGACAGATCTTTCATGTTGGAAGACTTGTCTTTGGGACATAGCCTAAAAAAGGCATAATGGAGCAGGCAAGAGCCTTGGCCAAGATCCAGAACCCCAGGGGTGACACATAGAGGCCATCTCTGGCAAAGCAATGAGGCCTGTCAACCATGTCATCCCAGACAGATACTGGATCCCCTTGGAAAGACACCAGAAACTAAGCCAATTGTTGAAGTCAACCATTTTTTGTTGGTATTGTGGCATCATTCTTTTTGAAGGTAGGATGTTGCTCAGGGCTAGGGTCAAACCTGCCTGGAGCGTATATTCTGAGGGCTTAATCATGTCTCTCTTCATATAGTCCAGGGAGGTACGTCTGAAGTCATTCACACCAACATGGACAATGACAGAGTCATATTTGTACCTGTTGTGGAGAGACTTAAGTGCGTGCGTGATATGGTGGATTCTATCATCTGACAAACAGCTGACTTAGACCTTCTTTTTGATGAGCCTGGTGAGGGGGACATCATTGTGTCTCACTATTGAGTCACAAATGACTAGTATGTTTGGTTTATTGTTATGCCTTATGGGCTGTATTGGTTTATTGTTATGCCTACAGGGTTGTGTTTGTGAGACACTGGTGTGTTGACTACTTTGTGCGATGTGATTGGCACTGTGTGTGGAAGTTAATTCCTATTGTTTTAAGATGGCTTGAGGCATGAGTTCCAAACTGCACGTGCAAGTTTTGAAAAGGATTTTTCACCTATTCTCTTGTTGAAATGTAGTCTTGATAAACAGATGACATTGTCTGTAGGGGAGTGTGGGTGATTGTTTTGTCTGCCAATGTTGTAGTGTGTGCAATAGAGGTGGGCTGTAGTAGCAGTTAATTAGTTTGAATTAAAAGGGCTGAGTAGAAGAGTGGCCCTAGCAGTTACTAGCACACATCTGGATTTTTCTAAAGATACCGTGATGTTCCCTTAACCCACCTCTGTTATGAATCTACAGATCTTGTTGGCAGTCACTTGCAGAGCATGGGTATTGATGCAATTCTATTAAATCTGTTTTTAGGAATTTGTAACTTTGACACTTATTGCATTTTCAGATTTTAGGCTAAGAAAAATCTCAACCCAGCCACTCGGGGATGCACAAGCCAGTGTATTTCTTAGTGCCAGTCCCAAGCCTGAATAAATGGGGAGTGCTATATTAGGAAGGGCATCTGGTGTAAAATTTTTGCCAGAGCAAATATGTGATGATCAATGACAATAGAGATTTCCATACCAGATCGGTCAAGGCCAGGTTAACAACGACCGCCCCCAGTACTGTTAGCCAACAGGGTGCTGGTGGAAATTGGGCTACTGTTGGCTGAAGGAGAAGAATAAGGGGCATTCATGCCAGGAGGCAGGAGGAGAGGAGGAAGGTTAGAATTGTGGAAGTGAGGGTAGGAACTTTGAATGTTGGCAGTATGACTGTTAAAGGGAGAGAGCTAGCTGATATGATGGAGAGAAGGAAGGTTGATATATTGTGCGTGCAAGAGACCAGATGGAAGGGGAGTAAGGTCAGGTGTATTGGAGGTGGGTTCAAATTGTTCTACCATGATGTGGATGAGAGGAGAAATGGGATAGGGGTTATCCTGAAGTAACAGTATGTCAAGTGTTTTGGAGGTGAAAAGAATGTTGGATAGAGTGATGTTTATGAAGCTGGAAATTGATGGTGTGATGATGAATGTTGTTAGTGCATATACTCCACAAGCTGGGTGTGTGATGGATAAGAAAGAAAAATTTTGGAGAAAGTTAGATGAAGTGGTGGAGATTGTACCCAAGGGTGAGAGAGTGTTGATTGCAGATTTCAATGGGCATGTTGGTGAAGGGAACAGAGGGGATGACGAGGTGATGGATAGGTATGGTGCTAAGGAGAGGAGTGCAGAAGGTCAGATGGTAGTGGATTTTGCAAGAAGGACGGACATGGCTGTGGTGCATACATATTTTAAGAAGAGGGGGGAGGAGCATGGGTAATGTACAAGACTGGAGGAAGATGCACACAGGTGGATTATATCCTATGCAGGAGGGCCAGTCTGAATGAGATTGGAGACTGTAAACTGGTGACAGGAGAAAGCGTAGTTAGGCAGCAGAGGATGGTGGTCTGTAGAATGACATCAATCAAGAAGAAGAGGAGGAGAGTGAGGACAGTGCCAAGAATCAAATGGTGTTAGTTGAAAAAGGATAACTGTACGGCAAGGTTCAGGGAAGATTTAAGACAGGCACTGGGTGACAGTGAAGAGCTACCAGATAACTGGGCAGCCACAGCAGAGGTGGTAAGGGAGACAGCTAGAAAGGTGCTTGGTGTGACAGAGGAAGGAGGACAAGGAGACCTGGTGGTGGAATGAGGAAGTACAGGAGAGTATACAGAGGAAGGGGTTGGTGAAGAAGAAGTGGGATTGTCAGAGAGATGAAGAAAGTAGACAGGAGTACAAGGAAATGAGGCATATAGTGAAGAGAGAGGTGGAGAAGGTTACAGATAAGGCGTATGGTGAGTTGTATGAAAGTTTGGACACTAAGGAGGGAGAAAAGAACCTGTACCGATTGGCTAGACAGAGGGGGGGGGGGGGCAGCTGGAAAAGATGTGCAGTAGGTTAGGGTGATAATGGATAACAAGAGAAATGTATTCACAAGTGTGGAAAGTGTGTTGAGCAGATGGAAATAGTACTTTGAGGGGCTGATGAATGAAGAGAATGAGAGAGAGAGAAGGTTGGATGATGTGGGGATAGTTTATCAGGAATTGCAATGAATTAGCAAGGAAGAAGTAAGGCAGCTATGAAGAGGATGAAGAATGGAAAGACTGTTGGCCCAGATGACATACCTGTGGAAGCTTCGAAGTGATTAGGAGAGATGGCAGTGGGTTTTTTAACCATATTGTTTAATGGAATCTTGGAAAGGGAAATGATGCCTGAGGAGTGGAGAAGAAGTGTACTGGTACTGATTTAAGAATAAGGGTGATGTGCAGAGCTGCAGTAACTACAGAGGGATAAAACTGATCAGCCACAGCATGAAGTTATGGGAAACAGTAGTGGAAGCTAGGTTAAGAAGGGAGGTGATGATTCGTGAGCAGGAGTACGGTTTCATGCCAGGAAAGAGCACTACAGATGCAATGTTTGTTCTGAGGGTGTTGATGGAGAAGTATAGAGAAGGTCAGAAGGAGTTGCATTTTGTCTTTGTGGACGTAGAGAAACCATATGACAGGGTGCCTAGAGAGGAGTTGTGGTATTGTATGAGGACGTCGGGAGTGGTAGTGAAGTATGTAAGAGTGGTACAGGATATGTACTTGAGCAGTGTGACAGTGGTGAGGTTTGAGGTAGGAGTGATTGATGCATTCAAGGTGGAGGTGGGATTACATCAAGCATCAGTTCTGACCCCTTTCTTATTTGCAGTGGTGATGGACAGGTTGACAGATGAGATCAGACAGGAGTCCCCGTGGACTATGATGTTTGTGGATGACAGTGTGATTTGTAGTGAAAGTAGGGAACAAGTAGAGGAGACCCTGGAGAGGAGGAGATATGCTCTGGAGAATAGTGGAGAGTAATGGAGGTCACTAGGACTAAGACAGAACATATGTGTGTGAATGAGAGGGAGGACAGAAGAATGGTGAGGATGCAAGGAGTAGAGTTGGAGAAGGTGGATGAGTTTAAATACTTGAGATCAGTAGTTTAGAGTAATGGTGAGTGTGGAAGAGAGGTGAAGAAGAGAACGCAGGCAGGATGGAGTGTGTGCAGAAGAGTGTCAGGAGTGATTTGTGACAGACGGGTAGCAGTAAGAGTGAAAGGGAAGGTCTACAAGATGTTAGTGAGACCAGCTATGTTATATGGGTTGGAGACGGTGGCACTGACGAAAAGACAGGAGTCAGAGCTGGAGGTAGTATTGTTAAAGATGTTAAGATTTGCATTGAGTGTAACGAGGATGGACAGGATTAGAAATAAGTATATTAGTGGGTCAGCTCAGGTTGGACAGTTTGGAGACAAAGCCAGAACGATGAGATTGCGTTGGTTTAGACATGTGCTGAGGAGGGATGCTGGGTATATTGTTAGAAGGATGCTAAGGATGGAGCTGTCAGGTTAGAGGAAAAGAGGAAGGCCCAAGATAAGGTTTATGGATTTGGTGAGAGAGGACATACAGGTGATTGGGGTAACAGAGCAAGATGCAGAGGACAGGAATAGATGGAAACAGATGATCCACTGTGGTGACCCCTAATGGGAGCAGCCAAAAGAAAAAGAAGAAGAAAACGAGGCCAAGGAAAATCTCATACAGCAAGGTATTTGTGGATATTGCTATTTCTCAAACTGACTGCCATTCCAAAGAAAATCCATTCTGTGATTTTAGGGCTCCAACTCTAAGGTCTTTTACATACCTTAAAAGACAAATGAAGTAGATAGCATTTAAATTTATCCACAAATTAAACATCTTGCAGTGGTCATATAATATAAATATTTGCATGCATGACATGATCCATCTGTTTTACTCAGATTCCATCTAGAAGGTTGCACTGACACCTTGGCAAAATAACCCAAAATAAACTATAAATTTTCAAACATCCAAAACAGCTGCGGCAATTGGGTTTTTAATGGATAAAATGGTAAATACGTTTCCAATAATTATCATTAACTCCTTCTATAAAAATTCTGCAGTGTAAATAACCCTCATTAAAATATGTAGATTTATTTCCTTCTCTGATCTCTGTAGACATAACTTTCTCTCTTTATGAAGGATAACTGTCTCCCTGTTGTCACCTCATCCACCTTATACCTTGCTTCAGTTACATTTAAATTCCTGCATCTTGAGTACTGCCACTCAACCCCCAGGGACACAGTAACTAGAACTAGCCACACCATGCTATTCCCTAAGAAGCTGCAACACTCTTAGATTAAAAAAGCCTGATTTTGGTGTAATAGCAGCTGAAATATCTTTTAGTAAGATTGCCAACAGTAATTGTAATTGGATACTACAACATATTAGAAAGAGAAAACAACCTTGCATATTTAAAAACTGAACTACCTGGCCATCTTTCAAGTTTATGTAAGTGTTTTAGAAAAAAATATATAGTTACTTGCCAGCAGTTAGAACTAACTCTTAAGTTTATTTTTACATGTATTCCCACATGGCAATTCATATTTTTTTTGCATGCTATCTATTTAATTTTGGGTGTTTCTGATTTACAAAATTTACATTTATTTGAAAATTACATTTATTTGTCATAATCCTATCAATTAAATTGTGTATTGTCACTGAACTAATGCTCATGTCAAGCTAATCCTGCAACTACGTTAGCCTCTAGTTTTTGCAATGCATCCTTTTGTTTTATTAATTCACCAGAAAAATATATCACTTTCCTTACATCGGGCTGTGCTGTCCTCATCGAAGGCGCAGCTGATATAATTTACTGATAGCTTACTGGGGCTTCCTATAACACCTTTTTCTTTACACATTCTGCTTAAATCCAACACCACTGATTACAATTCAGAAAATTTGGAGAGAACATTGATCATTACATGCCAGCTACAGATCTGATGTTGTCTTTCTCATCCGTTCCTTAACAGATGGGCCTCGGATCTCACTTTGACCACTTCTAAAGACTTGGTTCTGTAGCTTGAGCTCCTCCCCTTACACACAGTCCTTCTCTTTAGCTTGAATTACCCAAGATTTGCCACTTCTGCAGCTTGGGCATTAGTGGATAGGATAAGTGTTTTTTGAGATATTTAGTAGCTTTCTAAGCTGCTCTGTTACTTCTTACTGACACTGTTTTCTTCTCTGCTAGTTAGCTATATATATATATATATATATATATATATATATATATATATATATATATACGTATGTATATTGACAAAGGTCAGTTTCTTTCTGTCTTTCTCAGCTCCCTTACAGGCCTCATGCCTTTATGTTATCCCACTTTCGTACCTGGTGCTACCCATTAAGGGTACATCTTTATTACCATTGTTGGTATTTTTAATTCATACACCATTGGTGGCATTCTTTTTTTTCCCTTGTACTAGGTTTTTCTTCAGTATGATTGACAAGACTACTGGTTTCAAAAAATGCATCTCCTATGGACATGCCTGGATGAGCTTCTGTGATTTTGCAGAGCCTTTCAAGTCATCATTCATCAATGCTCCTCTTGATAGATCCACCTTATTCAGCCCCGAGGTGAAAGAAACCATAACTAGGCATGAGCAAGGTAGAAAGATATTATCTGCCATAGGATATTTTTTCTTCCGCTCAAAGAACCTTTTCCTGAAACCAAAGAGGTGATAGGAACATGTGGTTCTACAAGTCTGAGGCTGTTTCTAGGAATCCAATGGGGACAGCCCCCCCGCCCCAGCAGTGGGTGGAATTCCAGTGGTACACATCACCCTCATGGCAGAGGAGGCTCGTAAACCCAGGGCTTCAGAGGTCCTTTCTGAGAATCCCTACCAGCACTCCTGAAAGGCTGCTCCACTGCTGCATTGTGGAGGTAGTTGTTGGGCACTTATCCTTGCACCCGGAATCCTGGACAACCATCAGCAAAGGCATTTGGGTGCAGAGGGTCATATCCAGAAATTACTACATATTCTTATCCCTTTAGCTCCTCAATCAGTCTACAAAACATCCTGATGTTCTACCTAGTCAGAGGAAAGCAGCAGCTGCAAAAATAGAAAAACTGCTGGCCAAAAATAGTCATCCAGATGGTCCTCCAACAGCAGCAAGGATTCAGAACTTACTCAAGGTTCTTTTTGGTACCAAAGAAAAACAGGGACATGAAACCTATTGTGGATCTCAGCAGTTTAAATCAGTACATAAGATTCTTGAAGTTCCGAATGGTCATGAGTCATTTCATTCTACTGCTATTGCGCAAGAATGATTGGAAATGCTCGATAGATCTCCAGGATGCATACTATCACATCAAAATAGACAGGTGATCCAGGAGATTTCTATGCTTCTGGCTGGGAGCCAGTAATTACCAGTTCAGATACCTACCCTTTGGCCTCACCACAGCCCCCAGAGTGTTCACCAAGTGCATGGCAGTGGTCACAGCTCACTTAAGAATGCTCAAATTTTGGGGGCTTCCATATCTCAATGACTTGCTCCTGTCTGCTCCTGCCAAGTCTCTACTTATTCAAGAAGGGACTACTTGCTCCAATTGTGCCTTTGACTGGGCAGCACAGTGAACTACGCCAAGTCTCAGCTCTTTCCTACTCAAGTCCTGGAGTTAATTGGTGCTCGTCTAGATATCATGACACAAATCACAAGCTTACTGCAGAGAAGAATGAACACTTTGCAGAGTCAGGCATCTCATATCCTCTCTCTTCCTTTCCTGCCAGCAAGATTGGTATTTCAACTCCTGGGAAGTATGGCAGTTTCCTTAAACCTAGTGCCCCTAGCAAGGTATTATATGAGGGCACTATGGATGCTTGCAGTGCAATTGTCAATAGGACAACACCCCCTGTCTACACCAATGCAGATTAAAAAGACTTGCAGGGAACACATAGCCTGGTTGATTATCACAGAAAATGTTTCTCAAGGCCACAACCAACAGCCATAGTAACTACGACCACCTCCCAGCTAGGGGGCAGGGGCAATACTTGGAAAGGATGGCCCAAGGCACTTGGTCTCAACTGGAAGTCACTCTTCATATCAGTGTCCAGGAAATGAGAGCAGTACTATTAGCATCGTGGGTGTTTCAAAATGCTCTCCCTCCTGGGATGATTGCCATCCAGACAGACAATATTTTAGTAGTTTGGCACATCAAAAAGCAGGTGGGAACCTGATCTTACCTCTTATATCAAGAGGCATGTTAGACTTTGGCAGTGGGCAATCTCTTACGGACACTTTCTTTTGGCAATGCGTATCTCAGGGAAATCGAACATGCTAGCAGACAAACTGAGCAGGTTCTTCTTAGTCCTTCACTAGTGGTCTGTCAACCCTGTGGTGACGGAAACAATTTTCTATCAATGCAGCCAGCTTTGCTGCAGTCTCTTTGCTTCCCCTCTCAACTTCAAGTGCAGCAGGTACTCTGCTCTGGTCTCCCCATGGGGGAGTCACCAAGAGACTCTCTAATTCATGATTGGCCCCCTGGGTTCCTATACAAATTTCCTCCTACACATTTAATCCCCTAATTCCTGCAGAAAGCATCTCACCGGAAGAGCAAAGTAATCATCATTGTCCCATTCTGGCCTCAGCAAGTATGGTTTCCCTTCCTGTGGCCTCATCTAGTGCACTCCCCTTGGGTGTTGGATCCATCTTAGGATCTCTTCTGTCCTCCATCAGGGATGACTCATCCAAACATTTAGACCCTCAAGCTGACAGCATGATTCCCCACTTCCAATGATGGCTAGACAGTCCAGGTTTTTCTCCCTGGTTCTACACATCCTCATATCCTCTCAGAAGGATTCTTACTAGGAAGGAGTATAAGAGCAAATGGAAAAGAGTCTCTCTTTAGGCTGTCCAAAGGCAATTGGACACCTTTTCATTTCCTATTCCAGGTATTCTACACCTTCTTGCTTCCATTTTTTAACAGTGGAGTTAGTTATTCTACTATAAAGATCCAACTTGCAGCCATCTTGAATGTTCATGTAGGAGATAATCATTCATCCCTGGCATCATCTAGATTTTGCAAAGCTTTTCTCAAAGGTACCTTTTCATCTGACCCCCTATTAAGGATCCTAGTTCACCATAGAATTTAACCATACTTCTTCAAGCTCTGACTTGGTCCCCTTTGAGCCAGCTGCCAAAGGTGAACTTAACATATTTGTCTTGGAAAACTGTCTTTCTGGTTGCAATCACATCAGCCAGATGGGTATCAGAACTCCAGCTCTCTATTCTAAGCCACCATACCTGATCTTTAACAGGACAAAGTGTCTCTCCATACTAATCCTTCCTTTATTCCTAAGGTATCCTCAGAAACAGCTATAAATCAGTCTATCAACCTTCCTGTTTTCTTTCCAAATTTTTCCAACAAAGGAGAATACATGCTGCCCCTTTCGGATATTCACAGACAGCTTAGATTCTGTTATCACAGAACAAAATATTTCAGAAAATCAGACCAGCTATTTTTTTCCTTTGCCAAAGACAAGTTGGACAAATCAGTTTCAAAGGTGACTTTAGCCAGATAACTCACTAATTGCTTTTCTTTTGGTTTATAAGAAAAAGGGATTGACACTTCCTAAACCTCTTAAGGCTCATTCCACTAGATCTGTGGTCACATCCTCTGCTTTCTGGTCCAGAACTTCCGTAGATGATGTATACGCAGCTTCCACTTGGTCTAATACTCATACCTTCACTGCTCACTACAAATTGGATATTTTGTGTAGAAATAAGGCAGAGTTTGGGCCTGCTATACTCTGGTATCTCTGATATATCCTTCCTTGAGGTCTCCCTGGAGTTTCTTTAGTTGGAAACTTTGCCCCATCAGTTGAGGATGAGACAAAAAAGACAACATCATATAGAAAAGTTATGTACTCACCATAATGATGCATCTGTGTTGTCTGTTATCATTCTTCCATAACCTCCCACCCTCCAACCACCTTCCTGTTTGGAAGTTTTTACTCTCTGGTTTCCTAGTTCAACCTGAGGTGTGCAATATTGCCTGCCTTTTGATGAACTCCAAACCTTTATTCCTTCCTTCTTTCTTTCTTTGCAGACTAACTGAGATTTATTGGTAATTAAAATGTATTATTATTCACTATTATGCTGTTGGCAGTAATATAGGCTGAACAGAGGGCAAACTCGATCTGAGGTAACTCAAGCTAAAGAGAAGGATTATGGGTAAGGGGAAGAGTGCAAGCTATGGAGCCAAGTCTTTAGAAGTGGCTGAAGTCGAATCCAAGGTCAGATCCGAGACCCATTGATTGAGGAAGAATGAAAACAGACAACACAGATGCACCGTTATGTTGAGTACATAACTTTTGATCTGAAGTAGGCATTTCATTTGTCAGCAACCTTTGGGATATGGATCCGATCTCGGATCCGAGCCGGCAACTTTTACCACAGCATAGATCCGAGCTCCTAGCTCCTCCCTTTACCCATAATCCCCTGCCAACCCTGACTGACCTCAGATCTAGTTTGCCGCGCTTCAAGCTACAAGCTGGATTTCGAGCTCCTGCTACTGAGTGAAGTTTTGTGAGAAAAAATTTTTTCCTAATTCTACCTTTTTCTTCGTGTGAGTGAGAGCGAGTGTTTAGGTACCCCATAGCCCTATCTCTCTCTCAATTTAATTTATTTTGTGGTTATTTTTCCTCCCTACCCTTGCTGGTCGTAGTGTGTGTTTGTGGTGTGTGTGTAGGGGCCTAGTGAGTGTGTTTCTGTGCTACCATGTCGGAGGCCCCTAAAGCCATCTTTTCAAAGTGTACCAAGTGTGGCCATAAGCTTTCACCGGTGGATGGCCACACCCGGTGCGTTAGGTGCCTTTGGGGTTGAACACCTCTCCTCGGGATGCGCGATTTGCACGGCGTTCAACCCCAGGGCACTTAAGGACCGGAGGTCGAAGCTGATTCTGGCCGGCCTTTTGCCCCCGGATTTGGCTCCGGCCTCCGGTGCTTCTGTGGCCGCTACCCAGCCCTTAGTGGCGGCCACCCCTGCCTCCCTCCCTCCAGTCGGGACTCAACGTCCTGCTTCGGCTCCGGAGGAGAGGGAGGCCGGGAAAGCCAAACGGAAAGAGAAGCACCATAAGTGGCTGGCCGAGGACTCCTCCTTGGCCCCGCCCACCAAACGGGCTTCTCCCTCCAGAGCTTCTGGATCGCCTCCTCCTCGGCTCCGGTCCCCTTGTTTCTCACTGGGACCCAGGGAGGAGGGGACCCGGTCCCCATCGAGGTCATCGAGGCAACACTCTAGGTCTGCCTCGGTGGCCTCTTCGAGGTCCACTTTTAGCATATCAGATGCAGACATGGACCGGATGATGAGGAGGTTCATCTAGGCCCAGCTGCAGATGGGAGTGCTCTTGCCTCCCCCTCCCCTCTGGGGGGGGAGCTCGACCCCATTTTTTGCTCCAATCGCTCCTTCTCCGACCCGCTTTCTGGGTTCAGAGCATTCGGAGCCGAGACGCGTTGGATCCGGGGGTGGGTCGGAGCCGATAGTACTGGTTACTTCAGCTCCGACTGGTCCCTCGAGCTTGTCGGATCTGACCTCTCAGAGCCGTGGACTGAGCTTCGGATCCGAGGGATTCGGTGTGACTTCGGCTCCGTCCCGGTCGGAGCACATGGGTTCTTCAGATCCGAGGGTATCGGCCCCGGATCTGGTCCCCGCTTTGGATCCGAGTGGGAGTTGACTCTTGGATCCTATCGAGAGTGGCTCCCCCTCGGCTTTCGCTGTGGTGGAGAGGGCACTGTTGAGTGCATCCGGGCCTCCGGTCCTGGCTTCGGCTCCCCCCTGCACTCCCTCTCAGCTGGTTCAGGCTCCCATCACCCGACCTTCAGGGCAGCCTGCTTCAGCGCCTCTGGGTGTTCCTTTGGAACGTGGCATTGCTGGTGAGACTTCCTTGGACATCCCCCCCGAGGAGGTTCCTCACAAGACTAAGTGTAAGAGGAGGCACGTGGACTCCCCAAAGTCCCTTACGGAAGATACGGACTTAGATGAAGGGGAAGGCTCCCCAAGGTCACCCCTCAAGGAGGTCTCCTTTGGAGACCTCATGGAAATGCTCAGGATTAGGGGAGGGTGATCTGCCCCCAAGGGTTCCTCTGATGAGTCCGTATTCCTAGAGGCGTTCAAAGCAGGGCCATCTACCTCTTGGGTGTCCCCTCCCCCTGACCCCCTAGTGGACCTTATTTCCACCAGGGCTTGGAAGGAGCCGGACACTGTAGAGCCAGTCCCCAAGCGCCCAGATAGGATCCTGAGTCCCCCTGCAGAAAGAACCCACTGGAGCAGAGGTCCCCCCATGGATGCCATGTTGGTGGCAGCGGCCACCAAGAGGGAGTTGGCTCAGGAGAGCTCCGCGGTCCACTCACCGAGCAAGGAGTCTCGGGCGATGGACCGCCTTGGGAAGCGGGTATTCAGTTCAGCAACCTTCTCCATGAGAGCGCTGAACTATATGGCACACGTCATCCGGATGCAGCGAGATCTAATAAAAGAATACGCTGCCTCCCCCCCCCAGAGTCCATGTCGGAAGAGGACAAGCAGCTGTACTCCTCCCGAATGTCCACTCTACATTCCGTTTCTAACACCTCTATGCAGCTCTTGTCTCACGCCATGGAAGGAGCTGCTAGAGCTGGTGGAGCCAGCCTGGTAATGAGGTGCCAATGGTCCCTGTCTCGCAACCCCCTGTCCCATCCTATTCCCCTAAGCAGGGCTTGCAGAGGGTCACTCGTGTGGTGGCTCCAGTCCCCGAGCCTTCACACGGGATGACCATTCTCGATGCCTTCCCCCGTCGCCACAGTGAACACGGATGCCTCTCGCCTGGGTTGGGGGGGGCACTATTCAGGCAGAACGGTCCAAGGCACGTGGAACGACATAGAGACCTCCTTGCATATCAATGTCCTAGAGATGAGGGAGGTGCTTTTGATGTTGCAGGCACTTCACAGCCTTCTTCCGAATGGGACGATTGCAGTACTAACGGACAACATGTCAGTTGTCTGGTACATCAACAAACAGGGGGGAACCAGGTCTTATCCTCTTTGTTACGAGGCCATGAGAGTGTGGGAATGGGTGATATCCACCAACCGCTTTCTCATTGCAACGCACATTCTGGGACGGTCCAACATCCTAGCAGACAGGCTCAGTTGTTCGATTCTGACTCCATACGAATGGCCTCTCAATCCTCTAGTAGCGAAGCAAATATTTGCCCTATGGAGGCAACCCTGTTGTGATCTTTTTGCCTCTCCTTCAAATACCAAATGCAATAGTTACTTCGCTCTAATCCCCCCTCAGGGGGAGTCCCCGAGAGACTCTCTAGTACATGCTTATCCTCCCGGTCTCCTTTACGCTTACCCTCCATTGCCCATGATGCTGAAACTCTTACAGAAAGCCAGTTGGCTGGGGAGCAAAATGATCCTCATTGCCCCATTCTGGCCTCGTCAAACGTGGTTCCCGTACCTGTGGTCTCATTTGATTCATCCACCCTGGATTCTGGATCCCCTCCCAGATCTCATTACTGACCCCCTGGGTCTTCCGACCCCCAACCTGGTCAACCTCAAGCTGATGGCTTGGTTGCTCCAGTTCCACTCCTAATAAGGACTCCCGGAATCTTCTCACCAGTCAAAGCCATCCTAGTAGCAGCACATAAACCTTCCACCAGAAGGGTCTATCGGAGTAAGTGGAAGCATTTCTCCATCTGGGCGGAGCACCATCACTTAGATCCTTTCACGGCGCCTCTTACGTTGGTTTTGGATTTCCTAACTACCCTTTTTCATCAAGGGGCTAGCTGCTCTACAGTCAAGGTACAACTAGCAGCGATTTCGCATTATCATGTAGGGCATGAATCGGGCCCTCTAATTACTTCCAAGCTTTGTAAAGCTTTCCTCAAGGGTACCTTCCTTCTCAGACCTCTGGTCAGGGAGGTAGTACCCCCATGGGATTTATCTTTGGTTCTACAGGCCTTGACAAGCCCCCCCTTCGAGCTGGCGGCTACGGTTGATCTTAAATACCTCTCTTGGAAGACGGCTTTCCTGGTGGCCATTACTTCAGCTAAAAGGGTCTCTGAGCTTCAGGCTCTCTGTGTTAAACCACCGTATTTAGCCTTCCATCAGGATAGAGTTTACCTCAGGATCAATCCATCCTTTCTGCCTAAGGTATCTTCGGAAGCTAATATTAATCAATCTATTAATCTTCCCGTGTTCTTTCCCAACTACCAGAACAAAGGAGAGTACAAACTGCATTCCTCGGATGTGCACAGACAATTATGCTTTTATATTCATTGAACTGCTGGTCATAGGCAATCTGACCAGTTGTTTGTCTCCTTTGCCAAAACCAATTTAGGCAAGTCAATTTCTAAAGTTACCCTGTCACGGTGGATAGCTAGTTGTATCCTCTTGGCATATCAGAGTTCGGGAAGGCCTGCACCTCAGGGAGTCCGAGCTCATTCTACTAGGGCCGTCGCAACTTCGGCGGCTTTTAAGTCTCGGGTCCCCTTGGATGATATTTGTTCCGCAGCCACTTGGGCTTCATCTCATACCTTTATCAGCCATTACAAACTGGATGTTATCTCCAGAGGTAGGGCGTCCTTTGGCTCTGCAGTGCTCCGGAATATTCTTCCATAACGACCACCCAGGATTCAGGTAGCTGGGGACTCTGTCCCAAAGGTTGCTGACAGTTGAAATGCCTACTTTAGATTAAGAAGTTATGTACTCACCATAACATTCCATCTGAGTAGGTATCTTCATTTGTCTGCAACCATCCCCCCCTCCTTCCCCCTGACCTATATGATTCTGTTTAGGATCTGTCTTAGATAAGCCCCTTCCGGGGCACAGTAACAGTTGTTGTATCGGGCAAACTTGATCTGAGGTCAGTCAGGGTTGGCAGGGGATTGTGGGTAAAGGGAGGAGCTAGGAGCTCGGATCTATGCTGTGGTAGAAGTTGCCGGCTTGGATCCGAGATCGGATCCATATCCCAGTGGTTGCAGACAAATGAAGATACCTACTCAGATGGAACGTTATGGTGAGTACATAACTTCTTATTTATCGTACATAATACATGACCTAAATGCCACTTCATTTGTGGTAATTTGTTGAGTTTACTTTGAAAGATCTCCAATAGTTCCAACTATTTCACCTCTAGCATGCTAGTTGAACAATCATTTATATTTGGGAGATTCATAGACTTCCATTTCTACATAATACAATATTTAGCTACCAACATAATCAGTCTCAACACCTGTGTTGCTGCTTCTAACCCTTGGTCCCATCCCAGAGAAAATAATTTTACTTTGTAGCAATGGTACATAATCGTGTGTGTTAGTTCTTGGAATTTTCAGATTCTGAATTCACTTTTAAAATTGTCCCAGGATTTAAACATACATACATACATACATTGCTATTTTCTTCAGCAACTCTTGCAACATTTCTTTAATTCAGGACCTAAATTATTCTTGTATTTAGCAAATAAACAGAGTCACAACAAACTCTGTCCTTTTATCTATTTCTCTCCTTCACTAGCTTTATACTAAAGGGAGCAGGATCAGTTATTAACAGAAGGTGGGATTCTGTATCTTTCACTAAGTTTGGATGTTCCACAGTCACATATATATATATATATATATATATATATATATATATATATATATATATATATATATATATATATATATATATATATATATTTATATACATTTGTGTGTGTGTGTGTGTTTATATGTATGTATATTCTATCCAGTCTTTCCCAGCTTTTAAATCATGGGAAATAACAAGTAAATTCTGTTTATAGGTTTGTAGGTTCATAGGCGTGTACTAGACTAATGATCACAAGGTCCTTTTTAAGCACAGCCATGCATCCTGAATCTCTGACAAGTTCTGGTACCCTTTATAAGTGTAAGCATGGGCTTGGGAGATGCAACATGTACAAGCAGGGGCCCAAGAGATGAAGCATTACCCTCTTGCCTGTGTCTATTAGAGACACTGGTGCCAAACCAGGGACAAATTTCCTGTTCCCCATCCAACTGTCCAAGTTACATTTCAGTTCGGTTAGGGAGGAACTCAGCTTCACATGGATGGAGATCCTGTTCCAGAGACGGGGTAGACTCTGGGATACAAAAATGTCTCTCCACCAGGTCCTATTTATATTGCAGACAAGGTTTAAGTCTTTAGAATGGATAATTCTGGTGCTGTTTGTTTCGTGGATATGCAGGAGGTCCACCAAGGTGGGGTTTGACAATGCCTTGTATGCCAGGCGTAGATCTCCCCTCATCAGCCTGTAGGAGACAGAATACAGGGATAGGGGCTTGAGGTGGTCTGCACAGGACATGTTATTTACGCCCTATATTCTTTTAGTGAGGAATCTCTGTGGACATTTCAGTTGTTGGATGTACTTGGTTAGGTACATACCAAAGGGGGTATTGTACTTAATGATAGGTTTGATGAAAGGTAAAATAAAGTAGAACAATGTCCTCCTTGGACATAAATGGCATACCTTTTTTTATAAGTTGCACAACAGAGAAAGATTTCCTCACTATTATAGAAGCATGGTGGTTAAAGGCTAATTACTATCTATGTGTGTCCCCAAGTCCCTGACTACTGGGTCAGCTGTTAGGAGTGTGTTGTCAATATGATAATTACCAGGGGTGAATGACTTCCCAAAGGATACTATTATGCATTTCTTGGCATTTACTTTTAGTCCTTGATTCTGACATCAGTTATGACCTTCGTGGAGAACACTTGTGTCGGTGGGGGATTCTGTGACTGTTCCTGAGTTGCAATGAACTGCAAATTTAGTCAGGCAGAGGCCTTTGACATAGGCCTTGACTTCAGAGAAGGAGATGCCAGAAAGAACCGGTCCCAGGACCTATCCCTGAGGGAATCCATTTGTGACTGGCCTCTTTGTAGAGGTGGACTCTCCAATTCTAACTTTCTTAGTTCTGTCTGTGAGACAGCTGACTATCCACTGGGGTAATGTAAGGGTTTATATCTAACCTCCTGAGTTTGTCAACAGTGCCTGAATTGGGTATTGAGTCAAATACCTTGTCCAGATCAAGGAAGGCAGTGTGAACCATTCTACCCTAGTCCTTTCAGTGATGACCTTCTCAAAGAAGTCCACCAGGTTAAGTAGGCATGATCTGCCCCTGATTAAACCAAAATGAGTTGGGTTCAGTTCTTGGGTGATAGATCCATTGGACTGCCTTATTGACTTGGCTGCCAGGAGGGCATAGTAGGAGTCTAATGTGTCTGAAAGTGTTCCTAGAAAGCCAAACAAAATACTCAGACCCCCTTCATGGACAGACAGCTTTTGTCCAAGAGTTTCTTGGTCACTTCTATTCTTGTAGGAGTGGCAACCCAGAAAGAGCTGAAAGTGGGTACAGCTACTGTCTATCTTCCAAACAGGGAGTCTAGGTTGACAGATAGGATGGGAAAGTGAGCATATGCATCGGGCACCTTTGTCCTCAGGGCTTTGAACTACTTCACCCACATGAACCGTTTTCAGAGAGAAGTAGCCAATTAAGAGCTGGCTTCTCTGAAAAGACCAGTCACCCATGACTGTAGGAAACAGCTACAGACCACCTTGAGCACTATGCACTGTATCACCAACCTCATCATGTGGCTTATGCATAATGCAGATGAAGCAGTGGCAGTGGCAGGTGCCAGCCCTATGATGAGACACCATGTCTGACTTTGCCTTTGCAACTTCACAGATAACTCTAAAGTACCCTTTACAAATACCCCATATGATAAATTTCCTTTATTTGGTCCATTAAAGAGAGGATGCAAAGGTGTGAACAGGATGGGAAGACACTATCTGCCATAGGAGTTAAATTTAAGACTCCACAATGATCTTACAGTAGGAACAAAAAGAGGTACAAATAAATCCCCATGGTTCAAAATGTTGATGTTAACCCACTTTTGATAGGGGCAACTGGGACAGAGGCTGCCCCTTCAGTGGATGCAGACTCAGAGGTTGAGGACGTCAGCAAACCCATAGATCTTGTGGGCCTTTCTCTGACAGATAGTCTAACCATCCCTGAAGGGCTGCCTGACTGCTCCCCTCAGGCAGCAGTCAGGGACATCTGTCCCTCTACTCTCCTGTGTGCATGGCCATCACTCAGGTTTCTTGGGTTGGAAGGATAATATCCAGAGGCTATAGAATTCCCTTTTTCTACTTTTATCCCCCACCATATCGGCCACTCCCAGATGTGCCAATCCTTCAACAAAAAGTCTCCAAAAGAGAAAGTTTGTCATTGTCTCTCTTTTCCAGACCAAAACATCCATCTAAGAGTTCCTAGGGTAATGGTTTTACTCCAGATTAGTTTTGGTTCTGAAGAAAAACAAGGATTTCAGGCCAGTCTTGAACCTAAGCCAACTCAACAATTATGCAATGAAGATCCCCTTCAGAATGGTCACAGTGTAAACAATTCTGCCTTGTCTACAGGCAAATGAATGGATGTGCTCATTCAAACTTCCTGATGCTTATCTTCATATTAAAATAGCCAAAGTATCCAGAAGATGCCTACACTTCCACCTCAGAGTGAGTCACTTTCAGTTCAGCTCTGCCCATCAATCTCACCACAGCCTCCCAGGTGTTTATCAAGTTTAGGGTGGTGGCAGCAACTCACCTGAGTCTTCAAGGAATTTGTGTTTCCATTCCTAGATGACTGGCTCCTTTCTCCACATTAAAAAATCCTTGATCAAGGCCAGAGACTATTTGCTTCAGTTCTGCTTGTCATTGTGCATCTTTGTAAACTCAAAAAAAAAAAATCAAATCTACAGCCATCTGAAGCCATTCAGTTGATAGGATACCACCTGGACACAACTATATGCATTGTGTTTTAGCACATCTGGGTGAGGTGCATTGTTTTTCTTCCTTCAAAGAGAGCTCAAATTTTGAGACATTCCCTCAAAACCGCTTTCAGTTTTCATCTCCATCAGTACTCCTAGTTCTTTGAGCCATGAGGTTGATGGCTTCTTCTATATTAATGGGACTTCTGGTTCAGTTCCACATGAGAAGACTGCAGTAACTATTCAGAGTAAAATAGTCACAGGTAACATATCATCTTTATACAGCCATAATAATCACCCATCTTTGCAGAGTCCAGCTACATTAGTGGTTAACTTCCTTCTTGGTTCACTTAGGAAGACCATTTGTGATACCACCTTATAAGGCAGTGATAACTACAGACATCTCCTCCTTGGGGTAGGAGGCACTATCAAGGTATGATGGTTCAAGATACATGAACACAATGAGAGGCCAACCTTCACATCAAGGTCATGGAGATGAAAGCAGTCCTCCTTGCATGGCAGAAACTGCAGGATATCTTGCCCCCATGGTTGATTTCTATTCAGGCTGACAATATGACCATAGTTTGGCACATCAACAAACAGGGAGGAACCAGGTCCTATGTCGTATGCTGAGAAGCCATGAGAGTGTGGTAATGGACAATTGTGTCACACCATTTCTTGTTAGTAATGCACATTCCCAGGATGGCTAACTGTCTTGCTGACAGGCTCAACAGATCCATTCTGTTGCCTCATATGTGGTCTCTAAATCTGCTGGTGGCACATCAGAATTTTCATAGCTGGGGCTATCTTTGCTGCAGTCTTTTAATCTTTCCAGACAACACCAAGTGCAACAACTACTTTGCCCTAATCTCCCCAAAGGGGCAGTGCCTGGGAGATCATCTAGTCTGACAGTGTCCACCTAGGTTACTTTACATTTTCTTCCTTGTCCCCTCATATTCAGGTTAATAAAGAAGGCAGTCTGATGCAAAATCACAGTGATCCTCATTGCTTCTTATTGGACAAGGCATATCTGGTTCCCCCTAATGATGCCTCACCTACTATTTTCTCATCCCTCCTGGTCAACGCACGCAAATCTGATGAACTTCAGGTTGACCTTCTGGTTTCTCCAGTTCCAGTAATGGCTGAAGATCGTTCCTGGTCCCAGGATGTGGCATAGATTCTTTCTCCATCCCAAAAAGGGTCTACCCATAGAGTATACCATAGCAAATGGAAAAGTTTTTCAGCTTGGACAATCTCTCAAGGAATATACCCTTCTAATGTGTCTGTTCCACAAGTATCTGTGAATACATACACACATATATATATATATATATATATATATATATATATATATATATATGTGTATATGGGTCTACTTTTATTTGTCCAAGTTACGTTTCTTCGAAAAACAAAAATACAACATGAATTACGCAAAAGTGCACGTCAACGAAAGTGCACTTTCACGAATTATGGTTCACTGAACCGTTAATAAAAATAAAATTGAACACTATCATAGCGGTTTTGCGGGGGGGGTAAGCCCCCTGCACCCCTAATGTGGGGGTCTGTGCCCTCCACACCCCTGCTACTTTATATATGCTAACTCTGAGACTGCACTACAGTGGGGAAACAGGTATATTTCCTTATCGCCACTGTAACATGCTTGTAGCATGTAGTGCAATCTCGGAGTTAGTATATCTAAAGTGTGGGGGCACAGCCCCTCATATGGGGGGTGCAGGGGGGGGCTTGCCCCCCCCGAAAAACTGCCGTGATAGTGTTCAATTTTATTTTTATTAACGGTTACCGTAATTCGCGAAAGTGTACTTTCATTGAGGTGCACTTTTGTGTAATTCAGGTCGTACTTTTGTTTGCCGAAGAAATGTAACTTTGACAAATAAAAGTAGACCCATATATATATATATATATATATATATATATATATATATATATATATATTTATAAAAAAACTTCTCTCCCAGTTTCTTGACCACTAAAGTACAATTGGCTGCAGTTTCCAACTTTTACCAGGGTGTTCACTACCCCCCTGTTGCTTCTCATAGGGTATGTAATATATATTCAGGCAGCTGGAATTACTCGTTCAGTAGTTTGTAAATCTGCTCTCCAGTTAGGAAACTTCCTTATGAATAATGACATGTTGTACTGAAGCAGTTCCCAAAGGAACATTCAAATTTTGTTAAAAATGTTGTTTAATAAAATGGAATTATCATAAAGAGGCACTGTTTATCATAGTCCAAAAATTGTTTGCTGTCCTTATATCACCAGTAGCAAGCTTCAAAAGAAAACATAACACTCCAAACAGTAAACCTAAAAAATACAGTTTCTTAGACAACACAATTTATGTTATCCTTACATATAAAAATATAAAATTAAATAACTATAAAATGCTAGTCAACATAGTCTGTGATTTTTTTAGCATAATCTGTAATAAAATCTCATACTACATAATTGTATTTTTATGTGGATACTCATTCACTTTGATACAGATAATTCTTGTCTTTAGCACAGGATATGTTATAGTGAAAGCAGCTGATGCAGAATATACTAGAAAGCAACTAATATGCAATGTAGTTATTTTAAAATACAATAAAAAATATTTGTAAAATAGATGCAGTATATGTTGTTGTCTTCAGCTTTTCCCGGTTAGGGGTCGCCACAGCGGAACTCCGGTCCACTAATGATTGGCAGTAGATTTTGACAAACGCCGAGGTTCCAGCTCGACGTTCAGCCTTCAACGAAGGTATGCCCATTTACGCATGTCTTTCGAATGCCCACCCAACCCGCGGGGAGGACATGCAGACTCCACATAGAAGGCACTCCCCGCACCCCAGCCGAGAATCGAATGGGAGAACCTCTTGCTGTGATGCAACAATGCTACCGCTACACCACCACGAATGCAGTATATAATAGCAATAAATTACTCCAAAATGGGGGCATGGTATGCAGTGCCCATGGTAGCAACATTTAGCGGCTCAGGCATTACCTATGTGTGTACATCACTCCTGCTGTGTGTAATTTTTGGTTTACAAGGGTGTGTTGTAATTTACTGCTGCATTTTATCATGATGAATAAGTACCAGTTAGACGGTCAGAATGTAGATTCTTGAGGGATCATCTCTATTACGGTATAGTTTACATTAAATAACACCAAATATTTGTAGGGGTTTTAGAGAACTATGTAGTTTTACATTTGTGTAATGTAATGTTTGTACTCATTTACATCCATTGATGCATTGCTTTATTTAGATCTGCTTGAAAATGAGTTTGAACCCAACTGAACCATCGTTTTCATTAACTATAAAGATTTCAAATTATGTTATTGTTATTATCTTTACTAAGGAGCCTGGTAACTGATAGCACATTCTTGTTTCCTTCACCACCGGATAAGAAGTCAATCAAGATGTAAACATTTCTTAGCTTTCAGCATTATCAAGCATGCAAGTAACTACATGGTTAGGTGATCAGTATGACGCCCTTTACAAACCATCTCATTTGGGAAAACCATCTCTAGAGCTGGTGTTGGATTTTTGCAGAGATTTCTTGCATGTTTTTCTGTCTTTTGTTGTTTGTTGTAAATGTCATTAGTGATCTAATTTCTTTGAGATGACACAATTTTCTGCCACCACTCCTGCAGAGCTATGAAGGTGTGTCTTTTTTTCAGTTTTTAGACAAGAGAAGCAGTCTGCTTCAGTAGTTACTGTGACTGAAAAGCTGTATACAGGTTTCTCTCAGGAGAGAGACTGAGAAAAAAAATCAAACACTTATGATTGTGTAGAGTAGGTAACAGTTTATAGAAGATATAACATTTATATAGCTACTCAGTTGCCCTTATTTGGAATAAACTACCGTTGTCTATCCATGCATCTCTAATACTCATGAGTTCAAAATAGCTCTTAAAGAACACGTACGGAACTCCTTGATCTGCCCCTGCTTAAACCCAACCTAACTCTGTTCTCTGTTTACTACTATTTTTTAATTTCCCTTACCTTACTCTCTTTTTTCTGTCTAAAAACTTCTCTATTAATTTTTTTGCTTTTTTCTATCTTTCTCTATATCTTCCTTTGTATAATTATACTCTA
Source organism: Protopterus annectens (assembly GCF_019279795.1). Classification (NCBI taxonomy): domain Eukaryota; kingdom Metazoa; phylum Chordata; order Ceratodontiformes; family Protopteridae; genus Protopterus; species Protopterus annectens. The sequence continues at coordinate 98,958,128 of NC_056725.1, read as the reverse complement.
TTGCCTGCTGTCTGACCTATAATGTACCTATATTGTACTTTAGTTATATACATTGCAGTTTGCATGTACCTTTAATTCTGTATTTTAAATGTATCACTGTTTTTTAAGCCTTGTATTATCTTTGTATAATCTTGTTTATTATTTGTATCATCACTGTTTATCTGGCCTGTGGAGCTTTTCTCCCAGGGCATCTGCTGAAAAAGGGCTCATGCTCAGTCAGACATTCCCAGTTAACAAATATCAAAATAAAATAAATAAATAAATACATTTCCAACATTAGAATGCTTGGTTTGCTTTAAGCAATCATTTGTAGAAAGTACAGCAACAATTTCCTGTGCCACAAATTAGTAAATGTTATCTTTCTTTGGTAAAGCAGTTTATCTGGCATTCATTTTATGCTTGGGTTTTACATGAGTCATTTTCTTTTTTCCATATCTGTTTACCAGAGTGAGAACAAGGACAAGTCCATAGATCAGAGTTCGTTTAAACAACTCCTAAAACCATATGGAGCAAACGTACTGATACGGAATCCTGCAAAGCGAGGTAAGTTATATACTTCCATTGTAACTGTATATTAGTATCTTGTTCATGGGTATCTGTGAAGGTCACACAGATAAAATGATCATGAACATCAAGTAACATTTTCCTTACATATATGTCATATTTGTGGGGGGGTGTCATATCTGTGTAGTTGACATTACTATTCCCTTTACTAATCCTGTAAAGTCATTGATACTGTCTTTATTATTTTCCTGATGAAAGCTGTGTTGGTGTGAGCTTCTTTGAATGTTAGAACACTCCATTTTTTTGCCTATGGATTATATTTTTTTATTGCTTATGACGGTAAATAAAATCAGGCATTATTGCAGCAGTGAGCAGAGAATGCAGTCTTTACTGCTTGATGGGCTAAACAAGCTGTTCTCAGTTAATGCACACTCTGCTATTTGATGAGTAGGTCACAAAAACAGTAAACTGTGGATGTAGCTAAAATCATCTCTAATGGATGGAATGATAACTTGAGGAATTTATTGTCAGTGACTTTTGCCAGCTTTAAAGTATACTGCCGTTGGCCTAGTTGTAAGAGGAGAATGCTACAGAGTCCCACTTTCTCATGTCCAGACGGAGAGTGCACATGAACAAAGTTCTCTGTATGCCTATTATCTTTGGCACCACATTGTGGATGGCACACTTGAAGGCCACTGGTTTCTAATTTAAAGCACACATGCTTGTTTGACACTGAAACTTACCTGGTTTCTCTTTTTGAGATCCTATAGACAGTAGTGCTGCTAGAAAACAGTCCAATCCAACAGTATCTGGTGTTCTTCATTAGAGTAGTGTTGCAGTAGCCGTAACTATATGGGATGTAACCTGACAAGGATATTAAACACCCGGTCAGTCTACAAAGTTTTGGGCACCTTCCTCATGTACCAGGTTCTGACCTGAGTGGATGTGCTACTATAAGAAGGACATGTGGATGCATCAAAAGATAGTGAAAAGTTATTTAAAATGAATGATGACAATCTTGTCTTACAAGCCTGCTCCTGCCGACTGCAGCTTCTGCGTTGGTGCCTAGTAGAAATAAAAGTCTGCATGCTGGAACCAAAGTCTGATTAGCTACTGATTTAGTGCCTTGTAAAAAACAAAGTCTGGTTAGTGCACATAAACTTTGCAGATTATTAACCTTTTAAGTATATTATTATTATCTTTCTTACGCAGAACTAAATAACTTGCCTATATAACGGACGACATATACAGCACTGTACAGTTTACAGCTTTAATATCTTTAAGTTGGCTTCTCATACAACATGAAAATCATTCTCAATTAAGCAGCTCTAACAAAAAAATCAGATTACATCTCATATATACATTCTTATGAAAGTCTTTTGGGATCTCTCAAAGTCATTACTTTGGTATTATCTGATGTCATACAGTCTGTTATTAAAAGTTTAGGGAGTCTTTCCTGTTTGAGGATGTTTCTGTGTGAAAACAGTCGTTTGATATTCCCCGCACTTGATGTCATGCAGTTTGTTAATAAGCTCCTTTGTGTTCTTGTTTCAAGGTGAATTACTTGACAGTTCAGTAAGTTGTTCTTGCCTCCAACTCGATTCCATCCTTGCACCTGCATCTTAGGAATTCCTTATCTGTAATCCTTGAAGCTTGCATTAAACACTGAACATTCAGCTTGTTCTTATCAGCATTTTTCTCAAGCTGTACTAGACCTTCTTGTTACATTTACAGATGAATGTTGCTTATTTATTTAATTTTTAGCTGAGAACCATTTAACCTTTTAATATATGTATACCAATAAACAGAAATGTATGCATCTAACTGACTAAATTATTCCTACATATATTATAGCAACAGAAGTGTATATGCATCCAACTAGCAAACAGGTGTACATGCATTTATACATTTCTAAATATATATCTAACAGTTCCCTCTGTTTTGTTTTAAAAATACAAAACACTCTACATTGGTATGTACTCTTTAGTCAAGTCATAATTTTTATTGCTATTAACTAAAAACACATTGGGAAACAAAACATTTAGTTTTCTTTTGATACAGCAAGTTACACATAATTCCAAATTGTTTACGCAATGCTAACAAACATTACTATTACAGTTGCATGAATGTTCCAATCTAATATTTTTTTTTCCTTTTTCAGACCATCCTGTGAAAATGTCCCACCAATTATGGACTGTATCTGCTTTGTTTTTATCTGCTAATTTAATTAACTTATTTATTACAATTACATAATTTAATTCATGACTTAGGATTGTTTTATTAACCTTTTGCAATTGTTGAATTAACTGTTTACTTTCACTTATGACTTTATGTAGTGATTCTAATGAAAGACGTACATTAATCATTGACAATGTTTGTGGGTTCCATGGAAAAAACACTGCCACTTTGTTTTCTGGAATGAACACATACGTTTTAGTATGCCATGTCAGATACATTATATTATTAAGACACTCTACAAAAGGGAGTTGTTTAATAAATGGTAAACTTTGATTTGTTACAATACACACAATCTGTGGGCCTATTTCAGAGAACATTTCAAAACTAAAAGGTAAAATTGTCCATTTACATAGATTAACAGAATGCTGTAAAAACATGGTTCATATACTGATAAGTGCTGTCCATTACTAGATATCAGTTTACTTTGAACTTAATTTTTTTTTGCATTTGTACATACAGAGACTGCAAAGTACATTTAGTCCAATCCACAAAGTTTGCAACATAAACATCAAACCGTAATCTACTAATTAAAAAATGATTATAATGTAAAAATTGATTTTGAAAATGTATATGTCTTTTTTGTGTGTCCATGTTGTAGGTAACCATTGCCCCTGTAAATGTACTATTTGTCAGATATCCTGGTCTGTCAGTTTTAATCTGTTTGCTAGTATTTCTATGTCAATTGAATTTAAGGTACCTAGGCCCATTCCTAGCCCCCCAAACAACATGTTGTGCCACGCTCTCCGTCTCCTACAACCAATAGTGTCAGGAGGAAATGAAATATTAAAATGTATTACTGTTTTTTGGTAGTTTTGCCCCACTACAGTACATGTTGATGGTACCCTGATTACTTGATCAAACTTGGCTGTGGGATTATTATTAAAAGTTCTGACAATAACCGACCAAAGATGTCTTCCAATACTTTCTGAATCATTAATACAGACCACTATATTTCCTTCCATTAATTTTATTTTAGAACCTTCTGCAATACCGTTTTTACATTTAGTATAAAACGGATGAGGTATCTTCTCCCTTTGTTGTACACAACATTTTATAGCAGTATAATTTTTTAATGACACATTTACTTCATTTTGCAAGAATTGGACATATCCCTCTCCTCTGGCAGTCTTCCAAAATGTGACGTCTTGGTCAAAAGAAAGATCTCCAATATAACACCTTTGTCCTCCTGGACAAAAAAAATTACCTTGAGTTCTATTTTTTGTAGCATTTACCCAGTACAGCCTTATATTAGTAACATTAATTTTGTATGCTTGTTCTGCTGGAGTTTCTGCTATTCCTGGTGCTATTATACAATTATAAAAAATTGTAAAAAAAAAAAAAACAAAAGCGATATTGGCTTAACTAACACACATGTAAGAGTAGAAGTATTTACATAATGTACATCTGCTGTTGTCTGCCTTTTGCTCTTCTGTATTCCAAACAGGTGCACTCTAGGCAGCTTCAGTTTCATTTTCTGTAAAGAAAATACATGCATGTCACTTTTGTGACTGTCTCTTTACTGCTTTTGATTACTCTCATTTAATCTTTACGCACTAACACTGTTTTGTTTTTTCTTTTTACCTTTTATTTTGTACACCAATGGACCTATTTGTTCTACTACTTCAAAAGGTCACTAACAATTGCTATCCCATGGTCCCTCCTTCTGAAACATTTGTACTAATACCTTTGTTCCACAGGGAAGGATTTCTTCTGGTGGTAATATTGGGACCTTTTTCCATAAGTGGAAAGCTTGCCCTCTTGCATTATAGTCAAATATTTCTGTAAGCTGTTTTAACCATTGCTGATGCTTACTGATTTCTAACATAGGTCTACTGTCTGGTGTATCAGGATCAAAAGGTAACTGTAATGGCATTTTTCTCCCTGTCACAATTTCATAAGGAGATATTCCTGTCTTATTGTTAGGTGTTGCCCTTATGCCCATATGTATGCCTGACAAATGTTGCACCCATAAATTTCCTTTATCCAGACTTGCTTTTTTGAGATGCTCCTTGAGCGTACGATTCATTCACTCTATAGTTCTGTTTGACTGTGGGTGATAAGGCATATCATATCTTTGCTGAATTCGTAACAGGTTACACATTTGCTTTATTAGGTCACTAACACACTGTGGCCCATTTTCTGATTTGATAATGCTTGCCCATCCCCAATGACAGAAAATATTTTTCCATAAAGCTTCTGCTGTTGCCTTTGCTGTCATAGTTTTAGTAGGAATTATCTCTACCCATTTTGAAAAGATTTCCACCACTACCAGCAGGTATGTGTACCCTCCCTTTATTGTTAGCAAGAGACCAGCATAATCTATTTGAACCGCATACCATGGCCCATCTGCTGGCCGTACTCTGTGTAACTGAGTTTTTTTACTTTTAGCATTTACCTACAGACGGATCAGACATTCTTCTGCAGTTAACTTACAAATCTTTTTTAAACTTGGGGTCCAGTATTTTTCTTTTACAACTGCCCATTGTTTATCATCTCCTAGATGTCCTAATATCTGGTGATTTAACTTGACCAATTGCCGTGCCAGCTGAAATAACACATATGGCAACTGCAATCCTTTAGAAGTAGTATGCATAATATTCTTTTGGTGGTATTCCTGCTAGCCTGCACTGACTAGTTTCTTCTTTTAATTCCTGTTGCTTTTGAATATTTATAAGGTCTTCCTCAATTGATCTGTTGTCTAACTCTTTTAAGGCACTTACTTCTGTATCCATATATACATACTTTGGAAGTTCTTTTCCACTCTGTGCTGCCTGTTTTGCTAACATGTCAGTTAATGCATTTAACCTGAAAGTTTCACTTGTTGGTTTCTGATGTGCTTTTACCTTTAAGATACTGTATTTCCCCTGCTGGTTTGACATTGTTATTACTTTATATATGTCTTTTAACACTTCAGCATGTTGCAGTGGTTTGCTTGCACTGTCTACAAATCCTTGTCTTACCCATGTGTCCATGTGCAGTCTTAAAGAATTTACAACATAGGCACTGTCTGAAAAAATGTTAACAGGATTGTAGTATCTAAGCACATACAGTACTGCCTCTAAGTCAGCTCTCTGAGCTGACATGTGTCCTAGTAATTCGATTAGTTCAGGAGACCCCCACGTGGAATTTTCTGGAACTACGGCAAATCCTGTCCAGTATTTACCTTTGTCCCAAAATCGTGCTCCGTCTACAAAGACAGATGGCTTGAAATGGTCAAAGTCAGATGCCGAAAATTGTACATTAGGTGCCATTATTTTTTCTAAGCAGTTATGCTGTCTCCCTTCAAATCCCAATATGATTTGACAAATAATATTTGTCCCCTGTCTGTATGATGACAGTTTTCATTCCAAAAAGTGCCATCCATTTTGCAAAGACTGCTTGTCTAATACCATCTGTGATTTTATTCATTTTAAAGTTGTCTACCAGAGCTTTTACTGCTTGGTATTGTGTTTGTACTATAATGCAGGAAAATACAGTTAAATACACAGTTTGCTTAATACCCCAGTAAATGGCTAATAATTGTTGCATACATGGGTGGTAACCCAGTTCCACTAGAGTATTTTTTTACTACAGAAGGTGACAGGGCATGATTTGTTTTCCATTCTTTTGTCATTGCCATGTGGCCATTCATGTAACAATACAACAGATAATGTTTTTCTCCCGGCTGCTGCTTGTAACACAAATAGCAACTTTGGTGTGGGTGCTATTAATTCTGTAACTTGTGGTCCCCACTCTAAAAGGGTGGAGTTCTTTTGTTCCTGCAGCATTTTGTATAGAGGAGCTGCCACAACTGCATAATCCTATATAAATTCCCTGTTGTAATTCATGATTCCCTTGAATTTATGGAAATCTGCTATTTTTAGAGGCTTTTCCATTTGTAAAATGCCTTACACATGCATTGGGCAAGGAGACCTTCCTGATGGTTTTATGATAGTTCCTAGAAACTTAACTTCTTGTGTCATAAACTGAAGTTTTTTCACTTTTGACCTTAAACCCGGCCTGCTGCAGAGTGTGAAAGACTTTTTTTAAGAAGCCATACATGCTCCTCCACTGCTTCAGACTGAATTAATATGTCATCAGTGTAATGTGACACATAATCATCTTTTTCCAGCTTTTGCAGAATGGAACCTACTGTCTGGTGAAAAATAACAGGACTGTTTTGAAAGCCTTGAGGTAATCTTGTCATGATATACTGCTGGTTTTTGAATGTAAAGGCAAATTTTGGCCAGTCTTTTTTCCTAATGCTACTAAAAAAAACATTTGCTAGATTTATTGCTGTAAACCACTTACTTTGTGGCTTAATACATGCAGCCAGCTCTGGAACTCCTGGAATTGAATATGCCCAAGGAGTTGTATTCTGATTTACTTTTCTTAAATCAGTGACAAGATGGTAACTACCATCTTTCTTTTTAACTGGCCAGATAGGTGAGTTTGTGGGACTGTTGCCTTTTTGTATGATTCCTTCCTTTTCCCAATCTGCAATGCACTTTTCCATATGTAATCATGATCACTGCCTACCCCCACTGGCATTTCCAGTCACTGGGTCCCTTGGACCACAGATTTGGAAATTGTTGTTGTAAATGTTGCCACACATCTTCACTGTCTGCATTTACAGCAAACTGCAATTACCTCTCCCTCCCCTGTTGCCCTGTCTCCCATCCACAAAATACTGTTAGGTAAATCAATTACTATGGCCAAAGGCCCTAAAATATCCATACCAATAATGGTAGTTGAACAGGATGGATGAATTAAAAATGCACCCTTCCATGCCTATCTGTCTTGGTGAAGTTTTATGTTCACATCCTGGCTGCTTACTGCATAGCACCCTGTGCCATTAAATGCAGAAATGCAAACCCTTTTTGTAGGATTTACAGGTAACTGTCTATTTGTGATGGATACTGCTGCACTTAACCTTGGTGAATTAAAGCTGTTGTCTGATTTCTACTGTCACCGTTTTTTTATTTATTATAGTTTACGTAGTATGTGGGATCGTTTGTTGGATACTGCTGCTCCTCTGTCTAATAAGACATTTTTCCATAGTGACCCCTCCATCCAGATATCAATCAATGGTCATCCATCTCGACCCTTTTTAAAGGTAGTCAGGAAAGATACCAGGGTAGGGAGGCACACCCCTATTGTAAGAGAATCCACTCATCCTCATTTTTGTTATCAGCTGCAATGTGACACACTGCATACTTTTGTCTGTCATCTTCCTCTGTATCTGAGTTTGTTTGTCTTTCGGCTTTTCCCAGTTAGGGGTCACCACAGCGGAACCCTGGTCCACTAATGATTGGCAGTTGTTTTTTATGGTGTCGAGTTGCCAGCCCGACACCCAACCTTCAACGAAGGCACGCCCATTCAACGCATGTCTTTCGAACGCCCACTCAACCACAGGGAGGACATGCAGACTCCACACAGAAGGTACTCCCAAGCCAAGCCGAGAATCGAACGGGATAACCTCTTGCTGTGAGGAAACAACGCTACCGCTGCAACACTGCGGAAGTTTCCTCTGTATCTGAATGATCTACATATTTAGATTTTTTCAATTTTTTTTACATAACTGCTGTCTAGTTATTTCCTCTGTTTGTTCTTCCAAGTATTTTGTATTTACAGGCGAAGCTGCCTGAAAATCTACAGGCCATACTTCCCCTTTTGCTGTGTACTGATGACCCTTATAGCTGTCTTTACCAATATTATAAGGTCTGTGCACACTGCCTTGTTTTTCTGACTTATCTTGTGAATGCTTTGGTTCTATTTTTGAAAACACACCCTGCTCTTCCTTTCTTTTACGCCAAGCCTTGTAGTGATCACAGTCTTACTTAACATGCCCTATCTTTTTATAGAAAAAAACATGTTGGTATCTTTTGTTCATTACCTGTATTTGATCCCTGTGCTGGGATACAGAAGCAGGAGCTGGAGGTGCTGATGCAGCTCTCTCTGCTCTCTCTGCTGGTGGTTGGTCACACCACTGTTGCCTTCCATGGCTTGTTACTTCACTAACTACTTCAAATGGCTCACCTCCTTCTCCTAGTTCAAAGATATGGTGTGAGTATAATGCCCCATCATCGGCCATAGTCTGTCCCCTCATTAATTTTTGTACCAAGTCAGTGAGAGTATCTGAATGTTCTTCATAAATGCATTTAATATCCCCTGGGACCCCTTTTACTAGCTCTAAGAAGCAATGTATTAACTGTTTCTGTACTTCTGGTTTTTGCATGTCCCTGTCTGACCTTTGATATATTGTCTGAAAGGCAAGCTGAAAGTGGTCGCTCTGTTCCATTAATTTATCTGATATGGTGATTTTGAAATTATCTAGCAACTTAACTGTGAGAGACTGCCCTTGTGTATATGCCATTAGAATGGGTCTATATTATAATGTCGAAGATTTAAAACTTTGAATCACTAAAGATCGAACATAGTGATCAAAGTCTTAAACCATCGAAACCAAAAAAAAAAATACTAAATTAAAGAAGCCCCCCCTGCACCCCCCACACCCCTACTTAAATATATCAACTCTGAGAACGCACTACATTGAAGTGAACGGAAATCTCCCCCACGGAGATTTTCCGTTTAAAACGTTCAATGTAGTGTGCTTTCGGTATTCTCACGTCAATAATATCATATTCGATATTGTCAGACTTCGAGATTTTAATATAGACCCCATTAGAGAACAGCTGTCATATGTCCTACTTTACTGTTTAACTGATAAGCATCTTGCTTTACTAAATGAAAGTTTTAAAACATTTGGGAATAAAAATCAAGAAACATCTAAATAATGCATCTATCCACACATCAGATCCTGCAGTGTATAATACCCACTCTTCAAATGCAAGCATGTTATAAAATATGCCTTTCTTTTCATTCCACTGCGGTAAACTTTGTAACAATCTGGACTGTGTATACAGCTGTAGTTCCCTGTTCTATGATTTGGATTGGCTTGACCTTTTCCAGTTCCTCCTTAAACTGAGCTATTAAAGTTGTGTTTTGCAGATTAGTCTCTGTCAGTTCAGCTAATTCATCCTCTTTATCTTGTAAACACTGTTTAAGGTCTGAAATTTTATTTTCTAATTCTTTACGGGCTTTATGATACATTTCAAGAGACTCATCTTTTGATTGCTAAGTCCATATGAACTTTTGGCACAGCTTTTGCATGGCATCTTTAAATTCCCTGAACTCACCCTGTCTGTCCCTCAGAAATGTATTAAACTCTTCTGTCAATTTATCATGAGCCTCATTCTTATCCTTTTCTGTTTTTTCTTGCTTAGCAGCTTTATTCCACTGTTCTACATACGTTTTAAAAGGTGCAATAAGATCTACAGGTGATTCTGCCAGCAAGTGACTCGACAGTTGTTCTAACTCTGAAATTAACATAGTGACAGGACATAACTGTTTGGTGTCAGGATACAATGTACCATCAGAAGATGTTTCTTTGCAAGTTAATTTGCTAACAATAGTCTGCACAGTATTTTTATGGCACTGTACACAGAAAGCAGTTTCATATCATTCACACAATAAACATTTACTGTCAAACCAAACATTTTTCTGCTGAAGGTACCAATCAGATGTTACTACCCATTTACTCAATGCATATACATCTACTTCCTAATAAGGTTTTACATTTGCTAATATGCTGGTCATACCAATTTCTTAACCTTTGCCAAAATTTATCTGGTCTATCCAACACATCTAAAGTTCTGTTTACATTTCTTACTAGCCTGATTTATGGCATTCATGCTGTTATGTAACCACAAAATTTTGCTTACCAAAGTCCACGAAAACTTCAAATGGCCAGTACTGATCACTGCAGATGGTCGGAAGACTTTTGTAGTTACTTGAGAAGCTGGTGAAACGAAGTTGGCAGTTGCAACTTTGAACTTGAAGTGTTACCAACCTGGAGAATTTATGGCACTGCTTACTTCCTGCCCTGCATTCTTTTTCTGGATCCAGATGTCTAGATAACTGTACTGCTGCAAACTATTGGAAACTGAAGTGCTCCAATTCAGGAATAAATCACGTACATAAATGTTAGTTACTGCACTTTTACTGAAGTGTCCTTATACAAGGTGCAGGCACCACTCCCCCTGTGTTCGAAGGCTCGCCATTGAAACGTTTTTTAAAATGAATGATGACAATCTTGTCTTACAAGCCTGACACTGCCGACTGCAGCTTCTGTGTTGGTGCCTAGTAGAAATAAAAGTCAGCATACTGGAACCAACATCTGATTAGCTGCTGATTTAGTGCCTTGTAAAAAGCAAAGTCTGGTTAATGCACATAAACTTTGCACATTATTAACTTTTAAGCAGTATATTATTATTATCTTTCTTGCGCAGAACTAAATAACGTGTCTGTATAATAGACGACATGTATACAGCTTTAATGTCTTCAAGTTTGCTGATCATACATCATGAAAGGTGTTCTCCATTAAGTAGCTCTAACAAAAAAATCAGATTACATCTCACATATATACATTCTTATGAAAGCAGTCTTTTGGGAACTCTCAGAATCATTACTTTGGTATTTTCTGATGTTATACAGTCTGTTTATTAAACTTTTAGGGAGTCTTTCCTGTTTGAGAATGTTTCTTTGTGAAAACAGTACTCCCCGCACTTGCTGTCATGCAGTCTGTTAATAAACTCCTTTGTGTTCTTGTTTCAAGGTGAATTATGTGACAGTTCAGTAAGTTGTTCTTGCCTCCAACTTGATTCCTTCCTTGCACCTGTCTCTCAGGAATTCCTTCTATGTAATCTTTGAAGCTTACATTAAAGTTAAACACACTGAACATTCAGCTTATCCTTATCAGTATTTTTCTCAAGCTGTACTAGACCCTCATGTTACATTTACAGATGAATGCCACTTATTTATTTCATTTTAGCTGAGAACCATTTAACCCATTAATATATGTATGCCAGCAAACAGAAATGTATGCATTTAACTGACTAAATTATGCCTACGTATATTATAACAACAGAAGTGTATATGCATCTAACTAGCAAACCAGTGTACATGCTTTATAAATCTTTAAATATATATATAAGAGTTAGAACATTCTTGCATGCATACTTATGCAGACATTTCATTAGCTTAACAGCATGAGTATCAGTTGTTGACTTCAGCTACAGTTTTGGGCAAATAAGTATCCCCATTGGGGTTATGAAGATTGGGTGAAGATAGGTGAAGGCTGCCAGCCTAGCCAGATAGAATTTTAGAGATAATTCTGTCATCTATAAATATTAATGTAAACCACAGGCTTGTTGTCTTAAATGGTAAAAATAGTGTTACATGTGGAACTGAAAAAATGTAACAACAGTGCACTCTACTGACCAAGTAAAGCATGTTGTGACCCTTTGATGTAAACACGGCTCCAGCCAGTCTAGATGAAGGAATTCTTACTATTGTTTTAAAGTCAGAGTTAATGGCCAGAATTTGCATGCATAAATGTCCTTTATTGCTCTGGTTTCTGCTCAGAGATGAGGAATGTAAATGTAGTTTCTGTTAGCCTGGGAACCCAGGGAAGTGTGAAGAATGATGTAATGTGATCCAGGAATGTGATTTTAAAAACAGAGACAATCCGAGAGCATTAAGCATTTTTGTTTTGACAATCCAACTCATCAGAACTCTGCCTTTGCTCTATATGTAAATTTATCTTAGACTTGTGTTTTCTCTTAGAAATAGCTAGAAATTAGAAAGATTAGACTAAGTGTTTTTCTGTGATGTCAAAACTGTACTACTGAATTATTTTAAATATTTCTCTGAACTCTTGACTGGCACTGTGTAGTAAGAAGTATTGTCTTGTTTTTATTATTTATTATTAAATATTTTAAACCTTTCAACTGTGTCTGTTTTGTGTAGAGATAATTTAAGCTCTTAAGAGTACTTGCATACCTTTGGTAAAATTGTACAAAGCCACTCTAATAGCTTTAGCCCTGGGCTATACTACCAATTGGATAATAATATTGCACAGTAATAATTGGACACCCTTTTAAGGGCCTTTGAGTAGCTGATAAATATAAGTGGGTGGTGGCAGCTGGTACTACCGTATAGTCTGGGAAAAGGGGGCACAGCTGGAGAACCTGTGCCAGCCTTCCCCAGGAGTTTCTGTGTAATTATATAAACTCTTCTCAAAGTGTGTGTGTGTGTGTGTGTGTGTGTGTGTGTGTGTGTGTGTGTGTGTGTGTGTGTGTGTGTGTGTGTCAGCTACTTGGACAGGGACACAAAACACTGGTTGGACAGAGAGGGTGCTGGATGTTTTAGCTTGCCCACTAGGCTGAGATCTGGACCCTATAGCTGTGCCAGTGGGGAGTCTTATTTGGGACCCGGAGAACAAGGGAGCAACCAGCCCAGGACTGACTGTGTTCTCTGGGTGCTCTTAAGGGAAATTGCATTTTACTGTATGTATTTGTTATCCTTTCCTCCTATATGAAACACCCCTCACTGGTGTTAGTGGTGAGGATCGAGCCTCCTTGATTGGTGGGCCAGGGCACGGGTGTCACATATTAATTGTTTGGCAGTGGTGGGATATCCACACCACATATTAATTGGTTGGAAAATACTAATTGGCTTGTGGTGAGGGTAGAGTGAATTCCTGTAGTTTGGGTACAGTGAGCTTTGAAGGTGTTTTGCACTCTAAATCAGCCACACAGTGAATACTCAGAGTTCAGATCACAATTGTTTTATTTCTTTTGTTAGCTTAGTTAGTCAGGGTGAGCAGGCAGCATGTCAGCAGAGGAATATGGAACGTTGACAAGGAGCCAGCTGGTGGAGATGTGCCAGGCTAGGGGACTGGTGCATGGAAACTTGACTAAGGCAGACCTGATTGCAGCCTTGGTTACAGCTGCATCAGACAACAGCAGCCAGGAGGAAAATCAGACTGGCAGTGGAGATATAATACCCTCGGAGAATGGACACCTCAAACTTTCTGCAGAGTACTTAAAAATCCATCTGGAGCTAAAGAGACTTGAGTTGGAGGCCAGGAGTTTGGAGATAGAAGCCAAGGAAAAGGAGCGGCAGAGGAGGCATGAGAGGGAAGTGCTGACTCTTCGCCAGAGACATGGAGGTAATGTGGAAGGGAGTAACTGGACCCCAGAAACACAAAAGGTCAGTAAATCTCTTCCGCAATTTAAAGAGGGGGCTTATTTTGATAGTTTCATGCATATGTTTGAGAGGGTATGCAAACAGTATAGTGTTGACCAAAGGCTCTGGGTATGGTTCCTGACCCCCTTACTCCATGGTAAAGCTGTAACTGTTTTATCAAAAATGTCTGACATTGCATGTTTTGATTATACTGCTGTTAAAAATCACTTGTTAGAATTGTTTAAGCTAACACCTGAAATGTATAGGAAAAAGTTTTGTGTCGCAAGGCAGATGAAAGTGTGTGTGAATATGTTGCTGAACTGAGCACTTATTTCCATAAGTGGGTGAGTAGATGTCAGGTCAGCATTTTTGAAGGGCTGGCAGACCTTTTGGTGAGGGGAACAAGCCCTTAGCATTTTGCCTGAGCACATGAGGATCTGGTTAGCTGATAGACAATGTGCTACTTCAGATGAGTTAGGGAAGAAGGGAGACCTATACCTGGCAAGCAGGGCAGCCCTGCACAGGAAGGGGACCCCCAGTACTGCTCATAGGTCTAAAGGAACTCATGGTGGGCAGCACAGACTGCCCCAACAGAATCTGCCAGTAGCAGGGGAAGCCACTAGTCCAGGTACACGCCCAGGAGCTAGGGATAAATGTTTTGAATGCAACCAGTGGGGCCATGTGGCATACAGGTGTCCATGGAGGCAAGGTGGGGAACAAAAGGTGAGGGAGCCAGTAAGTGGGGAAAGACAAAATGCCAATGGTAGGTTGTCTTGAGACAACAGGGGTACTGTACTACCATCCTGCAGATGATCTGATAGGGAATAATTTGGATGAGGCAGTACCATATCCTTATGCAGTTACACGCAGTCAGGCTAGGAGACAAACATGTTGGTCTGGTAGCTTGGAGAAGACCCAGACAAGCTGCATACTTGCAGCCAGGGCTGGTGAGGTGGTTACTTCATGGAGGGAGCTACCCTGTAGCAGTGAGACTGAAGGTGAGCCACAGATGCTTGGGGGTACTGATGGTCCCTTGGACAGAGTGACTGCAAAGGTAGAGGTGAGTAGTAGTACCCAGGCTGACAGTGAGACACCCTGTCAGAGGACGCCAGACTTCCTGTGGAAGGGGAGCTGGGAAGAGTTACAAGGAGAGAGTTGAGACAGGCTCAGCTCTCAGACCCTACATTGCAAGGCCTGAGGCAGGTAGCTAGGGAGGCACCTGATTCTCAAGGAAAGGGGAAATCTGTATACTGGGACAAAGAGTTACTGTACAGAGAGTGGACCTCTGAGGGAGGACTAGAAGGTGAGAAAGTACAGCAGTTGGTAATGCCTTGAGCCTACCGTCTGGTGCTTCTAGCCATAGCCCATGATATTCCCTTTGCAGGTCGTATGGGCATAAAACGTATAAAGAGGCATATTATGCAGAACTTTTATTTGCCTGGAATTTCCAGAGATGTAACAGGGTACTGCAGGACCTATGAGCAGTACCAAAAGGTAGACAAGGCAGGAGACAAGGTGAGAGCTCCTTTGATGCCTTTGCCTGTATTCGAGGAGCCATTTCAGAGGGTAGCTATGGATATTGTGGGTCCTCTGAGTACCCCAAGTTCCACAGGGAATAAGTATATCCTAGTGGTAGTGGATTATGCTACACGATACCCTGAGGCAGTGGCTTTGTCCTCCATTGATGCAGAGAATGTGGCAAATGCTTTGTTAGAGATTTTCAGCAGGGTAGGTTTCCCAAAAGAAATACTGACTGACAGAGGTGTCAGTTTTATGTCAGACCTGCTGGTTTGTCTGTGGAAGTCCTGTGGGGTGAAGCACATGAAGACCACCCCCTACCATCCCCAGACTAATGGTCTTGTTGAGAGGTTAAACTCTACAATCAAGTCCATGCTATGGGCATTTGCAGATCAGTTTAAGAGGGAGTGGGACAAATATTTGCCCCATCTGTTGTTTGCTTACAGAGAGGTTCCCCAGGAATCCACAGGTTTTTCACCCTTTGAGTTGCTGTATGGGGATAGGGTGAGGGGATCTCTAGATTTAATTTAAGATGAGTGGGAATGTGAGTGTGAGTCTCACAAGAAGTCTGTTGTGGCATACATCCTAAACCTCAGGACAAGGCTCAGGGAACTCATGGCCATGGCCCAGGAGAACCTGGCAGAAGCTCAACAACAGAAAAAGGTGTGGTATGACAGGAATGCTTGATCTAGAGAGTATGCTGTGGGGCAGCAGGTAATGGTTCTCATTCCTGTCAGACACAACAAGTTGCAAGCAGCTTGGGAGGGACCCTACAAGGTGGTAAGAAAGGTAAGTGATGTTAACTACATGGTGGAACTGCTAGGCAGAAGGCAGGGGCACAAACTATACCATGTTAACATGATGAAACCTTACCATGATAGGGAGGTCCTTGTGGTGAGCATTTGCAGTAGATTGCAGGAGGAGTCTGAGTGAGATCTGGGTACTGATCTCCTCAGTGAGGCTCAGGCTGACACCTCAGTGGAAGGGGTAGCAATGTCCCAGCAGATATCTCCTACCCAGGTTCGAGAAATCTGAGCAGTGTTGCAGGAATATGGGTACATGTTCACTGGGAAACCAGAGTGCACCCACCTGGGGCAGCACCATGTGGATACAGGACCCCAAAGGCCTATTAGGCAAGTCCCTTACAGAGTGCCTGAGAGAGTCAAGCAGACTCTGAGGGAGGAGGTACAGGAGATGTTGGAACTAGGAGTTTTTCAAGAGTCCAACAGTCCATGGGCCTCACCAGTGGTGCTGGTGCCAAAGAAGGATGGCAGCACCAGATTCTGTGTAGACTACAGGAAATTAAGTAGTCACACAGAGTCAGATGCTTACCCTATGCCTAGGACAGATGAGGCCCTAGAGCAGCTGGTTGGGGCTAAGTATCTTACAACCATTGATCTTACCAAGGGTTATTGGCAGGTGCCCTTGACTCTCAGTGTTAGAGAGAAGTCAGCCTTTGTGACTCCTTTTGGCTTGTGTGAGTTCACAAATATGCCCTTTGGGATGAAGCATGCCCCAGCAACTTTCCAGAAGCTGGTAGATCATATCCTAGTAGGAGCAGGAGGGTTTGCCCTTGCTTACCTATATGATATTGCCATCTACAGTCATTCCTGGCCAGAGCACCTTCAGCATGTCAGGGAGGTACTGGGCAGACTACAGAGCAGGGTTGACCATCAAGCCAAGAAAATGTCAGGTGAGTATGGCAGAGGTCTCCTACCTAGGACATAGAGTGGGGAGTGGTAAGATAAGGCCAGAACCTACCAAAGTGGAAGACATTCAGGCATGCCCTGCACCTGTTACTGAAAAGCAGGTGAGGGCATTTTTAGGGACAGTAGGGTACTACAGAAAGTTTGTCCCCAGGTATATTACCAGAGCTGCTCCCCTCACAGACCTGACAAGGAAGAACAGGCCAGATAAGGTAGTGTGCACCCCAGCATGCGAGCAAGCATTCCAAAAGCTTAAAGAAGCTTTGGGAGGACCCCCTGTGTTAGCCAGCCCAGATTACAGCAAATAATTTGTTGTGCAGGTGCATGCTTCGAACCATGGGGTGAGGGATGTACTTAGCCAGATTTCTTCAGAGGGGGAAGAGCACCCAGTGGTTTATCTCAGTCATAGGCTCCAACCCCGGGAGGACTACTATGCAGTTGTAGAAAAGGAATGTCTAGCCATAGTATGGGCACTGCAGAAACTTCAGCCTTATCTGTATGGAAGGAAAATCACTGCTATGACAGATAACAACCCCCTAACATGGTTAAACAGAGCCAGCCAGCAAAAATGCCAAGTTGCTAAGATAGAGCCTGGGGTTGCAAGCATATGATATGTCCATGCAGCACCACAGTGTGTTTAGCAATGCCAATGCAGATGGGCTCTCAAGACAGGGAACAGGGTAAGGTATATTCAGATAGACCTAACTCCCTCAAGCAGCATTTCTAAAGGGTCACATGAAAAACTAGCTTGAGTTCTTCAGGGAGGGAGATATGTGAAGATTGGGTGAAGATAGGTAAAGGCTGCCAGCCTAGCCAGATAGAATTTTGGAGCTAATTCTGTCATCTGTAAATATTAATGTAAACTACAGGCTTGTTGTCTTAAATGGTAAAATAGTGTTACATATGGAACTGAAAAAAATGTAACAACAGTGCACTCTACTGACCAAGTAAAGCACGTTGTGAACCTCTGATGTAAACATGGCTCCGACCAGTCTAGATGAAGGAATTCTTGCTATTGTTTTAAGACCAGAGTTAATGGCCAGAATTGACATGCATAAATGTCCTTTATTGCTCTGGTTTCTGCTCAGAGGTGAAGAATGTAAATGTAGTTTCTGTTAGCCTAAAAACCCAGGGAAGTGTGAAGAATGATGTAATGTGAACCAGGGATGTGATTTTAAAAACACAGAGAATCAGAGAGCATTAAGCATTTTTGTCTTGACCATCCAACTCATCAGCACTCTGCCTTTGCTCTATATGTAAGTTTATCTTAGACTTGTGTTTTCTCTTAGAAATAGCTAGAAACTATAACGATTAGACTAAGTGTTCTTCTGTGATGTCAGAACTGTACTACTGAATTATTCTAAGTATTTATCTGTGATCTCTGAACTCTTGACTAGCACTGTGTATTAAGAAGTATTGTCTTGTGTTTTTATTATTTATTATTAAATATTTTTAAACCTTTCAATTGTGTCTGTTTTGTGTAGAGATAATTTAAACTCTTAAGAGTACTTGCATGCCTTTGGTAAAATTGTACAAAGCCACTCTAATAGCTTTAGCCATGGGCTATACTACCAATTGGATAATAATATTGCACAGTAATAATTGGACACCCTTTTAAGGGCCTTTGAATAGCTGATAAATATTAGTGGGTGGTGGCAGCTGGTACTACCATATAGTCTGGGAAAAGGGGGCAGAGCTGGAGAACCTGTGCCAGCCTTCCCCAGGAGTGTCTGTTTGGTTATATAAACTCTTCTCAAAGTGTGTGTGTGTGTGTGTGTGTGTGTGTGTGTGTGTGTGTGTGTGTGTGTGTGTGTGTGTGTGTGTGTGTGTGTGTGTGTGTGTGTGTGTGTGTGTGTGTGTGTGTGTGTGTGTGTGTGTGTGTGTGTGTGTGTGTGTGTGTGTGTGTCAGCTGCTTGGGCAGGGACACGAAGCACTGGTTGGACAGAGAGGGTGCTGGAGGTTTTAGCTTGCCCACTAGGCTGAGATCTGGACCCTATAGCTGTGTCAGTGGGGAGTCTTATTGGGGACCTGGAGAGCAAGGGAGCGACCAGCCCCGGACTGACTGTGATCTCTGTGTGCTTTAAAGGGAAATTGTACTTTACTGTATGTATTTGATGTAATGGGATCCTATCTCGCCTACATTCATGACAGATGGGTTCGGAGCCGATCCATCGGCTCCGACTCGGCAACTAATACACTAGCACGAAGTCTCTCATTGGCTGGGCTACTCCCTATCCCAGGATGCACTACACCTGCTTCCCCAGATCTCGTTTGCCGCTTTACAAGCTGGACGTGGTCTCGACTTGGCTGGAGCTAAGTGGTTCTCTTTTACCTTTATTGGTCCTTGACCTTGGGGTTTTTGTCATATATTAACCAAACAGCTGTTTTAACAGCTATTCCTTATACTGTTTGTGACTTTTGAGTGCTTGAGTGTGTTCTGGTACTTAAATTTTTTTCAGTCGGGCAAGGCCCGTTTAAGTTAGAGGGCCTTTGCCCTACCGTTGTGCACTATTTAATTTTAGTTTCCCTTTGTGGTTAATTGTGTTTTGGGCCAAGCCCGTTTAAATTAGAGGGCTTTGGGCCGTTGGACTTGTTTTATCTGTTGTTTGTGAGGTAAATTTTTTCCTAAGTGCTCGCGCCAGTGTGTCTCACGCTTTCAGTTGGCGCTTTTTTGTTATAGTGCTTACTTTTGTGGTAAAGTCATACTTGTTGTAGGACCTGTACTATGTCTAAAGAACAAAAGTCGGGTTTTAAAAAATGCACTCGGTGCAGTTATAAAATGTCCATAACAGACAGTCATTCAATCTGTGTCTATTGTTTGGGGCCGAAACATCTACAAGAGACTTGTAGCGTATGTCATGCTTTTTCTGCTAGAGTTCTTCAAGAACGTAAGAACAAGCTTATATTGAAAGGGCTTATCAAACCTTCTTTTGAGGAAGCCTTAAATCCTCCTGTTGCTTCCAAAAAGAAAAGATCGTCAGCACCGACAAGTCCGTCGGAGCCGACTTCTAAAAAGACAAAATTGACCTCTTCTTCCTCGGCTCCACTGACTTCGGGGCCGAGGGTCGAAGGGTCTGCCTCGATACCTCCTACTTCGGCTCCATTGCCTTCAGAGCCGCAAGTTGGAGTATCGAGAGGTGAATCACCTCCATCGGTTCCAATGGCTTCGGAGCCGGTGGAAGTGTGCAGCTCAGACTCTTCCCCCTCGGCTCCGAAGAAGGCTCCTTCGGTGCCGATGGTGGTCCATGATGTGGTGGAGTCGGCGCCGATAGTTTTGGAGCCGTATCGGAGCCGGTCCCCTTCTTTCTCGGAGCCGAGAAGAAAATCTTCTCGAGTGTCTACCTCCTCTAAATCCTCGAGACTGTCAGATTCGGACCTGGATAGGATTTTACAGAGGCTTTTCCAGTCTCCAGTGTTTACTAAAATGGTCTCGGCTCCAGCACAGTTTGCTTCAGAGCCGATCCCCCCTCCAACACACTTGATTCCTCCTCCAACCTCTTCGGAGCCGTTGGAGCCGGTGGTGGTGGAGCAATGTGGAGCCATACGGTCAGAGCAGAGACCCCTTACAGGCCTTTCGGCTCCGACTATGCTTCCTACCCTGTCCTCCGGTTCAGAGTTTGGTACTGCGACCTCTTCAGCCGGGCCCGAGGGGAATACTTTGGGATTAGGTGCTTCGGTGCCTAGTCTTCCTCTCAGAGCATCGGCTGCTGGAATTCCCAGTGCCATCGTGGCCTCTAGACCAGTGACCTCCTTGGATTCTGGAGGTCCGGCCTTTGAGGCCATGAGGAGCGCGCTGGCCATGCCTTTGTGCCTTTGCCGGTTCAACAAGTTTCTACCTCACCGTCCCTAGATTTGGAGACTGGTGCCTCTGTTGTGTTGCAGCCCCCCGGCAGCGGGGCCCCAGGGCCTGAGGATACCCCCATCGGTTCTTCGGTGGTCCGTCCGAAACTGCTTCGGACGAACCCCCACGGAAGAAATTGTGGAAGAGGAAGCACGTAGACTCCCAAGATGAGTCTATTACATCGGATACTGACCTCGATGATGCAGAAGGGTCCCCCAAATCATCTTCGGATGATATCTCCTTCTCAGATATCTTGGAGATTCTGAGACAGAGAGGTGACTGGCAAGCCAAAACCCCTTCAGCTGAGGAGTCAGTCTTCCTCAAGGCCTTTGGGGCCCAGCCTTCCGCCTCCTGGGTGTCTCCGCCTCGATGAACTCCTTGATTTGGTTTCTCGAAGGGTGTGGGAACACCCTGATTCTGTGGAACCGGTGCCTGCGAGGCCCAATAAATTTTTGTCAGCCCCCCCCCCAGAAGGAATTTCTCACTAAGGGTGTGCCTGTAGATGCTTTGGTGGTGGCTTCTGCCACACAGCAGGACGTGGCAGAGGCTTCGACGTCTATTCATCCTCCTAATAAGGATTCTAGGAGTATGGATAGGTACGGGAAGCATACCCTGTCCTCAGCGGCCTTTACCTTACGGTCGCTGAACTATTTATGTCATTTTACGAGGCTCCAAAGGGATCTTCTCAAAGAGCTAAATGACTCTATTGTTGGTAATCTACCTGAGGCGCTGGCCCCGACTGTTGGCGCACAGATGACTACCCTTTTTTCTATCGTTAACTCGTCCATGAGGCTCATTTCGTATGCGGCCGAAGGGGCGAGTAGAGCAGCGGGAACAGGCGTTGCCCTCAGGAGACAAGCCTGGTTACGCTTGTGTTCGTTCACGGAGGCCTTCAAGTCTTCCTTCGCCGACGCCCGCTTTGATGGGTCATCTTTGTTTGGACCCAAGGTGAAGGACACACTAACTCGGTGCGAGCAGGAGGGCAAGACTTTGACTGCGGTTGGGGGCCGTTTTTCCGCTCCTTCCAGGCCTTATCCCAAGGCTGGGAGAGGAGGGAAAATGTGGTTTAAAAATCCCAAAAGTCTTTCTCTACTCCACCCAGTGATTCCCTCCAGAGGCAGGGGGAATTTGGAAGACGCCGCCCCAGAGGTGGCAGAGGCCCCCGTAACTCTGGAGACCGCGATTCCTTTCGTGGTTCTTCATACAACCAGCGTTCCTGAGTTGTTGCCCGACTGTGCAACTCCGGAGCCAGTCGGGGGTCGCTTTGCGGCGCACCCACAAGCTTGGGAATCCATAACAAGCGATCGGTGGGTGCTTCGCATCATTACCAGAGGATATATCATACCCTTCAACAAACCCCCCCTTTCTTTAAGGGAAATCCCGGATGTGCCACCCAGTCAGCGGGATCAGGCAGCATTAGAGATTTCAAAGCTGCTAGAAAAAAGAGCCATCCAGCCTGTCCCCATCGACCAGATCGGATCAGGAACTTACTCAAAGTTATTTTTGGTACCAAAAAAGACAGGGGACTTCAGGCCCATTTTGGACCTCAGTTCATTGAATCGTTTCGCAAAGAAGTCCAAATTCCGAATGGTCACTCTTCAATCTATTCTCCCTTTGCTGGAAAAGAATGCATGGATGTGCTCCATAGATCTCCAGGACGCTTACTATCACATTCCCATAGCTCAAGAGTCCAGGAGACATTTACGCTTCCGCCTCGGAGCCAGTCATTTTCAATTCCGAGCCCTGCCCTTTGGTCTCACCACAGCCCCCAGGGTGTTCACCAAATGTCTGGCAGTGGTAACTGCTCACCTGAGAAGTCTGGGATTCCAGGTGTTTCCTTATCTAGACGACTGGCTCCTTACTGCCACCTCCGAGCATCTACTACTCCAAGCGGCCAGAGCCACGCTCACCTTGGGCCGCTTCTTGGGGATCACGTTCAATTTGCAAAAATCTGGGCTACAGCCATCTCAGCGTATTACTTTCATAGGCGCAGACTTAGACACAAAAGAATGCGCCTATTTACCGGCAGCAAGAATTCAGGTCCTACAAGATCAAGTCAAATCCTGTCTCTCCCTACAAAGAGCCCCGGCCCATCGGATCCTACAACTGTTGGGCTCGATGGCGTCGACCATACTTTTAGTTCCCTTGGCCAGACTTCACATGCGAATTTTACAATGGCTACTGTCGGTTCAATGGTCCTATCAGGAACTTCCCTTGAACCACTTTATCATAATCACGGAAAGTTGCCGTCGAGATCTACATTGGTGGCTTCTCCAATCAAATCTTGACCAGGGGCGACCCTTTATACCTCAACGTCCCATTGCCACTGTGACTACGGACGCCTCCCAGGTAGGGTGGGGGGGTCATTACCTGGACAGGTCGGTCCAAGGCACATGGCAGATCCAGGAAACGATTTGCATATCAATGTCCTGGAGATGAGAGCGGTACTATTGGTACTCCAAGCTCTCCATCACGCTCTCCCACAGGGCCCGACATTATCCTATCCGACAACATGTCGGTGGTGTGGTACATAAACAAGCAAGGTGGAACCAGGTCTTATCCACTATGCAGAGAAGCCATGAGACTTTGGCACTGGGCGGTAGCTACCAACCGCTTTCTAATGGCAACGCACATACCGGGGAAGTCCAATGTGATTGCGGACAGATTAAGCAGGACCATTCTTTTACCCCACGAGTGGTCCCTCAAACAGAGCATAGCTGCGAAGATCTTCGACAGATGGGGTCTTCCTTGCTGCAACCTGTTTGCCAGCCCTCACAATACGAAATGCAGAGAGTTCTTCACACTGTTTCCTTCTCAGGGACAGATTCCCAGGGACGCTCTGACTCACATTTGGCCCCCCGGTCTTCTCTACGCCTTCCTCCGCTCCCTCCTACCGAGGCTGATACAGAAGCACATTTACTTGGAGCGCGAGTTGACTTTGATTGCCCGCACTGGCCTCGTCAAGTTTGGTTTCCTTCCTACAGAGGCATGCGATAGAAGGTCCATGGTTTCTGGATCCGTGCCAGACCTGTTGACTCATCAGTCAGGATGGCGCCATCCGCCTCTCAGTTCCTTGAAGTTGGCAGCATGGTTACTCCACTTCCATCCTTAGTCCGAGACAATGCTCTTTCGCCGGACGTGGTTCACATACTGTCTTCTTCTCATAAACCTTCCACCATCAAACTTTATTCCAGTAAATGGAAAAGGTTTGCCTTCTGGGCTCAAGAACGGGTATAGATCCTCTCACTGCACCAGTATCGGAGGTTCTGAATTTTCTGGCCTCCCTTTTCAGTCGGGCTCTTCAGTTTCTACCATTAAGGTTCAGTTAGCAGCGATCTCTAATTTTCATGCTTCTTTGAACCTTCATTGATGTCTCACAAACTTTGTAAGGCTTTCCTTAAAGGGGCTTGGCTCCTTAGGCCTCCTTTATCTCAGCCTGTCCCCCTTGGGATTTGAATATGGTTCTTGCTGCCCTAACTGCCCGTCCTTTCGAACCAGCTGCTACTTGTGATTTAAAATTTCTGTCTTGGAAAACGGCCTTTTAGTAGCCATAACATCTGCTAGGCGAGTTTCAGAACTTCAAGCTCTTTGTTCTGATCCTCCCTATTTGATTTTTCACAAGCATAGAGTTTCATTGAAATTAAACCCTGCATTCATACCAAAAGTGGCCTCCTCTTTCTGTATGCAACAAACTATAGAACTCCCTGTCTTTTTCCCAGAATTCTCTAATAACGCAGAATATACTTTGCATCAATTGGACGTACATAGACAACTGCGTTTTTATTTGAATAGAACCGCTCAAACGCGGAAATCAAATCAATTGTTTGTTTCCTTTGCAGTGAACAAATTGGGTCAACCAGTAACAAAAGCCTCCATATCTAAATGGATTAAAGATTGTATCATTTTTATTTATTCACAGGCTAATAAAGACCTTCCCTTTCCAGTCAAGGCTCATTCTACCAGGGCAATGGCTACTTCCGTAGCTTTTCACCTCAATTTATCAATAGATGATATTTGTGCTGCGGCAACCTGGACTTCTCCGCACACTTTTATTTCTCATTACAAGTTGGATGTGGTTTCTCGAGGCAGAGCTTCCTTTGGTTCCACAGTTCTCAGGAGCGTGTTCCAATGAGCCACCCGGGATGTAGGTGCTAGGGACGCTGTCCCATCTGTCATGAATGTAGGCGAGATAGGATCCCATTACATCTTTTAGTTATGTACTTACCATAACTTCGGATGTATGGGATCCATCTCGCCTACATTCATAAGTACCCACCCTCCTTCCCCCTTCCATTTGGATT
This sequence comes from Protopterus annectens, assembly GCF_019279795.1. Lineage (NCBI taxonomy): Eukaryota > Metazoa > Chordata > Ceratodontiformes > Protopteridae > Protopterus > Protopterus annectens. The sequence goes on along the minus strand of NC_056725.1, from coordinate 98,932,950 downwards.
TAGAGGAGCTGTAGTCACTTTTTTCTTGGCGTTCTTTCTTGAAGAACTTTAGTTGGTTATAGTGACTATTGGTTTTTTCTGTGTTTGCATGGGTGTATGAAAGCGAACAAACAAGATCTGGGGAAGCAGGTGTAGTGCATCCTGGGATAGGGAGTAGCCCAGCCAATGAGAGACTTCGTGCTAGTGTATTAGTTGCCGAGTCGGAGCCGATGGATCGGCTCCGAACCCATCTGTCATGAATGTAGGCGAGATGGATCCCATACATCCGAAGTTATGGTAAGTACATAACTAAAAGTTATCCTTTCCTCCTATATGAGACACCCCTCACTGGTGTTAGTGATGAGGATTGAGGCTCCTTGATTGCTGGGCCAAGGCATGGACGTCACAGGGGTACCTTCCTTTTTCTGTGTAAAAGCTATCTGAAAAGTCTCTTATGTCTGTCAGAAAGGGCATATGTTCTTGTGGTGGACAAATTCCTTATAAAGATTTAAATTCTTCTGGTGTATTTTATCTAGGTGAGCAGTACAATATCAGGTCCTGCCAGATCTGTTCTGTCTTTTTTTTCCTTAAAGTTTAAGGAGTAGACTAATTTCCTTGAGTATTTTCCTTGAAAAGAAGCATCTTAGTTATTTGATGTGTGATACAATGGCATCATATTCCCTGTCAAGAGACATCTCCCTTGTCAGCAGAAAAAGAAGAAAAAGATATCTGGAGTGTTTTTTGAGGAAACTCAGTGTCCATCTCTTTCTGACGTCTGGGACAGGTGACTTTACTGTGGCTCTTTTGCAGCCCTTGGTCCATCAATCCAACTCTCTTAGTCCCCCTGTTGAGTCCACTTTGGATTCCACTAAACCAGGGAACATATGCATCCATTTAGACTATATCAGGCAGACATTGCCGGGAAGAAAGAACCACATATTATACTGTCAGAGGGCAAGGGAGGCATACAGTCGGTCTTGGGGAGTGAAGGGGAACATCTCCAGGTCTCTTATGGAGGTCCAGCCTGTGGATTGCTCTCCCAAAATTGTAATGCTCAAGACCCTTAAAAAGTGCACACAAAAAATAAGGATCTGCCTCCTCCTCCTACTCTTTCTGTGCAAAAGAAGAATTGGCATAATTTTGCACATGGTTTATTTAAAGCTATTCAGTCCCCTCAGCTTTCTCTTTCAGCTTCTGCTCTTGTAGTAAGAAAGAACATGTCTTTTTTCCCCTGAAGAGAAAGATTTCATCATATTGATCACTGCTGCATTAGCCTTAGCTATATGGGTAATATTCTGCTAAGGATTTAACAGGTGGCCAGCTTCCAAAGTTTCAGGGCAGTCAAAATGTGAAACAAAACACCTCACCAAAGTTCTGCTGAACGCCAAGTAAACAAGTATGAAGAAGAAAAAAAGTGTTCTGCAAAGTTTCAGGGCACCTGTCATGCACCCAAACTGTCAGGCAGTTCGAGTTGAGCTGACTAAAAGACAAGTTTGGGTGCCAAGCCCTTCAGAGCTTTACTAACATTGAAGAGTATGCTCCTCTAAGGCTTTCAAGGATCAAAGGTCAGCTTGGTGTGGTTCTTTGCTGGACAGATAAGTTCCCTTTGGAAAAAACTTCCACTTTCTAAATATTGTTTGCGTTTTATCATTTTCCTCTTTAGGAAGTTATTTTAAAGCTACGGGTTTTGTTTTTTAACGGACTGACATCAGACTGTATCATACTTTTAAATGGGAGCACTCTTTTTCCTGTCAGTTTAAAAGTTGTGCAAAGTAACTGAAATCCATTTTTTCTGTAGACAGATTGCATTTATTTCACTTTTTGGAGACTGGCAACGTCTTTTAAAGTGTCTTTTATTGTGTTTTTCTGTGAAATAGTGACTTTTAAAGACTTGTAGTTTTTACCGGCGTTTGCTACTTGCATTTCATATGAAAGAGGCACTATTTTTGGGTTGACAATGGAAGTTGGAACAATCTGTCTGTCTCACAGTCGGTTCTTCTTCCAGCTGCAAAATGAAAAAGTTAAGCAAACAGCCTTTTACACCACAGCAGGCTAGTTAATTGCCTTGGTCTCAGGTGGGTGGATCTGCTGTAGCCATTCGTTGTACCTCAGACTGCTCATATTTTATCCTGGATCCCTCTGGTGTAGGACCTACAGATACTATGGAGAGGGAGTTAGCCATACCCTTCACAGCTGTTGGGGTCCCCTCAATGGGCAAGTTTGTTTTGACTAATTGTGAAATTATGATGAATGTTTACACTGTGTGTATGACTGTCGATACTTCTTCCAGGGCTGTGGCTATCGGTGCTGTTTGGAGGACGTTTACATGGCTGCATTCTCAGAACCTCCTAGATGATGTTAAAATGGAATTTTAAAATTCCCCTTTGGATAGGGATTCAGTTTTTGGACCCTCTGCTGCAGAGGTGATCAGAAAGTGCAATGAATGAGTAAGATGATCCAGGGAATCTGTAAGATTTTTCAGCCCTCCTTTCAGAATTTTCTAAGGGATTCTGTAACTCCTCACCTGAGAATAAACAAATAAAGGTAAGCAAATATTTAAGAAGCAATATCAATAGGGAGGGGGTTCTAAAAAGAAGCCTAAAATCAAGGACTTCCAACAAGTCTGAATCTGAATGACTATTCAAGAGACCTTGTTACCCCCTCCCACCCTGGCCACTTCTTTTCTTCCAGAAAGTCTGAATTTCCATTTTTCTCTTTGGCAACAGATAATTTCAAACAAATGGGTTCTGAAGATCATTCATCAAGGTGACAGATGACAGTGGAAGGAAATTCTTCCTTTCCAGGGGGTCATTTCTCATCCTCCAGATCAGACTCTTTTGTTTCCTCCAGTTCTTCATCACTTGCTGTTCCAAGGAGTGATAGAAGCATTTCCTCCTTGCCAGGTGGGTAGGAGTTTTTATTCAAGAATGTTCTTAGTGCCAGAGAAAGAAAGAAAATTCTTGGAAAGGAGGTCTGGATCTTGCCTTCATAAACCAATTTGTGATAGTGCTCAAATTCAAATGATGTCACTTCCCAACCTGTTACCTCTTTTTCCTCTTTCAGGTTTCCTGGTAACACTCGACAAAAAGATGATTATCATCACATCCCTATTCATCCAGGCTTCAGATGCTTCTTAAGGTTTTGTGTGTACAGATCACACTATGAGTTCTGTAAACTATCCACTGCACTAAGAATGTTCACAAAGTGTTGCTGTCCAGTTGTAGCTCATTGCAGGCTACAGGGTACCCACATATTTTCCCATATTTAGATGACTTGCTTATCGTTGCAGAGCCTATTTCAAAGTATCAGGAATCTTACTTTTGGGTGAGAAATCTCTTACACAAGCTGAGATTCCAAATGAGCAATCAAAAGTCTTTCTTCATTCCTTCACACAGGATTGTGTTCCTGGGATGTCAGCTAAAACCTCACTTCAAAGATATTTTCTTTCACAGATAAAGTAGATCTAGATCTTGATCTATTTCCAAGGTTTTCCACTCAAATTTCGGTCTCTGAGGGGGAATACCTCAGGATTTTCCATGTCATGGCTTCTATGTTTCTCATGATACCTTTGGCAAGACTCCATATGAGAAATACAGTAGTATCTGAAGTCTCTTTGGTCCTAGCACCAACACCCTTTATCTTTTAAAATCTCAGTGCTGGGGTTTGTCAGAAGACAAATTATTTGGTGGAGACAACAGATATCTTTAAATCCAGGTCTCCCCTTCTCTCTACCTGTTCAAAAGCAGTTGCTTGGGAAGCAGTTTTGCTTTTTTCTGGTCTTCCTGAAAAGGTAGAGAATGTAGGTGATAACAGATTTGGTAGGGCTTGTATTCTTACCTACACTTTGGATTTCTTTGATATAAAACAAATCATTAAAAAACTATGGTGCATTTTCAGCCTAGACAATGAAGCTTCGTGTAAGGTTGGTACACAACCCCTTATTGTTTACAAAAGGGATACATCCTTGAAGGAACTAATTGAGTGGACAAAAATGGAAATTTTGGACACAGCTGGTAATAACAAATGTGGTAGATGTGGTCAGTGTCCTTATATCATGGAAGGATCTAAACTAGTAGGTAAAGGTTTTGGGACCATTTGGCTTAAGAAAAAATATTATTGTTTTTCTAAAGGTGCGGTGTATCTTGCAGTCTGTGATCCCTGTGACAGTTTCTACACTTACTACAAAAACTACTACAAAGAATCTACCAACATCTTTATGATATAAGACAGAAAATGAGGACAATGCCCTCTATAAACATATTAAGAAGTTTCCCACTAATTCATTAAAATTTGGACCTGGGTTCTAGAGGGGGACCTTCAGATGTATATTTTGAGTTTCTTGAACTCAAATGACAGATCAGAACAAACACTTGTATTGCACTTGACCTTAATGATATATTGTCCCTTGGCTCTTTGTTAAGGTTAAAATCAATGTATTTTATTTAACAATATTTATCAGTGGTTGACCTATGTAAATGTCACTACTTTTATTTGATTTGATGGTCTTTTATTCATATAATATTTTTTCAGGAACATTGTACTTATGAACACTGGGTGTTTTGACCTTGTAGTGTGAATAGGTTTCCACAAATGTTTGTGTTAGGGGAAATGCTGTCAAGTCATGTGGGGTTTATTCAACCTATGAAATGCTGAATGTGTTTTTAAAAAGGAAATGTTATTGATTTATCTGTTATTCTGAAGAAGTCTTTTGACAAAAGCGCACTCAATAAATCTCTTATTAATTTTATTAAGTACGTAGTGTGCGGTTCTGTTGTTGCCTTTCTGTGCATATTTTCCTAGTTTCGTTGCTTGGATTTGGTGTTTTTTGCATCAGGAAGATTCTGAGGATCATCCATCAAGGTTTCAGCTGACAGTGGGAGGAAATCTCCCTTTCCAGGGAGTAATATCTCACCCACCAGAACAGGCACATGAAGTGATAGAGCCAGTTCCCCCCTTCTGAAGTTGGGAAAGAATTTTTTTTCAAGGATATTTTAGTACCAAGAAAAAAAATGCTTGGAAACAATCTCTGGATGTTTCTTTCCAAAACCTGTTTATGAGTTTGCCCAAGTTCAAAATGCTGTACTTCACAACCTGTTACCTTTTTTCCTTATATCAGTTTCCTTGTAACACTAGATTTAAAAGATGCTTATCATCGCATCCATATTCGTCGAGGCTTCAGGTGTTTCTTAAGGTTTTGTGTGTCTGCCTTACTCTTTGGACTATTCACTGCACCAAGACTGGTGGTTATAACTCATTGCAGACTACAGTGTATCAGCATTTTTCCATATTTATATGACTTGCATATCTTTTCAGAGTCTTTTTCAAAGTATCAGGAATCTTTCAGTTAAGTGAGAGATCTCTTAGAGAAGCTCGGGTTCCAAGAGAGTATTCAGAAGTCTTTTTGACTTCTTCACACAGGGTTGTGTTCCTGGTATGTCAGCTAGACATCTCATTTCAAAGAGCTTTTCTTCCACGGAAAAAATAGATCTATATCTAGATCTGTTTCTAAGGTTTTCCACTCATCCTTCAGTCTCTTTGAGGGAATACCTCAGGATTTAGGGTATCATGGCATCTATGAATCTCGTGATACCCCTGGCAGGACTCCACATGAGAAAAATACAGTGGTATCTGAAGCCTCTTTGGTCCCAGTGCTAACATCCCTTGTATTTTTGAACCCAATGCTGGGGTCTGTCTGAACAGAAATCACTTGGAGGAAATGGTAAATTTCCCTATATCCAGGTCTTCCCTTCTGTTCCTCCCTTCACCCCAAAGCAGAAAGGCACCACACGTGCCTCAGACTTTGCTTGGAGAACAGTTTGAGTAGGAGTAAAAGTGCAAGGTTTGTGAGGCAGCAAGGATAGATCCAAGCATACAAATATAAAAAAGATGTTTATCCTGATCAAGGCACTCAGCTCTCTGAACCATTTTTGGTCCCCTGGAACTCTTCAAGCTGTTACGCAATACCACAGGCATGTGGTAAATTAACAAGCAAGGGGAACCAGATCTTACCCCCTTTGCAGACAATCTGTGTTAGCTTGGCATATAACTTCATGTCACAGTCACACTCGTAAGGTATGCTACATTCTGGCAGAGCAAAATTATTTGGCAGACAAGCTGAGAAGGAAAAGTGCAGACTCACAGGAATGGAAACCAGATCAGGGGCTCTTCCAAGATTTGATCCAACTGTGAGGAGTTCCTCAAGTAGACATATTTGTCTCCTATCTGAATACTTAGCTGACAAGATGCTGCTCCAGGACTCCATGCAAAAAGATCTTGAAGACAGATGGCTTTACCTTTCCTTGGACAGGAATATTCCTGCATGTTTTTGCACCATTTCCACTGATACACTGGGTACTTGTGAAGACTCGGAGAGAATCCCTCAAGATCTTTGTGGTGACTCCCTTCTGGCCCAGGCAACACTGGTTATTTTCTGTTTTGGAAATGTCTATAGGCAATTATCACAAGCTTTCTCAAAGAAAGGATCGGTTCACAGAAGATCAGGGGTGTTTGATACTCCCTGACCCCATTCAGCACCAGTTGACAGGATCTTAATTCTCTTTAGGCACCTGTTTAATAAGGATGTGCAGCAGGTACTAATGGAGGCAAGACAGCCTGCTACTACAAAATCAAATACCTCTACAGGATCTCTAGTTATTTTTACTGTTATAGGCTCCCTAGGTTTGGTGAAAATGCTTTATATTTTTTGTTAGCTAAGTCATTTTGCCAAAGGTTTTTGTGCTCCGTATTTGTTATAAAAAAAATAGTTGCTTAACAGTATTCTTTCTAAACTCGTGCATATTAGCCAAATAGTCTCTCATTTTTTTTCTTTAACACTATGCAGTTGTGCCTCTTCTTGTTATATGCGATTACCATTATTCTGCAATACTTTTAACTTTGTCAGCCACTCTAAATAATCCCTGTTACGTCTTATAGATTTATAGATAAGTACTAGGCTATCTGCCCGTGTGGGCCATTCTAAGCCTAGTCGATACCCCTCTTTGTGTTTGAAATAACCTATCCCATTTGGTTATAGCTTGGCCTTACCCATCATATGGTTGATAATTATATATTACACCCTAATGAGAATAACCGGGATCATACCATAGTTAATTTGAGGGGACCCTTGCATGGGATAAAACATTTAGGAGCTGCCTTTGTCCATTAGTATTACAGGAGGCAGTCCTGGGGTAAATTTTCTGTTTCCCATCCATAGATCTAAGTTGCACTTGAAAATAGTTGTGAATGCCTTGTATGCTAGACACAGGTCTCCTCTTAGCAGTCTGTAGGATACTGAGTATAGTGACTGGGCTTTGAGTCAAATATAACATGTTATTTAGGGCTTGTATCCTTTTATTAAGGTATCTGTTAACTATATCTCTTTCTCTTTTATTTTTACCATGTTTTAAACTCCATTTTCATTTTGTATCACTCACTACCTATCACTTCTGAAGAAATTTCTATCTTCCGTAATAACTCTTGAATAATTTCCACTACCCACAGTTTAAATTCCTCTCTTTTTAACAGGTATGTGGGAAAGCACAGTTGGCTCATTTTTACCTCATTACCCTGAATATCTGACATTGTCTTTTCATTCTTCCTGAACAGATGAGTTCAGACCCGACTCTCAGATCTGACAAAGCCACATACTCTAGACTTTGGATCCAACTCTTGAGCTTCTCCTTCTGCCCATAATGCCCTTGTCCATTCCCAGTACCTCATTTACCACCATTGTGCTCAGATGCAGGTTTCTTCTCTTGAATGAGAAATTGGTGAAAATTTGTAAGTCCTTATTATATTTACTTAAACTTTTTATCTGTTCCTTTTCTATCCTCCCTCTTAGTTAGGCTTTTCTACTATTTATATAGTATTCCTAACATTACCATAGTTGGTATTTCTCATTAACATAGGGTATTTTTCTTGAATTCTCTTTTCTTTCTTGTACTTTTCTGATTAAAAAAGATTTATTTTCTTCTAATTTGTTAATGCACTGTTGACAGTTCTTTCATGGCCAAAAAACAACAGGGTTCAAGAAATGCACTTCTTGTGGGCATAAAATTCCAAACTCGGATGCCCACAAAGATTGTGTTTTTTGTCTTAGAGCTGCCCATTTGGCTACCGACAATAGTTTCTGTTCTGCGTTTAATCCAAGGGTTCTGGCTGACTGACACAGTTAGTTAATTTTGAAAGGCCTAGTTCCTCCTGCTGCAACTTCTTCTTCTGGGGCTCAAACCCCTGCCAAGTCTTCTCCATTGGAGCACAGAAAATGCTCCGTACCGAAGTCCCCTAGGACTTCATCTGAGTCACTAATTAAGATCCAAAAATCCTCGTATCCAAAGTCGTCAGAGCCAAAGGCTCGATCTTTCGATCCGAAACTGTTGGATCCTAAACCTTTGGACCCAGTCATTACATCTGCTAGTCCTATGGTGCCTGTCTCAGATCCCAGCCCCTGGGATCCGAAGCCTGGCTTCTCTCAGAGAGTTTGCACACCGGAGTTTATCCTGGATCCAATTTCTCCTACTCTGCATTCTCCTTTTTTACAGACTCCTAAGAAACATTCCAGGCCACAATCCACCACATCCTCCAGGTCCTCCAGAAGTTTGTGGATAGGATGACATAAAAAATTCTCAGAGGTTAGATCCAGATGGGGGTCATACTGGCTCTGTCGCCTGTTGGATCCATGAGCCTTCCATCCGCATCTTGTACTATTCTGACTCATTTTCTGATCCAGCCCATTGTTTCATAGCCCCAAATTCTGACAGCTCTGAGAGGTCCCAAGTAAGATGCAAAGATGATTTCTTCTTCTACTCTGAAGGCGTCCCTGACTAGTTCCAATCCTATACCTTTGGATTGGAACAGGTCCCAGAACCGTATTGTTTGCATCGGATCCATGAAGCCAGGGTCAACTCTGATGTTATCAGATCTGTCCCTGTCTCTAGGAGCCTCAGAGCTGGACAGTTCAGGTCTGGTTCCATTCTTGAGATGCAGATCTAATAGGAGTCGTGATCTACCTGCACTGGAAGTCTCGGCTGCAGTGCGGTCAGTCGCAGCTTCTCTGGGTCTGTCTGCCTTCAAGGTAGTAGAAAAGGCTTTTTACTCTTTCCAGAGAACCGGCTTTTTATTCCTTGGATGCAGTCCCTATTCCCTCTTCGGTTTTAAGCTCTGTGTCGATCAGGCCTACTCCACAGAGACAGCCAGATAAAACTAGCTTCCAAGCAGATCCTATAGAAGACCTCTTGTGAACATCCCCAGAGGAAATCCTTTGGAAGAGAACATGCAAGAGGAGGCACATAGATTTTCTGCTGGAATATCTCACAGAGGATACTGATTTTGATGAAGGAGAAGGGTCCCCTAGATCACCACCAGATGATATCTCCTTTGGAGACATACTAGAAATCCTCGGACAGAAGGGTGGTTGGTCTTCTGAAAACCCCTCCCCAAAAGAATCAGTGTGTTTGGAAGCTTTTGGTTCTGGACCATCTACATCTTGGGTTACCCCCGGTGGATGAACTCATTGATTTAGTTTCCTGCCAGAGCATGAAAGGAGCCAAATACTATTAAACCCATTCCAAAAAGACCTCACAAATTGTTAGCTTCTCCCAAGTAGAGACCCCACTGAAGCAAAGGAAACCCAGTAGATACTATGGTGTCGGTGGCAGCCACTAAGAAAGAGCTAGCAAAACTGAGCTGTTCTGTCCATCCACTAAACAGAGAGTCTAGGGACTGGATAGCTTTGGAGCTGGGTCTTTGCCTCAGTGACCTTCTCCGTGAGGTCTCTTAATTACCTGACACATTTCACAAGATTACTGAGAAATTTGATCAATGAGCTATCAAATTCTCTCTCAGATTCCATGTCTGCAGAGGATTTCAAAGGAACATCTTCTCAACTGGTCACTCTGTTGTCAATTTCCAATACTTCCATGAGGTTAATCTCTCACACAGCTGAAGGCACCTCAAGAGCTGCTGGTTCAGGCATTGCCATACTTTGCAGAGCTTTTTAAGATGTCCTTCATCAACACCTCATTTGATGGTACATCCTTATTTGGTCCATCAGTTAAATAGATGCTTACCTATAGCGAACACGAAGGAGAGACTGTGTCTGCTGTGGGAATCAAGTTTTCTAACTCTCAATGAAACTTTTACAGGAATCAAAGAGGCAGTGAGAAAATGTGGTTCCAGAAATCTCAAAGACCTTTCCAAGATTCATTCAGGGACAACTTCTCCAGAGGCAGAGGAGGAAGCTCCAATGATAGACGTCATCCTAGAGGCAGAGGAGGTCTGCAAAATCAGGGTTTCCGTGATTCCTTTCTGGAAAACCCTTCCAACACTCCTGAAGTGCTGCCCAACTATCCACCTCTGGAGGCCATCAGAAGACGAGTATCTTTGCACCCAGATGCATGGGCAAATACAACAGAAGATTCCTGGGTGCTAAGAATAATTTCCAGAGGTTATTCCATTCAATTTTTCCAACCTCCTGTTTGCAGAAGGAAAAACATCTTTCTGACATTCCACCCAGTAAGAGGAAAGCAGCAGTACAAGAAATTCAAAAGCTGTTAGACAAAAGAGTCATCCAATAGGTCCCACCAGATCAACTAGGATTCTGAACTTACTCATGTTTCTTTTTAGTGCTCAAAAAGACAGGGGACCTCTGACTTATTTTGGATCTGAGCAAATTGAATCAGTACATAAGGAAGTCAAGGTTCTGAATTGTCACAGTTCAGTCCATTTTGCAATTTCTTTGGAAGGATGATTGGATGTGTTGCATAGATCTTCAGGATGTGTAGTATTGTATCAAAACAGACAGGCAATTTAAAGACATTTGCACTTTCTGCTGGGAGCCAGTCATTACCAATTCAGACCCCTGCACTTTGGATTCACCACAGCCCAAAGAGTGTTTACCAAATTCATGGCAGTGGTGGCTGTTCACCAGAGACTCAAAGAATTCAGAGTGTTCCCATATCTAGATGGATGACTCCTTACCACCCCCTTCAAGCATCTCCTTCAACAGTCCAGGGACTATTTGCTCCAGATTTGCCAGTCATTGGGGATAACAATAAATTATTGCAAATCAAACTTGTTACCAGTTCAGAGCCTGGAGTTCATTTGTGCACATCTGAACACAACACAGATAGCATCACTACCATTTCATCGCATAACCAAACTCAGTTCTCAGATCCACCAACTTCTTTCCCATCCATCTCCTCTAGCCAGATTAGTCCTTCAAGCACTAAGATCCATGGAAGCAGTCATAGTACTACTTCCTTTAGCACGATACTACATGTGTTTTCTTCAGTGAATTCTAGCTGTTCAATGGTCTATTCTTTGACAACCAATTTCATTTTCAGTCAAACTTACTACAATTTGCAAACATCACATCCATTGGTGGATGCAGTCAGATGACATTTGTCTAGGCCAACTGTTTGTTTTATCATCCCCAACAGCCGCAGTGACTACAGACACCTCCCAACTAGGGTAGGAGGGGTGCATTCCTTGGAAAGGATGGTCCAAGGCACATGGTCTCCCCAAGAGACCAATCTGCATATCAATGTACTGGAGATGACAGCAATTCTATTAGCTTTGCAGGTATTTCAAGATACTCTTCCTCTATGGACTATTGTGATTCAGACTGACAACATGTCTGTTGTCTGGTACATTAATAGACAAGAGGGAACTCAGTCTTACTCTCTCTCTGCAGAGAAGTCACGAGAGTGTGGCAATGGGCAATCTCCTCAAACTGCTTTCTAGTTGCAACACATATACCGGGGAAAATCAACATGCTAGCGGACAAATTAAGCAGGTCTGTTTCGATGCTGCATAAGTGGTCTCTCAAACAGTGTGCAGTGGAACAGATTCTTTTGTCTTTGGAGTCAACCTTGCTGTGACCTCTTTGCCTCCCCCCACCAACATGTGCATCAGGTATTTTGCCCTCATCCCCCCTCAGGGGAAGTCACTGAGAGATGCTCTAGTCCATGTTTGGCAATCTGGTCATCCCTGTGCCTATCCTCCACTTCCCTTGATTCCCAAATTTCTACAGAAAGCAACCTGGTTAAAGAGCTCAGTCATCTTCATTGCCCCCAGCTGGCCTTGTCAGATATGGTTCCCCTTCCTGTGGTCTCATCTTCATTATCCTTCATGGATACTGGAAACAATTCCAGATCTACTGTCACACCCCTCAGGAATGAACCATCCCAGTATTCAGGCCCTTAAGCTAATTGCATGCTTTATCCACTTCCAGTAATGGTCAGACAGCCCAGGCTTTCTTCCCCAGTATGTACCATATTTGTAATCACACAAAACTACTCTACCAAGAAGGTTTACAAGAGGGAGTGGAAAATATTCCCCCTTTGGGGATTGAAAAATGATACTGACCCTTTATCTGCTCCAGTTTCTGCTATCCTTGAATTTTGGCTGTTCTTTTTAAAGAAGGGGCTAGCTTTTCTAGATTAAATTGCAATTGGCAGTCATTTACAATTTTCATACAGGAGTCAAAAAATATTGTTTGGATTCTTCCAAGTTGTGTAAAGCATTTCTAAAATGCATTTTTCTCCTTAGACTACCAGTAAAGGATTCTTCACCACCTTGGGATCTGACTGTTGTGCTACAAGGTCCAACTCAAAACCTTTTGTACCTTCAGCAAAAAATAACCTACAAATGTGATGTTGTCAATCTCGCCTTTATTCTCACTCATGGGTCGGATCCAATCCCTCAGATCCATCTCGACCTTATACAAAAGCTCATGACCTTCTACTAAGCTGTCAGGCACCCTTTTTCCCAGAATGCACCTCTCCATTACCTCAGATCTCATTTGCCACTTCACAAAAGATGTGGTCGTTTTCACTGAGCTCCAGGCTAAGTTGAATTTTTTTTTGTGTATTTCCGTATTCTTTATATTTTATATTTACCTGTAAGTTAGGTTCCTTTCCAGCTTTTCCACATATATTATTTATCTTTCCTGTCCATTCTCACTACCGAATTTTTTATTAGCAAGTAGAGAGAACTCTGTTCCCTTCCCCCATCCCCCTAATAAGGACTCTAGGATAATGGATAGATACGGAAAGTGCGTCTTCTCTTCAGTGGAGTTTACTTTTCACTCGCTGAATTTTCTTACCCATTTTACGAGAGTTCAAAGGGATCTACTAAAGGAACTAACAGATACCCTACAAGGAGTTATGGCTGAACAGGTCACAGACAAAATAGCCTCTCAGCTCACCACCCTGAACTCATTTGTTAACTCTTCCATGAGACTGATTCCAGTAGAGCCACAGGTTCAGGTATCTCTATTAGGAGACAGGCCTGGATGCGAATTTGCAATTATGTGGAACCTTTCAAGTCTTCCTTTGTAAATGCCCCTTTTGATGGCTCATCTCTTTTTGGGCCAAAAGTGAAAGAAATGCTCACCAGGTATGAACAAGAGGGCAACACCTTGTCTGCTGTAGGAGTCTGTTTTTCCACTCCAACCAGACCCTATCCTAAAGGTCAGAACGGTACTGGAAAGAAGTGGTTCCAAAAATCTCAAAGGTCTTTTCTGAACACACATGGTGAAAGTTCCCCCAGAGACAGAAGAGGGAACAGTAATGGAAGACGCTGCCCTTGTGGCAGAGGAAGCCCACAAAATCAGGGCTCCAAAGATACTTTCTTTGGCAAGCCCTTTCAGCGCTCTTGAAAGAAGGCCCAATTGCTCACCTCTGGAGGTGATCAGGGGTCGGCTTTCTCTTCACTCACAGGCCTGGCAAGAGATTACAAATGACAAATGGGTGCAGCAAATAATATCCAGAGGTTATGTAATCCCATTTGCCCATCCTCTTCCCCAAAACACAAAAATCCCAAATGCTCCACCCAATCTAAGGGACCAAGCAATCAAAGAAATTCAAAGGTTGCTAGAAAAAAGGAGTCATCCAAGAAGTCCCCACAGACCAACGAGGATTCAGAACTTACTTGTGATTCTTTTTAGTTCCAAAGAAAACGGGACTTGAGGCCCATCCTGGATCTCAGCAATCTAAACAAATCAATCAAAAAGAGCAAGTTTCAAATGGTCACTTTACAGTCTGTTCTGCCCTTTCTAGGAAAAGGAGATTGGATGTGCTCAACAGATCTTCAGGATGCATACTACCATATAAAAATGGACAGACAGGCCAGAAGACATCTGTGCTTCTGGCTGGGAGCCAGTCATTATCAGTTTCGAGCTCTGCCCTTTGGTCTCACTACAGCGTGTTCATGAAATGCATGGCAGTTGAGATGCCTAGGATTCCAGGTGTTTCCATACTTAGACGACTGTCTCCTAACCGCCACAACCAGGCATCAACTCATAAGGGCAAGAGAAACTACCTTACAACTCTGCTCATGTCTAGGAATCACCATAAATTTCAAACAATCAGTTCTACAACCTTCTCAAAATGTTTTTTATAGGCACTCATCTAGATACAAGACAAATGATAGCTACTTTTTCCCCCAACAAAGTAATATTATTACGCAATTGGGTGAGAATGCTGATTCACAAGAAAAGAGTGACTACAAAACTAGTTCTACAGGTCTTGGGGACAATGGCAGCTTCAATAGTATTAGTGCCACTAGCCCGCCTTCACATGAGAATACTGCAATTGTTGTTGTCGACCCAATGGTCCTCTCTAGAATTGCCAGTGTTTCACAAGATTCTGATTACAGAGTCATGCAAAAAAAATCTTCTGTGGTGGCTTTATTCCAGTCAAGTCACTGTAGGTCCTTCATTTGTGCCCAGTCATCCCCAAGCCACAGTGACCATAGATGCCTCCCAAATAGGCTGGGGAGAAATATCTGAGAAGGAAAGTCCAAAGCACTTGGTACCCTTCCAAGGCCCATTTGCACATAAATGTTCTAGAGATGAGAGCAGTACTCCTAGCATTGCAAGCCTTCCAAGACTCTCTCCCTCTGGGAACAGTAGCTGTCCAGTCAGACAACATCGGTAGTCAAGTACGTCAACAAGCAAGGAGGAACCAGATCTGTTGCTACTTCCTCAGTGTTTTTAGCTAAGCTTCCTATGGACAGTATTTGTACAGCAGCCACATGGTCAAACCCCATACTTTTATTACTCATTACAAACTAGATTTGGCCTCCAGGAGTAGAGCTTCCTTTTAGTCGATGGTTCTGAGAAATATTCTCTCTTGAGCCACCCAGGGTTTTAGGTTGCTAGGGACACTGTCCCATGAGTGAGAATAAAGGCAAGATTGACAACATCACATAAAGAAGTTATGTACTTACCATAACGTTTCATGTGTGTTGTCCATCTTCCCCTTTATTCTCACAACCCTCCCACAACCCCCATCCTGGTCTCCTAGGAGATCGGGTAATAAAAGAACATAGCTCTTTTCATGGACTCATTGGCTTCAGAAAACGGCATGTATTATGATAGTTTCATACCATTATGTCTTAATTTCTCATACAATGTCTATGGACTTTTTGGGAAACAAGATCCGAGGTAATGGAGAGGTGCATTCTGGGAAGGGAAGGGTGTCTGAGAGCTTAGTAAAAGGCCACAAGCTTTTGTATAAGCAAACAAATAGGATAATCAGCAGCCAAAAATTGCTCAGGTAGAAAAGATATAACTGTAGAAAAAACTCCAAGCGACCAGCAGAGCTGTAGGCATACAGAGTTTAATAAAATAAGTAAAATTGGATAAGTGCTTTCACACAGTGCATGCTTCTTCAGATCCAAAAAACAAGTAAAACAAACAAGCTTAAATCGCAAAATGCTTGTTAAAAACAACCAATGAAAAACAGCAATCAATCTTCTTATTGATGAGACCTCCTTTTCTTTAAGGCAGGTTTTAAAGGCATGGTAGCATTAATACCTGGCAATTTATCAGCCTGCATTCTCGCTATCCAATGCATTTCTGCCAATTCCACTCTATTGTTCAAATCACCTCCTCTCATATTCACTGAAACTAACTGCACAACAGTAAAATCAAATACATGCCCCTCATTTGCAGAAACATGTTTGGCAAGTGGATTTAAAGAATTATTATTCCTAATATCACATAAGTGCTATAGGATATGCTCCTTCAGCATCCTAGTTGTCTTGCCTAAGTAAAAGGAGGCACATAACTTGCACTGAGCTAAATATACTAAATTCTTCGATCTACAGTCAACAGAGAAATTAAAAGAATATCTATATTTAGTAAGAGGGTGTGTAAAAAATTCTTCTTGGATATAAAGTGGCAGGCATTGCACTTTCTACAAGGAAATGTACCATGCCTCATCGAAATCACACAAGGAATACTGCTAATAGTATAGCACAATTGCCTTTTCAAAGACAAATTATTCTTAAATGTGTAACTAGGTCTATCCCCTACAATGTCTCTAATCTAATGAGTGACTGGATTTATATCTATCTTTATTGAGAGTTTATTAAAGAAACCTTTAAGTAAAGCAACAGCAGTCGTAAAAGACACTGAGCATTTTCTAGGCACCCTGGGTGACTACACCAGGCACTATGGTTTATTCAATGCGGATATATTATTGGTCACCGTGGATATACACACACTATTTACTGTGATATCTTATGGATTGGGAATTGAGTCAGTGAAGTGATTTTTGAATGATAATACTGAATATACATCTGCACATATTGAATTGATAGGAATATTGCTGGAATTAGTCCTAGAAAATAATATATTTCTGTTTAAGGATGTTATTTATATGCAGAAGCTTGGTGTAGCTATGGGGACCCCTTGCACGAACAGTTATACCAACCTTGTGTTGGCTGACTGGGAGAGTAAG
This sequence comes from Protopterus annectens, assembly GCF_019279795.1. Classification (NCBI taxonomy): domain Eukaryota; kingdom Metazoa; phylum Chordata; order Ceratodontiformes; family Protopteridae; genus Protopterus; species Protopterus annectens. The sequence continues at coordinate 98,916,223 of NC_056725.1, read as the reverse complement.
CTGATCCTGTCTACTCATCCTTTTACGCCACACCTGCTACATTATAAAAGGTTCGTGGATGACATTTTTATTTTGTGGCAGGGCACTAATGTTGAGCTGTAACACTTTGTTGAATATTTGGAACAGCATAATACATGTTTTAGGTTTGCTTTGAACTATTCACCTCAGCAAATTGAGTTTTTGGATGTCAATGTCACTTTGGTCAATGGTGTTGTCCAGAGCTCTCTGTTCAGGAAAATGTGTAGAAAGAATTCAATCCTGCATTGCTCTAGTATGCATCCCAAGCATGTTTTTGACAATACAGCTAAGGGACAGTCCTTAAGGATGTCCAGACTGCATACAGAAGATAAAGAGTACAAGGGAGCACTGGGCAGTCTCAATAATGAATTAGTGGAGTGGGGCTATAAAAAGTGTGATTTAAATAAGACTCTTACAGATGTTGACTACATGCGTAACACTACTGGTAAACCTTTTCTTAATAGGACAGCTACTGAATATGAATCAAGGAGGGTATATAGATCTCCATTGAATAACATCTTATGGCTTCTTCTCACCTACAGCAGTATTATCCATTGAGTATGTGATGTTATAAATAAGAATAGGCCTATTTTAGCATCAGATGATCAGATTAGAGCCATTGTAGGGGATAGACCTAGTTATACATTTAAGAATAATTTATCCTTGAAAAGGCAATTGTGCTATGCTATTAGCAGTATTCCTCATGTGATTTTGATGAGGCATGGTACATTTCCTTGTAGAAAGTGCAAGGCCTCCCCCTTTATATCCAAGAAGAATTTTTTTACACACCCTCTTACTAAATATAGATATTCTTTTAATTTCTATGCTAATTGTAGATCGAAGAATTTGGTATATTTAGCTCAGTGCAAGTTATGTGCCTCCTTTTACTCAGGCAAGACAACTAGGATGCTGAAGGAGCATATCCTACAGCACTTATGAAAATGGACAACACAGATGCCTAGTTATGATGAGTGCATAACTTATAAATCTGATGTTGTCAGTTTTTATTCATTCCTCAAGAATTGGGTCCAGATCCAACCATCATATCCGACTCAACCACATTTTACAGCTCATGGATATTGGAAACTCTCGAACTCCTCCCTTACCCACAATACTGTAGTCCCTTACCATACCTCAGATTTTATTTGCCACCTTCCCTTATGGATGTGGTCATTGTGAGTGAGCTCTTGAGCTTTATTGGTTTTCTGCTTAGATAAGTGAACAAATTGTTTATTTCTTTTGCTATTTTTATCCTTTGTGTCTGTATACATTAACTCCTCCCTTATCCTACACTTGACTTAGTGTAATTTACTTTGATTACCAGTGTTGGTATTTTTTTTCTTCACGTTACCTTTACCCTTGTGGTAGATTTTGTCTTTACCATTGTTGGCAATTTTCTTTCTCTTTTTTTCTCACTTTTTTCTATTTAACAAAAAAATTCTTAGTATTATTCTGCCTTGTTTTTTAGGATGGCTGAAAAACCTTCTGGGCTTTAAAAAATGTAAGGAGTATGGGCATAAGATCCCCCTGTCTGTTGCTCATGATTCCTATGTTTATTGCTTGGGCCCGGCACACATAAAGATGTCATGCAATATTTGCAAAGCTTTTAATCCGAGAGCTTTAGTTGATCAGTAAAACATGCATCTGATGTTGTCAATCTTCATTTATTCCTTGACATATGGGTTCGGTTTTGAGCATCAGAACTGACTCGGCCATTACTACAGCCCGCAAAACCCAAAAACTCTCAAGCTTAAGTCCTACCGAAAATGCTCCTTTCCAGTTTACCTCAGATCTCCTTTGCCACTTCCTATGACAGGCACATTGCCAAATTGCTGTCGAACTAAGTTCAATTTTGTTGTTCTATTTTAAATTTGTTTTTCTATAGCTTACAGTTTTTTCCTTATTACTATATAGTTCATTGACTTTTCTCCTTTAATCTACCCTTTTTATATATATAAATCTTCTGTCTTCTCTTCTTCCTTCCCTTATATACTTTGGTGTATCTTGTGACGACTGTTGTTGGTAGTATTTTTTCCTTTTTCCTATCCCTTTAAAAAAATTATATTATTTTTAGTTTCATATTTCTCCTACAGAAGCTGTAGTCTTTTTACCATCGTTGGTAATCTTCTGTACTTTGGTACTCTTATCTACCATTGTTGGTAGCCTTCCTGTTCCTTCTTCTTCTAGCTTTCTGTTGTTGTTGTTTGTTTTTTACTGCTACTATCAGATATGGCTGACAAAGTTAAAGGAGCTTCTGGATTTAAAAAAATATCAAGTGTGAGCTTAAGATGACCAATTCCAATGGGCATTCTGTTTGTATCTATTGTCTGAGCCCAGTGCACTTGCATGAGGATTGTTTGATCTGTTATGTATTTAGTCACTGGACATTAGTAGAAAGGGGAAACAAATTATTGCTGAAGGGTATGATTAAATCTAATTTTGAGGAGGCCCTATCTAGTTTTTCTGGTAAAACAGATGTATCTTCCCCTTCCTCTTCATCTTTAGCGTCCAAACTAGACAGACCAAAAAAGAGAAATCATTCGGTGCCAGATTCTCCCTCAGTACAGATGACCAAAAAAACCAAGGACCTCAGTTCCTGCTGTTTCTATGGAATTGACAGTCTCTTCTAAGGCTTCTTTGGTGCCATCTTCAATACTGAAACTAACTTCATCACGGATGCCGAAATTATCAGAACTTCTGGAGCTGACGGCCCCGGTGCCATCTTCTATTGTGGCACCGATATCTTTGGATACAATAGAATGCCCTGAATTTTCTTTCTTTGATATACCTAGGACCAGATATTCCCCATCCATGGACACCTTTTCTGGTCAGTTGCCCAGTCCATTTTTGAAAAGACCAAAATCCCCCTCTACCCAGTTAATTCATTCCACTAGGAGCCTAACAGAATTAGGTGTGATGAGATTGGTGGATCAGCTCCTTATGGAGAGGGGACATACAGGTGCATCCTCGGTTCTGGCCCTTTTAGGTGCCAGATCCTCTCCTTCTGTGGCCCCTCCTACTCTTCCTCCTCTAACCTCCTCTGAGGCCTTGGAGATTCTGGCTCCAAGTTTCCCGGTACCGACTGTTTTGGTTCCGATGAGATCTGCTTCTCCAGTACTGTTTTCTACTCTGAGTTCTTTGGCTGTTTTGGATCTGGAGAACTCTCTGGGTTGTGGCTCCACTGTTGGCTCTGAGGGTTGGGACTCCACTCTATTTTTTTCAGAGCCATCACTGCACCTTGGGGCTTCAGCATGTGTTAGTTCTACCCTGGCTTCAGCTTTGGGAGCAGCTTCTTTGGAGAGGAGAATGACAGCAGTTCCGAGGCAGTCTTTTTCAGTTTCGGGCTCCCTTCCCTCTTCGGGGTCCAGCCTTCCAGGCTATGGGGAGGGCCTTGTCCACTGTGGGAATTCAGTCAGTTCCTTTCCTGTTGGAGCAGATTCCCAATCCTTCCTTTAAACCAGAACTTCTTCCAATCTCAACACCTGAACAGTGAGTGCCAAAGCCACAGGAGGCACCTATTCCAGTATTGTCCTCTTCTGATACCTCCCCAGATTGTCTCACTGAGGATATTCCTAAGAAGAGGAAGTGTAAGAGAAAACACTTAGATTCCCTGGAGGAATCCGTCACAGAAGATACTGATTTTGATGAGGGGGAAAGTTCCCCATAGACATCCTTGGAAGACGTCTCCTTTAGAGAAATCCTTGAGATCCTTAAACAGAGGGGTGGCTGGACATCCAAAAAGCCCTATTTGGAGGAATCAGTATACCTGCAGGCCTTTTGCACTCAACTATCTACTTTTGGGTTACTCTGCCAGATGATGACCTCATTAAGTTGATCTCGCAGGGGGTATGGAAGGCTCCTGACACCATGGAACTTATTCTCAAGAGGCCAGACAAAATTCTTTCTGCACCAGAGGACCATCAGTTTTGGGCAAAGGGATTATCGGTAGATGCCATGGTGGTAGCAGTGGCCACAAATATGGAACTGGCAGAGGGAAGTTCCACTATCCATCCTCCCAATAGAGAGTCTCAGGCGATGGATAGGTTTGGAAAGTGGGTTTACACTTCATCGACCTTTGAATTGCGGTCTTTGGACTTTATGGCACACCACCAGACTTCAGAGGGATCTGATTAAAGAGCTATCAGATACCCTGGCAGGAGCTGTATCTGAAGAGGTCCAAGATAAGATTGCTTCTCAGTTGGCCACCCTAGAGTCCATTTCAAATTTGCCCATGAGGCTCATAGCACATGCAGCTGAAGGGGCGACTAGAGCAGTGAGATCAGGCATAGCCATCAGGAGACACACCTGGATGCTCTTATGTGAATTTGCAGAACCATTCAAGTCTATATTCAGTTCATCAATGCACCTTTTGACAGATTGTCTCTTTTTGGCCCTAAAGTTCAAGCAGTGGGCATATGTTTTTCTTCTCCTCAATGATCCTTCTCCAGGAACCAGAGGACTGGGAAAATGTGGTTCAGAAAGTTTCAAGGGCCTTGTCAAGACACAAACGGGGTGCTTTAACAGACGATGTTGTGCTTGCAGCTGAGGTGGCCTGAAAATCAGGGTTACAGGGACTCCTTTCCTGGAAAACCCTACCAACGCTCTTGAAAGGAGGCCATATTTCTTTCTCCTGGAAGCAGTCAGGGGGGTATCTATCCTTGCACCAATATGTCTGGCTTCAAATAACTTCAGATGCCTGGGTGCAAAGGATTATGACCAGAGGATACACCATACCCTTTCTCTCTTTTCCAAACAATTCCAACAGAATCCCCTATGTTCCACCTAGTCAGAGCAAACTAGCAGTACTAGAAATTCAAAAACTGCTTCAAAAAGAGTCATCCTAGAGGTCCCACCAGCCCAGATAGAATCCGGAATTTACTCAAGATTCTTTTTTAGTACCAAAGAAGACAGAGGACTGGAGACCAGTTTTGCATCTGAGTGTTTTGAACAAGTCCATTCGACAAACAAAATTCCAGATGGTCATGGTTCAGTCTATTCACCCATTTCTATGAAAAGATGATTGGATGTGCTCGATAGATCTCCACACTAGGTTTACATCCTGACATGTTTATCTGCAAACTCAATCTGAGGTAAATTGGAGAGGAGCATTCTGGGTAGAACTTAAGCTTGAGAGTTTTTGGTTCTCGCAGGCTGTAGTAACAGCCAAGTGGGAACCAAGCCCATATGTCAAGGATAAATGAAGATCGACAGCACAGATGAAATGTTATGGTAAGTACATAACTTCTTTTTATTTTGAAATGTTTTCTGCCTATGACCTTCTCAGAATCATTATCTGGAGTTCAGATCTCCAAATCTGACAAAAAAGAGCTCAGAAAGCGGCCTTCAGACCCTTCTGGATCCTTCACTCTGTCTTCTGATCCTACCATGGAGCCCACCCATAATGTATCAAAACAGTTTGATTCGAAGACTAAATCTTCGGATCCATCTACATCAGATCCTGATCTGTTTCATTAGACCTGATATTTTTGGATTCAGATTCACTCCCTTGAACCTGGTATACATCCTATCTGGATCCTGCCCCTTCCAGGCTGACATCACCTTTTTTAGAGAGAGATGCCACCATTCTAGGTCCCCTTCAATGGCCTCTTCTTTCCATTCTTCCAGGAGCCTAACAGAAGCAGATGTAGACAGAATCATGAGGAAGTTTCTTTTGGCACAGAATCAGATGGGAGTTCTCCTGGGTCCTACCCCTTCAAGTGCAGAGACCTTTACCAGTGCTACTCCAACCATCTTGGCTCCTTCTCCAATCCAACCCGTGGCTTCAGAGTCCTTGGATCCGAGTCTTTTGGGATGTCTGTATTGGATCCAAAGATTGCCATATATTCTGCTCTGATACATTCTCTGAGTGCACTGGCTCTGAGTGTGTCTGAGCCAGATGACTCTCAGAGCCCTAGCATTGTTGCTGGATCTGAGGTGTTAGAGTGGACTCTGAAGTTGTTGGAGCCATGTCTGCCCTTCGGAGCCTCGACATTGGACAGCTCGGCTCCAATCTCTGCTTCAGATGGGCTGCCTTTGAGTCAGAGGGAGCTGACGGTGTGGAAGCATATCTTTTTGGCTGTGTTGGCATCCTTCTCCATGGAGCGCTCTGCCTTTGAGGTGGTGGAGAGAGTGTTCTCTCTTCTGGAAGATGGACGATTCCACCCCCTTCAGATCTTCCTTCTGGATCTGATATCTCTTTGTGTCTTGAGCCTCAACACTTCCTCCTCCAACAACAAGTGCAGAAGGCATTTTGTCCTTATCCCCCCCTCAGGGGGAGTCACTGACAGATGCTGTGGTCATACCTCTCAACCTGGAATCATCAAAAATCTGGACAAGGCCCATGAAACATAGGTATGAACTGGTACGTTGATTAACATCTAATTTGCATACATAATTACGTAACCCCACCCACTCCAATGGAATTGTGGGATACCAACTTTTAAAAGCAAACTGAAGAACAGACAACCAAAATATGGCACCAAAGTCCCCCTTCAGCCATTCCAATGTCCCATTACATGGCTATTTCTCCCCATTTACCATAAACACTAATGTGTGCATACTGCTTTACTTCTACAATGATTATTTGGATTTTATTATTACATTTTGCAGCACAGCACATGCACAAACACTAACAGACATCTGATAAACAAAGCAATACTGTCACACAATGAAAGTAGATTTGGCATTAAAACTTCTCTGCCCTTGAAACTCACATTCATTGAAACAGCATTGAAACCTGCACCACATCCAAAGAAAATGTATAAGGCCAGTGGTGGATAAAGATTACCTTTGGGCTGTTTTCAAATCATTGACTCCTTGCACACAAAACAAGAAACAAACGTGTTCTTTTCTTTGATACACCTTCCTGACTTCATTACGTTATATTCCTTGTATAATACAGCACACTTGTTAGAGCACATTTTAAGTGTATTGTTTGAACATTTTTCCAGTAGGCTGTACAGTAGGCCATGAAAGAAAATACATGAACCAATAATTACAAAACTGCCCAATTCAGAACATTTCCATCATAAAAGCCTACTTCCACACCCAAATTATAAACAGAATGACAGTGTAAGCCATAGGCATTTTACACAGCTTCTCACACTTATTTTCAATTTCAGGGTTTTTTTTTGGGGGGGGGGGGGGGCAAAGGGTAAAAAACCAGGACACATTTTAAACATTGCTTGTATAATTTTGGAAAGTTTCTAGAATAAAATGTTGTGTTACCACCATGCATATCACTGGCAAGTGTTGAACACAGAACCCTATACACTAGTTAGTGGTGCAACATACCACTATGCTAAATCAACAGTTTAAAAAATAGGACGTCTGAAACTTAATGGTTATCATTTAGTGAATTCATTTCACACTTCTCACCATAGTTCTCAACTCTTAGAACAAAAAACTGGACAAAAAACAAAGCCATTAATGGGGGAATACAAATTCTGTTCTCACTTCTCACCATAGCTCTCAACTTTTAGCACAAAAAAATCTGAGCAAAGCTCAGAAATGGTGATGGCTAGGGACTTTAGGCTCTTTTTACCCTGTACCAAAGGTACAGGGTTTGAGCCCAAAATACCTCCAGCCACCAGGTGTATTACATTGTGGGCATTTTCACACACTTGGCTCACTTCTTTCTTCACTTTTTATTAATGACTGTACTCAGGCTCCGCCCGACCTTAATGTAATTATGTTCGAAGATGATACTCTGCAACTTGAGGCTGCCAAAACTCACCAGTCCCTACAAAACAAGTTCTAATCTAGTTTCACTGAGCTGCACAATTGGTTTCCAACAAACAAACAGCTTATTAACAGTATAAAAACAAATACTATGATCTCTGCACAAAAAGACTCTTCAGTACTTCCCACATAAACAATTAACAACAATAAAGGGAATGTAATTTCAAATGTTACTCAGCAAAAATAACTGGATGTAACACTTGACCTTCTACTCAACCTTAACTTTCATACACAATATCATCACAGATGTCTTGTAACAGCTAAGACTATGTTATCATACCTCACAACTTCTGTGCACAGCTGCATGTACAACTATGGCCAAAAAAAGTACCAATCCCCAAAACTGAGTACTCTTCACTGTTCGCATAACACCCAAAGCATTCAAATATTTGAAAACAAAATATTTCGATTTGCCCTTCTAGCCAACCTGAATTGTCATCGTGGCATCATATTAGAAAAGGTAAACTAGCTCCCTATTACTTACAGGGACACTTTTCTTCAGGATAACCTTATATATAAAATTTGTAAGCCTTGGTTATGACTCCTCCCCCAAACTTTTAAACTTCAGATAAGGTACAAACAAAACTACTGTCTTAGGAACAGCCAGGATTACACATACACACACACACACACACACACACACACACACACACACACACACACACACACACACACACACTTGTTCCTTACCTAATTCCATGTGCCTTCCATTCCGTTCTTGCAGCAAAGTAAAGTCCTGCTGCAACTGAGTGCCTTCCATTCTCACAGCAAAGTAAAGTCCTGCAACTGAGTGCCTTCCATTCTGTTCTCACAGCAAAGTAAAGTCCTGCAACTGAGTGCCTTCCATTCCGTTCTCGCAACAAAGTAAAGTCCTGCAACTGATCCCTAGAGCTCTTCTCACCCGGTTGTTTAAGCCTGGAGCCAGCCCTTTGTAATTCCTGCCCTGCTGTTTAAAAGCAGAGTCAGCCTAGCCCATTCTTGGCAGCAAAGCAGCTGTTTAATGCTCACCAGCCGGAAATGATGATGTGAGCTCTTTGAGCTCTTTGAGCTCAATTCCAACTGGCTGGTAGCCCTGGCAGAGCTGACGTCATCGCGCACGTGATGACGTCAGCTCCGACAGCGCGAAAATTGAAAAAAAAAAAACAAAAAAAAAAGCAAAAAAAGTGGAAGTGAAGGGGTGCCACTCAAGAATTGTGGCACCCCTTCAATTGGACCCCAAAACAAGGTAAAAACCGAGTAATTTGGTATGGTTGGGAGATATGGCTGTGGTCCATGTTTGGCCATCCACACTTCTCTATGCCTTTCCTCCACTTCCCTTTATTCCCAAATTTCTACAGAAACCAACTCAGTTGAAGAGCTCAGTCATCCACATTGCCCCATACTGGCCTCATCAGGTATGGTTCCCCTTTCAGCCTAATGTCTTCAGTCTACCCAGCAGGGTATACATATACTGGAACATTCTACTGAAGAAGTTCCTAGGATGAAAAAGTGCAAGGGGGGCACGTAGACTCTCCTCAAGAGTCGGTCACAGAAGATACCGATTTTGATGAGGGGGGAAGGGTCCCCAAGATCACCACCTGATGTCTCCTGTAGAGATATCCTGGAGATCCTCAAACAAAGGGGTGGTTTGACTACTGATAACCCTTTCCAAGAAGAATTATTATTCCTGGAAGCCTTTGGGTCTGGTCCATCTACCGCCTGTTTGATTCTGCCTGCTGTTGAGCTCATTGATTTGATCTCTAGGTGGGCGTAAAAGGAATCCAACTCTGTTGAGCCAATCCTGAAAAGACTAGATAGGATCCTGGCACCACTGAAAGGAGGAGAGTTTTGGAGCAAAGGAGTTCCAGTAGATGCCATGGTTGTAGTGGCGGCCACAAAGAAAGAACTTGCAGAACAGAGTTCATCTGTCCATCCCCCTGACAGGGAGTCTAGGGTGTTGGACAGATTTGATAAGCATGTATATGCTTCAGCGACCTTTGCACTCAGGTCACTGCATTATTTTGCACACTTCAACAGACTTCAGAAGGACTTGATTAAAGAACTTTCTAAATTCCTGTGTGGGACCAGTACTTCTGAGTCACAGAGTTCTAGTGCCTCAGAGATGGCTACCCTACAATCTATCACAATTTCACCTATGAAGCTAATTTCACATGCAGTTGAAGGTACCTTAAGTGTGGCGGGTTTAGGCATTTCCATTAGGAGACATGCCTGGATGCACCTGTGTGATTTTGCAGAGCCCTTCAAGTTCACCTTCATCAATGCACCTCTTGATGGAAGTTCTTTGGCCCTAAAGGTAAAAGCACACTGTCCAGGTGTGAGCAAGATGGTATGACCCTGTGTGCAGTAGGCATATGTTTTTCGACTCCTCAAAGATCCTTCTCTAGGAGTCAATGAGGTGGTTAAAAGTGTGGTTCAGAATGTCCCAGGGTCCTTTCCATGATCCACGTGGAGATAGTTCCCCCAGGAGCAGAAGGAGGAACTCTATTGGAAGACGCCACCCACACAGCAGAGGAGGCTTGCAAAAACAGGGTTCCAGAGATTCTTTCCCTGAAAGACCCTAGCAGCACTGACTGTACACCTCTGGAGGCAGTCAGGGGTTATCTATCCCTGCACCAAACAGCCTGGCTAGACTTTACAAAAGATACTTGGGTGCAGAGGATTATTTCCAGAGGTTATATAATTCCCTTTTCCCCATACCCTCTTTTAACAGTAAACAAAATTCCTGATGTTCCACCCAATCAGAGGAAAGCATCAGCTCTAGAAATAAAAAAGCTCATGTCATCCAAGAAGTCCCCCCAGACCAGAAGGAATCTGGAACTTACTAAAGATTTATTTTAGTGCCAAAGAAAACAGCGGACTGGAGACCAATTTTGGATCTCAGCAAACTGAACAATTCAGTTCAGTATACAAAGTTCCAGATGGTCTCAGTTTAGTCCATTTGCTTTCCCTGCACAGAAATTACTGGATCTGCTCAGTGGATTTTCAGGATGCATACTGTCACATAAAAATGAACAGGCAGTCCAGGAGATACCCACACTTCTGGCTGGGAGCCAGTCATTGCCAGTTCAGAGCACTGCCCCTAGGCCTCACCACAACATCTAGGGTGCTCACCAAATTCATGGCAGTAGTAGCAGCTCAGTTGAGACTGCAGGGATTCCGCCTATTTCTGCACATGGACAACTGACTCATAACCTCTCCAACCAAGCATATAGGTTCATAGGTTCATAGGTAGGTACTAGGCTATTGGCCCTAGGGCCTATATAGGCCTAGCCAAAGGTACCCTGGCTTTTGCCACCCAAGAAAATTATTTTCATGTGCCACTGTTGAGCAGAGCCACAGAAGTGATCCCCGGGGTGAATTTCCTATCTCCCATCCAATCATCAAGATTTTTCTTGAAGAGTGCTTATGAGGAGCTTTGTTTGATATAGATAAGTAGTTTGTTCCAGAGTATGAGAAGTCTCTGGGACAGGAATCTATCCCTCCAGCATGTTCTGTTTATTATGGTGACGAGGTTTAGGTCCCTAGAGCGTGTAGCTCGTAGGGATTGGGACTTCTTTAAGTGGAACATGTCTAAAAGCTCTGGGTTTGACATAGCTTTGTGTGTTAGGCAGAGATCGCCTCTGAGTAGGCGATATGCAACGGAGTAAAGCTGCAGTTTTTTGAGACGGTCTGCAAAGGGCACCTCTTTGAGGCCGGTAATCCTCTTTGTGAGGTATTTCTGTGGCCTTTCCAGTTGTTGTAGATGTCTTGTGAGGTACATACCAAAAGGGGCATTGTACTCTATAATGGGTCTAATGAGTGACGAGTAGAGAAGAACAATGACCTCTTTTTTCCTGGATGAGGAACCTTTTGTGATGAGGTGTGCCACATAGAAGGATTTCCTGACTACAGTGGTGATGTGATTATCAAAGGAGAGACTACTGTCCACCTGTGTCTCAAGGTCTCTTATCACACTTTTGGTGTTAAGTAGACTACCACCTATGTGTCAGTTCATGGGTACTGAGTTTTTACTAAAAGGAATGACAGTGCACTTTTTGGCATTGAGCTTAAGGCCATGGCTTTGACACCAGGCATCTGTCTCAGCAAGGCCCTTTTGTAGGATGTCCACATCTTTTGGAGTTTTGATTATGGCTCCTAGTTTGCAGTCATCTGCGAACTTCGTTAGCCAAAGACCTTCTGTGTTGGCCTGTACTTCAGAGAAGTAGATACCAAACAGGAGAGGACCCAGGACTGAACCCTGTGGTACTCCACTTGTCACTGCTCTGAAGTTGGATTTGGAGTCTGCTACTTTCACAGTGTGGGTTCTGTCAGTGAACCAGTTGGCAATCCATCTTGTGACATAGGGATTTATACCTAGTTTAGTGAGTTTATCTATAATTCCAGAGTGGGGGATGGTGTCAAAAGCCTTGGCGAGATCTAGATAGGCTGCGTGAACCACCTTACCCTCATCTACTGCTTTGGTGACTGCTTCAAAGAAGTTTATCAGGTTTAGGAGACATGATCTGCCTTTTACAAACCCGAACTGGGTGGGGTCCTGAGTTTGGAGATTACCAATGTCATTGTTTATAAGTTCCATGATGATACACTCCATAGCCTTGCAGACCAGGCTCGTTAGGCTAATGGGGTGGTAGCTTCTGGGGTCTGTGGTGGCTCCCCCTTTGTGGAGTAGGATAACTGTCGCTGTGCGCCATTCAGTGGGCACATAGCCTGAGGTGAGGCTATGATTGAACATGGTACTTAGGTGGGGTGCCAGTTCGTTCTGTAGTTCATGTAGAACACAGCCTGGGATGTTGTCAGGTCCCATGGATGCTGTGTTCTTGGCTTTGGATTGTGTGTTTTTTACCTGTGCAGCTGTGATTACAGGAACTTTGCATTCTTCTGGTATAGAGATGGGCCCTTTAGGGGATGACAGAAGAGTAAAGTTAACACTGAACCTATCTGCCAGGATGTTGGCAATATCCGTTGGTTATGTATATTTAGTGCCATTGTGCTGTAACTCAGAGCAGATCTGAGTGTTGCCATTGCGATTCTTGACACAGCTATAGAATGCTTTGTGGTTGTCTTTAGAGTCAGTGGTGATTTTGTTTACATAACTAGCTTTGGAGGATTTTATGAGGGATCTCAGCTTCTTACTGAAGCTGACCAGGGAGTTTCTCCAATCATGGGATTTTACTCTTTCTTGCAACAGTTTCTTTCTTCTGTTGTAGAGTTTGTTTATGGCAGGGGACCACCAGATTGGCTTCCTTTTTTGGAGGATAGCATCTTGGTTCTGTTAGGGATTGCACGATCCATGCACTCATGTAAGTACTTATAAAGTGCATTTGTGTACAATTCAGCAGTCATACCTCTATTGTCTGTCAGCATGGGTGTCGTGAAGTTTGCCACTTCTGTCTTGAGAAGCGTGAAGTTGGCTTTGGAGAAATTTTTTACTGTGGTTTCCCTAATGGGGGGTGGGGGAAGGATGTGGATGTCTAGGGTGATTAGCTTATGGTCGGATCTGACCAACAAGGAATTGACCTCAGGTGTGGAGCACCGGTTGCCCGTGTTGGTAATAACCAGGTCTAGGATATTGCTGCCCCTGGTGGGGGTGTGGATAAGTTGATCCATGGCACTGGAATTTATGAATTTCAGAAAACGTTGAGCACAAGAGTTGGTACATAAGTAGTTTTCCCAGTTAATGGTAGGGTAGTTGAAATCGCCCATTATTAGGGTGTTAGGTTGTACCCTAATATTTTCCAGTCTATTAAGAAATGAGGAGTGGGAATTCTGGGGCATGGTGGGGGATCTGTAGCAAGTTACAATTTGGATTGCGGTCTTGCCCAGAGTTAGTTGCACTTGGATAATCTTGGATGCATTATGCTGAGCAACTAGCCTGGAGGTGTGGATATCCTTAATGAATATGGACACGCCTCTGCCTTTAGTGTTTCGGTCCAGGTTAGGTGGCCGAAAGGTGTGGTATGAATTATAGCCTGGTAATGCAGGGGTACTCTCTGGAGCCTTGAACCAGGTCTCTGTCACTGCACAGATGTCGATGTTCTCCATTTTAAGGAGTGCCTCGAGAGAGTGCATTTTGAGGTTTAGACTTCTAGCATTGAGTAGCAATACCCTCAGATTCTTCTTGCCTGTACCTGTTAGGGTGGTGAATTTGTCATTTGAACCTTGCCTAAAAAAGGCACTATAGGGGTGGCTAGAACCTTAGCCAGTATCCGGAATCCCAGGGGCGAAAGGTGCAGGTCATCTCTGGCAAAGCATCGTGGCTTGTCGATCATGTCATCCCAGGCAGACAGATACTGGATCCCCTTAGAATGACACCAGAAGCTTAGCCAACTGTTGAAGTCAATCATTTGTCCTTGTACTGTGGTATCATTCTAGGTGATGGCAGGATGCTACTCAGGGCTAGGGTCATACCTGCCTGGGCTACAAGATCGGACAGCTCCTCCATGTCCCTTTTCATGTAGTCCAAGGAGGTACGTCTCAGGTCATTCACACCAACATGGACAATGACAGAGTCATATTTGTACTTGTTGTGGAGTGACCTGAGTGCATGCATTATGTGGCGGATCCTGGCACCCGACAGGCAGCTGACAGTAACTTTTTCCTTGTTTAGCCTGGTGTGTGGAACATCAGTGTGCCTGACTATAGAGTCACCTATGACTAGAGTGTTGGGTACGTTGTTATGCCTGATGGGCTGTGGTTGAGTGGCACACTGAGTTTGTGGGCTATGTGTCATTTGGGTTGTGTTGGGGAGGTGGAAGTTGCTTGTGTTTCTGCTTTGGAGGTCCCTATTGCTTGGGCAGGTTTTTACTGAGAGCCTCCACGAATGTAGGTGTGTGTTTTGTGTTTCTATGTGTGTGTTTTGGTGGTGTAGGTTTTGAGGGACTATGTGCTGAGTGTGGTGTGGTGCAAGTGTTTACCTTCTCCTCTTGACTGTCTAGTCCAGTCTTGGGTGAAGAGAGCTTTGCTTCCAGTTTGGCTATATAAGTGCATCTCTCACAGGTTGTAGTGTTGGGTGGTAGGAGGAGAGGGTTGTCTGTGAACATAAGGCAATTACTGCATGCCCAGATTCATCAGGTAGACAGGAGAAAACACCAGGGGCTGACCCTTAGACATGCCTGGATAGGTGCTTATTTGTTAAGTAATAGAAACTGTTTTCCTCTAGACAGTGAGGAAAGGTGAGTGCTGTAGTAATCTGTAGCTTATCTAATGCTTACAATAAGTTGTGAACAAGTGCTGAAACAAAAAACTGGCTAGTTCTAAGAAACAAAATTAAGCTAGAAGGCTTCTCTCCAACACAGAAAGGCTTGGGGGCCTAGAAGCCTACAAATAGTCCTGGACACAGCAAATCTATATCCAGGCTAGACTACCCATAGGAAAGGCAGGAAACAAGCTTAGAAAAAGTTTTTTAGTGGAAAGAGAGAAAGGAGTAGCAGAAACTAAGCTGATTGGCCTTCCCAAATGTTCTCCCTGTACTGGGTAGAATGAGGTAATGACACTAGACTGGGAGGAGGGTCCCAGATCAAATTTACACTAGGGGTGGGCAACTGCAAAGCCACCAACTATAAAAACACTATACCAACAGGGAGGGAGGGTGGGAAACAAACTGCAGAAATGTTTCTCACAGCTGAAAAGCAGCAGTGAGCCTTTAAATGAAAGTTTTAAACAGCTAATGGAGCCTCTAGGAAAAAAAGAGTTTAACTGCAACAAGTCATCAGAAACAAACAACCCAACAGATGCTTAATAAAAGTGGACAATTTCCAGTTAATACCTCACACACAGTGAAACTAGCTAGAAAAATACACAGTACACAAAGTGCTATAAATAACAAAGAAATAAAGAACAAAATAAGCAAAAAAACAGGATACTTAATGTTATATATTATAGTTCCGAGTTTGCTCAGTGTCCTTCCTTCGATTAGCTCAGTGTGAAATGGCAGAAACACTCACAACTTAACTTCTTAGGTAACAGAAAGTTGAAACCTGAGACAGCTTTTAAGAAAAAAATCTCAAAAGAACCAATGAGGTGCTTAGTCTAGGCTGTAGTCCAGGTGACCTCAGTCAGCCAATGACCTCAAACAATTCTCTCTCACTGAAATGCCTGATGGCTTTGGCTAAGCCAAGATGTCTCTGAATATGTGCTCAGACACACAGCCTCCACAAACACTAGGCCCAAATACAGGCCTGAATATGGAAATGCTACAAATATCCCCACTACTTAGAAACAAACTGCAGAAATGCTTCTCACAGCTGAAAAGCAGCAGTGAGCCTTTAAATGAACATTTTAAACAGCTAAAGGAGCCTCTAGAAAAAAGAGTTTAACTGCAACAAGTTATCAGAAACAAACAACCCAACAGATGCTTAATAAAAGTGGACAATTTCCAGTTAATACCTCACACACTGTGAAACTGGCTAGAAAAATACACAGTACACAAAGTGCTATAAATAACAAAGAAATAAAGAACAAAATAAGCAAAAAAACAGGATACTTAGTGTTATATATTATAGTTCCAAGTTTGCTCAGTGTCCTTCCTTCGATTAGCTCAGTGTGAAATGGCAGAAACACTCACAACTTAACTTCTTAGGTAACAGAAAGTTGAAACCTGAGACAGCTTTAAAGAAAAAAATCTCAAAAGAACCAATGAGGTGCTTACCCTAAGCTATAGTCCAGGTGACCTCAGTCAGCCAATGACCTCAAACAATTCTCTCTCACTGAAATGCCTGATGGCTTTCGCTAAACCACGATGTCCCTGAATATGTTGCTCAGACACACAGCCTCCACAAACACTAGGCCCAAATACAACCCTGAATATGGAAATGCTACAAATATCCCCACTACTTAGAAACAAACAGCAGAAATGTTTCTCACAGCTGAAAAGCAGCAGTGAGCCTTTAAATGAAAGTTTTAAACAGCTAAAGGAACCTCTAGAAAAAGAGTTTAACTGCAACAAGTTATCAGAAACAAACAACCTAACAGATGCTTAATAAAAGTGGACAATTTCCAGTTAATACCTCACACAGTGAAATTAGCTAGAAAAATACACAGTACACAAAGTGCTATAAATAACAAAGAAATAAAGAACAAAATAAGCAAAAAACAGGATACTTAATGTTATATATTATAGTTCCGAGTTTGCTCAGTGTCCTTCCTTCGATTAGCTCAGTGTGAAATGGCAGAAACACTCACAACTTTACTTCTTAGGTAACAGAAAGTTGAAACCTGAGACAGCTTTTAAGAAAAAAAATCTCAAAAGAACCAATGAGGTGCTTAGTCTAAGCTGTAGTCCAGGTGACCTCAGTCAGCCAATGACCTCAAATAATTCTCTCTCACTGAAATGCCTGATGGCTTTGGCTAAACCGAGATGTCCCTGAATATGTGCTCAGACACACAGCCTCCACAAACACTAGGCCCAAATACAAGCCTAAATATGGAAATGCTACAAATATTCCCACTACTTAGAAACAAACTGCAGAAATGCATCTCACAGCTGAAAAGCAGCAGTGAGCCTTTAAATGAAAGTTTTAAACAGCTAAAGGAACCTCTAGAAAATAAGCGTTTAACTGCAACAAGTTATCAGAAACAAACAACCCAACAGACGCTTAATAAAAGTGGACAATTTCCAGTTAATACCTCACACACAGTGAAACTAGCTAGAAAAATACACAGTACACAAAGTGCTATAAATAACAAAGAAATAAAGAACAAAAATAAGCAAAAAAACAGGATACTTAATGTTATATATTATAGTTCCGAGTTTGCTCAGTGTCCTTCCTTCGATTAGCTCAGTGTGAAATGGCAGAAACACTCACAACTTAACTTCTTTAGGTAACAGAAAATTGAAACCTGAGACAGCTTTTAAGAAAAAAATCTCAAAAGAACAAATGAGGTGCTTAGTCTAATCTGTAGTCCAGATGACCTCAGTCAGCCAATGACCTCAAACAATTCTCTCTCACTGAAATGCCTGATGGCTTTGGCTAAACCAAGATGTCCCTGAATATGTGCTCAGACTCACAGCCTCCACAAACACTAGGCCCAAATACAAGCGTGAATATGGAAATGCTACAAATATCCCCACTACTTAGAAACAAACTGCAGAAATGTTTCTCACAGCTGAAAAGCAGCAGTGAGCCTTTAAATGAAAGTTTTAAACAGCTAAAGGAGCCTCTAGAAAAAAAGAGTTTAACTGCAACAAGTTATCAGAAACAAACAACCCAACCGATGCTTAATAAAAGTGGACAATTTCCAGTTAATACCTCACACACAGTGAAACTAGCTGGAAAAATACACAGTACACAAAGTGCTATAAATAACAAAGAAATAAAGACCAAAATAAGCAAAAAACAGGATACTTAATGTTATATATTATAGTTCCGAGTTTGTTCAGTGTCCTTCCTGTGATTAGCTCAGTGGGAAATGGCAGAAACACTCACAACTTAACTTCTTAGGTAACAGAAAGTTGAAACCTGAGACAGCTTTTAAGAAAAAAATCTCAAAAGAACCAATGAGGTGCTTAGTCTAAGCTGTAGTCCAGGTGACCTCAGTCAGCTAATGACCTCAAACAATTTTCTCTCACTGAAATGCCTGATGGCTTTGGCTAAACCAAGATGTTCTGATAAAAGCACGAGACTATGTACTCCAAATTTGCTGTCATCTAGGAATCAACAAATCTCAGCTAGAACCATCTCAGACATTAGAGTTCAGAGGGGCCTTGTTCAATAGAGTATCAGTAACAGCCTCTCTTCCCTTACCAGGGGTACAGACTATTCGATTTCAAGTCAAAAAGATAATTCAGAATTCTTCTGTATCAGCTTGATTGATTCTACAAGCCTTGGGTCAATGTCTGCTGTGACAGTTCTTATTCCGGTAGCAAGATACCATATGAGTATTCTTCATTGGACCTTAGCAACTCAGTGTTCCATTCTACACCAACTTATGTCTTCTCAGATCAGAATAACTCAGGCATGCAAAAAATACCTCTGGTGTTGGATTCACTCAAATCAGATATTACAAGGCTGTCCCTTCATTCTTCCTCAGCCCAAAGCTGTAGTGACCATGGGCACTTCCCAAATCAAGTGGGGGGTGCTTCTTGGGAAAGACACTCCAAAGCGGTTGGTCCACTGAAGAGGCCAACACACATATCAATGTCCTGGAAATAACAGCAGTACACTTAGCATTGCAGGCTTTTTAAGACTCTCTCCCTTCTGGGACTATTGCAGTTCACACAGACAATATGTCACTGGTATGGTACATCAACAAACAAGTAGGAACCAGATCTTACCCCTTATGTCAAAAAGCTCTGAGAGTGTGGCAGTGGGTGATCTCATCTAGTTGATTTCTGGTAGCAATGCACGTTCTGGGAAATCCAACGTGATAGCAGACAAGTTGAACAGGTCCATTTTATTGCCTCACAAGTTGTTTCTCAACATGCGAGTTGTGGAAAAGATATTCCGCCAATGGGCCAACCTTGCTGCAACCTCTTTGCATTTCCCTTTAACAAGTGCAGCAGGTTCTTTGTCCTAATCCCCCCACCAGGGAATCACAGAGAGATGCTCTCCTGCACGATTACCCCCCCCTCCAGTTTCCTGTATGCTTATCCCCCAACCTCTATTCCTCATGTTTCTCAAGAAAGCATCTCAATTGAAGAGCAAAGTCATCCTTGTTGCCCCTTGTTGGCCTCATCAGATTTGGTTCCTCTTTCTTTGGCCTCATCTAATTCACCTTCCATGGATTCTGGATCCAATTCCAGACCTCCTGTCTCACCTGAGTCCAACAGATATGATTAACCAAGACATTTTAAGCCTAAAGCTGACTGCACGGTTTCTTCACTTCCATTGATAGCCAGACAACTCAGACTCTCCTCCCCTGTACATCACATTATTTTATCTTCCCATAAAGCTTCCACTAGGAAAATTTACAGAAGTAAATGGAAAAGATTTGTTTTTTGACCACAACAAAAAGACACTTACCCGTTTTCAGCACCAGTACATAAAGTTTTTGTGTTTTTGACTGCAATTTTCAATGAAGGTGGTTAATTCCTCAACTATTTAAGTACAACTCTACCACCAATTTTAAACTTCTGCTCAAGGAGCACCTATATAACAATTGGCAATGCTCCTGCACTATCACAGGATGATTTTTCATACCCCATCCTACCCACTTCTTCTTTTTCTCTCATCAGTCCATACAAGCAGCTTCCTCTCCCACTCCACCTAAATCCTAATCTAACTTACTAATACTCCTAACTACATGTCTGGCAGTTGGGTCCATGGAATGTATTCCTTTCTTGTGCCTAACATTTAGAAATCATGCGTTAATTGTACTGCATATAAATGTACTGCTATTATTAATAGTCAATTTCTCTATTAATCCACTGAAGCAAATAACTTATGATGCTATTTTCAAACTATGTATAATCATGTAAAATATTTTGCTCTTTATTGTTTTCCTTTTTATAGTCTATGTGTCACTATGCAGGCAACTTATTTTGCTTATCAAAGGTTTATACTGTCAGAATCGATTACATTTTTCTTTTTCTCTTATTCTGTTTTTGTTTTTGGAGCTTTTCTCCCCGGGCCTCTGCTGAAAACTGGCTATTAGCCCAGCCGGACCTTTCCAGTAAACAAATGTAAAACAAAAAAATAAATAAAACTAGCTGCCATTTCTAATTTACATATAGGCCTTAACAATTACACTTTAGCTTCTTCAACATTTTGTTAGGCCTTTATAAGTGCTCAGAATATCCTTCCTTAGAGTCCTCCAAGGATTCAGGTAGCTGGGGACTCTGTTCCAGTTGTTGAGGAATCAATGAAAATTGACAACATCAGATAATGAAGTTATGTACTCACCATAACATTCCATCTGTGTTGTCCATTTTTATTCTTCCTCAACTCCCCTCCCTCCAACCCCCTACCATTTTGTGTGTGACTTCTGGAAGAATAAGATAATAAGGGAACCAGTGTTTTTGCCTTTGAGCTCCAGGTATTGGTTTCTCATCCTATTGTTGTTTCTAATGTTCTATGAAGCTATAAGGTCAGCAAACAAAATCTGAGGTATGGTACAGGACTAGAGCATTATGGGTAAGGGAGGAGCTTGAGAGTTTCCTGTATCCACAAGCTGTAAAAAGCTTCCGAGTCAGATCCTAGGGTTGGATCCGGACCCAATTTTTGAGGAAGAATGAAAATGGACAACACAGATGGAACGTTGTGGTGAGTACATATCTTCTTTTTTATCTCAGTTTGTACCTTTTTATCAGTACATGATCTGAGATCTTAAATGCATATGATCTGATATTGTACTTTTCATTCTAACTCCCTTATGGGTCTCGGATCTGATCCTCAGATCCAACTCAGCTACATACTACAGACTTCAGATACAACTCTCGAACTCCTCCCTCTACCGATAATGCCCCCTTGATCCCTATTAGCCCAGATCTCATTTGTCGCCATCGTGGTTAGACGTAGGTTCTGCTCTCAAGCATATGTAATCAAGTATTTCTCCATATTTGGTTCTAAAATTTCTGTAATTCTTTGCTTAAACCTTAAAAAAGTTTTCTTACAACCTCCCTTTTAGATGTCACTGGCATTAGATCTTTTTTGAAAGCCTTCTGCCAGCCTTTTTCTGCTAAGCTTTTAGTAGTCTTTCATACCATTGTTGGTACATTCTTTTACCTAGTTTAAAAGGTATCTCCTTTAAATACCATAGCTGGTATTTTTACCTTTTCGTTTCTGGTAATTTCTTCTTACCCTTCCCGTTCTAGGATATTTCCAATTGTTGCCTTTGCTGGTAATTTATTTTTCTTGTATCTGTCTCTTTCTTGTAAAAAAAGTTGTTTACTTTTTTGCAATTGTTCTTACAGTGTTTGTTCTCCTTTTTCTGTAACTATGTTGGACAAACAAACAGGTTTTAAGAAATGCATTTCTTGTAGGCATAAGATCCCAAACTCAGATGCCCACAATGAGTGCATTTATTGCCTTGGTCCTGAAATACGGCCTGCACATTCTGCTCTACTTTTAACCCAAGAGCTTTGGCTAATAGGTATAATAATCTTATTTTGAAAGACTTACTAACTGCTTCTTCATCTTCCAGGGCTCAAACCCCCTCAAACTCTGGCAAAGTAGTTTCCTTGGAGCTCAAGAAAAGGTCCGCTGAAGTCCCCCTCCATCTTCTTTGGAGCCTAAGGAAAAAGTCAGAAAAATCATGGATCTAACACCCTCAGATCTGTGATCTGCTCCAGTACCCTCGGATCAGAATGAGTCTGGGAGCCAAAGTGTTGACATGAGATCCAAGTTGTGGGTTTAGCTCCAGTGTTGTTGGATCCATCCCTACTCCATGGAGTTTCGGCCCTAGACAGTTCAGGTCCAATTCTCCCTTCAAGGCTTGGCTGCAATAGTCATCTCCCCATCTCCAATGACTTCCTCGCTGGATCCTAAGCCTTT
This sequence comes from Protopterus annectens, assembly GCF_019279795.1. Taxonomy (NCBI): domain Eukaryota; kingdom Metazoa; phylum Chordata; order Ceratodontiformes; family Protopteridae; genus Protopterus; species Protopterus annectens. The sequence goes on along the minus strand of NC_056725.1, from coordinate 98,894,036 downwards.
GGATCTGCACCAAGTACAGCTCACAGGAGCAGAACTCCTGAGTTTATGATAAAGCCCATTTCTCCTTCCTTGCCTACATGACTGTTTCATACTCCTAAGAAACATTCCAGGCCCCCTTCCACAGAGTCCTCTAGGTCCTCCAGAACTTTATCAGAGGCAGATGTGGATAGGATGATGCAAAAGTTTTTCAGGTCTCAGATCCAGATGGGGGTCCTGCCAGCTGCATCCCCTACCAGATCCATGAGTGTAAACTCTAAGTCCATTATATCTCCTTCTTCGATCTGACCCATGATTTTGGAGCCCCAGGATCCAAAATCTTTGAGAGGTTCTATTTCAGATCCAAGGAAAGTTTCCTCCTTCACTCCAACTGCTTCCTTGATGGGATCTGCTCCAATACCCTCAGATCAGAACAGGTCTGGGAGCCAAAGTGTTGACATCAGATCTGAAGGGGTGGGTTCAGTTCTGGTGTTGTCAGATCCATCCATCCATGCCCCTCGGAGCTAAAGCCCTAGACAGTTTAGGTCCGATTCTCCACTCGAGGCTCAGCTCCGAGGTGGGCGGGTTGTGGCTAATCCTGGGCCCTCGACCTTTGAGGTGGTAGAAAATGCTTTTTCTGTCCAGAAAGAACTGTCCTCTCTTATTTCGGATCCTATCCCTTTACTTCCATCAGTTCCAAGCTCTGAGTCAGTCAGGCCTATTCCACAGGGACAGCCAGTTCCAGCAGTCCTCCAGACATTTCCAGTAGAGGAGCTTTCCCCTCTTCTGACACCTGTCCAGAAGATCTCATTGAAGAGGTCCCCCAGAAGAGCACGTGTAAAAGGAGACAGGTAGACTCACCTTGGAGTCTTTCATGGAAGACACCAATTTTGATGAAGAAGAAGAATCCCCAGAGCACCACCGGATGACATCTTCTTTGGAGATATTCTAGAGATCCTGAAGCAGAAAGGTGGTTGGTTATCCCAAACTCCTTCTCCTGTAGATTCGGTGTTCTTGGAGGCTTTTGGTTCTGGCCCATCTACATCTTGGGTCACCACCCCCCCAGCGGATTAACTGATTGACCTGGTTTCCCACAGGGCATGGAAGAAGCCAGAAACTGTCGAGCCCACTCCAAAGTGCCCTGACAAATTTTTGGCACAACCTACAACAGACCACACTGGAGGAAAGGATTCCCAGAAGATGCAATGGTGGTGGCAGCAGCCAGTAAGAAAGAGCTAGCAGATCAGAAGTCTATTGTCCATCCACCCAATAGAGAGTCTGGAGCATTGGACAGATTTGGAAGGCGGGTTTTGCCTCAGCTACCTTTACACTGAGGTCACTTAACTATCTGGTGCATTTTACTAGACTTCCGAGAGATTTTACTAAAGAACTTTCAAATACTGTCTTGGAGTCCATGTCTGCTGAGGATTTCAAGAGAACATCCTCTCAACTGGCCACTGTTTTAACCATATCACAAGGCAACATACCTGGATGCAACTATGCAACTTTGTGAAGTTTTTTAAGACATCTTTTATTAATGCCCCATTCAATAGCACTGCCTTGTTTTGGCCATCAGTAATGAATATGCTTGCTCACAGTGAAAAAGTTGGAAAGACCCTGTCTGTCATAGGGTTCAAGTTTTCTGTGCTCAGCGGCCTTCTCTAAGAACCAGAGAAGCAGTAAGAAAATGTGGCTCCACAAATCTCAGGTTCCATTCCAGGATTCATATGGGGAAAATTCCTCCAGAGGCAGAGGGGGAAATTTTAATTACAGACATTGTCCTAGAGGCAGAGGAGGCCCACAAAAGCAGGGCTTTAGAAATTATTTTTCGGATAGGCCCTATCAGCACTCCTGAAGTGCTACCCAACTGTCTTACACTAGAGGCAGTTGGGGTCCACTCTCTTTGCACCTAGATGCCTGGACTAACATCATAAAAGATTTGTGGGTGCGATGTATAACACCCGGAGGACATTTCATACCATTTTCCCTTCTTCCTCATCATCAAAGGAAGAAACTTCCTGAGATTCCACCCAGACAGAGGAAGGCAGCAACACAAGAAATTCAAAAGCTGCTAGAAAAAGAGTCATCCAAAAGGTCCCACCAGACCAAATAGGAGTCAGAACTTATCCTTGCTTATTTTTAGTGTCAAAGAAAACAGGGGACCTCAGACCCATTTTGGATCTAAGCACAATGAACCATTATATAAAGAAAGCAAAGTTCTGAATGGTCATGGTTCAGTCCATTCTGCCTTTTCTACACAAGGACAATTGGATGTGCTCTGCAGATCTTTAGGACGTGTACTATCATATCAGAATAAATAGATGATCCAGAAGACATCTCCGCTTTTGGCTGGAGCCATTCATTACCAATTCAGAGCTCTGCCCTTTGGATTCACCAAATGCATGGCAGTAGTTGCAGCTCACTTGAGACTGAATGGATTCCAGGTGTTTCCATATCTAGATGACTGGCTTTTAACCACCCCATCCAAGCATCAACTTCAGCATGCCAAGAACTATTTGTTTCAGATTTCCAACTCCTTGGGCATTATGATAAATCTCGACAAATCAAAATTTGCTCCAGTTCAAAGCTTGGAATTCATTGGGACAGTTTTAAACACATCTATACAAATAGCATCCTTACCTATCAATCGCATTACTTCTATCAGGAATCAGGTTCAGGTTATTCTCTCTCATTCATCTCCCCCAGCAAGATTAATGCTTCAAGCTCTGGTTCAATGGCAGCAGCCATAATGCTACTTCCTCTAACATGCTTCTTTATCTGAGTTCTCCAGTGGACTCTGGCTGTTCAGTGGGCCATTCTACACCAACCAATGTCTCTTCAAGTAAAGCTCATTCCTATTTGCAAGTGACACATTCACTGGTGGATACACTCGGATGATATTTTTCTGAGCAGACCTTTTGTCCTACCAAACCAAGTAGCCACAATAACCATGGATGCCTCTCAAATGGGGTGGGGGCATTTCTTGGGAAGAACTGTCCAAGGCATGTGGTCCCCCAAGAGACAAAGTTGCATATCAATGTTCTAGAGATGAGAGCAGTCCTTCTAGCATTGCAGGCATTTCAAGTTTCTGTTCCCTTGAGGATTATTGCAGTTTAAACCAACAACATGACTGTAGTCTGGTACATCAACAAACAAGGAGGACCTAGAGCACAATCTTACCCCCTTAAAGAGAGGCCATGAGGTCTGGAAATGGGCAATCTCATTATACAGCTTTCTTACTGTGATGCACATCCCAGGGATAACCAGTGCGCTTGCAGACAAACTAAGCAGATCCATTCTGATGCCTCACAAGTGGTCTGTCAATCAGTTGGTAGTGAATATGATTTTGAGGTATTGGGGCCAACCTTGCTGCGACCTATTTGCCACTCCTCTCAACAAGTGCAGCAAGTACTTCACCTGATCCTCCTCAGGAGGAGTCATTGAGATATGTTCTTCTTCATGCTTGGTCCTTGGGACTCCTTTATACTTATCCTCCTCTTCCCCTGATTCCAAAATTTTTGAAGAAAGCAAGCAGGCTGAAGAGCTCAGTAATCCTCACTTTCTCCTTCTATCCTCGACAAGTATGGTTCCCCTTTCTATGGTCATGTTTTTGCAATCCTCCATGGATACTGGAACCCACTCAGGACCTCCTCTCTCACCCATTTGGGATTCAACACCCCAACATTCAAGCCCTGAAGCTGACTGCATGGTTTCTCCACTTCCAGTAATAGTTAGACACTCCAGGCTTTCGTCCCCATTTTGTGACATTATTTTGGCTTCTCAAAAGGATTCTACCGAAAATGTCTATAGAAGCAAATGGAAAAGTGTCTCTGTTTGGGCATCAGTTAAGAACATTGATCCTTTTTCTGCACCAATTTTGACTATGCTTCAATCTTTGACAACTCTTTTCAAAGATGGTGCTAGTTTCTCTACAATTAAACTTCAGTTGGCAGCAATTTCAAATTTCCACACAGGAAATAAGTCTTTTCCTTAGCTTCCTCTAGATTATGTAAAGCTTTTATGAAAGAAATTTTTCTGCTAAAGGCGCCAATAAAAATCCTTCACCACCTTGGGATCTTACTGTAGTACTTGAAGGTTTGACACAAAAACCCTTTGAACCTTCAGACAAATCTGACTTAAAACTTCTGACATGGAAGACAGCTTTCTTGGTAGCTATTGCTTCGGCTAAAAGAATTTCTGAACTCCAGGCTCTTTCGGCAAAAACTCCTTACATTATTTTCCACAAAGATAGGGTTTCTCTGTAGACTAATTTACCTAAAGTATCTTCTGAAAATAACATTAACCAATCCATTCACTTCCCATTTTTCTTCCCAAATTTTGCAAATAAGGTAGAGTGCATGCTACACCTCCTTGACATACACAGACAATTACATTTTTACCTCCACATGACAAAACAGCTTTTTGTATCTTTCTCTCCAAATTGCCTAGGCCAGTAAGTTTCTAAAGTCACCCTAGCTAAATGGATTACAGACTGTATCTCATTGATTTACTGTCAGAAGGTATGATGTTGCCAAAACCTCCCTGAGCGCACTTAACTTGATCTATGGCTGTATCATTGGCTTTTTGGTCAAGAACATCTGCTGATTACATTTGTGCAGCAGCTACGTGGTCCAAGGCCCATACCTTTATTTCATATTACAAATTGGATATCATGTATAGAAATAGAGCCTCCTTTGGTTCGGCAGTAGTCCGGAATATCCTTCCATGTGAGCCACCCAAGGTGAACATAGCTGGGGACTCTGTCCCATAAATGAGGAAGAATGAAAAGGACAATATCAGATTTATAAGTTATGTACTTACTACAACTAGATAACTAGACATCTGTGTTATCCATTATCATTCTTCCTCAACTCCCCTCCCAACCATCTCCCATCCATTTTTCTTCTTCTGGATGGTCCTATTGGACTTTTCTTGTTTGGAACCTACAGTTCTAAGTTTGAGCCCTATATTTTCTGTCTACTGTATCTGTTCTTCTTCTATTGTTAGGAAATAAAGGAGCCAACTCAATCTGAGATTATGAGGATGGAGTGGAGCGTTGCATTATGGGTAGGGGAGGAGCTTAAGGGTTGGATCCAAAGTTGGTATTATGCATCTGAGTCAAATCCGAGGATTAGATCCGAGACCCATAAGTGAGGAAAAATGAATATGGACAACACAGATGCCTACTTATGGTGAGTACATAACTTATAATTCCTGTGAAATACAATTTCTATCCAGTCTAGCCCTGTTATTTGACCTTGGAAAATATTATGTAAATTCTGTTCTTACTACTGAATGTATGTCTTCCATACCAAATATTTTCATAAATTCCTTTAGAAATCTCACCTCTTTTGTTATATTTTCCTTTCTGTGTCCCCTTGGTACATCCATACTATTGCAAATCAAGTTCCAGTCCCCACCGACATGTAGTATTCACTGCTGAAAGCTGATTATTTCTCCCAAACTTTTCTTAAGCTCCATAATAGCAGTTTGTGGTGGAATATAAATATATGACAGCATAATCCACCTCCCTTACAATTAACGTCTAACTACCACCACACATCTACCATCAGTGTCTTTTTCCTCTTCTATAACTATTGGAGCCACTGTAGCAATCGGTATTATTATTATTATTCTCCTTTTCCTTTGTCCCTGATATTTTTTCTGAATATCCATCCTGAAATCCTTTCTTTGTCAAATTCACATGCTCATTTCCTTCTAAATGTGTCTCTTTTGGCATTACTGTTTGCACTCTGTATTTCTTAATATAAGTCTATAATTACTGACTTAAAATTTACCATTGATACAGAAAGAATTAAATATCATGAATTGTTTAAAAATATAGAAAGTAAATGTAATGAGGTTCAGGATAGGAAAACAAGGAAAATCAAGAGAGACCTAGAAGAATACAAAAATAAGAGTCATTACCCCAAACCCAAGTATGTTCCAAGGCAAAAATATGGTAATTGGAACAAACAATATACCTATGAGGCTGAGTGGGAAGATGGTGAAATGGCGGAAGTTTTTGACCATGCAACTAACAATGAAGAATTCCCCCCACTTAGGAGATCAGAAAGATTAATGAATCAAGAAAAAGTGTATTACAACTCAAAAAACTATATGGGGAGGGGGGAGAGACCATTTGTGAGGAGAGAACAGAAGTGGAATTAAGTGCTGGCATTAGTAACAATGCAAATACATGGTCATACAATGGCTTCAATATTTTCAATTATTCCAATGCTCAGGTTGATGTTTCTTGGTTTAACTTGTTTTCAAAAGGTTTCACATTTGTTCCTAGACAAAAAGTAGATATTTTTAGACTACTAATTGACATCAAGTTATTTGTTAGGAAAAAGAACCTAGAATTATTTTTCAAAGGTAAAACCAGTCATTCTCATGGTGAGACACTAAAGCGTAAGAGTGTTTTTAACCCCCCCTTACACCTCCAGCTGAGGAACTTTGAAATTAAAATTGAAAATGAAATTAGAAAGCAACTAGCTACTAAACGTATGCATTCAAATTTATCTCAAGGAGAGTTCAAAACATTGAAAGAAATTAGCAACAACAGTGAACTGAGGGTTATGAAACCTGATAAAGGAGGGGGAGTGGTGGTTATGCAAGCGATACAATATGAAGGTAAAATGTTGGATATATTGAATGATGTAGATAAATATACCAGAGTATCTCTTAATGAAGTCAACATAGCCTACAAAAAGATACATGTTTTATTGAACGACCTTTTGTTGGAAGGTTCAATTGACAAAGAAACTTACAAGTTTTTGACTGTTGAGAAGCCTAAGGTCCCATGTATTTTTGGCATCCCCAAAGTACATAAGGATAGTATAGATCCTCCCTTAAGGCCTATAGTGTCAGCGGATGGCTCTGCAACAGCCCCTCTGGCAAAGTTTGTTGATACGAAAGTCAAAAATGTACTAGAGGGGAGAAATTATATACTCAAGGACTCATGGGACTTTTTAAGGAAAGTGGAACCAACTTTGTATAGTGAAAATTTGAGTTTTGGCACAATGGATGTCGTTGATCTTTTTGGCTGTATCCCACATGATACGGGTCTATATTGGTTTGAAGAAGCCTTAATAGCTAGTAAAAAACTGACGCATGAAGACTTTAAAAACACCTTAACCCTAATGGAAATTGTATTAAAAAACAATTTTATCTATTTTTCAAGGGGAATACTAAAGACAAGAAAAAGGTGTAGCCATGGGGGCACATTGTGCCCCAACTTATGCCAACATTATTATGGCATTTTGGGAGGAAAAATTTCTGCTGAACTCGCCTTTTAGTGACCAATGGGTTCTATATGCCAGGTTTCTTGATGACCTTTGTTTCTTTTGGAAAGGTAACCAAAGCAGCTTTGAGAAGTTGGTAGAATATGTTAATAAAACCACTAATTTCTTGAAATTCACTCAGAATTTTGATTCAAATACACTGAATTATTTAGATGTCAACATTAGTAAAAAAGATGGAAATTTCACATCAAAGATATATAGAAAAGAAACATTTTCCAACTCCTATTTACATTTCAGTAGTTGTCATCCCCCATTTCAGAAAAAGGGAGTTGTAAAAGGGCAACTAGTTCGTATAAGTAGAATGACATCTGAAGATGACGAATTTTGTGATGAAGTTAATTTACTTAGAGAGCTTTTTTCTGTGAGGGGTTATTCATATGATTACTTCAACAACATCTTAGAAGAAGTAATCAAGAAAAGGAAAGGTCCCTTTGCCCCTATCTTAGGTAAAAAAGACACAGCTGAAATAAAAGCAAACAATAAATCAAATGTTGATCAATACAGTGCAGGGCTTGTTACTACCTTCAATGAACATTCAACATTAATAAAGGAAATTTTCATTAAAGAATGGAATGCTTTTTCAGAAATTTCTGATTTAGAATACATTTTTGATAAGGAAGTAACTTACACCTATCGCAAAGGGAGAAATATCAAGAACATATTAGAAAATTGTTATAACTTTAATAGAATAAGCAAGAATAGCAAAGCTAAGAAGGGATTGTTTAAATGTGGTAGGTGCAATTATTGTACGCATTTATTGACTGGTACCTCGGTTTATTTACAAGCAAGGAAAAAGACATTATTTTTAAATAGTTTTGCCAATTGTGATACTAGTGGCATTATTTATATTGCTATATGTAAGAAATGTTCTTCATTTTATGTTGGAAAAAGTGAGAGGAAGCTCAAACAAAGAATTTATGAGCACCTTTATGATGTTAGAGTGAAAAGTGACAAAAATGCACTAAGTAAACATTCTATGAAATGTGCAACAACAGGTTATCAATTTTTTGTGCTTGAAGTAGTTCCCATCAATCCAAGAGGTGGCATGTGGGAAACGCTTATTGAATATAGGGAGTTACATTGGCAACTAATACTTGATTCAGGTAGAAATTTGGGGTTAAATGACATGGTGTCTCTTGCACCGGTACTTAAACTTAGGGCAGCAAAGCTCTAGCACCTTAAAAAGTATGTTTAAACATGTTCAATAGTCATTTTGCTTATAGAATTTGTGGATTTATTAAATAAATTTAAAAAAAATTTTTTAAAAATATTTATTAAAATTTACTAAAATCAATTGTTTATGTTTATATATTTAGCAGTTTTTAATAAGCACACATTTTCAACCTGTTTACATCCAAGGTATTTTTATGGTTAAATATTGTGATTCTTTATTTTGACCACTAGATGGTGCAACTTACTACATATATACATTAGAGTTTAATTTATGGTTCGTGAAAGAATTAAACATTTTAATTAATTTACAACAGAATTTTAACTTTGATATATGTGTATATACATATTTTAATTTTTGAAATGTATTTAACATCTGTTTTTACTTTTAAATATGTTTCACAATCTGTTGTGGTGAGTTGATGTACTTAATACATTATTCACTAGGTATTTTATTTTGTTTCATTACGATTGGTTAGTTTAAATGTTAATTGGAGTAAGCACACTATATAAAGAAAAGTTTTCATTATGGTAGTCATTACTGAGGAAGTTGATGACGAAACGTTGTGTTTTTGCAAACGTTGTTTTGTTATTCTGTGGACATCATTTTTGCTGCTATTGTATCGGAAATACAGTGGATATTAAACTCCAACTTGCTACTTCATTTGGGGCCTGATTCATTTGTACCTGGAGCTGGTGGTTATTGGCTTTTTACTAGTTTATTTTTCCGCCTTCGGCTCTGGTTTTTGTGTTTCTTAATATAATTCATTACTCTTTCCTTTTTGTTCTATATCTGTAAGGCCATTATGATAAAAACTATTGATCTGATGTTGCCCTTTTCATTCTTCCTCAATGTATGGGTACCTGATCTGTCCACGGATCTGACTTGGCCACATATGTCAGACTTACAGATCCAACTATCAAGCTCCTTCCCTCTACCCATAATGTCCCAGCTAACCTACAATAGGTCAGATCTCATTTGTCACCAAATTTCATGGACATGATCTTCTCTCAGAAGAATTTTTCATTTGTTCTTGGCATTTGTGAGTAGATTTTTCGCCAGGAAATCTTATCCAATTAACTTTCTCTACATCCTCCCTATTTTTATTTCTGTCCTTTTGGAGTTTCTACTCATTAGCCCTTTCTTTTGCTTCTCCTTTTCTACCTTGTTAGGCATAATTGTTGTGTACCATTGTTGGTACCTCCTTTCCTTTACCTCTACTTAATTTCATACCCTTTTTAGGGTAACTACCCCTACCATTGTTGGTATTTTTGCTGTATAAAAAAAAATCTTTTCTCTCTATCCTTCTTCTTTTACAAAACTATGGCTGAGAAGCCAGCAACATTTAAAGAATGAACTTCCTGTCTAAGAGCAGCACACCTCGATACTACATGTGCTGTCTGTCATCATCATCTTCTTTCGGCTGTTCCCGTTAGGGGTCACCACAGCAGATCATCTGTTTCCATTTCTTCATGTCCTCTGCATCTCGCTCTGTCACACCAACCACTTGCATGTCCTCTCTCACCACATCCATAAACCGTATCTTAGGCCTTCCTCTTTTCCTGTTACCTGGTAGCTTCATCCTTAGCATCTTTTTCCCAATATACTCAGCATCCCTCCGCAGCACATGTCCAAACCAACATAATCTTGCCTCTTTAGCTTTGTCTCCAAACCTTCCAACCTGGGCTGACCCTCTAATATACTTATTCCTAATCCTGTCCACCCTCGTCACACCCAATGCAAATCTTAGCATCTTTAACTCTGCCACATCAAGCTCAAACTCCTGCCTTTTAGTCAATGCCACTGCCTCCAACCCATATAACATAGCTGGTCTCACTACCCTCTTGTAGACCTTCCCTTTCACTCTTACTGGTACCCGTCTGTCACAAATCACTCCTGAAACTTTTCTCCACCCACTCCATCCTGCCTGTACTGTCTTCTTCACCTCTCTTCTACACTCACCGTTACTCTGAACTATTGATCCCAAGTATTTAAACTCATCCACCTTTGCCACCTGTACTCCTTGCATCCTCACCATTCCTCTATCCTCCCTTTCATTCACACACATATATTCTGTCTTAGTCCTGCTGACCTTCATTCCTCTTCTCTCTAGAGCATATCTCCATCTCTCCAGGGTCTCCTCCACCTGTTCCCTACTCTCACTACAGATCACAATGTCATCTGCAAACATCATAGTCCACAGGGACTCCTGTCTGATCTCGTCTGTCAACCTGTCCATCACCATTGCAAATAAGAAAGGGCTCAGAGCTGATCCTTGATGTAACCCCACCTACACCTTACACGCATCCATCACTCCCACAGCAGACCTCACCGCTGTCACACTACCCTCGTACATATCTTGTACCACTCTTACCTACTTCTCTGACACTCCCGACTTCCTCATATAATACCACAACTCCTCTCTAGGCACCCTGTCATATGCTTTTTCTAAGTCTAAAAAAATACAATGCAACTCCTTCTGACCTTCTCTGTACTTCTCCATCAACACTCTCAGAGCAAACATCGCATCTGTAATGCTCTTTCCCAGCGTGAAACCATACTGCTGATCACTAATCATCACGTCCTTCTTAACCTAGCTTCCACTACTCTTTCCCATAACGTCATGCTGTGACTGATCAGTTTAATCCCTCTGTAGTTACTACAGCTCTGCACATCACCCTTATTCTTAAAAATCGGTGCCAAAACACTTTTTCTCCATTCCTCAGGCATCCTCTCATTTTCCAAGATTTCATTAAACAATCTGGTTAAAAGCTTCACTGCCATTTCACCTAAACACCTCCATGCTTCCACAGGTATGTCATCTGGACCAACAGCCTTTCCATTCTTCATTCTCTTCATAGCTATCCTTACTTCCTCCTTGCTAATCCATTGTACTTCATGATTCACTATCCCCACATCATCCAACCTTCTCTCCCTCTCAATCTCTTCATTCATCAACCCCTCAAAGTACTCTTTCCATCTCCTCAACACACTCTCTTTGCTTGTGAGTATGTTTCCCTCATTATCCTTTATCACCTTTACCTGCTGCACATCTTTCCTAGCTCAGTCCCTCTGTCTAGCCAGTCGGTACATGTCCTTTTCTCCCTCCTTAGTGTCCAACCTTTCATACAACTCTTCATATGCCTTATCCTTAGCCTTTGCCACATCTCTCTTTGCCATGCACCTCATCTCCTTATACTCCTGTCTACTTGCTTCATCTCTCTGACAATCCCACTTCTTCTTTGCCAACCTCTTTCTCTGTATACTCACCTGTACTTCCTCATTCTACCACCATGTCTCCTTGTCGTCCTTCCTCTGTCCAGATGTCATGCCAAGCACCTTTCTAGCCGTCTACCTTACTAGCTCTGCTGTAGTTACCCAGCTATTTGGTAACTCTACACTGCCACCCAGTGCCTGTCTTAACTCATCCCTGAACTCCACCTCACAATTATCCTTTTTCAATTTCCACCATTTGATCCTTGGTGCTGTCCTCACACTCCTCCTCCTCTTCTTGATCACCACCGTCATCCTACAAACCACCATCCTATGCTGCCTAACTACCCTTTCCCCAGTCACCACTTTACAGTCTCCAATCTCCTTCAAACTGGCCCTCCTACATAAGATATAATCCACCTGTGTGCATCTTCCTCCACTCTTGTATGTCACCCTATGTTCCTCCCTCTTGTTAAAGTACGTATTCACCACAGCCATGTCCATCCTTTTCGCAAAATCCACTACCATCTGACCTTCTGCATTCCTTTGTTTAACACCATACCTACCCATCACTTCCTCATCCCCTCTGTTCCCTTCACCAACATTCCCATTGAAATCTGCTCCTATCACCACTCTCTCACCCTTGGGTACAGTCATCGCCACTTCATCCAATTCACTCCAAAATTTTTCTTTCTCATCCATCGCACACCCAGCTTGTGGAGCATATGCCTCATTACACCATCATTTTCCAGCTTCATAAACATCACTCTGTCCGACACTCTTTTCACCTCCAAAACACTGTTAGCATACTGTTCCTTCAGGATAACTTCTACGCCATTTCTCCTCCCATCCACACCATGATAAAACAATGTGAACCCACCTCTGATACATCTAACCTTACTCCCCTTCCATCTGGTCTCTTGCACAGACAATATACCAACCTTCCTTCTGTCCATCATATCAGCTAGCTCTCTCCCTATACCAGTCATACTGCCAACATTCAAAGTTCCGACCCTCACTACCACAGTCCTAGCCTTTCTCCTCTCTTCCTGCCTTTGGCCATGCCTTCCACCTCTTCTCCTCCTTTGGCCAACAGTAGCCCAATTTCCGCCAGCACCCTGTTGGCTAACAGTACTGGTGGCAGTCGTTGTTAACCTGGGCCTCAAACAATCCGGTATGGAAATATTTACTGGTGTCCGCATGACTTTTTGGTGAAGTTTTACGCCGGATGCCCTTCCTGATGCAACTCTCCCCATTTATCCGGGCTTGGGACCGACACAAAGAAATGCACTGGCTTGTGCATCCCCAGTGGCTGGGTTACTACTTGTGCTGTCTGTGCTGCCTTTAATTCTAGGACAGTTGTGAATAGGAGGAACAAGTTGGTCCTCAAGAGATTACTACCCCCTGCTTCTTCTTCCTCTTTCAGGGCTCAACCCCCAAGCAAACATTCTAAAGCTCCATCAAAGCCTAGAAAGAGGTCCCCTCCTTGATTTCTGAAGACACCTTCTACCTCTATGATTTTGTAGCGTCCTCAGAAGATTTAAAAATATTTCGATCCTACTTCCTTGGCTCCAAAAAGAAAAACTTCTAATCCTAAGCCCTCTGATCTGATAATTGTATCAAGTAAAACTCTGATACAGCCCTTAGATCCAAAAAAAAATGATTCTGACTTCTGGTGCTTCAAAGACTCTAAGAACTGGCTCACACAAGTTTGTGATCAATCTGGTGTCTCCTCAGCTCCATTTCCCCTTTCTGCAAACCACTTCAAGCAAACAGTCTAGGCCACAGTCCACTACCTCATCTTTCAGGTCCTCCAGAAGTCTCTCTGAGGCCAAAGTGGATAGGATGATGAGGAATTTCCTCAGAGCTCAGATTCAGGTGGATGTTATTCCATCTCAGTCTCTCATTGGATCCATGAGCTTCCCTTCTACTTCCCATGTAGTAATGTTTTCTTCTCTGTTTCATCCCATGGCTTCAGAGCCCTCGGATCCAAGAGTCTGGAGATAATCAGTGTCAGAACAAAGAGGGTTGTGTCTTCATCTTCAACAGTTTCCTTGACTGCTCTTGCTCCTATTCCCTTGGATCAGGATGAGTCCTGGAGCTGAAGCATCATGCTAGGTCCAGGGGGGCCATGATCTACTCTGATGTTATTGAAGCTATCCTTGTCCCTCAGAGCCTCTGTACCGGATAGCTCAGGTCCATCTCCCTCCTCGAAGCATGCATTGGAACAGAGCTGCGGCTGTTCTACCTCAGATGTTTTGGCTCTGATGTATCTGGCCACTATTTCTCCTGGTCCATCTGCCTTCAAAGTAGTTGAGAGGGTTGCCTGTCATCCAAGAGACCTGATCTTTCTTTCATCCTTGAATTTTACATCTTTTCCTCCAGCAGATCCAAGCTGTGATCCCATCAGACCTATTCCACAGGGACAGCCAATACCAACTAGCGTCCAGACAGTTCCCTTAGAGGAACATCCCCTCTCTTCAGACACCTCCCCAGAGCATCCATCTGAGGAGGTTCCCCGTTAAGAGAACATGCAAAAAAAAGAGGCATATAGATTCTTCTTTGGAATCTCTCACAGATGGTACTGACTTTGATGAAGGGGAAGGGTCCCCCAATATCCACCTGATGAAATCTCATTCAAAGGCATTTTGGAGATCTTTAAGCAGAAGGGTGGTTGGTCCTCAGATACTTTTTTTCCCAGAGCAGTCAGTATTTTTGGATGTTTTTGGTCCTGACCCATTTATGCCTTTGGTGACTCCCCCAGCTGATGAGCTTATCAACCTAGGCTCTCACTGGGCATGGAAGGAACTGGACTGTGTCGAACCAATCCCCCATCATCCAGACAATATTTTGGCACCACCAAAAGACAGACCCCATTGGAGTGATGTATGTTATGGCAGCAGCCACACAAAAATGAAGCTAGCTGAGCAGAGCTCATCTGTTCATCTCCTTAATAGAGAGTTGAAGTTGTTGAATAGATTTGGAAATGCATATTTGCTTCAGTGACCTTTGCTTTGAGATCCCTGAATTATATAATGCACTTTACAAGGCTGCAGGTGGATTTGACCAAGGAGCTCCCCAAATCCCTCTCAGAGTCAATGTCTGTGGAGGACTATAAAAGATCATCCTCACAACTGGTCACTCTATTGTGCCTATGAAGTTGATATCCCATGCTACAGAGTGTGCCTGATGGGCTTCTGGTTCAGGCATTGCTGTATGGAGACATGCCTGGATGTGATTATAGAATTTTTTGTAGAACTTTTCAGGTCTTCTTTTATCAATGCTCCTTTTGATGGAATGTCCTTATTTGGCCCTTCTGTTAGAAAAACGCTCTCCCACACTGAACAGGAAAGAAAGAACCTGTCTGCCTTAGGGATTTGCTTTTCTACTCCTCACCGATCCTTCACCCAGAATCAAAAATGGAGGGCAAGAAAATGTGGTTCTGGAAATCCCAGGGGTCTTCCCAAGACTCACTTGGGGACAACTCCTCTAGGGGCAAAGAGGGGATTACAAATGGAAGATGCCATCTTCATGGCAGAGGGGCCCTGCATAACTAGGGTTTGAAAAATTCCTTCGGAATAGACCCTTTCAGTGCTCCTGAAGGGTTGCCCATGCTCACCTTTGGAGGCACTCGGCAGGAGCTTGTCCTTGCATCCAAATGCCTGAAGATTCTTGGGTACTAAAAATAATATCCGAAGGTTATTTCATACCATTCCTTCAGACCCCCCCCATCCAAAAGCAGAAGGCTTTCCAGTGACCCACTCAGTCAAAGGTAGTCTGCAGCTCAAGAGATTCATAAGTTGTTGGACAAAAGAGTCATCCAGGAGGTCCTGCCAGACCAAAGAGGATTCAAAACTTACTCAAGGTTCTTATTAGTGCCAAAGAAGACAGACGACCTGAGACCAGTTTTGGACCTAAGCAACCTGAACCAGTTTGTGAGGAAATCAAAGTTCTAAATGGTCACAATTCAGTCCATTCTGCCTTTTTCACGAAGACGATTGGATGTGCTCTGTCATTCTTCAGGATGTGTACTATCACATCAAGATGAGCAGATGCTCCCAAAGACATCTATGCTTTCAGTTGAGAGCTAGTCAGTATCAGTTCAGAGCCCTGCCCTTTGGTCTCACCACAGCCCCCAGGGTGTTTACCAAGTGTATGGCAGTGGTAGCAGCTCACCTGAGGCTGCTAGGATTCTGAGTGTTTCCATATTTAGATGACTAGCTCCTCACCGCCCTAACCAGGCATCTCTTAGAACAGTCTGGGGACTATTTCCTCCAGCTTTGTGAATCACTAGGCATTACAGTCAACATCTCCAAATCCAAACTACAACTTGTATAGAGTCTGGAGTTCATTGGTGCCTCGTTGAACACAGTAACTCAGATTGCCACTCTGCCTACACTTTGTGTGGATGCAATCAAGTTCCAGGTACAGCAGTTCTTGTTCCTCCTGCTCCTCCAGCCAAACTTGTCCTTCAGACTCTAGGTTCAATGGCAGTGGACATAATATTAGTTCCTATGGCACATTTCTGTATACATGTTCTCCAGCTGACGTTAGCTGTTCAGTGGTGCATTCTGCAACATCCTCTATCCTTCTCAGTCAAACTCACTTGAGTATGCAAAAATCATCTTCATTGGTGGATTCAGTCGGACGAGATTTATAGGAGCTGTCCTTTTATTCTTTTTTCTCCAGTGACCACAGTGACTACAGACATCTCCAATTTGGGGTGGGGGGATTTCTTGGGATGGGTGGTCCAAGGCATGTGGTCTCCCCCAAGAGACCAATTTGCACATCAGTGTCCTAGAGATGAGAGTGGTTCTGTTAGCATTACAGGCCCTTCAAGATGTTCTCCCTCTAGGGGCTATTGCAACACAAACCGTCAACATGTCTGTGGTCTGGCACATCAACAAACAAGGCAGAGCCTGATCTTACCACCTTTGTCAAAAGGCAATGGAAGTGTGGCAGTGGGCAATCTCCTCCAACCGCTTTCTGGTGGCAATGCACATTCTGGGGCAATCTGGTGTATTAGCAGACAAACACAGCATGTCCATTTTGTTACCTCACCAGTGATCTCTCAATCAGTGGTGGAAGATTTTCCAGTGTTGGGAGGCATCCTTGGTGAGATCTCTTTGCATCTCCCCACAACAAGTGCAGCGGGTATTTTGCTCTAATCCTCCCTCATTTTTGCAGTTTTATTAGTTCATCTGAATAGCTAGTTAAAGCTTCTTCAATTTTTTTCTAGCCTTTTGTTGTTTGAGTTTATATATTTCTTCAGTGTTTCATTTATTTTGATCACCTCTGAGAACAGCTGATTCATTTTTTCCTCTAAATTATTGGAGCTATCTCTTTTTTTTAAAAACAAGAAATATCTTTATTAAGACATAGGCAGTCTTACATTTATATAAATGAAAATAAACCATACTGACACAATTTCATTTGCAAACATAATACATTACAAACCATGCTAACACAACTTTAGCTGCAAACATTTTACATCACTTATAATATATCCAGTTATTGTTAGTCAAGCATTACATAGCTCATTAAGATCCTACCTTCTTTTAAACCTTGTTCCTCCTCTGCATAGATTGATCCCACAATTCCCATTTTTCCTATGCAATTTGCTTCTACCCTTTTCTAAAGGCCCCAATGCCAGTTGTTTTATCTCTGTTACTATCTTCACCACTTCTAGTAAAGTTGGTTTAGACTTTGATTTCCATTTTCTAGTAATTGCTGTTTTGGCAGCCATCATAATTAGACTCATCATGACCTTACTAAGTCTGGGCAATTCTGATTCTGTATCATAGCTAAAAAAATATCCTTAGTGAAACCAATTTGCTCACCTCGTATCTCTGACAGTCTACAGGGAATATTTAAAGTCTGCCAACTCATAACACTTCCAGAAGCTATGTTCCCTGTTACCTCTTTCTTCCTCATTACACCTCCAACATTTGCTGTCTACCTGAGGAAAAATTCTTTGGAGTCTACTTGAGGTATAAAAGTATCTATGTAAACACTTCTAAGCAAAGATCCTAAATCTTCTAGACTTTAATGCATATTTGGGAGACATACATATATCCCCCTTGTTTCTTTGTGAATTATTTATCCAATCTGTCTTCTCAATCCTTTCTAACCTCCTCTGACTGATTCTTATAGTTATCATGCAATATTTTATATGCTCTACTAATTATTCCTTTCTTAATGGCAACATCTGTTCTAGATTCTACTAAAAACTCTGCCAGTGTTGATCTGTTGTTTTGGACTTCCAAATTTCCTTCTCTTTGCCTATACTCTGTCAGTCCTTGATAGGGAAGGCAATCTCTAACCTGCAGTCCAAATAAGTTCTTGGCATCTTCCCATTCTATTACCTTTCCCTCTGTAGTGATTTGCTCCCAATACCTTGGTTCTTTTGCCAGTTTTTTCCAATAAACTTCAGTCCCCTCTTGCCTATTGTCTGTATCCCTAAATGCAGTCATCCCTATTGGCAGAATCTGCTTTCTCCATTCCCATGTTGGCTTAGTAAGAATAATTTCTGCTACTTTATGAATATAATATTCTGTATGATTATTGTTATTCTTCTTAAAGGTCTGCATCCAAAATCCCAGTCTCTCCTTGTTTCTTGAGCTTCCCCCTGTTTCACCATCATCTCTTTCTGATTGTGCCATGTATAGGAGCCTTAACTATGTTGCTCTGAAATACTGCATCAAATTGTGTAATCCCAATTTGTCTTGTTCTTTTGGAAGAATAAGCTTATCCCACTTGACTCTTGCCATCTTCCCCTCCCAGAGAAAATCCTCCAGCTCATTATTAATTGCTATCCACAACTTCTCCTCTGGTTGCTAAAAATATGCATGACCTGTGTATAAGACTAAAGGGACTAAAAACATTTTAACTAATTGTATCTTACTATTGAGCTTCAAATTTCTCATTTTTTGTATTATATTGTTTAATCTCTTCCCACATATCCTTGGCTGCCACACTAGAATCATTTTTAATCCATACTCCTAAATACTTCATTTTATCATATACCCATAAATATGGATATTGGTGAATCAGTTCGTATGTGGGTACACCTTTGCTTTAGCTTCATTAATTTTATATCCTGAAAAGAATTGAAACTGTCTCAATGTGTTCTACAACACTGTAATGTCCCTTTCTGGTTTTGTCAGGTCTTAAATAATATCATCTGCAAATAGATCCAGCTTTTCTTGACTACCATACCAATTATATCCTTGAATTTCTAAGTCCCTTATTTTCTTTGCCAATGGTTCTAAATATAATACAAATAACAAAGGGGGTAGAGGAGACCTCTGTCTGGTTCCTGTGCTTAAGCAGAAATTATCAGAGAGGACCCAACTCACTTTAATATTCACCTCTGATCCCTCTTATATCATCCTAAACAACTTTGTAATTTTATCAGGAAATTGAAATACTTCCATTGCTCTGCTCATAAAGTACCAGCTTACTCTGTCAAATGCTTTCTTTGCATCAATACCCACCAACAGCAGTGGTATTTTCTTACATTCTGCTTCCCTCTGGGTCATCAGTGTTCTGTTAATGTTGTCAAATGTTTGCCTCCCCTCCACAAAACCACATTTATCCTCATTTATCAATGTTGGTATCACTTTTTGGCATTATTTTAGCCATTATGGACATAAACACTTTATAATCATAGTTTAGCATTGAAGTGGGCCTGTATGAAGCTGGATCTGATGGATCCTTACCCTCTTTAGGTATTACAGCTACCACTCCTTTCTTCTAGGATGTTGGTACTTCTTCCCCTCTTAAAATACTGTTAAACAAAACCTTCTAGCTTCCAAACTTCCACAGGAATACCATCTATTCCTGAGGAATTTCTTATAGATAAGCTGTACATCACCATTTTTATCTCATCTCCTCCTATCCTGTTAGTAATTGAGGCTCAGCTACCTCTAACCTTGGCATATTTAATTGTTTCATAAACATTTCCATGTGTACCCTTTCTTGATTTTCATATTTTCTTATTTATACAGACTTTCATGGAATTTCAAAAATATTTCTAATATTTCTACAGGATTCCTTGTTATCTTCCTCGTTATAGGCCCTCTAAGCTTGGTGACATCCCTTTCTACTTTCTGTTGCCTGGGTCATTGTGCTAAAAGTTTTTGTGTTCTAGTTATTATCAAAAAAACAGTTGTTTAACAGCAATCTTTCTGAACTCAGGCATGCTATCAAGGTAATCCCTTATTTTCTGTTTGCCATGCTGCAGTTGCTCCTCTTCTTGTTCTGTGAGATTCCCCCTAATTTGCAATACTTTAACATTTGTCAGTTGCCCTAAATAATTCTTGTTACTTCTTAACTGTATCACCCTTTCTTTTATTTCCACATTATTTTTTAAACTCCAGTTTAATTTTATCTCACTCCCTATGTTTTCAGAAGAAATGTATATCTTCTCTAATAGCTCCTAGATAATTTCCACTACCCATTCATTAAATTCCTCTCCTTTCAACAGATAGGCGTGAAAGAGCCAGTGTCTCATTTTTATTTCATTACCCTGTGTTTTTATTTTAGTTATTATTCAGTGTGTATCAACACCTTCAATTAAATGCACATGTTCCTGTGAAATGTAAATACTGTCTAGCCTAGCCTAGTTTTTATATCCTGGGGAATCACATGTAAATTCACTCTGAACTCGTAGTACAGAATTCACATCTTCTTTGCCAAATATTTTCATAAATTTCTTTCAAAATCTGCTCTCCTTAGTTATATTTTCCCTTCTGGCCCCCAGACACATCTTCTTTGTTGCAAATCAAATTCCATTCCCCACCTATAAGTAATATTACTTGCTGAAAGCTGATTATTTCTCACAGAATTTTCTTAAGCTCCATTATAGCAGTTTTTGAAGGAATATAAATACACGCCAGTGTAATCCTTCTCCCATGCCAGTAGCCCCTTAGTACTACAAATCTACCATTATTGTCTTTTTTATCCTCTTTCATCACTATTAGAGCTCCTCTTGCAATTAATATAAGTAATGCTCTCTTCCTTTGCTCCAGGTATTCCACTGAATAACCATCCTGAAAACCTTTCTTTATCAACTTCACATGTTCATTTCTTTCCAAGTGTGTCTGCTGTACCATAGCTATTTGTACTCTACATTTTAATATAGTTTACTACTGTTTCTTTTTTATATTTATCTGTGAGACCATTAACATTTAAAGACATTACAGAAAGCATCATATTCTTGAAAAAAATATTATTCTCACCTTTTATGTATAACAGCTTTTTTTGTTAAATGTCTAGTTCCAACTTTTGTGTTACATGCATGTACTTTTTGGCAGATTAATCTTTTATACAGTGGTTCTTGTTGTCTCCATTTGAGCCTATGCCACATCTTACAGAACTTTTAGTTTTGTTAGAAACCCTCAAACAAAAATAAACACACACCCTCAATCATACCTCCCAACCATACCAAATAACTTGGTTTTTACCGAGTTTTGAGGTCCAAATACTGGGGTGCCACAATTCCCGAGTGGCACCCCTCCATTGCCAACTTTTCCCAGCTTTAGTTATTATTTTTAATTTTTTCCCCGTTTTTTTTTTTTTTTTTTTTTTTGAGCTGACGTCATTAAGTGCGCGATGACGTCAGCTCCTTCAGGGCTATCAGCCTGTCGGAATTGAGCTCAAGGGCTCCAAGGGTGCATTTCCAGCTTTCCCCGTGATCTGTGAGTGCGAGTGGTTAGCGAGCTATTCAAACGAGCGTTGTAGAGCTTTAGCAACAGGCTGCAACAGTAGTAGTTAGCTATTCAAGCTTTAGAACAGTAGTTACTCAAGCTTTGGAAACAGCAGTTTGGGTTATTCAAATGAGTGCATGCTTTATCTGCTGGTTCATGTTATTTAATAGTTGTAGTGCCACTGTTTTTGCTTTCAAATGGATCCAGGCTCTTCTGGCTCTTTATTCAAATGAGCACTTTCAAATGGATTCAGGGTTTTAGGCTGTTTATTCCAATGAGCGGAGGCTGCAGCATGCTTTCTTTGGCTTCAACAGCTGCAGGCTGCAACATTCGCGGACACTTCAGGTAGGAAAGGAAACCACTTATTATTTCTGGCTGAAGAGTGTGTGTGTGTGTGTGTGTGTGTGTGTGTGTGTGTGTGTGTGTGTGTGTGTGTGTGTGTGTGTGTGTGTATTCATGTGTGTGTGTGCGTGTGTGTGTGTGTGTGTGTGTGTGTGTGTGTGTGTGTGTGTACATGACATCTTTGTTATAATTGTAAATCAAAATAAAAAAAAAACTACAGATTAGAAGCTGTACAGATATGCACAAATCTCCTGTCTCAGATGAATATAGGGTTGTTGTATTTCTTACATGATTAAATGTGTTACAGTCCAGCTTACCTATACTTGTAGTGGCTTATGAGTTAAGTAATGCAAGCAAGTAATGAAGCAATTTGCCTTTGTGGGGTAAGTAGTGCACAGATGGTGTGAAACTGTACATATAATTGTAGATGCTGGTGGGCATGTACTTAGTAATGGCATTTTAAATTTTGTACAAAACTTTCATGTTTTGGATTTGTGGAATATGGAGAAGTCAAGGTATTTGGTGATGCAGAGATTACATTTTTGATTGCTTTTATAATTCAATGTCTGTTCGTCTTTCTTTGTATAGAGTAGTCAAGTTATTTATTAATGCAGTGATTCTATTTTATTTAATTTTAAAATAAAAAGCTCCCTCTTCCCCTACTTGCCCCCAATTTAATACACCTGGTGGCTAGAGGTACTCAGGCTCAAACCCTGTACATTGAGTACAGAGTAAAAAGAGCCTAGCCATCACCACTTCTAAATTAAAGCCTTAAATTTTTGATCTGTTCCTCATAAAATCTGTGGTTTTCAGGATTGTAGCAAATCACTGAAGGATTTAATTCACTAAATAATGACAGGCATTTGAATTCCAGACTTCATATTCTTCAGCAACTAAATGGTATCACAAAACCTTTTATTCTAGCAATTTTCTAAGTTTATAAGGTAAGTATTTGAAATATGTCCCTATTTTGGGGCTGTGTTCCCCCATTATTGGCTTTATCCAGGTTTTTTGTGGTAAGAGGTTGAGACTAGCTACAGCTATGGTGAGAAGAAGTGAGAATGAATTCACTAAATGATAGCCATTTAAGTTTCAGTCTTCCTATCTTTCAGGAAGCTGTGCAAGATGCCTATGGCTTACACTAGTGTCATTATATATTTATATATATATATATATGTATATATATATATATGTGTGTGTGTGTGTGTGTGTGTGTATATATATATATATATATATATATATATATATATATATATATATATATATATATATATATATATATATAGTGTGTGGGTGTGGAAGTAGAACTTTATGATGGACATGTTCTGAACTGGGCAGTTTTGTCATTATCGGTTCATGCATTCTGTTTCATTGCCTATTTGAAAAATGTTCAAACAATAAGTTTAAAATGCGCTCTCTGTCTAACAAGTGTGCTGAATTATACAAGAAATATAATTTAATAAAGTCAGGAAGGTGTATCAAAGAACACATGTATGTTTCTTGTTTTATGTGCAAGGGGCCAATGATTTGAAAACAGCCCAAAAGTAATCTTTATCCACCAGTGGTCAGATGCATTTTCTTTGGATGTGGTGTGTAGGTTTCAATGCTGTTTCAATGAATGTGAGTTTCATTGGCAGAGAAGTTTTAATGCCAAGTCAATTTCCATTGTGAGACAGTATTGCTTTGTTTAGCAGCTTTGTTTAGCAGATGTCTTAGTGTTTGTGCATTGCGCTGTAAAATGTAAAAATAAAATCCAAATAATCATTGCAGAAGTAAAGCATTATGCACATATTAGTGTTTATGGTAAATGGGGAAAAATAGACAGGTAATGGGACTC
This sequence comes from Protopterus annectens, assembly GCF_019279795.1. NCBI lineage: Eukaryota > Metazoa > Chordata > Ceratodontiformes > Protopteridae > Protopterus > Protopterus annectens. The sequence continues at coordinate 98,870,480 of NC_056725.1, read as the reverse complement.
TGGAGCCATATTTTGGTTGTCTGTTCTTCGGTTTGCGTTTGAAAGGTGGTATCCCACAATTCCATTGGAGTGGGTGAGGTTGCATAATTATGTATGCAAATTTGATGTTAATCAGTGTACACATTTGTACCTATTTTTCATGAGCCTTGTCCAGATTTTTCATGTTTCCAAGTTGAGAAGTATGCCCCCAATATCCCTGTAAATCCTGTTGACTTAATAATAACACACAGAACTATATACATATTCAAATATTGAAGTTTATGCCCTCCTAATAGGGACAAATATTCCAAACTAATAGCCACACACACACACATAGACTTGAGATAACCTAAAATAAAGATTATCTATGCTAGGATGCATGGTACAGCCTGTGGTTCTATTCAGTGATGTCTGGTTTTGTCTTATTTTTATAGCTCTCTCAACTGGGAAAATACTTGAATGCTTTCAGAAAACATTTTCTCCAAGCCAATTTCTCTTTATCAGAGTGTCTGCTAGAGACATGAGAACCAGACACAAAACTGTTTACTAGAAAAAACACTTATAATATTCACTATTTTTCTCATTTACTTGCTTTCTCTTAAAATTTGTCACTAGATTAAGCTAATGGACTTAACCCAGTCATTCCCCTATGCAAGAATGAAAACTATTTTTTCTTTTGACATGCTCTTTTTACCAGATATTTCTATGTTGCAATACCTGCATTTCTTAAAACTGAACAAGGAGAAACAGGGAAGAAGAGAGAAAAAAACAGGAACACCTGTTTACATTAGTATCCCATTACACTTAAAAACAACTGCAATAACTTTACTTTATAACATGCAAAGAAAATTAAAGTACTATTAATTTAAAATGTTTTACTTACAGTTAACTTTCTCCTTTCTCTTCCCTTGCCATGAGTATTTTTCCGAACGTTAATAATATGATGTAGGGAATATGATTTAGAGTCCCCTATGAGTTTAACAAAGTCCAAAAAAGACCAATATTTCCAGATTTTCTTGTTCTGTCATGTTTCACAAATATAATTATTGCTTTGTAATTCCACATTTTTCAATTTCCAAGTTATCAATTTTATTTTCCAGACATTAATGACATGAAATAGGGTATACGCTTTAGAGTTCCCTGCAGGTTTAACAAAGTCCATGAAAGTCCAATATTTCCAGATTTTCTTGTTCTATTCCTGTTCATCTTCTTCTCCCAAACACTATCCCTCCTTCATTTCCAATGTATTGTTGATTCTTCTAGTCAACTCTTATGTTTTTCCCTCTCTTCAAGTCTTTTCCATTGAAACACTGGAAAATGTTTCACTGGCACAGTCTCTCTGTGGTGTTTATTATCAGAAGAACAAAATGCAAAATCTCCTTCTGTTTCAAAGCTCACTTTTTGTTGGACAGACATTTTTGTATTTCTTCCTTAGCATGTATTTCTTCAAAAATGATTTTATTCTTCCAGGGAAAAAATATGTTGAAGATAGCTGGGTACAGAGTTTGAATCTCACACCTGCTTCTCAACATTCCCTAAATAAGGGAATACATTTACTCCTTTTCTGTCTGGTGTACACTGAGTAGCCATTCTCCACAAACACTCTACTGTCTCCCACTTTTAGTATTTTGCCCTTCTGCCACACTTTTGTCAAAATTAACTTCTTCTACTGGTAATATTGCATTTTTACTATTAAAGATCTAGGATGTTTTCTCTTAGCCAGGTTTGGAGCATACACACAATGTGCCTTTTTGGTTAACAAATCCTGTTGTGGAGTACCAGTCCAGTTGCATGTTTGTGCATTCATAAAATTAATACAGTCTGTTCCTTCCAGCTTATTGGGTACAGCAGAAAATCTCAGGTTTTCCCTTTGTGCTTTGTCCTCTAATTCTATTATTTTTTGAAACATCTCTTCTTGTGAAGTCTTATATTCAGCCAGCCTTTTTTTCATTTTGACCTCTGAGTTTTGCAGTTTTATCACCTTATCTGAATATCTGTTTAAAGCTTCTTCCATTTTTTCCAGCTTTTTATTGCTTGAGTTGATATACTCCATTGGTGTATCATTTATTTTAGTCAGGGTGTATGTTAAATATTTATAATGGCAGAGTGATCAGACTCACAACGTTCTACTGTATCCATTACAGTTTATTGCAGAATACAAAATATTGCCAAGCAGTTACACTGTCTGAGTTATTTCAATTATATTATAACATACCTAGAAAAAAGTCTTTGCTTCTCACAAACTGTGTCATGCCTAGGGTCAGTGCACACTTGATCAAGATGGCTCTAAAGAAGAGCAAACAATGTTCAGCTTATATATTCTTTTTTGATAGCAGCAGATGATATTTCCTAGTGTCCTTGTGGTTTGCATGACTGAGTCTTGTTCCGTGTCATCTTTGTGCCAGTTGAAGTATCTGTATTTTATTTCTTTCATTTCTGCATCTGAAGACTCACGAAAAATTCCCTGTTCAAATGTCTCTTTGTATGTTTCAGTCAATCATAACAGGATACCATTTTACTGTATCAGTTTAAGCCTAAGCCCACAACCACATGTCTTCACAAACAAGTTAAACTAGACATGTTCTTCTTTCTGTGTACCAATTCTAAACCACATATATTCACAGATAAGTTAAACTAAGCATGTTTTATTTCCTCAGAAATTTCTCTAACAGGTGTCTGACTGAGATAGCTTGTTGTTAAGGACATCATACTTTCTGTATTTATTTTAACTTTGCAGTTCAAGCCTTGCATTTCTGCTTTTTAGAAAGAAACATTTATTTCAAACCTTGTATCAAGTTAAACCTTGCTTTAGAAGAAAACATTTATTATGCCTTATTTCAAAACCTTGTATTAATATAAAAGCATATCTTTCTTTTGCATCAAACATTTCTTATTTCATAATTGCTTTGTGGAAAAATATTTTACTTTAGATAATATCTGTCAATCCCCCCCTTTTTTAATTAAGCCAAAGAAAAATGCAATCTACAGGAAAATGTCATCCTCTGTACTTAATACCCTTTCTTCATTGTTAACAACAGTTACTTGTTTAACAGTTTTATTAACACAAATTTTAACACATCTCCTTTGCTATATCTGAGATAGCTCCATAAGTTGCATCTGCTAAAGCTTCCATCAGCTTTGCAACTTTCCGTAATTCCCATATTGCCTTTGCATCACCATACCAGAGAAAGATCCCAGCTCCTGAAATAACACCGTTTCCTATGTCCAGCTGTTTTAAATCTTTCCCTATTTTGGAAAAACTGTCATGAACCTCACTCTTCTTCTGGTGATTTCTTGCCATGTCCTTCAGTAATGCGTGAGCAATTTTCATTATTGGAACTGCATACCTTATGTAACAGGATCCCTGCCAACCTATCAGTAGCCATTTGTAAGCATTCTTCCCACATATGAAAAAAAAAACCTTCTGCCAGAATTGTAACATTCTCTTGGTCCATTGATTTAGTTGTGGCATCAGTTTTAAAGAAGTCTTTCATCCCTTCCTTAAAAGAAGTATTATGTTTTGACCCCCATACTGTTTTTATTTTATCAACTCCTCCATGATACTCAGGCTTTTCACATGACCAGAGTTGATGTAAAGTAATGGAATAGTTACAATTACTAATACCAACCCTGACTGTCCCTTTCTTTTGAAAACAGAGTATTCCTCTTTATGCTTCCATTAACTGTAAATGTTTTTTATGGCTGATTGTTTTACAACTCTATTTTTATAAGACCCTTTAAACATAAATCCCATATCTGTAACCCCTACAGGGATTGGGTGTAATGGCATTTTCCCTCTGTAAGGCATGTGGCTGCAAACCCAACAATATGACTTGTTATGTGCCTTTGCAGACGGGTTCAGGCGCCTAGGCAGCGAGACATTTCCCTGCGATACATTCTGGCTGGGGACACATGGCTGAAGTGACATTCAGCTGCAGAGAAATATGGCTGTTTGTTTTCCCCCTGTGCATTTGATTATTGAAGTTATAGGTATGACAACACATTCTTCTCTTTGCCCACAGGGACTTTGCAAACAGCCATATTTCTCTGCAGCTGAATGTCATTTCAGCCATTTGTCCCCAGTCAAATGTACCACAGGGGAAATGTCTCGCTGCCTAGGCGCCTGAACCCCTTTGCAGACACATTTTGCATGGCCAAAAATGTATTGAAATCAGGTTTCCAATCATGATGTCCCTGTTCTCGTGATCTATTATATCTGAGTATCTCTCCCCATTTTTTCTTTGTAACTTTTTTATTTTTATTTTCTTTTGTATTTACATTCCTTTTTTGGATTGCCTTGTCCTTTCCATCTATTGCTATTATAAACAATATATACAATAGTATCAAACTGCATATGAGTATTAACATGCACCCCAAAGCTTGCATTTCCATGTGTGAGGTTTAGTTTCCTCTATTTTTTTCTGGCTTTCTACCAAGTGGATATATCAGCATTTAGAAACAAATTTAAACAGACTGTTACTTTCCTAAGACTGTTAACAGACTGTCACTGTCCTGACACTGTTTGACTTTTATTAACTTACACTGATCTCTATGAACCAACATGGTGTGCTGCTTTTGTTTGGATGTCCCCTGTTTCCTCCTGACACTGTTTGACTTTTATTAACTTACACTGATCTCTATGATCCAACATGGTGTGCTGCTTTTGTTTGGATGTCCCCTGTTTCCTCCTGACACTGTTTGACTTTTATTAACTTACACTGATCTCTATGATCCAACATGGTGTGCTGCTTTTGTTTGGATGTCCCCTGTTTCCTCCTGACACTGTTTGACTTTTATTAACTTACACTGATCTCTATGATCCAACATGGTGTGCTGCTTTTGCTTGTATATCCCATTTCCTAGGATTAATCTTTTCTTTGTTTACCTTCTGTACTCTGTATACTAACAGCCCTATCAGTTCTTTAACCTCATAGGTACCCTGCCAGTTGGTATTCCATGGTCCCCCTTTCTGGAAGTTTTTATAAGCACCTCATCTCCGCACTCTAGTTTCATTTCTATGGAAAGTGCTGGCATTCCCTTCCACAGATGGTAAGCCTGTTATCTGGCTATAGTGTCACTTACCCCTGTATATCTTTCAACCATTTTTGGTGTTCTTCTGCTGTCAGTAATGGGCAATTATCCACCGTTTCTGGATCACAAGAAAGTGTGAGGGGCATCTTCTTCCCTGTCATCACCTCAAAAGGTGAAATTCCTGTTTTACTGTTAGGTGTAGTCCTAATGCCTAAAAGAATGCCTGACAAATATCTCACCCAATCCTTGCCTTTTTCTAAACACGCCGTTTTTAATCTTTCTTTGATTGTCTGATTCATCCTTTCAACAGTTCTGTTGGATTGTGGATGATATGGAACATAAAACCTGTGCTGAATCCCCAACAACTTGCACAAATGCCACATTATTTGGCTTGTAAACTGGGGTCCATTATCCAATTCTGTGACCTGAGGCCATCCCCAGTGGACAAAAATGTTTTTCCGTAATGCCTCTGCCATGGTTTTAGCTGTCATACTTTTGGTGGGAATTGCTTCTACCCACTTTGAAAACACGTCAACCACCACTAACAGATATCTGTATCCCCCTTTTGCAGCTGAGAGGGGCCCTACATAGTCTACCTGGATAGCGTACCATGGCCCATCTGCCACTGGAACTCTATGCAAATGAGGTTTCTTTATATTTGCATTAGTTTGTAGACAAACCAAGCATCCCTCTAAAACTGTCTTACACAGCTTTTTTTAGACATGGATTCCACATCTTCTGTTTTACTATACTCCATAACTTCTCTGTAGCTATATGGCTGAAAATCTTGTGATTATATTTGACCAACTGTCTAGCTAGATCTCCCTGGATATATTGTATTTTTTTCCCATCTGGCATTGGATAGACAAAAATTGCCTGTTTGGCATCCCCTTCCCACATACACCTGTCCAATTCTTCAGTAATCCATTTTTGTTTTTGAAGGGTTGCCAAATCCTGCATTTCTACTGGTGTAGTGTTTTGAACTGACATTACCATGTATGTGTATTCAAAACACTCATGTGAGTCTAGCCACCCACCTGTTTCAGCTGCTTGCTTTGCCTTGGCATCCACCAAAGCATTTCCTCTAGCCTCTTCTGTGTTACATTTTTGATGTGCTTTGATTTTGACAACACTAAACTTTCCCTGCAAATTGTTCTGGGTAATCAATGCCCATAACTCCCATAGTACTGGAGCATGTTTTAGGGGTTTGCCAACACTGTTGACGAATCCCCTTCTGACCCAAATTGACATGTGCAAGCTAAAGAATTTACCACATAAGCACTGTCACTGTATATACTGACAGGTTCAAGATGCTGTAAAACATATTTTACTGCTTTTATATATGACTTTAATAATTTGGGAATAAATGCAAAAACAATCTACATAAAGCATCATTGCAAGTAGACCCCACAGTGTATGTCAACCATTCTTCAAATGCCAACATATTGAAAAAAATTCCTTTTTTGTCTTGCCACTGAGGCAGAGTCTGCAATAAACAAGACTGTTGATAAATATCAGCAAGAGAAATATCTGCCATTTCCACTGATCCCTGTCCAATGTCAATTGGTGTATTTTGTGCCCCTTGTAAATCTCGTTGGGCTTTCTGTAATTGTCTTGTCAGATTAACCTTTGTGGTTTGTGCCCTTAGTAAATCTTGTTGGGCTCTATCCGATTCTTGTTTTAAACCATAAATTTCATTCTGTAAGGTCTGAATCCTATGTTGAGTCTCTTCCTCTAGATGGCATTCCTGTCCCTTACGACTGTCCCTAGGCAAATTATGAAAAGCTGTTAAAACCTTTTTTAAACATTTAATAGTAGAGTTTACTATGTCAGAATTTTCTTCTTGTGCATTTTCAAGATTTGTCCTATAAATATGCTGAATATTTTTCAAATCCTCATCCAGTTTTTTCTGATCAGTAACATTTTTCATGTAGTCTATTCCATTCCTGACAATAATTCTCATACATTTGCACTATATCAGCTTTAGGTAAAGCCTTAAGATGTTGAAGAAAATGTTCAACAATTTGCATTATATTTGACAAAGCCATGACTGTAGAAGGTACATTTAACTGTTTTGAATCTGAGGGACCAGTGACACCAAAATTAAGCATATCCTTTGACAGGATAGGATATAGCTTATTGTAGGGCTTACATACTAGACTCCTGTGACAAGATAGACATAATTTTGAAAATTTACTTCCGCATAAAAAACAGTCTTCTTGAATTGCCGTACATTTTGTCATGGATCATAGACATTTATCCATTTACAAACACAGCTGTTATGTAATTTTTGAACATTAAAAATTCCAGATGTACATTTAATGTCTGACAGAGAAGATTCAAACTATGTCTGTAAATAAGACCAGACCTTGTCTGGTGTATCATGCAAATCTATTTGTACAGAATGTGGGCATCTTAAACTTAAGTCTCTAATGGCATCCATGTTATAACTGTGAAGAATTTACCATATTTTTGTAGATGAAAAACAAATGATCAGGCTGAAGTCACTTTGAAGAAACGGTGTCCTTCAACAGATGAATTGATGGTGGAATGTCATTGGACTGATACAATGGCAAACTCAGCTACCACCTAAGAGAAACATTGGAAACTGTCGACCTGTTGAATTCACGTAGAAATTATGGTGCCAAATGAACAATAACTGCTGTAACGGATATAAAAGGTCACAGTCAAGCTGTCTCAAAACTGTTAAATTATTTATAATGGCAGAGTGACCAGACTCACAACATACTACTGTATCCGTTACAGTTTATTGTAGAATACAAAATATAGCCAAGCAGTTACACTGTCTGAGTTATTTCACTTCTATTATAACACAGCTAGAAAAAAGTCTTGCTTCTCACAAACTGTGTCATAATTAGGATTCATGCACACTTGATCAAGATGGCTCTAAAGAAGAGCAAGCAACGTTCAGCCTATTTATTCTTTTTGATAGCAGCAGATGTTATTTCCTAGTGTCTTTGTGGTTTGTATGACTGATTCTTGTTCCATATCATCTTTGCATCATTTGAAGTTTCTGTATTTTATTTCTTTCATTTCTGCATCTGAAGACTCACACAAATGTCCCTGTTCAAATGTCTCTTTGTATGTTTCAGTCAGTCATAACAAGATGCCATTTTACTGTATCAGTTTAAGCCTAAGCCCACAACCACGTCTTCACAAACAAGCTAAACTAGACATTTTCTTCTTTCCGTGAACCAATTCTAAACCACATATATTCACAGATAAGTTAAACTAAGCATGTTTTATTTGCTCAGAAATTTCTCTAACAGGTGTCTGAGATAGCTTGTTGCTAAGGATGTCATACTTTCTGTGTTTATTTTTAACTTTGCAGTTCAAGCCTTCCATTTCTGCTTTTTAGAAACATTTATTTCAAACCTTGTATCAAGTTAAACCTTGTTTTAGAAGAAAATATTTCTTTTGTCTTATTTCAAAACCTTGTATTAATAAAAAGCATATCTTTCTTTTGCATCATAGCAAACATTTCTTATTTCATAATTGCTTTGGGAAAAATAATTTACTTTATATAATATCTATCAGTATATAAGTTACTGGAAGTCATGTCTGAAGCTTTCACTGCTTTTTGCTGAACAATTGCAGTATTTTTCCCAGTCGGTGTTTTTTCATCTCCTGTTGTAGCTGATTTTCCTTCAGGTCCTCTCTATTCATTTTTCCTGGAATCCAGGCAGTGCACTTACTAGCCAGTTACTGAAATTACCCAGAAGTCTAGGTCCACTGGCTTACTCTGCTAAGTTTGTTTTAAGACTGGGAGAACTAGAATAAAGCCGTTACTCAATATGTAGCCATCTCGGGAGTCTCCTATGTACTTTCATTGGAAGCCATCTCTTTTATCGAAGCTGAAGTTTCAGCTATTTCCTAAACAGCTGCAGAATTTTTCCCAGCTAGTGTTTCTCTTAATCTTTTCTGGTTGATTTTCTTTCAGGTTCTCTAAATTTCTTCTTTGCTGGCATCCAGGCAGTGTACTTAATAGCCAATGATTGAATTTTACCCAAGCTGACAGTGCCAGTAGCTCTTATTTCTGTAGTTTCTGTTTTCACACTGGGAGAGCTGAAATTTAGCAGTTGATCAGTATACAGCCTTGAGAAAATCCAAGGAAAACCGTAGTCCGAAGCCAAAAAGAATTTATTGAACAACACTAAACACAAAATAAAATAAAATGAAATGAATTGACCTAGGTTTCATCCTTAATAAAGACTTCTTCAGAATGGAAACCAAATCCATACTCGCCTATATATATTAACACAAGCCACACCCCTTAATAGAACAAAATCACGTTGTTAAAAAATGAATGTTAAAATGCACAAAATATATAAAATATATGTTAGATAATTGATCTAAGTAGCCCCATACAAATATATCTATATTAAAATTGATAATTAAAAATTGATAATTAAATATTCTACCATATTGAATACAAAAAACACACAAAATTACCCTATAATGTGTTTCAACCTTAAAAAAGGTTTGATAGAACAATAATCATTTAAACCAGGGTATTTGTGTGCATCTAACCTAATCTGCCATCTAAATTCACATAAATCAAGGTGGACATCCAAGGTCTTCCCTTGTAAATCATGTTTAATTTGTTGCACCACACAAAACCTGAATTCATGAGTAGGATTACTGGCTACATGCCTAGCTAATGCATTGGTAGATTTTAGATGCTTGATGTCCAGTCATGATGTCCATAGACCTTATGTTGGATGATATGTTGGTACAAGGAGAAATAACTGAAAAGGAATTTGAATTTATGTCTAATGCACACCCAGTAGTCAGCAATATATTTGGGATTCCTAAAATCCATAAGGGATTAGATAACGTTAAATTCAGACCTATTGTTAATGGAAAGCATAGTAAAACTTGTTTTATTAGTCAATTTCTTGATCATCATATGAAACAAGGGTTAAAAGGCTTTCCTTATATTTCTAAGGATTCCTGGGATTTTTTAGAGAAGGTTAGAGATATTAAGGTTAATACTGATATTGTTTTTTGACTATAGATGTGTGTAATTTGTTTACAGTCATTCCACATGAAGTAGGTCTTACATGGTTACAACATCAATTATGGTCTACGGGTATTTATGAACAAGATAAGATTAATACATATATTAGATTGATGGAAGCAGTATTAACCAATATTTTTTTGTTCTTTGAAGGACATTATTTTAAGCAGTGTACTGGAGTGGCCATGGGGGCCGCTTGTGCCCCCACCTATGCGAATTACACCATGGCCTTTTGGGAACAACAGTATGTATTTAATAGTGTGTATTTTGATAATATTAGGATGTATACACGATATCTGGACGACATTTTTATCATATGGGAGGGTGAAATTGATAAGTTGGTAAATTTTATTAGTTATATTAATAACACAGTGGAATTTTTAAAATTCACTTATGAGTATAGCTTGGACACTATTGCTTATTTAGATGTTAAATTGACGTTAGATAGGGCTTCCATGAATATTAAATCTAGTATATATAGGAAGGCTACCTTCTCCAGTTCGTATCTGCAATATGACAGTTGGCACCCTAATCATCAAAAAAGAGGAATAATAAAAGGCCAAATGGTCAGAGCTGCTCGGATGGTCAGTGATAACCAAGAATTTGTGGATGAGTTGAATTTTATGATAGGACTTTTCACGAACAGGGGATATCCAAGGGATTTATGTATGGAGTTATTTTATGAAATTAAACATAAAAGGGATTCAGGTATATATACACCTATTCTTGGTAATCATAATGTAATTCAGCAAATAATTCATTCTAAAGGCAAGGATATGATGGGAGAACCCCCTTTTTTGTTTATTTCAACTTTCAATGGTGATTCAGAATGGTTAGTTAATATGATCAAAAAGAACTGGGGTATTTTACACTTGGATAATAATACTGGTATCGAGTGGGGTTCTAGTCCTAAATTTGTTTTTAGGAAAGATTGTGCATTTAAGGATATTTTTGAAAGATGCTCTTACCCAAAAGCTTTGGAGACCAATACAACTATTGGTAATTTTAAATGTGGCAGATGTTCCATTTGTGCATACATCATGCCCACAGGTAATAATTTTAGTATCAATAAATACAATATTTATATTTTAGGTCATTATGATTGTTTTTCCAAAAATGTGGTATATGTTGCTAAATGTCAACAATGTTTGGCATTTTATATAGGGAAAACATGTAGAAATTTTAGGGAAAGGGTTAGAGAGCATCTTTTGGACATCAAGCATCTAAAATCTACCAATGCATTAGCTAGGCATGTAGCCAGTAATCCTACTCATGAATTCAGGTTTTGTGTGGTGCAACAAATTAAACATGATTTACAAGGAAAGACCTTGGATGTCCACCTTGATTTATGTGAATTTAGATGGCAGATTAGGTTAGATGTACACAAATACCCTGGTTTAAATGATTATTGTTCTATCAAACCTTTTTTAAGGTTGAAACACATTATAGGGTAATTTTGTGTGTTTTTTGTATTCAGTATGGTAGAATATTTAATTATCAATTTTTAATTATCCATTTGTATTATAAATATATTTGTATGGGGCTACTTAGATCAATTATCTAACATATATTTTATATATTTTGTGCATTTTAACATTCATTTTTTAACAACGTGATTTTGTTCTATTAAGGGGTGCGGCTTGTGTTAATATATATAGGCGAGTATGGATTTGGTATGCATTCTGAAGAAGTCTTTATTAAGGACGAAACCTAGGTCAATTCATTTCATTTTATTTTATTTTGTGTATAGTGTTGTTCAATAAATTCTTTTTGGCTTCGGACTACGGTTTTCCTTGGATTTTCTCAGTGTTCGTTTAGTTGGTTGGTCTTCAGTATGCAGCCTTCTTGGAAGTGCTGAAAATATTTTCTTCTTCCACTTTGGTGTATATAATTCTTTACTATCAGACTGATATACAGAAGTTTGTGCTTTTTTGTATAGACAGTTTGAGAGAAATGCCTATCACATTTCCCCTTGAAAGTACTGCTTATTGGAATTCCATTGTTTCTGACATTTCTCAAGTATCAAAACATGCCTTAAAGAATGTGCAGATACTGTGTCAAGGGCCACTTCTACTGCTACAATACTGAGGAGATATGCCAGGGCATGTAACCAAATGTTTTTTAATGAGATAAAATCTGACATTTTAAATTAAGCTTTAGATGCGGAGGTTTTGTTTGAACCATTAGCTGTTCAGGTCCTCAAATAATTTGATGAGAGAGGGAAATTAATGCAGAGAGTTTCCAAGATTTTTCCACCTAACCCCCCCCCCCCTCATTTCACAGATCCTGTTTCCTGTCTAAGAAGCAAAACAAATAATCCCTACCTTCTCAAGCCAAACAGGGAAGCAAAAAGAGATGGCAGGAAGGAAGAAACAGTAAACATGGAGCTTTTCCCAAAAAAGGACAGTCTGTTACTTCAGAATGAATATACCAGCATTATTTCCTCCATCCCCAGCCCTCCTGCTTCTGTCTTATAGAATGTGTCCCAGAAACTGGGTCTATACCTTCCCCTTTTGCAACAGATTTGTCAAGACTCTTGAGTGTTAAAAGTGGTGGTTCAGAAGGGTTACAGTTGGCAGTGGATGGAAATATCCCACTTTAGAGAGATTCCTCTCCACCTTCTGAACCAAACATAGTTTTTTTCCTCGGGTTCTTCAACACATAGTTACCCTATGAGTCATAAAACTGGTTTGATTAAATCAAGGGAGCAAAGGTTTCTGTTCTAGAATGTTTCTGGTACCAAAGAAAGAGTTCTTTGAAGACCAATTCTAGAGGTTTCCTTTCTGAATCTCTTTGTAAAGTTCCAAAATTCAGGATGTAGACTCTTCAGACTCTATTGCCTCTCATTCCCCAGGGAAGCTTTATGGGAATATTAGATCTAAAAAGATGCATACCATCATACCAATTGTTATGGCTAGGCTTTTATAGTCCCTAGGGCCAATAGCCTAGTACCAACCTATGAACCTATTCCAAAAAGAATTCAGGAAACCCCCAAAATCAAAGACAGCCCAAAACAGGATTGTGTTCCTGGGGGTATTCAGCTAGACACATCAGTTCAAAGAGCTTTTCTTTCACAGGAAAAAAACATATATACAGATATATCCCACTCTATTTCTAAGGTTTTTCACTCAGACTTTGGTCAGTGTGAGGGAATACCTCAGTGTATTGGGTCTCATGGCATCTGTGATTCTTATGAAATCCTTGACCAGACAGTACATGAGAAACATACAATGATATATGAAGTCTCTTTGGTCCCAGCATCAACAACCTGTATTTTTTGAAATCCGAGTGATCACTTGTTCCAAATGAGGATATAGCTTCACAGAACACTCTCACTCTACAGGCACCCCACATTCAGTCAGAGTAAAACTGTGTGACAGACAAGCTGAGCAGGACAAGTGCAGATCCTCAAGAATGGAAACTAGATCAGGTCTTCCAATATTTGATCCATCTAAGGGAGTTCCTCAAATAGACCTATTTGCCATCTCTCTGAGCAATCAGCTGTCAATATTCTGTTCCAGGACTCCAAACAACAAGGCCTGAAAGACAGATGCCTTTTCATTTCCTTGGACAGCAATGTTTCTGTATGCTTTTGCCCTCTTTCCACTGATATCCAGGGTACTTCTGAAGACTCAAAAGGAATCCCTCAAAATCATTATGATGACTCCCGTCTGGCCCAGGCAACATTGGTTCTCTTTTCCTTTGGAAATGGACAGAGGGAGCTACCACAAGCTTCCTCATAGACAGCTTCCTCTCATTCAGCTTCAGTTGATAGGGTCTTAATTCCTTTTAGGTACCTTTTTACTGAGGATGTGCAGCAGGTACTAATGGAGGCAAGAAAGCCTGCTACTAGAAAATCATATATTAGTAAATGGAAAAGGTTTTCTCTTTGGTGCCAACAACATAGCCATCACCCATTCAGGGCTAGTTGTTCTCTGGTTTTACATAACCATCACCCATTCAGGGCTAGTTGTTCTCTGGTTTTACAATATTTGTGTGAGTTACTCTCCTATGGTCTTTCTTACTCCTCCATCGAGGTTCATTTATTGACCATTTTAACATGTCTGCCCATGGATCCTCCTCTTTCAATGCATTTTCATATAAAAATGTTTTTGAAAGGATTTTTGCATAAGAGGTCCCCAGAAAACTGATGACCCCTCCCTGGGTTCTTACTTTTGTGTTTTAGAAGCCACCACTTGCTCCATTTGAACTAGCTAACCTGGCAGACTTGAAGTTATTAACATGGAAAACAGTTTTATTGATTGCTGTGACCTCTGCAAGAAGGGTATATTAGCTGCAAGCTTTTATGGTGTGTCACTTTTGTCTCATTTTCCACAGAGGCAGGGTTTCTTTGTGAACTGATCCTTGTTTTATGCCTAAAGTGGTATTCAAGTTTACTTTAAGCTAAACTATCATTCTCCATGTTTTCCCTCCTTAAACTAAGAAAGATGGAAAAAGGGTGCCCCATACCTCAGATGTCCACGGACAGTGCAGGTGCTGTATTGGCAGAATCTTTCAGATCGTTAGATCAGTTTTTCAATTTTTTGAAGGTAGGAAGAAGGGACAACTTGTGTCAAAACAGACTACTTCCAAATGGTTGTCTAAGGTATTACTTTTTGTTATACTCACCACAACAAAACTATTCCAGACAAGGTCAAGGCCCACTCTACCAGGGGCTTGGCTTCATCTGTGGCTAGAAGCAATCTAGATTCAGCAACCCGGTACTCTATACATACGTTTACAATGTATCACAAGCTTGATTCCTTCTCTAGGTCTGGATCAGGCTTTGCTAGGACCTTTCTCCAAGGGCTTCTGGACCCTTCTGCTTCCACCTTCCAAATTCAGTAAGCTAGGATAATCTACCCATACAGCTTTAAGGCTACTGCAGTGGTGATCAGTATGATGAATGCAGTATAGTTGTGTAAGTAAACTTATCATAACAATAGATATTCAAATGATCACTGCTGGAGTAGCCTGTCCTTCCCGCCACCCTCCTTGTTTCTTGGTGTGCTCTTATGCCAGGGTGGGAATACTTAATCTGATGTTGTCAATCTTCATTCATTCATTCATGACAGCTGGGTTTCGGTTCTGACCTTGGAACTGACTTGGCCGATATAACAAGCTCGCACCAGCCAAAAACTTCTCGAGTTAAGGTTACCCATAGTGCCTCTCTTTCCTTCCCTTCAGATCTCGTTTGCTGCATAGAGTTTCAAGATGCATCAGGCCTGCTCTCAAGCTGTTATATTTTTTTCACTATTTTTCAAAAAAATTGCTACTTCTTTATCTAAAACCTCGTTAGTCTTAGTCACACTTTTATATTTAGTTTATCTTGGTGTATGAGTGTCTTTTCTACTTGTTACTCTTTTTCTGGTATTTCTTCATACCATAGCAGGTATAGACCCCTCCCTTCCCTCTTGCCTCTAGTTAATCTCTAATACCATTGTTGGTATTCTTTCCTACCTATTTCTCTTACCCTTCTGGGTATACCTGTATTACCATTGTTGGTATTAAAAAAAAAAAAAAAATCTTCCTCTATTACTGTGTGTGTCTGTGATCTCATGAAAAACTATCTGTCTGATGATTTGTGCTTGTTAAAATGGCTGACAAAAAAGGCACTACTGGCTTTAAACAGTGTGACAAATGTGGCAGGAAGATGCCAATTCCAATGAGCATCTTTCCTGCATATATTGTTTAGGAGTCCCACATTTGCAGGTCCAGCCTTCGTGCAGGATCTGTAAGGGCTTTAGTGCCCGCACCTTAGCAAAGTGTAGGAATAAACTAATTTTAAAGGGTTTATTAAAAACCCCTTTTTCGGAGGCTTTATCTGAGGTGGAGGTGTCAAAATCTCCTAGGAAAGAATCAAAGAAGAGGAGCCACCTGTTCCCAACCTTACCTCATTCACTTGAACCAAAAACATCTAAAGCCCAGGTTCATACTGAACTGAAGACTAAACAGCCGAAACTTGCACCATCTGTTTCAGCACTGGAGCCCAAGACCCCCTCCATGGTGCTGTTTTTGACTATGGAACCGACTACGACAACCGCCATGGTACCGACCCTTTCCACAGTACCACAGACCCTCTCGGCACCAACAATAGCTTCTCCCTTGAAATTGGTCACTCCCCCTCCATCACAACCTTCTGTTCATTTGACCACGGTGCCAAAGGTGGAAACACTAGCGAGGACTCAATATTCCCCATCCATTGACCTCTTTGTTGGACAGCAGCTCAGTCCATTTATTGACTGTCCAGAATCTCCATTGGGAACGTTCATTTGTTCCACCAGGAGCCTTTCAGAGCTTGATGTAGTGAGACTTGTGGATCAGCTCTTAGTGGCCAGAGGCATGCCAACCCCATCTAGGACCTCCCTCCCACCCAGAGCAGATTTTTTTTCTTCACAGACTCCATCTTATCTTCCCCCTTCAACCTCCTCACAGAATTTGGAGCCACCGATGCCCCTCCCAGTGCCAGCTTCCTCGGTACAGTTGGTGGATCTCACTGCAGTTTGGGAACCTATTCTGTGGAAAATACTTTGTTGGTTTTTATATCTGGTAAATGTACTAATACATATATATTCATATATATATATATTATTGTAGTACGGGAGGGTTTTTACAAACTGTTCCTTTTAGAATTAATCATTATTAATCTTTCAGCCAATCAAATGCATTGTATTTGTATTTAATTTTGGTTTTAAATGTGGATCATAGTTCTGATGAAGTCAATATTTGTTGATGAAAGCGCTTAACTTATTGGATTGTGCATTGGTTTTTATATTTTTTATTAAAGAGGAGTCCTGATAGCCACTGGGTGAAGTCCAAAAAATATCCAATAGAAAATGCAGTAAATGCCAAATGATCAACCATTAAAAAGTTTCCATGATCCACATTTATTAGGACAAGAGCTTTCGGCAATTAACAGACTTCACCAGATCAGCAATCAGTTGGTTAATCAACATGCTATGTATGGGTATAGTTTTATTACAACCTATACTTTGGATAGTCGATCTATTTTTGAGTCTATACACAAAAATTGGGAAATGTTTTTGAAGGATGTTGATATGGTGGAAAAAGTTTGTGAAAAACCCATAGTGGCTTATAAAAAAGACAAATCATTAAAAACTTGTATGGAAAAGAAATATTAAAAAAAAAAAAAAGTAATCTCAGTGGTATCCCCGAAGTCTCAAAACAACCCACTAAACAAGTATAGTGGGTCCAAAAACAAAACAGTGTAAAAAACTTCTCTGTGTGGTAGATTTTCAGTCCATATATCTCTAGTTCTTCTTCTTTCGGCTTTTCCCGGTTAGGGGTCACCACAGCGGATCACCTGTCCACTCATGATTGGCAGTGGAGTTTTACAGTGTTGAGTTGCCAGCCCAGCGCCCAACCTTCCACAGAAAGCACACACACACAGACACACACACACACACACACACACACACACACACACACACTGACACCTAGAAACAATTTAGAGTGTCCAATCCACCTACGGCATGTCTTTGGGATGTGGGAGGAAACTGGAGCACCCAGAGGAAACCCACGCGACCACAGGGAGGACATGCAGACTCCACACAGAAGGCTCCCCAGCCAAGGATCAAACCAGGGAACCTCTTGCTGTGAGGCAACAATGCTAACCGCTGCACCACTGTGGCCACCCAGTCCATATATCTTTAGTTAATCACTGTATATTAATCAGCTCAGACAATAGTAGTAGAAGTAGCGAACTTAAACTCGTCTTAAGTAAAAAAAAAATAATAATAATACAGAATTACTAAGTATTCAAAAGTAATCCAAGCAAAGCAGGCAGTCTGTTTCTAGTTGAAAATCATTTATTAAGTACACAGACAAGCAATCCAAGTAAAACAAAAACAGAGTAATAGTTTCCTCACAAGCTTTCTAAATATATATATAGACTTTTTATCAGGCAAGGGAGTGGTTTATTGTGCTGTAAAACAAAGTGTTATTGGTACACATGTTAAATTCACATCCCTTACCCCATCAGTGTGACATTCGAGCTGGTCCTGCCCTACTTAGTAGCTGTCATCATAATATAACCTTTGATGTGGTACCTCTTATTTAACCAGATTATTAAGTAGATTATTAAGTCTGTGATTTTATCCAAGACAATATACTACATGGCTGGAAATATATCAACTTTAGTCCATTTGGCAATCAAAAAATATATATAAATGTATACATATACACTTTGCATATAAAAAATCAACTGTAAAAATCATATTCTGTTTTCATAACCTATCAACTTAAAGGTACAGTTTCATTGCAAAAGTAATGCAATTAAAAATAAGCCTATTTATGAAACTATAAAAAGGCCTAGCAGCTATTTTCCACCACTATATCAGACATTAGCTGCTTTCGAAGTGAAATGTGAGATGGATATCAGGAAACTCCTTAAAAACCTCCTAAGAAAAAAACTTTATAACTTAACACAGGGAGAAAGAAAAGCATTGATTGAGCTAGGCAATGATAAATCCAGGCGTGTAATGAAGGCAGACAAGGGAGGAGGTATACTTGTGGCTGATACCACTAGCTACAACCAAAAGACAGAGAACATGCTGGAGGATAACAGATTTTATGAGTTATTTGCCATGGATGACATAAAAAGAGCATATGATTTATAGAACTCTAATCTCACCACATCATGGGAAGAAAAGTTTATTACTGAAAATCTTTATAATTATTTATGGAGCCCATCCCACGTTTACCGTACTTTTTTGGAATGCCAAAGCCACACAAGAACAGAGAAGACCCACATTATAGACCTGTGGTAGCAAGTGGAGGTTCTCTTAGTGAAGCCACAGCCATTTGCCTTGATTACTGCTAAAACCTTTAGCAAAAAAGAATAAGTCATACATAAGATATTCAATGGATTTTTTGAGGAAAATAAAAAACATTACAGTGGAAGGTGACAGTATTTTATTAACTATGGATGTGGAATCCTTGTACACAGTGCTCCCTCACAATTGCTGTATAACAGCAGCTATGGAGTCTTTTAAGAAACATAATCAAAGCACATAGGCACAACTGCAAAAGCTAAGCAAGCTCATTAATCTTGTAATGGATTCAATTTCTTTACTTTCAATGGCAAACACTACAAACAAAAAACTGGTATAGCAATGGGGGCTGCCATGGCTCCCAGCATAGCTAACATAGCCCTGGGCAAGTGGGAGGAGGACTTTGTGTTAAACAACACAGACTACATGCAGCATATCACATGCTATTTACGTTTTATTGATGACATCTTTATTGTGTGGGAAGGTGACACCTTGCAACTTGGAGATTTTATCACTTACCTCAATCAAACAACCCCCTTCCTGAAGTTTACCTCTTCCCATAGCTATACTTCAACTACTTTCTTAGATATGGGAATTTCCGAGGACACCAACAATAACAGAATCACCACTGATCTATTCAGAAAACCAACGAGAGTTAACTTATTACTCCACAGTAAAAGTCTACATCCTACAAAAAACAAGTATAATGTAGTTAAATCCCAGGGCTATAGATTAGCTAGAATTACCACAGAGATGGAACCATTTTTGAGAAATCTGAACAACTTAGAGAATGATTTTCTAGTGAGAGGCTATGAAAGTCAGATGTTAAAAATCATCCTGGAACCCATTATAGAACTGAAAAGGACTGAAGCACCTTCAATTAACCTACCCAGCAGGAGAATGCTAAGAAATTCTACAGAGAATAACAAATGTAAAACTAGTTGCATCCTGACATACACTTTGGATTATCACAGTATCAAAAATGTTATTGAAGAAAACTGGGACATTTTCACAGGAAACCCTTTTCTGATTAACATCTTAGGTGAAGAAACTCCATCCTTTGTTTATAGGAAGGCCAGGAACATTAGAAGTTTTGTTGAATTTAAACCTAGACCATATGAGAGAAACACTAAAAGATGTGAAGCTAATTGTATATTTTGTATATTTATACAGCAAGGTGATAGTTTTTATTGCCCTTATTTAAAGAAAATCATTAAGACCAGTGCAGGGGGTGACTGTAACACTACAAAAGTAATTTACAGGGCACAGTGCAATGAATGTGATGCATTCTATGTGGGCAAGACTGTAAATAAACTCAAGTGTAGGATTTCATGTCATCTGTCAGAAATGCGCTCTGGATGTAAAAATAATGCAGTAGCAAAACACCTTTCTCTTCATAAAAGACACACAGGTTTTAAGTTCCAGATCCTGGATCATATAGACATGGGTGATCTTGAAGGAGACATCCCGAATATTCTGGAGAAACATTAACTCATGTGGCAATTAAAGCTGAACTCTTTTAGGAAGCCTGGACTAAACTACTACTGTTCAATTAAAAGTGTACTGGAACTTAGAAAATTGCCACATTGTTTACATGACTAATTTTATTTTATTTTATCAGTTGGTTTGAAATACCATTTTGAATCAGTTGTAATTTAAGTGTATATTTTGTTTCCATCATCATACATTTTTTTCTTTTTTTTTTTTCTGATTCTCTTTTTCCACTGTATTCAAAATTATGTGTAATAACAATATAACTAATTATACAATAATATTTTTACAGATAGTTTTTAGGGTTCTTATACTTAGACCTGAAGAAGTCTAGAAGGACGAAAACAATCTTTGTTAACAATAGGTTATGAAAATAGAATATGATTTTTACATGCAAAGTGTATATGTATATATTTATATATATTTTTTGATTGCCAAATGGACTAAGGTTGATATATTTCCAGCCATGTAGTATAGTGTGTTGAGCAGATGGAATGAGCACTTTAAGGGGTTGATGACTGAAGAGAATGAGAGGGAGAGAAGGTTAGATGATATGGGGATAGTGAATCATGAAGTGCAATGGATTAGCAAGGAGGAAGTAAGGTAGCTATGAAGAGGATGAAGAATGGAAAGGCTGTTGGTCCAGATGACATACCTGTGGAAGCATGGAGGTGTTTAGGTAAAATGGCAGTGGAGTTTTTAACCAGATTATTTAATGAAATCTTGGAAAGTGAGAGGATGCCTGAGGAATGGAGGAAAAGTGTTTTGGTACCAATTTTTAAGAATAAGGGTGATGTGCAGAGCTGTAGTAACTATAGAGGGATTAAATTGATCAGTCACAGCATGAAGTTATGGGAAAGAGTAGTGGAAGCTAGGTTAAGAAGGGACATGATGATTAGTAATCAGCAGTATGGTTTCATGCCGGGAAAGAGCACTACAGATGTGATGTTTGCTCTGAGAGTGTTGATGGAGAAGTACAGAGAAGGTCAGAAGGAGTTGCATTGTGTTTTTGTAGACTTAGAGAAAGCATATGACAGGGTGCCTAGAGAGGAGTTGTGGTATTGTATGAGGAAGTCGGGAGTGTCAGAGAAGTATGTAAAAGTGGTACAGGATATGTACGAGGGTAGTGTGGCAGCGGTGAGGTCTGCGGTGGGAATGATGGATGTGTTTAAGGTGGAGGTGGGATTACAGCAAGGATCAGCTCTGAGCCCTTTCTTATTTGCAGTGGTGATGGACAGGTTAACAGATGAGATCAGACACGAGTCCCTGTGGACTATGATGTTTGCAGATGACATTGTGATCTGTAGTGAGAGTAGGGAACAGGTGGAGGAGACCCTGGATAGATGGAGATATGCTCTAGAGAGATAAGGAATGAAGGTCAGCAGGACTAAGACAGAATATATGTGTGTGTGAATGAGAGGGAGGATAGAGGAATGGTGAGGATGCAAGGAGTAGAGGTGGTGAAGGTGGATGAGTTTAAATACTTGGGATCAATAGTTCAGAGTAATGGTGAGTGTGGAAGAGAGGTGAAGAAAAGAGTACAGGCAGGATGGAGTGGGTGGAGAAGTGTGTCAGGAGTGATTTGTGACAGACGAGTACCAGTAAGAGTGAAAGGGAAGGTCTACAAGAGAGTAGTGAGACTAGCTATGTTATATAGGTTGGAGACCGTGGCATTGACAAAAAGGGAGGAGTTAGAGCTGGATGTGGCAGAGTTAAAGATGTTAAGATTTTCACTGGGTGTGACGAGGGTGGACAGGATTAGGAATAAGTATATTAGAGGTCAGCCAAGGTTGGAAGGTTTGGAGACAAAGCCAGAGAGGCAAGATTACATTGGTTTGGACATGTGCTGAGGAGGGATGCTGAGTATATTGGGAAAAAAGATGCTAAGGATGAAGCTGCCAGGTAACAGGAAAAGAGGAAGGCCTAAGATAAGGTTTATGGATGTGGTGAGAGAGGACATGCAGGTGGTTGGTGTGACAGAGCAGGATGCAGAGGACAGGAAGAAATTGAAACAGATGATCCACTGTGGTGACTCCTAATGGGAACAGCCGAAAGAAGATGATTAGTATATTGTCTTGGATAAAATCACAGATTTAATAATCTACTTAATAATCTGGTTAAATAAGAGGTACCACATCATTATAAATTTTATATTATTTATGTATTTATTTATTTATTTACATTTGTTTCCCATGAAATTCCGACTGGACGCAGGTCCTTTTTCAGCAGATGCTTGGGGAGAAAAGCTCCACATCATGTACTTGATAGAGATACAAAGTTGCAGCAATAGTAAACAGCATTACAGGTTGTTGGCTTTAATACAATAACAAGATATAAATATAAATTTTTTTTTAAGTACATAAGGGTTATATTATTATGACAGCTACTAAGTAGGGCAGGACCAGCTCAAATGTCACACTGATGGGGGAAGGGATGTGAATTTAATATGTGCACAAATAACACTTTGTTTTACATAGGTTCATAGGTTCATAGGTAGGTACTAGGCTATCTGCCCAAGGACATTTATAAGCCTAGCCAGAGTGTGTCGGCTTCTGCCGCCCCATTGATTAATTAACTGAGCCTCTGTCAAGCAGAGCCAATGAAGTGATCCCAGGGTGTATTTTCTGTTACCCATCCACTTGTCAAGGTTTCTCTTGAAGAGTGTTAGTGAGGGGCTCTGCCTAATGTAGTTAGGAATTTTGTCCCAAAGCATGGGGAGTCTCTGTGACAAGAATCTATCCCTCCAGCATGTTCTATTTATTGTTGTGGTGAGGTTTAGCTCACTAGAGCGTGTGGCTCGCAGTGACTTGGATTTCTTTAGGTGGAGCATGTCCATCAATTCTGAGTTGGACATGGCTTTGTAAGTCAGGCAGAGATCACCTTTGAGTAAGCGATATGCCACTGAGTGCAGCCAGAGTTTTTTCAGTTGGTCTGCATAGGACATATGTTTGAGGCCAGTAATCCTCTCGGTGAGGTACTTTTGTGGTCTTTCCAGCTGTTGGAAGTGTCTTCTGAGGTACATCCCAAATGGGGCATTGTACTCTATGATGGGTCTGATGAGTGATGAGTAGAGGGGCACTATAACCTCTTTACTTCTAGATGCGAACCCTTTAGTAATTAGATGGGCCACATAGAAGGATTTTCTAACTACTTTGGCAATATGATTGTCAAAGGAGAGATTACTATCTACCTGGGTCCCCAGATCTCTTATTACCTCTTCTGTATTAAGGGGGCTGTCACCTATGTGGTAATTCGTGGGTGTTTTGTTTTCCCGAACAGGATGACTATGCATTTTTTGGCATTTAGTGTGAGGCAATGACTTTGACACCAGGTGTCTGTCTCAGTAAGGCCTATTTGGAGGATGTCCTTGTCAGCCGCAGTGTCAATTATGGTTCCCAGTTTGCAGTCATCAGCGAACTTGGTTAGCCATAGTCCTCCTGTGTTTGCCTGTACATCTGAGAAGTATATGCCAAACTGTAGGGGTCCCAGGACCGAGCCTTGCGAGACATCACTTGTGACTGGTTTAGAGTCGGACCTGGAGCCCGCTATTCTTCAGAGCTCTGTCTGTAAGCCAGTTGGCAACCCATCTTGTGACGTAGGGGTTTATGTTCAGGCTGGTGAATTTTTCTGTAATACCTGAGTGAGGAATGGTGTTGAACGCCTTGGCGAGGTCAGGGTAGGCTGTGTGAACCACCTTTCCCTCATCTATGGCCTTGGTGACTGTCTCAAAGAAGTCAACCAGGTTTAGTAGGCATGATCTGCCCTTAACAAAGCCAAACTGGGTCAGGTCAAGTGTTTGGAGGTTCCCAATGACTTTGTTAATGAGTTTCATGATGATGCGCTCCATAGCCTTGCAGACCAGGCTAGTCAGACTTATGGGGCGATAGTTACCAGGGTCAGTTGTGGCCCCTCCTTTGTGGAGCAGAATAACTGTTGCTGTGTGCCATTCTGTGGGCACATAGCCTGTGGACAGGTTGAGGTTGAACAGTGTGTTTAGATGGGGGGTTAGTTTGTTCTGTAGTTCATGTAAGATGCATCCTGGGACACCATCTGGCCCCATTGATGCTATGTTTTTGGCTTTTGAAAGGGCTGTTTTCACCTGTGCGTCTGTGATTTCTGGGACACTACACTTTTCCGGTATTGTTGTGGGCCCTTTTGGAGGTGAGAGGGGGGTGAAGTTTGCACTGAATCTATCTGCCAGGATGTTGGCAATATCAGTAGGTTCAGTATATTTTGTGCTATTTTGCACTAGCTCAGAGCATATCTGCGAGTTGCCACTTAGATTCTTGACATAGCTAAAGAAGGCTTTGTGGTTATCTTTCGAATCCTTGGCTATTTTTCTTTCGAAGTTAGCCTTGGATGATTTTATGAGAGACCTTAGTTTCTTACTGATACTGATCAGGGATGTCTTTCCTTCTTGGGATTTGCTTTTTTTCTGAACTAGTTTCCTCCTTTTATTGTATAACCTGTTTATGGCAGGGATCCACCAGACTGGTTTCCTTCTCTTAGGGGAGTGAGTCTTGGTTTTGCTAGGGATGGCACGAGCCATGCATCCTTGTAGGTGCTCATAGAGTGCATTTGTAACGGATTCTGCATCTTGGGCAGCGTTATCCTTTAGCGTGGGGGCTGTGAAACTTACCACCTCTGTCTTAAGTAAGGTGAAATTTGCTTTAGAAGAGTTTTTCACTGTGGTTTCCTTGGTTGAGGGTGGTGGTGGGGTGTGGACATCCAGAGTGATTAGTTTATGGTCTGATCTAAACAGTGACAGGTTGACCTCTGGTGCGGAACACGTGTCACCCATGTTGGTGATGACCAGGTCCAATATGTTTTCACCACTGGTAGGGGAGTTTACCAGCTGATCCAGGGCATTTGAGTTGATAAATTCTAGGAAGCGCTGAGCCTGGGAGTTTGTACTCAAGTAGTTTTCCCAGTTAATGGTAGGGTAATTGAAATTGCCCAATATCAGGGTGTTCGGTAGGACCTTTATGTTTTCCAGTGTCTCCAGAAAGGCAGAGTGGTGGTCCTGGGTCATGGAGGGTGATCTGTAGCAGGCCACAATTTGCATTGCAGATTTGCCCGATGTTAGTTGCACATGGATGATCTCAGAGGTTTCATGCTGCACCACTAACCTGGAGGTGTAGGTATTCTTGATGAATATGGATACACCCCCTCATTTTGTGTTTCGGTCCATGTTCTGTGGCCGAAATGTGTGGTATGAGTTGTAGCCCGGTAGTGCTGGAGTGCTCTCTGGAGCCTTGAACCAGGTTTCAGTTACTGCACAGATGTCGATGTTCTCCATACTGAGGAGTGCTTTGAGCGCATGCATTTTGAGATTTAAATTCCTGGCGTTGAGTAGCATAACCCTCATTTCTTTATTTGTGCTGTTTATGGAGGTGGGTTTGACTTTTGAGCCTTGCCTAAAAAAGGCACTATGGGGCAGCAAGAACCTTGGCCAGTATTCGAAAGCCTAGGGGTGACAGGTGCAAGACGTCTCTTGCAAAGCAATGCGGCTTGTCGAGCATGTCGTCCCAGGCTGACAGACACTGGATCTCCTTTGCATGATACCAGAAGCTTAGCCAATTGTTGAAATTGATCATTTTTTTCTTTATACTGAGGCATCATTCTTGATGAGGGCAGGATGCTACTCAGGGTCAGGGTCATACCCGCCTGGGCTACATGATCAGAGAGCTCTTCCATGTCTCTTTTCATGTAGTCCAGGGAGGTACGTCTCAGGTCATTCACACCAACATGAACACTGACAGAGTCATATTTGTACTTGTTCTGGAGTGACCTGAGTGCTTGTGTTATGTGGTGGATTCTGGCTCCCGACAGGCAGCTAACAGTAACCTTCTCCTTGTCCAGCCTAGTGAGTGGGACGTCAGTGTGCCTGACTATAGAGTCATCTGTTACTAGTGTGTTAGGTATGTTATTTCACCTTAAGGGCTGTGATTGTGCGGCACATTGATTTTGTGTTTTATGTGTTGTCTGGTTTGTGACGGGAGGTGCAGGTTTTTTGGGTGTCTGCTTTGGAGGTCTCTGATGCTTTTGCAGGTTTTTATTTAGAGCCTCCAAGTATGATTTTGTGTATTTATGTGTATTTTTTGCCAGTGCTGGTTTATTATGTCTATGTGAGGCTGGAGGTGTGGTGCAAGTGTTAACCTTCTCCTCATGACTGTCTGTTCCAGTCTTGGGTAGAGAGACCTTAGCCTTCAGGTTGTATAATTGCATCTCTAGCATATGTTAGTGTTTTGTGGTAGGAGGAGAGGGTTGTCTGCGTACATGTGGCAGTTGTAACATTGCCTCAGGATACCCAGGTTCACCAGCTAAACTGGGGAGTACACCTGAAATTGCCCTTTGGTCATGACTGAATAGTAGGGTGAGCTGCTTAGTCGCTTGGTTGGTGAGGGGTGTATAAAGAGCCTTGCCCTGCTGGGCAATCAAGTGTCAGGGTATATTAGTGCTTGCTATTAGGTCTGAGCAAGTGCTGGACTGTAGGATGCTTTTTGAGTGCTTAGGTTGAGAGTTAGACTAGTTTCAAGGGAAAAACTGAAGAGGAGAATAATTTAACCGTAGCTAACCAGTGCTGCCTGGCGCGTAAAACCGTGCAAACACGTTTTTTAAATAACTAACTTCTGGGCTGGAACCACTCCTTAAGGGACAGATGACTGCTCAAAGTTCCCCTCTCTCACAGGTGAACAGAGAAACTTCCCTCTATCCAAGTAAGGTATGGGCAACTTAGAAACTTGTAACACAGCCCTGAATTCAGCACTAGCCTGAAAACTGGACTAAACTTGCTTAGAAGGGTGGGAAACAAGGAATGTTTTTTTTTTTTTTTTTTTTTTTTAAAGATAAGGCAAAAACAATAAAAAGCACACTTAAAACAGCACAATAAACCACTCTCTTGCCTGATAAAAAGTATATATATATATATATATATATATATATATATATATATATATATATTTAGAAAGCTTGTGAGAAAACTATTACTCTATTTTTGTTTACTTAGATTGTTTGTCTGTGTACTTAATAAAGGAATTTCAACTGGAAATAGACTGCCTGCCTTGCTTGGATTACTTTCAAATACTTGGTAATTCTGTACAATTATATATATATATATATATATATATATATATATATATATATATATATATTTTTTTTTTTACTTAAGACGGGTTTAAGTTCGTTACTTCAACTACTATTGTCTGATCTGATTAATATGCAGTGATTAACTAGAGATATAGAGATATATGGACTGAAAATCTTCCACATAGAGAAAAAAAGAAATATAAAGGCACATCACAAACTGGAAGGTCCCATTGTAGTACTAAGAAATGTGGAAATTGTTCATGTCATTCTATGAATGTTGCCGATAGTTTTCTTATTAACAACAAGACGTATAATGTAAAAGATTGTTTTAATTCCAATACATCAAATGTGGTTTATCTAGCTCAATGTAATCAATGCTCTGCATTTTACACTGGGAAAACTAGCAGGCAATTAAAAAGGCGTATATATGAGCATATTTTGGATATAAGAAATAAAAAATCCACCAATGCTCTTTATAGGCATGTTGAAAAATATGATACCCATAGTTTTAATTTTTTAATAAATGTGCAACTTAAAAAAGATCCACAAGGATGGGTAATTGAGGAACATTTAGACAAGAATTAGTTGAGATGGCAGTTAATATTGAATGCCAACAATTACCCAGGGCTCAATGATTCTTGCTCTATTAGTTCTTTATTAAAATTAAAGTTTTATGGTGCTAGTTAGGCAAATTAGTATTTTTATATTAAATGTTATTGCTGAATGTATTTATATAAATTTTATGGTTAGTATGTAACTCATCTTTATTGGCTATGTTTTATCATGTGACACACTCTGAGGGGTATATATGGATGTGGTTGTTAATAGTTCATTGTTCTGATGAAGATCTGAGTGAGCATAAGTGCTTAAGCAATAAAGAATTTGTTTCTCTGTGGAAGGCGGTTCACTGGTTTGTTTTACTTCAATAATAGCAACATCCTTCTTGACCATATATTCTATACTGTACAATGCTTGCATTTCCTTGAGACATTCTTACTAGGTCTCTAGATGACATTTAGACTGCACGTGTACTGTTGTGCATACTGCCAATAGATTGGCTTAGAGAATTTTTTAGAGCATTACATCTCTCATAGACTGGTGTACACAGCTGTATTCTCACTCCATCCCATTCTTCCTGTGGAGCCACAGGCAAATACAGGATGCACACTGCAGTCGCACAGTGTGCCTCACGTTCTGATAATGCAGTGCATGCTCGGACATCTTACATGTATGTGTGGGCTCTAATTTTGCTCTATACTCATGTGTGTTAGACTGTGCTGGCTTGTATTGTACTATTAGAATGTAAGACATGCAATACTGCTGCTCATCCTACGTTCATGATTTAAACTATAGACCTTGCACTTTGTGCATTACTTAACTGTGGACTACACAATACTGCTCTGCCGTATGGTCTGCCATTACATTTCTTAAATGCCCGCATTCCTTATGTACTTTTAAGATGGGTGTATCAATGTTGCCATGTGCCTTGTGTGCTGTTAACAGGTGGATGCATGGTGCACCACTGTTGTGCACCTTAACAAAAGGGATGAATAAATTAAATTCATTCCTCTCTCTTTCAAACATCTGTGTGTACTCATGTCTGAAGTGCACAGTGGTGTGTGATGTGTCTTGGTTCACATACTGATCCTTGCCTTCAGCACCCTATTCACTGATTATGTCTAGAGTACAGAATGCTGTTGTGCTTTTATTCATTTAACCTCAAACTGATCTCAAAGTACCTTCTGCATGGGTCTGTAGAGGATGTACTGTACTGTATTGGACTGCTGTGCACTATCATAGAGTAAGGACTCCCTCAAGTACTTTCTGTGTTAAGGAAATGCAGGGTGAATAGTGTATACATGCTACTCACCCACACTATTCTGCTGTAACTCCTTCCATCTCATAAGCCCTGTCCTTATATAGGTTCATAGGTGTGTACTAGGCTAATGATCACAAGGGCCTTTTTAAGCCAAGCCATGCATCCCAAACCTCTAGCAAGTTCTGGTAACCTTGATAAGTGTAAGCAAGGGCTTGGGAGCTAAGAAATTTACAAACATTGGCCTGGGAGGTGAACCATTTACAGACTCCTTGCATCCATTAGAGACATTGGTGCTAAACTATGGATGAATTTCCTGTTCCCCATCCAGTTGTCCAAGTTACACTTTGGGTTAGGGAGTAACTCTGCTTCACATGGATAGGGTGCCTATTCCAGAGAAGGGGTAGTCTCTGGGATACATACCTGTCTCTGTAGCAGGTCCTATTTATGTCTCAGGCAATGTTTAAGTCTTTATAATGGATAATTCTGGTGCTGTTTTGTGGATATGCAAGAGGTCCCTCAGGGTGGGGTCTGACAATGCCTTGTATGCCAAGCATCAGTCTCCCCTCAACAGCCAGTAGCGGACAGACACATGGCTAGGGCTTTGAGATGGTCTGCATAGGACATGTTACTTACAACCTGTACTCTTTTAGTGAGGAATCTCTGTGGACATTCCAGTTGTTGGATGTGCCTAGTTATGTACATACCAAAGGGGGCATTGTAGTCAATGATAGGTCTGATGAATGCTGAATACAGTGGAACAATGACTTCCTTGGACCTAGACACCATACTTTTGTTTATATGTTGCACAGGACAGAATGATTCCCTCACTACTGTAGACATGTGATGGTCAAGGGCTAGATTACTGTCTATGTGTGTCCCCAAGTCCCCGACTACTGGGTTGACATTTAGGGGTGTGTTGTCAATATGATTGTTACCAGGGGAGGATGACTTTCCAAAGGATACTGTTATGCATTTCTTGGCATTTAGTTTTAGTCCATGTCTCTGAGACAAGTTATTTGTCTGTGTCAGCCCTTTCTGGAGAACATTAGTGTAGAGGTGGATTCCCCAGTTCTAACTTCCTGCATCCTGTCTGTGAGTCAGCTGGCTATCCATTGGGTGACATTAAGGTTTATATCTAGGCACCTGAGTTTATCAACAATGCTTGAGATGGGTATTGCATCAAATCCCTTGGCCAGGTCAAGGTAAGCAGTGTTAACTGTATTGCCATCATCCATTGCTTTGGTGACTTTCTCAAAGACGTCCACTGGATGTACCATTCAAGAACGGGACCCAACTCAGTTTGGTTTAATCAAGGGCAGATCATGCCTACTCAACCTGGAGGACTTCTTTGAGAAAGTTACCAAAGCAATGAATGAGAGCAACATGGTTAACACTGCCTAGGTTGAGTAGGCATGATCTTCCCTTGATGAAACCAAACTGAGTTAGGTCCAGTGTTAGGAAGTTTCCTATGTCATTATCGATCATTTAATTGATTCTTTTCATTGCATATGAGACTAGTGAGACTTATGATTCTGTAGTTTCCTGGGTCTGTAGATGTCATACCTTTGTGCAGAGAGATGACTGTTGCTGTTCTCTATTCACGAGGCATTAAGCCTGTTTGGAAGCTACATGTAAATAGCATTTCCAGAAGGCCTGGTAGGTCATGTTTCATGGTATTTGGAAAGCATCTTGGGATATTGCCTGGGCTCAGTGTTTATGGCCTTAGAGAGAGCATTGAGGACCTGTTCACTAGTGATAGTAGGGGGAGTTATATTTGATGATATTTCCTGATGGGAGGTTGAGATGGAGATAGGGGTGAAGTTAGAATTGAATTTGTCTGCCAGTAGGTTTGCTATATATTATGGCTCAGTATAGGTGGCTCCATTAACAATGAGCTCTGCATACAATTGTGTATTGCCTTTGTGGCTGCAGACATATTTGGCTTTGGTAGACTTTATTTGTCCTCTGAGTTGTTTGTTTAGTTTGATGAGAGCACTTTTATCCTGCTGGGTGCTACACCTCCTAGTTTTTGCCATGATTTTCTTCCTATGTGGTAATATTATATTATGAACATTGTAGAGTACTGCTTTGTTCCTTGCTATTCATTCTCTTGCTTTCTAATTCAGGCTCGCAGATATGCTATTCTAAAGAAGTTGCCTATTTCTGAGTCACACCTCTGTTAGTTTGTAGTATGAGTTGCCATCCACACTGAATTTTGTAGTCAGTGCAGATGACTATCTTAATTTGTTCTCCTTATTTATTTTTATTTATTTATTTATTTATTTATTTAAATTTGTTGACCGGGAGTGTACGACTGGACGTGGGTCCATTTTCAGCGGAGGCCCGGGGAGAAAAGCTCCACAGTAAAATAAACAGACAGTAGTTACATTGGATTACATAGCGATTAACAATTTAACATAGAAATTACTTACAACATATTTACAGATGAAGAACATAGTACATCAGTAGACAACTAGAATCTTTATCTGTGAAGTACATGACAGGCATTAACAAATGTAACAATGAGAAGTTCCTGCTGTATAAGAAGTACTAGGCTTATGAGCATCTGAGCTTGCTATCATCAAGGTAGTTAGTGGAGGTGAAAGAAAGGTAGTAGTTGGATGGGGTGGATGATATTAGAGTGGGAGTTGCAAGGGCATAGCCAGCATGTTTTTAGGTGCGCTGTTAATAAAGTTTTGAAGTTGGTGCATGATGGTACGGAGGTAATTGTGGGTGGGAGTGAGTTCCATAATTTGGCTATGGTGCAAGAGAATAGTGCTTCACCAGCAGAGTTATTGGCTTTAGTGATCTGCAAGTGATTTTTGTTGCTGGATCTTAGTGGTCTGGTGGTGCGATAGGGTTGGAGTAGATTCTGGAGGGATGGGACATTTAGTGGATGGTTTACTAGTTTGTGCGAGTGAGAGTTGATACCACTGAAGGAGGTGAGGGAGTTCAAGCCAGCCCAGTTCAGCAAGTGAGAGACAGTGGTGACTACGGTAGGATACCCCTGTGGCGAATTTGGCGATTTTGTTGTAGCAGGTCTCTAGCTTGTTTAGATCACATTGCCTTAGGTTGGTATATACTGGAGAGGCATAAAGTAGAGTGGAGATAAGGTGGGAATTTGCTATTGAAATCTTTGCTGCTTTGGTGAGAAATTGTTTATTTCTATATAATGCTCCTAGTTTTTTGTGGACTTTTTTTATGGTCATGGATATGTGAATGTCAAATTTTAATGTCAAAATGTCAAACTCCTAACCCATTTAACTTATTATCCAGGGTAGAAGCATACTTTTTTTTCATTTTTTTCTTTCTTTTAGTTAATTAGTTTTCATCTACAGTGTAATATATTTGGCTTTTCCAACTCCAAGATTGACTTCTGATGAGGGTGCTGTACATGTTCTGTCTAATCTTTTGCATCTAATGAGTAACATTTTTTGCTTACTAAATATTAGTCTTCATGGCCACAATGATCCTAAATGATCATTTGTTGTAATCAAGTGACAAGCAGAAGAAGCAGCATTATAGTGTTAAGAATTTGTTTTATTCATTGTTCTAGATGCTAAAACGAAAATGAAGAAAAAGTTGCTGTGTTATGCAGATGTTGAAGATGCTTCTCACATCATGCTGTCTAGTGCAGAACTGAGAAAGAATGTGTATCGAGCGCTTCGTGAAACATTGCTGAGAAGGTACAGCTTATGTCCTTTTAACAAAATGATGCTTTTCAGGTTTATGTAACTTTTAACTATATATAAATGTAGGTCACTTCTGTTCTGCTTTTTAGTAGCATTTTATCTTTTGTGGGTTTATACGTTAGTAGCATTTTACCATTTGTGGATTTACATCTTATGGAGGGTTTGGGGATATTTCAGAGGTTCATAGGTTGGTACTAGGGTATCGGCCCTAGGGCCTATACAAGCCTAGCCATAACAATTCCCTGGCTATTTCTTCCCACACTATTTACTTCCCTTGACCCCTGTCTAGCAGGGTGACTGACGTGATCCCCGGGGTGAATTTCCTTTCTCCCATCCAATCATGAAGGTTCCTTTTGAAGGGCCAAAGAGGCACACTGCTTGACATGTATGGGCAGCCTATTCCAGAGTCTGGGAAAACTCTGGATCAGGAACTTATCCCTCCAGCATGTTTTGTTTATTGTGATGACAAGGTTTAGATCCCTGGAGTGTGTGGCTCTGAGGGATTGGGATTTCTTTAAGTGTAGCATGTCCAACAGCTCTGGGTTTGACATGGACTTGTATGTTAAGCAGATATCACCTCTGAGTAGACGATATGTGACAGAGTACAGCTGGAGTTTTTTAAGGTGGTCAGCATAGGGCATCTGCTTTAGGCCTGTGATTCTTTTAGTGAGGTATTTCTGTGGCCTTTCCAGTTGTTGCAGATGTCTTGAGAGGTACATACCAAACAGGGCGTTGTATTCTGTAATGGATCTAATGAGGGATGAGTACAGTGGGACAATGACCTCCTTCTTTCTAGATGAAATGCCACATAGAAGGATTTCCTGACTGTTGGGGCGATGTGGTTATTGAAGGTGAGACCACTGACCATCTGTGTCCCTAAGTCTCGTATCACACGTTCGGTGTTTAGTCTACTGCCACCTATGTGGTAATTCATGGGTACATGTTTTTTCCCAAAGGGGATAACTGTACATTTCTTGGCATTGAGCTTGAGCCCATGGCTCTGGCACCAAGTATCTGTTTCTGTAAGACCCTTTTGTAGAGTATCCACATCATTTGGGGATTCAATGATGACTCCCAGTTTGCAGTCATCTGCGAACTTTGTTAGCCAGAGTTCCTTAGTGTTGGTCTGTACTTCAGAGACATAGATGCCAAACAAGACCGGTCCCAGGACTGAACCCTGAGTTGCTCCACTTGTCACTTGTCTGGAGCTGGATTTGGAGTCGGCTACTTTTACAGTGTGGGTTCTGTCAGTAAGCCAGTTGGCAACCCATCAAGTGACGTAGGGATTAATTCCCAGCTTTGTAAGTCTATCTATGATTCCAGAGTGGGAGATGGTGTTGAAGGCCTTGGCGAAGTCCAGATTATCTGTGTGGACCGCCTTACCCTCGTGCACGCCTCTGGAGACTGATTCGAAGAAGTCAGTCAGGTTCAGGAGACAAGATCAGCCCTTCATGAACCCATACTGGGTGGGGTCCAGTGTTTGAAGGTTGCCAATGTCTTTGTTTATAAGTTCCATGATAATACATTCCATGGCCTTGCAGATCAGGCTCGTCGGACTGATGGGGTGGTAGTTCCCGGGATCCAAGGTGGATCCCCCCTTGTGGAGTGGGATAACTGTAGCTGTGCGTCACTCAGTGAGCACGAAGCCTGAGGTGAGGCTATGATTAAACATGACACTTAGGTGAGGTGCCAGTTCATTTTGTAGTTCATGTAGTACACAGCCCGGGATGTCATCTGGTCCCATGGATGCTTTATTCTTAGCTTTGGAGAGTGCATTTTTTACCTGTGTGGCCGTTATTACTGGAATTTGGCAGTTTTCCAGTATTTATTTTACATTTGTTGACCTGGCTAGTCTAGCTGGATATATATCATTCCCAGTAGAGGCCCGGGGAGAAAAGCTCCACACATTTCAAATAAAGTTCACATCTACAGAAATACATATTTAGAATACATTTTCTGTAAAGAAAAGAGAAATAATATGAGGTTGTAAATTTATAAAGTACATATAAAGGCTACACATATTTGACTAGACTTAGTATAATTAAATGAAGTTACATTTAATTGTTGATAAAGAATAATAGCTAAGAAAAGAAAAGAAAATATAGTATAGATGTAGATAAGAAAGGAAGATAAAGGAGAGTGAAATGGAGAAGCAGTTAAGTAATACATCTAGAAGTAATATGTGACACTTTTTAGAGTATTGAGATGGGCCTTTTAGGGGGTGAGAGGGAGGTAAGTTTGGCACTGAATTGATCTGCCAGGATATTGGCAATATTTTTGGGATCGGTATATTTAATGCCATTCTGTTTTAGCTCAGAGCAGATCTGAGCATTGCCATTTAGATTCTTGACATAGTTACAGAATGCCTTGTGGTTGCCTTTGGAATCTTTGGCAATTTTATTTTCATAACTAGCTTTGGAGGATTTTATGAGGGATCTCAGCTTCTTACTGAGGCTGGTAAGGGAGTTTTTTGAATCCTGGGATTTTCCTCTTTTCCTCTTTTCGTTCCTTTTATGTAAAGGGCTATGTTTACAAAATTGTCTGACAAATCCTTTTGTTTCCTTAGACCGTACTCATAATTTCAAAAGTAAAAGAGTAGCTCTACCTCGAATTTTAATAGAAAACCATTTTGGTTCCATTTTTGATGTACAACATTTTAAAAACGGAAATTTTACTTTTATACAGATGCACTCACTGTGGACCTAATTTTATGACAGCGTATACATTTATGTTGCTAATAACTAGTATATTACATGAAAATAGCTGATGGCTGTTTTTGTTTAAAACTCAGTGCCTTGGAAATGCTGCAGTTTTTCAGTTTCTAATGGCCTTTCTGACATTGTTTAATTCTCTATAAAATACTAATATATCTTCACCACTTCATATTTTCTTATAAAATTTTCAAGACAAGACAATTGGTATACTAAAATGGGTTTAAACTAAATGCTAAGAAGTGTGGTATCATCACATTTGGTAGACAAACCCTCCCATCATCATACTATATAGATAAGATACCACTACAAAATGAAAAATATAGTCAATGACCTAGGAACTTATTTGATAATTTCCTTTCTTTTGACCATCATGTGACATAGTTTTGATTCCCTCCCTTTTGACCATCATGTGATAACTTGTCAGGAAATCCATTTAACGCAACTAATTGCTGAAGGAATATTATCAAAGTGTAAGGATGTAATTAGTAATGATCAGATGAATTACTGAGTGCAATTGCCCCAAAGTGATTTATTTCACTAAACATAGCAAACAATTGGAGAGATCCTAAAGGTTCCTAACCCAAAAAATCACAGGCCTGAAGTTCCTGAGTTATAAAGAGAGGGTAGAATTTATTCTTTCCCTTTATTCAGTGTATTATAGACTTTTGAGGTGAGGTCTGTGTCTTACTTATCTTAACATTAGAGACTTGGTTGTCCTGGACTTCCTGTATCTCCATAAGTCCAATAGATCCACCAGTATTGGAACCAGGGACTTAAATTTTCACCAACAGGTAAATAAAACATGGTGGAGGGACAGGTTTATAACGCAGCACCTCCCTGACCTCTGGATTAAACCTCCCATGCACGTTAAGTAGTGTGATTCACTATCTTCCTTTAAACAAAATATAGATCACTAGATGGGTTTTCATAAATTTACTCCAGGATTAACTGGCATTGCCCTTTGTGACCTGAGGGAAAGTACTGTCAAAGCATAAATGGTCATAAGATTCAATAAACCTTGGACTATCTATAAATCTGTGATACTCAGCCTTATACAGTGCACTGTATGAGCAAACAGCAATGTATATATATATATATATATATATATATATATGTATATATATATATTATAGATGTATGTGTATATATATATATATATATATATATATATATATATATATATATATATATATATATATAGATTCCCTTCACAAGCTCAAAGTTTCAAAAGTTTGAACTGCAAATGGTCAAGACCATAAGATCAAAGTTTTGAAACTTTAAACATTTTAAATGGAGATTGCTGTAAAGCGCAGAACAGGAAATGTACTATTTTCCTCACTGTAGTGCAATCTTTGAGTTGGTATATTTATTTAGCATGGGTGTGGAGGGTGCAGGGGGGGCATGCCCCCTTTATTTTTGTTATAATAATTTTGAAATTTTAAAACTTTGATCTTATAGTCTTGAGCATTTGCAGTTAGAAGTTTTGAAACTTTGAGTGTGTGAAGTAGATCCATATATATATATATATATATATATATATATATATATATATATATATATATAAGTTCAGGGGTACCTCTATCCCCTGTAGAGTTGGTAAAAATATAAATAAATAAATATATTTATATGTATATACAAATGTTCATATATATATATATATATATATATATATATATATGGGTCCACTTTTAAATCCCGAAATGCCAAAATCTCGAGTTTTGAGATACCGAACCCAAAACATCGAGATTTCGGTATCTTGAAATTTAAAAGTGTAAAAAAAAAAAATAAAATAAAGACAGCTAAAATAAAGTGTTTGCAGGGGGGCAAGCCCACCTACACCCCCCTACTTAAATATACCAACTCCGAGATCGCTCTTTAATGAAGAGAATGGTAATGTTCCTGTTGCACAGGTCGCTGACCAGTCACGAGTGGAGTCCCACAGGGATCGGTCCTGGGTCCTCTCCTGTTCAGCATCTACTTCTCAGAAGACCAGGCCAACACAAAGGGACTCTGGCTGACCATGTTCGCAGATGACTACAAACTGGAAGCCATTGTTAACTCCCCAAGTGATGCAGACATCCTACAGCAAGGCCTCACTGAGACCAATGTCAAAACCATGGCCTTAAGCTTAATGCCAAAAGATGCATCATCATCCTCTTTGGTAAAAACTCAGTTCCCACTAATTACCACATCGATGGGAGCCCACTGACCACTGAAGGCGATATTAGAGCTCTGGGGACGCAGGTTGACAGCACCCTCTCCTTTGATCACCTCATTGCCACTGTAGTCAGAAAGCCCTTCTATGTGGCATATCTCATTATCAAGGGTTTTGCATCCAGGAAGAAAGAGGTCATCATCTCGCTCTACTCTTACTTCATTAGACCAGTCATCGAGTATAATGCCCCATTTGGCATGTACCTCACTAGACAACTGCAACAGCTGGAGAGGCCACAGAAGTGCCTCACAAAGAGGATCCTAGGCGTTAAATACATGTCCTACACAGACAGACTCAAATGACTCTAGTTATTCTGTGTCTCATATCACCTACTTAGAGGCGATCTCTGTTTGACTTACAAAGTCATGTCTGACCCAGCTCTGTTAGAAATGCACATCTAAAGAAATCCCAATCTCTCTGCACCACACCCTCCAGAGACCTCAGCCTAATTACCACAATCAACAGAACATGCTGGAGGGACAGGTTCCTCACCCAGATACTGCCCATGCTCTGGAATAAACTTCCCATATATGTCAAGCAGAGCACTTCGCTGTCCCTCTTCAAGAGAAATCTTGATGAGTGGATGGGTAATAGAGAGTTCACCCCGGGGATCACTCCAGTGACTCTACTTGATGGAGGCACTGAGAACTAACATCGGGCGGCATGATGCCAGGGCACTTCTATGGGCTAGGCTTGTAAAGGCTCCAGGACCATTAGCCTAGTACACACCTATGAACCTACGATTGTATCTTTGTACAAAGACTATATGCTGCACATTGAAATATACTATGTTCTGACTATGAGTCTGGTATACTGTTTGAGCAACATCACACTGAGTGTTTTGCAGTGCATCCCTCCAGTGTATTCCAGGAGTGATTCTTTAAGTGAATGCCTGAAGGAAGAGTCGCAAGCAAGCCAGACAGTCTGAAGCAGCAGTGTGCGCAAGCACCAGTACCACATCTGGAAAATAAATAGTGTTCTGACACACAGGCAAAACAGCAGGCAAGATCTCTTAATTTTAGCTGGCCAGATATAGGGCATGTGCGGAAGAGGACTTGGCACTCAGGAATAGGATATGAGGCTCTATTCTTGCTGCTTGAAAATCTGTATCACATGAATCTAGCCTGGCCTTTTGTTAACTGTCACACACATATAAAATGGGATAAGCAGGTTTAGCGCCAAGCTGTTCATAGTGTGAGCTTTAAAGTTTGTCTCAGTAGGCTGGAATGGGCAACAAGTTTCAGAAAACAAATGAGCAATACCTATTTCATTCTCCATTTATGTATCAGTATTTGTATGTCATATGTTTTTCCCTTGTAAGATGTTGCTTTCCTTCCATGTGATGGATCACTAGTCTGTATATCTTTAAGTACAGCTTACATTTGCTCATTATTGCCATTTTGAAGTTAATATACACAAACTACAGCAATAGGTCTTCACTGGTAATGACAACTTTCATGCTGTAATTTGAAGTCTGTGGGCATATATAAGGTCTGTGGTGAAAACTAGACTGAAACCACATCCCTTGCTCCATCCATAGCCCCGCCTGTCTCCACCAATTTCCCTGCCCACTCCACCCACTTTTGCACCCATTTTATGTCATTACGTACACCAGTATGAGATGGAATACCTTCTTTTGTCTTTTTTTTTCTTTAGCAATTATTGGACTTAAGTGCATCTAGTTAGCAATGCTTTTCATATAAAAAAGGTTAATCCAAGCTTATGTTTGTACAAACTCTAGCATTGTTTGTGCAGATAAACACTGGAGTTACATACTGGAGTTTATACTGTGCTTTCTGGACTACTGAACTATCATTCTGATTTCTGGACAGTACTGAAAATACTGAATAGGTAGCATCACTAGGTGTATAGCTGTAAGTGTAAAGTTCTTTTCCAACATATGTAGTCCATAAGCAAGACAGTTCACAGGAGAGGTATACCTGCATCCCTTTTGCTGTTTGTGCATGGGCCAGTACATGTTAAGAGGGTAGTTAATGCATGGAATAATATTACTTTTGCAGGACATAGTTTAGGACTTCAGCCTCCATGTTTCTGTCCACTTTAGTGGACACTGTGTGTTTTGCTAAGACATTTATTCATGATGGGTTGGTCATGTACATTACATGTGTTTTATGTCAGGCGACAGTAAGCCTATCTAGTGTCATTTGAAAGGTATTTGAAATTTTATGCCCCCTCATTTCCTACTTTCCCCTTTATCCTTCTTTGCCTGTCCCATATCTTCTTGAATGTCTCTGTGGATTACATCTTAGCCACTCAAGCTAGTAGCATATTCTACAACTCTACAACCATATCTGTGAGGAATACTTTCAAAGATTCAGAACATGGACAGTCTCTGCACTCCGCTGTTTATGCCTCAAATTGTTTTCTCTCTCATGGTCAGGATAGCCTCCTTTCATCTCCCTGGCATGATCTTGTGCATGAATATCATGTCTCCTCTATTTCTTCTGGCATACGTGAGAAGGGCTGTAGCTCCCCTAATGGTTCTATTCCATTTTCTCCATGTCACACTTCTTTGTGGTGGCCCTCCACGGCATTTCTTTCAGCAGTTTGATGTCCTTTTCCTTGTACAGCCTCCAAAACTGTATGCAGTACCAAGGTGTGGTCTAACCAAGGCCCTGTAGAGTGGAAGCATTATTTATGTGTTTGCTTCAGGGAGTCTTTCCTCTTGATGGTATGCACCCAGTGTTCCGTTTATTTTGCTCCTTCTGCCCTCTGGTTCTGCGTCTGGTAGTCCAAACTAAACTTTTTCATCATCACCCCAGATTATTTTCCTGATCTGCTGCCATCAGTATTACTCTCCCAGCTAAAATTCCACACTAGGGCTGTTGTAGCCCAGGTCAGCTGCCACATTTCTGCCTTCTCAAACACTCTTTCTAAATCCATGTTTATACTCTAACCCTCCCTCAGCCTCCATTGCTGCATGTGTCTTTGTGTGATCAGCATAGGAGGTTGATCCTTTTCTATCCTCCTTCAGATATTTATTTATTTATTTATTTATTTATTTATTTATTTCCAGTTTGGTTACCGGGGAAGTCCACTGGGCCAACATGACCCATTTTCAGTGGAGGCCTGGGGAGAAAAGCTCCAAGAAAGCATTGTACAAATTCAGTTTCAATAAAATACAGGAGTATACAAGATAAAATTGTAAAGAGAGTTAAAAAATAAGAATATTCACAAGCATAGTTAGCAGAATTCATAGAGAGATAGGTTAAGGGTTATACAGTTTCCTTTTGAGCAATAGCACTGAAGTGTTGAGTGTGGAAGTCAGTTACATATATCAAGAGAGGAATTCTGGATATGCTTGCTTAACATGCACGTTTTTGAAGTAGAAAACTATTCACAATATTTACATTATTTACAAAGTTGAGTCATGTGAGCATAGCTGTAGTAATTGTTAGTAGGTTAGAGAGAGTAAAGTTAATGGAGTTATAAGGAGCTTGTGTAGGGTCATAGGTATATGACTATGGGAGATTGTAAAGAGTTGAAGTATGAGAAGAAGGGAACCCTAGGGTATAGACTTAGGAAGGAAATTAAGTAGGGTGGAGGCAGGCACATTTCCATTTAGTGGACAAGTATTTTAAAAGCTGGGTTTTGAAGTTGTCAGAGTTAGATGTGGTTCTTAGTGAGGTGGGGAGGGCATTCCATTTTTTGCCTAGAGCATATGAGAGGAGGAGCTGGCCAGCAGGACGCTTAGGTTTGTGGATAGCAATTAGATTCTGGTGCTCTGATCTGAGTGTTCTATTAGGAATATAAGGGGGAAGGATATTAGCTAGAGCAGGCCATTTTATAGGATGAAATACAAGTCTATGTGCGGTGGATAGTTGTAGGTAGTCAAGGTAGTCTGAAAGTGCGAGCCAGTTTAATTATTTAAGGGTGAGGCAGTGATGGGTGGAATTTTTAGAATTTGTGGCAAATTTAGAGATTTTATTGTAGCAGTTTTCTAGTTTGGAGGTTGTAGAGGCGGACAGGTTGGTTAGGAGAGGAGCACCGTATAATAAGGAAGGGAGAAGATATGTAGTGGCCAGAGTATTTCTAGTGGAGTGAGAGAGAAAGCGATTGTTCCTATGCAACATACCTAGCTT
This sequence comes from Protopterus annectens, assembly GCF_019279795.1. Taxonomy (NCBI): domain Eukaryota; kingdom Metazoa; phylum Chordata; order Ceratodontiformes; family Protopteridae; genus Protopterus; species Protopterus annectens. Next base: position 98,828,514 of record NC_056725.1, on the reverse strand, counting down.
TTGGTGTTTTTTTTTATATTTTGTTGTATATGTGTATCAAACTAGAGGTGTTCGTCCACAGTTATGCCTAAGAGTTTTGCAGAAGGCACCACTTCTGTGGGTGAGTTAGTTTGGCTAAGGACTTTGAATTCATTTTTGTTGAATGAAAAAGTCTTGGGGGGCGATAGTAGGATTTTAGATTTATTTGCATTGAGAAAGAGGTGGTTATGGTGCATCCAGTTTTCTGCTGTGAAGAATGCAGTTTGAGTTTTTGTCAGCAGTTCAGTGAGGTTAGTAGCAGAGCAGATTAAGGTAGAATTGTCTGCATACTGAATAATTTTTGTGTCAGGAATAGCAGTGTGAAAGTTATTCATGAAAATGTTGAAAAGCATGGGCCCAAGGATGGATCCCCGTGGAACACCAGTTTTGGTAGGTAAGAAGGAAGAGGTGGAGTTCTTCCATTTGACTACCTAAGATCTGTCAGATAGATAGCTGGAGAATCAGGATAATGTTTTTGGTGAGAGGTGAAGGTTTGAGAGATGGCAGAGTAAGTGCTTGTGGGAAATAGTATAAAATGCCTTAGACAGATCTAGTAATACAGTAGAAACTAGGTGTCCTGAATTTCGAGCTTGATTGACAGTTTCAAGGAAGGAGAGAAGAGTGGTAATGGTGCTGTGGGCTGGGCGGAAGCCATGCTGGGTGCGTGTGAGGAGACTGTTTTGGGTCAGGAATGGCATAAGTTAGTGGTGGATGCACTTTTCAAGGATTTTGGAGAGTGGACAGTGCAGGGCAATAGGGCGGAAATTAGATACACTGGTATTTTTACCACCTTTATGTAGAGGGATGATATAAGCTGTGCACCAAAGTTTGGGGACATAGGATTCATTTATGGATCTGTTTATAATGATGCTAATTGGGAGAGCAATACCATCAGCAGCATGATTTAGGTAGGAGGGGGGAATATTGTCAGGAGCGTTAGTACATGGCTTGAGTTTGGGTAGGAGTTTTTTTATGAAGTTAGTGGAGACGGGTTTGAGCTCAAACAGTAGAGGAAGGTTGTTAGATGGGTTTGAGGGGGAAGTGTGATGGGCAGTTGGGTTATTGTTATGAAAGGATTTGGTAAGGGCAGAGATGGATTCGATGAAAAATTAATTGAATTCAGAGCCTAGTTCCAGATTGGATTTGCTTGGGTCAGGACAGGGATTATTCTTTGAGCCTGGATGAAGGAGCGATTTTATTGAGTTCCAGAATTGCTTTGGGTTTTTATTGTTATTGGACTGGAGTGTGATATAGTAGGATTTTTTGTCCCTGGTTATTAGCTGCTTTGCAAGGTTACGGAGCTGTTTGTATTGAAGCAGGGTATTGGGCAGTTTATTATTTTGATAGAGTTTCCAAAGTTTGTCCCTTTGGTGCATGACCTGTTTTGTTTGTTTGGATAGCCATGGAGCTGTGTTAGTTTTTATTCTTTTATATCTTAGAGGGGCTAGGGAGTTTAGAGTGTCAAGGAAGATGGAGTTGAAGTATTCTAAGGCTTTGTCAAGGGGAAGGGTATTTAGAGATTGCCAGTTCATTTGTTTGAATATGTTTGAGAAAGTTGTAGGGTTAAAGTTAGTGAGGTTATGAGTGTGAATGTATTGATGCTAGCATGGGGAAGAGCTAGTGGAGCGATGGATGAAGGCTGGGAGGTGGTCACTAATGGTATCAGGAATTGTGCCAGAGATAGTTATTTTGTTAGGATTTGAGACAAGGATCCAATCTAAAATGGTTCCAGGGGGATTTGTTGTATTTAGTCAAGTGATAGTGTGGATTAATTGGGTAAAGGTGTAGAGATTGATGGATAGGGATGGTGAGGGGCTGATGATGTTATTCCAGTCAATATTAATGTCTCCTAAGATATAAGTTTCATAGTTAATTTTGGTGGATGCCCATAGGAGAATTTCTTTGAGAGTTGAGCTATTGTTACCAGGTGAGATATAAAGGGCAATGGAGCATATATTTTTGTGCTTGTTTAGCTTTAGTAGTCCAGCAGTTAGTTCACTGTTTTGGAATTGTGGGATTGGAATTTGGAGGGGAATTAAGTTGAGGAGGTTAGAGTAGACTAAGGCAGTGCCACCACCTTTTTTAAATAGTCGGTCATTTCTGAGAATATTAAATCCTGGGGGCAGGATCTCTGAGTCGGAGATGAAGGGTTTAAGCAATGTTTCGGATATAGCTAGGATGTGAGGTTGGTTGTATCGTAGCCAAGTGTGAAATTGGTGGGTTTTGTTACTAAGACTCTGTGCATTGATGGTGAAGATTTTTAGGTTATTAATATGGGAGGGAGAAGTTGAGGGGTTGGTGTTGTTGTTACAGTGTGTAGGACCAGGGTTGGGATGGATATCTCCAGCAAGGATTATGCTGTTATAGGCAATATCCTTTAGCCATTTCGGTTTGCTGGGTATGTGTTTAGGGAGAGTTGAGATTAGATTAGGTGACAATATCTTAGCTTTGCAGGGGAGGAGGAAGATTTTTGGGTGGAATAGGTGCATTGGGTTGTGCTGAATGAGAAAGGGGGAGATAGAGTGGAAATGAGGGTAATAGTGTGGATGAGGTGGGATTAGTGTGGAGGTTACTTTTGTAGGTAATATTGGGCAACTGGAGGAGGAATATGAGCTAGCATAGAATAAGGGAATTAGGAAAAGAGAAAAGAGGCAATGGACATGGAGGGTGTGGTGATTTATGGAGACCATGTCAAAGAGGAGAGAGAGAGACAGATACATGTGGATTTGTAGGGGAGAGAAGGCTGTGGAAAAGAGGGGGTTTATAAGGAGAAGGCGGTACAGGAGTTAAGTCAGAGTGGAGGAGGGAATGGGAGATGGGTGAAGTATAAGTGGAAGAGTATAGGTGTGGAGGCAATCGGTGGGAGGTATTTTGAAGCGGATAGGTATTGGGTAGTGTGGGTAAGAGGGTGGGGCAAGAGAAGAATAAAGGTAACTGTTCTAGGGGTGAGTGGGAATTGGGGGTAGGGTAGGGGAGCGGAGTGAGCTCACAGGGCGAACGGAGCGGGAAGAGCTGGAGAGAAGGTGGCTGGCAGAAACCAATCAGCCAGCTATGGGATAAATGAAAGACTCTATCTGAAATACTGAACCAGCAGAGGTAGGTCTGGGCTGGAGAGTGTGAGGGGAGAAAGGCAGTAGAGCAAAGCACAGGGTAGAGCAAGCCAGAGGGGTGAGTAAGTGGAGAGAGTAGGGGTAGCTCAGGAGAGAGTAGAATAGGAAAGAGGGTAGACTTATAAGAAAATGGAGGAACAGTGCCACCTAGTGGTACAAAAAGTATGTATCATATAACTTAGAGGGTAAGAGAGTAAAGGGGCAAGCCAAAAAAAGAGCACAGTAGACTGCTTGGCTAGCGCAGGAAAAGTTCAGGCGCTATGGTAGTGAGCACAGGTAGTAATTAAGTTAACAAATGACAGTACATACACTTTATATATCTTGTTTGAAGCTCTTCGAGGGGTTCTAGCAGAGTCTCGCTGTTGAATCTCTTATAGGGGAAGGTTTCAATGGATGTAGTAAAGGGGTGGAATGTAGCCCGTACAGCTGTAGAGAGAAGAGCAGAATAATACAACCATTAGTAAGGCAGGGGAGGGGGAAAACAAATAGGCACAGAAGGCTACAGAAAGAGAGAAACACACTAGGCTAGAGGAGAAAAAGAACAAGGTTAGAGTAAAGGAGGGAAGAAGGAGAGTAGAGAGAGCAGAAAGAGACAGTGGAGAAAATAGCAGAACACCAAGTGTAAAGAGCTAATAATACAGCAAACAGGGTAAACCAAAACCTTTGTAGCACTTATTAAATGAAAGCAGTTGTTACTTTAAGGCAAATAAGCAAGTAGCTATTAATGTTTACATCAGTTATAAAATGACACAGTAGATGGCAATACAGTTAACAGAGATTAAAACTAACCTTTTTGTAGCACTTGTTAAATATAATCAGTTGTTGCTTAACGCAAAAATCAGGTAGCTATTTTACTGTTATCACAGTTTTTAAATAACACAGTAGAATGCGTCAGGACAATTCCAGGTGGTAATGCCAGTAAATACAATAGTTCGTAGACTACAATGTTTGAATAGCTAGTTACAAAAATGAAGTTCAGCCCTAATTATAGTTAAACAGGGGATGAAACTCCAGCTGTAGCGATGCAGAGAAATAGCATTTAATTTATGGGCAAGTAGCTTGTGATACCAGGTAGCAGTCAATGCTTAAGTCGCAGCTATGACTTTGTATCAGTCGGAGAACGCTTCGCTAAGTCTGAGCGAAGTATCAAGCTCAGAAGTGTGTTTTGCAACCCTATCTTGAAGCAAGGTTGACTTAACAGTAGTAACTCAGGAGTCCAAATGCAATGAAGACTAATGGTATTACTGTTTTGTTTCCCTTGGTTCCATTAAAGTGGATGCAGGAAATGGGGCTTTATTATTCACATTAAGTGATACTTCCCATTAGAGCATACCCAATAGCAGAAAGGCTTTTGGGTACCCCAGAGGAGAGGTGGGGAGCCCTTGAGGGACTGCAGGCAGTATAAGGGGTGAAGCGGTCAGTAACAGTGGAACAATTAGACCGCGCAAGGTTATATCATAAATCTACATAGGCGAGTTGTAATTAGGGGCTAAATCACGGCACTAGGTCCAAGAGTAGATAATAAAAACACTGCTCTGAAGCCCACCCGCACAGTGTCGCTTCCAGACCGCGCTATGGGCATGTAGGAAGCGATTACAGGGCCAACAGAGTAAAAGCAGTACAAGCGATGAAAGCAGCGACAGATAACAAGGAATAAGCTACTAATTCACGGACAGTGTTTGTAATCCCTGCGCAACAGTCATGAACAACACTCTATAGCCCAATCACGCAGCATTACATAGGAGCACAGCCAAAAACTTAATAAGCCGCGGGAGTTAGGAAGACCAACAGCAGATAGTAAATTAACTAAATAATCACAACAGCAGATAGTAAATTAAGTAACTAATCACAACAGCAAATAACAGGTTCACATCGGACTAGTATTCAACTTTTCTGTCTAAGGCAGCAAGCCTGTACTGTGAGCAACACTTACCAGCGAAAGCCAACCAGCCTACAGGAAGACCGATGAGCGTGGGATACAGTAAGGGAGCGTATAAAGATGGCGCCACGGCTAGTGGCATCACTAAATAGACTAGGGGCAGGAAGGAAGGCAGAAAAGTGGGAAGGGTGGAAAGTAACAGGAAGTGGAGGATGAGCGGGGGTGATAGGAGCAGAAGGTGTGGGAGAGAAGGTGGCTGGCAGAAACCAATCAGCCAGCTATGGGATAAATGAAAGACTCTATGTGAAATACTGAACCAGCAGAAGTAGGTCTGGGCGGGAGAGTGTGAGGGAAGAAAGGCAGTAGAGCAAAGCACAGGGTAGAGCAGGCCAGAGGGGTAAGTAAGTGGAGAGAGTAGGGGTAGCTCAGGAGAGAGTAGAATAGGAAAGAGGGTAGACTTATAAGAAAATGGAGGAACAGTGCCACCTAGTGGCACAAAAAGTATGTGTCATATAGCTTAGAGGGTAAGAGAGTAAAGGGGCAAGCCGAAAAAAGAGCACAGCAGGCTGCTTGGCTAGCGTAGGAAAAGTTCAGGCGCTATGGTAGTGAGCACAGGTAGTGATTAAATTAACAGATGACAGTACATACACTTTATATATCTTGAGAGGTGCTATCTGTTTGAAGCTCTTCGAGGGGTTCTAGCAGAGTCTCGCTGTAGAATCTCTTATAGGGGGAGGTTTCAATGGATGTAGTGAAGGGGTGGAATGTAGCCCGTACAGCTTGTAAATGCTGTCAAATGACTATTTTCTGATATGCACATATCCACTGTAGATGTGACAACTGCTGATGTTCATCATGTTTCACTGCTGCAGTCATTACACTTGGGTTATCCTGCCGTCAGGCGGTCCCACAGTCGGCCAGAATTCCAAAGTCTTGGTCCGGCGTCAGTTGCTGTCACTTCTTCCCTGATGTCAGTGCACCAGGGGTATATAAGATGCAGCCGACGCCATTTTCTCCAGTCTTTCTAGCCGCGCGGTGCCTGAAGCAGAAGCAGTTCGCAAGTGCCGGTGCCCGACTCCTGAGATTTTCGAATTCGAATTTCAGAACCGAAGTCTTCAATAAAGCTAAGTACCCCATTGGGGAAACTTTTTCTTGCCTCAGACCAATGTCAGTAAAAGTTAATAATTGTATTTCTTGTGGGAAGCAAATACCTCATAAGGATTTCCATTCTTACTGTATTCCATGCCTAGGCCCAGACCACGATGTCACTAGTTGTCGGTTTTGTGCTAGATTTAACAAACGCTCTATTAAATGTCGGTTTGATTTTGCACGCCATTATTTTGGCCGAAGGTTCAATTATACCATGCCATCAGAACAACCGACGACCGGAATACACAAAAACGCAAAGACAAGTATAAGGACAGGCAACCGAGGTCCAAAACCGACGACGAAGCCTCTTCCAGGCCAGTCGCCGGTTCGCCGGTGCTCAGTGAGGTGCTTTTGCAGCCCCTGACTCCCGCTGCCTCAGAGCCACAGGCCACCTCCGACTCCCACGTGGAGTCATCTAGGCCTGTGGAAACTCAAGGTATTGGGCCTATGGAAACTATTCCCTCAGATGAGTCCGGAGCCGCAGAGCAGGCATCGGCTTCCGAGGGTGTCTTCAGACCTTCACAGCTTACAATCAAGACAACAGCCAAGTCAAAAACTCCATTAAAGTCAAATAAACAAGTACAGCATTCTCCTGGACAGGCTTGCATGCCTAAGAAACAGATGCTCAAAATGGCCGAAGACCTAATTACTCTGATCAGGGGTTCCCATCCCCCTCCTGATAAAAGGCCTAGGCAGGATACAGACTATGATTCCTCTGACCAGGTTTCCATTTCCTCCGATTCCTCTTCAGACCAGGTATATTCCTTACCCCCCTATGAGGACTCGGATGCTGAAGAATCTATATCTTCAGCCTCTCCTCCTGAGACTTACTCTTTTGGGGAAACTTTACATACCATGAGGGAGCATTTTCATTGGGAGAGCCAGGATTATTCAGAATCCAAGAAAAGGCTCAGAGATTTTATGTTATTGCCTCAGCACAGGTCCCTGGCTATTCCGCCTGTGTTGGATATTGTGGATGATGTGTTCTCTGAATCTAGTTTAACCCCTGATTCTTTGCCCCCAGCTCCAGTCAAGCCAGACAGGTACTACAGAGTCCCTGACTCTCACAAATTTCTTTACAAAAACCCTGCTGCAGACCCAGAAACTATTTCCCAGGGTCCCAAAGGGGTAAAGACTTCCACTGCAAAAAAAACATTCCCTCTGACAGGGATTCCAGAGCACTGGATAGATGGGGGAAGAAAGTTTACACTTCTGCAACACTAGCAATAAGGGCTTTAAATTGCCAGTTCCACAAGCTTAAATACCAACAATATTTAATGTCTTTGCTAAAACAAAAAATGCCTGCAAGCTTAGAAGGTCCTGAACATAAGGAAATGCAGGACTTATTGCATGCAGCTGAACAAGTGGAAAAACATACTCTGCAATGTGTTTTTGATTCATTAGAGGCATCTTGTAGAGCCGCAGTTACAGGATCTGTGATAAGATGGCATGCATGGTTAAAAGAACAAAGTTTACCTGATCATGTTAAGGCAAAATTATTGGATGCTCCTTTACAGCATGATATCTTGTTTGGTGTTAAGGCTGAAGAGGTATTAAAGAAAATGGAGGATAAAGCAAAATCTATGCAGACAGTAAAGGATTTCTTACAGGTATAGCCTCCTAGATTTAGCAGTAGGGTTGCCACCTTTTCAAATGCCCAAAGTGGGACATTTTTGGTACAAACATCAAATTTTGCAGGGTAAAACATACCCATGGCCAGTACAAAGGACATAACTTCACTTTTTTGCCTAAATAAAAGCTTATTCTTGTAGCATTTTAGTTCCTTATTCCATTTCTTATAACATTTAGGTGTTTCAGATACAGAATAACTGTTTTATGCAACTATTACATAAAATATAGGAAATAATTTTGTCCTAAAATCTCAGGACATTTTCCATTTTTTCAATTTTTTTGCAGGACACAACTGCCCAAAGAGGGACTGTCCCTCTCAAAGTGGGACAGGTGGCAACCCTATTTAGCAGAAATTGGCCTTCTAAAAATTGGTCCTTTCCAGTGTGTGTCAGACAGACCACAAAGAGGCAGATACAGACGCCCAAGTGGCAGATCTCAGCCCCAAGGCTCTTACAGACCTCGACAGTGGGGAGCTTCAACCCAAAAAGGAGGCGAAGACAAGTCACAGCCATTCAGGAAACAGTCTCAATGACTTCCCCTTTCAAACGCCAAACCCTCACATTTTGGCAGCTCCCTTAGGGGGGAAACTAGCACTTTTTCAACAAAACTGGCATATAATCACCCAAGACAAATGGGTACTGAATATTGTGTCTCAAGGTTACATGTTCCATTCTCACACTCTACCAAGGCCAAAAGGAATGCCAAACCTGCCTCAAAATCAATGGGCAGAGGCACAAAAGCAAATTACAGCTCTCATGGACATGAGAGCTATTCAAAAAGTACCACAACAGGAACAAGGACACAGTTTTTATTCAATACTTTTCTTGGTCCCCAGAAAGGACAAAGCTTGGAGACCCATACTGGACCTATCGATTCTGAACACATACCTGGATATACCAAAATTCAAAATGTTGACACTACAGCAACTTCTTCCCATGGTGGGCAAGGAGGCTTGGCTTGTTACTTTGGACCTCAAAGAGGCATACCTGCATGTCCCAATCAGACAAAATTGCAGAAGATACCTCAGATTCATAGCTGGCACAAAGCATTACCAATTCTCTGCACTGCCCTTTGGATTATCTACTGTTCCCAGGGTCTTCACAAAATGCCTGGCACCAGTAGTTGCATTTTGCAGGCAAAAAGGAATTCAAATATATCCTTACTTGGACGACTGCCTTATTCAAGCAGAGAGCAAGGACATTCTACTACAACATCTGGCATTTGTAAAAAGATTACTAATGGGCCTAGGGTACACAATAAACAAAAAGAAGTCAAAACTAGTGCCCTCACAAGAGATAATATTCCTGGGTGCAAGCTTAAATACAACTGCCCAGATGGCTTATCTCACGCCAGACAAGCAAAGGCAACTGACTCAGTATTTTCATGTGATGGCAACAAAGACCCAACTCCCTGCAAGAAAAATTCTGCAGGCCTTGGGGTTCATGGCATCTTGCATACTACTAATTCCATATGCCAGACTGCATATGAGGAAGCTACAATGGTATCTGAAAAGTGTATGGACTCAACACTGCCACAGTTTGGAAGCAATAATACCACCCATTCCCTGCCTTCAACAGGAGTTTCAATGGTGGGCACAGGCATGTCAACACAACAAGGGACAGCCTTTTACTTTACCCACAGCCAGGCAGACAATAACAGATGCATCAGATTACGCATGGGGAGCACACATGGCAGGACAATGTATCCAGGGCAAGTGGACCACAGAACAAATGCATCTCCACATCAATCAAAAAGAGATGCTAGCTGTACAAAATGCCCTGACAGCTTTCAAAGACCTTCTGCATCCAGGACAATTGCTACTAAAGACGGACAACACCACAGTTATGTGGTACATAAACAAGCAAGGGGGCACACATTCCTACCCCCTATGCAGACAAGCAATGACTTTGTGGAACACAGCACTGAACTTTTAAGTTCATCTGCAAGCACAATTCCTGCCAGGAAAGAAAAATACACTGGCAGACGAACTAAGCAGAAACATCATGGATCCTCACGAGTGGAAACTAAATCCACAAGTATTCAGCATGATAACTCAGAAATGGGGGAGCCCAGACATAGATCTTTTTGCCTCCCCACTGAACTGCCAACTACAGAAATTCTGCACAAGGACTTACCACACACAAGCATGAAAAGTGGACGCTCTCTCATTCAGTTGGAAAACACTAAAAGTTTATGCCTTCCCACCACTGCCTCTCCTTGCAAAGGTACTCCTAAAAGCCAGACTAGAGAGGCCACAAATGATCTTGATTGCTCCGGACTGGCCACGCCAGCACTGGTACCCAATATTAAGGAACATGGCTCAAGGCCCAGCATGGATTTGACCTCAAATACCTCATCTTCTGACTCAGCAAAACAATCAGATCCTGCACAGCCAGCTCAAAACCTTAAATCTGGCTGCATGGCAGATTACTTAACCAAACAGTCTACACTCCTCTCTAAAACTGTTATGGATGTCATTTGGAGGCCAGGAGGCCCAGCACCAGGAAATCTTATTCAGAAAAGTGGAAAAGAGTCTGCGCCTGGAACCAGGCTCAAGGCCTTGACCCTCTTGTCCCAAATATTCCTCAGATCTTACAATACTTAACTGAGATGCTGGACAAAGGCCTTTCCTTTTCATCTATTAAGATCCACGCCTCTGCTATTTCAGCTCATTACAACACGGATCCTCCTATTTTTTTTCACCCATTACTAAGACGATACCTCAGAGGGGCTAAAAACATACGACCGCCCCGGAGAGCACCAACACCAACTTGGGACCTCAACTTTGTTTTGGAAAACCTCACTTTACCACCTTTTGAGCCAGCCACTTCAGCAGAATTAAAATTTTTGTCATGGAAAACTGCTCTGCTGCTGGCAATAACTTCAGCACGAAGAGTCTCAGAGTTACAGGCACTAATGGCAGTGGAACCTTTCATCATTTTTCATCAAGACAGGGTTTCCTTAAGAACAAACCCTACGTTTATGCCAAAGGTAGTATCCAGTATGGCTCTTAACCAAACCATTCACTTGCCAACTTTTTATCCAAATCCCCAGAATAAAGGGGAGAGACTTCTACACTCATTGGACATACACAGGCAGTTACGTTTCTACTTGGACAAAACAAAAGCTTTCAGGAAAACTGAGTAACTGTTTGTATCATATGCTGCAGAATCACAGGGAAAGGCTATTTCAAAACAGACCATGTCAAAGTGGATAGGACACTGTATCCATTTCTGCTACACACAACATGGAAAAACTGTGCCTAGTAACATTAGGCCTCATTCTACCAGGGCGACAACCACTTCAGCAGCCTTTCTTAGAGGAGTACCAACCAAGGATATTTTGGAAGCTGCAACTTGGAGTTCAGTGCACACCTTTACCAAGCATTATCACTTACCTCTATACTCCAAATCCAGAGCTGGCTTTGCCACTGCAGTTCTGCAGGGCATCATAGCTACTCCTAATCCTATATAGACCCAGCCACCCAACCTCAGCTTTGGGATTCAACCCAAGTGTAATGACTGCAGCAGTGAAACATGATGAACATAGTACAGTTTTGTACCTACCATAAATGTAGATGTTCGAGGGTATTCACTGCTGCAGTCCAGGTTACCTTCCCTCCAACCCCACTTTCTTAGCTGGGACTTATCTATACCTCTCTATCCTATACAAACTATGGGGTGTATTTGCTGGTAGCTAAAGGTATTGTTTCGTATTTTTTATGTATGTGTTATTAGCAATAGGTATTACCTACCTATTTGGGGGCATCTGACATCTGGGGCAAGAAAAACTGAAGAAAATGGCGTCAACTGCATCTTATATACCCCTGGCACACTGACGTCAGAGAAGAAGCGACAGCAACCGACGCCGGACCAAGACTTTGGAACTCTGGCCGACTGCGGGACCGCCTGACGGCAGGATAACCCAAGTGTAATGACTGCAGCAGTGAATACACTCGAACATCTACATTTATGGTAGGTACAAAACTGTACTTTCTAAAGAGTACTGGAGCTGCAACCAACCCATGCAGTACTCCATTAGTTACTTTCCTGATTTGTGGCATCCTTCTCACCATAACCCTCTGTGTTCTGTCATTCAGCCATGCAACAATCCATTTTCTCAGTCTTAGTCATGCTCCCAACCCCTGACATTTTCCTGTCAGCCTGTTATATGAGACTAAGTCTTCCTAGAGTCAAGAAAGATCATATCTTCTGGTACTCCCTGTCAAGTTCATGTATAACCCAGTTGTAAAAGTACAATAGGTTTGACTGACAGCTTTTTTGACTGGGAACTTAAGCTAGCTGCTCTCTTGGGGATTGCTGTATTGTAGAAATGCTGCCAGATGTCCCGTCAAAATTCTCTCCATGACTTTTTCTTGCAACCACTTTTATGCCAACAGAGCCATAGTTCCCAGCAATCCCCCCCCCCCCCCCCACTTCCTGGTGCAAGAATATCCTATATTCTGTCTTTCAGTCCTCAAGGACTTTCCTTACTAGCTAGTAACCTTTTGAAGATATCTGTCAGTGGGTCTGCCAGCATGCTGGTCAGATATCTGAGGACTCAGGGTAGTAGCTCATTTGGTCCTTTTGCTTTATCTTCCCTAAAGCTGATAGTTCCCTTTGTACATTCTCCCTTTCTATCCTGCTGTTTGTCCACAGTTTGCCCCACTTTGTGTTACCTCACTCTCAAGGTGGTGCTCATTGCAAAGTGTGAAGTAAAGTATTAATTCAATATCTCTGCCTTTTTCCCCAGTATTTTGAGATCTCCCTCCTGTTTTTGCTCAGCCTAGCTAAGTCCATCCCTCCCTCCCTTTCTTCTGCTACTTACCTAAAAAGCCATTATTTCCTTTCTTGATCTCTTTTACCATCTCCTTCTAACTTCTACCTTTGCTTTTCTTACCACTTTTTGCTGCTGTTGTGATAGCCTCCTTGCAATTTGCCTGCTTCCCTTACAAACCTCCTCCTCATTTTCACCCCTTTTAGGCCTTTTGTTTTACTGTAATTACTAGCCTCACATCCCCTATGCATACACATTAGCCTTTTTCCCTTTTTGTCTTGTTGCCTGTTCCTCAGACCTTTTTCCATAACCCTGTGTAGTCCAACCTTCAACCATTTTGTAGCTTTTTTTCTGCCTTATTGTGCTACCAGTCAGTTGACAGATTTATTCCTGATCCTATCCATCATCACAGCAATAACTTACTTTCCTAAAATCTCTCACCTTTATCTGTGCATTTTTACCATTTCAATACTCTAAACCACACAATGACATGAACAGTATTGACCAAAAGCCCATAATCTTGAAGTCCATAGCCCTGTCTGTACAGGTTAGGACCACGTTCAGAATTCTGTTACATCTGGTGCAGTCCTGCATTAGCTGGCAGAACCTCTCACGGTCCAAAACCTTATTCAGCTCCTGCTCCCTCACTTCTTTGAAGGTCAGAATTGTCTGGTCTGCTTCTCACGTATGTGTGTGTGTGTGTGTGTGTGTGTGTGTGTGTGTGTGTATCTATATATATATATATATATATATATATATATATATATATATATATATATATATATGTTGTTTATATATATATATATATTTTTTAACTCATTAACAGCTATGTGGCGTGGAATGTCACACCTTTGACTGCCTGCACAAATCTTTTATTCCAGAGCATTTTCTGAAAAATAAGCTTAAAAATCATAAGATAAACTAAAGTAACAATCTTGTTAACAATAAAAGCTATTAAACCTAAACAAAAAGTAATGTTACCAGTAAAAAGTTTTTTTTTATATTGATATTACTCAGTGCATTCGTACATACTTTTTACGTAAGTGCTATAATATATTCTAAAGCACACAGACCCAAAACTGCATTTTTATAAACTTTCACAAACAGATTGTCATAGCTTGGACACTGTACAACCTAGACAAATATTATCAGATTATTTTTGTTAACTAAACAAACTTCCCCATAACAACAAGCAGTTCCTCTGCAAATGCATGTTTATTGAGGTATTTACAGAAATATGAAAACATATGCTTAATTGTATAATTAATAATAGAAATAACACTGAATATCTCGCAAGATGTGCAACATACAGTACAAATGTGGAAGACAGTTTTTTCAACAACATCTAAAGGTTTCGTTCATTTGATGTCATGCAACAGTTTGTAAGTTGATTATTTTTTGAAGTATTAAGTGGATATGGAAATGTTTATTTTTTCATAATTTCTAACAACTTTCAGTATCTCAGGTACAGTGTGATATAAATTACATTGACAATTTTTTTTTTCCTGTCTGCCACCATGACATATGGCATACCAATTAACACAGTACTTACTGCCCCTCATACATTATTCTTATAGACCTGTGTTTGAAAACTGCATTTAGCTCTGTGGCTACTAGCAACATCTTCGCAATTGCGAAGTGCACAGCCTGTCATCCTCTTCCTTTTAATACATCCCCTTCTTATAGTTTGTACACATCTCCTTGCATAAGTATAGCCCTTGCTTCACTTTGCCACTACATATGGCTTCATTGATTGTTTTCTGCTGCCTGACGCAGTCTGGTGAACAAACACGGGTGCTGACCACATGTAGCATTTTCTTCCCGCAGTATATACATTTTACTTTCATTTTCCCTCCCATAATGTCTTGCAGCTTTTAAAATTTACTTCTGGTGTTCCACACCATTTTTCTGCCTCACTAGCTCATCTCTCTTTCCCATACTGGTCCCAATGGTGTGCAGGTGCCGTACTTTATACTGTTTTTTGGGTTTTTGTGGATAATTTACAAAGAATAAGGTACTCAAAACTGTTTTGTTACTGGCAATTCAGCTATCTTATGCAATCTCAGGCTTCTAAATACTGGTAAGGACTGTAGCTGTGTTTAAGAGATTTTCAGCTGTTCAGCTTGTGTCCACTTGAGAGCTTCAGTTCTGGAGCTCTTACATATTATTCTGCTAGTATGCAAGTGCATTTCTAGACACTTCAGGCATCATTGTGTATCACTTGTGTTTTTGTTGTATAGCCAACCTTGTCTAAATTATACAGGTATGCAGCGGCTTTGATATTTGCCATATATCTGTGCGAGAGCTGTACCAACCATACAGTTCCTCTCAGCTGCATTTTCTTATGTATCTGAATCTCTGGTGCTATTTGTCTGCTTTACAGAATTATTTATTTATTTATTTATTTTTAGTTTGATTACCGGGGAGGTCCACTGGGCTTGGGGGCCCGTTTTCAGTGGAGGCCCGGGGAGAAAAGCTCCAACAAGGAAATACAACAGTTTAAATAATTTGATTACAAAACAATTTTAATTAACATGCAAAGTCATAGACAGTATGTATTACAGATAACAGAATATTTACAAAAGAATAAACACTAAACAATTTCAATTATTGTTAAGGAGGAAAAAGGCTTACATAATGAAAATACAAGTTTTACAGTTTTGATCCCTAAGCTAAATAATTGTAGAAAGGAATAGGAAGATGAATAGGAGGATACTCGATTAGAGTATTGTTTGCATTCCTAGTATGTAGTACCTGTTGTACCCACATATTCTAAACTTGGTGTAGGTCATAACTGTTGCTAAAGTACCTACAAATGCTAATGTTTTACTTGCAATATTGGATAATAGTATCACAAGCACACTGCATTGTTATATGTTGTTATATGTGCATTACTGGTTAGACTGCATATTCGTACTGTTTTTACTCTACCTTCCTAATCATCTCATTCATGTCCTTCGTTCTGCTATTCTGTGTAACTCTAAAGCCCTCCTTTCCTTCTAGCTATAGGTTGCTCTCTCACTAACCTATGGCAATATAGTCTCTCTCCACACTCAGTCATCTCAACCCTCTCTCTCTCTTCCTGTTTCTCTTTGTACCCCTGCATACCTTGCAGTCATGGTGGTCTCTCTCATCTAACATCCTCTCCTGTCTCCCCTTTTCTTAACTTATAAGACCTGGCCAATTCAGCAGAGCAGAACACAAGCTTTACCACAGTTTAGCCCGAAGCCATAATACTCCTTCTCAAAACAGACACAGCTCTTCTGCAATAAGTCAGCCTTTTATTAATGTATGTTAATCACTTAAATATAGTACTACATTACATCTTTATGTGAAAGGCTCCACGCACATCACTGAGCCGAACTCCACTCTACTCCTACCCCTTCTGTTCTCTACTGTTTCCACTTAGCTGCTTTATCCCACCATTAAATCTCATACTGTTTATCTCCCCTCCTGTTGTTTGTTTATTCTCTTAACCATAGTTGGTCCCATTTATCATTGTAATTACATTTATTACACTCACTTTTAATACTGTTCTTCAGTCCTTAGGTGCTTGCTGTACTTATGTTCTCCCATTTCAATTAACATAATACTTGCTACCCTCCTCACATTAGTCCCATAGACCTGTATTTGAAAACTACGTTTAGTTCTGTGGCTACTAGTAACATCTCCTCAGGTGTGGAGTGCAGAACCTGTCACCCCCTTCCCTTTAATACATAACCTTCTCATACTTCTTACACATCTCCTTGCATAAGTATAGCCCACCCTTCAGCTTGCCACTACTTATAGCTTCATTGATTGTTTTCTTCTTCCTGCCACGGTCTGGTGTAGCCTGGTCCATTCACCCTCGCTACGTTCAGGCTCACTCTGCTCCCCTACCTTGCCCCCAATTCCCACATGCCCCCACTACACCTACATTTATCTCTGACTAACCACTCCCTCCAATTTACTCTCAACCAGTCAAACACCACTACAGGCTTTCCACACCCACATCTCAGATTCACTGTAACTTCTTACTAATTACAACCACCTACTTCTATCCTTCCTTCATCCTGTAACCAATTATCTCCTAGTAATCTCTGTACCTCACTATGCTTTTCTTCCAAAATATAGACAACTCCTTATCCCCCACCTCAACTCCTTCCTAACCTCACTCTCCTTTCACCCCTACTATATCACTTCCTATTTTTCTACCTCCTATAACTTACACCCATTTAATACAAGGCCCACATCTGCTTACTTCTAAAACGTATCTCCCTTCCTACAACAGACTATAGCCAATCCACTATACTTCTGTCTCTCTAGCCTACACACCCACCTTTCCTATATAACCTTCCTTTCCTGCAACACACTACAACTTGCACACTCTACTTCTGTCACTCTAACCTATACACCCACCTTTCCTTTATAACCTAATCACCTTTACTTCTCCCTATTCTACATCTCTTCAATCTCTTCCTATGCAATGTCTACCTCTCCCCATACCATACACCTAAAAATTATATCATACACCATTAGCTTCACCTTCCTAATACTTGTCAACCACCTAACATCCTATCAAAATCAGCTACATATCAATTGCTCCTACCCCACCGTAACAAATCCTCATCTCCACAAAACTATAAACACTAACTTCAGAATTGCCCCACCTATATAACACAGCTTATATAGGTTACTTCCTATGCAAATGCATTCATCTCCATTCAAATTCTCAAATGCTACTCAGGTATAACAAACTCCTAAGTAAGCTCACTAAAGCTCTATTATACTTCCCTTCACAACTACAACTCAGTGGAGATATCCACCCTAATCCTGGCCCCAGATATAATCAACAACAGCCTAAGCCCCCTATCTCACTTCATTGTTCGGGAATTCCTGCTTCCCCAAAAGGCACCAACCTCCTGCTAGTGAACATGAATCTAAGTAGCATAGTCAATAAGGTACGTGATCTTCACACCTACCTATTCATAAACTCCCCCAGTATTGCCATACTTGCTGAAACCTGGCTAAAACCTGAAATTAAGAATAACAAAATTCTCCCTCCAGGTTATAACATATATCGCTACAATAGAAGAAATAGGTATGGAGGTGAAACAGCCATAATGTATGAACAACATTTAAATTTAGAACTTATAGAACCAAACATTCCTGAATTTAGTAATGTTGAAATATTATTTACCAAACTCAAACTCAACAGCAATAAATATCTAACAATAATTGCCACTTACAACCCTCCCAGTAACAACCCTAACATAATCAAGGAAATACTTCATTGGATATCTTTATCTTTCTCACAAGAAATCATCATAATGGAGGACTTCAACACTAATTGGTACTCTTATAACTCTGACAACCCCATAAGTTTCATTAACCTACATGGCATTTCACAGGTAATACAAACCACAACGATAACAGACAAAGCCACCAAAAGGTAATCAATACTAGACTGCATCCTAACCAACAAACCTCCTCTAGCCTTCCAATCAGGTTGCCACCCCAATGGTATTAGTGATCATCCCCTACTTACTTACTTAGACATCAACTTTATCTCCCCAGACAAACCTCCTTCCATCAAATTCCCGACAAAAGAACTTCAATGCCCAAACATTTAATCTGATATTGTCAATTTCTTCATCTCCTCCTCAAAGATGGTTTACAGATCCGATCCACGGATCCGACTCGGCTGTTACTAAGCTTGTGGCAACCAAAGAAGCTCTTGGACACTCCCCTTACCCACAATGCATCTATCGCTGTTCCCTCAGATCTTGTTTGCCGCTTCGCGAAAGATGTGGTCCTTCCTTAGATCTCTTGGATAATCAGGTTGTATTTCCTTAATTATTGCCTTTTTCCTATTCTTTCTCAGCCTTTAGTGCCTTATTGTTGACTTCCTTCTCCCCTTGTTAGAAAACTTTCATATTTCCTTGGTAACCGTTTTTTTATTAGGTTACTTATCGCTCTCTCCCCTATGACTGTCGTTTTTTTCAGTACGTTTTTTTCCCTCAACCCTTACCTTTTTAGGTAGTTTTAACTACTATTGTTAGTAGTTTTACCCCTAGTTTTTTCTTCCAAAAAAAAAAACTTTCTTCTAACTTTCTCTCTATCTTCTCATCATGTCGGAAAAACATGATAAGCCTGCTGGCTTTAAAAAATGCTCCAAATGCGGGCATAAAATCCTGCTCAGTGATTCACATGACCTATGCGTGTATTGCCTAAATCTTTTACACCTGCGGGAGAACTGCTCTATTTGTAATTCTTTCAACCATTGTGCATTGGTTGAAAGAAGAAACAAACTCATCTTGAAGGGGATGCTATCCTCTGCCTTTGAAGAGGCCATTTCTGCTTCTCCATTTAAGCAGGGTTCTAAATCAAAATCGTCTCATTCTAGTCCTGCTTCTTCCCTGTCCATTGGGCCTGGTGATAAGAGCAAGAAGAGGCCTTCTTCCACTTCGTCAGATACATTGGAACTGAAGACAAAAATTCCTAAGAATGCCGATAACGAATAATCAGCACCAACTACTAACAAATTAGATCCAGTATCTTTGGCTCCGGAGTCATCTGATAAAGATAGGCCAGATCCATTGATACTGGATCCAAAAATGAGTGCCTTTAAACCTGTGATGTCTCCTCCTCAGGCCAGGCACTCTCCAAGCTGTGACCCTGTACCTTTCAGAGTACCATCCCCCTTTTTATCCAGGCTGAGATCCCCTTCTGGCTTTTCTCCTCATTCTTCTAGGAGCCTTACTGAGGATGACATGGAGTGCTTGGTGCAGAAGATTTTGTGGGTGCAGGGTATAACTAAATCACTCTCTGCCCCGACCCAATCTGCTTCGGGGCTTCTTGAGTCCACTACTCCCCCTCTGGATCTTCCATCGACTTCGGAGCAAGTTTCAGAGCCCTTGGATCTGATGCACCCGGTGCCCTTTAGGTCAGATCCAAAAACATCTTCTTTGGATCAGACCATGGCTCTGAGTTCTTCGGTTTTCTTGGAACTGGAGAGCTCCCGGAGCCATAGTGCACCCTCACAGTCTCCGAGAGTGTTTGACTTCCAAGTTGTCATAGCAATTGATGCATCTCAGGGCCTCTGCACAGGTGAGCTTGGCTCCGGATTTTTCCCAGGGTGAGCTGTCTTTGGAGCTGGAAGAGGGTTCATCTTGGAGGCATGTCTTATTGGTTCCAGAGTCCTCTTTCAGTCAGGAGCAGTCAGCCTTTCAACAGAATCCCAGACGTCCCACCCAGTCAAAGAGAGCAAGCAGTTATTCAGGTTCAAAAACTGCTAGAAAAAAAGAGTTATCCAAGAGGTCCCCTCAGACCAAAGAGGATTCGGAACTTACTCAAGGTTATTTTTGGTTCCAAAGAAGACAGGGGACTGGAGACCAATTCTGGATCTCAGCAAGCTAAACAAGTCAGTTTGATACAGCAAGTCTCAAATGGCCGTGGTTCAGTCCATACTTCCTTTTTTGGAGAAGGATGATTGGACATGTACTACCATATAAACATGGACAGGCACTCCAGAAGATACTTACACTTCCTGTTGGGAGCCAGTCAATTCCAATTCAGAGCTCTGCCCTTTGATCTCACCATAGCTCCCAGGGTGCTCACCAAATGTATGGCAGTGGTTGTGGCTCACCTGAGATGACAAGGATTCCAGGTGTTTCCTTATTTAGATGACTGGATAATCTCCACCCCAACCAGGCATCTACTGTTAAATGCATGGGACTCAGTTCTTCAGATTTGTGCACAGTTGGATATCACAATAAACTACCAAAACTCACATATCAAATCATTACAGACCTTGGAGTTCATTGGAGCAGTTTTGAACACTACTCAGATGTTTGCCAAACTTCCAACATCAAAGGTATTGACATTCAGATGACAAACAAATAGGTTGCATCAAAATCGGAAGGTAGCCATGCATCACGTTCTTCAAGAGTTAGGGTCAATGGCTGCAGTAGTACTAGTCCCGTTAGCCAGATTCCACATAAGAATTCTACAGTGGCTTCTAGCTGTCCAGTGGTTGATTCTTCATTGGTCCATGTTGCACCACATTCTGATAACCAACGCATGCAAGAGAACTCTTTTTATGGTAGTCAGACCAATTGTTACAAGGCCAACCCTTTGTCCCCCACAGCCTCAGGCCACGGTGACCACGGATGCCTCCTAGATAGGGTGGGGGGGCATTATCTGTGGAGGACAGTCCAAGGAACCTGGTCGGTAGATGAGGCAAACCTGTACATCATTGTCCTGGAGATGAGAGCTGTGCTCCTTGCATTGCAAGCATTTCAAGTTTCTGTTCCTCTGAGAACAGTTGCAATTCAATCAGACAACATGTCAGTGGTCTGGTACATAAACAAGCAAGGGGGAGCCAGATCTTACCCTCTGTGTTGAGAAGCTCTGACAGTGTGGCAATGGGCGATCTCCCCCAACTGTTTTCTAATAGCAATGCACATTCTGGGGAAGTCCAACATGACAGCATGCAAATTGAGCAGGTCCATTCTCATGCCTCATGAGTGGTCCCTCAACCGAAAGGTAGTGAAGGACATTTTCCTCAGATGGGGCCAGCCTTGCTGCGACCATTTTGCTTCTCCCCTAAACAACAAATGCAGCAACTACTTTGCCCTGATCCCCCCACAGGGGGAGTCCCTGAGGGATGCTGTCACCCACGATTGTTCCCCTGGTATACATAGAACCAAAGAGTTTTGCAAGACAAACCAGTTTTTTATCGCTTTTGCTGGCCCTAAGAAAGGTTCATCACTCTCCAAGGTTACCTTATCAAGATGGCTTTCTGATTGCATTTCCTTCGTTTACACCTCAAAAGGTATTAACCTTCCCAAGCCCATTCAAGCTCGCTCCACTAAGGCCATGGCCTCATCTGCTGTTTTTCAAACTAACACATCCATAGATGACATATGTGCAGTGGCTACATGGTCTAACCATCATACCTTTATCTCCTATTATAATTTGGACTTGGTCTCCCATGGAAGGGCCTCCTTTGGTTTGATGGTTCTTAGGAACATTCTCCCTTGAGTTTGCCCAGGATATAGGAAGCTGGGGACTCTGTCCCATCTGTGAGGAAGAGATGAAAAAATTAACAATATCAGATAAAGAAGTTGTATTCTCACCATAACGTTCCATCTGTATTGTTGATTTTTCATCTCTCCTCACATTCCCTCTCTCCAGGCCCCGGCCTTGGTTGGATGAGATGTTTTTACAATCAGGACATGTGTTTTTATCATTGTCTCTGCAGAACTGGCCTCTTCAATCCTCTTTCACTCTTTACTCTTTACTCTTTATTCCTGGGTTTATTGTCAGTGTGTATTATGGCAAACAAGATCTGAGGGAACAGAGAGAGAGATGCATTGTGGGTAAGGGGAGTGTCCAAGAGCTTCTTTGGTTGCCATGAGTTTAGTATTGGCCGAGTCAGATCCGAGGATCGAATCCATAACCCATCTGTGAGAAGAGATGAAAAATTTAACAATACAGCTGGAACGTTATCGTGAGTACATAACTTCTTTTTTCACTCGTACAATACAGTGATTGGTCACCACTCAGATCTCTTCTTCTTGACACTGCTGTACACTATTTTAACACCATCTTCCTTGACATACTGAACAGGCTAGCCCCTTGCAGAACTACTAGAATAAAATCCAACTATGCACCTTGGTTAACAAAGATCACAAAAAACTTCTCAAAAAGAAACAAAGCCTGGGCATTCTGGGCAGTCTGGCATTCCAACAGAAATCAGGTTAATCTAGAGCTATACAAACAACTTTGTAATAAAACCAAGTCCCAAGTCAAACTAGACAAAAAAAAGATACTATAATGTAATAGAGCAACAGCACCACAACAATCTCAAAACATTCTGGCCCACTGTAAAAAAAAAATCCTTCAACCTGGTCAAGCCTCCTTCCCTTCCCCTTCAACCACTATCAATAGCAACAGTATTGCAACATAATTCAGCACTTTCTTTAGAAATTCTATTTGCTCACTTTTCAAGTCTCATCTTAATATACCTCCAATCATCCCAAATATTTCCAGTGAAACCAGCGACACCATCTCATTTAAACCTGTTCAATCTCTCACCATAAAAAAAACTCTCTAAACTTAAACCTACAACACTTGCTGCACAGCCTACCTACAGAATTCCTAAACATAGCAGCTGATGCTATTGCCTATCCTGTCAGTATTCTGATCAACTGCTCTATGTCAGGACACTGCTTAAGCTGGAAAATAACTTATACTATCCATCTGCAGAAAGGTGGCAACCTACACAGTTCTCTAACTATAGACCCACTGCTATCTTACTACCCCTTTCCAAAACATTAGAGAAATTTGTCCACATGCAGCTTTTAAACTACCTATTATCTAAAAACCTCTTATCTAACACACAGTATGGTTTCCTCCCAAACCACAGTACAACTGCCCTTCTAAGTTTTACTAACACCACAAACCATCATAGAAATAATGGGAAACTTGCATCCTTCATCTTCTTGGATCTATCCAAAGCTTTTGATAATGTTTCTCATCAGAAACTTCCTGATGAACTTTCCACTCTACAACTTAGCCAGTCTTCTCTAGCATGGTTAAAATAGTTACTTATCTAGCCACCAACAAGCTGTCAAATGGCAACAAGAACTCTCACTCCTATCACCTGTCAACATGGGGGTGACCCAAGGTTCTATCCTAGGTCCTCTACCTTTTTATTATTTTTACCAACCATCTCCATACATCTACTCCCCTAGCCTCTGTTGATCAATATGCAGACGACTCTACTTTTATCTGCACTGCACCTTCCCTAAAATAACTTGTCACAACACAACAGTCCTTCCTAGCTGTCGAATTATGGCTATCTGATTCACAACTAATTCTGAACCCATCCAAAACTAAACTGATGTTCTTTCACCCCACCAAATCACAAGATTCACAACCCCATTCCAGATACAATTCTTCCAACAACCTTATAACATCAGCCATAACCCAAAGAAAATTATTAGGTGTTCTATTCTACAATAATTTGAAATTCAACATACACCTATCACAGTCCATCAAGAAGACACATATTAAACTAAGGTCACTATACAGAATCAAGCCTTTCCTGAATAACAACACAAGACAGGCCACAGCCAGAACTCACCTTCTCTTCACCCTACTATAGGTCTCTCTCATCTTCACTAACATAAGCAAAACTGATCTAATTTGAAACCTGCTGTAATAAAATAGCTAAATTCGCTACTAACTCCCCTCATAGGTCTCACCAGTGCTCTGCCTTACATCAACTAAACTGGCTAGAACTACCCCATTACTTAGCTTACACTCAACTCATTATCACTCACAGACTGGTACACTAACCAGATAAAAGCCCTGCTCTCCAACCTTTGCTTCAACCTTATACTAACACTCATCTACTTCAATCCTCAAATAAATCTTTATTACAGGTCTCTAAATCCAACAATAAAGCTGGTGACTCTCTCTACTGTAACTACAGCTCCAAAATATGAAATACTCACCCTCAGCCCATCATAACTACTGCAGACCCAACTCACCTCAAAAATCTACTAGGAGTCTTCTTCAGTAATAACTAACTCTGCTCATGCACCTGTCCTGGCTAAACCCCTTACCCTGTCTTCCATCTCATCAACTTACTCTTCTACCACTCCATGTTCACCATATGTAACTTGGTTACTTACTTATTACTTTACCTTCTATCCCCCATTTTCTTCAGTAATAACTAATCCTTTTAACTCCTTTCACTTACGTACCTTAACATTTCATCCACTGCCCTCCTTCTGTCCCATTATTCCCTCTCCTACCTCTGATGTCTTCTCTACTTACTCCTCGCTTCCCTGTTCTGCTCTACTCTGCAGTTTATTTTCTACAACGTAACTTGCTCTAGTTACGTACTATACATTTGGGAGATCTTGCAACTCCCCTATCTGATATATCTTTACATAACTCCTGCACTGTCTGAATTACTGACTGTGAACCTACTTGAATTTACCAGCATCCTGCTTTACTTTGTAATCATTGTAATCAGTGCAACTCGAAGATCTTTTATGATGTGTTACTTTTATGATGTGTTTTACTTTGTAATCATTTTAATCAATGTAACTCAATGTACCTTTATGATGTGTACAACTTCTGTTTGTCTAAAGATTTGTAATTGGCACTGGAGCTTTTCTCCCCGGGCCTCTGCTGAAAAAAGACTCTTGCCCAGTCAGACTATCCCAATAAACAAATGTTAAATAAATATCACTCCATACTCCTCACTAAGATGTAGGGCTCCCAGATATGAAAATTTGAACATAAATATGAAAATATTATAATTATTATATATACGTGACAAACAGTGATTCATTCCTCTCCTGCATTCTAGAATAACAATCTTAGTGTCATTTTCAATAACCCCTTACACTTTCATATAGTGCCTATTATTATCTGGTAAGTCACATGGTTAAAGAAGACAGACCCAGAAAAGCTCTGGACATCATAAGGTGTTATAGGTGTGAACTGGAAGTATACATAAAAGACTGGTGGATGCAACCTGACAGAAAATCCATACCAGAGTTTGTTCCACAAAGAGAAAAACAGTTTGTTAAATTCATCGTCTTGATGAGTTGGTAATGATTCATTGGGAAGCCAGACTCTCACCCTTTAGCATGCTGCTGGGCTGGTTCAGGTAACACTCGTAAGAATGTTGCCTCCAGACTCCTCCCACCATTATCGCTCTGATACCACGTTGGCCCTGCCTGAAACCAACTCACCTGTCTCCTTGGACAGGTCATTAATGCCTGCATGCACTGCAAGTTATCTACCCCTCCTCCTGGGTGATCACTAGTAATTTCCTGACACAACTTACTGATTCTAAGCATATTTTCTGAGCACCACCTGCTAATATGAAATACAGTGACACTTCCCCTCAGTGGCTTTGATATACTGTTTAGTAAATTGCCTTGGGAAATTTAGCTGACTTTCTTCCTCATGGTGGACCTGTACTGAACAAACTGGGTCATTGAGTTCTCTGGGAACACTGAAGAAGATGAAGTCTGTGCATTGTTACAGTTTTCTGTTGATAAAGCTATGCACTGTATTTTCTGCTTTTTAGTATAGTAACAACTGACTTTTTATTGGCCATTCCTCATGGTGGGGATTTTCTACCCACACTCGTTGTCTTACATTTGAGCCACTGCAACATGAGAGTAAGAATAATTATGCCCCCAAATTCTATCTGTGAAATCTGAGACTTGCGCAGCTGTATGATTCCTGTAGCTCATCACGTTAATGTTGTTGTTAAATTTGCATCTCATCACTGAACATGGTTCTTGGATAGAAATGCTAAGTGCATCATTGTTACTCATTTGGCATCAAGATGTCACAGATACTGTATGTATGACTACTGATATTCTGCTGACTTTATGGAATTGTTTTGTACATTTACAGGGTGAAAGAATCTGCTGACTTTGAGATTTCAAGCGAAACCATTTGCGTTGTGGCACAGAATATTGAACAGGAACTCTACAAACGTTTCCAGTCCACTAATTCACAATATAAAAAGAAGTATAGAAGCTTAATGTTTAATCTCAAGGATTCTAAAAACAAGGTAAGTCACTTGAAACCTTCAAGGAGAAATAAATTCTTGATTGGTCTGATGTGTCTTCACTGCAGTGGTCACAATGTCTTTATATTTGCTGTTATTCTAACTGATTTAGATTTTGCAGGAATTCAATATGAAGACTTACAGAAATGGTAGACTTCTAATTTTCACCTTAGAATAGCCATGACGTCATCTGCATTTTCTAATTTAATTTGTAGAATGTAATGCTTCTGTCTTTAGAATGTATGCTGGGTGTCTACATTAATTTTAATCAATGCTTTGTCTGATATCACTGAGTTAACTAAAACATTACTGTGCTGGAGTTTTACAACCATATAAAACACACTCTATGGGGATTTTTTAAAGTCTGCCAGATTGTTACATTACTAGAATATATGTTTCCAATTACCTTTGTCTTTCCTATCACATCTCATGCATTTGCCGTTTAAGCATGGAAAATTAATTTGAAGTCTACTTGGTGTATAATAATATCTATGCAGACACTTTCAAACAAAATTCCTAAACCTTCTGGACTTAGTTGCATACTTGAGCCATACAGATGTATTTCTCTTACACCTTGTTAAACCATTTTCTAGTCTCTCTTCCCAGTCTTTTCTCAAATCTCCATACAATATTTTATATGCTATTAATTATCCTTTTCTAACAATTTATTCTGTTCTAGAATCTACCATAGCTGGTCTTTCATGAAGAACTACCCTGTCCCTTACTCTTTGCTTATATTCCTCTGTTGGTGTTATGGAAGGCAGTCTCTATCCTGCAGTCCAAACTTCTGCTTGGTCCCATACTACTGTCAGTATTTTCTTCCTAGTTATTTGCTCCTGATACCTTGGTTCCTTTACTAATTTTCTGCAGGTCCATCTTGCCTGTTTTATGTGCCATTATTTGCAAACATCCCTGTTGGTAAAATCTCATCTCTCCATTCCAGTGTTATCTTTGTTCTTAGAGTACTTTCTGCTACTTTATGAATACTATTGTGTGGTTGCTGTTATTCCCTTTAAGGTCCTCCATCCAAAAATCCTATTCTGTCTTTATTTCTCAAACTCACTGTCTTGTCATCATTGTCCCCTTCAGTGTTGTGCTAGTTACTTATAAAAGTAATAAGTTACTGTTACTAGTTACTTTTAAGTGAAAGTAATATGCTACTATTACTTTTCTAAAAAAGTAATATATTACTATTACTAGTTACTAACTAAAGTAACTAGTTACTGTTGAGTTACTTTTACATAAGTATAGTTTATTAATTCTCATGTTTAGATTTACTCACATAGTACTTGTGTGTGAGGAATACATGCTTATTGCACATGAATACGAGTGTATTAAAGTTGTATACACAGTGTTACAATAATGATGAATAGCATTTTACAATTTACAAAGTGCCACATACTAGTCTTTATAGTCAGAGAGTTGCAATTTAATACTTAAACCAAAGTACGTACAGCCAGCAACACAAGACCCATAAGTTACAACCGATCAAATTTTCAACAATGTACATTAGGCTAATCTGTTAAAACTAATGCTGATGCAAAAATGCTTACAGAAAATGTCATATAGGTCTAACAAGACTGCTAACACAACGTCAACCAAAATATCCCTTTATCTAACTATTCACAATGACTACACAATGAATTCACATTTCTGTTGGCTCAAAGAAGGAGCAACTTTTCAAAGTGTTCGTCAGTGAGTCTGTTTCTTCTTGCAGTCAGCACTTGTCCACCAAGACTGAACAGGCGTTCAGCAGGTGCACTAGCTGGCAGAGCTGTATTAGTGTTCAGAAATATCTTCTTGACTATAGGGTAACTGTTGAGAGAAGATATTTGTCTGGAAGGGTCAGCCAGATACATATCCATCTGAGAAGATATGTTGACGTTGGCTGGTGTCGACTCTTTGAAGCTGAAGAAGCTGTCTTCGGCAGTTAATGCAGAAGCTTCAGATAACCCATGTGCAGGTTCATCCAGTTTCTGCATGGCATCAAGGAGCAGAGCCTTGTCTCTGAGTTTCTGCTCTTCACTGTCCATCCATCGCAAACAGAACTGTGGATGCACTATGCTAGCCAGAATGAGCTCTTCACGCTCCAAAAGATGATCAAACCGAGCCTCAATGCCTTTAAGAAGAGCATCAGCTAGCAGCACAGCAAGCTTCACAGACTGTCTGACTTCGGACAACTTGTTTTGCAGGCATGCAATGGTGGGGATCAGGATTCCCATGAAGCTTTTCAGCTCTGGTTGCAGGATGTCCAAGCCATTGCCAGGGGCTGCATTGCTTGCACTAACACAGCAACAAAGGTAATTTCTGCAGGCCTGAAGATGGCAGTTCTAATCTGTTCACATATCATATTCAGCAAACTTTCACCCTGAGTTGCAATGAGGTGAATTCTCTCCATCGCGTAGAAAGTGGAATTCCATCATGTCGCATTGGAATAATCAATGCCAGATCACACTTATTTCAAGCCACCTCAGCAGTTTGGGTGGTGCGACTAACCTTGTTCCAAGCAGCATAGCATTTGGCAATGTTGCTTCGCATGATCTTTTTATACTTTGCGTCATTACAAGCAGATTCAGCATCTTGCACAGCAATTAGATTCAATGTGTGTGCTGCACATCTCAGATGGGGAGGCAGTGAATAGGTGTTCTTGCATTGCTCCGACTGACTCAGCACAGCTGTTATGCTGTTGTAAATCACTTCACCATCATCATCCTCATTTTGGACAGAATGTTTGTAGTCTCAGATCTCTCACATTCTGAGAAGACAGTGAAAGCCTTTACATAGTTGCTGCCATTGTCAGTAATTGTTGCACACACCTTTTGATCCATCTTCTACTTGATGGGAATGCTCTCAAGAGTTGATGCTGTGAGATCATATGTATGCCTCCCCTGTAATCTACAGCATGACAAAGCAGCTAACTTTCTTTGAAGTGTGTCACAGTCGATCCAGTGGGCGGTGACACCAAAGAAACTACGATTCTGATGGTCCATATGTCAGCCGTAGTGTGCTACATACTATCCACATTCATCCTGGAAGAAGCTGCCAGCATGTTCTTATTATTTGTTAAGCATATTCGTGTACTTTTCTATAAGATCATATAGCTGCCAAATCTCTGTGGTTTTGCTTAAAGTTAAATCACTGTCTCAAAGCAAAATCTTTCTCACTGTTTCATTATTAACACCACACACAAGCTTGTCTTTTATCAACTTATCTCTCAGATCATCAAATCTGTACGTTTTTGACTTGTTTCTCAAGGCAGTTATATATGCAGCAAAAGTTTCACCAGGCTTTTGATCTCTTGTGTAAAATAGTGCCTTTCCACTGTAATATTCGTTTCAGGGTTGCACACTTCTCTAAATTTAGATTTTAAGCACTCAGAGTATTCACACATTTTAGCTTGTACCACAATATGGCAGTTTCCCCCCTTCTCTGCATAAACCGCAGGTGCATATACAAATGAATGTTTTCTTTCAATGGCTTCTGACCCAGCTAAATTGAGCAGAATAAATGCTTTTGTATGTGCGTCTTTATCAGAAAAAGCAGCCTGTATGAAAATATCATATCCTTGCTCAAACGCTCTCCAGTTTTCAGCAATATTATCAAACACAAACGTTAGTACTAGTCTAACTACTGTTGCGAGGCATTTTAAGCTTAGCAAATTATCTCTTGCGAGATTCAAACCCTGCACCGTGGGTTTGGAAGTTAAACACCTTAACCATTAGGCCACCTTCCTAACCCAGGTCTGTAAAATCCCTCTGCCATGCCAAATAAGTGTCAAACACACACCAGGTACTTGTAATTATATTCAACTGTACAACAGACTCTTTGAAATAACTGTACTCTTTGAAAAGACTGTACTGTAATATTGCACACACTGCCCACACTTTGCACACTTTAGATACTTTGAATAACTTTAGTGAATGCGAAAGAGTAGTACATTGTGAAAAAATACAATTTTCTCATTTCTGAACATTTTATATGATTTATATATTGTTTCAAATGTTTTCGTAATTGTTTCAAGTACTTTTTTCAATATGTAGCAATTTTGAACATTTTGTTTATTCAGTAATTGGTTTGGAATGCTTTGCTTTATATTCATTGAGGGAAAAAACATTTAAATGAGTTTAAGAACCTGGAAATATTTTCTGACGTGTTTACGAGTCGTTTGCGAGTTGTTTGAGCCACACTTGTATATTCCTCCATTTCTGACTGTGCGCCTCATGGTTTTAAGAAGTTTTGACTTGAGATCCCATTACTCATCTTGTGTATTCAAATAAGATGACGAGGCTTGGGTGTTCATTTAAAATATTTATTACACACAAACACATCAGGATGGATGACTGGAACATAAAACTTAAACAAACTAGCTCCAGCTGCTTACACAAAATGGCACTCTGCTTGCACGTGCTCAGTACTTTTTATACATGTGCCCATGAACTACAGTGGCTTTAAAAGTACAACACACACACTATGATCTATACTCCCTGTGTTTGAGTGGGTTTACTCGGGGTGTTCCGGTTTCCTCCCACATTCCCAAGACATACTGCAGGTGGATTAGACATTCTAAATTGGCTTTAGATGTGAGTGTGTGCATGCGTGTACCTTCTGAAGAAGGTTGAGCGCTGGACTTGCAACTCAACAATGTAAAACACAACTGCTACTTGCTCGGCAGACGGATGATCCACTGCGGTGATCTCTAACGGGCACAGCCGAAAGGAGAAGACGGCGACTAGTCTTTATAGCTAGAGAGTCACAGATAATAATTAAACCAAACCAGCCAGCAGCACAAGATCTATAAAAAAACTATCACATTTTGTCTATTTTCATCAACTAAAAATTGCAACATGAAAAGAATTTTAAATAGAACATAAAATATTGTCAAGACAAAAGTTGGTTGATCATAGATCCACTTGAAGAATCCTGCTTGGTGCACTGGGTTGGGGCATCAGATGCTCAACTGATGAGTGATGAGTTTGATTGCGACTGATGGTGGTATGAAGAACCAATGCCATTTATTATACTGCAAGGTAAGGATGTGATCTCTAGTGGGCTAGACTTGTCCTAGTGTTATAGTGTTAGGGGATGTTTTAGTGGGTAAGAGTCCCACAGTACCAGGGCAGGACTGGAATCTGGTCATCATTAGGTTTCATCTCCTTGCATTTCTAACTTTAGGAGGCAATATCACCCATGTTGAGAACCTCTGGTTTAAGCAAAAGTAACTCAAAAGTAACACAAATTTAAGTTACTAGTTACTAAAAAGAGTAATATATTACTATTACTAGTTACTATAAGTAACTAGTTATATTACTAGTTACTGGAATCTGTAATATATTACAGTAATATATTACTTATTGTAATATATTGCTCCCATCACTGGTCCCCTTCCACTTTGATTCACAACTTTCTACTTGTGTGATGTATATGAACCTTAACTGTGTAGCTGTAAAGTGTCTCTTCAAATCAGGTAATCCTAAACCATCTTCTTCTTTTTTGGAGAATAAACTTATCCCATTTAACTCTTGCCCTCTTCTCCTCCCAAATGTTGTTGTGTCTTTCGGCTTTTCCCGGTTAGGGGTCGCCACAGCAGAACTCCAGTCCACCAATGATTGGCAGTAGATTTTTACGTGCTGACTTGCCAGGCCTAACGCACAACCTTCAACGAAGGAACGCCCATTCACGCATGTCGCCACACAGAAGGCACTCTAACTGAGAATCGAACGGGCAACGTCTAACTGTGAGGTGACAATGCTACCGCACCACCACCACCACAGTTATAAAAATTTCTTAAAATCTTTAATGTGAAGTTGTTAAATCTTGCCGTTTATTTTCACTGATGGGGTTCGGAGCCGATCCTTGGCTCCGACACGGCCGATAGCAAAGCTCAAGGTTTGCCAGTAGCTCGAGACCAAGCCCCTCATCCCACAATGCACTGCTGGAATTACCTCAGATCTAGTATGCTGCAGTAAGAGAGATCATTGATCCAGTTAGCTTGGACCATTTTGATAAATCTCAAGTTTTAGAAAAACTTTTTTCTTCTCTTTTTGAGAGATTATTCATATTTAGTGTGTGTGAGTGTGTGTGTGTGTGTGTGTGTGTGTGTGTGTGTGTGTGTGTGTGTGTGTGTGTGTGTGTGTGTGTGTGTGTGTGTGTGTCTGTGGTTCTTGTTAAAAATAATAATAGTTTAAAGTAGGTTAGATTGTAGTGATAGTGCCCTGTGTTGGCTTAGTTTTTCTTAGTGTTGGGCCCTTTCTTAGCTCTATTTAGTTTAACAATTTTTACTTGTTCTTAGTATATTGTTTAGTGTGGGCTTAGTTAGCCCTGTATTTAACCTTTGCAGGTTAATTTTGTGGTGTGTCTCTTTATATTATGTCGGATGACAGAGAAAAGTCTCACCCCCAAATCGGGGTTTAAGAAATGTCCAGATTGTGGACAGAAAATGTCTGTCATGGACGGATACGTCCTATGTGTTTACTGTCTGGGGGCTAAACAGCTCCAAGACTCCTGCAATATTTGCAACTCTTTTTCATCTAGGGTTCTCTTAGAGAGAAGGAGAAAACTCATAGATAGGGGGTTGCTGCAGCATACTTTCTCTGAGGTGTTGGGTAGCCAGGAAGGTGCCAGCACTTCTTCTAAATCTTCAAAATCTTCTGATTCTAAACAAACCAAGAAGGCAAAGAGATCAGTGGGTACAGGGTCATCGGTTCCACAGTTCCTCGGAACTGAGTTTACCTTTGGTTCAGAGCCAGCCCCCAGTCTTGGAGCCGGTCTCTGAGGTTCCCTCATCTCCTCTTCTCCAGTCAGTACCTTCGGTGCATTCCTCGAAGTCTTCGGTCAGCCTCTCTGATATGGATATGGATCAGCTAGTGCAGAAGCTTCTACGGGCACCAGGATTTGTTAAATTGTTGTCGGCCCTGACCACTTCGTCAGAGCCAAAGACCATTGAACCGGACTTGACTACTCCTCCTCCGAGCCGTACTGGACTCTCAGAACCGAAGGAGCCTGAACCAATGCTTGTCAAATCTATGGAACCGAGACCCGCGCCAGTGTTATCGGTTCCATCTACTCAGACGTCCTCGGTGCTGTCCGAGAATGCTAGGAGCCGACACTCTTCTGTTGGGTCCGGGGAGGATAGTCGGACTGATTTGTCGGTGCCGACTCCTCCTCATCTCGGGGCTTCGGCTTGGATGAGCTCAGCT
The DNA here is from genome assembly GCF_019279795.1 of Protopterus annectens. Classification (NCBI taxonomy): domain Eukaryota; kingdom Metazoa; phylum Chordata; order Ceratodontiformes; family Protopteridae; genus Protopterus; species Protopterus annectens. The sequence goes on along the minus strand of NC_056725.1, from coordinate 98,795,163 downwards.
CCTACCTCGGGCTTGGAGCCCATGGTTTCAGTGCAGGAGAATTGGAGGGTCCCTCCGGATTCGTCTTCCCCTTCTCGTCGGAGCCATGTTGCTTTCGAAGCCATGAGGTGAGTCCTGTCTCCGAAGACATCATCAGCACCAGTTTGGGCTTCCTTCTCCCCTCAAGCTCCTGTGTCCGCTTCTACATCTACCGGTCCCCCCCTAAGCATAGAGACCCCGAGCCTCAAGTGGCCCCACAGGGTGTCCCCTGCTCTTCCGAGACCTCTCCAGATCTCACCACTGAGGAGGTACCGAGGAAGAGACTGTGCATAAGGAGGCACTTAGACTCCCCACAGGAGTCTTTGACATCCAACATGGACTTGGATGAGTCAGAAGGGTCCCCTCGATCCCCCTCTGAGGATATCTCTTTTGCGGAAATATTAGAGATCCTTAGTCAGAGGGGCGATTGGCAGTCCAAAACCCCTACTGAGGACGAGTCAGTGCTCTTGAAGGCTTTTGAGTCTCAACCTTCCACTTCTTGGGTGTCTCCACCTTATGATGAGCTCATGGAGCTCATCTCTCGTAAAGCATGGGAGTCACTAGAGGCCATGGAACGTGTCCCTCGGAAGCCGAATAAATTCATCTCTGTCCTGGTGGACAAAGCTTTTTGGACCAAAGGAGTGGCTGTTGATGCCATGGTGGTAGCTGCAGCCACCAAAATGGAAGTGTCTGAAACATCCACATCTATCCATCCTCCTAACAGAGATTCTAGGATCATGGATAGATTTGGGAAACGCATGTTTAGTTCAGCGACTTTTTCTCTGTGATCGCTGAACTATTTAACCCATTTTACAAGACTGCAAAGAGATCTCCTGAAAGAGCTAGGAGATACCCTCCAGGGTACAGTAGCTGCAGGGGTTGCCGACAAAGTCAACACACAGCTAGCTACCCTAAACTCGGTTGTAAACTCGTCCATGCGTCTCATATCTTATGCAGCTGATGGTTCGAGTAGAGCTGCTAGTTCAGGCATTGCTCTGCAGAGACAAGCCTGGATGCGTCTCTGTTCCTTTTGGGAACCCTTTAAGTCTTCCTTCATCAACACCCCATTTGATGGCTCATCACTGTTTGGGCCTAAAGTAAAGGAAACTTTAACCAGGTGTGAGCAAGAAGGCAAGACCCTATCTGCCGTTGGAGTCCATTTTTCTACCCCTACTCGACCCTACCCCAAGGGCCCTAGGGGACAGAAAATGTGGTTCCGAAAAGCACAGGGAGCCTTTCAGGACATACGTGGAGGAAAGCCCCCTTTAGAGGCAGAGAAGGGGGTTATAACAGAAGACGCCGCCCGCACGGCAGAGGGGGTCCGCAGCAACAGGGTGACAGAGGCCAGTTCTCTGGTCATCCCTACCAGCGCTCCTGAAAGGGGGCCCGGCTGTTCGGCTCTGGAGGCAGTCGGGGGTCGCTTGTCTTTGTACCCAGAAGCCTGGCTAAACATGACATCAGATACATGGGTACAAAGCATCATTTCCAGAGGATATTTCATACCATTCTCTTCCCCACCTACTCCTGTAAGCAAAATCCTAGATGTTCCACCTAATCTCAGGGAACAAGCAATCGTAGAGGTCCAAAAATTGCTAGAAAAAAAAGTCATCCAACCAGTCCCAGCAGACCAAGTTGGATTCAGAAATTACTCAAGATTCTTTTTGGTACCAAAGAAAACAGGGGACTGGAGACCTATCTTGGACCTCAGCAGACTCAACCAATTTGTAAAGAAAGAGAAGTTCCGAATAGTTACGCTTCAGTCCATTCTTCCCTTCCTAGGGAAAGGCAATTGGATGTGCTCCATAGATCTCAAGGACGCGTACTATCGCATAAAGATGAACAGACTCTCCAGGGGGTCACCTGCATTTCCAGCTGGGAGCCAATCATTACCATTTTTGAGCCCTGCCCTTTGGTCTCACTACAGCCCCCAGGGTGTTCACCAAATGCATGGCAGTGGTCTTGGCTCACCTGAGGCATCTAGGATTCCAGGTGTTTCCATACCTAGACAATTGGCTCCTCACTGCTACCACCAGGCATCAATTGACTCAGGCAACACAATATACTCTGACACTCTGCCATCAATTAGGCATTACAACCAACTTCGAAAAGTCTGCCTTATTGCCATTGCAGCATACCATTTTTATAGGAACAGAGTTAGATACCTCAACCACCATTCTACGTCTTCCAATCAAAAGAGTCTCACTTCTTCGCCAACACGTCATCTCACTGGTGTCAAAGAACAAAGCTACAGCAGCAAAGGTCTTGAAGGTACTAGGGTTGATGGTGGCAGCAATCCTGGCTGTACCACTCACAAGGATGCATATGCAAATCCTTCAATGGCTCCTCTTCGCTCAGTGGTCTTACCAAAAGCTACTGATGCACTACATGATTCTCATCACAGATTCTTGCAAGAGAAACCTTCGGTGGTGGTTGACGTCTTTTCATGTTACAATTGGAAAACCCTTTGCCCCCCCCCCCCCAGTAGCCACTGTGACCACGGATGCTTCCTTATAGGGTGGGGGGGGGGCATTTTCAGGGAAAGACTGCCCAAGACACATGGATGGATCAAGAGTCACATCTGCATATCAATGTTCTGGAGTTGAGAGTGGTACTTCTGGCATTGCAGTACTTTCAGGACTCTCTTCCTCTAGGGACAATTGCAATTCAGACAGACAACATGTCAGTGGTCTGGTACTTGAACAAACAAGGTGGAACCAAGTCTTACCCCCTTTGTCGAGAAGCACTCAGGGTATGGCAATGGGCTGTGTTGTTCCACCGTTTTCTGATAGCAATGCACATCCCGGGGAAATCCAATGTGATAGCGGACAAGCTAAGCTGGGCAATACTGTTGCCTCATGAGTGGTCTCTCAACCAATGAGTTGCGGATCTGATTTTCCGCAAATGGGGCCAGCCTTGCTGCGACCTCTTTGCCAGTCACATCAATACCAAATGCAGAAGCTACTTTGCCCTAATACCACCTCTGGGACATTCCCCGAGAGACGCACTCGTACCCGATTGGAATCCGGGTCTCCTATATGCATTCCCACCTATTCCATTGATACCCAAAGTTTTACAGAAAGCAAAGTCACTAGGATGGACAGTTATCCTCATAGCTCCCTACTGGCCTCGGCAGATTTGGTTCCTCTTCCTTCACCATCATCTACTGGAGGATCCATGGATCCTGGACCCAGTTCCGGACCTTCTGACACACCCATCAGGGGACCTCCATCCTTCGCTGCAGTCCCTAAAACTGACTGCTTGGCTAATCCACTTCCTCTAATTGCCAGGCTTCTTTCACTCTCAGATGATACAAGACAAATCCTTTTGTCTTCTCACAAGCCATCCACCAGGAAACTGTACCGCAGTAAGTGGAACAGGTTCTCAATTTTGGCCAATATACAGAAAATCGACCCTTTCCGTGCTCCTCTATCATCCATTTTAGAATTTTTGACAAAGATTTTTAAAGAAGGAGCAGCAGCTGCCACAGTTTGAGTCCAGTTAGCCGCCATATCAAATTTCCACCTTGGATTCGATGAGTTGAATGTTATGAGCCATAAGTTATCTAAGACTTTTCTTAAAGGTGCCTTTCACATGAGACCTCCTGTCAAAATTCCTTATTCTCCCTGGAATTTGAATTTTATGCTGTCTCAAATTATTCTCCCCCCTTTCAAACCAGCATCTTCTAGTGATCTCAAATATTTGTCCTGGAAGACTATATTTCTGGTAGCCAATACTTCTGCCCACAGAGTGTCAGAACTTCAAGCATTATCTGTTAGGCCTCCTTACATGATTTTCCATGCTGATAGAGTATCTCTCCGAACAACCCCCTCCTTTTTGCCTAAAGCCTGTTCTGAATCCAATATCAATCAGGTCATTGAGCTGCCAGTCTTTTTTCCCAACCACTCTAACAAATTGGAATACATGCTGCACAAACTTGATGTACACAGACAGCTCAGATTTTATCTTGACAGAACTAAGGATATTAGAAAATCAGATCAACTTTTTGTATCTTTTTCGGAAGCCCAGAAAAGGTAATCCAGTGGCTAAAACAACTTTATCTAAATGGTTCTCAGATTGTATATCCTTTGTTTATGCGAATACAAGCATGCCATTGACACACAAACCCAAGGCTCATTCTACCAGAGCCGTTTCTATGTCTTCTGCCTTTCAAGCTAAATTGCCCCTTGACAATATTTGTGCTGCAGCCAATTGGTCTATATCACACATTACAAAGTAGATAAGGCTTTATCACGCATTACAAAGTAGATAAGGCTTCCAGGGACAGGTCTTCCTTTGGTTCCACGGTACTGAAACATGTACTTCCATGAGCCACCCAAGATTGAGGGTGCTAGGGATGCTACCCTTCAGTGAAAATAAACGGCAAGATTTAACAACTTCACATAAAGAAGTTATGTACTTACCATAACGTTCCATGTGAGTTGTTTATCTCGCCTTTATTCTCACGTCCCTCCCTCCTTCCCCCTCCTGGCTGACAGTTGACTTAGAGGCTAGTACCATCCTGGTTATTCAATACTTCTTCTTCCCCTTTGCGAAGTGCTTCCTTGTAGAAATAACTAAAAGGGTATATATACTCGCATAAACAAGATCTGAGGTAATTCCAGCAGTGCATTGTGGGAAAAGGGGCTTGGTCTCGAGCTACTGACAAACCTTGAGCTTTGCTATCGGCTGTGTCGGAGCCGAGGATCGTCTCTGAACCCCATCAGTGAGAATAAAGGCGAGATGAACAACTCACATGGAACGTTATGGTAAGTACATAACTTCTTTTTAATTATTATCCACAACTTCTCCTTTGATTGATAAAAATATTCCTGATCTAATAATATCATCTCCAAATAAGGCTAACTTTTTTGAGTACCATACTAGTTATATCCCTGAATTTGTCAGTCCTTTATTTGCTTTGTCAGTAGTGTAGCTCTAAGTATAAAGCAAATATCAAAGAAGAAAAGGGACAGTCCTGTCTGGTTCCTCTGCTCAGCTATAACTAATTAGACAGGAGCCCTCCCACCTTAATTCTTGCCTCTGTCACTTAATATAGTCTCTTAATTAACCCTATTACTCTGTCAGGGAATGCAAGTGCTTCCATTTCCCTACTCATAAAATCCCAACTAACTCTACTAACTCTATCAGATACCTTTTATGTATCAACACCCAGCAATAACAGTTATGTCATGTTACATTCTGCTTCCATCTAGATCATCATTGTTCTGTTGATCTTGTCAAATGTTTGCGTCCCCTCTTCAAAACCGCATTGGTCTGTATCTATTAGCTTTGGCCACTTCTTTGCTATTGCCTTAGCTATTATAGACTGAAACACTTTATAATCATTGATTAAAATTAAACTTGGTCTATATGAAGCTGAGTCTGAAGGGTATATGCCCTCCTTTGGAATACAGAACCCACAGCTTTCTTCCAAGATGCTGGTACTTCCCCACCTTTTTAATTACCATTAAACAAAACATTCTAGCTCTTTATCACTTTCTTCCCACCCACCTTCCGTACATCCATGGAAATGCCAACTGTTGCTAGAGACTTCACTGTTGAGTGATTAAACAACAATTTTTATCTCATCTCTTTCTGTCTTAGCTATTACTTATCAAGCCTCATCTTCCTGTAACCTTGGCAAAACTAAGTCTTCCATTGATATTTCCAGTTGTGTATTTTCTTTGATTCTTTGTTTTTCTTTTTTGTAAATAAATAAAATAAATATGTTTCCATATTCCTCTACTTTATACAAATTTTCAAAAAGCTTCTGAAATAAATGCATCTGTAGGATCTATGGTTATTTTTCTTGTCATAGGCTCCCAAAGTTTGGTGAAAACCCTTTCTGCTTTTTGCTGCCCAAGTCATTGTTCGAAAATGTTTTGTGTTCTGGAGTTGTTATCAAAAATAGTTGTTTAACAACAGTCTTTCTTAACTCATGTTTAGTATCTAAATACTGCCTTATTTTTCCTTTAGTACTTTGCAGTTGCTCTTCTTCCTGCTATTTGAGATTCCCTTCATTCTGCAGTACTTTAACCTTTGTCCACCCCTCTAAACAATGTTTATTACTTCTTTCCCATATCTCTTTATTTCTACCCTGGTTTAAAACTTTATTTTCATTTCATCCCACTCACTAGCTGACCCTGTCAAGTGACCAGACACTCTATCAAGTGCAGTTATGATGCTGCTGATGCATATTCTTAAATGTCTGATTCTGGATCTGTCATATGCTGGTATTCCTGGCTAAGACATCAGTCTTTGCCAGATAATGTCAAGGCCAAACTCCTGCATTCCCCTCTGGATAAGCAACATCTATTTGGCTTTGTAGATGCAGATCTTTTCTAAATCTTTACAATACAAGGGGAAAGTTATGCAGGACTTAAAATAGATTTCCTTTCCCCAGTAGGAATAGTCCAGTTAAGGCTGTCCATTTTGTTAGTAAAGATCAAAAACAAGCTCAGAAAGGTAAAAGACCTAACAAAAGGAGATTTCAAGATAAATTAGTGAGGGATATCAAGAGTTCTTAGGCCCCTTTTCCTGATTAACCTGCCTCCTTATGACTATATAGCTTTAACTTACCCTCTTCTGCTTGGTCAGATTCCTCTTCCAATGACTTAACTTGTATTTACCATCCTAGATATCAATTACAGCAAACAGGTGGGTTCTTTCTGTCATAGCACAAGTTTACAGAATGTCTTGAAAGACTCTTCCACCCTTTTCTGGAATCCCTCAGCCACCTCAAAATCAGTTGCCTCTCATTCTTCATCATTTACAGGAACTCTTATCTCAAAGAACTATTCAACTTGTTCCACCCAATCAGTTAGCCAGGGGATTTTACTCCAGGATGTTCCTAGTCCCCAGAAAAAGGAAGACACCTGGTGGCCAATCCCAGACCTTTCCTTTCTCAACACTTTTTTGAATATTCCAAGTTTCAAAATGCTAACATTTCAGTCTCTTGTTTCCTGTAATTCTCACAGAGTTTTCTAGTGACTTTGGATTTGAAGGGTTCTTACGCACACCATTCTTATCCACCAACTTTTCAGGTAATACATGAGGTTGTCTGTCTTGTCATCAAATTTTCAATTTTCTTCTTTACTCTTTGGACTTTCTGCTGCCCCGGGGGTATATATACAAGGTGTTTAGCTCATGTCATTGCGTTCTGCAGATGTCAGGAAATCCAGATATTCCCTAATTTGGACAATCTTCTTCTGCAAACTCCTTCTCAGGACACTCTTGAAGGATCTCATTTTCACAGTGAACCTTCTTTAGAATCTGGGATTCATCAAATATCTAAAGAAGTCTGCTTTGACTCCTTTCCCAGATCTGATCTTGCTAGGATGCAGGGTCAACACTTTAGCAGTGACAGCTTTCCTTCCTACCAAAAGGTTTCTACTTTTGAAGCAGTTCTTCCAGGCCTTCTTGTTGTGCAGATGACTTCAGCAAGAAAGCACTTGAGAGCTCCGGGGTACATGGCATCAACTATCCCTATGCTTCTGAATGCTGGAATCCACACAAGGAAGTTACAGTGGTACTTTAATTCAATTTAGTTTCAGCATTGTCACCCCTTAGACTGCCAAACTCCTCAGTTATCCTGCAACAGAAAGAAGTTATTTTGGTAGATCAGCCAGATTTCTCTCAACCCTGGAGTGCCTTTTTTGGCTCCTCTTCCTTGCCAAGAGTTTTACATGGATACTTCTGAACTGGCATGTGGTGCCTGTTCCAACAACATCAAGGTTCAGTGAGGTTTGGTTACCCAAAGAAAGAAAATGTCATATAAATGTCAAGGAAATGAAGGCTCAAATCCTGGCCCTTCAGTCCTTGAATCATCTTTGGACCGCAGTCACTCAAAGGTTTTTTACAGACAACACCATGGTCATTAGGTACATAAACAAGCAAAGGGGGACCAAGTCTTACCACCTTTGCAGATTAGCCATCCAACACAACCTTCTCCTTCAGGCAGTATATATATATATATATATATATATATGTGTGTGTGTGTGTGTGTGTGTGTGTGTGTATATATATATATATATATATATATATATATATATATATATATATATATACATATATGTGTGTGTGTATATATATATATATATATATATATATATATATATATATATATATATATATATATATATATATATATATATATATATATATATATATATATATATATATATATATATATATATATAGCCTCAAAAAGGAGCACAGTGGCAGACATTCTGATCAAGTCAAGGGCAGATCATCATTGGGATATTCCCCAGATAGACATTTTTGCCTTCAGCCACAACAGGCAGTAAATCTGTTCTGTTATAGGGAAACTTGTCCACAAGCATGGAAAATGGACGCCACATCTTTTTCCTTGGAAGAGAGGTTCCTATATGCGGTCCCTTCCATGCCACTGATACCAAAGGCACTTCATGAAATCATGGTTTAAAATTGAAATGGGTCTGTATGAAGCTGAGTTTGGTGGGTCTTTACCCTCTTTGGGTAGTGTAGGCACCACAGCTTTTTTTCAAGATGCTAGTGCTTTCCCTTCTTTTAAAACACTATTAAATAAAATCTTCCAGATCTTTATCACTTTCTTCACTACTAACTTCCTGACTTCCACAAGAATACCATTAGTTCCTGGAGACTTCTGTGCAGATTGATTATATATCACCATTTTATCTCATCTCCTCCTGTCTTAACTATTAGTTGTTGAGCCTAATCTTCCTGTAACCTTGGCATAGTTAAATCTTTCAGAAATATTTCCATTTTCGCACTTTCTTGGTTTCCACTTTCCTTTGCTTTATACAAATTTAAATATTTTTTTCCTGAATATCTCATACCTCCATAGGATCTCTGGTTATTTTTTTTGTCATAGGTTCTTAGGTAAGTACTAGGCTAAAATAAAAGTGTGTAAGGAAACACATAAGAAAAAAAGTCCAAAATCCAAACACACCAGTTGCGAATATCGTGGATCCACAAAAAACAATTCAAGGATTGTCTCACGGCAATTTATTTAAAACAATAGATTTAGCGCTTTCATCAACATCACACGTTGACTTCATCAGAATACATAAAGCCTGTGATCAGCCCCTATATATAACTCTAAAAATTGGTGCCAAAGTAGCAGCCAATACAAAGTATCAAATTATTTAAAGATACATGGTACCAGTTAAAACATTTATAAATACTCTCTATGTGTCTATATAATGCGTTGTTTGAATCCTTTTTTCGAATGTTATATTGATGGTCATATATTCTATTCTTAAAAAGTCTGTCGGTCTTTCCAATATAATATCCTGAACAAAGCATACACTTCGCCAGATATACCAAATGTCTAGTATTACAATTTCCCTTTTAAATCTAACTTCCATTCTATTAACATTATCCAATATGATGCTGTCCTTCTCTAAAATATAGTGACAATAGTTGCAACTTCCACATTTTTGTGTGTGGTCAATCTTCTTACTCCTTGTACCATTTCCACTGCTCATTTCCAAAGTACTTTTAATATTTTTATCCATCTAGACGAAAGTAGGTTTGTCATCTAATAAATGACAGATATCCTCATCAGATTTCAGAATGTTCCAACTGTTACTTATTAGGTGCTTAACCTTCTCGGCATAGGGGCTATATTTAATAATACATGCCCTATTATATTGTTTGATATTAGCTTTGTTAACATCAGAAGCAAAAGCCTGTAAAGGAGCACTTTCTCCTAATAAAGGTTTGTATTTCTTGTTCCATTCTTTCACTACATAGTTGGCCACATCCCTGATTAAACCTTCCGGGTACACTCTCTCCAAAAATAAAGAGCTCATATGTTCTATTTCCTGAATCATATCTTCATAGCAAGAGGTCATCCTTGCTGCTCTTATACATTGTCCTTTAAAGATGTTCCTGAACATTTTTCTCGGATGGTTACTCTCATATTCTAAATAGTTATTACTAAAAGTGGGCTTCCTAAATATTCTAGATTTAAAGCCTGTAGTTGTCTTAATAATGAGAGTATCCAGATATGCTATTCTTTCTCCTTCCACCTGGTGTGTAAATTTCAAAAAAGTACTAGTGCTATTAATATATCTCATAAAGGAGTCTATACTTTCATGAGGGCCATCCCACAATATAAAAATATCATCCAGAAAGCGAAAATAAAATCTAACTAATACTGAAAATATGAATTGTTGAATAAATTTTTGTCTTCCCAATCCATCATAACTAAATTGGCATAAATAAGGACGCAAGCTTCCCCCATAGCCACACCCCTAGTCTGCCTATAGTGTTCTCCCTCATAAAAAATAAAATTGTTGCCTAAAATGATGGACATACACTCTGAAATGAGACTGAATCGATCATTGTTCAATTTAGCATGTTTGTGCATACTATTGTAAAAGCTTTCTAGACCTTCCTGTTTGGGGATGCTAGAAAATAGATCTACCACATCAATTATTATAAACATCAGGTCTTCCTTCCATACTTCTTTAGACAATCGTCTCAGGAAGTCCCAGGAGTCTTTAAGCACATAATTAACATTGTCGTAAATGTGCTTAAGCCAGGTGTCAATAGCTTTTCCCATGTAATATGTTTTAGCCTGACTACCCAAAATAATTGGCCTGAAAGGGGGGTTATTAATGTCCTTATGTATTTTAGGTATCCCTGTGATTGTAGCCAACTTGGGGAAATCAACTTTCACTTCCATAGTGATTCTACCATCAAGTAAATATTCCTCAAGGAATAAATCTATCCTTCTATAAGCAATATGAATTTCATTTAGAGATATACTCTCATAATTCCCCATTTCTTGTAATATTTCATACATTTTACTCACATACTCCATGGTATCAAAAATCATTATTCTCCCACGTTTGTCGGGTTTCATAATTCGAATATTTGATTATTAGAATAGAAAAAGAGGTAAAGTGGCAGTTGCTATTGGATGCCACAACTCCCCCCGGATTAAACGATAGTATTCCCATCAAGCCTGTTCTGATATCACGTAGTTGATATGAATACTTAGTTGTTTATTTATATATCCATTTTTCAATGAATTGTATTTATAAATGTTTTAACTGGTACCATGTATCTTTAAATAATTTGATACTTTGTATTGGCTGCTATTTTGGCACCAATTTTTAGAGTTATATATAAGGGCTGATCACAGGCTTTAGGTATTCTGATGAAGTCAATGTGTGATGTTGATGAAAACACTAAATCTATTGTTTTAAATAAATTGCCGTGAGACAACCCTTGAATTGTTTTTTGTGGATCCACGATATTTGCAACTGGTGTGTTTGGATTTTGGACTTTTTTTCTAAGTACTAGGCTAACTGCCCTTTTGGGCCATTTTAAGCCTAGCCAATTTCCTTTTAATGCTTGAATTAATCTACCCTGTTTGGTGTTATATTGGCCATATACATCCCATGGTTGATAATTATATATTACCCCTAGTCAGAATAACTGAGATATACCATATATAATTTGAAAGCATTTAGGAGCTGCCTTTGTCCATTAGTAGTACAGGGAGCAGCCCTGGGGTAAAATTTATTTTTCCCATCCACTGATCCAAGATATGTTTGAATATGGACAGGGATAAGCTTTATTTTATGTCTGTTCCAAAGCAGCAGAATCCTCTGTGACATATACCTGTCCTCCAAACTAGATCCCTAGACTACATAGTTCTGATACAGTTTGACTTGCTAATGTGCAGTATGATCAACGGCAGAAGATAAAATGACCAAATTATCTAAACCAAGAAAATTGAATCTTGGAACGTCAAACTGGCTTCTCCTCTAGTAGCCGTCATCACAAAAAACAGCATTTTTGTAGGGGAGGCAAGTCTCCTGCCCCCCCAACACCCCACACCCCTTGCCTATTATATATACCAAATATGAGATCAGTCCACATTGGGAAAAGGGCAAAAACACTTGTTTTTGTGATGCCAGTTTCCATAGGAGAAAAAGGTTCAACATGCCAAGGTTTGATCTTCTCTGTTTCAATAATCTGGTCATTATGTCTTCTGACATAAACCCATGCAGTAAATCCATAAGTATTGGGTCAGAGGATGCCTTGTATGCCAGACACAGGCCACCTGTTAACAGTCTGTAGGATACCAAGTATAGTGATAGGGCTTTGAATTAGTCCATGTAGGCCATATTGTTTAGGCCTTTTATCCTTTTAGTAAGGTATCAGTGTGGGCATTCCAGTTGTTGCATGTGTGTAGACAGATACATGTCAAGGGGGGAATTATACTCTGTGGTCGGCCTAATGAGGGCTGAGTAAAGGGGGAAAATGATATCCCTAGATTTGGACACAATCACTTTGTTTACAAGCTGTGCAATTTAGAAGGACTTTCTTACAACTGTGGACCCATGTGCATGAGAATAACTGCCATAGGCTCCCTAAGTCTGGCGACAGCCCTTTCTACTTTCTGTTGCCTAAGTCATTGGGCTAAAAGTTTTTGTGCTCTGGAGTTGTTATGAAAAATAGTTGCTTAACAGCAATCTTTCTAAACTAATGTATATTATCAAAACATTGACTTATTTTCCATTTAGCATTCTGCAGTTGTTCTTTTTGTTATATGAGATTTCTCTTATTCTGCAATACTTCAACCTTTGTCAGCCTCTCTAAATAATTATTTCTTCTAAACCATATCTCTTTTTTTTCACTTCTACCCCCATTTTAAAATCCGTTTTCATTTTATCCCACATACTGACTATCCCTTCTGAAGAATTGTCTGTCTTCCCTGATAACTCTTGAATAATTTCTACAACCCATTCCTTTGATTCCTCTGTTTTTAACAGGTAGGTAGGAAATTGCCAGTGTCTCATTTTTACTTCGTGCAGGATCTGAAATATTTATTAAATAAGCATCAATGCTTTTACTTAAATGCACATGCTCCTGTGAATATAATTTCTATCCAGTCTAGCCCAGTTATTGTTCCTTGGAGAATTATATGTAAATTCTTTCTGAGTTTCTGCTACTGAAATCATGTCCACTGTTTGCACTATTGTACTGGTATGGTCCTTAGGAACCTTAAAAGAGTAACAGTAAAGTATAAACCATTTTCTCTGATTTCTCAGCATTAGTGACTTTTTTGAGGACAGTCATTCACATTGACTCAGTGTTATTGAAAGTCTTTCTCATTCAGCACAAGCAGCCAAATCCACTCAGCCCTATTGCAGTTCTGATAGGCTCATAAGTTCAGTTTCATAGGTGATTAGTAAGCTAATGACCACATATGGGCCTTTTTAAACCTAGCCACGCTTCCCAAAGTGAGAATTAATGCCAGTACCTTGTGTCTGTGAGGTAAACACCTTAATCATTATGCCAGTCCTTAATCCCTTATGCCAACTCCTAACAATATTCTGCAGTAGCTCTTCTTCTGTGAGATTTCCCTTGTTTTGTAATACTGTAACCTTTGTCAGCCCCCTGTAATTCCTCTTACTTCTTAACCATATCTCTTTCTCTTTTATTTCTACCCAAGACTTACTCTCAGTTTTCATTTTATTCCTCTCTGCAGCAAGCCATTTCCTCAGGAGATTTTCTGAGCGTTCAGGGGTATGTGTTATTTTGTATTTTTTAGTCTCTCAGGCAAGGTTAGCTATGGGGAAGATACAGTGGCATCTCAGAAAACTTGGAATTAATCTGTGGCTCATTTAGGTATGGTTATTCCAGTTTCATCATAAGTTAAGGATTGCTGTGGTGGACAGACGTGGAAAACTTAACCTTAAGAATGACATTACTTTCACCATCCAGATTTCGGATTCTAAGTATTGTTTGGAATCATGTCAGTTGATTGATAACTCTATCACTGAGTGCCAGTTGATCGAAAAACAAAGTCTGAAACAACTTTCTATGAACCTCAGTGGTATATTTTATGTAGGGGGAAAGCCTTCCTGCACCCCTCATGGAGGGACACCTCCCACAATCCATGAAATGAAATATACCTTCTACAAAGTCGCACAACAGTGGAGCAAAAGGACAACTTCACTGTCGATGAAAGTTTCATCTAAGTGTCATCTAGCACAACTTATGGAAGGCAATTACCTTTTTAATTATCCAAGGGAACGTGCCAGTGGGAGAGTATGTTAACTTGAAATGCATTTACAACTTTTCAATTTGAACATAAGAAGAGTGTCTTAACAGAAGTAATTACTAATGTTCATTTCTAAAAATATAGAACATTAAAAATGTAAGTATGACTTATAGTAAAAGTTATGTTTGTAGTTTCTTGACCATAAGCATATGTCCTTAAATACACTTGTTACAGTTTTGGGATACTGATACTTGAACATAGCCATATGTTAGTAATGTGTTATGAGGAGGTCATTCTTTGTTCACTGCAGGACTAATGCTGTCAGATATTAGGCAGTTCAGCATCTAAACTCTTTTCTTAGCCACTGAACTGCTCTTCTTTACCTGTAACCGTGGCTCATCTACTGCCTGTTGCCATTCCCCAATCTGAATCTCGCATCTCTAAGTTGAGGACCAAAAAAAAGGGTCCATTCTCTGATCTGGCACACCGCACCTAAGGAGCAAGCCAGGTATATTCTTTCTGATCTGTGCCCCTCCTCAATTCTATTTCAGGAACAAGGTAAAAAAATGCCTTCTAAATCAGTAATAAGCACCTTAGTAGTGGCTGGAAGATTTTTATATTATCCTAGCACCTTTATCTTGTTAGACAGCAAATGAAATATAGTACCTAATATGTCCACCAAATTCAAGGTGAGGTGCATACTTCTCAACAATCTCAGACACAACCACTCATGTGAGTAATGGATATATGTCATTTTTAATCTATAGTCTCAAATCTACTCAAGAATGCTGAGGGCAGCATGTGACTACAGCTGAAAAGATTTTATTACTATTCATTACTAACTAATGCTAATTAGCAAGCTTAGACAATATTAAGATTTCAAAAATTATTTATCTATTTATTTAAATTTGTTTACCAAGATAGAACACTGATCAGACAACAGCCAGTTGCAGGTGCAGCCAAGGTTACATAATAATATAACAAAATATACTGTATATAAATGACAGTGGCTTACATTTATGTGTGAGCATAGAAAATTCAACAAAAATAAATATACAAAGAAGATCTAACAAATCAAATATACGTGCTGTCAAATAAGTGGAACAGAACAGGGAGAATAGAATTAATGTAGGAGGAAAAGAAGGGGTGCAGATATGGGCAATAGTTGCAAGGTTAGAAGAGCTAACAGAGACCAGTAAGATGAAAGGGGAGACTAGATTATGTATAATAGGTTTAGAACAGTAATGGTGTGGTAAACTGAATTACAGGTTAGGATGAGTTAGGTTATTAGAAGGATCACATATCCAGGAGTTAATGGTACTACACAGTTGGAGATATTAGTTTAGGTGACATATCTTTTAGATGGACAGTTGCATTCAAACTTTTTTAGTAGGTATTTTATGAACTGTGACCTGAGCATGGAGTAGTTTGATTAGTTAAACCAGGAGGAAGTAGCTGCCATTGTTTTGGCTAGTAGAGTGTAATCTCGGAGAATGGGTTTGTAGTGAAAGACCATGTCCAACTTGGCTTCATAGTTTATTGGTTTGGATGGCAGTAAAATGTTTGGAAGAGAGAGGGGAGGGAATATCAAGTTTGAGTATTTATTGAAGAGTATAAAACCAAAAAGAAAAATAAGGGGGAGGAATGGCCAAGATGGCTAACTGAGAGCAGCAACTGGTGAAAGCTCTGATAAAAACTTTTCTCTGACAGAAAATATAGTCAAAAAATTTAAATTTGGAGATACTTGTTAGCTAATTTTATTCACTAATATAGAAAAGAGTTATAGCTTCAAGTTCTTCAAAAGCTGTAACTTTTTTCGTCAGAATTTCAACTGCTTTCTTATGAGAGAAAATACTTCAACATAAGTCACTTAAGAAATGGTACTCAGGATTCCTGTGTTAAAAAGACCTACACTCACTGATGTCTAGTTTGCAGGATGCAGCACTTAAAATAGATAAACTGGATGCAAAATTAGAAAGTTTCAAAGAAGAGACCAGAAAGAAGATGTAACATTTAGAAATTCTTATGAAACAACAAAGTGCACAAACCAGTAGTATGGAAGAAGCTTTAAATGATTATGAAGGAAAGATAACTGAAGGTGAGTCTCCGACTGAATATTCTTTTAAACAAAATAACTGTCTTATAGAAAAAGTTGATGTTTTATAAAATAGAATGAGACAAAATAACATTAGAATTCATAGTATATCTGAAAAGTATGAGGGAGACAGTAAAATAAACTTCTTAACAACCTTGCAACATAAAACATGAAATCTACCTGATACTTTATCTTTTGGAATTGAAAGAGCACATAGATCCCTGAGAACACCTTCAAAGAAGGAAAACTCACCATCACATCCAATTATAGTTAAGTTGATGTCTAACTTAAAATCAAATATTAAAAACAGCATGGTTCAGCCCACCTATTAAAATAGGTGAACATGTAGTCAGATTTGACAATGGTTATTCCAGTAAAGCAATGAGTAAAAGAAAATCATGTTTACCACTGATAAAGGAACTTAAAAAGAACAATATTAAAGCCAGTTTGGTGTTTCCTGCAAAGATCAAATTATTTCTTTCTTTAGAAACCAAAATATTTAATATGCTGGAGGAGGCATCCACTTTTGTTAACAGCAATAAAATCCTTAATAATACTAAAGAAATGGCGTGAAACAGTATATCCCTCAAGAGACAGAGGAGATGAATTCCTGTAAAACTGCTTCTAAAATTAAAAACTTAAAATCAAGTGGCTCATGTTCTCTGGTTGCAGGAATTTTATTTTCTGAACCAATGGATTTGCCTTTTAAGTAAAAGGTTTGTACTGGACTTTAAGCTTCAAAACATAAGTATGTATGTATTTATATTTTAAGCTAAAACATTTTCAGGATGAGGAATATAAATGGTTAGATCTAATGTAGTACTTTTCATTCTTCCTCACTGATGGGTTACAGATCTGACCCTTGGTTCTGATTCGGCTGCATTTTTCAACTTGGATCTGAATCTTAAGCTGCTCCCTCTACCCTTACTGCTCTACACCATCCCCCAACTCCTCAGATCTCATTTGCTGCCATTCAGACAGGAAGCGTTTTTTTTTTTTTATTTCTCAAGCTTCAGACAAGTTTGTGGGTCCTTTGCTATTATTGTTTTTCTAGTTGCTGCTGTAATAACTTTAATAACTTTAATCTTAGCTACCTTTTGTTTCCTCCCTCCCTCCAAATCCATTATAGGTTTTTGCAGGCATTAAAGCTTGTTTCTTTTTAGTTTCCTTTCGCTCTGTTTCCTCATGTGCTGTTGGCACTTTCTATAGTATTGAAAATTCAGTTTCTATTGTTGTATAAATTAGTATAGTTTAAAAAAAGGAAACAGTTTCTCTTTCTAAAATCTCTGTTAATGTAGCAACTGATTGTTAGTTAGAGCGGATGCTCTTTCTCTGTTTATTGCCAGTTTACCTTGTTATAATGTCTGAAATGCCTGCTGGATTTAAAAGATGTACTTCTTGTGGGCATAAAATCCCAAATGCATATGCACACAAGAAGTGAGTCTACTGCCTGGGGCTGGACCACCTTAAGGCCCAGTGTGACATCTGCGCATCATTCAACCATTCTGCACTCTCTGATTGGCATAAGTTAATTCTCAAAGGGTTGCTTCCTGCTTCCTCTCCTTCCTCAGCTGGGGCTCAAACCCCCTCCAAAGCTCATAGCTCCATGGAGACCAAGAAGTGAGCCCTCTCTGTGTCCCCGAGGGTGCCATTGGAGCATCCAGAGAAAATCTGGAGAACTTCAGAGCCAACCTCCTCTAGTCTGAAGAGTATTGCCTCCTGCTTGGATCCACAGCCTTTTTCAGATCTAACAGAGGTTATCACTATAACTGGTTCTCCCCTACCATCCAGTCTGGTATCAATTCCAGGCCCTTGGATCTGACAATAAGAAGCGGATCTCCAAGCTTTGTATTAAAGCCTGTCTCACCTGCCTTGCCCTCTAAATTGTTTCAGTCCATGACCAAGCATTCCAGGCCTGCTTCCTCAGCTTCCTCCAGATCCTCTAGGAGCTTGACAGAGGCTGATATGGACAGGATGATGAGGAAATTCCTTAGGGTTCAGATCCAGATGGGGGTATTGCTAGCTCTGTCCCCTATTGGATCCGTGATTTCTCCAGCTCAACCTTTGCAGTCTCCTTCTCTGGTCCAATCCTTGGTTTCAGAGCCCCAGGATCCTAGATGCCTGAGAGAGTCAGTGCCAGATCCAAGGAAGCCCCCTTTCTCAACTCCAGAAACATCCCTGACCAGCCCTGTTCTCATGCCTTTGGATCAGAGCGAGTCTCGGATCCAAGACGTAGGTGCCTGGACTGGGAGGTTGGATTCGGCTCCAACTCTGCTGGATCCATCTCAGCTTGGGTCCGATTCTGTCTGGAGGGCTCAGATCCAGGGTGGGCCCCAACCTTACATCCTCGGTTGCCTCAGCTCTGGGGATGTTGGGAGGGGTATCCCCGGGTCCATTAGCCTTTTAGGTAGTGGAAAGGGCCTTCTCATTGCATAGCAATCCATCCTCTCATTTTTCGGATCCTACCCCTTGCCCCACATTGGGTCCGAGCACTAAGCCCATCATTCCTGCTCCTTCAGCTCAGTCTACCCTGGGAAGCCTCCACACTCATTCCCTAGAGGTTTTCACATTCTTCTGATATCTCCCTCAAACATCCCATGGAGGAGGTAGCTCAGAAGAAGACTTGTAACATGAGGCACATAGACTCCCCTATGGAGCCCTTCACTGAAGACACTGATTTTGATGAGGGAGAAGGATCCACTTGATCACTATCTGATGATGTCTCCTTTGGAGACATGCCGGAAATCCTAAAACAGAAAGGTGGCTGGCCTTCTCAACCTCCTTCTTCTGAGGAGTCGGTGTTCCTGGAGGGTTCCGGGGCAGGCCTAGTTACGTCTTGGGTGACCCCCTGTCAGATGAACTTATTGACCTAGTTTTCAGTTCTGTATCGTAAACTCGAAAGATAAAAAGAGCAAACGATGTTTTATCAAACACTAAAAGCCAAAATCACTAAATATCGAAGACATGGAACAGCGATTTTTTTTCCCAGGGAAAAATGTCCCTGGGCCATTTTCAGGACTTTGCCATTTGCTCCACTGCGGTGCAATCTCGGAGTTGGTATATTTAAGTAGGGGGGTTTGGGATGTGAGGGGCTTCGCCCCAAACTTTATTTTGTGTTTGAATTTTTTTTTTTTTGCAGAGCAGCAATTTTTTTCCCTGGAAAAAAAAACTCTGTTCTGTGTCTTCGATATTTAGCATTCGCTCTTTTTATCTTTCGAGTTTGTGATATAGACCCTAGTTTTCTGCCAGGCCTGGAAGGAACCAGACATGGTTGAGCCCATCCCCAAGCATCCAGATAAGTTTCTAGTTACCCCAGCAGACAGGACACATTGGAGCAAAGGTGTCCCCAGTGATGCCATTGTTGTGGCAGCAGCCACTAAAAAAAGAGCTGGCCGAGCAGAGCTTCTCTCTTCATTCAACAAATATGGAGTCTAGGGTGATGGACAGATTCAGAAAGTGCATCTACGCCTCACCCACATTTGCGCTGAGGTCATTAAATTATTTGGCACACTTTACCTGCTTGCAAAGAGATTTGCTCAAGGAGCTATCAAATTCTGTTGCTGAGACCATGTCAGCGGAGGACCTCAAAATGGTCTCTCCCTGTTGCCTACTCTCTCTAATATTGCTAA
The DNA here is from genome assembly GCF_019279795.1 of Protopterus annectens. NCBI lineage: Eukaryota > Metazoa > Chordata > Ceratodontiformes > Protopteridae > Protopterus > Protopterus annectens. The sequence continues at coordinate 98,775,392 of NC_056725.1, read as the reverse complement.
TTCTTCAATGAGAATGATCTCCCATACAGTGGAGGGTACCCCACGAGCAGCTGGTTCTGGCATAGCTGTTAGGAGATATGCCTGGATCAGGCTATGCGACTTTGTGGAACCCTTTACGGTATCCTTTAACTCCACCTTTGATGGCTGCTCATTCTAGAAACCACCAAGGTGGGAAGAAAACTTGTTTCCAGAAATCTCATGGGGCTTTCCAATACCCACACTAGGACACTCCCTCCAGAGGCAGAGGAGGAGGTTTTAATGGTCGACAGCACTCTAGAGGCAGAGGGAGTCCACAGAACCAGGGCTTCAAATATTCTTTCTCTGACAAGCCCTATCAATGCTCCTGAAGTGCAGCCCAACTGTCCATCTCTGGAGGCAGTCAGAGGTCATCTTTCCCTGTACCTATATGCCTGGACACACAGTACAAACAACATTAGGTGCTACATATAATATCCAGAGGTTATTACATTCTGTTTTCCCTTCCACCTCTGGGGCCCAGGAGGAAACTCCCTGACGTTCCACCCAGTCAGAGGGAGTATGCAGCTGAAGAAGTTCAAAATATACTACGAAAAAGAGTCATCAAGGAGGTCCCAACCAAACAAATAGGATTCTGAACTTGCTTCTGCTTCTTTTTGGCGCCAAAGAAAATAGAGGACCTAAGACCAGTTCTGGATCTCAACAGTCTAAATCACTATGTAAAGAAGTCAAAGTTCCAAATGGTTACAGTTCAGTCCATCCTGCCTTTTCTGCACAAGGACAGTGGGATGTGCTCTTTAGATCTCTAGGATGCATACTATCACATCAAAATAGACAGGCACTCAAGGAGACACCTGCACTTTCGGCTGGGAGCCAATCACTACTATTTCAAAGCACTGCCCACCACTGCCCCCTAGGTGTTCACCAAATGCATGGCAGTCATGGCAGCTCACCTGAGGCTCAAAGAGTTCCAAGTGTTTCCCCTGTCTAGTCAAGTGGCTCCCCACCGCCCCAACAAGGCATCAACTTTTACAAGCCAGGGATTACATACTTCAGATCTCCAACTCCCTAGGCGTCATGATAAATCTGGACAATTCGATTCTGACTCCTGTACAAAATCTAGAATTCATAGGAGCTCAAATGAACACTATGAATCAAGTGGCTTCATTACCTATTCACTATATCACATCATTGAGAAATCAGGTGTGGAACTTACTGTCTCATCCATCCCCTCCAGCAAAACTAGTGTGAGCTCTGGGATCAATGTCAGCTGCCATTATTCTATTTCCTCTAGCAAGATTCTTCATGCAAGTCCTCCAATGGACATTGGAGGTTTAGTGGTCTATTCTTTACCAGCCTCTTATCTGTTCCCATCAAGCTCCCACCAATTTGCAAACATCATAGTCGATGGTGGATACAGTCAGATGACCTGTTTTTGGGAAGGCCGTTCTCTTCTCCCCCTAGAAGTCACAGTGACCACGGGCACTTCCCAACTGGGGTGGGGAGGGACATTTCAAGGGAAAGATGGTCCAAGGCACTTGGTCCCCCTTGGAGCCCAAGCTGCATATCAATGTCCTAGAGATGAGAGCAGTCCTTCTAACATTGCAAGTCTTTCAAGATGTTCTCCCTCTGCGGACTATTGCAATCCATACGAACAACATGTCAGTAGTTTGGTACGTCAACAGACTAGGAGGAACCCATTCATACCCATTGTGTATCGAGGCCATGAGGGTCTGGGAATGGGTGATCTCTTCAGACCACCTTCTAGTTGTAACACATAAACCAGGGAAAACCAACACTCTGGCAGACAGACTCAGGTCCATTCTGATTCTGCACAAGTGGTCCCTCAACCAATCAGCAGAGAACATGATTTTCAGCTGTTGAGGCCAGCCTTGCTGTGACCTCTTTGCCTCTCTCTTCAACAACAAATGCAGCAAGTATTTTGCTCTGATCCTCCCTCTGGGGGAGTCACCGTGGGATGATCTGATTCACAATTGGCCCCCTGGTTTCCTCTATGTAATCCCTCTCTTCCATTGATCCAGAAGTTTCTACAGAAAGCAAGCAGGCTGAACAGCTCAGTTATACTCATTGCCCCCTTCTGGTGTCATCAAGTATGGTTCCCCTTCCTTTGGCCACACCTCAGTTATCCTCCATGGATACTGGAGCCCAGTCAGGAACTGTTATCTCACCCCTCAGATTTCCAGCATTCCAGTCACCACACCCGCAAGCTGAATGTATGGTTTCTCCACTTCCAGTGATAGTAAGATGGTCCAGGCTCGCTTCCACAGTCCATGACATTATTCTGGCTTCCCAGAAGGACTCCGCCTAGAAAGTTTACTGAAGCAAATGCAAAGGATTCTCTATGTGGGCTTGCAAAGAGAATATTGATCCCTTTTCAGTGCCCACATTAAACATCCTCCTTTTCCTCAGTACCCTTTTTAAACATTGGGCAAGTTTTTCTACTGTTAAACTCCAGCTAGTAGCCATATCCAATTTTCATGCTGGAAACAAATCCTTTGTCAATTTCCAGGTTATGTAAGACTTTTATAAAGGGAATCTTCCTCCTTAGACCACCCATAAATGATCCCTTTCTACCTTGGGACCTTACAGCGGTCCTTCAGGGGTTAACTCGAAAAGCCTTTAAACCAGCAAACAAATGTGATATGAAATTTCTTTCCTGGAAAACAATTCTTTTGGTGGCTATCACTTCAGCGAAAAAGAATTTCTGAGCTTCAGGCATTAGCGGTTAAGCCTCCTTACATTATTTTCCATAAAGATAGGGTGTCTGTAGGAACCAACCCTTCCTTTATGCCTAAAGTGACCAGGGAGACTAACATTAATCAGATCATGCAATTGCCAGTTTTCTTTCCAAACTTTACTAATAAATGTAAATATATGCTGCACCTTCTTGACATTCATAGACAGCTGTGTTTCTATCTTCACAGAATGAAACAATACTGGAAATCTGACCAGCTAGTTGTATCCTTCTCCCCTAACCATCTAGGTCAAGCAGTTTCTAAAATTACCCTGGTCAAATGGATTACTGTTTGTATTTCATTGATTTACTCTCAAAAAGGTTTGGAATTGTCTCTTCCTCCTAGAGCTCACTCCACCAGATCTATGGCTACATCATCTGCTTTTTCCTCTGGAATGTCAATTGATGATACTTGCGCTGCAGCCCCTTGGTGGAAGAATCATACCTTTGTTATGCATTACAAATTGGACAATGTGTACAGAAGCAGGGCTTCTTTGGCTCAACAATGCTGCAGCATATCCTTCCTTCAGGGTCTCCCAAGAATCACATAGCTGTGGACTCTGACCCATCAGGGAGAAGGAATGAATAGGACAACATCAGATTTAAAAGTTATGTTCTTACCATAACTTGGCATCTGTGTTGTCCATTTTCATTCTTCCTCATCTTCACTCCCAGCCATCCCCTGGCCTTGTCACTCCTAGAACGATCTTCAGAAGATTTTGGAACACACATATTCCAGGTTTGAGCCTCAGTCTTTCTTTTGTCTGTCCTGTTTCTATTATACAGATGGCAGTAAGTCAGCAAACTTGATCTGAGGAGAGTTGGGATGGTGCAGAGCAGTATGAGTAGAGGGAGGCACTCAAGATTTGGATCCAAGTCTGAAAAATTCCGCCAAATCAGATCCGAGGGCCAGATCCGTAACCCATCAGTGAGGAAGAATAAAAATGGACAACACAGATGCCAAGTTATGGTAAGAACATAACTTTTAATTCTACTGTTTTACTATATTTACAGTGAAAGACTTAATATATTTCATTTAACTAAATTTATAATTATACTTCTAAACGTTAAACAAATACTTTCTATAAAAGAATGTCATTGAATTATAAGCAATAGAATTGGCAACTTTAAGACTGTACAAGTTAAGAATTTTATTTGTTCAACTTTGCTTAGTTTGTTCATTGCTGGGTTAACAGAATGTCATGTCTAACTAATGTGCTTATTAGAAGTATTGGTAATTTTGTTTTCTTTGTTCCTGTGTAACATATTCCTTTCACGGGTAATTTATAAAGCAAATAACTCTTAAAAAACACTTGAGAACAAAAGAACATTCCATTTTTGTCAGAATGCTGGATTCTTCCCACCTTGAGCTGATCTGAAGAAAATCTAGGTCAAAGTTCATCACTGATGTCTGTGAAAAGAGAAACTCTCTTTTGTTGTTTTCAAGTATATATGTGAGAAATCTACTCAACATCTTTTTTCTTTTCTTACAAGTGAAAAATTGGTAAAACAAAAGCTATAGCAATGTTTCATATTGAGCTGTTGCTAACATATAATTTGCTTACATTTTGTTGAATGTCAATAGCTTATATTGTAGTGTTATTAATTCTCACTGTACACATTAATGGAAAGAATTAACATTAGATGTTTGTTACTGATTAGAACAGCTTAAAGGAAGTAAGAAAAATGAGACACTTACAGATGAAATTAGCAGCTGCTGTGTACCGAGAGTTGTCATTTTCATATGCTGTAATGAAATTCTTATGTTAGTACACGAAGCTTCGATCAGAAGAGCAGTTCACAATGGCTAAAAACACACTCTCAGATTAAACAAGCAGGAATTGTTTTATATATAGTCAAGATTTCTTGTAATGCTAGAATTAAAAAGAAGGGTAAACATCTTATGAATAATATACAAATGCACAAGGAATGAAATATTTAATATGTAAGATTAATAAAAGAGCAGTATCAATAAGTTAACAAATATATACACATACAATAATATTTAACAGAGAGGTGATAATTAAATAGCTCTTTGATGGGAAATTTTAGAAACACAAGATATATAGAATGTTGTTGTTGTTGTTGTCTTTCGGCTTTTCCCGGTTAGGAGTCACCACAGCGGAACTCTGGTCCGCTAATGATTGGCAGTAGATTTTCACGGTGCCGAGTTGCCAGCTCGACGCCCAACCTTCAACGAAGGCACGCCCATTCACACATGTCTTTCGGAACGCCACTCGACCCACGGGGAGGACATGCAGATTCCACACAGAAGGCACTCCCCACACACTGAATACAGTATAATATTAGCAATAAGCCATTAAATGGCAACAAACCTACTCATCTTTTCAACTAGTTACTACTGGTGTCCCTGAGGGTCTACCCTGGGTCCTTTCCTATTTAATATATTTATTAATGACCACACCTCCACTCACCATACTAGTTTAGTTCAGTATGCAGATGACTCAACATTAATATGTGCAGCCTCAACAATAAATAAGCTCGAAGACACTACCTAAAAATCTTTCTCCTCTGTAGAAATCTGACTCAAAGAATCAAACCTCCTACTCAATGCCAAAAAAAACTAAGTTAATGCTTTTTACCTCAAAAAGTTCCCAAAATCAAAAGCAATCTTTTATCATAAAGTCAGCAAATAATACTGTCATTGAAACTGTAACTCACAGTAAACTTCTAGGTGTTATAATAGATGACAGTCTCAAATATGACTAGTATATACTGCACACCATTAAATCTATACACCAGAAACTAGGTTCCCTTTATAGGATGAATGGATTCCTTACAGATACTGCAAGAAAAACTCTAGAAAGCTTCTTATTGCCAACTCTCTTATAAGCCACTCCTATCTTAACAAACTTAAACAATACTTAAAGAAATAAACTTGTCTTCTGCTACAGTAAAATAGCTAAATTTGCCACCATTCTTCCTCATAGGGCCCACCATTGCCATAGCTTAAAGTAAATAAACCGTCTTGAATTACACAACTACCTAACATATTCGCAACTAACTACAGCACACAAACTCATTCATCATCCAGAAAAATCCCCATGCACTACAAAACTTATTACTGTACTACTGTTAACAGTGAACTCCACTCTATTAACAAATCCTTATTACTTACAAATAAGTCAAAAAATTTGCAGGAGACTCACTCTACTCTCATTATGTTGCTAAACTCTGGAATAGTATCCCCACACAAACAAAACTCTCCAACAAACTCAGTAGTTTTAAACCACTGCCTAAACAACATCTTAACCAATCCTGGTCCTACACATGCTCATCACAACATTAATTGTGTTCACTGTATGATATTCTCCAAATACTCTCCTTAAACAGAATACTCTCAACCTGTTACTGAAATGACAAAACAATTTTATATATAAATTGCTGCCTATACAATCCACTAAGCTGGATGTGGGTTTTCACCTTAGTAACTTCCAACTCTGTAAAATCTTAGAATGTATAAATGTAACTACAGTTGGTGTATAAATGCAAATAGAAATGTAACTACTCTGTGTTTATATGCAGTGTAAGCAAATAGAGCTTTCCTTCCTCGGCCTCTGCTGAAAATGGGTATTATCCAGTCGGACTTTCTCGGTAAACAAAGACAAAGAAAGAAAGAAAGAAAGAAATAGTGGGAAAATAAGACAGAAAAAATATATTTAAATAATAAACTGCTTTTAAGAAAGATGTCTGTTACATATACCTGCATATGGCAAAAATGTGAATGTACAAATCTCATATAATTTACTTAGAAAACCTTATAAAAATATTTGAAAATAATCTGAAAGCTGAAATTTGAAGCTTGGCCATGTGAACTTTGAAGCTTTTTACATGTTGTATGTTATCAGATTCACTAAGACTACCAATCAGATGTTGTTGTTTTCATTTTTCCTCAACGTATGGGTTCAGATCTGTTCCTTAGATCTGACTTGGCCTCTTATTTCAGATTTAAGATCCAGTTCTCGAGATCCTCTCTGTAGCCATAATGCTCTGCTGTATCCCCAAATCCTCAGATCTTGTGTACCTCCTTTGTGAACAGATGCAGTTTTTTTTAGCTTTTCAGTTCTTGTGAGTAGTAGCAAAACTTTCTTAAACTTTTTTTTTTATTATTATTAATCTTTTTCTCTCAAACTTAATTTTCCTCCCTTAATCAGGGTTCTCGCTGGCATTAGGTTTTTGCCTGTCCTTCCTACGATTTTAGTAGCACTATTTAATACTATTGTTGGTATTCTCTTTTTACACTTTTTATAAAGGTATTTTCTATTTATCATTGTTGGTAGCTTGAACTTTTCTTCTGTTAAAAAAAAAACTCTTACTGTTTTTTCTTGCTGTTGCTGTATTCGTTTTGTTGTTTTATTGCTGTGGGTATTTTTTTCTGCCACCTTGTCAGAGAAGCCTACAGGGTTTAATAAGTGCACTGCTTGTGGGCATAAATTTCCAAATTTGGATGCCCACAAGGAATCCATGTATTGTTTAGGGGCTGAACATCTTGACACTAATTGTAAAATTTGTTCCACCTTTAATCCCAGGGCTTTACTGGATTGGTGCAATAAGCTTACTTTAAAAATACTTCTGCCATCTTCTTCTGCTTCAGGGGCTCAACCCTGTCTAAATGTAGTAAATCAGCTCCCCTGGAGCACAAGAAGTACTCTCCTCCAAAGTTCCTCAGGTCTTCTTCGGATCCTCCTACAAAATCTAACAAAACATTAGATTCTACACTTTTGTATCCTAAGTCCCTGTCATGGGATCTGAAGCCTTCAGATCCTAAACCATCTACTTCTATCATCACAGTAAGTCCAACAACTATACCCTTGTATTCTAAACAGGGTTCTGTGTACAGGAATACTACTGAGTATTCAATAAAACCTTTTTCTCCTACCCTGCCTGCGAGGTTGCTTCAAACACCCAAGAGGCACTCAAGACCTCCTTCCACTTCTTCCTCTAGGTCATCCAGGAGTTTGTTGGAAGCAGACGTGGGTAGGATGATGTGAAAGTTTCTCAGTGCGCAGATCCAGATGGGGATCTTCTCTGATCCATTCTGTAATTTTGGAGTCCCATGATACGAGATCCATGAGGGGTCCGGTGACAGATCTGAGGAAGGTTTCTCTTCCACTCCAGTGATTTCCTTGACCAATGACATCAGATCAGAATGGGTCTTGGAGCCGAAGTGTTGGCATCGGGTCGGACCAGATGAGCTTGGCTCTGATTTTGTCAGATCTGTCCCTTCCTTTCAGAGCCTCGGCCCCCTGAGAGTTTGGATCTGGTTCTGCTCCCAAGGCTTGGATCTGGGAAGATTCTGGATCTGCCTTTCTCAGGAGTTTCAGCTCTGAAAGGCGGATTGGAGCACTCTGGGTCTGTCTGCCTTTGAGGTGGTGGAAAGGGCTTTTTCTCCACAGAGAACGGTCATCTCATGTTTCTAATCCTTACTTCCCTGTGTCGGTTCCTAGCTCTGAGTTGCACAGACCTATTCCACAGGGACAGGAAGAATCAATAAGTGTCCAGCCTGTCCCTGTGGAGGAACTTCCCCTGTCTTCTGAGACTTCACCTGGGCATCCCACAGAGGAGGTCCACCAGAGGAGAATGTGTAAAAAAAGACACAATGACTCCCCTTTGGAGTCTCTCACAGAGGATACCAATTTTGATGAAGGAGAGGGGTCCCCCGAGTCACAACCTGATGACATCTCCTTTGGAGATATTCTAGAGATCCTGAAACAGGAAGGTGGTTGATCTTCACAAAACCCCTTGTCACGAAAGGAAATACTGTCAGCCCAGCTAGCTAGGATTTTGTAAAGAATTATACGTATGTCATTTGTGAATATTAACATGATTTATATAGAAGTATGACAAAAGGGAGATACTGTCAGCACAGCTATCTGGAATTTTGTAAATGGTAATGTGTCATTTCTGAATGTCAACATGCTTCATGTAAGATACTTGTGTTACAGATGAATTAGAACTATATGTCATATTGTACAGATGTGTGCTGAAGAGATATTTTGTAAAGTACTGAGCAGAAATGTATATACACTATTGTAACTGTTCAGATGTACATATTTTAACAATGGAAACTACAACACAAGAAGTTAACTTCTGAAGAATAGTTGAGATTGAATTACTTTATGGCTGGGCCATAAAAAGAGGTGTTATCTTTCAGTTTCAGTGCAACAGGGAGACATAATGTCTAGAACTAGAAATTTTTTTTTGTATTGTCTTTAAATGTGGAGGAATGTAAATTATTTTAAGACTTCCACCATTTGCCAAAAGATCTGAGGTCTATGTATTTCACAGGTAGATGCTGAATGCTACCAGCTGCATCAGTGGGGGTTTTCACCTGGGATAGAGTCAGATGACAAGAAGTGATGTCATTCTGCAAACTTTCCCAGCAGTAATATTTGGGATATTAATTTAAGAACTCTCTGAAAGAGAAAGACTGGGCATTTTGTATTTTGTCTTTGACCTAACAAGAACATCCACTCACCACATCTTGTTGCTCTGTAAGTAAATTCGAAAAAACAGCCCCAAGGTACTAACATGAACGCACACATTAAAAAAACAGTGTTTTCGTTTAAATCACTTCATCAGATGTGGGTCAGAAAACAAAATAATTACTTTTATAATCCTCTAAGAAGTAAATTAACCAATAAAAAACATCCAATTAAAAACATCATGAATGCTCATGAATATTAAAATTGGTTAATACACCCCACCCTGACTTAGATGAACATTGTGACCTTATCAGGCAGGACGAAACTAATATGTATAAGTTTTCAAAGAATGGTTATAGTATTTATAACTTCAGTCAAACTGAATTAAAAAATGAACACTTCATTGATGATGAAGTGATTTAAATGAAAACGCTGTTTTGTTAATGTGTGCGTTCATGTGTTTGTGCCTATATTAAAGTGGATTTTATAAGAACTCTGACTTATTCCTGGTCTTGTGGTACCTTGGATTGATTTACTGGTTTAGTTTGGTACCTTGGGGCTGCTTTCTCGAATTTTCTTGGTTTATATTGGCCATGGACTGTGAATCTAGTTCGGAGAAAGAAGGGAGGAGTGGTAGCGATGACATTGGACTAACGAGAAAGCTGATTGGTCAGTTAACGCAACTGATTGATCTACTCAATCCTCAAAGCCAATCGATGGTGGAAATGATTGTAGGAGGACCGGGTGGATGTAACCAGGAAGCCCAGAGACAGAATAGACCAAAACGGCGTGAAAATAATGGGAATAATGTAGATTCAAATCAAACAGATACTACTGGTAACAATAAGCGAAATGGAACTAACAGCAATGAATTTTTACAGACCCCAGCTATCTTGAAGGGTGATTTGGGTTCTACCAGTAGCAGGAATGATTCATCTTTGCCTGCAGGACAGAATTTAAGGACTTATGCTTCAGCTTTAAACACTGAGAATGTGGACTTAAAAGACTGGTTGCAAGTGAGCTTTTCAGCTAAATTTAAGGACAATAATGTCAACAAAACAGGTATTACTTTACAAATTAATGATTCTTACAGAGTAAAATTATCTAAAATGTCCAAATTTTTGTCAAAGTATAGGACACTTGAAATAGAAAATGCATATTTGAGACAATGTATAACGGAAGAGATTGTGCCTAAGGGTCTGAGGGTATACAAATACCCAAATAATGTATTACCTGACAGCGTATATCTCAAAGAACTTTTAGAGGTATTTAACAAATGTGGGTTAGAAATATTGAAAGCTATGGTTAAGGACAATGATTGGCAGAAATAAGTTATTAATAAGGAAATTGATGTTTTGAATGAACAAATTAAAAATGATTTAATTTTCACAATTCCTGGTGAAAAAAGAAAAATATTTTTTCATAAGGAATGAGGCTGATTCTAAATGTGACGATTTAATAAAGAGGAAAAGTAAAAAATTAGAAAGGGACATTTACAAGTACCAACATAACATTAGTTATCCTAAACCTAAAAGAAATGATAGATCTGACTGTGTTAGGAATTATGAGTGGAATGAGAATAATGTAATGGAAGAGAATGGTGTACATAATGGTTTGTTCAATAAAGATCTGACCTTTATTACAATTGACGTCATTGACCTCTTTACATGTATTCCCCATTCTGATGGAATGCAGATGTTAAAAGAAATTGTGTTTGAGGAGACAGAAATGTCCCAGGCTGATAGGTTGGTGTGCCTTAACCTGATGGAATTAGTTTTAAAATACAATTTCATTTATTTTAAAGGAGAATTGTACCAACAGGTTAGAGGGGTGGCGATGGCCGCTGCATGAGCACTCACCTATGCTAATTTAATTTTAGCCAAATGGGAAGAAAAAAGGACTTATTCCTGGTCTTGTGGTACCTTGGATTGATGCTCTGTAAGTAAGTTAACTATGGTACAGTAGTTTTTCTTAGATACAGTCAGGAATATAGTGAAGTATAGCTTAGATGTTTTCTTTATTTATTTGAGACTGTCCTGCAATATTGTTTTAAATATTTCCTGTGATTTTGAACTCTGTGATTATTTACTCAGTTTTTTCTTATACTTTTATTATTAATTATTAAATGTATTTAAACCTTTCATTGTGGCTGATATTTGTGAGACATATTTAAGTTGTGAGAGTACTTGCATATTTATTTGGTGACACTGTGGCCCACTCCTAAAACCTTTGGTTTTGGTCAAACTACCATTTGTATGGATAGTAACATTACACTGTAAGATTGGACACCCTTTGTAAAGGGCCATAAAGTAGATGATAAGGACGTGGCTGGTGGCAGTGATAACTACCGTATAGTCTGGGCAAAAGGGGACATAACTAGTAAATATGTGCCAGCCTTTCCCAGATGTTTGTGAGTGTGTGTGTGTGTGTGTGTGCATGTGTGCGTGTGTGCGTGTGTGTGTGTGTGTGTGTGTGTGTGTGTGTGTGTGTTAGCTACTTGGGCAGAGACTCAGCTACTTGGGCAGGGACTCAAAGCACTGGTTGGACAGAGAGGGTGCTGGAGGTCTTGGCTTGGCCACTCAACTGAGATCTCAAGTTGTATAGCTGTGCCAGTGGGGAGTCTTATTGGGGATCTGGAGAAAGAGGGAGAAGCCATCTCCAGACTGACTGTGGTCTCTGTTTGCTCTTAAGGGAAATTGCACTTTACTGTGTGTGTACTTGTCATCCTCCCAATATATGTACCCCACTGGTGTTAGTAGTGAGGATTAAGGCTCCTTGATTACTGGGTCAGTGTTGGGGCATCATGTATAATGGTGGGCAGTGATGGGATATTCATATCACATATAGTGGTGGCAGCAGTGGGATATCCACATCACATCCCTCACCAGAAGAATCGGTACTTTTGGAGGATTTTGATTCTGTTCCATCTACTTCTTGGGATAACCCCCCACCCCACAGATGAACTTATTGATTTATTTGCCAATCGGGCTTGGAAGGAGCTGGACACAAGTGAAACCATTCCATAGAGAGCCAACAATGTTTTGGCACCTCCCTTCGACAGACCACACTAGGGCAAAGGGGTCCTGGTAGATCCCACCACTAAGAAGGTGTTAACGGAACAGAGCTCTACTGTCAGTCCCCTAACAGGGAGTCTAGAATGTTGGACAGGTTTGGAAAGTGAGTTTTAACCTTGGCAACATTTGCCCTAAGGTCACTTAATTACCTGGCACATTTCACTAGACTTCAGAGAGATTTGATCAAGGAACTTTCAAATACTCTTTCAGAGTCCATGTTTGCTGACAACTTCAATTAAACATCCTTTCAATTGACCACTCTTTTGTGCATATCCACTGCTTCAATGAGGTTGATCTCGCATACAGCTGAAGGCACCTTGCAAGCTGTTGATTCTGGCATTGCCATAAGGAGACATGCCTGGATCCAGCTTTGTGACTTTGTGGAACCTTTTAAAATGTATTTTGTTAATGCCCCTTTGATGGCACATCCCTGTTTGAGCCATCAGTTAAAGGGACACTGATCCATGGTCAATAAGAGGGAAAAACTTTGTCTGCCATAGGAATCAAGTTTTCTATGCCTTAACAAAACTTTTCTAGGAATCAGAGAGGTGGCAAGAAGATGTGGTTCTGCAAATCTCAGGATCCCTTCCAAGATCCATGCAATGACAATTCCTCCAGAGGTAGAGGAGACAATTTCAATGGCAGACATCACCCCAGAGACAGAGGAGGTCCACAAAATCAGGGCTGCCAAGATTCTTACTCAGACAGGCCTTTCCAGCACTCCTGAAGTGCTGTCTGATTGCCCAACACTGGAGGCAGTCAGGGGTCGATTGTCTTGTTCCACTTCAAGAAATATTTAGACAGCCCAGGCTTTCTTCCTCTGTATGCAATATTATTTTGGCTTCTCAAAAAGAATCAACCAAAAATGTATACAAAAGCAAATGGAAAAGATTATCTCTATCTAGACTTTAAATAAAGACAGAAATCTCTTTTCTGCCTCAGTTTCTATGATTCTACAATTCTTGACTTGTCCCCTCTGCTATTGCAGTGATTATTAAACCCTTAGCTAATAGTATAAGAAGCAATGAAAAAATTATGGATTCTCATTTAACAGAGGATGTCAATCTAAAATACAACATCTGAAGTAGTTAACCATTTATCTACAACCTGTGGGTATTCGGATCCATATCGGATCCGAGCTGGCAACTTTTTCCAAACATCTGCTCCAAGCTCCTCCCCTTACCCATAATCCCTCACATTTCTTATCTTCCCCCGGATCTAGTTTGCCACTTCATGCATAAGCATCGTGATCTCTTTAGCTCCAAGTTGGGTATAGTAAGTAATAGTTTTTCTTGTACTTTTAGTGAGTGTGTGTGGTTGTTAGTTTAACCCTTTCCCCCCTTTGCTGTTCATCGTTTTTTTGTGTATAAAAAAAAAAAAAGTTAAAGTTAATAAGGCAGTATAGTAGGCCTACCCGACCTTAGTGTGTGTGTGGTAGCATTGGCTTAAGTTTTGGCTGAGTGGGTTTTTAGTATGGCTGAGCAGCCAAAACCTACTTTTAAAAAATGCACTGAGTGTGGCCACATGCTTTCACTGGCTGATGGCCACACTCTGTGTGTTATTTGTCTGGGTGTTCCCCATCTTTCTTTACCATGTAGTGTGTGTGCAGGGTTCAACCCTAGGGCCCTAAAAGAAAGGAAGGCAAAGTTGGTAGCTAAGGGCCTTCTACCAGTTTCTGCCTTGGACACGGCAACCTCAGCTCTTCCAGTAGCTGATCAACCCCCCCAGGCTGGGACTCAACCTCCCTCTAAGCCTGTTGAAATGGAGACTAAAGGAAAAGAGAAGAAAGATAAGGACAAGAGAGGGGATAGGCACTGCAAACGGTCTCCAGAGTGGGAGCCCTTCGCTAGCCCACCTTCCAAAGTGACTAGGTCTACCTCTCCTCGGCTCTACTCCCCAAGGTTCTCCCTGGAGCCAACGGAGCCCTTGGACCCGAGGCCTTCATTGAGGTCATCGCACCGATCAGCCAGATCCGAATCGGATGCCTCCTCGTGCTCGACTCGGAGTCTGTCAGAGTTAGATATGGACAGGATGATGATGAGGTTCATTCAGACCCAAATCCAAATGGGAGTCTTGCCAGGCCCCTCTCCAGCCAGAGAGGGGACATCAATGCCCTTCTTCCATCCACTTTCTCCTTCCCTGATCCAACCTGTGGTTTCGGGGTTTATGGATCTGAGGATCCTCAGAGCTGGGGGTTCGGCACCAACGGTTCCTCCAACCTCGACGCCGGTGATTACCTTGAGTTCCTCGGATCAGACCTGTTTGGATTCGAGCAACTCTCGGGGCCAAGAACGGGGAGTCGGATCCGAGGGAATGGAGGTATCTTCGGCTCCGACATTGTTGGATCCAAGCAGTTCCTTCGGAACACCGGCTACCTCGGCCTCGGCCCCGATCCTCACGGCTGAACCGGGGAGAGCTTCCTCCTTATTGGTTGCTAAGGAGGTGCACTCTCCATCGGCGTTTGATGTGGTGGAGAGGGTTCTCTCCCAAGGATCGAGACCCCAGCCTATTTCTTTGGAGTCCGCCCAGGCTCCCGTGGATTTGGTCGTGACTCTCTTCAGCTTCTCCCAGGGACAGCCCGTGCTAGAGGACCCCCAGGTGGATCCCATCGTGGAACCCCCCCCATGACTCACAAGCCCTCTTCAGAGAGTCCCACTGAAGAGGGTCCCTGTAAGCACTTGTGTAAAATGAGGCACATGGACTCCCCCGAGTCCCTCACAGAAGATACTGACATAGATGAAGGTGAGGGTTCCCCCAGGCCACCTCCAGAGGATGTCTCCTTTGGAGACATCATGGAGATCCTCCACCAGAGGGGAAGTTGGTCAGCTTCAAAACCCTCTACAGATGAATCAGTATTCCTGGAGGCCTTTGGCACGGGCCCATCTACATCCTGCGTGTCCCCTCCTGCGGATCCCTTAATGGATCTTATTACCACGTGGGCATGGAAGGAGCCTGACACCATAGAGCCAATACCTAAATGGCCAGACAGGATCCTCTCTCCTCCCTTAGACAGACAGGCCTGGTACAAGGGATCCCCGGTGGGTGCTATGGTGGTTGCAGCTGCCACCAAGAGGGAACTGGCACAGGAAAGTTCCTCGGTCCACCCTCCGGACAAAGAGTCTAGGGCGGCGAATCGGTTTGGGAAGTGAGTTTTTTCTTCAGCGACGTTTTCTATTCGAGCGCTGAATTATTTGGCACACGTCATACGACTTCAGCGCGACCTAGTCACAGAGTTCGCTGTGTCGCCCCCAGAGTCTTTGCCGCTGAAGGACAAGCGATTATTCTCTGCGAACATATCGGCTCTCAAATCTGTATCGAACACATCCATGCATCTTCTTTCCCATGCCATGGAAGGAGTGGCTAGGGTGGCTGGGACTGGCATAGCTATGAGGCGACAAGCTTGGCTCAGACTGTGTCAATTCCCAGACCCCTTCAAGGCGTCATTCACAAATGCTCCCTTCGATGGTTCTTCCCTGTTCGAGAAGACAGTACATGATACTCTGGTCCAGAGTGAGAAGGGCAGGAGGACTCTGTCTGCTGTCGGAGTCCGCTTCTCTAGCCCTCAAAGATCCTTTTCTAAGAATCAGAGTGGCAAAAGAAGATATGGTTCTGAAAATCTCAGTTTTCCCGAGACTCTCAGGACAACTTGTCCCCTAGAGGCAGAGGGGGACAAGACAGATGCCACCCCCTAAGGCAGAGGGGGGCCGAGGAACTTTGGGTCTAGGGTGACCTCCTCGGACAGACCCACACAGCAGCCCTGAGGGGTTGCTTGACTGTCCTACTGTGGAGACAGTCGCGGGAAGATTATCATTGCACCGAACGGCTTGGGAGTCCATTACGGCAGACGGTTGGGTGCTTCAAATAATATCCAGAGGATACTCCATCCCATTTGTTGCCCCTCCCATCCAACCAAAGCACCTCCCAGATGTTACACCAGCTCAAAGGGAGGCGGCAGCGCAAGAGATTTCAAAGCTGCTTCGCAAACGAGCCATCAAACCGGTCCCCCCCAGATCAGTCCAGATTAGGTGTTTACCCCAGGTTCTTTTTAGTGCCAAAAAAGACAGGGGACCTCAGGCCTAATATTGGACTTGTCAACCCTGAACCTGACTGTAGCCAAGCAGAAATTCCAGATGGTCACCCTGCAGTCCATTCTACCTTACCTCCGAGAATGTGACTGGATGTGCTCGATAGACCTCCAGGACGCTTACTACCATATGAAAATTTGCAGAAGCTCTAGGAGATTCCTTCACTTCTGGCTGGGAGCCAATCATTTCCAGTTCAAAGCCCTACCCTTCGGTCTCACCACAGCCCCCTGGGTGTTCACCAAGGTTATGGCAGTTGTAGTGGCTCACCTGAGGCTTCAGGGAATTCAGGTGTTGCCTTACCTAGACTATTGGCTCCTCACTGCTGCCACCAATCGTCTTCTTTGCATGGCCAGAGACTCCTTCCTGCATCTTACAGTCAACCTAGGGATTACCATCAATGTCTCCAAGTCCCTCTTGAACCTGGTACAGACCTTGGAATTTATG
Organism: Protopterus annectens; assembly: GCF_019279795.1. NCBI lineage: Eukaryota > Metazoa > Chordata > Ceratodontiformes > Protopteridae > Protopterus > Protopterus annectens. The sequence goes on along the minus strand of NC_056725.1, from coordinate 98,758,612 downwards.
GGGGCACTACTGGACACTCCACAATTGAAAGTCTTTCTAACTCGAGACAGGGTCCAGAGTCTATGGGCCCATGTATCAGTGATCCTTGGCCCCAGGCTGCCAATGGGGAGTGATGTTCTCTGAGCCCCAGGCTCCATGGCCACAGCAATCTCAATCCTTCCCTATGCGTGCCTCCACATGATGGTGCTTCAGTGGACCCTTGCAGTACAGTGGTCTTGGCTAGACCTCCCCATGGACTATCCAGTTTGAATCAGCAGAGCCTGCAAGATGTCTCTTCTCTGGTTGCTCCAATCACCAGAAATCTTGGCAGGCCGACCCTTCATAACACCCACAGCCCAAGCCACAGTGACCACGGACACCTCCCAGCTCGGGGGGGGGCACTATTTGGGGAGGACGGTCCAAGGCACGTGGTCCCAGACTGAGACCAGATTGCATATCAGTGTTCTGGAGATGATGGCAGTGCTTTTAGCATTGCAAGTCTTTCATGCTGTTCTTCCCCCGGGGACGATTGCAGTTCAGTCAGTTAACATGTCTGTTGTCTGGTACATCAGCAAACAGGGGGGATCCAGATCTTACCCTCTCTGTCGCGAGGCTGTGAGAGAGTGGGAGTGGGAGATCTCCACCAGTAGGTTTCTGATTGCAACGCACATCCCGGGTTGCTCCAACATTTTAGCGGACAGATTGAGTTGGGCTATTCTAATGCCATACGAGTGGTCTCTGAAACAATAGCGGAGGAGATCTTCCTTGCATGGGGTCAGCCTTGCTGCGATCTCTTCGCATCTCCTTCCAGCGTGAAGTGCAGCGAGTTCTTCACTCTGATCCCCTCACCAGGCCCCAGAGACGCTGTCCATGCTTAGCCTTCCAGGTTACTGTATGCTTACCCCCCATTACCTCTCATTCCGAAGTTTCTTCAGAAAGCTTGCCGACTGGGGTGCAAAGTGATCCTCATTGCCCCATTCTGGCCTCGTCAGGTGTGGTTCCCCTTCCTCTGGTCTCATGTTCTAACTCCTCGTCGGATTCCGGATCCTTGCCCGGATCTCATCTCTCATCCCTTGGGCATCTGTCCGCCCGACCTGGACAGCCTCAAGCTGATGGCTTGGTTGCTTCAGTTGCCCTGATTGCTAGGACTCCTGGTCTGTCATCTTCAGTAAAGACTGTTCTGGTGGCATCCCATAAATCTTCCACTAGGAAGATTTATCACAGCAAATGGAAATGCTTCTCTATTTGAACTTCTCAGAGGAACCTAGATCCCTTTACAGCCCCGGTTCCTGCAATGTTGGAGTTTTTGGCCAATTATTTTCCAACAAGGGGCTAGTTCCTCCACGGTAAAAGTGCAACTGGCGGCCATCTCTAATTTTCATGTCGGCAAAAATATGAATGCTCTGGCCTCTTTGAGACTGTGTAAAGCTTTCCTGAAAGGCACCTTTCTTTTACGCCCTCCGGTTAAGGACTCAGTCCCTCCTTGGGACCTTACCCCAGTTCTGCAGGAGTTAGTTGCTTCCCCCTTTGAACCTGAAGCATCAGTAGATTTGAAATTCTTATCCTGGAAGACAGCTTTCCTAGTGGCCATTACTTTGGCCGGGAGAGTTGCTGAGATTCAAGCTTTGTCTGCCGTGCCCCCTTACTTGATCTTTCATAAAGACAGGGTCTCGCTCCGAACGAGCCCTTCCTTCTTACCGAAAGTTGCCTCTGAATCAAATATTAATCAGACGATTAACCTGTCTGTTTTCTTTCCAAATTTTCAGAACAAGGTTGAATATAAACTGCATTTGTTAGATGTTCATAGACAGCTTTGTTTCTGTTTACATAGAACTAAACTGACCAGTTATTTGTGTCCTTTTCTAGACCTTTTTTGGGCAAAGCCATATCCAATGTCTCCTTAGCTAGATGGATTACACAATGTATACTGCAAGTCTATAAGGACAAAGGTCTGTCCCCGCCTGGTCCTGTTAAAGCTCATTTTACCAGATCTATGGCAACTTCTGCTGCTTTTTGGTCTAGGGTTTCACTGGATGATATATGTGCAGCAGCTACCTGGGCAAGGTCACATACATTCATTTCTCATTATATGTTGAATTTGATCTCTAGAGGGAGAGCATCCTTTGGCTCTACAGTGCTCAGGAATATCCTTCCATGAGGGCCTCCCAGGAGTTTTGGTAGCTGGGGACTCTGTCCCACAGGTTGCAGATAAATTAAGTTAACTACTTTAGATAAAGAAGTTATGTACTCACCATAACGTTCCATCTGAGTAGTTATACTTCATTCTCTGCAACCGTCCTGCCCTCCTTCCCCCGAACCTGTTCTAGGTTAGTGATGTTATTGAGTTGCTGATTGTTTGGATAGTGGCAAACTCAATCTGAGGGAAGGTAGAAGATGTGAGGGATTATGGGTAAGGGGAGGAGCTTGGAGCAGATGCTTGGAAAAAGTTGCCGGCTCGGATTCCATATGGATCCGAATACCCAAAGGTTGCAGAAAATGAAGTATTACTACTCAGATGGAATGTTATGGTGAGTACATAACTTCTTTTTTTTGCAAATGATATTTTACTAATAATATAAATTATTCAGTCAAAGAAATAGATGAGAGAATTTAAAAGTTTCAAGAAGAATCGCTGCTGAAATTTAATGATAATAAAACTGAAACTTTAGTGTTAAATCAGTTACTAGATAGTAAGTTTAAAGATAAATGTAAATATAATTGGGAAGGAAAATAAATATTTAGAAATAAAAATCTATCAAGACGTGAGTAAAATTATTAATAATAATTTTGAAAAAAATAATTGAAGAAATGTTACTTCTTACTGCAAAATGGAATGAATGTATTTTTTTTTTATTTTGAGGATAGGTTAGTACTTAATAAAATGATTATACTAACCAAGATTGCATATATATATATATATATATATATATATATATATATATATATATATATATATATATATATATATATGGGTCTACTTTTTCTTATCGAAAGCTCACCCTTTCGAAAAGAAAAAGTAGGAACCCATTTATGTGAAAGTGCACTTAAATGAAAGTGCACTTTCGCGACTACCAGTTCAACGAACTGGAATTAGTTAAAAAAACACACTACAAAGTCATTTTTGCAGGGGGCAAGCCCACCTACACCTCCCATGTGGGGGGCTGTGCCTCCCACACCCCTGCTACTATCTATAAACTAACTCCGAGATCACACTAGGTGAAAAAACAAGTATATTTCCTTATCCCCACTGTAGCGTGATGCAGTGCTGCAGTGGGTTTCGTTAAACTTGTAGTCGTGAAAGTGCAATTTTGTTTAATTGCACTTTTGCGTGAATGGGTTTATATTTTTCTTTTGGAAAATGTGAGGTTTTGATAAGAAAAAGTAGACCCATATATATATATATATATATATATATATATATATATATATATATATATATATATATATATATGGGATCACTTCTAAATCTCAAATTACGGAATCTCGAGACTCTGAATCCTGAAGACCAGAATCTCGAGATTCCGTAATATCGAAAACAAAAATTTTTTTAAAAGCATATGCAGGGGGGCAAGACCCCCCTGCACCCCCCGACACCCCCTGCAACTTAAATATACCAACTCCAAGATCGCACCACAGTGGAGTGAACGGCAAAATAGTTCCGTGCAGCGCGGAACAGAAATTTGGCCGTTCAGTCCATTGTAGTGCGATCTTGGAGTTGGCATATTTAAGTGCAGGGGGTGTGGAGGGGTGCAGTGGGGGGGGGGGCTTACACCTGTCTAAATTTTTTTTTTTTTTTTTACATTTCTTTTTTTTTTACTTTCGAGATTACAGAATCTCGAGATTCTGGTCTTTGTTATTCAGAGTCTCAAGATTCCATAATTCAAGATTTAGTAGTGATCCCATGTATATATATATATATATATATATATATATATATATATATATATATATACACACACACACACACACATATATGTATATATATATATATATATATATATATTGCATTCAAAAGTTTAAATACCTGACAAAACTTTTAAAGAAAATTGGAAAAATGTTAACTTCATCCTTATAGGGCGGCCACGGTGGTGCAGTGGTTAGCATTGCCGCCTCACAGCAGGAGGTTCTCCGGTTCGATCCTCGGCTGGGGTGCCTTCTGTGCGGAGTCTGCATGTCCTCCCTGTGGTCGCGTGGGTTTCCTCCGGGTGCTCCGGTTTCCTCCCACATCCCAAAGACATGCTGCAGGTGGATTGGACACTCTAAATTGGCCCTAGGTGTGCGTGTGAGTGTGCCTTCTGTGGAAGGTTGGGCGCCGGGCTGGCAACTCGACACCGTAAAACTCCACTGCCATTCAATGTGCGGACAAGGTGATCCGCTGTGGTGACCCCTAACCGGGAAAAAGCCAAAAGAAGAAGAAGAAGAAGAAGTTAACTTCATCCTTATGAATTGCTTACAGAAATCATATAAAATTATGGGAGTAGGGTCGTATTAGCTTCTCAGATGTAGAATCTAATTCTAATGCTACAGATATTAGCTCTATTATATTCTGGATAGACTCAACTTACACTAGTTATTGGAAAACCATCCAGGAGCAGATTATGCAACATTCTTTGTAACAATCCTTTCATCTGGTTAACAAAATTTACCTTCAAATGAAATTATTTTCAGTCTTTAGACCCTGTATATATGAAATCAAGTCTCAAATCAGTTAAGAAATATGTTTTTAAAACACTATTAATATCAAAATTGAAATGTTTGTGCCTTCCCATTCCATACACTATTAGATTTAAGGAAGCTCAGAACAATGTTAAAATGAATTTACTAAAAAGGCATGGATTATTATTATGGTCTGATTGCTTTGAAAAAGGAAAAGCTAAGTACCCAGAATATTTAATGAAAAAATCTAAGTTGGATGAATCTGCTAACCAGTTAATATTATCCATCAGTAAGAAATTAAATGAATTTGCAGATAATATGAGTGAAGAGGAACAGAACTCTATTACCCCATTATATGAATATATGATTGTTATAATCAAAGACAGATTGACCTACAAAGGAAACTTGTCCAAATTGTATGTTAATTATAAATAACAATAATAATAATTTTGATGCAAAACTCTGAAACTTTTTAGACAATAGTAGATTGATTCACTCAATATATTGTAAGAATAACACTTTGTTACTTAAATCAGTTAGTCAAACTTCTTCAAGTTTATACTGGAACGTTTTTATGTGGAAATATATACATAGAATGTTCGATCTGATGTTGTCATTTTTCATTCTATCCTTAACTGTTGGGTTCAGATCTGAACCTCAGTTCCGACTCGGCCATTACTAAAGCTCATTGTAACCAAAAAGCTCTCAAGCTTCTCCTTTACCCATAATGCACCAACCCCTAACACACCTCAGATCTTGTTTGCTGTTTTTTGCGAAAGGATGTGGTCAGCCATAGGTCTTGAGCTTCATCACTTTTTCAGATAAGCTAGCATTTGTTTTTCAGATTTTATATTTGCCTTTTCTTCCTAATCTTTCTAGTTACTATTAAACTTTTACCCTTGTACTTTTTTGTAGTTCTGTAAATACCATTATTGGTATCTATCCCTTCCTTTCTTTACAAGTTAGCATATTCCTTTTTACCATTGTTGGTAATACCACTTTTTCCTTCTTTCTAACCTAACATAAAAAACGTTCTATCTGCTTATTGCTTTTTTGTTGTAGAATGGTTGATAAGGGCTCTTCTGGCTTCAAAAAGTGTTTGAAACGTGGGCACAAGTTGCCTATTTCAGATGCCCACAATTTTTGTGTTTATTGTTTAGGTCTACAGCACCTGCAAGAAGACTGTTTGATCTGCCACAAGTTTAATCCCTGTGCTTTAGTGGACAGAGAGAACAAACTGATACTAAAAGGTTTATTGCCTTCTTCTTTTAGAGAAGCTTTTTCGGGGGGTCAGTCCCCCAAACTTAAGTCCAAGGAGTCAAAATCTCCCATTGCTTCTACTTCCTCTACTCCATCCTCAGAGTTGTTCAGGAAGAGGACTCAGTCAGATTTGAGGAGGTCTCAAACCTCTTCCCCCTCGGATCCAAAAAAAAAAGAGGTTTATGGATCTGACATCCTTGGAGCCGATCAAAAAATCTTCGGAGCAGACTGTGTCAGATCCTGTTGTAGTGGCTAGGACCTGTTATTCTTCATCTGTGGATCCAGTTCCTTCCACTGTCCCATCTCCTTTTATAGAAAGGTATCATATTTAATTTCCTTCCTTGGCCTCATCTCGCTCTTCCAGAAGTTTGACTGAAGAAGATATGGATAAGATGATGAGGAAGTTTCTCTTGGCACAGATCCAGATGGGTGTGTTACTGGCTCCAACATCTTCAGGTCAGGAGGCTCGTCCTTCCAACACACCATTATTTCAGATTCCTACTCTGATACCTTTGGTTGCTTCACAGTCCCTGGATCTGAGTCTTCCAGGTCCATTTGGTTTGGATCCAAAGATAGCCCTATCTTTGATTCCAAAGCTAGCTCTGAGTGCCACAGCTATGACATCTTTGGATCTGGAGGACTCTTGGAGTCGAAGCTTCCTTATCAGATCTGAGGTGCTGGGTTCAACTCCGAAGGTCTCAGAGCCAGCTCTGTGCCTTAGTGCTTCAGCATTCGACAGCTCGGGTCTGACTTCCTCCTCTGGGAGATTCCTTTCAGGGCTGGAGGAGATAGTGGTCTAGAAACCTGCCTTCTGGGTGCCGAGGTCTTCTCTTTCCCCAGGACAGTCTACTTTCGAGGTTATGAAGAGGGTGTTTTCTGCTCTGATAACATTGATGGACCCAACCTCCTTGGATCTTCAGTCCAGCACCCAGATGTCTCTGCGTTTGGAGCCCCATTATTCAACTCCACAGGGGTAACCAGCTCAAGACCTCTAGTCTACCCAACAGGGTTTCATAGTGTCTTCTGACATTTTCCTGGAACATCCCACTGAGGAGGTCCCTTAAGAAAAGAATGTGCAAAAGGAGGCATTTGGACTCTCCACAAGAGTCAGTCACTGAGGATGTGGACTTCAATGAGGGTAAAAGGTCCCCAAGATCACCTCCAGAAGATGTCTCATTTGGAGGCATCCCTGAGATCTTCAAACAGAGAGGTGGTTGGACCCTCAGCAACCATTCACCTGAGAAGTCAGTATTTCTGGAGGCCCTCAGAGCCAGCCCATCTACTTCTTGGTTTACTCCACCCCCCCCCCCCCCAATGAGCTTATTGACCTGATCTCTCGGCAGGCATGGAAGGAGCCTGATACAGCTGAACCAATACTCAAAAGGCCAGATAGGATTCTAGCTCCAAATCTGGAGAAGGAATTGTGCGCTAAAGAGGTGCCCATAGATGTCATGGTCGTGGCAGCGGCCACCAAGAAGGAACTTGCCAAACAGAGTTCCTGTGTTCATCCCCCTAACAGGGAGTCTAGGGTGATGGACAGGTTTGGGAAGCGTGTCTATGCTTCACCAACTTTTGCTCTTAGATCACTGAACTATTTTGCACATTTTTCTAGGTGAACTTTGAACTTCCCTTTCAGGGACCTTTTCTGATGAGGCCCAGTTGTTTATGGCTTCTCATTTGGCTACCTTACAATCTGTCTCTAATTCATCCATGAGGCTTATTTCTCATGCAGCCAAAGGCACCTCAAGAGCAGCAGGTTCAGGCATATCCATTTGCAGGCATGCCTGGATGCCTTATGTGATTTTGCAGAGCCTTTTAAGTCCTTGTTCATCAATGCTCCCTTTGACAGCATTTCACTGTTTGGCCCAAAAGTGTTCCCCTAGGGGAAGGGGGGATCTCAAATGGATGATGACGCCCCTGTGGCAGAGGAGGCCCAGAAAACCAGGGGTCCAGAGGTTCTTTTTCTGACAGACCCTACCAGCGCTCCTGAAGGAGGCCTGATTGTCCACCTCTGGAGGCGTGATTGTCCACCTCTGGAGGCAATTGGGGGTTGACTATCCCTGCACCAGATAGCCTGGCTAGACAGCAAAACATACTTGTGCAGAGAATTATTTCCAGTGGTTATATAATATCCTTTTCCCTTCCACCCCCAACTCTATAAAAAATTCACAGTGTTCCACCCAGTCAGAGGAAAGAAGCAACAATACAAATACAAAAGCTGCTAGAAAAAAGAGTCATCTAAGAGGTCCCGCCTGACCAGATAGAATCCCTGAACATCCTTAAATTCTTTTTAGTGCCAAAGAAAACAGGTGACTGAAGACCAATTTTGGATCTCAGCAACTTGAACACACAAAGTTTTGGATAGTAACAGTTCAGTCCATTTTCCGTTTTCTGGGAAAGGATGACTGGATATGCTCAGTAGACTTTCAGGATGCAGACTATCACATAAAGATAGACAATCCAGAAAGTTTTTACACTTCTGGCTGGGAGCCAGTCACTATCAATTCAGAGCTCTGCCTTTTGGCTTCACCACAGTCCCCAGGGTGTTTACCAAATGCATAGCAGTAGCAGCAGCTCACTTGAGACTACAGGGATTCCGGTTGTTTCCATATTTAGATGACTGGCTCATTACCACCCTGACCAGGCATCTGTTAACAAGGACAAGTAATCAGGTATTCCAGATTTTTGCACACTCGTAAAACTAATAAAGAAACAAAAAATTGACTGTAACACTGTAAGGGGTGGAAATGCTTTGTGCCTACGCACAAAGTAAATTTATTCCAGTAGGTGTAATAGCCAGTAATAAAAACCAAAATGGTATGCAATCCACGTAATGTCAGTGTTAGAATATAACCTTGTAATTGTTCACAGACAAAATGATGTTCAAATGAAAATGGAAGTAAAAACCAGACCTGGGTTTAAGTAAGGAAATGATGAAAATGAATCCGTATATTCGTTTATGCACTTCAGTAAATTCCTGTACAGGATACCAGCTCTGATAGCAGTATAGTTGCTGATCCAATCCTATAAACGTAAATACACAAGAGCTGGAACAGAAAGAAGTGCAAAGATGTTGTCCACACAGTTGGTGAAATTATCCGTGACAAGATGCAGTAAACAGTGACTGAATACGGTCCAGTGAAGTGTCCACCCAAAGCAATAGCTGTAGGCAGACAAACGAGCCAAGTCCGCTCAAGTTGTGGTTCAAAAATACCAGTTACTGAAAGCAGTTCAGCGGGCTGTCCGCCCTGAGCTGTAGTTGTATACAAACTGCCAAACTTAGTCCACCCAAAGTGAGCCACAAAAAACTGCAAAGTTCTCTACAAACCCAGTCCTGTGCTTTGCGGATTAAGAAAGCCAACTTCCTTGGTTTTCATCCTGTTCCACGTTAATTACTCAACTGGACTGGGTTTGTAGAGAACTTTGCAGTCTTTTTGTGGCTCATTTTGGGCGGACCAAGTTCGGCAGTTTGTATACAACTACAGCTTAGGGCGGACAGCCCGCTGAGCTGCTTTCAGTGACTGGTATCTTTCCAAGTTATTTACTCAACCGGACTGGGTTTGTAGAGAACTTTGCAGTTTTTTGTGGCTCACTTTGGGTGGACTAAGTTTGGCAGTTTGTATACAACTACAGCTCAGGGCGGACAGCCCGCTGAACTGCTTTCAGTAACTGGTATTTTTGAACCACAACTTGAGCGGACTTGGCTCGTTTGTCTGCCTACAGCTATTGCTTTGGGCGGACACTTCACTGGACCGTATTCAGTTACTGTTTACTGCATCTTGTCACGGATAATTTCACCAACTGTGTGGACAACATCTTTGCACTTCTTTCTGTTCCAGCTCTTGTGTATTTACGTTTATAGGATTGGATCAGCAACTATACTGCTATCAGAGCTGGTATCCTGTACAGGAATTCACTGAAGTGCATAAACGAATATACGGATTCATTTTCATCATTTCCTTACTTAAACCCAGGTCTGGTTTTTACTTCCATTTTCATTTGAACATCATTTTGTCTGTGAACAATTACAAGGTTATATTCTAACACTGACATTACGTGGATTGCATACCATTTTGGTTTTTATTAAAGGTATTCCAGATTTGCTTTCTTCTGGGGATAACCATAAATTATAGGTTCATAGGTTGATAGGATGATAACAGGCTATTGGCTGGAGGGCCTTATAAGCCTAGCCAAGAATTTTGCCCATGTTCCCTCAAAGTCAGCACCTGTTTCCCCTGTCCAGCAGGGATACAGGTGGATCCCAGGGGTATATTTTCTGTTTCCCATCAAGTCATTCAGGTTCCTCTTAAAGAGGGCTAGAGAGGTACTCTGCTTGACATAAAGAGGGAGTCTACTCCACAGACAGGGGAGTTTTTGGGACACAAATCTATTCTGCCAACAAGTTCTATTAATGTCACAGACCAGGTTAAGGCCTTGCATGCAGGTTGCACGAGTGGACTTTGTCTTATGGATATGCAGTAACTCTATCAAGGCTGGGTCTGAATTGGCCTTGCATGCCAGACACAGGCCACCTCTGAGCAGTCTGTATGAGACTGAGTAGAGGAACAGGGCTTCTAGTCTGTCTGTGTAGGATAGGTGTTTGAGACCCTGGATTTTCATGGTCAGGAACCTCTGTGGTCCCTCCAACTGCTGCATGTGCTTGGCAAGGTACATGCCGAAGGGGGCATTGTACTCGATAATGGGTCTGATAAGGGAGGAGTACAGGGATGTTATGACATCCTTGTCCCTGGATGAAATACCCTTATTTATGAGGTGGGCCATGTAGAAAGCCTTCCATACAATGGAGGCAATGTGGTGGTCAAAAGTCAGGTTGCTATCAATCTGAGTGCCCAAGTCCCTCATGACTGATTGAATGCTTAGTATGTTGTTATTAATGTGATAATTAGTGGGAATGACATTTTCCCCAAAGGGGATAATGATGCATTTCTTGGCATTCAGTTTGAGACCATGCTTCTGGCACCAGTCATTAGTTTGGGTAAGGCCCTCTTGGAGGATGTTCACATCACTAGGGGAATTTAAGACAAAGCCCAGCCTGCAGTCATCTGCAAACTTAGTCAGCCACAGACCACTGGTTTTGGCTTGCACCTCAGAAAAGTATATCCGAAACAGTAGAGGCCCCAAGACTAATCCTTGGGGTACACCGCTCATTACGGGTCTGGTACTAGAGGTGGAGTCCCCTACTTTGACTGAGTAGGTTCTATCAGTGAGCCAGTCAGCTACACATCTGATAACATACAGGTTGATGCCTAGCTGAGAGAGTTTATCTATTATGCCCAAATGGGGACTAGTGTCAAAGGCTATGGCTAGGTCAAGGTAGGCATTGTGCGCCATCTTCCCCTCATCCATGGCTTTGGTGACTGTTTCAAAGAAGTCAACAAAGTTTAACAGGTATGATCTCCATTTGACAAAACCAGATTGTGTGGGGTCAAGCGTTTGGAGGTTGCCAATGTCCTTGTTTATAAGGTCCATGATAATGCATTCCATGACCTTGCAGAGCAGGCTAGTTAGGCTGATGGGCCTATAATTGCCTGGGTCAGTGGACACTCCACCTGTGTGTAGGGGGATGACAGTGGCTGTCCTCCATTCAGGTGGGATGAAGCCGATGCTCAGGCTTTGGTTGAATAGGGTGTCTAATGGAGCTGAGAGCTCATGCCTGAGTTCATGTCGGATACAGTCAGGGATGTTATTGGGTCCCATGGAAACTGTATTTTTCTGCCTTTGAGAGGGCATTAAGGACCTGCTCCCTGGTGATGCGGAGAGGGGGGGGCAGGTGCTGGGGATGTCCTGGTTTACTGATGGCAGGGAGAGGGGGTGAAGTTTTCACTGAACCTGTCTGCCAGCAGGTTAGCTATGTCCATGCCATCTGTGTATATGGTGTTATTGACCATCAGTTCAGAGCAGATTTGGGTGTTGCCTTTGAGATTGCAGACATATGTGAAGAAGGACTTGCGATTGTCCTTGGTGGAGCTGGCCAATTTGGACTCAAAGTTAGCCTTAGAGGATTTCACCAGTGACCATATTTGCTTGTTCAGACAAAGGAGAGATTGCTTCCAACTTGGCACCTGCCCCTTTTTGGTCCTGGACAGCAATTTTTTTCCTTCTATTATAGAGTTTGTTCATTGCTGCTGTCTACCAGACATGTTTACATTTCCTTGAGGAAGATGATTTGATCCTGTCAGGTATTTCTGAGTCATTACAGCTATGTAGGCGCTCATATAGTCTTTTGGTGTAGGTTTGGACATTAGTGCCAGTTCCAACTGAAGGGATGGTGGCTGTGAAGCTGCTTGTACCTGCTCTGAGAAGATTGTAGTCAGCTTTGCAAAAGTTTTTTCGTTTGATCCTGACAAGTGGGGGGGGGGTCAGGGGGAGATGGTGACTTCAAAAGTGATCGCTTTATGGTCGGATCTTACCAAGGAGGTTGACACCAATTACAACAAGTCTCACTTACAACCAACTCAAATTTTAGAATTTATAGGAGCAATTTTTAACATGAAGTCAGTGATAGCTTCTCTTCTTCTCTCAAGAGTACAGATGATCAGATTACAGGTCAGAAAAATCATTTACAGTACCAGGATCTTAGCCCACTTGGTCCTTCAGGATCTAGGACCAGTGTCAGCAACAATAACCTTAGTACGTCTAGCCAGATTTCACATGAGGATTCTTCAATGGATGTTAACAACACAGTGCTCTATATCTCAGCACAGATAAGAATCTCACTGGCATGCAAGAGAAATCTCAGGTGGTGGATTCAATTAAATCAGGTTCTACAAGGTTGTCCATTCATTCTCCCTCAGACAAAGGCCATAGTGACCACGGATGATTCCCAGTTGGGGTGGGGGGCACTTTCTGCGGAATAGAGTCCAAGACACTTGGTCCCCCAAAGAGGCCAGCTTGCATATAAATGTCCTAGAGATGAGAGCAGTGCTGTTAGTTTTGCAAGACCTCCAAAATGCCCGCCCTTCAGTGACAATTGCTATTCAAATGGACAATATGTCAGTAGTTTAGTGCATCAACAAACAGGGAGGGACCAAATCATACCCCGTGCGTCGAGAAGCACTCTGAGTGTGGAAATGGGTGATCTCATCCAACCCCTTTCTCAGAGCAGCACACATTCCAGGAAAGTCCAGTGTGATACCAGACAGATTAAACAGGTACATTATTCTACCTCATGAGTGGTCTCTCAACAGGAAAGTGACAGAAATGTTTTTTTGTCAATGAGGCCAGCCTTGCTGCGATCTTTTGCTTCCCTACTAAACAACAAATACAGCAGTTACTTTGCCCTAATTCCACCACAGGGGAAGTCACTGAGGGATGCTTTCTTCACAACTGGCCGCCTGATCTACTTTACCCCTGCCCACCAATTCCATTAATTTCAAAATTTCTGCAGAAACTTGCCAGGTTGAAGAGCAAAGTCATCCTCACTGCACCTTACTGGCCTTGACATATTTGTTTTCCCTTCCTATGGGCTCATCTTCTTTACCAACCTTGGATTCTGGATCCGATTCCAGACCTCCTGTCTCACCCAATGGGTATGATTCACCCAGATATCTCAAACCTCAAGCTTACAGCCTGGTTTCTCCAGTTCCATTAATAGCCAGACATACTCTCTTCCTCTGTCTACCATATTCATTTTTCTTCCCACAAACCTTCAACGCAAAAACTCTATACTAGTAAATGGAAAAGATTTGTTTACTGGGCACAACAAAATCATGTTGAGCCATTTTCAGCTCTGATAAATAACATACTTGAGTTTTTAGCTTTACTGTTTAAAGAAGGGGTGAGCACCTCTACCATAAAGGTTCAATTAGCAGCAATATCTCATTTTCATATTGGATTTGAAGGTTCTTCTCTGGCCTCTTCCAAACTTTGCAAAGCATTCTTGAGAGGCACTCTTCTTTTGAGACCACCATTTAAAGATCCTTCTCCACCATGGCATCTGAATTTGGTACTGCAACCATTCCCTCTTTGAACCAGCAGCTAAATGCAACCTTAAGTTTCTCACTTGAAAAACTGTCTTTCCAGTCGTCATTACATCAGCTAGAATAATAGCAGAACTTCAAGCCTTGTCATAACAAAAACTCCCTACTTGATTTTTAATAAGGATAGTGTTACATTACAACAAATGCATCCTTCCTTCCTTCCCAAGGTGGTGTCAGAATCCAATATCAATCAATCCATAAATTTTCCCGTCTTCTTACCTAAATTTGCAAACAAAGGTGAATATATGTTGCATTTATTGGATGTTCACAAACAATTATGTTTTATAGGACAAAAGAAATCAGAAAGACAGACCAATTGTTTGTTTCCTTTACTGATTTGAAATTGGGCAAACTATTTGCCAAAATAACTTTAGCCACATGGCTGACTGATTGTATTTCTTTTATGTATAGCAGATTGGGTCTTACCTTAACTAAACCTGTAAGAGCCTCTTGTAACAAGTCATCCAAGACTATAGACGGGTAGGGAAAGCACATCTTTTCTTCACCGTCTTTTTCTCTCACATCGCTGGACTCTTACCCATTTTATGAGATTACAGAGGGTTCTCCTGAAAGAGATAGGAGATACCCTCCAAGGTTCAGTAGCTGAAGGAGTTGCCGACAAAGTATCTTCTCAGCTCACTACCTTGAACTCAGTTGTTAACATGTCCATGAGGCTCATATCCTATGCAGCCAATGGAGCAAGTAGAGCAGTGGGTTCTGGAATTTCTCTAAGGAGACATTCTTGGATGTGCTTATGTGACTTCGCAGAACCCTTTAAATCTTCCTTCGTAAATGCCCCATTTGGCAGCTCGTCTTTGTTCAGACCTAAAGTAAAGTACACACTCACCAGGTGTGAACAGGAAGGAAAGACTCTGTCTGCTGTAGGAGTCTGTTTTTCCATGCCTACTAGACCTTATCCCAAGGGTCAGAGAGGTAGTGGTAAGGTGTGATTCTGAAAATCACTGAGATTGTTTCAGGGCACATGCAGTAAAACTTCACACAGAGGCAGAGGTGGAAGTAATAATGGAAGAATCTGACCTTGTGGCAGAGGTGATCCGCAAAATCAGGTAGACACAGAAGCCTTCTTTGGTAGGCCCTTTCTGCGCTCCTGAATGGAGGCCCAACTGTCCAGCTCTGGAGGCAGTCTGGGGTTGCTTATCTTTGTACCCAAAAGCCTGGTGAAGACTAACAAAAGACAAATGGGTACAAAGCATCATATCCAGAGATTAAATTATCTAGTTTTCCTTTCTCGCCCCTAAGATGAAAAAAGTTCCGGATGGTCCATCCAGTCAAAAGGAACAAGCAACACTAGAAATTCAAAAGTTACTAGACAAAAGAATCATCCAAGAAATCCCCACAGACCAATTAGGATCTGGAACTTACTCAAGATTCTTTTTAGTTCCAAAGAAAACAGGGGACTGGAGACCAATTCTGGATCTCAGCATTCTAAACAAATCAGTAAAAAGAGCAAGTTTCGAATGGTGACACTGCAGTCGATACTCCCATTACTGGGAAAAGACGATTGGATGTGCTCTATAGATCTCCAGGATGCATACTACCACATAAAACTGGAAAGGTGATTCAGGAGACACTTGCATTTTTGGGTAGAAGCCAGTTGCTACCAGTTTTGAACTCTGCCCTTTGGTCTCACTACAGCCCCTAGAGTGTTCACCAAATGTATGGCAGTACTAGTGGCTCACTTGAGACGTCTAGGATTCCGGGTGTTTCCCTACTTAGACGACTAGCTCTTAACCGCCACAACCAGGCATCTGCTAATCAAGGCCAGAAATACAACCTTGCAACTCTACTCCTGCCTTGGGATTACCATAAACTACGAAAACTCTGCCTTAGTGCCTTCTCATCATGTGGTTTACATAGGGGCAGAATTAGACTCAACACAAATGATGGCGAAACTTCTGCCAGAAAGGGTCCAATCTCTAAAGGATAAAGTGAGATACCTGTTAAGAAGAAAGAATGGCCCAATGAAGATAGTCCTCAAAACTCTTGGGATCATGGCAGCAGTGATAGTTTTGGTTCCCCTGGCATGTCTGCATATGAGGATTCTTCAGTGGTTGCATCCACTCAATGGTCTATGCAGGAACTGCCGATGTCTCACAAAATAATCATAACAGAAACTTGCAAGAAGGATATTCGATGATGGCTACACTCCACTAAAGTGACTCAAGGTCAACCATTCGTTCACTCCCAACCAGCAGGAGAGGAATGTATTGTGCTTGTAAAGTAGACCGAGTTTTTTATGGGTTTTTGGTATATTGCATTGGATATGTAAATCAAATTTTAGATTTTCATCTATGATGACACCTAATAATTTGGTACTGGCTACAATTTCAAGTTTTATTGAAGTCGAAGAGAGTATGTTGAAGTCTTGTCTGTTAATGATGGTATTTTTTTTGGAATAAACAACATTAGCTTAGTTCTTTTGGCATTTAGGGAGAGATGTTTTTTGTGAAGCCAAGTCGCAATGGTTGTGAAGGCAGTTTGGGTCAATTGTTGTAAAGTAGTGAGGTTAGGTGCAGAGCAGACTATCACTGAGTCATCTGCATACTGGACTAGGGAGGTATGGGGTAATTCTAGGTGAAAGTTGTTTATGAATAAGTTAAAAAGAAGGGGGCCTAGGATGGATCCTTGTGGGACACCAGTAGGGTTATGGAGATAGGGGGAGATTGAATGTTGCCATTTGACGGCATGTTGCCTATCTGAGAAATAGCTTCAGAACCAATTTTGAGTGTGAGAAGAAAGGCCTATGCAAGCATTCGATGACTCTCTCCCTCTGGGAACTATTGAAATCCAGACAGACAACATGTCAGTCATATGGTATATAGACAAGCAAGGAGGAACCAGATCTTACCTCCTTTGTTGAGAGGCCCTGAGAGTATGGCAATGGACAACATCCTCCCAATGGTTTCTGATAGCAATGCACATTCCAGGGAAATCCAGAGTGATAGTGGACAGAATTAGCCGAGCAATTCTGATGCCTCACGCGTGGTACTTGAAACAGGAAGTATCGGGAAAAAACATTTGGAAAATGGGGCCAGCCTTGCTGTGACCATTTTACGATATCCATGAATGCCAAAGGCAGCAGCTACTTTGCCCTCATTCCCCCTCTGGAGGAGTCACCAAGGGATACACTTGTACACGATTGGCCCCCAGGCCTCCTCTATGCCTTACCCCCTTTTCCATTAATTCCCAAAGTCCTTCAGAAAGCCAGTTGTTTGGGAAGGGACTTGGTACCCATAGCTCCATACTGGCTTTGTCAAATCTGGTTCCCTTTCCTGTGGCCTCATCTTTGGGAGGAGCCATGGATTCTGGATCTGGTTCTAGATCATCTGACTCATGTGTCAGGAACACTTCACCCATCCCTTCAGACCCTCAAACTGACAGCGTGGCTGCTCCAATTCCAACAATAGCAAGGTTTCCAACCCTCTATTCTTGAGTTAAACACATTCTAATTTCTTCTCATAAACCTTCAGCTAGGAAGATTTATAAAAGCAAATGGAAAAGATTCTGTTTATGGGCTACCTATAAGCATATTGATCCCTTTTCTGCTCCTATTAGTTTCATTCTGGACGTCCTAGCAAAACTTTTTAATGAGGGTGCAGCTGTAGCTATTATTAGGACTCAGCTAGCAGCAATCTCAAACTTTAATTTGGGAGTCTGGTTCTAATATAATATCTCATAAGTTATGCAAGGCCATTCTCAAAGGTGCTATGTTATTAAGACCTCCTATCAGAGACCCTCCAGTGCCATGGAACCTAAATTTCATTCCATCTTGTATAGTTTTTCCTCCCTTCGAACCAGCATCATCTTGCAAATTAAAGTTTTTGACTTGGAAAACCATTTTCTTGGTGGCAATCTCCTCTGCCAGAAGGGTGTCAGAGTTGCAAGCATTGTCCATAAAGCCCCCTTATTTGCTTTTCCATACAGACAGGGTGTATTTGCGATCAAACCCTTCCTTTTACTTAAGGTGGTTTCAGAGACAAATTTGAATCAAAGTATTCAGTCACCAGTTTTCTTCCCAAATTATGAAAACAAAGCAGAGTACATGTTAGATCAGCTGGATTTACATAGACAGTTATGTTTTTACCTGCATAGAACTGCTGAATTCCAAAAATCTGATCAGTTATTTGTCTCTTTTTCAGATTCAAAGAAGGGCTTGTCGATCTCTAAAGTTACACTTTCTAAGTGGCTGTCAGATTGTGTAACTTTTATTTACAAGTCTGAAAATAAAGAACTTCTGAAAAAAGTTAAGGCTCATTCTACGAGAGCCATTGCTACGCCTTCAGCCTTTCTGGCTAAGGTAACAATTGACACTATTTGTGCTGCAGCAACATGGGCTAAACCACATACGTTTATCACTCATTGCAAAGTTGATTTAGCCTCCAGGAATACAGCCTCCCTTTGGGTCCATGGTTCTGATGAATATTCTCCCGTGAGCCACCCAAGATTCAATGTGCTAGGGATGCTGTCCCAACCTAGAAAGAATGAAGGCGAAATAGGACAACATTGCATAAAAAAGTTATGTACTCACCATAACGTTCCATGTGCGTTGTCCATCTTCACCTTCATTCTTACATCCCACCCTCCTTCCCCCTTCCCTTTATTTCACTCTTAAAAGACCGGGTCTAACGAAATTGGATCCCTTTGACCTCTGCCCTTCTTCATCAGCCTCTGAATCCTTCCTTAGAGTTAGGCATACCTGTATAAGTTTAGGGCAAACAGGATCTGGGGATAGTTCCAGTGCATGCTGGGATAGGGAGAGAGCCACGAGCTGGTAGAGGACCATGAGCTTGAAAATAAACGCCGAGATGAATTCGAGAATCTGATCTGAAACCAACCTAGTAAGAATGAAGGTGAAGATGGACAACATACATGGAATGTTATGATGAGTACATAACTTCTTTTTTCCAATCTTAAGGCTGATCCAGCAGCTATTTCTACATATTCTCCAGCTGGGAATAGACTATTAGTTTCCACCAGTACTTCCTCTGTGGACAAAAAAGGAACAGGTAATGGACAGATCTGGTAAGAAAATGTTCTTTCACTTTGGTGTGAAGAATTCTTAACTGTCAAGCACACACGTGGAAGTTTATTCTGTTTTGTGAAGACAATTTGAGGGTAATTATCTACTACAGTTCCTTTTGAAGGTAATTCCTATCTGAATACCTTTTTTCTAACCTGTCTCAAGCATCAAACTGCCATAAAGACTGTGCATGACTGTGCAGATAGTGTGTCTAAGGCAGCTGCTACTGCTACAGTGTTGAGAAAATGTGCCTCAGAATGTAACCAGATGTTTTCTAAGGAGGAAAAGTTTGAAATTTTAAATTCAGCTTTAGATAAAGAGGTTTTGTTTGGCCCATTTGCTATTCAGGTCCTCAAACAATTGGTAGAGATAGCAAAATACAGGGGGTTTCTAAGATTTTTCATACCTTCCCATAAGTCTCCCAAATCCTCCTTTCCTTGTAAAAAAATTCCTGCCTTCTTCTTATACTTCAGAATGACTATGTTAGCATTCTTAAGCCCCTGACCCCACCCTCCTATCCCTGTCTCTCAAAATCTGTCCCAGAAACTGGTTCTATAAATTCCCATATGGCAACAAATTGTTTCAGAGTCTTGGGTGCTGAGTCATTCGGGAGGGTTACAGTTGGTGCTTGGTAGACATACCTCCTTTCAAGGGAGTTCCTCCCCATCTTCTAAACCAGACTGAGTTTTTTTTTCAGCACCTACTTATCGTAGGAGTCAAAACAACCACTGCTTTTAAATCAAGGGGCAAAGGCTTCTATTCCAGAATGTTTCAGATACCAAAAATGAGCCTTACTGGGGATAAGTTATTGATCTTTTCTTTCTAAATCTGTATGTGAAACTACCAAAATGCAAGATGTTGACCCTTCAGAATCTGTTTCCTCTCATCCCCAAGGGAGTTTATGGTAACATTAAATCTAAAGGATGCATATCATCACATTTCTGTAGCTGCAGGCTTCAGATAATTTCTCAGACACTCTATCTGGGTCACATTATCAGTTTTCTGTATTGTCCTTCGGGTTATCTACAGCTCCCAGGGTATTTACAAAGTGTCTTGCTGTAGTCATAACTCATTGCAGACTGAATGGCATTCACATATTTCCTTATTTAGATGACTTATTCATCTTTGCAGAGTCTTTTTCCAGATGTCAGTCCTTAAATTAGGTCTCTTCTTTTCTGACCTATCTGGGATTCCATATGAATGTTCAGAAATCCTACTTGACCCCATCACACAGGATTCTCCTCATCACCTTTGGTTCCCAGAACCTGCACAGATAATTCCAAACAACAGAGCTATAATGCGGTACATAAACAAATGGGGGCACAAGATCTTAGCCTTTGTGCAGACTGGTTATGATAGCTGTGGGATTAGCTCTCCAGCATTAGTTAACTCTCCAAGCATCTTACATACCGGTAGAGCAAAATATAGTGGCAGATAAGCTGAGAAGGGCCAGGACAGATCCTCATGAATGGAAATTGAACAGGGGAGTCCTCCTGGAATTGACCTAGCTGAGGGGAGCACTTCAAACAGATTTATTTGTCTCCCTTCAAAGCAGACAACTGAACAAATTTTGTTCCTGGAATACTTGCAAGCAAGCAAGCAAGCTTGGACAACAAATGCATTTTCCTTCCAGTGGTTATGAATGACTGTTTATGCCTTTCCACTGATATCCAGGGTAGTTCTGAAGATTCAGAAGGACATTCCAAAAATCACAGTGGTGACCCCTTTTGTCCCAGGCAACATTGGTTCTCCCTTCTTATGGAATTGGCCAAGGGCAATTACCATGAGCTTCCTCACAGACTGGACCTACTCACACTAGACAAGGGGAGTTTGATACTCCCCATTTTCAAACAACTTCAAGCAGTTGCCTGGATTATTCAATTATTTTACCTTTTAGGCACCTCCTTCATGAGGACTTCCAGAAGGTATTGAAGGAGGCAAGAAAACCTGCTACTAGGAAATCTTATATTGGCAAGTGGAAAAAATATTTTCTAGTTGGTGCCTAACCAATAACCAGGGCCTCATCAGGGATTATGACCACTGATGCTGAAATATTTGTGTGAACTACTAAACTCTGATCCTTCTTATTCCTCCATCAAGGTAAATTGTGTAGACATTTCCACATGTCTGCCCATGAATACTCCTTCTTCACCTTTTTAGTCAATTTCTGAAGAGTGTTTTACATCTGTGACCTCTTGATAAACAAGCTGCTCCTTCTTGGGATCTTAACTTTGTGCTGGAAAAGATAACTGTGTCTCCATTTGAACCTGCTCATCAGGCAGATTTGAGGTCCATTACATGGAAAACTGCTCTTCTCATTGCTCTGACATGTGAAACAATAGTATCTGAGTTGCAAGCACTCATGGTGGGTGAGCCTATCTGATTTTTCGTAGGAATAAGGTCTCATTAAGATTAAATCCATCATTCAGGCCTATAGTTGTTTCAGAGTTTCCTCTAAATCAAACCATCAATTTCTTGGTCTTCTATTCAAATCCTGAGGACCAGGAAGAAAGGATTCTACATATTCTGGACATGTACATGCAGATCAGGTACTATCTTGATAGAACTAAGTCTTTTAGAAAAGCAAATTACCTATTTATTTCTTATGATGAGATAAAGAAAGGATGACCTGCATCAAAACAGACTATTTCAATATGGTTGTCCTCAGCTATTGTCTTTAGGTATACCCACCATGGTAAACCAGTTGCAGGTAATATCAAGGCACATTGTACTAGAGCCTTGACATCTACAATGGCATATTGGAAAGGGGTGGACTCTGGAAATGTTCTTGAGGCAGTTACTTGGTCCTGTGTACAGACTGTTACAAAGCATTACAAACTAGATTCATTTTCTAGGTCCAAGACAGGCTTTGTTAGGACCATTCTCCTGGGGCTTCTGGATCCCTATCCTTTCTCCTCACTGGTTAGATAGGATTTGGTAATCAACCCGTATAGCCTAATGACTACTGCAGCAGTGAGAATGATAAACATGATACAGCTGTGTAAGTCACACTTAAACATAACAGTAGATGTCCAAATTCCTCACTGCTGCAGTAGCCACATCCACCCTCCATTCCCTCTTCTTGTGTATATAGTTACTGGTTGGAATATACACTTTTTTATAGTGTTATATTTTTTGAATTTCAGGATGAATATTCTCATTCTCTACTAACGGGCGAGAACGTCCTGAATAAAGCTTTACTCTAACTGTAGATGTCCCTCTACAGGACTGACTAATCAACAGTCAGATTAAAGTTGTGGGCGGGAACCAGAGTTTTAGGAAGCAGGCCAGTTGTTTTGTCCTGGGCAGGAAACAACTCATATAGCCTAAAGGTTACTGCAGCAGTGAGGAATTAGAACATCTACTGCTATGGTTAAGTGCCACTTACTCAACTATACTTTATTTCAACATTTACTATTTTAATATTTACTCAATTTTTTTATGAGAAGTTTTATAAATCATGCTCATTGGCTGAGGTAAGTGTATGTGGTACTTGTCAATGTGTTTTGTAAGGTGAAGCATTACCTTTTTGATACTTACCTTTTTACTGACTGCTGCTGTCTATTTTAACCAAACGTCAGGCTTCTTTCTTGGCTTTAACATGGAACAACTTAGTGGTTCCACAGTTCTTCCTCCCTCTGACCACAAAAAGAACATTTTCCAAACAACCTTTGCTCTTTCAACAAGCTGCAATTTTACTTCAGCCTTGCACATCAAACCACTCATCTTCTTCCATGGTTTCCTCTGGTGTAGTCCTTTCACCCTCCATGAACTGGGGGTAAGACACATCCTTGGTGGCTGTTAAGAGTATTCTTGGCAGCCATAGGAGAACCACTCTTGTCAGTCTCAGTTGAAGGAGGGGGAAAGACTTTTCTGCCTATCCAGAGTGAGATGCCTGTGTTGCTCCCCAGGCTTATGATGTCCCTGATAGGAGTTGGTCTGCTTCTATGGAGATTCATGTTAAAAAGAGCAAAAAGTTAAACCATCATCTTCTTCTGTCTCTGTTACTTTAGACAGGGATGATATATTGGGCTTAACTCAGGGCTTAGTCCATAACACTTCTTTTTTTGGATTTACTTCTTCTTTCTTTCTTCTTCTTTCGACTTTTCCCGGTTAGGGGTCGCCACAGCGGATCACCTGTCCACTCATGATTGGCAGTGGAGTTTTACGGTGTCGAGTTGCCAGCCCGGCACCCAACCTTCCACAGAAGGCACACACATGCACACACTCACACCTAGGGCCAATTTACAGTGTCCAATCCACCTACAGCATGTCTTTGGGGTGTGGGAGGAAACCGGAGCACCCGGAGGAAACCCACGTGACCACAGGGAGGACATGCAGACTCCGCACAGAAGGCACCCCAGCCGAGGATTGAACCGGAGAACCTCTTGCTGTGAGGCGGCAACGCTAACCGCTGCACCACCATGGCCGCCCTTTTTACTGGTAAGAGAAAAAGTAATTCTTCATATCTGAAGATTCCCAGTTCCCACGGCAGGGAATCCCATACATGATGAATACTGCAGCAGTGAAGGCAAGGACATCTACTGATATGGTAAGATTTTACACAACTGTACTTTCAGATTTTCACAGGATGTCCAGATTTTTGCCTCATATTTTTGGTCTGTTCCCCATAACATTTGTGATTTTCCAACAAATTACTGAGGAATGAGGTCACTAAATAATGATACACACTTGAGTTTTAGACTTCATATCCTTCAGACAATGCACACTAACACAAATCTTGTTATTATAGCAGCTAAGTTTATGAGTGACATTTACAATTGGTCAACATTTTGGAGCCTTTGTCCCCTTTTATTTAAGGCTTTGTCCACATTTCTTGAGCTAAGAGGTTGGGAGGTATGCACATAAGGCAGAACAAATACAAGGAAAATCAGGTATGTTCTGCCAAACTGAAGAAATGTGCCTGATTTTCCTTGTATTTCTGCCCTGTTTCAGAAGACTCTCATACTGCTAAACTGTCCGGATTTTACACTTAAAAAAAAGCAACGGAGATCGTCTTTTCTCATTGCTTGTTTTCAACAGCACTGATGTACTGTGCAAGTTTGGGAACATAAGTCCCATATGCATATGCATTACATCAACAAATGTGTTAGAACGAGAAAATGTGGAGGAACACTACGATGCCATTATACAAAGACAATAATTTAAGAAAGGTAAGCAATTTCTTTCTTAAATAATGTCATTGTATAATCGCAATAACCAACTCATGGGTGTGAGTATATAAGTATATAATTATGCTGTCTTCACCCTTGTGATGAAACCATGCCAACCATGGAAAAATTCTCATATACCCACAGCTGCTTATCGCTTATTGATTAACCATAATGCAGTTGGTTAAGTAAACTTACCATAACAATTGCTGCTCAAATAGGTCACTTTTACACTTCAAACACATTCTCTCCTTTGGTGTTGCTGATTGTTATGTCAGTGTAGGGGCCTCATTCTTCCCCTCTTCTCTTAGCACATACTGTGTTGGCAGGGCTATAGCCTTCCTTGTCTCAAGGGCAAGAAATCTCTGATGGTTGGCATCTGTATGTCTACTTTTATACTGGCTTGTTTTCAAGCTCCAGTGAACATTCGGGTGCATGGAAGTTAACCTGAAGCTTTGAAGGTTGGCTGGACATCTAATCCTTGGCAGGATATGTCCCATATAGCGTAGGGTACTGTAACAGTGATCTTTTCAAATAACTACTATTATAAGTCCCTGTGTTCATAGATTCATAGGTAAATACTAGGCTAGCTGCCATTGAGGGCCATTTTAAGCCTAGCCAGGTTCCCTTTTGATGACTGAATAAACCTATCCCATTTGGTGTTAGATTGGCTTTAACCATCCCATGGTCAATAATTACATATTAACCCTAGTGAGAGTAACTGGGATCATACCATAAATAATATGAGGGGACCTATGCATGGGATAAAACATTTATCATAGGTTGAACTTGAACTGGAACAGGGTTGAGTTTTGTTTTACATTGATTGGGAGTCTGTTCCCAGAGCAGTAGTATCCTCTGGAAGATAAACTAGTACCTCCAAACCATTCTGTTTATGTTGAAGAAGATGTTTAGATTCCTAGACCAAGTATTTCTTATGCCATTTGACTTGCTGATGTACAGTAAATCCATCAGTATTTGGTCAGAGAATGCCTTGTATGTCAGATACAGGTCACCTTTTATCAGTCTGTAGGATACAGAGCATAGTGACAGGGCTTAGAGTTGGTCCATGTAGGATATATTGCTTTGACCTTATGTCCTTTTAGTAAAGTATCATTGTAGGTATTCCATTTGTTGTATGTATCTGGACAGAATCATGCCAAAGGGGGTGTTATACTCAATGACTGGCCTAATAAGGGCTGAGTAAAAGGAGAATTACATCCCTATATCTAGACACTATCCCCTTGTTTATAAGCTGTGCATTGTAGAAGAACTTTCTTACAACAATAGACACATGTTGCTCAAAAGATAGGCCAGTGTACAAATAACTTCCTAAATCCCGAACAACTGGGTCAACTCTTAAGGGTGTATTGTCGATGTGGTAGTTCATTGGGGTAGATTACTTCTTAAAGGATATGATAATGTTTTTTTTTTACATTTAGTTTCATTTCATGATTTTGGCACCAGTTATTTATTTGGAACAAACCTTCCTGTACAATGGCTATGTCATTTGGAGATTCAGTGAATTTCTCCTAGCTTGCACTTATTGGCAAACTTAGTTAGGCATCCCTATGGTATTGGCTTTTATTTGAAAGACGTTGATGCCAGACAGGAGAAGTTCCAGCATAAAAACCTGGGGGACTCCACTGGTGACTCATGTCTTTGTGAGATAACTTCCCCTATTTTGATTTCCTGTATCCTATCTGTGAGCCAGTTGGCAATCCATTGGGTGACATAGGGGGTTATTCCCAGTTTATTTAGCTTTTCTACTATGCCTGAGTGGGAGAATGTGCCAAACGTTTTGACCAGGTTGAGGTATGTGGCTGTCAGATCTGAGGCCACCTTGGGACCGCCAATTTGATGCCAGTTCTTTGGTACTTTCTTCTGAGCTGTCTCGTATGGTACCCTTGTTGGTGTCTGAGACACCGGCCTTTGAGTCTTTAACTCTGATCCCCTCCACAAAGCCATCCATCCTGTTTACTTTAGGGATTCTCTCTTCAGTGCTGCCTATTTCTACTATGAGAGGAATGGATCCAGTTTCAGAGGCAGTCTCCACAGTCCCAGCAGAAGTTGGTATGGCTTTTTAGGTTATGGTGAGGATTATATCTTCTCTGTTGAGAGCAGACATGCAGACTTACATAGGATTGGTTCCACCCCACAACTCCCACTCTTTCACACCTCAACCCCAACATACATCAATGTCTGAAAGTAAAGTGCCAGGCCTCAAAGCTACTGCTCAACAAGTCAGCATGTCCCCCCAATATTCCAAGAAAGAGAGCATGTAAAAAAAGGCACAGTGTCTCCCCATTGGAATCAGTCGTATTTAACACTGACTCAGAGGATAGAGAAGGTTCCCCCCAGACCCTTTGGAAGATGCCACCTTTGATGAGGTCCTTGGGTTCATGGACCAGAGGGTGTCCTGGTCCACAGACCCCCCAGGAACCTGATATGTGTAAATAAGTGCCTCAGAAGCTGGAAATTCTTATCCACCTAAAATAGATAGCATTAGACAAAGTTTATTTATTTTTGATTAATTCTATTGTTCTGGCAGTACCTATTTAAAAAGAGTTGGCCAATGATATAGCAAATGTCTATCTACCCAAGAAGGAATCCAGGGTATGGAGAGATTAGGGAAGCAGGTGTATGCTTCAGAAGCCTTCTTGCTTGGGGCATTGAACTGTGTTACCATCATGAAGCATTGTCAGAGGGATCTGGTGCAACAAGCACTCATCACTCTGAGAAGGCCCCCAACATCAGTCTCAAGGAACCAATTAGAAAATTCCTTGAGCATTATGATTAATATTTCCAGCCTCTTCATGCAGCTTTTGAACAATGCAGCTGTTGGATTGACTAGGGCTGCAGAAGCAAATGTTGCCGTGAGATGTCAGGCTTGGCTGTTCTTATGTGATTTTCAGACAAATTTAAAGCATCCTTCACAAAATGTCTCCTATGATGTATCTTCAGTGTTTGGGACTTTTATAAAAGAGAGAGAATGCAGAAGTCCTTAAATGTTTATGATAATAAATTAACAGTGACAGAATCCATTTCTGTTCGGCACATTCTGTCCTGTTCCTAATATCCCCCTCTCTTAAATTCTCTGAAATTATTTCTAGCACCAGAAAGCTGAAGGCATGGTCAACACCAAAATGCATTACATGTTTAGCAAGGGCATTCGTATCTTTCTTATTTTTAATATCCCTCTGATATTCCAAGATTCTATCCTTAAGCTGTCTGTTACTCATGCCTATATAAAATGCAGGGCATTTAGCAC
Source organism: Protopterus annectens (assembly GCF_019279795.1). NCBI lineage: Eukaryota > Metazoa > Chordata > Ceratodontiformes > Protopteridae > Protopterus > Protopterus annectens. The sequence goes on along the minus strand of NC_056725.1, from coordinate 98,731,234 downwards.
AATAACTAAGATATACTATGTTTCTGGTTTTAGAGAATTTAAGAGGGGGGGGGTATTAGGAACAGGACAGAATCTGCTGAACAGAAATGGATTCTGTCACTGAATGCAGATAAAGAACCAGGTGTAAATGAAATTAAATGAGGTTGCTTCATTAAAACCATTCCTAAAGGCTAGAACACTTAAACACTGACATTTTAAATGTTTTGTATTTTTGTCAGTTTTTTTTTACTGATGTTCATCTAAGTTAAATTATTTTAGAGACTGTTTCTTTAAAATGTTTTTAGTGATGGTGTTAATTGATTTTTATGCTAGCTATTTAAACCTAGAGACTACTTTTAAGAATCAGTCTGATGAAGCGGTTTGATACACCGAGTGCTTTCTGTTCTGAATTAAAGTTTTCACTTTATTTTATTTTGCCAGTCTGCCGTGTTGGATTTTGGTACTTTTGTTGTTTTTTACTTGGATTTCTTTATTGTACTGGTCCATTCTTATTCCTGGTGTTGTGCTTTTTTATATTTTTCTTTTACACTGGTGCCCATCAGCCCCATGCTTCATTTACCAGTTCTACAAAAACTACCTTCAAAGCCTGCTTTGCTAACTTTGTCATTGAGATCTGGTCAATGTACAAGGAACCTCACCAAATTCAACATCAGCCAGTGATGACAAAATTTTTGAGGACTCAGATTCAGTTGGGAGTTTTCTCAGTTTTATCAATGAAGAATGGGATCAGCCCCTTCCACCATGACTGTTCAGCTTCCTACACTATCTACATGCTTGGAGCCAATGAATGTCAGATCCGACTTTCTGAGAGTACCAGCTTTGGAGACGATAGCCCTGGAGACTTCGGCTTCATCATCTTTCCTCACTCATTCAATTTCGATGCACTTGGGCTGAGTAGATTCCCAGAGCCAGACCACTGGTGTCAGAGCTCCAACAGTGGATTTGACCCTGAGGTTTTCAGACCCATCCCTGATACTTGGGATTTGGCATTGGACAGCCTTCTTCTAAGGTTCTCTTCAGAGCCTTCAGCACTTGGAATCAAGAGAGCTTCTGATTCTGCTTACCAAAGTGGTTCTTCTTTTGTTCCATTGGTGGAGTCAGATTTTGAGGCTGTAGAGAAGGCCTTGTCCAGACCAAGATTACTGGCACATGCTCAGAGTTTGGATCCATCCAGACTCCCTCTGAATATGGCTTCTGCTTCCTCACATTCTGGTAGACAGGGACAGATGGATCCCTTAGACTTTGAAACTACTCGGCATTCAAGTCTCACAACTGATTCCAATGTGTCCCCCCTCAGGAGTCCCAAGGCACTTTCCCCAGAAGAGGACTTGTAAGAGGAAACATATTGATTCCTCTCCTGAGTCTGTCACTGAAGATGCCAACTTAGTTGAGGGACAAGGTTCCTCAAGGTTTCCATGAAGATGCCTCCTTTGGAGACATCCTCAAATTAATGAAACGGTGGGGGGGAGGGGGGGCAATGAGTCTGTATTTCTCAAAGACTTTGAGTCCAGTCCTTCAATGTCCTATGTGGCCCCTTCTCCCGATATCTTAGTCAACCTTATTATTCAGAAAGCCTGGAAGGAACCTAATATGGCAGACCCCATTCCAAAGAAACCAGACAGAATTTTAGTTGCCCCCAAAGAAAGAAAACAATGGGCTAAGGGTCCCCTTGTAGATGCCATGGGGGGGGGGGTAGCAGCAGCCACTAAAAAGGAACTGTATGAAGAGAGTTCCTCTGTCATTTCCCGTAACAGAGAGTCAAGGCCATTGGATAGACTGGAGAAATGGACTTATGTTTCAGCCACTTTTTCTCTTCATGCACTGAACTACATGATTCACCTGACAAGTTGCCAGAGGGCTACCCAGTTGTCTGCCTTACAGTCATCATCAAATGTTGCCATGAGACTGCTGTCTAATGCAGCAAATGGCACAGTCCAAGCAGCTGGTACAGATATTACTATGCAACGCCATGCCTGGATGTGAGTCTGTGACTTAGCAGAAAGGATTAAGTCATCCTTCATAAATGTCCTCTATGATGGCTCCACTTTATTTGGACCAAAAGTCAAGGATACACTTTTCAGGAGTGAGCAGAAGAGTATGACCTTGTCTGATGTTGAAATCTGTTATTTGACTCCTCAGAGTTCCTTTTCCAGGAATCAAAGAGTGGTAGAAAAATGTGATTAAAAAATCTCAAGGTTTCTACCAAGGCACTTCTGGGGATAGGCCTCCCAGATGCAGAGGCAGTTCCATGGGATGTTACCCATGAGGCAGAGGTGGTCTGCAAAACCAAGGTTTCTGTGGACCATTCACAGAGATACCTTATCAGTGCCCCTGAATGCTTGCCCAACTGCTGCACTCTAGAGGCAGTCAAGAGATGCTTCTCCTTACACCCTTTAATCTGGCAAATATGTGCTAAAGATCATTACCAGAGGTTATACAATACCCTTTTTGGAATCCACAGAAACATAATTATTTGCAATCCTCAGCAATAGAAGTTTCAAAGTTGCTGGACAAAAGAGTCATCCTACTGATTCCCCAAGATCAGCTAGGATCCAGAGTCTATTTAAGGTTCTTTTTAGTTCCAAAAAAGACAGGGGACCTAAGATCAATTTTGGATCTCAGCAATTTGAATCAGTTTGTAAAACAAACAAAATTCTGGATGGAAACAGTACAGTCCATTCTAGTTCTGCTATGGAAGGATGATTGGATGTGCTCTATAAACCTACAGGATGCCTACTATCATGTCAAGATTCCCCTGTGTCCAGCTGGGAACCAATCATTTTCAGTTCAGAGCACTGCCATTTGGTCTCAACACAGCCCCCTTGGTGTTAAGCAAGATAATGCCAGTTGTGACAACTTATTTCAGGCTACAAGGGATCCAAGTATTCCCATATCTAGATAATTAGCTTCTAACTGCTACTTCCAGGGATTTACTTCTAACACATCAGTCTTTCCTTTTACAGCTGAAAATGTATCTTGACATTTCTATAAACACCAAGAAGAGCAAGCTACCTCTTACTCAATCCTTAAAATTCATAGGTTGCCTCTTAGACGCTGTACATCAGACAGTAAAACTTCCCTCACCGTGAGTCAAATCAATCAGATCCATAGCTCTTCAGGTGATAAATCATCCCAGACTCCATGCTCAACTAGTATTACTCCTCCCGGATCTGATGGCTTCCTCCATAGTCATGGTTCCTTTAGCCAGAGATCACATGAGAGTTTTACAGTGGACTCTAGCTGTGCAGTGGTCTCAAAAGCTTCATCCTCTTCAGTACAGAGTATGAATCACACTGGTCTGCAGGGACTGTAATTCTATAGTGGATTTTGTCTGATTCTGTAGCTCAGGGCAGATTCTTCTGTCCTTCAATAGCCAGAGCCACAATGACCACAGACACCTTCCTTCTTGGGTAGGGGCGCATTTCAAAGGAATAACAGTCCAATGAACATGGTCTGTGATAGAGGCTAAGCTTTATATCAGCATCTTGGAGTTAAGAGCAGTCCTCCTTATTTTGCAGGCACTTCATGACCATCTATCCAAGCATGTGATTGCCATACACCCACATAATATGTCAGTGGTTTGGTATATCAGCAAACAGGGTGCAACCCGATCATACCCTATTTGCAGTGAAGCTGTGAGAATCTGGCAATGGGCAATGTATTTGAACATCTTTCTAGTAGCAAAGCACATACCTGGGGCATCCAACTTCATGGCGGACAAACTGAGCAGAACTATATTACAACCGTATGAGTGGTCTGTTAACAAAACAGTGGCAAGAGAGATTTTCTGCCCCCTGGGGCTAACCTTGCTTTGACCTTTTTGCTTTGTACCTAAACAGCAAATACAGAGGTTGCTTTGCCCTCATCTCTCCACAGGGACAGTCACCAACAGATGCACTAGTCCATGCTTGGCCCCCAGGTCTCCTTTACACCTTTCTACCTATCCCTCTTATCACCAAGTTCATTCAAAAGCAATGGAGTGCAAGACCAGGCTAATCCTTATTGTCCCCTTCTAGCCTCATTAGGTTTTTTGGCCTCACCTAGTTCACCCACCATGGGTTCTGGATCCATTCCCAGATCTCCTTGCACTCCCATCCAGGCTACCTCTACCAGACCTCAAGACCCTAAAGCTAACCGTATGGATTCTCCAATTCTAACAATTGCCAGAAATGCCAGGCTTTCTTTCCCTGTAGTCCATGTCATATCTTCCTCTCAAATAAGCTCAACAAAAAAAGACTTACAAGAGCAAATGGAATCAGTTCTCTAGCTGAACATCTTCTAACACACTATAGCCATTTTCAGCACCTCTTCCAAAAATTTTGGAATTTTTTCAGAAGTTTTCATGGCTGGGTCAATTTATTCTATAAAGTACAATTAGCAGTCATTTCAAAATTCCACTTAGAGTTCAACAATGCTTCCATTGCTTCCCTCAAAGTGTCCAAAGCCTTTCTGAGAGGAACTTTTTTATTGAGACTCCCAATCCATGATACAGTTTATCTCTGGGATGTCACCATCTTACTTCAGTCATTAACCCAAAACCCTTCAAACCAGCAGAATCCATACATATGAAGTTTCTTTCATGGAAAACTAAATTTCTGATGCTAGCCATTACCTCTGCCAAATAAGTGACAGGACTACAGGAACTCTCATGTAAGGCTTCCTTCCTTGAATTTCATAAGATCATAGTGTCATTGAGAACAAACTCTTCCTTTCTTCCTAAAGTGGCTTCTGAATCTAATTTGAACCAGCAGATTGACTTGCCAGTTTTCTTCCACAATTTTACTAGTAAAGGAGAACATATTTTACACATATTAGATGTGCATAGACAACTTAGGTTCTACCTCCATCGTACTAAGATTATCAGAAAATTGAATCAATTGTTTATATCCTTCTCAAAGAAAAAGTTGAGACAATCAGTGTCTATGGTAACCCTCTTAAGATGGTTAACAGATTGCATTTCATTTGTCTGTGATTTACAAGGCATGCCTTTACAATCAAAGCCTGAGGCACACTCTACCAGATCAATACTTATTTCAACATATGAAAAATGAGTGCCTATCAGTGACATATGTGCAGCAGCTACTTGGTCCTAAACTCATACCTTTATATCTTATTACAAGTTAGATGTGCAGTCCAGGACAAGTGCATCTTTTGGTTCTGTCGTACTCCATAATATCCTTCCTTTAGTCCACTTAGGTCCCTTTGGAGTAGCTTGAGAATTTGTCCCACATGTTGAATCAGATGAAAAAAGACAACATCAGTTACAAAAGTTATGTACTTACCATAACGACAGATCTATGTTGTCTTCTTTTCCCTTTTCCTACTTCATTCCCTTTTACTCTCTCCGATAATCCAAAAAGCAAGGCGAACAAAAGCTGCGTTGAATATAACTATTTAATAGTGTTAGCGCTTTCGGAAACAGACTGTGCTTTTCCTTCTTCAGACAAACCAAAAAGCAAATTCAAATGCTTTTGAAAGTGAACATCAACGTATCAATTAATTACGTAAAATAGAACTCCCATTTTAAAGTGAGAGCGTACATTACTTAAAAATCTTCAGAAAGTCAAAACTAAATAGAGCTACATAGTACTTGCCCAAGCAACCCTAAGAAGACCATTAAATCATCTTAAACTACCTAAATATATATTAGCTACAACATCTAAAATAACAATAAATTCATAAATATTGTTATTAAAAAATTAAACAAAAACTTTTTTCTAAATAAAAAATGATTAGAAATGCACTAAATAATTATTCTAAAATATTTAACATACAAATACGAATCACAAAGAGAAACTGTCCATACATTAAACATACTTTCACCTTTTAAGAGACAGCAACTTTAAGAAACATTTTATCGAGATAGTTTCATTCAAGCCTGGGGGTAGGTAAGCCGCAGTATGAATTTGCCACCTCACTTCCTCAATTTCCAAATTATTCTGCCAAGGGCCACCTCTCTCATCTACACCTATCTGCTTAAGCACAGAAAACTTAAAGCAGTGATCTGGGAAATCAGCAGTGTGCCTAGCTAGGGCATTGGTCACGTCCCTCCTACTTATGGCATACAAATGCTCATATATATGTTGTTTTAGCTTCCTTTCGGTCTTGCCGATATAAAATGCTTTACAAGCTTGGCAGCATGCACAATAAACCACTCCTTTTGAATCACATGAAAAATTCCCCTGGACTTTGTAGAGGGTGTCCCTAATCTTAAATTGATAAGCAAGATTGACATGCTTACATTGGTGGCATGATCCACATTTAAACATACCCTTGTTTTTGTTGGATAGTGGTTTAATGGAATGTTGCAACAAAATTTTAAAGTTGTGACCTCGTCTAAAAGTAATTTTTGGTTTGTTACCAAAAACTTTATGTAAAGACGTGTCCTCAATAACAAGAGTCCAGTTCTTATAAAGAGTCTCCCTGATAAAGGAATGGTCTAAATTATATGTGCATAAGAAACTAATGTTATGACAATGAGTATTGTTAGCTGTAAAATCCTGGACTTCTCTGGCCATACTTTCCTGTTCCACTAGGTTCACAAAAGATAGTAAAGGCTTGAAATATCCAGAATGACGTTTGGTAATTACTTCAGTGGAAATGTTTGAAATCAGGCTTAAAGGGTAACCTCTCCTAAGAAACATTTTTTCTAGCAAGCTGCATTCATCAATGAAATCAGAATCATCTGAGATCATTCTGGCTGCCCTTACCATCTGCCCTTTAACCACTGCTCTCTTTTGATGGTAAGGGTGACAGCTAGAAAAATGGAGAAAGGAGTTAGAGTAAGTAGGCTTCCTATAGATTGTGCTTTTAAATCTGCCTTTAACCAAATCTTTGTGGATGCGAATGTCAAGAAAGTTAATAGTTTCACTTTCCAAATTGAAGGTGAACTCCAGAAAGTTAGTTAAGGTTGTAATTGAAATGATGAAATCAGGCACTAATTCTATAGGGCCTTTCCATAAAATGAACATGTCGTCTTGGTATCTTGTGTACCAAGCGACATTGTTCTTAAACAGGGAATTTTTAAAAAGCATGGTTGTCTCCCAGTGTGCCATTATACAGTTCGCAAAACTGCCGCCACAGGGAGACCCCATAGCTACCCCTGTTTTTTGGAGAAAGAGTTTTCCTTCAAACCACATAAAGTTGTTAAGCAGAATTAACTCCAAAAGGGTTTCCACAACATAGATAGTATTGTTGTCAATTTTCCTTACTTGTAGAAACTCTCTAATCCATTCAATGCCAGATTCTTGGGGAATCACAGTGTACAGATCCCTTACATCAATTGTCAATAATTTAAAATCCTGTTGAAAAGGGATGCTACCAAGTTTCGTTAAGAAACTCCAGGAATCTTTACATATTTGATGCTCCTTTTCCACTAGGGGTCTCAAGATACTATCAACATATTTAGCACAACCATAAGTGATTGACCCACGCCCATCAACAATAGGTCTAAAAGGTGGATCAACCACTCACTTGTGGATCTTAGGTATGCCAAACAGAGATGCCAACCTAGGGGCTGGCATAGTTATAAAGTTAAATAAATCTAAGTCAATCGCTTTTTCAATAAAAAGTTCATCACGTGTGGCTCTAATTTTACTATAAGCCATATAGACTTCATTTAAACTAACTTGTTGGTAAATTGAATTATTTACATGTTCAGCCATACTAGAAATATACGTACAATGATCCATACAAACCAAACCACCTCCTTTATCCGGCTTCATCATCCTAATTTTACAATCTTTCGAAAGTTTAATGAAGTCACGTTCTTTGTCGCTAATGTTAAGAACACCTTTCCTGGTTTTTAGCCCTGTGTCGACAAAGGACCTAAAATCTAGTTCACACATTTTCTCAAATGCCAGAATATTAGGGTGGAGAGGTGGATTAAATATACTAGAGACCCGCAATGAATTTGAACAGAAAGAATTAGGGCCCATAGTGGCATTGAGGTTAATCTTACGAACAAATAATTTAAGGTCCACTATTGTACTGACCAAGTTCATTCCAGAATCAGGGACAAAAGATAAACCCTTTTACTCTCTCCCTTTAGCCCCAAAAAAGACTTCACTATGTACCACCACATCAAAGGGAAGCAGCAGTTTCAGAAATAAACAAAAAACTTTTAAACAATCAGGTCATCCAAGAGTCTTTATTATAACATCGAAGTTCTTTAACATCGAATGTTATAATATCGAACCCCAAACACCGAAATCTGAAAACATCGAACAGTCAGAATAGCGAATTTTTTCCCAGGGAAAAAAATCGCTATTCCGAGAAACATACACACAACAAACACACACAAAAAACAGCAATCCACACACATACACTTAAAATCCTACACCTAAACCTAAACTAAACTTTACATACACTACTAGCTATCCACTTACCTTAACCCAACACTAACCCTAAGGTCCATCACTATCGCACACTCACCTCACCCGTGCCCTAACCCTAACTCACCTAACCCGCCCCGTAACCCTAACCTACACACAACCGCACACTTACCTGACCCGCGCCCTAACCCTAACTCACCTAACCCGCCCTCTAACCCTAACCTACACACAATCGCACACTTACCTGACCTGCGCCCTAACCCTAACGTCCACACAACCACTCACTTACCTGACCCGCTCCCTAACCCTAACTTACCTAACCCACCCCTAACCCTAACCTACACACAATTGCACACTTACCTGAACCCGACTCATAACGTTCCAACATATCAAACGCTGAAAACAGCGAAGCCACAGCAACGGCCCACCAAATTCTTTCCCTGGGAAAGAATTCGGTGTCCTTCACCTTCGCTGTTTTCAGCGTTCAACGTTACGGGTTCGATATTATAGCATTCGATGTTTATAAAATTCGATGTTATAATATAGACCCGTCATCCAAGAGGTCCCACCAGACCAAAGAGTATCTGGAATTTACTCAAAGTTCTTTTTAGTGACAAAGAAAAACAGGGACCTAAGGCCAATTATAGACCTAAGTTACTTGAACAGATTTGTAAGAAAAATTAAATTCCAGATGGTCACAGTGCATTCTGTTCTTCTCTTCTGGGGGGGAACAACTGGCTGTGCTCAGTAAACCTTCAGGATGCATACTACCATGTAAAGATGGACAGACTCTTCAGCAAGTATCTTTACTTCTGACTGGGAGACAGTCATTTCCAGTTTAAAGCTCTGCCCTTCAGTCTCACCACTGCAGCTAGGGTGTTCACCAAATGTAAGGCAGTAGTAATAGCAGCAGCTTGTTTTTTACTGCAGGGGTTCTGGTTATTCCCTTATTTGGTTGAATGGCTCATAACCAACCCTACCAGGGATATGCTCATCCAAGCCAAGGACTCCTTGCTCCATCCGTTTTCAGACCTTGGCATTGTGGTGGATTTAACAAATCCAAACTTCACCCAGCTCAGTCTTTAGACTTCATAGGAGTTCATTTGGACACAAAGCTTCAAATTGCAATACTTCCTTAAACAGCAATTACAGCCATTCATTAAAAGCCTTGTCTGTCTTGTCCTGTCAGAAACCTCCAGCAAAAACAATTCTCTGTCTTCTAGGCTCCATGGCAGCTTTGATTCTCCTGATTCCCCTGTCCAAGTACTGCATGTGAAGTCTACAGTGGACTCTTACAGTCCAGTGATCAATAAAACACCAACCCATGCCAAGTATCTTTAACAAAGATTTGCAAAACACATATCCATTGGTGGCTGGAGTGGCTGGAGTCATCACATGTCTCACAAGGATGTTCTTTTAATCTTCCCTCTCCTTAAGCTATGGTGACTGTGGACATTTTTAACTTGGGGTGGGGCGGACACTACCTGGGAAAGACAGTCCAAGGTACATGGTCACAGTAAGAGGCCTGTCTATGTATCAGTGTCTTGGAGATGAGACAGGTCCTCCTAGTACTGCAGGCCTTTCTGAACTCTCTCCCCTCAGATGTGATCTCTAGCCAGACAAGCAACCTGGCAGTTGTCTGGTACATCATCAAACAGGGAGGAACCAGATCTTATCCCTTATGTTGAGAGGCCTTGAGAGTGTGACTATGAACAATTTCTTCCCACCCCTTTCTAATAGCAACTTATATCCCAGGAAGTCCAGTGTTTTAGCAGACAGATTAAGCAGGTCTATCTTTGTCCCTCATGAGTGGTCCCTCAGTTCAGAAGTTACTGAGCAGATATTCAGCCATTGGGGCTGACCTTGCAGCTTTTCTCATCTCCCTACAGTGCCAAGTACAGCAAGGGGAAGTCACTGAGTGATGCTGTGACCTACATTTGGCCCCTAAGTCTCTTTTATGCCTTCCTTCCAATTTCTTTCATTCCAAAACTTTTAAAGAAAGCATTTGTGAAGAAGATCACAGCCATCCTCTTAGCCCCTACTGGCCTCGTCAAGTATAGTTTCCCATCCTCTGGTCTCATCTAGTGCACCCTCCCCGGGTACTGGTCTCTGCTCTAGATCTACTCTCGCACCTGTTAGGGTCACACTACCTGGGCATTCAATCTTTCAAGTTGACTGCATCGTTCCTCTGATTCCAGTGATGGCCACACAGTCCAGGTTTTCATCCTTGGTTGTATATATCCTGACTTCCTTCCAAAAGTCTTCTACACACAAGATTTACAAAAGCAAATGGAAAAGGTTCTCCATCTGGGGAGTTGAAAACAATCTTGATCCTTTTTCAGCTCCACTTCCAGCAGTCGTAGAATTCCTGGCCTAGCTTTTTCAGAATGAAGCCAGCTATTCCACTATCAAAGTACAATGAGTTGCCATAGCTTCCTTACACACAGGCATGAATCACATAGTTTCATAGGTGTGTACTGGGCTAATGGCCCTGGAGCCATTACAAGCCTAGCCCATAGGATTACCCTGGCATTGTGCCACCCATCCTTAGTTCCCAGTGCCTCTGTCGAGTAAAGCCACTGGAGTGATCCCTGGGGTGAATTTTCTATTTCCCATCCGTTCATCAAGATTTCACTTGAAGAGGGCCAGTGAGGTGCTCTGCTTGACATGGGAAGTCTATTCCATGCCATGGGCAGTCTCTGGGTTTTGAAACTGCCCCTCCAACATGTTCTGTTAATTGTGGTAATGAGGTTGAGGTCTCCGGAGCGTGTGGTGTGGGGGGATTGGGATTTCTTTAGATGTAGCATTTCTAACAGAGCTAGGTCAGACATAACTTTGTAAGTCAAGCAGAGATTGCCTCTAAGTAGGCTATATGAGACAGAGAATAGTTGGAGTTTTTTTAGTTTGTCCATATAGGACAAATGTTTAAGGCCTAGAATCCTCTTTGTGAGGTACTTTTGCGGTCTCTCCAATTGTTGCAGGTGTTTAGTGATGCATGTCCATTGCATCCTTAAGGCTATCTAAAGCCTTTCTTAGAGGAACTTTTCTGTAACGCCTGAGCTTAGAGACTCAGTTCCTCCCTCTTGTATTACCTTTATAATGCAAGTTTTGACTAGCTCTCCATTTGAACTAGCTGCCAAGGTTGATTTAAACATTTTTATAATGGAAAACTTTTTTCTTGGTCACACCTCTCAACCTGGAAACATCAAAAATCTCGACCAAGGCCCATGAAAGGAAGGTATAACTGGCCAAAAATCCAGATGTGGATTAGCAAAAATCTGCATACATAATTTTGTAAACCCCCCCCACTCCAATGGAATTGTGGGATACCAACACTGAAACACGATTTGAAGAACAGACAAAATATAAAGCGATAAATATCCTCCAGAAAAAGCAAGCTAACACAAAACCTGTTATTCTAACTGCACTCTAAGTTTATAAGAACAATATTTAAAATCTATCCCTATTTTTAGGTTTTTGATCCCCAGTGTTAAAAGTACAAAAGTGAAATTATTCTTCAGTTCCCTGATCTGCACAGATAAACCATAAGGTTATCAAAATCTACCTGTATTATTTGAATCGCATAGTTTAAGAACTTCTGAAGAAGGTATCTCATGAATGAGCCAATTTTCAGAGAAAACTACAGCTTCAGAGAAAGTAGACAGGAAGTACTAGAATTTCTTTGTAACCTTATTATAGGTGGACTAACCTTCTCCTATGTTTCTTTGTTGTCTATATACTCTTCATAGTAATCAAAACAAAATTCAGACACGTACTATGACAAAGTGGAGATTACTGCAGCACACCTTCATAGCAGATATTGGCAACGTCATCCCAGACCCAAAAATGAAAATTTGTCTAGCAACAACTACTGGGAATACACACCTGTTTTCTATTTCAATTAAACACAGTTTCTTTCAAGTATACCTGGAAGAAAAATCTGACTACATATAATTAAAATGTTGTTACTTCTTCGATATATACAGCTGACTTTCAATGTCCGGGTAGTGCAGTGCTCTAAAAATTGAGTAAGGAGGAACAACTTGGTACCATTACAGTCACTAGCTGCCAAGGGGGAATATAAAAAGGAAATGCAATCTCAACATTATGCATCTTAAAGTAACAGGGCTATCCCAAGACATTCCAAATAAATTAATGCTGAGCTCACAAAACAATTGAGTGTTGTTTGGTCTCTGGAGTATGAAGTAAGGGTAGGTGTACCCCTAACAAGAAAATCATCCAGTAAGTTAGCTAATACAGGGGATACCTTAATGGTAAAATGGCAAACACTGGAAGAATGCAAAAAGCAACTGCTGTAGCTTTAAGGCTGTAATGCGAAGAGTTTCTGTAATGCAAAACTTTTCCACTCGAACTGAACCTGGTGTGTGCCATAACCTCGTCAATTTAGAAAGATGCAAATGCAGTTTTATACACGCTATCTTAGTGGCAATGCACTGCAAAAGACAAATGCCAGTTTAAGCAAATGTCATGCAATATGACAGATTCTCTGAGTCATATTTTAAACAGTCAACATAGTTCACCCGAGTTGAAGTTAATTAAAATATGTGCTAACTGCCGTTAATTAAAATACATGCTAACTGCTAAATGAAAACTAAGCAGTAACATGAATGTGCTAACAGAGCATGTTATTACCACCTGTACTTTATACAATAAATTATAATAAGCCAAAGCACAGAATGTTCTCACATAGCCGTTATCAGAAAGCTTTTAACTTTAATTAGCAAACACACTGTCAAATGGAAACGGCAAACCATCATGCCTTGTTTTCATCATTTCAAGCCTAAGTCTAACATCAAGCTCAAAGTTTACAGTGATTCATTCTTTTAAGATTAGCTGTAGCCCTGTTAAAGACAAGAAATAATAAAAACAAACAAGCAAAAAAAAAATGACTGCATATACTTGTTCCCAAGAAGCAATCAACATGCAAACTTCCTAAAACAGCTTGCTGAGCAAGATCCATCTTCCATGTCTGCTTCCAGTAAGACTGGTTAGGAGACAAAGAGAAATGCAGAGGAAGTTGAGCTCCTGGGGCTGGTGTCTAAGAACTTCTGCAGGTGCTTGTCTTCCTGCTGTCCAAACTATTGGCCCAGTAGTGGTATTGGTGACTGTTGTGTGGGTCCAGGCGGATGGAGCCCTGTGGGCTGGAGGTGGTAGGATGAGATAGATTAGGGAGTGGGAGCTGCCTTTTGCCCTGATGGAAGGGTGGGATGTCCGCACTGAGAATGACAGGGGGATAAGTGGAAGGAAGAGTATGGATCTGGGAAAAGGGGGAGTGAGGCTGAAGTTACTGCTGCTGTAATTAACGCTCCAACAACAGTAGAAGAGGAGACCATGGCTTGCCCGCAATGTTGCTGCTGGACGCTATGTTTGCCCAGCAGCCCCATTTCATTTTGGCCACAGCCATCAACAGACTTGAGTAGATCTGCAAAAGATTTCTCTTTCGGTACAGCTTTTTTCCCAGTGGCACTAGAGGGGCCGGGGGGGACGTGATGAGGCAGGACATCAGAGACAGTGCGAGGAACTGGAAAGAGAGAAAAGAGGAGTGGAAAAAGGATAAGCAAGAGGACTTAGAGGATGAATTCCCAGAGTTAAGCAAACAATCAAAGAAGCAGAGCTAGCGAAATCCTACTCCTGCTTTTACTCTCCTGCATTTATTGTCTTTTGACCTGAGCATTTGTTAACAATTCACAATGAATTTATTCAAAACTGATTTCAGTTCAGACATATTCTCCAATCTCCTTCTTGCAAATCACTTGTGTGCCATGCTGCCCTCACAGCTGTCTGAACTAACTTTGTTTTATTCTTTTTAAATCTCCTGCCCACCCCAGTCTCCAAGTCCAACGAAGCTGATGTCAACCCGCATGCCCCTACACGTTGATGGCAATGCGCTATGACTTCAGCCATAAATTAAAAATTGTTTAAAAAATTGGGAATTAAAGGGGCCACTTGGAAATTTGTGGTACCCAATTATTTTGCCCTCAAAACTGGTAAATACCGAGGAATTTGGTACAGTTGAGAGGAATGTTTTTGGTTGCTGTTACTAGTAGGAGAATATCTGAGCTCCATGCCTTGTCTGCAAAACCACCCTACATGTTTTTTCCACAAAGGCAGAATGTGTCTTAAGACCAACCCTTCTTTTCTTCCAAATATGGCTTCTGTATCTTCTATCAACTAATCTGTAAATCTTTCTGTGTTTTTCACAAAACTTTCAAGCAACTGTGAAAACACATTGCACTTACTGGATGTTCACTGCCAGTTATGATTATTTTTACATCAGACAAAATCTTTTAGGAAAACTGATAAGTTGTTTGTCTCTTACTGCCTCATCAAGATGGGAAAGGGTGTATCTAAAGTCTCTTTCCCATTAGTTGTCTGAATGTCTATCCCTTCTTTACAAAGAAGGGGGTTTATCACTGCCTACAACCCCAAAAGCCCATTATATTAGATCTGTAGCCTTGTCAACAGCTTTCTTTTCCAGAGTATCTTTTGATGACATCTGTGCAGCTGGCACCTTATCCAAGGCTCATATCTTCATTAAACATTACAAATTGGGCATACAGTCCAGATCCAGAGACTTCTTTATTTCAGCTGTGCTCTGGAATATACTTCCATAAAATCACCAAAGTGTTACAGTAGCTGGGGACTCTGTCCCATACGTTGAGGAACAGACAGAAAAGACGCTATCAGATATGAAAGTTATGCACTCACCGTAACGATAGATCCATGTTACCAGTTTCTGTCCTTCCTCAACTTCCTCCCCTCCTTCCCCCTTCCATATTTGTTAGCCTCTTAACTTCTAGACTTTGACTGATTTAACCTTGGTTTTTAGAGGCTTCTTATCAAGTTTATATGTATCAGCTGGTTTCTTTTCTTATATCTTAGACACTGTATTTTTGTCTTTTTTTTCCTTGTTGGCAAACTTGATCTGAGGTAGTTTGATTTGCATGTGGGAATTATGGGTAAGGGAAGAATCCAAAGCTTGAAAGTGGCCGAAATCAGATCCAACTTGGATCTGAAGACCCATATGTTTAGGAAGGACAGAAACAGACAACACAGATCTATCATTATGGTGAGTACATAACTTTAATTTCTAGCAGAAACGTACATGTGGATATGGAGCTGCCATTTTTATTCTTTGTTATAGGACTGACTGAAATAATGAAGATGAAGTTGTAGCATATGGGGTAAGAAGGAGCTAACTGAATGTTGGAAGTTAATGTGATATGATACTTTTATATGCTTATCGTAGGCTCTGTTTATCCTGTTTCTGAAGATCTTCTGTTGAAATGAATATGCACTTAACCGTGATTTGACTGTGGGCTACCTATAGAATTCAGTTTACTTTAAAATCATTTTTATTTTATAGTTTCATAGGGAAAATACTAGGCTAAATGTTTTCAGACTATTACAATCCTTGCCAATATCAAGAGGTTAGAATCAAACCTTTTACCCAGTATCTGTAAGGCAAAGACTTTAACCATTATGCCAAACATTCTCCATTAATACTGGATAAATAGTTTTATCCTTTCTATCTCCTGCACTGTGATATTATCCAAGTAAACTCTTAAACTTTCAATTAATATACCATACCTAGTGAATACTTATACTCCAGACATATCCTGCCAATGTAAGTTCATTAGTTAACCCAACTGTCAATAAGCTTTCACTTTTCTTGCATTACTGTTGTTACTATGTGGGTGCATCTTGGCAGCTCTAAATTTAATCTCCTTCAGAAGTACCAGTATCGTTGAAAATGTGGGCGAAGATTGTGGTTTCCATTTCTTTGTTATAATTTTTTTTCAGTTAGCAAGAAGATCAAACTCAAGGCAACAATTTCAGCTTTTGAACATTTGTCAAAATCACAGATACCCAACAAAAATAGCTCAGGCGTCAACCTTATATAAGGTATCAATTTCTTTTCACTGAGTATATCCTACCAGGTATTGTTCAATCCATCTCCATCAGTCAAATTGTGCATTCTAAAAGAATTTATACAGGAATTGACAGCCAAAAAACTAAAGAGATGTAGTTGCATATCTAGTTAACAGCACTAGCTTTGACAAGGTGTCTCTGGTTATTTGTAAGTTAAGATCCCTTTTCCAGTGAATCCTGTATTTGCTTGCATCTAAAAATGTTTCATAAGATCTTTGTATTTATAGCTTTATACAAAGCTATCAGTCTGAAGACTATTACAAGCGTAGCCTTAATCAGATGTCCGAATCAAACCCTGTACCTTGTATCTGTGAGGTTAAGACCTTAACCATTATGCCAAATGTGTGCCGTTTATGCATTCCTGTTAAGAAGATAGAAAGAAAGAAGAAAGTACATGGACATATAATTGGAGTGATTTATTTTCCTTTGATTTTGATAATTGCATCTAATATAGAGTAATCATTTAGTAATTCAGAATTAAAATATGTGGAGCCTTTCACCTTGTGTATAGACCAACTTGCTTATTATCTTGTGTTGTTTCAGAATTTATTCTGCCAGGTGGTAACAGGTGAGATAGACCCAAAGACTCTGGTTCATATGACTCCAGCAGAGTTAGCATCAAAGGAGCTAACAGAATGGAGAGAGAGAGAAAATAAATATGTAAGTAACTTTGTTAGCATTTGTCGCGGTTGTATAGAACATTTGTTGAGCTAAAACAGTACAAAATCTCATATTTTAAAGTATGAAATACTCCTAGGTTTTACAGAACTAATTAAGCTATAATTTTAGTCCACAACATTTATTCACTTTTTATTGCTGCGCAGTATAATTTGAAATCTAGATAGAAAGTTTTTTTTTTTTTTGAGCTTGCTCTTCTACTACAGGCTTATCATTTGAATGAACTTGCTGGGGTACTATTTAAGACAAAGTCAAAATAAAATGCAGGCAGAATGTGAAATCACTATAAGGCAAAAATTGTATGTTTGCTGTGATATACAGTGGTGTAGAATGACTTTATCCTTTTTAATCTGATGCTTTGGTGCTTTTTAAAATGAAGTGAAAGCCTGATATACTGAATGATGAAATCCACCCCCCACTTCCTCAGCCCACACATAGCACTCTAGCTGTACTCCCACTTGCAGTGCCTACGTAATCACTGAATCCTCAGTTGCTCCTGACAGGCTGCCCCAACTTTATCCTAGTGCCAGGTGGCCTCCCAGGTCCTTGAGATGCTGTTTTTACAGTGCTTTTAGTAATGCCAGGGGAGCAAGAGATTCTACTGAGAGACATGTGACAAGGCATCAGAAGCCAACATGTGTGCAAGAGCTGGTCATCAGTCCCTTGCCCTCTCACCCTTCCTAATGTGAGGAAATCATTTTTTTTCAATAGGCAATGCAATGAATAGGGGCTTGAGGATGAACCTACCTTGGGCCCTGGCAGTAGTCCACCTCCTTGCCCTCCAACACTTCCAACTTGGGATCCTGTCTCATGAGGGCCTCCTGGCTCCACAGAACTCAGTGAGATCTCTGTCCCCCATGCTGCATTCCCACCAGCATAGGCATGCCCAACCTCCCTGCCTGTGGTATCAAGCACCCAGGCCACTAATCAAAGCAAGGTCACCTGGGGAATAGTTAGGGCTTTATCCCTTACTGCCCCCACACACATAATGAATGATGAACTTCTGTAAGTTCAGAAGCAGCTTTATTTTTTTTAGAAAAAATGTCATTCAGAAAAAAAATGGAAAATGAAAATGAGTTGATCGGGTTCCACTCTGTGTATATGGTAGTGTATTGCATAACCAGGATGAAGCACAGTCAGCAAATTAACATAATGCCATACTACTTGTATTGCCAGGGAAACACTGCCTACTATGATAAGTTGTGTTAGAGTGTAAGCATTACGCTCAGCTGGACTCTTACAAGATTTCCTCAGAATGTAAGGGAGCTAGTTCTGTGCCAGATGCATTAAGTGGCCGCTTATCTTTCTCATACAACATATATACTGTAGCCTGTGTATCAGTCTTAAACATGGGCACAACATTTTCCATAAAAAAACCTTGTTGGTGTTAGAGGTATACAGAATAGTCTCCAGATATGACACTGCAGATTCCTTGATGATGCAATATAGCATTGTCCTGCCTTTTGCTCTAAATCCTTAACAAATATGCATATATAAAGTATGTGGAATGAAAGGAAAATACCAGGACTGGATGCATAGGAGAGTGAATAATGGCTGAAAGGGATGCATCATTCTGCCTTCTCATAATTTGTATATATCTGCCTGTTACATACACAGTATCTTGAATTCTAGCTCTTTAATGACACCCATATGTGCGTGTGTGTATCGATGTGTGTGTGTGTGTGTGTGTGTGTGTGTGTGTGTGTGTGTGTGTGTGTGTGTGTGTGTGTGTGTGTGTGTGCGTGCGTGTGTGTGTGTGTGTGTGTGTGTGTGTGTGTGTGTGTGTGCGTTTGTAGCGACCAGCACTCAGGTAATTCCTTTATTCTTCTTTACTCAAACGTATCGGCATCTGCAGACCATGGTTTCACCTGAAAAGGCTTTTTCAATGTAAAATAACAAAACTGGCAGAAAACCTGTTTTTTTAAACATAATATCTGATGTTGTCCTTTTCATTCTTCCTCACTTATAGGTCGACTTGGCCACATACTGTAGACTTCGGATCCAACTCTTGAGCTCCTCCCTCTAGCCATAATGCCCCACTCCATCCCCATTGCCTCAGTTCTCGTTTGCTGCCACCATGGTTAGATGCAGGTTCCACTCTTGAGCATTTGTGAGAAAGTTTTCTTTTGATATTATCTCTTAAAACTTTTATAAACCTTAAACTTTTTCCTTAATACCTCCCTCTTAGCTGTCACTGGCATTAGGAATATCTTGGTCTTTTCTACTAATCTCTTTTTTCTAATAATCTTTTAGTAGCCTTTTGTACCATTGTTGGTACTTTCTTTACCCAAATTACCATAGTTGGTAACCTTGTCCTTTTTTTTTATTCTCTGCAAAAGAAAAAAATCTTTATTGTTGTATACTTCTTAGTTTAACTGTTAGTTTTTTTCCTGGCTATCTTGTCTGACAAACTTAACAGGTTTTAAAAAATGCACTTCTTGTGGGCATAAAATCCCAAACTCAGATGCCCACAAGGAGTGCATTTATTGCCTTGGTCCCAACCATTTTAATACGGCCTGTACAGTCTGCTGTACTTTTAATCCTAGAGTTTTGGCTGACAGGTGTAACCAGCTTATATTGAGGGTCTGTATCACATCAGCGAACGCGAAAAATAGCGAACACTGATATATTGAACTTCAAAGTCTGAAAGCTGAAAACAGCGAAGGAATGGATCAGTGAATTTTTTCCCAGGGAAAACAATTCGCTGGGACGTTCTCCAGACTTTGTTTTCTCCACTGTGGTGCGATCACAGAGTTGGTATATTTTAAGTTGGAGGGGGGTGCGAAGCTCCCCACTTAATTTTGACTGTATACTCTTTTTTTTTTTTTTTTTTTTTTTTTTTGGATCAGCAATTTTTTTCCCTGGGAAAAAAATCCACTGATTCGCTCCTTTGCTGTTTTCAGCTTTCGGACTTTGAAGTTCATATATCAGCGTTCGCTATCTTTAGCATTCACTGATGTGATATACACCCTGTATTGAAAGGTTTACTTCTTGCTATTTCATCTTCTGGGGCCCAAACCTCATCAAAATCCAGTAAAGTAGCTTCCTTAGAGTACAAGAAGAGTTCTCCAATGAAATCCCCCAGATCTTCTTCAGAGCTTAGGGAAAAAGTGAGAAAAATTATGTGTCTGACATCCTCAGATCAGAAGTCTCTTAGCCCACCCTCAGATCTGAAACCATCCTCAGATCCGAAGGTATTGGCTCCAATAGTCATGTCTTCTTCATCACTGACATCCACACTGGATCCTAAGTCTTCAGATCCGAAGCCAGGTATGTCTCGTAAGAGCCATACTCCTGAAAATATGGTAAAGACTATTTTACCCACCTTGCCTGGGCAATTGTTTCAGACTCCGAAGAAACATTCCAGGCCCCCTTCCACAGCATCTTCTAGGTCCTCCAGAAGTTTATCAGAAGCAGATGTGGATAGGATTATGTGAAAATTTCTCAGAGCTCAGATCCAGATGGGGGTCCTGCCATCTCCATCCCCTACCAGATCCTGTGAGTGTGCACTCAAAAGTCCATTCTAGCTCCTTCTCCAATCTGACCAGTGGTTTCATTTCCCCATGGTCTGAAATACCCAAGAGGTTTGGCATCAGATCCAAGGAAAATTTCTTCCTCCACTCTGTTTCCCTGAGGGGTTCTGCTCCGATACCCTCAGATCAGAGCAGGTCACAGATCCGAAGTATCAGCATCGTGTCCGAGGGGGTAGGGATGGCTCCATTGTTGTCAGATCCATCCCTTCCCCTTGGAGCTTTGGCCCTCGACAGTTCAGATCTGTTTCTCCCCTTGAGGCACGGATCTGGAGGTGGCCATTGTCTACTTTCCTCAGAAGCTTCCACTCCGAGGGAGTAGGTCGGGGCTTCTCCTGGTCCCTCAACCTTTGAAGTGGTGGAAACAGCTCTCCAAAGACCACCATCTTCTCATATTTTGGATCCTACCCCTTTACTCTCATAGGTTCCAAGCTCTGGGTCTCTCAGGCCTATTCCACAAGGAAAGCCAGTTCCAACGGGCCTCCAGCCATTTCCAATAAAGGAACTTCCCCTCTCTTCTGACACCTCTCCAGAACACCCCATGGAATAGGTACCCTGGAAGAAGATGTGTAAAAGGAGACATATATAACCCCCCTTGGAGTGTTTCATGGAAGACACTGAATTTGATGAAGAAGAGGGATCCCCCAGGTCACCATAGGATGATATCTCCTTTGGAGATATTTTAGAGATCCTAAAGCAGAAAGGTGGTCGGTTATCACAAACCCCTTTTCCTGAAGAAGCAGTGTTCTTGGAGGCTTTTAGTTCTGGCCCTTCTGTGTCTTGAGTCACCCCCCCCACCCCACCCCCACTGTATGAACTTATTGATCTGGTTTCCCCGTTGGGCTTGGAAGGAGACGAATACTGTCGAGCCCATCCCCAAGGGCTCTGACAAGTTTTTGGCACCATCTGCAGACAGACGACACTGGAGCAAAGGAGTCCCAGCTGATGCTATGGTGGTGGTGACTGTCATTAAGAAAGATCTAGCAGAACAGAGCTCTGCTGTCCATCCACCTAACGCAGAGTTTAGAGTGTTGGACCAGTTTGGAAAGCAAGCGTTTGCCTTAGCTGCCTTCACCCTGAGATCACGGAACTACCTGGCACATTTTACTAGACTTCAGAGATATTTGACTGAGAAACTTTCAGATACTCTCTCAGAGTCCATGTCTGCTGAGGATTCAAAAGAACATCCTCTCAACTGGCCACTCTTTTATCTATATCAAGTGCTTCAATGAGGTTAATCTCTCACACAGCTGAGGATTCCTCATGAGCAGCTGGTTCAGACATTGCCATAAGGAGATATGCCTGGATGCGACTATGCGACTTTGTGGAGCCTTTTAAGATGTCCTTTATTAATGTCCCATTCAATGGCACTTCCTTGTTTGGAAAATCAGTAAAGCATACACTTACCTGCAGCAAAAAAATGGAAAAATGCTGTCTGCCTTAGAGAACAGGTTTTCTATGCTTCAGCAGACCTTCTCTAGGAACCAGAGAGGTGGTAAGAAAATGTGGTTCCGTAAATCTGAGAGACCTTTCCAGGATTCATGTGGGGAAAATTCCTCCAGAAGCAGAGGAGTACATTTTAATGGTAGACATCACCCTACAGGCAGAGGAAGCCCACAAAACCAGGGCTTTTGAGATTCTTTTTTCAGACAGGCTGTATCAGCACTCCTGAAGTGCTGGCTGACCTACTCTGGAGGCAGTCAGGGGTTAGATCTCTTTGCATCTTGGTGCCTGGACAAAATCACAAAAGATTCATGAGTGCTAAGAATAATATCTGGAGGTTATTGCATACCATTTTTCCCCTTCTTCCTCACTGCAAAGGAATAAACTTCCCAATGTTCCACCCAGTTAGAAGAAGGCAGCAGCACAAGAAATCCAAAAGCTGCTAGACAAAAGAGTCATCCAAAAGGTACCTGCAGTCCAGATAGGATTCAAAACTTATTAATGCTTCTTTTTAGTGCCAAAGAAAACAGGGGACCTCAGACCCATTTTTGGATCTAAACAAATTGAACCAGTATGTAAAGAAAGCAAAGTTCTAAATGGTCACAGTTCAGTTCATTCTGCCCTTTCTGCACAAGGACAATTGGATGTGCTCTGTAGATCTTCAGGACATGTACTATCATATCAAAATAAGCAGACAATCCAGAGGACACCTCCTCTTTCGGCTGGGATCTGGTCATTATCAATTCAGAGCAATACCCTTTTGACTCACCACAGCCCCTAGGGTGTTTATCAAAAGCATGGCAGTAGTCACAGCTCACTTGAGACTGAAGAGTTTCCAGGTGTTTCCATATCTAGATGACTGGCTCCTACTGCCCCATCCAAGCCTCAACTTCAACATGCCAGGGACTATTTGCTCCAGATTTGTGAAATTTGGGGCATTATGATAAATCTTGCCAAATCAAAATTTGCACCAGTTCAGAGACTGGAATTCATTGGGATAGTTTTAAACACAGCTACACATATAGCATCTTTGCCTATCCACCACATTACTTCTGTCAGAAATCAGGGTCAGGCTATCTTTTTTGATTCATCTCCCCCAGCAAGGTTAGTGCTTCAAGCACTTGGGTCAGTGGCAGCTGCCATAGTACTACCTCCTGTTCCATGCTTCCTTATGCGGGTTCTCCAATGGACTTTAGCTCTACAGTGGTCCATTTTGTATCAACCCCTGTCCTTTCAAGTAAAACTCACCCCGATTTGCAAGTGACACATTCACTGATGGATACAATCAGACAATCGTTTTCTGAGCAGATCCTTTGTTCTACCAAACCCAGTAGTCACAGTGACCACAGATGCATCTCAACTGGGGTGGCTGGGGCATTTCTTGGGAAGAACTGTCCAAGGCATGTGGTCCCCCCAAGAGACCAAGTTGCATATCAATGTCCTAAAATGAGAGCAGTCCTTTTAGTGTTGCAGGCATTTCAAGATGCTCTCCCCTTGGAAACTATTGCAGTTCAAACTGACAACATGCCTGTAGTCTGGTACATCGACAAACAAGGAGGAACCTGATCTTATGCCCTTTGCAGAGAGACCGTGATGGTTTGGGAATGGGTGATCTCATCAGATCGCTTTCTTATTGCAGCGCATATCCCGGGGAAAAACAAAGTGCTTGCAGACAAACTAAGCAGATCCATTCTGATGCCTCATGAGTGGTTTCTCAATCAGTCAGTAGTGAATATGATTTTCAGGTGTTGGAGCCAACCTTGCTGCAAACTACTTGTCACTCATCTCTACAAGTGCAGCAAGTACTTCGCTCTGATCCCCCCTCAGGGGGAGTCACCAAAAGATGTTTTCCTTCACGCTTGGCCGTCGGGTCTGCTTTATGCTTATCCTCCTCTTCCTCTGATTCCAAGATTTTTGCAGAAAGTAAGCAGGCTGAAGAGCTCAGTAATCTTCATTGTCCCCTTCTGGCCTTGGCAGATATGGTTCCTCTTTCTATGGTTTCATCTTTGTTATCCTCCATGGATACTGGAGCCTGCTCAGGGTCTCCTCTCACACCAGTGAGGATTCAACACACCAGCATTCAGGCCCTCAAGTTGACCACATGGTTTCTCCACTTCCATTAATTGCTAGACAGTCCAAGCTGTCTTCCCCAGTTCATGACATTATTTTGGCTTCTCAAAAGGATTCTACCAAAAAAGTTTGTAAAAGCAAGTGGAAAAGTTTCTCTGTTTAGGCATCAGATAAGGGCATTGATTTTGGCTATTCTTCAATTTTTGACAACTCTTTTCAAAGACGGTGCTAGTTTTTCTACCATTAAAGTTCAGTTGGCAGCAATTTCAAATTTCCACACAAGGAATAAACTTAATCCCAGACAGAACCAGGGACCTTTAGATATTCAGTCTAATGCTCTCCCAACTGAACTATTTTGGCTCATTGAATCTTTTTCCTTAGCTTCCTCTAGATTGTGTAAAGCTTTTATGAAAGGCATTTCTTTCTACTAAGGCCTCCAATAAAGGATCCCGCCCCACTGTGGGATCTTACAGCAGTACTTGAAGATTTGACACAAAACCCCTTTGAACCTTCAGACAAATCTGGCTTAAAATTTCTGTCATGGAAGACAGTTTTTTTGGCAGCTATAACTTCAGCAAAAAGAATTTCTAAACTCCATGCTGTTTCAGCAAAAAACTACTTACATTATTTTACACAAAGATAGGGTTTCTCTACAGACTAACCCTACCTTTTTACTTAAAATAACCTCTGAACATAGCATTAGCCAATCCATTCACTTGCCATTTCTTTCCAAATTTTGCATTTAAAGGAGAATACATGTCACACCTCCTTGACGTACACAGACAACTATGTTTTTACCTTCACAGGATGAAACAGTTTGGAAAGTCAGGCCAGCTTTTTGTGTCTTACTCTCCAAATCAACTAGGCCAGTCAGTTTCTAATATTACCCGAGCTCAGTGGATTACAGACTGTATCTCATGGATGTACTCTCAGAAGGGTATGATGTTGCCAAACCTCTCTGAGCTCACTCATCTAGATCTATGGCTGCTTCATTGGCTTTTTGGTCAAGAACATCTATACATGACATTTGGGCAACAGCTACATGGTCCAAGGCTCATATCTTTGTTTCACATTGCAAATTAGACATCATATCTAGAAACAGAGCCTCCTTTGGTTCGGCAGTGCTCTGTAATATTCTTCCATGAAGGCTGCCCAAGGTCAGTGTAGCTGGGGTCTCTGTCCCATAAATGAGGAAGAATGAAAAGGCAACATCAGATTTATAAGTTATGCACTCATCATAACTAGGCATCTGTGTTATCCATTTTCATTCTTTCTCAACTCCCCTTCCATCCATCTCCCATCCATTTTTCTTCTGGAAGGATCTATTGGACTGTGTTTGGAACCTACATTTCCAGGTTTGAGTGCTATCTTTTCTATCTGATTGTATCTGTTCTTCATCTATTATTATGTAGAACAGCAGACTTGATCTGAGGGAATGAGGATGGAGTGGAGCATTATGGATAGAGGGAGGAGTCTGAGAGTTGGATCCGAAATCTATAGTATGTGGCTGAGTCGGATCTGAGGATCGGATCCGTAACCCATAACTGAGGAGGAATGAAAATGGACAACACAGATGCCTAGTTATACTGAGTACGTAACTTATAATTCTTGGTTGTATATGTACTAGGTTCCGATATTTAAATCACATCTCCAGCTTAACTGTACAGTATTATCCAGTAGTTAAACAAGGTACAGTTAATATTGCCATTAAATAGACAACAATATCCATACGTTCACAAAAAAAAATATTTATTACTACATGAATTCATAATCGTTTATTGCCATTTTGAAAGCAACATGCAAATTACATCTCATTGTAGTTAGCTGTCTATTTATTTGTAGTTTGTTTACTGGGATAGTCCGACTGGGTCAAACAGAATCCATTTTCGGGAGAGGTCCGGGGATAAAAGCTCCACATACAGACATTCAAAAAAAAGCAAAAACATACTCCATATAAAGTTGATTAATACTTTACATACACCACGTGCCACTGATTAATACTTTAGAACATATATTTGTGATTAAAATTAAATACATTAGATTTTTTTGAAAGATCATGCAAGTTAACAAACACTGTAACTTGGGATGTGTATGGCAGTCAATTATGATAGGAGTTTGAGATGCACAACTAAAGATATACTATAAAACCAGGCAACAAGTTGCTTGCAGTAAAAGGTAAACGCTCCTAATTCAGACGACAGTGTATCATAAATAAATTAACCACAAAAAGGAGCGAAATGGCTTTGCAGTAAAAAATCCAGTTCCCAATGTAAAATAACAAAAACAAAAACAGCAAACCTCTATTTCCAAAGTAAAACAGCTTTTTCAGCTCATAAAAGTAGTATGCTGCAAAGTAAAGCAAGTGTAGCTGGTTCTTCAACCCAAAAAGAATCGCACAAAAGTATAATGCAAACGAGAACTTTAATAGCTAGCTAGAGTTAAGCGCTTTCACCAAATGGCTTTTGCAAAACTTCAACAACTGCCATTAAAAACAAAGCATTTAAATATACAATGGAAGAAGTTCATTGGTGCACATGACATAGTTAATTGACTTAAACTCTAGTTCATTTACATATATACAGAAATCCTTCTGATATACTTCTAAAATACATTTAAAAAGCTAAGATAGTTTATTCATCATAATACAGAAGGACATAGTATAAATACACATCTATGACCTAAAACAAATGTAAAATAAGATAGTGAAATGTTATAAAAAGTTATAAAACATCCATAGTGTAGCATGAAGAGGAAAAAAGGGGTAAAATACGATTGATTCAAGTGTAACTATATAAAAATGCTCCATAAAAGTCTATATAAGTCTATATGTGCAACAGGGTTCAGATATATGATAGTACATGAATTAAAAAGTAGTGCAGGTAGGTATGTGTATAAAAAGGGGGGGGGGAGGCAACTAAGTGTGTAATCTAAAAACATTTTGCTTACACAGTAAAAGGTAAAACCTGAACTCCATCAATGACACCAGGGAAAATGTCTGCTCAGAGAGGGGGGGACAATCCACCTCAGTAGACAATGGTGATACAGGTAGGCGTGTGTATGGGAAGGGAGAAATAACTAAGTAGGGGGTCTAAAACCCTTTTCTTACGTAGTAATGGTTTAACCTGGACTCTATCATTGACACCAGGGAATTTGTCCGCTCTAAGGCGGACAATCCATCTCAGTTCACATTCCAATAAATGTGAATCAACATCTCCACCTCTGAGATTAGGTTCAACTTGTTGTAGTACACTAAAGTTAAAGTAATGGTCAGGTCCTGTATTTCTAACATGTCTGGCAAGTGCATTATGATCAGATGCTATCCTAATGTTGTAAACATGTTCTCTTATACGTTCTCTAAGTTGTCTGCAAGTCTTGCCTACATAAAATACCGGACAAGAGACACACTTAGCAATATATACAACATTATTGCTGGTGCAATTGGTGCCAGTATTAAAGTAAAAATTTTTGTGTTGTCGGATGTTTAAAAGTGTCACTGTTGTCTATATATTGACATTGATTACAATTTTGACAGGATATTGTATTATGGTCAGATCTTGGTTTCTGGTAACCATGTTCTACTAGAGGCGATGGCATAAGGTCCTTTTAGATTGGGTTTATTCTTATAGACAAACCTTGGATTATCACCTACTACTTCTAAGATTTGGTCATCCAATCCAAGGATTCCCCAATGTCTATGTACTATCTCCTTGATCTTGTCAACATCTCTAGAGTAAAATAAGGACAACTTAACATTATCACCCCTACTGATAGCTGGTACTGCTTCAGATGCTTCTTTCCTTGAAAAATAAGGTTTAGCCACTGTGTCTCTCAACTTGTCAACCTGATTCCTATTCCTATCTATGTCTCTCATCACATATTTACGTTCCAAAAATCTATTTGTAAGTGATTCAATCTCTTTGGAATGTCCTGAGGGCATGGGTTCAACCTTGATGCTCGCATAAACTGCCCTTTCATAATGTTCTCAAAAACATATCTGGGGTGCATACTATGTCGATGCAACAGTGTATTCCTAAAACAGGGTTTCCTATACACTGATGTATTTAATAAACCACTAGGTAATCTATTTACTCGGACATCTAGAAATGATATTTCAATACTGGAATAATTAATAGTAAATTTCAAGAAATCCGTTAGTCCATTAATGGAATCAAAGAATTCCAGAAGGGATGCTTCATCTCCTTTCCAGATAAAAAAGAGGTCATCTACGAACCGTCTGTAGTAACCCACATATTTCTGGAATAAAGTTAACAGAACAAAGAAATTCTCCTCCCAGTCTGCCATCACAATGTTGGCGTAGCTATTGGCACATGAAGTGCCCATAGCTACGCCATCTTCTGTATATAGATCTCCTTTCCAAAATAAACATATTGTTCTCAAGAACAATCTCTAAAAATAAAGAAAGTAGGTCCACTGTCCCTTCTTCAAAATTAGATTTACTACGAATATATCTTTGAAACATTAACATACCTTCTTGGTTAGGAATCATGGTGAAGAGACTAGTAACGTCAAGTGTAACCAGTAAAAATGGTTCCCTATCTTTCAGTGTAGCAGTAAACTCATATAAGTCAAGCAAAAACTGTTTGCTATCTTTAAGGATAAATTTATTACTATCCACTAGAGGTCTAAGAAAATATTCTAGTAGAATAGAAAAAGGCTCAGTTAGCCATCCTTGCCCTGCTACAATAGGTCTCAGGGGAGGGGAAGTCAATGACTTGTGAATCTTCGGTAAGCCTTGTATTACTGGTATCAAGGGATTCCTAACTCTAAGATATTCAAATAGGGTATCCGAAATAATATGACTACGATGGAGGTCATCTAGAGTGTCATAGACTTGGAAGACTTTCGTACCAACCAACCAACCTTTTTCCTCTTCATGCTACACTATGGATGTTTTATAACTTTATAACATTTCACTATCTTATTTTACATTTGTTTTAGGTCATAGATGTGTATTTATACTATGTCCTTCTGTATTATGATGAATAAACTATCTTAGCTTTTTTAAATGTATTTTAGAAGTATATCAGAAGGATTTCTGTATATATGTAAATGAACTAGAGTTTAAGTCAATTAACTATGTCATGTGCACCAATGAACTTCTTCCATTGTATATTTAAATGCTTTGTTTTTAATGGCAGTTGTTGAAGTTTTGAAAAGCCATTTGGTGAAAGCGCTTAACTCTAGCTAGCTATTAAAGTTCTCGTTTGGATTATACTTTTGTGCGATTCTTTTTGGGTTGAAGAACCAGCTACACTTGCTTTACTTTGCAGCATACTACTTTTATGAGCTGAAAAAGCTGTTTTACTTTGGAAATAGAGGTTTGCTGTTTTTGTTTTTGTTATTTTACATTGGGAACTGGATTTTTTACTGCAAAGCCATTTCGCTCCTTTTTGTGGTTAATTTATTTATGATACACTGTCGTCTGAATTAGGAGCGTTTACCTTTTACTGCAAGCAACTTGTTGCCTGGTTTTATTCTATTCCTGTTTAACGCCTGCAGTAAGGAATGGCTAGCAGTCCATCGGAGGTGAATGTGGAACTACCCTATAGACCAGAGGAACTGGATCGCTTAATCGGAAGTTAACACGCTTTCAGGAGTTGTTTAACAGCTACAGAGAACATTTTATTACTTGTTGAACCAGAAATTGAACTGGTAATATCTCTGACATCGCAGAGATAGGAAGGGAACTTGATAAGATGGAATTTGACTTTATTAAATTAAAGAGGCTCCAGTTGCAACGGCAACATTTTGAGGCATGTCTTGAGAGACGCGTGATACCTCGAGGTCTACGCGTTCTCAAGATGCCAACCTCAGGTAACAACTTTCCTGAGCTGTTGCTTAAATGGCAACAGCTCAATTTAGAACTCAGTTTTAATTATATGAGACTCCTTAATGAGTTTCATTTTCATGAAGAGGAACTTTTAAGGAAAAGTGTAAATGAAAATATGAGTGTTTTGTTAATAAATTTCAGAGTCCACAGGCACAATATGGTATGGAGAAACTACTAGACAATGTTCAATTATTTGAGAAGAGAACTCTTGAAATAAAAAGAATAAACTTTTGAGGGACATACAGGATTTCCAAAATGGGAATGTCTTTACTTGGCCACGTTACAGCAAAGAACAGGGTAATGGACATGTATTTAGAAATGTAACTGAAACAAGTAATGACAATAATGTTAATGTAACAAAAGCTGTACGCATTTGTTCTGAAGTGAATAATACATGTATTACTAAGGATGTTATCCCACCATTACTTAATGAAGTAACAATGGTTAACCATGTCGATGTTACTACCAATGCTATAACGAATGAAAATACATCAGATGTGGTACATATTGTATACTCAGAGGATGTTGCAGTCCCATTACAGATAAAGGGAAAGTGGCTAACATACTCTCAGATAAAAGTAATGAACCAGTAGTTAGGAAGAAGAATATGAAGGAACTGAATGATATTTTCCCAAGAACTGGTAATAGTAGATCTCCCATATGTACCCCTTTCCCCATAGCCAACAAATCCTTCCCAGGGAGACAGAGATCCCAAAGCAGAGGGAGGAACAAACGGAAAGGGTCAGGAGGGGAACATCCAGGACCAAGTTTGAAGAAAATGTGGGAGAAAACAGGGGGACCCTAGTGGTCAACCTGTCTAACAGGCCTTTAAGTACCTTTGAAGAGGAAGTTTTAAACAAGGGCCTAAGTTTTATCCCTACACGAGATAGTGAATTAACAGACTCTATTTTAGATGTAAAGATGTTTATTAGGAATATCCAACTGAAATTGAATTTTAGAGATCAAGACCAAGTAGAGGAGAAAAGAGATTTGGAGAGGTTTAGACCTAATAGTTTATATATTCCAAATATACATCCAGTTATAGAGACGTTCTCCAGAATGGTAGAGAATGATATATATAAGTACTATGATAACAGAAGTAAAAATACTACTAAAACACGTAATTACAATCTCACCTATTTACAAAAACAAGCCTTAGACAATCTCAGAAATGACCTCTCAATAGTTATAAGACCAGCTGATAAGGGAGGCCCCATAGTGATTTTAGACTCCACTAGATACATCAGTATGATGGATTCTATGTTAAGTGATAGAACATTCTATGGTAATATAAGCCTTTTAGAGGTTGGTACGAAAGTCTTCCAAGTCTATGACACTCTAGATGACCTCCATCGTAGTCATATTATTTCGGATACCCTATTTGAATATCTTAGAGTTAGGAATCCCTTGATACCAGTAATACAAGGCTTACCGAAGATTCACTAGTCATTGACTTCCCCTCCTGAGACCTATTGTAGCAGGGCAAGGATGGCTAACTGAGCCTTTTTCTATTCTACTAGAATATTTTCTTAGACCTCTAGTGGATAGTAATAAATTTATCCTTAAAGATAGCAAACAGTTTTTGCTTGACTTATATGAGTTTACTGCTACACTGAAAGATAGGGAACCATTTTACTGGTTACACTTGACGTTACTAGTCTCTTCACCATGATTCCTAACCAAGAAGGTATGTTAATGTTTCAAAGATATATTCGTAGTAAATCTAATTTTGAAGAAGGGACAGTGGACCTACTTTCTTTATTTTTAGAGATTGTTCTTGAGAACAATATGTTTATTTTGGAAAGGAGATCTATATACAGAAAGATGGCGTAGCTATGGGCACTTCATGTGCCAATAGCTACGCCAACATTGTGATGGCAGACTGGGAGGAGAATTTCTTTTTCCGTTAACTTTATTCCAGAAATATGTGGGTTACTACAGACGGTTCGTAGATGACCTCTTTTTTATCTGGAAAGGAGATGAAGCATCCCTTCTGGAATTCTTTGATTCCATTAATGGACTAACGGATTTCTTGAAATTTACTATTAATTATTCCAGTATTGAAATATCATTTCTAGATGTCCGCATAAATAGATTACCTAGTGGTTTATTAAATACATCAGTGTATAGGAAACCCTGTTTTAGGAATACACTGTTGCATCGACATAGTATGCACCCCAGATATGTTTTTGAGAACATTATGAAAGGGCAGTTTATGCGAGCATCAAGGTTGAACCCATGCACCTCAGGACATTCCAAAGAGATTGAATCACTTACAAATAGATTTTTGGAACGTAAATATGTGATGAGAGACATAGATAGGAATAGGAATCAGGTTGACAAGTTGAGAGACACAGTGGCTAAACCTTATTTTTCAAGGAAAGAAGCATCTGAAGCAGTACCAGCTATCAGTAGGGGTGATAATGTTAAGTTGTCCTTATTTTACTCTAGAGATGTTGACAAGATCAAGGAGATAGTACATAGACATTGGGGAATCCTTGGATTGGATGACCAAATCTTAGAAGTAGTAGGTGATAATCCAAGGTTTGTCTATAAGAATAAACCCAATCTAAAAGGACCTTATGCCATCGCCTCTAGTAGAACATGGTTACCAGAAACCAAGATCTGACCATAATACAATATCCTGTCAAAATTGTAATCAATGTCAATATATAGACAACAGTGACACTTTTAAACATCCGACAACACAAAAATTTTTACTTTAATACTGGCACCAATTGCACCAGCAATAATGTTGTATATATTGCTAAGTGTGTCTCTTGTCCGGTATTTTATGTAGGCAAGACTTGCAGACAACTTAGAGAACGTATAAGAGAACATGTTTACAACATTAGGATAGCATCTGATCATAATGCACTTGCCAGACATGTTAGAAATACAGGACCTGACCATTACTTTAACTTTAGTGTACTACAACAAGTTGAACCTAATCTCAGAGGTGGAGATGTTGATTCACATTTATTGGAATGTGAACTGAGATGGATTGTCCGCCTTAGAGCGGACAAATTCCCTGGTGTCAATGATAGAGTCCAGGTTAAACCATTACTACGTAAGAAAAGGGTTTTTGACCCCCTACTTAGTTATTTCACCCTTCCCATACACACGCCTACCTGTATCACCATTGTCTACTGAGGTGGATTGTCCCCCCTCTCTGAGCAGACATTTTCCCTGGTGTCATTGATGGAGTTCAGGTTTTACCTTTTACTGTGTAAGCAAAATGTTTTTAGATTACACACTTAGTTGCCTCCCCCCCCCTTTTTATACACATACCTACCTGCACTACTTTTTAATTCATGTACTATCATATATCTGAACCCTGTTGCACATATAGACTTATATAGACTTTTATGGAGCATTTTTATATAGTTACACTTGAATCAATCGTATTTTACCCCTTTTTTCCTCTTCATGCTACACTATGGATGTTTTATAACTTTTATAACATTTCACTATCTTATTTTACATTTGTTTTAGGTCATAGATGTGTATTTATACTATGTCCTTCTGTATTATGATGAATAAACTATCTTAGCTTTTTAAATGTATTTTAGAAGTATATCAGAAGGATTTCTGTATATATGTAAATGAACTAGAGTTTAAGTCAATTAACTATGTCATGTGCACCAATGAACTTCTTCCATTGTATATTTAAATGCTTTGTTTTTAATGGCAGTTGTTGAAGTTTTGAAAAAGCCATTTGGTGAAAGCGCTTAACTCTAGCTAGCTATTAAAGTTCTCGTTTGGATTATACTTTTGTGCGATTCTTTTTGGGTTGAAGAACCAGCTACACTTGCTTTACTTTGCAGCATACTACTTTTATGAGCTGAAAAAGCTGTTTTACTTTGGAAATAGAGGTTTGCTGTTTTTGTTTTTGTTATTTTACATTGGGAACTGGATTTTTTACTGCAAAGCCATTTCGCTCCTTTTTGTGGTTAATTTAAAGATATACTATGTATATATATATATATATATATATATATATATATATATATGTGTGTGTGTGTGTGTGTGTACATATATATATATATATATATATATATATATATATATATCTATATCTATCTATATATATATATATATATATATATATATATATATATATATACACGTATGTATCTATAGAGAGAGAGACTATTTTGCAGTAGAGATGCATACAGTGTTAGACCATGCATCTAATTTTACTTTTTCTCTGTCCATGTAGCACCCAAACTACTGTTACTGTACCCCGGTTGACATAGTAACCTCAACCATTATGGCTGAATCCTCACTCCTCAGATTATTTACCTCAGTTAGCGTAGTATTCCATACCCATGAACCCCTCCCCATTAAGGTTTTACTGCCATCAAATTTCCTGTTATCATGAGAACACAGTCTGCCTTTAACCTACCTGCTGCCAGGAAACCTAAGTCTCAGTAGTTTACTCATAGCTCACCCACTATGCACTGAGCAACACGTCTAGCTGATGCAGCACTCATATCAACACCTCCAGCTATCACCATATTCAAGAGCATGTAAGCAGTATGCCATAGCCATTAAAGCTGTCTGAGTATGCTACTATGTATAAAGAATCTTGGTCATAGCTGAATATGTAGTCAGACATATTTACTCACCCGTCAGCATACGCAAAGATGTAGTGATGATAAAATGTTCTTTATTGGTCACTGTTGGAGTATTACTTACATATGGGAATATTCTGCCAAGTATGCTGTACATCCAGCAAGCATACCAAAGCTTGAGCACTTTCTTTTTTGTGCCGTAACTCCAACATATGGCCCAAGCACGAGAATGCTAAGTACTCCTTAAGGGATGTAAGGGAGAGAGAAGTTTCAGAACTTTCTTGTCATTGGTATGAACAGGGAGATAAAGTTTTTGCTTCAGTCTGTTAGCCATACGCCTAGGACAGTTTCCTTTGTGTGTGGGAAGGTAAGTATCTCCATTGAGAGCCTTCCTATTTCTTTCATTTTTTTGACTGATAAGTTGTGATCCTGTTTTATTAGTCCATCTGATCTGACAGTTGTGGTACCGAGCCACTACTCAGATCTGATCCTGGCATTAACTCGTGCTCTGATGTGTCAAGCTCTTGCAAAAATTCATACCCATAATCCACCATAAACCTACCCTTTTTATCTCATTTGCTGCCATTGTGACTGACTTATGTTCTTTGCTAGCAACTAAGTTCTATGACTTTATTACTTTAAATCCCAGCTTGAGTTAAAGGTAGAGTCCTAGGCTTATTCCTCATAGAACCATTCTGCTATCATTTTTGAGTAATATGATGCAAACTCTATGTCTCCTAACTCTCCTCTTGAAGAGCTTTCTTTTAGGGACACCGTTTTAAAAATGGTGCAGCATTTCAGTGGGAAGACCTGGACTGCTCCTGGCTCTGTTCTTGTTCGCACCCCAACTGACTCTCTCTCTCTCTCAGAACTTTAGACTATCACCATCCCCTAACTTTCCAGCTCTCCTACCTTATTCTGTAAATTCAAATAAATCTTGTCTATATTTATAAATGTATACTGGTTTTCATTGCTTCTTTGTAAATTCAATTTGTATATTGCTGTATATATTAATGCAACCTGTTTATTATTGCATAACACTCCTACAGAAATCAAGTTGTATTAACCTCTGTCTTGACTGTATTACTCTTTGGATGATTCTAAAACTCCATTTCTACTGTTAATAAACTGATTCTAGTTTCTCTGTAAATTCTTTGTAATGTTTTGTAAATCTAATGGAGCTTTTCTCCCTGGGCCTCTGCTGAAAAGGGGCATGAGTGCCTAGTCAGACCATCCTGGTAAACAAAAGGCAGTAAATAAATAAATAAAGGCAAGCAAATGATGTGCAAAGGAGATATTATGACCCTATGTACATGAGTTCCCAAAACTTCAATAATTCCTCCTGTGCTTGAAGTCTTACAGACATGTTGCTGCTGGTGCGAACCCAGAATTGCAATCTGCAGCACTCCCCTACCCCCACAGACACACACAAAAATGATGCACACAATTCTGATTCTGTTCTGATGCACACAATTTTTGTACAAAAATCCGTCCTTAGATCCAGCAATAATTTCTATAGAACTGGGTAAGCCTAT
This sequence comes from Protopterus annectens, assembly GCF_019279795.1. Lineage (NCBI taxonomy): Eukaryota > Metazoa > Chordata > Ceratodontiformes > Protopteridae > Protopterus > Protopterus annectens. Next base: position 98,695,264 of record NC_056725.1, on the reverse strand, counting down.
AAGCCTACTAAACTAATCCCATTCATTAGTGCCCTACCTAACAAGAGACAGTAGGGCTATGGGCAGCTATGGAAAGAAAGTGTACACTTCTGCTACACTTTCTTTCTGTGCCATCAACTACCAAACTCACATGAGTAGGTGTCTTTTATCTATTCTTGGTGATATTAACAAGTTAGTTTCTGACAGTTCTGAGTCAGTCAGTAAGGCTTCCATTTTATGGTTGCTCAAGTTAGCTTTTAATAGAAAAGATAAGTAAACTGGGAAAAAAACACTTATGTCACCTGCTGCATTGCCAACTGGCTCACAGTTAAGATGGTGGAAATTAAAATAAGAGAAGTTACCTCCACAAAGACCAGTCACCATTGGAGTCATCCAGGGTTCTGGCTGGGACTCCTCTTATTTAGCATCTACTTTTCAGAAATAAAAAGCAATGCCAAAGGGTTGTGGCTGACTGAGTTTGCAGATGACTGCAAGCTTGGAGTAGTCATTGAATCCCCAAATAACTTTGCCATACTACAGGAAGGTTTGTCCCAAATAAATAGACTAGTGCCAAAAATCATGGACTGAAAACTAAATGCAAAAAAATGCATGATTGTATCCTTTGGGAAGTCATCTACCCCAGGGAACTACCACATTGACAATATGCTCTTAAGAGTTGACCCACTTGTGTAGGATTTGGGAATGTACATTGACAGTAACATAAATTTTGGCCAACGTGTTTCCAGTGTTGTCAGATAGTCTTTCTATATTGCACAGCTTATAAACAAAGGAATTGTGTCTAGATCTGGAGATCTCATTGTCCCCCTTTATTCAGCCCTCATTAGGCCAATTATTGAATATAACACCCTATGTCACTCGCCAGGTCAGGATAAAACAAGCGAGCATCATGGGTTCTTTTTCAAGCAGCTTTATTGTATGCAAACACTTCATAAATGAGGTTAAGTAACCCTTGCAAAAGTATCTGCAGCATGACATTACACTTTGAACCAGTGTCTACTTTAAGCTTAGTGGATTTACCATTGATCTCGACAGTACAATACACTTCATTTCTTGTCAGTAAATCTGCTGCATCAGTCTTTTCATCAATTACTGATACACCATCTACATAGATGGCAGACTGCTGCAGGTCTATGTGATTAACTTGCTTTTTGGAGTGACCCTTCTTTGTAACTGTGTGAGGCTTACTCAATTTACAAAATCTTTGAAAATGGTTCCATATCTTACACTTATGACATTGCTGACCAAATACCATGCACTTTTCTCTTCTGGACTCATGGTTGGCACCACAATTGTGACAGTTAACAATAAAGCTTGATTTGGGTTTTGCTGATTCAGTGATGCGGTGCTGAGCAACGTCTGTTTTGCACTATATACCCCTGGTTCTGCACTGAGCATTCTCCTTTAACTGAACTGTTCTTGGAATGTAAGACTACGGATTTTACCTGGAAGTCCTACAGGGGCTGCTGCTGCCAAGTGCTTAAGCCTGCTTTTGCCTGTCACATGTTGCATGCTGTCTACATGAGCTCTGGAGCTTACTGAAACCATGCTCTTATCACTAGCAAGCATATTTGTGTGTCTTTCTGTAACTTCATGAATCTGACAAATCTCGATGGCTTTACTCAGCGTTAAATCACTGTCATGAAGCAAATTCTTTCTCACAGCAGCATTATTAATACCGCACACGAGTCTGTCCTTTATTAACTCATTCTTTAAATCACCAAACCTACACGTTTTAGCTTTGTTTCTCAGGTCAGTAATATAAGCTGCCAAAGGTTCCCCTTGCATTTGATCTCTTGTGTAAAACAAATGTCTCTCTAGTGTAACATTAGTCTAGGGGTTACACATTTCCCTGAATTTGCACTTTAAGCACTCGGGTCTTCCCTTGATTCAGCCTGTACAACACAACACGTTTCACCTTCATACACTACTGGTGCATAGAGAAATGAACTCTCCCTTTCAGTGGCTTCTACCCCTCCTAGGTTCAGAAAATGAATGCCCTGGCATGTGTATCTTTATCAGAATAAGCTGCTTGTATAAATATATCATATTCTTGCTCGAATATTCTCCAGTTCTCTGGAATATTCTGATCAAACGCAAGTGATTGTGACTTGTGAAATCTGTTTGCCATATTGACATATCAGTGAAAACTCTTGCAAATTTGCACAAACACACATATTTGTACATACACGTATACATGTGCTTGAAATTTATGCCAGTACTTGTAATATCACAATGAGCCTTTGTATAACTGAATTTCATGAAATAAGTTTCTTGGGCACTGTAACACTTTGAAATCTCTTTACTGTAAAGCCACTTGCCTTGAAATTGTTTTACTATAAGAACCATTTATCTTGTAAAGGAAATAACGTTAAAGTCATTTGTCATCATTATTTTACTGTACAAGTCTTTGTCTTGTAATCACTTTAATGCCAAAGCCATTTATCAACATTTTACTGCCAAAGTAATTTAGCACCATTTTAAGAAACATTTTGAACAACTACACAGTGCGTATAAACTGAGCAGTAGAAGATGAGGGCAAAAAACATATTGAAGTAACTGTACTTTGCAAATACACTATCTCGAAGCAATGGCACTTTACAAATAAACTGTTTTGAAGTAATTGCAATTTGCGAATAAGCCATTTCGAAGTAATGGCACTTTATGAATGAACTATTTCGAAGTAACGGCACTTTGCAAATAAACTGCTTCGAAGTAATTGCACTTTCTGAATAAACTGTTTCGAAGTAATGGGACTTTGCAAGTAAACTGGTTTGAAGTAATGGCACTTTGCGAATAAACCTTTTCAAAGTAATGGCAGTTTGTGAATGTATTGGGCAGGAGAAGCTGAGAGTGAGGAACACCTCAAAATAAATGTACTTTGTGAATAAACAGTACGCAGCACACTGGAATTTCTCCAAAATGGCTGCACTTTGCCAAACAACTCTGTATAGTGCAAGAGACACTCTGTAATAGCAGCACTCTGTGAACAGACACACCCAGGCACAAGAAACTTTTCAAAATGGCTTCACTTAACTGCACTTCACAAAATAGTTGCACTTTGTACACAACAAACTCTTCAGAATTAATGCACAGTAATTAGCACACGCTGTAAGCACTTTTACATGCTTTGAGATACTTCGAGCAACTATAGTTATGCTATTCAAGGCTTCAGTCAACGCAAAGTAGTAATCTGTACCAAACACAGTAATTCGCCCAAAACATATGCAGTTGTCTTTGCTTATTTATTCTAAATGTGCCCTTTCCTGCCCTTTCTATTATAGTCGTTTCTCTCATTGAATCTCTTAATGAGCCTTTTATGCCCTTTTGCTATATTCATTTTGTTCATTTAATCTCTTTTCATGCCCATTATACTTTCTTGTGCACATTTTAACTCTAATCATCCTTGTTTTACTTTAAACATGCTCATTTTACAATTCTGAGGCAATTTTAAACACTTTATGTACTTTTCTAATGTTCGTTTTATCAAGTAACTTGGTTTCAAACATTTTGTCTGATTAATGAGCTCTTTTCTACTTCACATTTTGTACCTTTGTAATGTTCCGTTTGACCTCTTTCAATAAATAAATCATTTGTGTGTGTTCTCTTTACCATTGACTTGTCTCTGACCCTTTTTTGTTCTCGGTTCTTTTAGTTTGCCTTCGCCATTACCTCTGTACCTCATGGCTCTGAAGAATAGTCTTTGCCATCCCACTTCTGGCACCATGTCGCTTGCCAGGTCAGGATAAAACAAGCGAGCATCATAGGTTCTTGTTAAAACAGCTTTATTGTATGCAAACACATCATAAATGAGGTTAAGTAACTTTAACTTATAAACAGATTATCATGCACATGGATGTTAACATTCTGGCTGCATCTTCAAAACGGCACTGAAGCTAACACGTGCTTGGTATTTATATGCACATACAGATCTTGTAAATGCTTCTTAAAGGTACAACACACTTGTTATTCTACACCCCTTTTGGCATGTATCTGTCTAAACATGTGCAACAGCTGGGACACATACACACACACACATGCACACACACACACACACACACATACTTTACTAAAAGGATGCAAGGCCTAAACAATATGTCCTACATGGACTGACTAAGAACCTTATCACTATACTCAGTAACCTACAGACTGCTAAGGGGTGACTGGTGTCTGGCATACAAGGCATCCTCTGACCCAATACTGATGGATTTAATATACATCAAGAGGTCAGTGACCCTCAGAAATACTCAGCCTAGGGATCTTAACCTCTTCTGCAGCATCAATAGAATTGTTTGTAGGGACAGGTATATCTCACAGAGGAAAGCACTGCTCTGAAACAGACTTCACATCCACATTAAACAAAGTTCATCCCTGTCAATATTTAAGCACAGCTTGGATCTATGGATAGGAAACAAAAAATATACCCCAGGACTGCCCCTGTATTACTAATGGACAGAGTCAGTTCCTAAATGCTTTGTCCCATGCATGGGTCCCCTTAAAATATCTATGGTATGATTCCCATTTATTCTCATTAGGGGTAATATATATATATATATATATATATATATATATATATATATATATATATATATATGTGTGTGTGTGTGTGTGTGTGTATTAAATGCCTTTATGATGCCACTGCTGATGATGCATCTTCTACTGCTGCGGTTAATGGCTCTGTTCTTAGAAGATACTCTTGGATGAGGTTACAAACATTGTCAGAAGATATCAACTCTAAACTGTTGGATGCTCCTCTGGACAGGGAGAATCGTTTTGGTTCTACAGCTGCTGAAATTTTTAAAAATCTACAGGAAAGGTAATATAATGTAAGATTTCAAGCAGATTTTTCATTCCACTGTCCCAAAATTTCAGCGGAGCTATCCTTCCAAACCATGTCTATTTTTTCTACAAGACCAAAAAACTCATCAGACAATAAGGGGTCCAAGGCTTACTTCTCTAACAAGCCAGACAATTAGTGATTATCTGCCCCCTCCCATTCTGTCTTGACCTGTCCCTCTGCCTCTTGCAAGGAGACTTTCCTACTCTCCTGTATGGAGGCTTGTATCTTCAGATCAGTGGGTCCTCAACATAATTGAGAAGGGCTACAAACTAACTTGGCTTTTTCCTCCAAACCATTCAAATATCTTTCTAGTGCTCCAAAACAAAGAACACCTGCTTTTTCTCCCTATTCAGCCGGAATTGTACCATTAGGGAACTATAGAATGAGTTCCTGTCTGTCAGCTGAGCAAAGGATTTTATTCAGTGTGTTTTTAGGTGCCATAAAGGAGGGCTGTGGTGATCCGTTCTGGATTTATCAATTCCCAAGTACCTTTTTAGTCATACCAAAATTCAAGAGGCTGTCTCTGTAGATTCTTCTACATTTGATCATTTCACAGCTTTTCTGGTTACCCCTGCATCTCAAGGACATTTATGTTCATACTCATATTCATCCAGATCACAGAAAAGTTATAATTTTCAGTTCTCTATTTTGACTTTTGGCATTTCTGCAGCTCCATTTATAGCATTCTGCAGACTCCAAGGCTTCTAAGTTTTCCCCATACCTGGGCAATCTTTTTTTCCAGGCCTTTTCAAGAGAAAAGCTTCTTCAAGACCTCAAGATTACTATGGACCTTCTTCTAAGCCCGGGTTTCACCCTGAACTTGAAGAAATGTGCCCTTTCTTTTCGATATCTGTTTTTTTTTTACGTTGCTAGTTGAACTCTGTCTCTATGAGGGGATTTCTTTCTCGGAACAAAATACTGTTTCTAATCTCTTATTTTCTGTCTCTCGTTCCTCAGGAAATTATCTCAGTAAGAGAGAAACTTATTCTGGGCTCAACACTGGCAGCACCTCTCCTTTCAAATGATATTGCTGAATTTTGTCAAGAGAGAACTTCACTACTGAGTGAATCAGTTTCCAGGTCTCCTTTTCCCTCCCTCCCTTACTCAACCTGCAACCACAGATCCATCAGAATTTGCATAGGGTGCTGTTTTCAAAGGAGTAAAAGTATGGGTCTTTTGAATCATCAGGACAAAAAGAAACACAAAACATCAAGGAAATAATGGCATTGTTAAATACTCTCAAAACCATGAACCATCTATGGGTTCTAGGTCATCGATTAGTCATCATAGTCATGTGGTTCATAAACAAACAGGGGGGAACCAGTTTTTACTACCTTTACGCATTAGCAGTGCTATCCCTGGAATATGATTTGCAGTTCAGTCTATTCCTACAGGCTACTTACATTACAACAAAGCAGAATTTAGAGGCATACAAGCTTAGCAGGACCAGGGCAGAACCTCAGAAATGGAGAGATCTAACGTCATTTTCATTTGTTCCTCAATGAATGGTTTCAAATCTGACCCTTGGATCCAACTTGGCTGCTTTCTTTAGATTCTAGGATCTAACTCTCGAGCTCCTCCGTTACCCATAATACCGCTGACTACTGAATTACCCCAGATCTCGTTTGCCTCTCTTCAAGATCGGACGGAATTACAATTGCTCAAGCTCCTTTTGTGGGTTTTAGTTACTTAATAGCTATTTCTTTCCTTTCCTGTTATTTTTTTCATTGTATTATTTATATACACACACACACACACACACACATATATATATATATATATATATATATATATATATATATATATATATATACGGGTCACTTTGAAACATCTAAAACCCATAACATCTAATTTCATAACATTGAGACATTGAGACCAGAACATCTAAAACCCAAAACATCTAAAACCCATAACATCGAATTTCATAACATCTAACACTACAAATCTCAAGAAAATAATATCCCCTCGACATATAATGACACCAAACTACCAAACTCACTAGCTGAAGTAGTTTACTTCAGTTGGTCTTCAATCTGAGGGTACTGGATCCGTATCAGATCCAAGCCGGCAAATTCACTAGCATCTGCTCCGAGCTCCAAGCTCCACCCCTTACCCATAATACACCTCTACTACCTTCCAACCCTCAAATCTCGTTTTCCGCGGCTTGCCTGAAGCATCGTGATCCTGAGCTCTGAGTTAGTGAATTGGGTTATTTGTTTAGTAAGCAGTCTTTTCTTAGTTGTTTGAGTGTTAGCTGATTAGTGTTAGTTCCCTCTCCTCCTCCCCTTGCTGGTGCGTCATGTGTTAGGGTTTTCCTGTAGTTTTTCAGTGTTAGTTTGTTAGAGTGTGTTGCTTCCCCTGCCCCCCTCAGCATTCTGTGTGCCTTTGAGTGTGTGGTGAGTGGGTCTCAGTGGGAAATAAGTATTTTTTCTCTTTTTCCTTCTCTTGTGTGTGCTGTTTTCTTCTGCAGAGACATGGCTCACCCCAAGCCTGTCTTCAAGAGGTGCACTGAGTGTGGCCACAAATTGTCACCAGCCGATGGCCACACTCTTTACGTTATGTGCTTGGGTGTAGCACATTTAAGTACTGACTGTACCATATGCGCGGATTTTAACCCATGCGCTATTAAGGATAGAAGGGCTAAGTTGGCCCTGAAAGGTCTTCTACCCACTGCTGAGGTGGCTGCCTCTTCCACTGCTTCGGTCACAGCAGCTGCTGTGGCCACCTCTCCTTCCTCTCTTGCCCTTGCTTCTCCTCCCTCCCAGGTAGGGACTCAGCCTCCTGTTTCTAAGCCTGTGGAAGTGGAGCACAGAAAGGGCAGAGAGAAGGAGAGAGAGAGCATAGACCAGAAAAATGTAAGAGGTCCCCGGACCTTTCTGTTTCTACTCCTGCCAAAAGTCAGGCTAGTATCCGTGACTTCCCTTGGCTCCAATCTCCGAGATTTTCCCCGGAGCCCGAGGAGCAATGATCACCATCTAGGACCTTGGTTCTTCGACGCGCCAGGTCGGAGTCCATGGCCTCGTCGAGATCCACCCAAAGCTTTTCTGAAGTTGACATGAATAAAATGAGGAGGTTCATTCGTACTCAGATCCAGATAGGAGTCTTGCCAGCCCCCTCTCCCTCTGGAGGGGGGGAGCTCGCTTCCTTTCTTCACACCAATTTCTCTTCTCCAATCCGTCCACCGGGTTCGGAGTACTTGGATCCAAGGATGGCCTTAGACAGGGGGTCAGTGCCGATGGTACCTGTCTCCTCGATGCTGGCAGGTGCCTGGAGCATGTCGGATTAGACCAGTTCGGATCTGAGTGGCTCTCAGAGCCGGAGCCTGGGTATCAGATCTGAGAGAGTGGAACTTTTTCCATCGACTCTGTCATTGTCGGGCCATGATCCCCCCTCGGAGCTCTGTCCACTTCGGGCCTGGCTCCAATTTTTCTCATCGGATCCAGGGAAAGCAGTTTCCTTAGTGATGCCCCAGGAGGCTCATTCTCCCTCGGCATTCGACATGGTAGAAATGGTTCTCTCCACTGGATCGAGACCCGTGACTATTTCCTCAGACTCCGCCCTGACTCCCTCAGCTGTGTCTATGAATCCCATCATTTTACCAGGGGGACAGCCCATGCTCAAGAAGCCCCAGGCGGTTCCCCCTGAGGAACAAGTGGCTTGCGAGTTCCCCCCGGAGAGCCCCACTGAGACATGCCTCGCAAGCATACGTGTAAGAGGAGGCACTTGGACTCCCCCGAGTCCCTCAATGAGGACACGGATTTGGATGATGGGGAAGGTTCCCCCAGGTCACCTCCCAAGGATATCTCCTTTGGAGACATCATAGAAATCCTATGCCAGCGGGGAGATTGGTCCGCCCCCAAACCTTCTTCTGATGAATCCATGTTCCTGGAGGCTTTCGGGACGAGCCCATCTACTTCCTGGGTGTCCACTCCTGCAGATCCCCTGTGGACCTACTCACCTCATGGGCCTGGAAGGAGCCGGACACCATGGAACCAATCCCAAAACATCCAGACAAGATCTTGAGTCCACCCTCAGATACACCAGCGTAGGACAAGGGCTCCCCTGTACACGCTATGGTGGTAACAGCAGCCACTAAAAAGGAACTAGCCCAGGAGAGTTCCTCGGTTCATCCCTCTGACCAAGAGTCTCAGATGATGGACCGCTTAGGGAAAGCGGGTTTATGCATCAGTGACCTTTTCCATGAGAGTGCTGAACTACCTGGCCCACATTATGAGACTACAGCGCGACCTGGTCAAGGAACTGGCTGAGTCTCCTCCTAAGTCCATGTCGCAGGAAGACAGAGACATGTTCTCAACAAGGATGGCCACTTTAAAAGCAGTTTCCAATATGTCCATGCGACCCCTTTCACATGCTACTGAAGGAGTGGCTAGGGCGGCTGGGTCTAGCATGTCCATGAGGTGCAACGCCTGGCTCAGACTATGTCAGTTTTCGGAACCTTTCAAGGCGTCTTTTGGCAATACCCCTTATGACGGCTCTATCCTTTTTGGTAAGACCATCAAAGAAACTTTGGTCCAGAGTGAGAAAGATGGGAAGACATTGTTTGCCATCGGAATCCACTTCTCGAACCCTCAAACATCCTTTTCCCGGAATCAGAGAGGGTAAAAGAAGATGTGGTTCTGGAAGTCTCAGTATTTCTGGAACACTCAGGGCTTATACCCCCAGAGGCAGAGGGGAACATGATAGATGCCAGTCCAGAGGCAGAGGGGGTCCAAGGAATTTTGGGTCTCAAGAACCATTCTCGGACAGGCCCAGACAGCAACCCTGAGGGGTTGCCTGACTGCTCTACTCTGGAGGCAGTCGGGAGTTGATTGTCATTACACCTGCTGGCATGGGAGTCTGTAACATTAGACCAATGGGTGCTTCATATCATATCCAGAGGATACTCAATCCCTTTTGTGGTTCCTCCCAAACCTCCCAAACACCTCCCAGACATACCACCCATGCAAAGGGAGGCAGCAGCACTGGAAATCTCCAAGCTGCTAAGAGAAATGAGCCATCGAACCCGTCCCCCCATATCAGTTCGGATTGGGCATCTACTCAAGGTTCTTTTTGGTGCCAAAGAAAACAGGGGATTTAAGGCCCATTCTGGACCTATCTACTCTGAACCTGTCAGTTGCCAATGAAAAATTCTGGATGGTCACATTACAGTCCATCATGCCGTACCTGCAAGAGAGCGACTGGATGTGCTCGTTAGACCTCCAGGATGCCTGCTATCACATAAAGATGCACAGAAGCACCAGGAGATTCCTCCGCTTCCGGCTAGGAGTCAATCATTACTAATTTCGAGCCCTACCCTTTGGTCTCACCGCAGCCCCCAGGGTGTTCACCAAAGTGATGGCGGCAGTAGCAGCTCACCTGAGGCTTCAGGGGATTCAGGTCTACCCGTACCTGGACGATTGGCAACTCACTGTTCCCACCAGGCATCAAGTTTGTCAAACCAGGGATTATTTCTTAAAGCTTGCACTTCACTTGGGGATTACAATCAATGCATCCAAATCTCTTCTAAATCCTGTCCAGGTGATAGACTACATTGGGGCACGGACAGACACACTACAGTGCAAAATCTTCCTGACCACAGAGAGAGTGCGAAACCTGAGGATGCATGTTTCCCTGATCTACAGTTCTTATCTTCCCTCAGCATAATCAGTTTTGAGGGCCCTAGGTTCTATGACAGCGACCATAATGCTTCTTCCATGCGCCCGGTTACACATGGGAGTACTACAGTGGACTCTAGCAGTGCAGTGGTCCCTGTTGGATCTTTCATTATCATGTCCAATACACCTCAGTCGAGTCTGCAGGTTGTTCCCTTCTTTGGTGGATGTACTCTCTGGAAATCTTGAAGGGACGACCTTTTGTTCCAGTCCGTCCAAGCCACAGTGACCACAGATGCCTCCCAACTTGGATAAGGGGGGCATTGTTTGGCAGGACAGTCCAAGGCCTGTGGTCCCCTGTCAAAACCAGTTTGCATATAAACGTTCTGGAGATGAGGGCGGTCCTTTAGACGTTGCAGGCCCTTCATGCCTTTCTTCCTCTGGGAACCATTGCAATTCAGTCAGACAACGTCAGTGGTCTGGTATGTCAACAAACAGGGAGGGACCGGATCTTACCCCCTTTGTCGCAAGGCCATGAGAGTTTGGGAATGGGCGATCTCCACCGGTCACTTGTTCATAGCAATGCACATTCCAGGATGGTCCAACATCCTAGCGGACAGGTTAAGTCAGACTATACTGATGCCTTATGAGTGGTCTCTGAATCATTCAGTAGCAGAGCAGATTTTTCTGGAGTGGGGTCAGCCTTGCTGCGATCTCTTCACATCTTCCAAATCAAAGTGCAGCGAGTTCTTCGCTCTGAACCCCCAGCTGTGGGAGTCCCCCAGAGATGCTCCAGTCCATGCTTGACCTCCCAGTCTTCTGTATGCTTACCCTCCAGTACCTCTTATTCCAAGGTTTCTACAGAAAGCTTGTCAACTGGGGAGCAAAGTGATCCTCATTGCCCCGTTTTAGCCTTGCCAGGTATGGTTTCCCTTCCTTTGGTCTCATCTTCTGGCTGCGCCTTGGATCTTGGATCCCATTCAGGATCTTATTTCACACTCCTTGGAGGTTCCTCATCCGAGCCTGGACAGTTTGAAGCTGACGGCTTGGTTACTCCAGTTCCCCTGATTGCTAGGACTCCTGGATTATCCTCTTCAGTCAGGTCTATTCTGGTGGCAGCTCATAAGTCTTCCACCAGGAAGATTTACCGCAGCAAATGGAAACTTTTTCCTTTTGGGCTTCTCAAAGGAGTTTAGACCCTTTTACGGCTCCTATTTCTGCCATTCTCGACTTCCTAGCCAGTATTTTTCAACAAGGAGCAAGCTCTTCTACTATCAAAGTTCAATTAGCTGCCATCTCTCATTTTCACGTGGGTGAGAATTCTGCTTCTCTGGCCCCTTCCAGACTGTGTAAAGCCTTTATTAAAGGTATTTCCCTATTACGCCCCCCGGTCAAGGATCCTGTTCCCCCATGGGACCTTACTATGGTTCTTCAAGCTTTGAACCTGCAGCAACCACAGAGCTTACATTTTTGTCTTGGGAAACAGCATTTCTAGTCGCTATCACCTCTGCTAAAAGGGTTTCAAAACTGCAAGCTTTGTCTATTAAAGTTCCATATATGATTTTCCATAAGGATAGGGTTTCCCTTTTGACCAATCTGTCCTTTCTTCCCAAGGTTGCATCACAAGTTAACATCAATCAGACCATTAACTTACCTGTTGTCTTTCCAAATTCTGCTAACAAAATGGAATACAGACTCCACTTGTTAGATGTTCATAGACAGTTATGATTTTATTTACACAGGACTAAAACCTTTCGTAAATCTGATCAATTGTTCATGCCCTTCTCTAAACCCTTTTTGGGTAAACCTATCTCCAAGGTCACTATCGCTAGGTGGATTTCCTTGTGCATCCTTCAGGTCTATAAGGATAAAGGTTTGTCTCCTCCGGGTCAGGTGAAAGCTCATTCCACTAGGTCAATGGCTACTTCTGAGGCCTTTTGGTCTAGAGTCTCATTGGATGATATTTGTTCTGCAGCTACTTGGTCCTCATCTCATACCTTTATCTCTCACTACAAATTGGATTTGACTTCTAGAAGGAGAGCATCCTTTGGTTCACGGTGCTCCGGTATATTCTTCCATGAGGGCCACCCAGGAGTTTAGTAGCTGGGGACTCTGTCCCACAGGTTGAAGACCAAATGAAGTAAACTACTTCAGATGAAGAAGTTATGCACTCACCGTAACTTTCCATCTGAGTAGTTCTACTTCATTTGTCTTCAACCGTCCCTCCCCCCTTCCCCCTGGCCTTACTATATGGGCAGCCTGTTTGGCTGCAGTTTTTAGATCATAAGGTATTCTTTCAGGTCAGGTTCACAGTATAAGTGGCAGCAAACTCAATCTGGGGGTTGGAAGATAGTGGAGGTGTATTATGGGTAAGGGGAGGAGCTTGAAGCTCAAAGCAGGTGTTTGTGAATTTGCCAGCTTGGATCCGATATGGATCCAGTACCCACAGGTTGAAGACAAATGAAGTAGAACTACTCAGATGGAACATTATGGTGAGTACATGACTTCTTTTTTTTATTACATTTCTGCAGGGGGGCAAGCTCCCCTGCACCCCCCACCCCACCCCCGTAAATTTAATATACCAACTCCAAGATCGCACTACAGTGGAAAAATGTTAATTTCCTAACCCCACTCTATCAAGCCCCCCTGCAGAAACATAGTAAAAGGTGTGTCTGGCAGTTTGGTCTCATTATATGTCATTATATGTGGAGGGGATGTTATTTTCAGGTGATTTGTCCTGTTAGATGTTATGAAATTAAATGTTATGGGTTTTAGATGTTTTGGGTTTTAGATGTTCTGGTCTCAATGTTATGAAATTAGATGTTATGGGTTTTAGATGTTTTGAAGGGGACCCATATATATATATATATATATATATATATATATGGGTGTACTTTTGAAGAACGAAAGTTCACTACTTCGAACTTCAAAAGTACACCCACACTAACGCGAAAGTGCACTTTCACGAAAGTGCACTTTCGTGAACCCGCTAGACTGAACTGGCTAGCAGTCACGGACCTTAGGGTTAGGGCATGGGTTAGGGTAAGGGGATAGTTAGTAGGACTATCCCCTTACCTTGACCCGTGCCCTAACCCTAAGGTCCATGACTGTCACACCACAGTGGAAGACATTCCAAATCGGGCTATGTCCTCCACTGTGGTGCAATAGTCACGGACCTTAGGGTTAGGGCACGGGTTAGGGTAAGGGGATAGTTAGTAGGGCTATCACCTTACCTTGACCCGTGTCCTAACCCTAAGGTCTGTGACTATTGCATCACAGTGGAGGACATAGCCTGTTTTTCAATGTCCTCCATTGTGGTGTGGTAGGTTCGGTCTAGTGATCTTAAGCGAAAGTGCACTTTTGTTAAAGTGCACTTTCGCTTAAGTGGGGATGTACTTTCCCATTTCGAAAAGTGAATTTTCGTTGTAGGAAATACACCCATATATATATATATATATATATATATATATATGGTTCTACTACAGGACGACAGAGCAGCGCCGACAACCGACGCTCGAGCCCAGAAAGAAAAAACGAAAGAAGAAGACGCCGGCGAATCATGAGTGGCAGAACATCGACAATGCAGAAGACCGACCTGACGGATGAGGGGTGGGTTAAGTGAGTTAGGGTTAAGTGAGTTAGGGTTAGGGAGCGGGTAGGTAAGTGTCTGATAGTAGCCGGACCTTAGGGTTAGGTAAGGTAGGTTTAGTGTGGGCTGGATTTTGGTGTGCTTGTGTTGTGTGTGTGGTTTGTGGAATGGGGATGTGTTTTGTTTTTAATTGTTATTGTGGTGTGTGCAGTGTATGGGGTTTCGTGTTTGTGTACCGGGTATTCGGTTACGGTTATGTGTGGTTTCGTGTTTATGGACTGTCGAATATGTGATGTGGTTGTCGGTGTTGTGTGGTTTCGATTATGTCAGGTAGAACCATATATATATATATATATATATTTACAGTGGATATAAAAATTTACACAGCCCTGTTAAAATGCCAGGCTTTTGTGATATAAAAAAATGAGACCACAATAAATTTTTTCAAAACGTTTCCCACCTTTAATTTGACCTATAACCTGTACAGTTCAATTGAAAAACAAATCTGTTAGGGGGAAAATATAAAAAATAAAAAAACATATAATATGCTGGTTGCTTAAGTGTGCACACCCTTAAACTAATACTTTGTTGTGTGTGGACACCCTTAAACTAATACTTTGTTGAAGCACCTTTTGATTTAATTACAGCATTCAGTCTTCTTGGGTAGGAGTCTATCAGCATGGCACATCTTGACATGGCAATATTTGCCCACTCTTCCTTACAAAAGCACTCCAAATCTGTCAGATTGCAAGGACATCTCTTGTGCACAGCTCTCTTCAGGTCACCCCACAGATTTTCTATTGGATTTAGGTCTGGGCTCTGGCTGGGCCATTCCAAAACTTTAATTTTCTTCTGGTAAAGTCAGTCTTTTGTTGATTTGGATGTATCCTTGGGGTCATTGTCATGTTGAAAGGTGAAATTCCTCTTCATCTTCAGCTTTCTAGCAGACACCTGAAGGTTTTGGGCCAAAAGTGACTGGTATTTGGAACTGTTCATAATTCTCTCCACCTTGACTAAAGCCCCAGTTCCAGCTGAAGAAAAGTAATCCCAAAGCATGATACTGCCACCACCATGCCTCACCGTGGGGATGGTGTTCTTTTGGTGATCCGAAGTGTTGTTTTTGCACCAAACATACCTTTTGGAATTGTGGTCAAAAAGTTCAACCTTGGTCTCATCAGACCATAACACATTTTCCCACATTCTTTTGGGAGACTTGATCCATTGTTTTGCAAATTTTAGCTGGGCCTGGATGTTTTTCTATGTAAGAAAAGGCTTGCATCTTGCAACCCTACCCCATAGTCCAGACATATGGAGAATATGGAAGATTGTTGTCACATATAGTACACAACCAGTACTTGCCAGAAATTCCTGCAGCTCCTTCAGTGTTGCTGTAGGTCTCCTGGCAGCCTCCCTGACCAGTTTCCATCTTGTCTTTTAATCAATTTTGGAGGGACGTCCAATTCTTTGCAACGTCACTGTTGTCCCATATTTTCTCCACTTTTTGATGACTGTCTTCACTGTGTTCCATGGTATATCCAATGCTGTGGAAACGTTTTGTACCCATCTCCTAACTAATACCTTTCAACAATGAGATCCCTTTGATGCTTTGTAAGCTTTATGCGAACCATGGCTTTTGTTGTAGCAGGCAACTGAGTAAATGTCAGGAAAATCCTATTAGGACAGCTGAACTTTATTTGGGGTTAATCAGAGTCTCTTTAATTGATGGCAGGCATGTATCCAAAATGACTGAATGCTGTAATTAAATCAAAAGGTGCTACAACAAAGTATTAGTTTAAGGGTGTGCATGCAATACAAAGTATTAGTTTAGGGGTGTGTACACTTATGCAACCACCATATTGTACATTTTTTATTTTTTATATATTTTCCCCTAACAGATTTGTTTATTTTTCAATTGAATTGTACAGGTTATAGGTCACATTAAAGGTGGGAAAAAGTTTTGAAATATTTTATTGTGGTCTCATTTTAACAGGGGTGTGTAAACTTTTTATATCCACTGTGTGTGTGTGTGTGTGTGTGTGTGTGTGTGTGTGTGTGTGTGTGTGTGTGTGTGTGTGTGTAGATATATATATATATATATATATATATATATATATATATATATATATATATACAAAAGCCCAAACGAGAAGGAATGCTGATAGATGAATAAAAACCACAAACCAATCTGTGGTTCACGACCCCTGTTAAACTATTCACAGTCCAAACCAAGTTCACATCCAAATGTAAATTCCATAAAATGTAAGAAATTCGTCAAGCCTCTAATAAAAAGACTCTTTAATGAAAGGTAAAAAGTGAGCGCTTTCGCGGACAATCATCCGCTTCATCAGACAAATACATATCCATTTAAACTCATTAATATACGTTTTGTTGAAGGTCATGTGATCTTCTACATTAAACAATTAATCAATTAGTTAAAAGTACTCAGACAAATGTATAAAATGTATAAATCATTGTATATACGAAACTATCCAACTATATACTATACATGTACCCAATAATGAATAAATAATAATTAATAATTAATAAAATCTTTGAAAATATATTTACATACTATCGCAGTTTTCTACCTTTACAAATATGGCTTGATGGAAACTGTCTAAAATAGAACATTGTGTATACAAAACTATCCAACTATATACTATACATGTACCCAATGAACTCCTTAAAAAAGTATATGTTTACATACTATCGCAGTTTCCTACCTTTACAAATATGGCTTGATGGAAACTGTCTAAAATAGAACATTGTGTATACAAAACTATCCAACTATATACTGTACATGTACCCAATGAACTCCTTAAAAAAATATATGTTTACATACTATCGCAGTTTCCTACCTTTCAAATGTGGCTTGATGGAAACTGTCTCATTGAGACCCTTACCCCTATGTGCGGCTAGTCTCAGTATCCAACGCAATTCGGCTTGTTCTGTCAAATTGATAATATCCCCACATCGTAATGATTCTGTTTGAACATGTAATACTTGACATGTGATGCAATGGGCCACATATACCATGTTCCTAGTGTTGCAGTTACTATTATTCCTTAATTCCCATAGCCGCCCACTCTCTGGATGTTTAAAATAACGGGACTCATCTATACAATCACATTGTATGCATCTGCCACAATTTTTGGTACCATCAAATAAATTTGTGTAGGAGGGGGTAGGACTTGGATTGATGATATTGTAACATAGAGATTGTTTCAAGCTTCTCATATTGCTATACACAAAGCTAGGGCAATTGCCTACAACCATTGTAGTTTTCTCATCTGTTGTCAAAATATTCCAATTTTGCGATATGGCGTCCTTGACAATCTCTATGTTGTTTGAATATGGTATAACTATTGATTGTTTAGCCCATCTAGCCCTGTTGTTGCATTTGACCTGCAAACCATCTCTATATGAAAAATAAGGTCTAGCTCTAGTAGTTCTTAGAGTGTTGACATTAGAGTACGCCTTAGAAATTTCTTGTTGATTATATCCCCTGTTAACCAATCCTAGTCTTAATTGCCCAAGTTCTTGTACAAATTGTGACTCTTCACAAGATAGTCTAGATAATCGGATGGCTTGCCCTTTAACAATGTTCGCAAAGATGGTAGGATTATGCATACTGGTTCTATATAAAAAGGCAGGTCTATAACAGGGCTTACGATACACCTTAGTCATAAAATTGTCGCCTTTTCTAAAAATGGTTACATTCAAATAGCTAATGTTGACTGGCGAATATTCTATTGTAAATTTTAAAAAAGAACCCATATTATTCAATTGCTGAAAAAATGACAATAACATACCACTAGATCCTTTCCAGAGAAAAAAGAGGTCATCGACAAACCTACAATAAAAAAATCACACTAGGATTGCATAGAATGTACTTGGTCTCCCATGCCACCATCACTAGATTGGCATAACTGTTGGCACAACTAGTGCCCATAGCTACCCCTTTTCTTTGCCTGTAACATGTAGACTGAAAAAGAAAAATATTATTTTCAAGAACTATCTCTAACAATAGACACAAAAATTCAACTTTACTTCGATCAAGTGAGCTAATCTCACTCAACAACACTTTTATGGAATTAATACCTTCAATGTTGGGAATACAGGTAAACAAAGAGACTACGTCCATTATTACTAATAAAATATCATCTATGTCATTCATTCCCATAACCTGTTGATGGAGGTGTACCAAAAACTGTTATGTGTCCTTTAATATATATACAAATTCATCTAACACTTTTTTAAGTTCATAATCTGAATAGATGGATATCGGCTCAGTAAGCCAACCAGAGCCGGAGACTATTGGTCTAAAATCAGGAGATACTGGATTTGTATGCACCTTGGGCAAACCATTTATGGTAGGTATCAACGGATTTAATACCAAAAAGAAATTGAACAATTCATCAGTTATAATGTTCATACATTTGCATTCCAACAAACAATTGTGCATACTTTCTCTTAACTCATGAATAATGCTGTTAGTAACTACTTCATATGCTTCAAACTGATCAATTGTTTGTCTCCACTTCTAGTACTAAGATTGGAAGACCAGGCTCAAAAATTACCTAGCCAAATGGAAAACGGATTGTATTTCCCATGTTTATTCTTTGAAAGGTTTAGCCCTGCCAAAACAACCAAAAGTCATTCAACTCGGTCAATGGCTACATCAGCTGCATTTTGGTCTTGAGTCTCCATTGATGATATTTGCACAGCTGCCACATGGTCTAATGCTCACAGTTTTATTACTCATTTCAGATTGGATATCATCTCCAGAAACAGAGCAGCGTTCGGATCTGAGGTTCTCTGGAAGATCCTTCCATGAGGGATAGCCAAGGTAAATGTAGCTGGGGACTCTGTCCCATTTATTGAG
The DNA here is from genome assembly GCF_019279795.1 of Protopterus annectens. Lineage (NCBI taxonomy): Eukaryota > Metazoa > Chordata > Ceratodontiformes > Protopteridae > Protopterus > Protopterus annectens. The sequence continues at coordinate 98,676,341 of NC_056725.1, read as the reverse complement.
GAATCAATGAAAATGACAATATCAGATATAAAAGTTCTGTACTCATCATAACTATGCATCTGTGTTGTCCATTGTCATTCTTTCTCAACTTCCCTCCCACCTTCCTCCTATCCATATCTTTGGGAGAGACCTAATGGAGTTGTTACTAGAAATCATAGTTCCTGTTTGAGCTCCTGATCTTTCAACTATCAGTTTTCTGTCATAGCTATATTGAGATAACTTGTAATATTGTATAATAGCAACAAACTCAGTCTGAAGTAATTCAGAAGTTAGGGGCATTATGTGTAAGGCAGGAGCTTGATAGTTGGATCCTAGAATCTAAAGAAAGTGGCCGAGTCAGATCCGAGGGTTGGTTCTGAACTCATTCATTCAGAAAGAATGAAAATGGACAACACAGATGCATAGTTATGGTAAGTGCATAACTTTTATGCACATGCTGGGGACCTATAGGACACTATCCACCAGTGGGGAACTCCCCAAATAAATCTGCTTGCCTCTGCTCACAACTAACAGTTAAAGAAATTCTGCTCTAGGACTCCTTACATAAAGGCCTTGAAGTCAGATGTCTATTTCTTCCTGTGTACCTAAATGTTCCTGTATGCCTTTCCACCCATTCCTTTGATAACCAGAGACCTTTTAAACATCCTAAAGAAATTTCCAAAAATAATACTGGTAACTCCCTTTTGGCCCAGGCAAGAGTGGTTCATCACGCCCTTCCTCGTGGATGGACATACTCATATAGAACAAGGGTTCCCTTTAAAATGAATTTAGTGCTTTTGTCTTTGTATATATGGTTCTCTGATGGCTATTGGATTTTTTAAATGCACTTTAATGGGTTTTTATGCACTGTCACTTTAACCTAATTGATGTCCATCTATGAATTGATGAATTTGAAAGAAGAAGTTTATTTAAGGAGTGTTGGATGTTGTATGTGGTTATATGGTCTGAAGAAGCTCTTTAGCGAAAGCGCTTACCTAATTGATTTTTGTGCTGCCAATAAATATCTGGATTTACTTTTGATTTTATGAAGAGCCTGGTTGTCTCGTTACTGATACTTGTATTGGACTATTATCTATTATTTTGTTCGTAGCGAGGCTTTTATCCTGTGGGGGACTTTAGTACTCGTTTATTACTTTATTAATTCAACCACAGATAGATTACCTTGGCATTCTCTGAAGACTCCTTCTGCCACCATGACTTCATAGCCTCCTCAGAAAATCCAAAAATCTTTGGATCCAACTTCTTTGGACCCTAAAAAGAAACCATCAGATCCTAAACCCTCAGATCCAATTATTGTACCAGATAAATCTCCTAAACAGCTCTCAGATCCAAAAACCTTGGCGCCAACCTGTAGTTTTTCTACATCTTCAACTCACTCACCCATGTTCATAATAGATCTGGTGTCTCCTCAGCTTCATTCACTCTTTCTTCAAACCACACAGAGGAAACACTTGAGGCCACATCCCACTACCTTGTCTGTTAGATCCTGTAGAATTCTTTCCAAGGCCAATGTGGATAGGATGATGAGGAAGTTCCTCAGAGTTCTCATTCAATTGGGGGTTATACCAGCTCCATCTCCATTGGATCTGTGAGCCTCCTCATCGCTTTCTATGTAGTAATATCTCCTTCTCCAATCCATCCCACAGCTTCGGAGCCCTCAGATCCAAGAGTCCCGTGAGACTTGGCACCACAGCCGAAGATGGTTAGGGCTTCGACTCCAGCAGTTTCCCTGACTGGTTCTGCTCCTGTGCCTTTGGATCAGGATGAGTCCCGGAGCCAAAGCATTGGCATTGGATTGAAAGGATTGGGATCTACTATGGTGTTGTTTGGAGCCGTCCTTGCCTCTTGGAGTCTTGGCACTAGATAGCTCAGGTCCAGCTCCCTCCTTGAGGCATGGATTGGGACAAGGTCAAGCCTTGGCTGCTTCAGATGTTTCAGCTCTGGTGCAACCAGTCATGGTTTGTCCTGGTCCGTCTGCCTTCAATATAGAGGAGAGGGTTTTCTCTCATCCAAGAGATCCAATTTCACTTTCTTCCTTGGATTCTACACTTATTTCCCCAGTGGGTTCAGGTTCTGATCCCATCAGACCTACTCCACATGGACAGCCAGTGCCAACTAGCATCCAGACAGTTTCCTTAGAGAAACTTCCCCTCTCTTTGGATCCCTCCCCAGAGCATCCCACTGAGGAGGTTCCCCATAAGAGAGCATACAAAAGGAGGCACATAGCTTCCCCTATGGAATCTCTTACACAGGATACTGACTTTGAAGAATGGGAATGGTTCCTCAGATCTCCACCAGATGGCATCTCATTTGGAGACATTCTATAGATTCTTAAGCAGAAAGGTAGGTGGTCTTCATATACTCCCTCCCCAGAGGAGCCAGTATTTCTGGAAGCTTTTGGTTCTGGCCCATCTACATCTTGGGTGATTTCCCCAGCTGATGAGCTTATTGACCTAGTCTCTCACCAGGCATGGAATGAACTGGACTCCGTCAAACCAATTCCCAATGGTTCAGACAAAATGTTGGCACTGCCAAAGGACAGACCTGATTGGAGAAAAGGAGTCCATGTTGATACTATGGTTGTGGCGGCAGCCATAAATAAGGAGCTAGCTGAGGAAAGCTCCTCAGTCCATCCTCCTAATAGAAAGTCCAGGGCACTGGACTGAATTGGAAAGTGCATTTTTTCTTCAATGACCTTTGCCTTGAGGTCCCTGAATTATTTAGTACACTTTATAAGGCTGCAGAGGGATTTGACCAAGGAGCTCCCCAAATCCCTCTCAGAGTCCATGTCTGTGAAGGACTATAAAAGATCATCCTCACAACTGGCCAATCTATTATCCATTTGCAATGCATCCATGAGGTTAATATCCCTTGCTGCAGAGGGAACATCACAGGCTGCTGGTTCAGGCTTTACCGTATGGTGACATGTCTGGATGCAGCTGTGTGACTTTGTGGAGCCAGTCCTATCAGTTCAGAGCCCTGCCCTTTGGTCTCACCACAGCCCCCAGGGTGTTTACCAAGTGTATGGCAGTGATAGCAACTCACCTGAGACTGCTGGGATTCCAAGTGTTACCATATTTAGGTGACTGGTTCCTCACCACCCCCAACAGACATCTCTTAAAACAGTCCAGGGACTATTTGCTACAACTTTGTCAAACACTATGTATTGCAGTCAACATCTCCAAATCCAAACTACAACCAGTACATAGCCTGAAGTTCATTGATGCCCAGTTGAATACAGTAAATTAGATTGCTACTCTGCCTACACCTCGTATAAATACAACCAAGTTTCAGGTACAGCAAATTCTTCTTCTTCATCCTGCACCTCCAGCCATACTTGTCCTTCACGCTGTAGGTTTGATGGCAGCTGCCATAGTTTTAGTTCCTATCCATTGTTTTTATATATGTGTTCTCCAATGGACTTTAGCTGTTCAGTGGTCTATTCTACAACATCCTCTAGCCTTCCCAGGCAGGCTTACTCAGGTATGCAGAAATCATTCATTGGTGGGATCAGTCAGACAATGTTTACTGTACTTGGGCCGTCCTTTCATTCTGTCTCCTGCAGTGACCACATTGACCATGGACACCTCCCATTTGGGGTGGGGAGGCATTTTTTTGGATGAACGGACCAAGGCACATGGTTTCCCCAAAAAGACCAATTTGCACATCAATGTCCTGGAGATGAGAGTGGTCCTATTAGCAATGCAGGCATTTCCAGATGTTCTTCCTCTAGGGCCTTTTGTGATCCAAACTGATAACATGTTTTTGGTCTGGTACATCACCAAATAAGGGGGAAAACAATCTTACACCCCTCAGTCGAGAGGCTATGAGAGTGTGGTAATGGGTGATCTCCTCCAACCACTTTCTAGTAGCAGCACACATTCCAGAGAAATCCAACTCAGCAGGTCCATTTTGTTAACTCAAGAGTGGTCTCTCAATCAGATTATTTCCATCATTGGGGCCAACTTTGATGCAATCTCTTTACATCTATCCACTTCAATGAGTGCAGCAGGTTTTTTCTCTAATCTCAAATTAGGGGGAGTTACTGAAAGATGCTCTAGTCCACATTTGGCCCTCTGGTCTACTTTATGCCTATCCCCCATTACCTCTGATTCTAAAATTTTTACAGAAAGCACATCGGTTGAAGAACTCGTTTATTCTTATTTTCCCCTTTTGGCTTCACCAGCTGTGGTTTCCCCTTCCTTTGGTCTTATCTTCAATATCTGACATGGATACTAGACCCCAGTGCAGACCTCCTCTCGCATCCATCAGGGATAAAAGATCCCAATATTCTGAGCCTCAGACTGACCGCATGTTTTCATAGGTTCATACTAAGCTAACTGCCCTTGTGAGCCATTTTAAGCCTAGCCAATAATCCCTTGTGAGGCTCAAACCTTGCACTTTGTGTTTGTAAGGCAAACACTTTAACCATTAGGCCACCCTCCCAACCCCCTCATAGATTATTACTAGGCTAATTGCCCTCATGCACTACTTTAAGCCTAGCCAATTACCCCCTGTGAGAATCAAACGCTGCACCTTGCATTTCTAAGGTAAGCACCTTAACCATTACGCCACCCTCCCTTCCTTCTCTAGTTCCTTTAATAGCTAGACAGCCCAGTCTTTCCTCTCCAGTTAGACATATACTTTTATCTTCCCAGAAAGCTTCCACAGTGAAACTCAACAAGAATAAATGGAAATGATTCTGAATTTGGGCTCTTAGTAAAGAAGTTGATCCCTTCACTGCTCCTGTTTCTTTAGTTCTAGAATTCGTAGCCTCTATTTTCCAAGAAGGTGCTAGTTTCTCCACAGTTGAAGTTCAGTTGGCAACCATATCAAATTTTCATTCAGGAGAAAAAAACTTTTCCTTAGCTTCTTCTAAATTGCGCAAGACCTTTCTAAAAGGCACCTTCTTACTTAAGCCTCTAGTGAAAGATCCATCTCCTCCATGAGACTTGACAGTAGTGTTTCAGGGGTTGACACAATAACCTTTTAAATCTTTAGCTAAAAATTATTTAAAATGTTTCACTTGGAAAACAGCATTTCTAGTAGCAATTTCTTCTGCAAGGAGAATTTCTCAACTCCAGACTGTATTGTCCAAATCTGCTTACACTGTTTTTCACAAAGACAGAGTTACTTTATGAACCAATCTTTCTTACCAAAATAATGTCTGAATCCAATATTAATCAAACAATTCATCTGCCTGTCTTCTTCCATAATTTTTCAAATAAGGTAGTACACATATTAATATTATTAGATGTACATAGACAACTATGTTTTTATCTACACAGGACTAAGGATCTCAGGAAAACTGACCAGTTGTTTGTTTCTTTCTGAATGAACAGACTAGGATCACCAGTTTCTAAAGTTACCCTGACAAAATGGATTACTGATTGCATTTCGTTTGTATATACTCAGCAAGGCCTCTCCCTTTCAAAGCCTCCTAAGGTTCATTCAACTAGATCCATGGCCACTTCTTCTGCCTTCTGGTCTAGAACTTCTATTGATGACAGTTGCACAGCAGCTACCTGATCCAATGCTCATACCTTTATTACTCATTACAAACTAGATTTGACTTCTAGAAGCAGAGCTGCTTTTGGTTCATCAGTCTCCAGAATATTCTTCCATGAGGGCCACTCAAGATTCATGTTTCTGGGTACTCTGTTGCATATATTGAGGAAGAATTGAAAGGACAACATCAGATATTAAAGTTATGTACTCACCATAACTATGCATCTGTGTTGTCCATTTTCATTCGTCTTCAACTTTCCACCCTGCTTCCCCCTTCCTGTTATCTTCTAGAGTGCTCTCATGGACCTTTTGGAACCTTTTAGTTCCAGGTTTGAGCCCTGGATTACTGTTATTTTCCTGCTTCCTTCTCTGTCTTAGCATACAAAAAACAGCAGACTTGGTTTCAGGTATTGCAGGCTAGCTGGGGCATTATGGCTAGAGGGAGGTGCTTGACAGTTAGATCCATAAGTCTTGAGATATGCAGCCAAGTAGGATCCAAGGTCAGATCCGTAACCTATGTGTTGAGGAAGAAAGAAAATGGACAACACAGATACATAGTTATGGTGAATGCATAACTTTAATTTTTTTATATATTTAAATTACTGTTTATTTTTATTTACTTTTTAGTGGGACCGTCTCTTTAAGAAACCCAGTACTTTTCTATTATTTGAAGTTTCCTGTCAGTGACAGTTATTTTTAACTTCAGTTAATTTGGGGGGCTAATTTTGTGGTAATATGTACTGCTTGTATAAACTTTTTATGTCTTAATTGAAAGTGTAGTGTTGCGAAGTGTCTTATTTGGGCAGGGACAAATAGGGGTTATATAGTCTTTGTGTTCGCCATGTGACAACTTGCCTGACATTTTTTTTCTATAAGACTGAATTTTCTTTTTAAGGGTTTCTGACAGAAATTTGGTGTGCTGCTTATGCATTGTAGTAGTTTAGAGATTCTGTATGCATGTGTGAAAGTGAAAGTGTGCTGCTTGTGGAAAGTATATGACAAATTACCTTCCAACCATCTAGTTCCAGTAATTCTTACTTCATATGAAGCATCCTCTCAGTTGCAGCATGTGTACTTACCCTGCTCCTGCTGGTCTGACTTCCATAGTGTCTATTAAGAAAAAACAACTTATCAAGGAGGCCTTGCCGACTCCGCAGGCTCATATATTGCTTCAGCCGATGGTAGATGACTGCAGGGCTGAGCAGTCATTCCTCAGACTACTCACTGACCTCTCTAGCTTCTTCAGCGACCGTGAACCAGGATCAGCTCCATCCACTTTGGCTGTTCCAATGTCTGAAGCAGGTATTGGAGAATTATCTTTATTAGGACATGGAGGCACTTGGGATGCTGTTCAATGTGGCCAGGGGAAGAGACCTCTTGACAGGGCAGAAGTACATTCTTCTAGTCAGTCATTAGGGATACTTGTAAAGAAAAAAACAAAAGTTTAATCATTGCTCATTAGAAGACATGGTGTCTATTAGAAAAGATAATTTTCTTACATTAGTCAAGGAATTGTTGCAGGTAGTTAATATTGGTACTCAGAATACAGTACCTGTAAGTCAGATCACTAGAAACATTCCTGAGGAAGACATGTCAGATTATTCTGACCTAGATAGGGACAGGGCTTATTCTCTTGTGGATTATCAAGCCCAAATCTCAGATACCTAGGAAACTTGTTCCTCCCAACCTCCCAACTTCCTTTGGAGGAATTTTCTTTTTCTCAGACTACAGACATACTGAGGTATTTTTATAGGAACAAATGGATGTTCCTCCCGAACTGAGGAGATATTATGATATGTTACAAGTGGCTATGCCTTATTCCATGTCTGTTCCTCCACTAGTGCCAGCCATTCCCACATCTTCACCAGCATAACATTCAGAGTCAAGTTTATTATAGATTTATATCATCATTTTTTACTTTTATATCATTGGTTCATCTTCCCTACAACAGCTTGGGACACGTCTCTGGAGTTCTGGTAGTCAAGTTTTTTATTGTTTTATCCTCCAAGCAACTGCTTGGGACACTTCTCCATAATTCTGCTACAGATTCACACTTAAAGTCAAACTTCTACTGGAAAATCAGATTAAAAGTCAAGGTTATTATACTCATGGAGTATTCTCATAATCTTTACTTCATCAGTATTGTTTTATCTTCTCTACTACAGTATGAAATAACATTAATAACTCTCTTCAGTGCAGTATTGTGAACTCACTTCAGCAAAATTAATACTTCTGCACACTGTGTAATAAATAGGTTAACTCGGGATCTAAGGAAGCTTGCAAAGAACAAGTGAAAGTGCAACTTGCTTACAGTTCAGCAACAGGCTATGGTAAATAATAAAAAAGGTTGCTGTTTTGTTGTTCTGGTAGTTTATTTATTATTTATTTATTTGCATTTGTTTACCAGGATGGTCCAGCTGGGCCAGAAGTGCCCATTTTCAGTGGAGTCCCAGGGAGAAAAGCTCCACATATAAGACATTTCACATACAATGCAGAATTTCCATTAATGAAGACATTTAGTACATATTATACCTCTATATAGGAAGCCTTGCTGGACCAACAGCATGCTTAGATTTGACAGCATGCACCCTAGACATGTATTCCAACACATAGTCAAGGGACAAGTCTGTAGAATATCCAGACTTTGCACGAATGAAAATTCCTTTATACAGGAATTGGACTCTTTAAAAAATAATTTTTAAGCATGAGGTTATAGTAAAAAATCTACTGAAAAAGGAAATGGACAACAGCAGTCTCTATAGCAAACAAAGTGCAAAACCATGGTTACACAGAGGTAACAAATGGCCTAATAAGGTAGATGCACAGGTTCAAAAAGCTAATGAAGGTTTGAAAATAAGTTTAACATACAGTAATGATATAGGTGGTATATGTAATATAATTAGAGACAACTGGAGAATTATTTTAACAGATGAGAATATAGCTAGAGTTGTAGGGACACAACCTAGATTTATTTTTAAAAGAAAAATTTGAAAGATTTTTTCTGTCAAGAACCTATGCATTTTAAAATTTCAGGCATTAAGAACAAGGGAACTTAACCATGCCTAGATTGTAAAGCCTGTAAGCACATCTTACAAGGAAACTGTTTTATACGGGTTCCTATTACCTAATCGAACTTCCAGAAGGTCGAACACCAGAAGTTTGAACCTGGAAGTTCGAAAGTTGAAAATGTCGAAGCCGCAGAAGTCCGAATTCTTTCCCAGGGAAAGAATTCGGTTGGACGTTTCTGTGGCTTCGACATTTTCTCCACTATGGTGTGAAAGCTACGGAACGGGTTAAGGTAAGTGTGCAATTGGGACGGACGTTGGGGTTAGGGTGCGGGTAAGTGTGCGATAATGACAGACTTTAGGGTTAGGGTGCGGGTAAGGTAAGTGTGCGATAGTGACGGACTTTAGGGTTAGGGTGCAGGTAAGTGTGCGATAGTGACGCACTTTAGGGTTAGGGTGCGGGTAAGGTAAGTGTGTGATAGTGACGGACTTTAGGGTCAGGGTGCGGGTAAGGTAAGTGTGCGATAGTAACGGACCTTAGGGTTAGGGTTTGGGTTAAGGTTAGTGCATAGATAGTTGTGTATGTAAGGTTTAGTGTAGGTTTATAAGGTTTTTGGTGTGCTTGTGTTGTGTGTGTGTTTTTCGGAACAGTGAATTATTTTCCCTGGGAAAAAAATTTGCTGTTCTGATGTTTCGATGTAATCACATTTTGATCTTCAAAGTTCGAACATCTGGTGTTCGACCTTCTGAAAGTTCGATAATGTAATAGGAACCCATTTTATACACCCCAGGACCAACAAGAATTACTTTTTGAATATGTATGCTGATTGTAACATGCAAAATGTTGTCTATATTGCGAACTGTCAACAGTGTACTGCATGTTATGTAGCAAAAACAAATTGCAGACTTAAAGATAGAATTTTTAAGCATCTATCAGATATAAGGTTAAGAAGAGAACACAATGCACCGTACAAGCATATAGAATTGCATAGTGATCATGCATTTGCCTTTATGGTTATATATGTTGTAAACAGAAGTCAAAGAATGGCTGACTTGTATAATGAAACTGAATACAAAGAGATGCAATGGATTCTTAGACTGTGAGCTGACAAAGCCCCAGGATTAAATGATGTTATCCCTTTAAAACCAGCTCTAGCAAAAAGGAGGGTAAACTATTGATTTTCATTGGTTGTGTTGTACTATATTAGATACTATATTTTACTAATGTTTTATCATCTGATGAAGGGATTTACCCGAAAGCACTTATGATACTGCTTTTATTGTTTTAATAAAGTGAAGTTGCTTCATACACAGCATGGTAGTACTTGCCTTATTTTTGGATTTACTATTTGGATTTTCTTGGCAGTACTTTCAGTGGAAGGAGTCCTTCACATTTTGTACTTTTTGTTCTTCATTAGGCCAGTCATTGAGTACAATGCCCCATTTGGCATGTTCCTCACTAGACACCTACAACAACTGGAGAGACTGCAAAAGTACCTCACAAAGAGGATCCTAGGCCTTAAACACTTGTCCTATATGGACAGACTCAAAAAACTCCAACTATTCTCTGTCTCATATCGCCTACTTAGAGGCGATCTCTGCTTGACTTACAAAGCCATGTCTGACCCAGCTCTGTTAGAAATGTTACATCTAAAGAAATCCCAATCCCTCCACACCACATGCTCCAGAGACATCAACCTCATTACCACAATTAACAGAACATGCTGGAGGGACAGGTTCATAACCCAGAGACTGCCCATGCTATGGAACAGACTTCCCATACATGTCAAGCAGAGCACCTCGCTGACCCTCTTCAAGAGAAATCTTGATGAGTGGATGGGAAACAGAAAATTCACCCTGGGATAACACCAGCAGCTCTACTCGACAGAGACACTGGGAACTAATGTCGGGTGGCACTATGCCAGGGTAAACCTATGGCTAGGCTTGTAAAGGACCCAGGACTATTAGCCTAGTACACACCTATGAACCTATGAACCTATAAGATTTCCAAGGCTTGTATACATGGGCTTCCCAAGAACTACTTGTGAGAATCCCCATGCAAATGAGGATGGGTCTAACATCATAGCAGATTTCTATATTCTAAGCAGGGGAAAGGCCCCCCATGCAAATGAGGATGGGTCTAACATCCTATCAGATGCCTTCATTTTGAGCAGGGGAAAAGTCAATCAAGTGGAAAGGGGTTGTCCAACAGTGTACTATGCCCCTCTGTAACAGTATAGTGTCATCAGGTTCACAGAAAATTTAGATGTAGGAACTGGATCTGAAGAAGTCTACAGGAGCGAAAATGCTTAGCCAGTAAAACCTATAAAAGGAAAATGTATTCATTTATTTATTATTTGTTTTTGCTTACCGGGAAGGTCCGAGTGGGTAATACCCATTTTAGCTCCATTTACTTACATTGCATTATATTAAGTTCCTATTAAACACAAAGTAGTTATATTTCTATTTACATTTATACACAAACAGTAGTTACATTTATACATTATAAGATTTTACAGAGGTGTAATTACTAAAGAGAAGGCCCACATGCAACTTAGTGGACTGTACAGGCAGCAGTTATGTATAAAATTGATCTGATATTGTCAATTTTCATTCATTCCTCAAAAATTGGGTTCGGATTCCGACCCCCGGATGTAACTCAGACATTTCTTTTACAGCTCATGGCCACTAGAACTCTAGAGCACCCCCCCCTTACCCACAATGCTCTATCCCCCAACATACCGCAGATATCGTTTGCCTCTTTCACGTATAGACATGGTCGCTTTAAGCTTTTGAATATTGGTAAAGTTAAGTGAATTATTTAGTTGCTTCATTGAAGTTTCTTATTTTTTACCTTTTAATATATTTATATATCTATACTTGTAGCCTCCCTACCTACAGTGATCTAGTGTACTTATTATCATTATTGGTATTCATTTCTCCTCCTTTCCCTTTCATACTATCATTAGTAGCTTCTTTCCTTTTTATACCATCATTGGTAGCCTCTTAAAAATATACGTGTTTCTATCTTTCTTCTTTTCTTGCATTTACTGGTAAAAAAATAGCAGAAAAGCTTTCAGGATTTAAAAAGTGTAAACAAGCTGGGCACAAACTTCCCTTCTCCAGTTTGCATGATTTGTGCATTTATTGCTTAGGCCTTGAACATTTAAAAACTGACTGTGATATCTGTAAGTCTTTTAATTCTCAAGCGATTGTGGATCAAAAGAACAAGGTAATTCTGAAAGGTCTGCTCCCCACAACCTTTTCAGAGTTACTATCAGGGGCTCAACCTCCCCAAACAGGACAAGAAGGAGCACAGGAAAAGGCTGTCAGAACCGTCTGGTTCTTCTACTCCATCTTTGGATCTGACAATGGAGCCAGCTCAAAAAATTGTCTAAAAATTGAGACTGAAGTCAAAATCTTCAGATCAGTTGGCGTCGGATAGCCAACCAGCTTCCTTGGATCCAGTAGTACTGGATATTAACCATTTACCCCGAACAAGTTAAGCATCATCCTTAGATCCTGTACCTTCCAAGACTGCCATCCCTATTCTTGAAGAGACACCAACATTCCAGGTCCCTGTCAACAGCCTCATCCTCTCATTCTTCCTGGAGCTTGACAGAAGCTGATTTGGATAGAATGATGAGAAAGTTCCTATCAGCACAGATTCAGAAGGGAGTTCTCCAGGTTCCTACCCCTTCTGGTCAGGAGCCTTCACGAATACTACACCACTCATCTCAGCTCCTTCTCCTATCTGACTAGTGGTTTCAGAACCCTTGGATCCAAGATTTCTGAAGCCATTTGTGTTGGATCCAAAGATTATTGTATCTTCAGCTCTGATACCTTCTTTGAGTGTACTGGCTCCGAGAGTGTCGGAGCTGGATGACTCTCTGAGTGGAAGTGCTGTTGTAGGGTACGAGGTGTTAGAGTCAACTTTGAAGTTGTCAAAGCTAACTCTGCCTCTCGTAGCCTAGGCACCGGACAGCTCAGCTCTGACTTCTGCCTCAGGTGGATTGCCTTCAGGTCTTAAGGAGCAAATGGTCCAAAAGCATGTCTTCTCGGCTCTGTCGGCCTTCTTCTCCCAGGAGCGTTCTGCCTTTGAGGTATTGGAGAGAATGTTCTCTACTTCTGGAGAACAGGCAGTTCCACCCCCTCAGATCTCCCTTCTGGATCCCACATGTCTCTGTGCCTTGAGCCTCTTCATTCTGCTCCACAGGTACAACTAGCCCAAGGCCACCAAGCTACCCAGCAGGGTATTCTTACACTTCTCCAGAAAGTCCCACTAAAGAAATTCCTAGGAAGAGAAAGTGCAAGAGGAGCCACTTAGACTCTCCTCAAAAGATGATGAAGATACCAATTTTGATGAGGGGGAAGTGTCCCCAAGATCACCACTTGATGGCATCTCCTTTGGAGACATTCTGGAGATCCTCAAACAGAGAGGTCTAGCGATAACCCTTCCCAAGAGGAATCTGTATTTCTGGAAGCCATCAGGTGTGGCCTGTTTACCTCCTGTGTGACTCCACCTACCAATGAGCTCATTGATTTGATCTATAGGTGGGTGAGGAAAGAACCTGATGGTGTTGAGTCAATCAACAACAGACTGGAAAAGATAGTGGCACCACCTAAAGGAACAGAATTTTAGAGCAAGTAAATACTGCTAGATGCCAAGGTTGTGACAGTGGACATGAAAAAAGAACTTGCACAGCATAGTTCATCTGCCCATCACCCTAAAGGAGAGTCCAGGGCATTATACAGATTTGGGAGGCAAGTATATGCTTCAGCAGCTTTTGCACTCAGCTCCCTGAATTGTCTGGCACATTTCACCAGATTGTGGGTGTTTTGATTAAGGAACTCTCCAAATCCCTCTCTGGGACCAGTACATCTGAGTTGTCTACCCTACAATCGATCACAAATTTGTCCATGAGGCTCATTATGCATGCAGCTGAGGGGACCTCAAGGGCAGTGGGTTCAGGCATTTCTGTTAGGAGACATGCCTTCATGTGCTTGTGTGATTTTGCAGATCCCTTCAAGTCTTCGTTCATCACTACACCTTTTCAGAGCAGTTCACTGTTCAGTCCTAAGATGAAGGACACACTCTCCAAGTGTGAGTAAGATGGTAAGACCCTTTCAGCAGTGAGCATACGTTTTTCAACTATTCAAAGAACCATCAATAGAAATCAACCGAGTGGTTGAAAGATGTGGTTCAGAAAGTCCCAGGGTTCTTGCCATGTTCCAAGTGCAGATACTTTTCCCAGGGGTGGGGGGGGGGGGCTCAAATGGAAGACGCCACCTGTGCAGCAGAGGAGGCCTGGAGAACTAGGGCTGCAGAGATTGTTTTTCCGGCAGACCCTATTAGCACTCCTGAAAGGAGGCCTGATTGTCTACCTCTGGAGTCATCTATCCCTGCACAAAAGCCTGGCTAGATATTACAAAAGATACATGGGTGCAGAGGATCATTTCCAGAGGTTATGTAATTCCCTTTTCTCTCCTCCCTGCCTTAACAGTGATCAAAACTCCCAACATTCCACCCAATCAAAGAAAGGTAGCAGCTCTGAAAATAAAAAAGCTGCTAGAAAAAAGAGTCATCCAGGAGGTCCCCCCAGACCAGAAAGAGTTTGGAACTTACTCAAGATTCTTTTTAGTGCCAAAGAAAACAGGGGACTGGAGGCCAATTCTTGATCCAGTACACAAAGTTCTGGATGGTCATAGTTCAGTCCATTTTGCCTTTCCTCCACAAGGATGACTGGATGTGCTATACAGATCGTCAGGGTGCGTACTATCATATAAAGATGAACAGGTGACCCAGAAACTACCTATGCTTTTGGCTGTAAGCCAGTCATTACCAGTACAGAGCACTGCAATTTGGCCTCACCACAGCCCCCAAGGTGGCCACCAAATGTATGGTAGTAGTAGCAGCACACTTGAGACTGCAGGGATTCCAGGTATTTCTGTATTTTGATGGTTGGCTTATAACTGCTATGACCAGGCACCTTCTGATAAAAGCTCAAAACTATGTACTCCAAATTTGCTCTCATCTAGGATTTACCATCAATCACAACAAATCTCAGCTAGAACCGACTCAGACACTAGCATTCATAGGGGCTTTGTTCAATACAGTGTCAGTGAAAGCCTCCCTTCTGCTACCAAGAGTTCAAACTATTTGATTTCAAGTTGAAAGGATAATTCACAATTCTTCTTTATCAACTCAGTTGATTCTACAAGCCTTGGGGTCAGTGTCAGCTGCAATAGTTTTAGTACCATTAGCAAGATATCATATGAGAATTTGTCAGTGGACCCTAGCAGCTCAGTGGTCTATTCTACACTAAACTGTGTCCACCCAGATCAGAATAACTCAAGCATACAAAAAGTACCTCTTGTGGTGGATTCACTCATATCAGGTAATACAAGGCCATCCCTTCATTCTTCCTCACCCCAAGGCCACGGACACTTCCCAAATTGGATGGGGGAGCATTTCCTGGGAAGGACAGTCCAAGGCACATGGTCCCCCAAAGAGGCCAACATGCATATCAATGTCCTGGAAATGAGAGCTGTCCTCATAACACTACAGGCCTTCCAAGAAACTCTCCCCATCGGGACTTTTGTGATTCAAACAGGTAATATGTCAGTGGTCTGGTACATCAACAGACAAGGGAGATCCAAATCTTATCTCACTGAGAGCTCTGAGAGTGTGACAGTGAGTGATCATTCAGTCGATTTCTGATAGCAACACATATTCTGGGAGAGGTCCACCATGATTGCAGACAAGTTAAGCAGGTCTATTCTGATGCCTCAAAAGTGGTCTCTCAACATGAAAGTGGAGGAGAAGATATTCCATCGATGGGATCAACCTTGTTGAGACCTCTTCGCATCCCCTATGAACAGCAAGTGCAGCAGGTTCTTTATCCTCATCCCCCCACTGGGGGAGTCATCAAGAGATGTTGTACTTTATGACTGGCCCGCTGGTCTCCTTTATGCATATCCTCCATTACCCCTAATCCCCAAATTTCTTCAGAAAGCATCATGACTGAAGAGCACAGTAATCCTTATTGCCCCTTATTGGCCTTGTCAAATTTGATTTCCCCTTCTTTGTCCTCATCTCCTTCATCCTCTGTCGACTCTAGATCCAACTTCAGACCTTCTGTCTCACTCAACAGGCTCGATTCACCCAGACATTCCAGGCCTAAAGTTGACCACATGGTTTCTTTAGTTCTGTTGATTGCTAGACAGCCCAGGCATTCCTCCCCAGTCGGTCACATACTTTTATCATCCCACAAATCTTCCACTAGGAAACTTTACAAAAGCAAATGGAAAAGATTTGTAATTTGAGTGCAACAAAAATGATTAGATCTCTTTTCCAGTCCTGTCTGTAAAGTTCTGGAATTTTTAGCATCAGTTTTCAATGAAAGAGCTAGCTCTTCTGTTGTTAAAGTACAGTTAGCTGCCATTTCCGACTTTCATATAGGAATAAATAAGTCATTTCTAGTGTCCTCCAAACTTTGCAGAGCTTTTATAAAAGGAACTTTTCTTCTTAGACCCCCAGTTAAAGATCCTACTCCCCCTTGGGATTTAAATGTAGTCTTGCAAACTCTAACCCAGTCACCATTTGAACCTTCAGCTAAAATGGAGCTAAAATTTTTAACATGGAAAACTATCCATGTAAGAGTGTTCAATCTCGCCGTTTGTTCTTACACATGGGTTCGGAGCCGATCCTCGGCTCCGAGTCGGCCGAATTGCAAAGCTCTGAATCTCAGAGAAGCTCGAGACCAGCCCATATCCTCAATCCTCCCTGCCATTACTCAGATCTAGTTTGCCGCTGCAACAGATCAGATCGAGGAGAGCTCGGACCAGATAGAAACTTGAGTTTGTTGTTGATTTCTTCAGATAAGAATTCAAATTTTTTCTTGTTGATACTTCCTTATAGTTAGTAGTTATTGTAGAAGTGCTGTGTGTGTGTGATATATATATATATATATATATATATATATATATATATATATATATATATATATATACCCATCTTTCTTCTTCAGGCACCCTTGTGGCCTAACCTTTTTTTCTTGGGTGTGGTTTTTTGTGAGAGTTTATATATATAACCTGTTTAGTATATATATATATTGCTAGGATTAGTAATTTTTTTCCTGTTATTATAGTTATTGTCATTGTAACTGTACAATGTCAGAAAAAGCCAAATCTGGCTTTAAAAGATGTCAGTGTGGGCAGAAAATGTCCATTACTGACAATCATGCTTCCTGTGTCTACTGTCTTGGCCCTCTCCATCTCCAAGAGGATTGCTCTATTTGTCATTCCTTTAGTGGGAGGGTCATGACAGATAGACGCAGGAAGCTTATTGACAGAGGATTGTTGAAGCCGGCCTTTCAAGAGGCTTTGGACAAGTCGGATCAGGCTTCTAAATCCTCAAAGGGGTCAAAGATGTCGGAGCCCATGTCATCGGCTCCAAGTTCATCTTCTCGGGTTCGTTCGCTGGTTCCACAGATCTCGGGGCCGAGCGTCGAACATTTATCTTTTACTGAGCCCCAGATCTTGGAACCGGTGTCGGAACTGCCACCACCGTCCATTCTTCGGTCGGTGCCATCTTCGGCTTCTTCGACCCGTTCTTCCAGACCCTTGTCTGACACAGATGTGGATCGTGTCATGCAGAAACTCATGGAGAACATGGCCCTTTCCAAGTTAATTGCAGTTTCCTCCCAGTTGGTGTCGAAACTAGAAGGCCTCCCCATATCTCCAACAGGTCCTCCTTCGAGACCCATCCAGATCTCAGAGCCAGGAGAAGATGACCTGATGATAGTGGAGCCCTCGGTGCCAAAACTGTCCATTGCACGATCGACACCTTTGACTTCGACTCCTTCGGAACCATTAGGGGAGTCGCGGAGCCGACGGTCTTTGCTCGGTTCCGGGACCGAGAGTCGTACCGACCTGTCGGTGCCGACTGTCCCTCTCGGGGCCTCGGCACAGACTGGTTCGGCTCCGTTCTCGGGGTCGGAGCCCACGGCACCTGGTTCTGGGATGCTTCTGTGTTCTTCGGAACTGGGGGAGCCCTTAGCCAGGGGTTCAGGGGCCTTTGACCTTATGAGGAAGGTATTGTCTGCACAGACAACCACATCATCAGGGGAATCTTCTCCTTCCCCAAAAGGGCCACTTCCTGTTTCTGCTCCCACGATCCATCCCAAGCGTCGAGCCCAATTGCCTCAGCCACCCACAGAGGGTTCCCCCTGTTCCTTGGAGGCCTCACCAGAAGCCCCCTCTGATGAGGTCCCAAGGAAACGGTTGTGCAAGAGGAGGCACATAGATTCCCCACAGGAATCTCTAACGTCTGACACCGACTTGGATGAGGCAGAGGGGTCCCCCAAATCACCCTCGGAGGATGTGTCATTTGCAGACATCCTGGAGATCTTGAAACAGAGGGGTGATTGGCAGTCCCTAGCCCCCTCTGAGGATGAGTCAGTGCTGCTGAAGGCTTTTGGGGCTCAACCTTCTACCTCCTGGTGACCCCACCCTTTGATGAATTAATGGATTTGATTGCTCGAAGGGCGTGGGAGACACCTGACACAGTGGAACCAGTACCTAGGAAACCAAACAAGTTCATCACTGCCCCCCAAGATAAATCTTATCTCACCAAGGGAGTCCCTGTCGACGCTATGGTGGTGGCGGCAGCCATGAAAAAGGAGATGTCTGAGTCTTCCTCATCTGTTCATCCTCCTAATAAGGATTCTAGGACTATGGACAGATATGGGAAGCACATTTTTAGTTCAGCGACTTTTTCCATGCGTTCGCTAAACTACCTGACCCATTTCACACGTTTGCAGAGGGATCTCATCAAGGAGCTGACAGATACCCTCCAGGGTAACACAGATGCTGCAGTTTCAGATAAGGTAACAGCGCAACTTAACACCCTCACATCCATAGTAAACTCATCCATGAGGCTCATCTCGTATGCAGCCGAGGGATCGAGTAGAGCTGCAGCTTTAGCGATTGCTCTTCGAAGACAAACATGGATGCGGCTGTGCTCCTTTGCGGAAGCCTTCAAGTCTTCCTTTGCCAATGCCCCTTTTGATGGTGCCACACTTTTTGGGCCCAAGGTTAAGGAGACTCTCACTCGGTGCGAGCAAGAGGGAAAGACCCTGTCTGCTGTCAGGGTCCGTTTTTCCGCTCCTACTAGACCGTACCCCAAAGGGCAATGAGGCGGAAAAATGTGGTTCCGTAAGAATCAGGGATCTTTCCAGACCACACAGAGTGATACCCCCTCCAGAGGCAGAGGAGGGGGTAGAAATGGAAGACGCCACCCTGGCGGCAGAGGGGGGTCCGCATAACCAAGGCGACAGGGATTCCGTCCCTGGGAAGCCTTTCCAGCACTCCTGAATGGAGGCCCGGCTGTCCTGCTCTGGAGGCAGTCGGGGGTCGCTTAGCTTTATACCCACTGGCCTGGCTAAACATTACTTCAGATTCTTGGGTAAAAAGCATTATAACCAGAGGATACAAAATCCCCTTTCAACACCACCTCTGCAAAGAAAATTTCCAGACGTTCCACCCCGTCTGCGAAAACTAGCAGCTGTAGAAATTTCAAAGCTGCTCGAAAACAGAGTCATCCAACCAGTCCCGGCGGACCAAAGAGGATTCGGAACTTACTCAAGGTTCTTTTTAGTTCCAAAAAAGACAGGGGACTGGAGACCGATCTTAGATCTCAGCCACCTCAACAACTTCGTGAAGAAGGAAAAGTTCCGGATGGTCACGCCTCAATTGATCCTTCCATTCTTACAGAAGCACGATTGAATGTGCTCTATAGATCTCAAAGACGCGTACTACCACATCAAAATGGCCAGACCATCCAGAGATCACCTGCGCTTCCGGCTGGGGGCCAGTCACTTTCAGTTTCGAGCTCTGCCCTTTAGACTCACCTCAGCCCCCAGGGTATTCACCAAATGCATGGCAGTAGTTGCGGCTCACTTGAGACGACAAGGATTCCAGGTGTTTCCCTATCTGGACGACTGACTCCTCACCGCCACCACCGAGCGTCGACTATTGCAAGCCAGAGACTATACAATCGGCCTTTGTTCCCACTTAGGGATATCCATAAACTTCGAAAAGTCTTGCTTATCACCCTCACAGTGTATTTCCTTCATCGGAGCAGATCTAAATACACGGTGACACTACTAAAACTCCCCCCAGTAAGAGCTTCAGCGCTCAAACAGCAGGTCCTACTTCTTTTAGTCAGCAAGAAAGCCCCGGCCAAACTGGTGTTAAAAGTGTTGGGACTGATGGCAGCCGCATTAATTGCAGTCCCTATGGGAAGGTTACACATGAGGATTCTTCAATGGCTGCTCTTTGCGCAGTGGTCATTCCAACACCTACCCCTAACGCACGAGATCAGGATAACAGAATCTTGCAGACGGGACCTCTCATGGTGGGTGCGCGACCAGAACCTCACTGTGGGTCATCCGTTCGTTCTACCCATTCCAACAGCCACAATAACCACGGACGCTTCCCTGATAGGGTGGGGGGCTTCTTTCAGGGAAGAACAGTCCAAGGAGAATGGTCCAGCACGGAGTACACTCTACATATAAATGTTCTGGAGTTGAGGGCGGTGTTCCTAGCGTTGCAACACTTCCAAGCCCTCTTACCTCTAGGGACAGTAGCAGTTCAGACAGACAACATGTCTGTAGTCTGGTACATAAACAAGCAAGGGGGAACCAGGTCTTACCCATTATGCAGAGAGGCCATGAGAATTTGGCAATGGGCAGAGTCCACGGGTCGCTTTCTGATAGCAACGCACATCCCGGGGTCATCCAACGTCTTTGCGGACAGGTTGAGCAGAGCCATCCTGTTACCTCACGAGTGGTCCCTGAATTCACAGACGGTGGAAAAGATCTTCCGCAAATGGGGCCAGCCTTGCTGCGATCTTTTTGCTTTCCCATTGAATGCAAAATGCAGAAGCTACTTTGCCCTTCTACCCCCTCCGGGGGATGTTCCCAGGGACTCACTGATACACGATTGGCCCCCGGGTCTCCTATATGCATTCCCACCGACTCCATTGATTCCCAGATTTCTACAGAAAGCCAGGTGCCTGGAAAGGACTATTATACTCATAGCCCCATTCTGGCCTCGTCAAATATGGTTTCCCTTTCTTCGAGCTCATTAAATAGAGGAACCATGGATTCTGGACCCAGTGCCAGACCTGTTGACACACTCGTCGGGAGTTCCTCACCCATCTCTACAGTTCCTCAAACTAGCAGCTTGGCTGCTCCGCTTCCCTGCCTAGCCAGGTCTCATCTACTCCTTCCGTCAGTTCAACACATCCTAGTTGCTTCTCATAAAGCCTCTACTACTAAGCTCTATACGAGTAAGTGGAAACGCTTTGTATATTGGGCATCTAGTCAAAACTTAGATCCCTTGTTAGCTCCTTTACATAAAATTTTGGAATTCTTATCCATCCTTTTTCACGAAGGAGCTTCTACTTCCACTCTAAGAGTACAGTTGGCGGCCATATCAAACTTCCATATTGGTGAGGGAGGTTCTTCCATTATGTCTCACAGGCTTTGCAAAGCCTTTTTGAAAGGAACCTTCCATCTTAGACCGCCTGTCAGAAAACCTTTCTTTCCATGGAGCCTGAATTTGCTGCTGTCGCAACTCATGTTGCCACCTTTTGAACCTGCTTTGTCATGCCTCCTAAAGTTCTTGTCGTGGATGACGCTGTTTCTCGTCACCGTGACCTCAGCTCGTAGAGTCTCAGAGCTGCAGGCATTATCGGTCAGACCACCTTACCTGATATTCCACCCAGACAGGGTTTCTTTGCGTACAAATCCATCTTTCCTTCCAAAAGTATGTTCAGTTACGAATATTAACCAGTCTATAGACCTCCCTACCTTTTTCAGAAACCATACTAACAAACTGGAGTATATGTTGCACAAGTTGGATGTTCACAGGCAGCTAAGATTTTATTTAGACAGGACCAAAGCTTTCAGAAAAACGGATCAACTCTTCGTCGCTTTTGCAGACAATAAAAAGGGCATGGCAATTACTAAATGTACACTATCTAAATGGCTTGCTGACTGTATAACATTTGTATACTCTAAATCAAACCAATCCTTACCAAACAAACCTAAGGCCCATTCTACCAGATCTGTTTCCACCTCCTTAGCTCATGCGGCTCGCTTGCCTTTGGACACTATTTGTGCAGCAGCCACGTGGTCTAAACCACATACTTTCATCACTCATTATAGAGTGAACAAGATCTCCAAGGATAGGACATCATTTGGTTCCACTGTGCTTAGGAACGTTCTTCCATGAGTCACTCGGGGTCACGGAGCTAGGGACGCTACCCATGTGTAAGAACAAACGGCGAGATTGAACTCTCTTACATAAAGAAGTTATGTCCTTACCATAACGTTCCATGTAGAGTGTTCATCTCGCCTTTGTTCTTACATTCCCTCCCTTTTTCCCCCCCATGTGTTTGGAAGAACTGGTAGGATTAGAGTCTGATCGACGTGTCTTGACCCTTTGCGGGGTATATGGTCCCATGTGTCATGGGATATATGCTTAGACCATTAGTTATTGCTATGGTGAGAGAGTGTCTCTGAATGGCTGAAGAGAGTGTATGCTTCTAGCACCGCAGGTGTTGGATCCTTTCGTCTGGTTTGCTTGCAAACTAGATCTGAGTAATGGCAGGGAGGATTGTGGGATATGGGCTGGTCTCGAGCTTCTCTGAGATTCAGAGCTTTGCAATTCGGCCGACTCTGAGCCGAGGATCGGCTCCGAACCCGTTGTGTAAGAACAAAGGCGAGATGAACACTCTACATGGAACGTTATGGTAAGGACATAACTTCTTTTTTTAGTAGCTATTACTTCTGTCAGAAGAGTTTCAGAATTACAGACCTTGTCTTCTAAACCCCCCTTATTTGATTTTCCATAAAGATAGAGTATCTTTGAGAACCAATCCTTCCTTTCTGCCCTAGGTGGTGTCAGAATCTAATATCAATTAAACTATCAACCTCCCAGTCTTCTTTCCAAATTGTTCAAACAAATGAGAGTTTATGTTACACTTATTGGATGTTCACAGACAATTATGGTTTTACTTACAGAGAACAAAAAATTTTGGAAAAACAAAACAACTGTTTGTGTCCTTTTCAGATTCAAAATTGGGCAAATCAGTCTCTAAAGTAACTAACTAAATGGTTGACTTATTGTATTACCTGTGTTTATATAAATTGGGCATATCTTTACCCAAACCACCAAGAGCACATTCCACTAGATCTATGGCTACTTCTTCAGCTTTTTTGTCTAGTCTTCTGTAGATGTTATTTGTACAGCCGCAGCTTGGGCAAATCCTCATACCTCTATTGCTCATTACAAATTGGATCTAGTGTCTAGGGGCAGAGCAGCATTTGGCTCAGCAGTACTCATGAATATCCTTCCTTAGAGTCCTCCCAGGGTTTAAGCTGCTGGGGACTCTGCCTCAAGTGGTAAGGAACGAATGAAAATTGACAACATTAGATAAAGTAGTTAAGTACTCACTATAACATTCCATCTATGTTGTCCATTTTCATTCTTCCTCAACTGCCCTGCCACCATCCCTCGCCTTGTCTTTTGGAAGAATCTAGGATGCTGAAGGAATGTTATACCTTTATCTGAGTCCCAGATTTTGCTTATTATCCTATTATTTTATTTATTTGCAATGGTCTACAGATGTAAGGGGCAGCAGACAAGATTTTTTGTCAATATGTCTCATTTATTTGTAACAAAACCTAATGTTGAGTGTCTCACTGAAGTTTTGTTGACTCTAGTAGGCGTGGTTATTAATTGCCTAAAGTTGTACAAGTTTATGGATTCAGTGGGGGTAGTGGAGTTTATGAGTTGCCAGTCTATATTTAGCTCTCCGAGTATTTTAATTTTCGTGACTAATTTGTTGGAATAGCCAATACAGGATGCTTTCAGCAGTATCAGTGTTATTCCTTGGTGGTATGTAAATCACTATCAGACATATAGATTCCTAGTGTTCATTTTTAGGAGTGTTATTAGAAGTTCAGTATTGTTAAATGTGGGTATTTCTTGTGGAAGTAAGGTGCTAGTTATGGAATTTTTATAGATAATTCTTACGCCACCTGTACGCTTGTTCTGCCTATCTTGCCTGAGTATATTGTATCCGGGGGGGGGGGGGTGATCTCATTATCCTTTATATCTTTCTTTTGACCAGGTTTCAGTAGATATGACTATATCAGGAGTGTGTTTGGCAAGGTTAGCATGTATGTCATGAAGTTTATTGCACATACTTCTTAGGTTCATATTTAGTAAGGTGAGTTTAGATTCTGTTTTTGTTGAGATGTATTAGGTGACTGGTTTATTTTGGAGATGGAGGGGATGGTTTTATGAACAGTGAGACCTAGGTTGGGGTGAATATCTCCACTATTTTTTTTTAATGTATATTTTACAGAAGAGTGTGGCCAGTTATATTTTGGTATTACTTTGGTATTTGATTATAAATTTGGATACATAGTTTTGAGATATTTATAGATAAATAAATCAGATACAGTTTGTCTGCAGAGATAGGATGTTATGGTGAAAGGCAGGCTGGTTAGATGTTAATATTCTTTGTGAAGACTGGTTGAAGTCCTAGGTATTTGAAGGAGGTGGATTTGATAATTGGTGACAAAGGCTA
This sequence comes from Protopterus annectens, assembly GCF_019279795.1. Lineage (NCBI taxonomy): Eukaryota > Metazoa > Chordata > Ceratodontiformes > Protopteridae > Protopterus > Protopterus annectens. Next base: position 98,652,161 of record NC_056725.1, on the reverse strand, counting down.
GTAGAGTGAGGAGGAATAATAAAATAATCTGAGTTAGGGGCATCTTATTTAACTTGGGTTTATTTTTATTGTAAATTAGGATTAGAACAAATGTTAGGCGGGTACTGCTGTAGTTATAGAGATGTCATTTGATAGTTAAAGGGGGCAAGGATTAAGACAGAGAGTATTGGGTAGTAAACTAGAGAAGATGCTACTGTTGGGAGTAATTCTATCGACTGTTTTCCTTTTGGAAGGAACTGCTGGTAATGGTTTGAGGAATGTGTGGGTGGTGCTATGGAAGTATAAATGTAGAGTAAAACAGGGTGGGAATTGGAGGTAGGGTATGGGAGCAGAATATGTGATTAGTGGAATAATCTAGAGTCAGTCTAGTTTTTGGAGAAGGAGGATTTGGAATTAGATTTATTTTGTTTTTAGAAATAAAATTATTTAGTTGAGGGGATTTCTGTAAATACTTGGACTCTCAACAGTCCTCTGCTGGAGTTTTGGTTTGTCTTGATGCATACTCCCTGTATAAGGCCAGGTTGGATTGGAGATACTAGAATATCCACCTGCAGGAAACAGAAACCTTTGATATTATATATCATTATCTAGAGGGAATATTCTCTTGCCAACCCCCCCCCCCCCCGCGAGCAAGAAGGTGAAGATCTTAGATTTGTTAAGAGAATTTTTTTTCTTCCACTTTGGCATATAAAATTTTATGGAAGTTTATACTTTTTTGTATAGACAGTTTGAGAAAATTAGCTACCGCATGTCCCCCTGAAGGTAGTGCTTATCTGAATTCTATTGTGTCTAACATTTTCAAGTATTTAAACATCCCTTAAGGAGTATGTGTGATATTGTTTAAATACTGCACGTAGAGCCACTGCTTCTGCTACAGTTTTAAAGAGGTATGCTTGGGTACGTAATCAGAAGCTTCTGATGTGATAAAATATGAAATTTAGAATTCATCATTAGTTAATAAGGTTTTATTTAGCCCATCTGTTACTCAGGTCCTCAAATAATATGATGAGAGAGGGAAATAAATTCAGAGAGTTTCCAAGATTTTTCAGGCCCTACCTTACAAAACTCCTAGATCCTCTTTCATGTTTAATAAATAAAACAAACAATACCTTACTTCTCAATCCAAGCAGGGAAATAAAAGAGATGACAGGTGGAGAGCAATAAGAAATAAGGCTTTCCAAAAAAAAACACTATCTTTCAAAATCTGTCCCAGCCACTGGCTCTGTATATTCTCTTTTAGGAAAAGATTGTTGCAGACTCTTGAGTGTTAAAGGTGGTTTAGGTGAAATACAGTTGGCACCGCATAAGAATACCTCCTTTTGGGGGACTTCCTCCCCATCCTGTGAACCCAAGAATTTTTTCCCTTAGGTCCTTCATGTTTACTCACCCTAGGAGTCATAGAACAGGTGCCATTAAATCAAAGGGTCAAAGGCTTCTATTCCAGAATGTTTCTCGCACTTAAGAAAGAGTCTACTTGGAGACCAGTTCTAGATCTTTCCTTCCTAAATCTGTATGTGGAAGTTCCAAAATTCAAGATGTTGACCCTTCAGAGTCCGTTACCTCTGATTCCACAGGGAAGCTTTATACAAACTTTAGATCTAAAATATGCAGTTTTTCAGATTCTCTGTGTGTGTGTATGTCCCATCATCAGTTCTCTGCATCACCCTTTGGGTTATCTACTACTCCAAGGGTGTTTACAAAGTGTCTAACTGCAGTCATTGCTCATTGCAGACTGAATGGAATGTTCATAGTTCCTTACATGATTTACTTGTATTTGCAGAGTCTTTTCCCAGAGGTCAAGAGACATTACTATGGATTTTGTCTCTTCTGACTAGTCTGTGTTTCCAGATAAATATTGACAAATCATTCTTGGCAGCATCACACAGGATTGCCTTTGTAGGATATCTTATAGACAGCCTGCAGCAGACATTTTCCTGAGCTTCTCAGATCAGCTCAGTTTCAGACTTTAACCAGAGAGTATCTCATGATCCTGGGGTTTCTGGCATCTCTGATTCTTGTTGATTCATCTTACCAGGGCACATGTGAAAAAGATTCAGTGGTTTCTAAAAAAATACATGGACCCAACATTTGCATCCTCTGGAATTTCAGATTCCAATCTTGGGCTTTGTAAAAAAGGAACTATGCTGGTGGAGACTGCAAATTCAAACAAGTTCAGGTTTGGCCTTTTCTCCTGTATCGCCAAGTCAACATGTAACTACTAATACTGCAGATTTCACTTGGGGGGGGGGGGCAGTTTCAATGGAGGTAAAGGTGCAAGGCCTATGGAATTCCTCAGGCAAACTAAAGCACATAAAAGAGATGTTGGTTGTGATTCATGCTATAGAATCTCTTCATCATCTATGGTCCCCAGCAACTCTTCAGGTAAGTACAGATAACACCACAGTGAGGTGGTATATCAACAAGCAAAAGTTGGGGTAATGAGGTCGTACCCTCTGTGCAGACTGATTGCAACGACTTGGAAGGTTACTATTCAACACTTCATAACCCTCCAAGGATCTTACATTCCATTAGAGCAAAACATAGTGGTAGACAAGCTGAGCAGGAACAGGACAGACCCTCACAAATGGAAATTTAATGAGGAATTTAATACCAGGAATTGATCCAGATGTGGGGAACACCTGAAATAGATATGTTTGCCTCATCTTAAAACAGACAACTCAACAAATTCTGTTCCGGGACTCCTTGCAAGCAGGCCTGGAGAACAGATACATTTTCATTCCAATGGACAAGAATGTTCATTTATCCATTTCCACCCTTTCCACTGATATCCAGGATAATTCTGAAGATTCAGAAGGACTCTCTAAAAATTCTGGTGACTCTTTTTTTTGCCCAGGCAATATTGGTTCTCCCTTCCTGTGGAATTGGCCAGTGGCAATCGCCACAAGCTTCCTCACAAATTGGGCCTACTCACACAATACAGGGTGAGTTTGGTACACCCCATTCTCAATATTTTCAACTGTTTGGATGTTTCAATTCTGATTCCTTTTAGGCACCTCTTTTCAGATCATGTTCTGCAGCTACTAAAGGTGGCAAGAAATCTTGCCATTAGAAAACATTATACTGGCAAGTGGAAAAGATTTTGTAGTTGGTGCCCAGCCAAAAAACAGAGCCCTGTCAGGGATTATGTACCACTGGTGCTCAAATATGTGTCTGAGTTGCTATCTTCTGGCTTCTCATACTCTATTAAAGTACATTGTGTGACCATTCTAGCATGTCTGCTTATCGATCCCCTGCTTTCTTCTAAGTTTTTGTTTTCTTAAGAGTTTTACACTTGAGACCCCCCAGCAAACAGGTTGTTACTTCCTTGGATTTTAACTTTGTGCTAGAAAAGTTAACCATATCTCCATTAGAGCCTGCATATCAAGCAAATTTAAGGTTCATTACATGAAAAACTGTTCTTTGCATTGCTCTGACATCTGCAAGAAGAGTATCTTAAAGCTCTCATAGTTTGTGAACCCCATCTGGTCTTCCATATGGATAGGGTATCAATAACAACAAATCCGTCATTCATGCCCAAGGTTGTTTCAAGTTCACTATAAATCAAGCCATTAATCTCCCATGTTCTGTCCAGATCCTCAGAACCAATGAGAAAGGATTCCACATACTCTGGACGTGCATAGACAGCTCAGATACTATTTTTTTATTTAAGTACCTGTATTGAATTATCACTTAAGACACAGGCAGATCTGATGTTGACATTTTCATTCATTACTAAATGAATTGGATTCGACTCTGACCCTCAGATCAGACTTCGCCACATTCTTTAGATTCTAGGATCCAGCTGTCGAGCTCCACCCTTACCTATAATGCCCCTCTCAGATCTCATTTGCCCTCTTCAAGATCAGAGAGGATTGTGATTTCTCGAGTTCTTAGTGGGTTTTGTGATTGCATAAACTTATATTTCTTCGCCTTAATCTTTTTTCCTTATTATCATTTATAATCTCTCTCTTACCTTTTTTCTAAACTTTTCTATTAGCAAGATTTAAAGTTATTTTTTGGTAATCTTAGCTACCATTATTGGTAATCTTTCTCTCTCTGTTACCTTGCCTTGAGGTAATCCTTTGTCATACCATTGGCAGGATTAAAACTTCCCTTTTCTCTCTTTCTCTGTTAATTGTTGTAACTGCTTAAAAAACAAACAAAAAAAAACTTTGTCTTATTTGTGGGCACTTTGATATTTTGCAGTATGGCTGGTAAGCCTACTGGGTCCAAAAAGTGCAGTTCCTGTGGGTATAAGATCCCCAACTCTGATGCCCACAGGGAGTACATTTATTGCCTGTGTCCAAAACACTTGGACACATCCTGCTCCATTTCTGTGGCATTTAATGCTAGGTCCATGAGCGACAGAAAAAAACAAACATATCCTAAAAGGCCTCCTTCTGGCTTCTGCTACTTCTGCTGACACTTCTTCATGAGGGGCTCAAACTCCCTCTCATAGGTCTAAGGAGCCCAGGGAGCACCAAAAATGCTTCCCTGCATGGTCTCCTCAGTCAGCACTTTCATCTGAGCCTCCTAGGAAGGTTGCAAAGAGTTTGGATCCAAACTCTTCAGATCTGATGTCTACTGTTGCCATGTTTCTTCAGCTCTATACTCCAAAGTTTTACCTGGAGCCAGTATTCCCGAAGTTAATGTCTCCCAGGAGATGCCTAAAATGTCTTCCAGGCCACCATACACTTCTTTCTTTTTTAGGTCTTCCTGAACTCTTTCTGAGTCGGAGGTAGACAGGATGATGAGAAAATTCTTCAGAACACAGATCCAGATGGGGGTCCTATTGGCTGCATCTCCCATTGGATCTGTGAGCCTTCAACCTTCTTTTCATCCTGCAGTTGCTCCTTCTCCAATCTGACCTGTCATTTTGGAGCCTGCATATCTGATGTCCCCAAGAGTTGAAAAGTCAGGTCAGAAGATTTTTCTATCTTCCACTCCAGTGACATTTGTAAATTGATCAGCTCCTTCCCTGTTGCAGCACGATGGTTCTTGGAGCCGAAGCATTGGCATCGGATCTGAGGGGTTGACTTTGACTCTGAAGCTGTTGGAGCTGTTGCTTCCCCTCGGGGCTTTGGCATTGGACAACTCAGCTCTGATGCCTCCCTCAGAGCTGAGAGTTGAGGAGGGCATTGGATCATCTACTCTGAGAGTCTCAGCTCTGGTGGGATTGTCCTCGGCTTCTCCTGGTCCTTCTGCCTTTGAGGTGGTGGAGAGTGTTTTCTCTCACCCCAGTGGAATTTCAGCTCTTGAGCTTTCAGATTCATTCCTTGTTCCCTGTTTAGATCCTGTGTCTGAGACTACTCATCCTACACCTCAGGTACAGCCAGACTGGATGAGCTCCCAATCTATTCCCACCAGGGAACTTCTACTTCTTCTCACACCTCTCCAGAGCATCTCACTGAAGAGGTTTCTCAGAAGAAGTCATGCAAGAGGAGGCACTTGGATTCCCTGCAGGAATCTCTCACAGAAGACACCAGTTTTGATGAAGGGGAGGATCCCCTAGATCTCCTCCTCAAGATGTCTTGTTTGGAGACATCTTAGAGATTCTTTGCCAGAAAGGTGGTTGGTCTTCCCAAAACCCTTCCCAGGAGGAATCATTGTTCTTGGAAGCCTTTTAGTCTGGGCCATTTTGGGTTACCCCACCTACAGATGAACTTATAGACCTTGTCTCCTACAGACAACACTGGACCAAGGGAATCCCTGTACATGTCATGGTTGTTGTGACAGCCACTAAAAGGGAGCTGGCTGAACAGAGCTCCACTTTCCATCCCCCTAATAGGGAGTCTAGGGCATTGGACAGGTTTGTGAAGTGAGTGCATCCATCACTGACCTTTACCTTATGGTTGCTGAATTATGTGGCACATTTCACTAGGTTAAAGAGGGACTAAATTAATGAACCCTTTAACTCTACCCCTGGGTCCATGTCCGCAAAGGAACAGGAGTCCTTTTCCTCACAACTGGCCATCCTGCAATCCATTACTAGTGCATCCATGAGGTTACTCATGGGCAACTGTTTCAGGAATAGCCATTAGGAGACATACCTGGATGCAGTTGTGCGATTCTGTGGAGCACTTCAAAGCATCATTCATCAATGCTCCTTTTTATGGATATTCCTTGCTTGGGTCAGCAGTTAAAGAGACACTCTCCTGCAGTGAGAAGGATGGAAAGACATTATCTGCTCTGGGAATCCACTTTGCTACCCCTCAGAGACCCTTTCTAGGAACTAAAGTGGTGATAAAAAGTTCTGGTCTCAGAAATCTCAACAACTTTTCCAAGAGTCATGGGGAGACTTTTCCCCCAGAGGCAGAGAGGGAATAGCTACAATGGAAGATGTCACCCACATGGCAGAGGGGGTCCACAGAATCAAGGGTCTCGAGATTCCTTCTCAGATAGATCCTTTCAGCACTCCTGAAAGATGTCCCAACTGTCACTCTCTGGAGGCAGTCAGGGTGGCACTTGTCCTTGCACCTAAAAGCCTGGATAGCTATCACAAAAGATACATTGGTGCAAAGGATCATATCCAAAGGATATTTCATTCCTTTTCTCTAGTTCTCCAAAAACAAAGAAGGTGTCTCCCTGATGTTCCACCCAATCAGAGTGAGTTAGCAGCTTTAGAGGTTAAAAAGCTGCTGGACAAAAGAGTCATCCAAGAGGTTCTCCTAGACCAAAAAGGATCCAGAATATACTCAAGGTTCTTTTTAGTGCCAAAGAAAACAGGGGACTTAAGACCCATTTTGGATCTCAGTTATCTGAACCAGTTTGTCAAGAATTCCAAATTCTGGATGGTCACGATTCAGACCATTCTGCCTCTCCTGCGGAAGGATGACAGGATGTGCTCTTTCAATCTTCAAGACATATACTATCACATCAAAACAAACAGGCACTCTTAAAGATACCTACACTTCTGGCTGGAAGCCAGTCATTATCAGTTCAGAACCCTGCCCTTCGGTCTCACCACAGCCTCCAGGGTGTTCACCAAATGCATGGCAGTGGTAGCAGCTCACCTGAGACTGCTTGGATTCACAGTGTTTCCTTACTTAAATGACTGGTTCCTTACTGCGCTGACCAAGCATCTTCTGGAAAAAGCCAGGGATTGCTTACTCCAATTGTCCCTCTCTCTGGGAATTACAATCAATCTGGCCAAGTCACAGCTCCAACCAGTTCAAGTCCTGGGGTTTACAGGGGCTCATCTAGATACAATCAAGTGTTTAGCTCTTCTGCCTCAAAACAGAGTTCTTACTTTGAAATCACATGTCAGGTTCTTTCTCATCCCTCCCCCAGCAAAAATGATACTCTAAGCCATTAGGTCAATGGCTGCTACAATAAGTTTAATACCCATTGCTCATCTTCTTATGAGAATTCTTCAATGGACTCTAGCAGTGCAATGGTCTTTTCATTGACATCCCTTATGTCACCCAATAAAATTATCTCAGGTTTGCAGAAAATCCCTACTGTGGTGGATACACTCCAAAGAAATTTGTCAAGAGGGTCCATTTATTCTTCCTCCCCTGAATGCCACACAGACACCTCCCAGTTGGGGTGGCGGCATTACTTGGCACGTGGTCCCCAGAAGAGACCAATTTGCATTTAAATGTACTGGAGATGAGAATGGTGCTTCTAGCATTACATGCCCTTTAGAGCTCTCTTCCACTCGGAACTATTGCTATACAAATGGACAGCATGTCGGTAGTCTGGTACATCAACAAGCAGGGGGGATCCAGATCCTATCCCCTGTGTCGAGAAGCAGTGAGGATTTGACAGTGCACAATCTCCTCCATCCACTTTCTTGTAATGATGCACATACCTGGGAAAGCCAACATTTTAGTGGACAAACTCAGCAGGACCATCCTGACACCTCACCAGTGGTCTCTTAATCAATCAATGGCATATATGAGTTTCCACAAATGGGGATAACCGTGCTGTGATCTATTTTCCTTTCTCTTCAGTAACAAATGTCACAGGTTCTTTGCCCTAATTCCCCCTCGGGGACAGTCACTGAGAGATGGTCTAGTCCACATTTGGCCCTCTGGTCTCCTTTATGCATACCCTCCACTGCCTCTAATACCCAAGTTTCTTCAGAAAGCATACCAGTTGAAGAGCAAAGTAATCCTCATTGCCCCCTACTGGCCTGGGCAAGTGTGGTTTCCCTTACTATGGTCTTACCTAGTATGACCTCCTTGGACACTGGACCCCAATTCAGATCTTCTGACACACCCACTGGGAAAAATTCATCCGGATATCGCAAGCCTCAAGTTGACCACAGGGTTTCTCCAATTCCAGTGATGGCTAGACACTCCAGGGTTTCCTCCCCAGTTTGCAAAATTCTAGATCTGATGTTGTCAATCTTCACTTAATCTTTGACTGTGGATTCGGTTCAGCAGCTTGGAACTGACTCGGACATTATTCCAGCTTGTGCCTTCCAAAAACTCTTGAGCTTAGCTCTACCCAGAATGCTCCTGTCAAGATTACCTCAGATCTCATTTACTGCTTTAAGTGCCAGATGCGTTCCTCTCCTGTCAGCTCTTGAGCTAGCCATTTCTTATCACTGTAAGTGTTATTTACTCTTTTTCAAATTCTTTATTGAGTAGCTGTTTCTCTAAAGACTTATTCTTTACCCAGCTCCTCTTTCCTTAACTTTATTGGTGTGTTTCTCCTGTTTACCATTGTTGGCAATTCTCCCTTCCTTTGCCTACCTTTACAGTAATCTTCCATACCATTGATGGTACTTCCTCCCTCTATCTTGTTACCATTACAGTAGATCTTTTGCACCATTACTGGTACATTTTTCCTTTCAAAAAAAAAAAAAATTAAGTTACTCAAATTTTCACTTCCCTTTCTCTTCTGTGTTTGTGTGTGTATGTGACATGAAGGTTCAAAGAAGAGGAGCCATTCAGTTCCAACACTTTTTTCGGAACCGCCTATTAAAAAGTCTAAGTCTTTCCTGGTTCCCACAGTTTTGGCAGAACCAAATGGAAAGCAGCTACCATCACCAGTACTGTCTGTGCCAATCACTCTACCAATTCCAGCGTCCACTACTACCTCGGATCATAATTTTCCCCCTTTAATGTTTCACCCATCTTGGAACTGAAGGAGTTCTGCTTTAAAGATTTGACCTGCATACGGTATTTTCCAAAAACTGACCCCTTTGTAGACCAACCCCCTCCAAGCCCATTCTTGGATAGACCCTGGTCCCTGTTGGTCTATTCAGTCCATTCCACCAAGAGCCTCTCAGATTCCAATGTTCTGAGGCTGGTGGACCAGCTTCTGGTAATGAGGGGTTAGCCACTTCTTTGGTTCTTAGCACTTCTTGCTCTGGATCTTTACATGTCTTGAACCCGGTTATCATTCTTCCACTGACTCCAGCTGAGCATTTGGAGTTCCCAGTTCTGACAGTCCCAGTGTCAACTCTATCAGCGCCAGTGAGGTCTTTTTCTCCAGCTCCAATTACTACCCAAAGCGCTTCAGTTCTGTCAGAACTGGATACCTCTCTGAGTTGAAGCTTTGCTGTCAGTTCTGGGGAGCATGGATTGACATCAGTCTTTTCGGAGTCATCCATACTTCTTGGGGACTCAGCACACGTAAGTTCAACTCTGGCTTTACGCTCAGGGGTGGCCACCTCAGTGTGGGATAGGACCACAGTTTCAAAGGAGTCTATTTTGCTTCCAGGCTCCCATTCCTCTAAAGGGGGTGGCCTGCTTTCTGGACCATGGAGAGGGTCTTGTCCACTATGGACTCCCAGTCAATTCCTCTCTCATTGAAACAGCATCCCAGTTCTTCCCCTTGCTCAGAGCTACCGCCAGCCCATGACCTGGGACAGTGGGCACAGAAGGCTCAGGATTAAACCATAGTGGTTATGTCCTCTTCCGACACTTTCCCGGCCAGTCCTAATGAGGATGTGCCCCAGAAGAGAAAGTGCAAGAGGAAGCACTTGGACTCCCCTAAAGAGTTTTACACAGAAGATACTAGCTTTGATGAAGGGGAAAGTTCCCCAAGGTCACGCCTAGAAGATATCTACTTCCGTGACATTCTAGAGATCCTTAAACAGATGGGTGGCTGGGCCTCCCAACAACCTTCCTCAGAGAAATCAGTATACCTAGAGACTTTCCATGCCTGACCATCTACTGTTTGGATCTTTCCACCTGCTGAAAATCAAATTAAGCTGATTGCGCATCAAGCTTGGAAGATTTCTGATTTCATCAAACCAATGCCTAAGAGACCACACCGTATTCTGTTAGCTCCCACGGATCAGTAGCATTGGGTAAAGGGGTGCCAGTAGATGCCATGGTGTTTGCAGCAGTCACAAAAAAGGAACTTGCTGATGAAAGTACTACTATCCATCCTCCTAATAAGGAGTCTAGGATGATAGATAGATTTGGGAAGTGCATATATGCTTCATTGTCCTTCGGGCTTAGGTCCTTACACTTCATGGCGCATTTCACCAGACTTCAATGAGACTTGATAAAGGAGCTATCAGACACTCTTATAGGAACAATAGCTGAGGGGGTTCAGGCTAAAGTAGCTTCCCAGCTGACAATCCTGGATTCAATATCTAATTCGTCCATGAGGTTCATTGCACACACAACTGAAGGGATGACTAGGGCAGTTGGTTCTGGTGTAGCCATGTGGAGACACACCTGGATGCACTTATGTGAGTTTGCAGAGCTATTTAAGTCTTCTTTCATCAATGCTCTCTTTGACAGCACATCCCTTTTTGGCCTCAAAGTTAAAGATACCTTTACCAGATGAGAGAAAGATGGAGAGACACTTTCTGCTGTGGGAGTATGCTTTTCCACTCTTCAACGGCCCTACTCCAGGAACCAGAGGAATAGCAAACTATCGATCTGAAGTAGTTAACTTCATTTGGTCATCAACCTGTGGGCTTCGGATCCAGACCGGATCCAAGATGGCAGTTTCACCAGCATCAGATCCGAGCACCAAGCTCCTCCCCTTACCCATAATACCAGTGCATCTCAGATCTTGTTTGCCGTGGCTTCGCCTGCATCGTGATCGCTGAGCTCCAGGTGGTAAGACTGTTGTTTCGGGGTTTCTTGAGTGTAAGTGTGTGTATTACTAATTCTTAGGTCCCTTTATTCCTCCCCTCACGTTCTCTGTTGAGGTTTAGTGTTAGCCATAAACAGGCTATACAATAGAAGGCTAATAAACAGGCTATACAATAGAAGGAGGAAATTAGTTCAGGAAAAAGGCAAATCCCAAGAAGGAAAGACATCCCTGATCAGTATCAGTAAGAAACTAAGGTCCCTCATAAAATCCTCCAAGGCTAATTTTGAAAGAAAAATAGCCAAGGATTTGAAAGATAACCACAAAGCCTTCTTTAGCTATGTCAAGAATCTAAGTGGCAACTCGCAGATATGCTGTGAGCTAGTGCAAAATAGCACAAAATATACTGAACCTACTCACACCTGGATGCACTTATGTGAGTTTGCAGAGCTATTTAAGTCTTCTTTCATCAATGCTCTCTTTGACAGCACATCCCTTTTTGGCCTCAAAGTTAAAGATACCTTTACCAGATGAGAGAAAGATGGAGAGACACTTTCTGCTGTGGGAGTATGCTTTTCCACTCTTCAACGGCCCTACTCCAGGAACCAGAGGAATAGCAAACTATCGATCTGAAGTAGTTAACTTCATTTGGTCATCAACCTGTGGGCTTCGGATCCAGACCGGATCCAAGATGGCAGTTTCACCAGCATCAGATCCGAGCACCAAGCTCCTCCCCTTACCCATAATACCAGTGCATCTCAGATCTTGTTTGCCGTGGCTTCGCCTGCATCGTGATCGCTGAGCTCCAGGTGGTAAGACTGTTGTTTCGGGGTTTCTTGAGTGTAAGTGTGTGTATTACTAATTCTTAGGTCCCTTTATTCCTCCCCTCACGTTCTCTGTTGAGGTTTAGTGTTAGCCATAAACAGGCTATACAATAGAAGGCTAATAAACAGGCTATACAATAGAAGGAGGAAATTAGTTCAGGAAAAAGGCAAATCCCAAGAAGGAAAGACATCCCTGATCAGTATCAGTAAGAAACTAAGGTCCCTCATAAAATCCTCCAAGGCTAATTTTGAAAGAAAAATAGCCAAGGATTTGAAAGATAACCACAAAGCCTTCTTTAGCTATGTCAAGAATCTAAGTGGCAACTCGCAGATATGCTGTGAGCTAGTGCAAAATAGCACAAAATATACTGAACCTACTGATATTGCCAACATCCTGGCAGATAGATTCAGTGTGCAAACTTCACCCCCCCCTCTCACCCCCAAAAGGGCCTACAACAATACCGGAAAAGTGTAGTGTCCCAGAAATCACAGATGCACACTTGAAAACAGCCCTTTCAAAAGCCAAAACCACAGCATCAATGGGGCCAGATGGTGTCCCAGGCTGCATCTTGCATGAACTGTAGAACGAACTAACCCCCCACCTAAACACACTGTTCAACCTCAGCCTCTCCACAGGCTACGTGCCCATAGAATGGCGCACAGCAACTGCTATTCCGCTCCACAAAGGAGGGGCCACGACTGACCCTGGTAACTATTGCCCCATAAGCCTGACTAGCCTGTTCTGCAAGGCTATGGAGCGCATCATCATGGAACTCATTCACAAAGACATTGGGAACCTCCAAACACTTGACCTGACTCAGTTCAGCTTTGTTAAGGGCAGATCATGCGTACTAAACCTGGTTGACTTCTTTGAGACAGTCACCAAGGCTATAGATGAGGGCAAGGTGGTTCACACAGCCTACCCTGACCTTGCCAAGGCTTTTGACACCATTCCCTACTCAGGAATTATAGATAAACTCACCAGCCTGAACATAAACCCCTACATCATGAGATGGGTTGCCAACTGGCTTACAGACAGAACTCACACTGTAAGAATAGTGGGCTGCAGGTCCGACTCTAAACCAGTCACAAGTGGTGTCCCACAAGGCTCGGTCCTGGGACCCCTACTGTTCAGCATATACTTCTCAGAAGTACAGGCAAACACAGGAGGACTATGGCTAACCAAGTTCGCCGATGACTGCAAACTGGGAGCCATAATTGACTCTCCGGCTGACATGGACATTCTCCAAAAGGGCCTTACTGAGACGGACACCTGGTGTCAAAGTCATGGTCTCAAGCTAAATGCCAAAAAATGCATAGTCATCCCATCTGGGAAAAACAGAACACCCATGAATTACCACATAGGTGGCAGCCCCCTTAATACAGAAGAGGCAATAAGAGATCTGGGGACCCAGGTGGATAGTAACCTCTGCTTTGACAATCATATTTCCAAAGTAGTTAGGAAATCCTTCTATGTAGCCCATCTAATTACTAAAGGGTTCGCATCTAGAAATAAAGAGGTTATAGTGCCCCTCTACTGGTCACTCATCAGACCTATCATAGAGTACATTGCCCCATTTGGGATGTAACTCACAAGACACTTCCAACAACTGGAAAGACCACAAAAGTACCTCACCAAGAGGATAACTGGCCTCAAACATATGTCCTATGCAGCCTGACTGGAAAAACTCCGGCTGTAATCAGTGGCATATCTCTTACTCAGAGGTGATCTCTGTCTGACTTACAAAGCCATGTCCAACTGCGTCTGTATCAACTTGTCAAAAGACTAAAATGTCGAACGGCAATATGATCGTAAATGCCGGACATCGAAATTGTTCTTGTGGGGGGCTGCGCCCCACCCCTCCACCCCCGCTAATTATATATACCAACTCCGAGATCGCACTACAGTGAAGAAAGGGCATATTTCCTGATCCTTACTGTACCACAAATCCCGCAACAACACTTTTGATGTACGGCATTTGCAATATTATTGCCATTCGACATTTTCAAAATTCGATAACGTGAAGTAGACCCATCCAACTCAGAATTGATGGACATGCTCCACCTAAAGAAATCCAAGTAACTGCGAGCCACTCGCTCTAGTGAGCTAAACATCGCCACAGCAATAAATAGAATATGCTGGAAGGATAGATTCCTGTCACAGAGACTCCCCATGCTTTGGAACAAAATTCCTAGCTACATTAGGCAGAGCCCTTCACTAACACTCTTCAAGAGAAACATTGACGAGTGGATGGGTAATAGAGAATACACCCCTGGGATCACTTCATTGGCTCTTCTTGACAGGGGCTCATTTAATTAATCAATGGGGCGGCGAAAGCTGACACACTTTGGCTAGTCTTATAAATACCCTCGGGCAGATAGCCTAGTACCTATCTATGAACCCCATGAACCTATGTGTTAGTTTAAAAAAAAATGTAGTTTTGTTGTAGGGTAGCATAGGCCTTCTCCTCCCCTTCCTGCCTTGTGTTTGATTGTGTGTTTGAGTGTTGGGGTTGGGTAGCCAGACACTGTTATAGCAGATCAACAAAAGTTGGTCTTTAGAAAATGCATAAAGTGTGGCCATAAGTTATCCCCTGCGGATGGCCACACTCTGTGCATTGTTAGTTTAAGGGCCACTCATTTGTCAACTGAGTGCTCCATATGTGCGGGGTTTAACCCCAGGGCCTTAAAGGACTGTAAGGCCAAACTAATCTTGAAGGGGCTTTTCCCCACCATGGAGGCAGCTGCCTCCTCATCTTCTATAGCGGCGGTCTTGGCTGTGACCACTCCCTCCACTTCTGTTGTGTCCTCTCCTCCCTCCCAGGCTGGGACGCACCCTCCCGACCACCGACCCAGGGAAAGGGAAAAGGAAAAAGATAGAGAGAGGCACAGTGAGAAAGAGAGGAAGAGATCTCCGGAGTGCTCAGATCCAGCGGGTCCTCCTCCCAAGCTTCCTGCACCTTCCAGGCCGACTACCCCTCGGTTCCAATCTCCAAGGTTTTCCCCAGAGCCGGAGGAGGTTCGGACTTCATCTAGGGCCTCCAGTCACTGTCCTAGGCTGGCATCAGTGGCCTCTTCTAGGTCAACTAGAAGCCTTTCCAAAGCCAACATGGACAGATTGATGTGAAGGTTTGTTCGCACTCAGCTTCAGATAATGGTCTTGCTGGCTCCCTCTCCCTCTGGAAGGGGTAGCTCAATGCCACTATTTGCACCAATTGCTCCTTCTCTGATCCATCCTCTGGTTTCAGAGTTCCTGGATCTGGGAGGGCCCAGAGTCTGGGGGGGTCGGCACCGATGGTACCTCGACACCAGCGGTTACCTTGAGCATGCCGGATCCTACTGGGTCGGATGCGAGCTCTCGGATCCGTAGCCTGGGCATCAGATCCAAGGGGGTTGGTTTTCCCCCTTTGGCTCCAACTTTATTGTGCCGAGACCTACCTCTCAAAGCCCCGACACCTTCAGGCTCAGCTCCGATCCCCATGTCGGATCCAGGGAGGGCATCTTCCCTGTCAGTTGCTCGGAAGGCTCGCTCCCCCTTGGCATTCGATGTGGTGGAAAGGGTTCTCACTAATGGATCGAGGCCCCTGACTCTCTCCTCGGAGTCCACCCTGACTCCCTCTATTCTGGGTGCGTCTTCTGCCAGTCTGCCCATGCAGGGACAGGCCATGATTGACATGCCCCAGATTATTCCCCACGAGGAACCCCAAGCGGCTCATGGGTCCTCTCTGGAGAGTCCCATCAAAGAAGTTCCTCACAAACATAAGTGGAAGAGGAGGCACTTGGACTCCCCCGAGACCCTCACAGAAGATATGGACTTGGAGGAAGGGGAAGGGTCCCCAAGATCACCCCCCAGGATGTCTCATTTGGAAACATCATGGAAATCCTGCACCAGCAGGGGGGTTGGTCCACCCCCAAACCTTCCTTTGACGAGTCAGTGTTTCTGGAGGCATTCGACATGGGCCCATCTACTTTATGGGTGTGCCCCTCCGTGGACCCCCTGTGAACCTCATTACCACCAGGGCATGGAAAGAACTGAAAACCATGGAGCCAATCCCAAAATGTCCAGACAAAATCTTGAGCCCCCCGGTGGATAGACCAAGCTGGAATAAAGAGTCCCCAGTGGATGCCATGGTGGTAGCGGCTGCAACGAAAAAGGAACTGGCTCAGGAGATTTCCACCATCCATCCCCCAGACTGAGAGTCCAGGACGATGGACTGGTTGGGAAAGCAGACTTATGCTTCAGCTACCTTTTGTATAAGGGCTCTGAACTATATGGCCCATGTTACCAGACTGCAGCGTGACCTGATCAAAGAGTTCACTGCATCTCCCCTTGAGTTCATGTCACCAGAAGATAAATGCACATTCTCTACATGAATGGCCACTCTGAAAGCGGTTACCAACACATCCATGTGACTCCTTTCTTATGCCACCAAAGAAATGGCATGGGTGGCCGGGTCTGGCGTTGCTATGGGGTGACACACCTGGCTCAGGCTATGTAATTTCATGGAACCCTTCAAGGCATCTTTTGTGAATGCTCCCTATGACGGCTCTTCCTTGTTTGGGAAAATGGCCCATGACACACTAGTCCAGAGAGAGAAGGACAGGAAGACACTGCCTGCCATTGGAATCTGCTTCTCTAACCCCCAAAGATCCTTCTCCAGGAATCAGTGGGGGCAAAAGAAGATCTGGTTCCAGAAGTCTCAGTATTCCCTGGGCACTCAGGACTCCTTTTCTCCTAGAGGCAGAGGGGGACAAGACAGACACTGGCCCAGAGGCGGGGGAGGTCCGAAGAACTCCGGGTCTCAAGAACTGTTCTCAGACAGTCCCGCGCAGCAGCCCTGAGGAGTTGCACGACTGCTCTGCTCTGGAGGCAGTCGGGGGCCATTTCTCTTTGCACCTGATGCCATGGGAGTCCGTGTCAAAAGACCGTTGGGTGCTCCAAATAATATCCAGAGGTTACACAATTTCCTTTGTGACATGTCCCTCTCCCCCAAGCACCTCCCAGACATTCCATCTGTGCAAAGGGAGGCAGCAGCCATCGAAGCAAATGGACCATCCAGCCTGTCCCCTCAGATCACTCCAGATCAGGCATCTATTCCAGGTTCTTTTTTAGTGCCAAAAAAGATGGGGGACTCCAGGCCGATTCTCAACCTTTCCATTCTGAACCTGTCAGTTGCCAAAGAATAGTTCCGGATGGTCACTTTACAATCCATCCTGCTGTACCTGCAGGAAAATGACTGGATATGCTCAATAGACCTCCAGGATGTGTACTACCATATAAAGATGCACAGATGCTCCAGGAGATTTCTCACTTTTGGCTAGGAGCCAATCACTACCAATTCTGGGCCCTACGCTTTGGTCTCGTCACAGCCCCCAGGGTGTTCACCAAGGTCATGGCAGCAGTAGGGCTCACCTGAGGCTTCAGGGCATACAGGCCTATCCGTACCTGGATGATTGGCTCCTTGCCGCTCCCACCAGGCATCTACTCTGTCAAGCCAGGGATTATTTCTGGAAGTTGTCAGACTTGCTGGGCATCACTATAAATATAGCCAAGTCCTCTCTAGAACTGGTTCAGGTCCTGGACTGTATAGGGGCAAGAATAGACACATTGCAATTCAGAGTCTTTCTTACTCCAGAGTGGGTTCGGAGCCTTCATCATGTCCTCGCGATTCTTCAGTATCCCTTTCCCCCAGCTGCAGTGGTGTTAGGAGACCTAGGATCAATGGCAGCCACTATCACTCTTCTTCCTTGCGCTCATCTTCACATGAGTATTCTGCAGTGGACATTGGCGGTCCAGTGGTCCTTATTGGATCACCTTTGACTCATCTGATTCGCATAAGTGAGGTGTGCAAGAAGTCCCTCCTCTGGTGGCTCAACTCTCCTTTGTTGTTTCCCCTCCCCAAGCTACAGCTACCACGGATGCCTCCAGACTAGGGTGGGGGGCATTTCTCGGGCAAGACAGTCCAAGGCACATGGTTCTTAAACGAGACCAATCTACATATCAATGTTCTGGAGATGAGGGTGGTCTTATTAGTGTTGCAGGCTCTTCATGCCTTTCTTCCTCTGGGAACTATTGTGATTCAGACAGCCAACATGTCAGTGGTCTGGTACATCAACAAAGAGGGAGGAATCAGATCCTACTCCCTTTGTCGAGAGGCTATGAAAGTGTGGGAATGGGCGATCTCCACCAACCATTTTCTGATAGCAATGCACATTCCGGGTCGGTCCAACATACTAGCGGACAAATTGAGCAGAACTAGCCTAATGCCTTATGAGTGGTCTTTGAATCCTTGTGTAGCGAAGCAGATCTTTCTCGAGTGGGGTCAGCCTTGCTGCGATCTCTTCACATCTCCTTCCAACCCGAAGTGCAGCGAGTTCTTCACTCTGATCCCCCCTCAGGGGGAATCCCCCAGAGACGCTCTGGTCCATGCATGGCCTCCCAGTCTTCTTTATGCATATTCCCCATTACTGCTCATGACAACGTTTTTACAGAAGGCTCATCGGTTGGGGAGCAGAGTCATCCTTGCCCCATTCTGGCCTCACCAGATCTGGTTTCCCTGTACTGTGGTCTCATCTGGTAGCTCCTACTTGAATCTTGGATCCGATTCCGGATCTTATTTCGCACCCTTCAGGGATTCCTCTTCCAGACCTGGGCAGTTTGAAGCTCACAGCTTGGCTGCTCCAGTTCTTTTGATTGCCAGGACTCCCGGACTTTCTTCCCTCGTTAAGTCTATTCTGGTGGCTGCTCATAAGTCATCTACCAGAAGAGTTTACCATAGTAAATGGAAACATTTTTCGATCTAGGATTCTTACAGGGATCTAGAACCCTTTATGGCTCCAGTGCCAGCGGTTCTTGATTTTTTAGCACATCTTTTCCAGCAGGTCGCCAGCTTTTCTATGGTGAAAGTTCAACTGGCTGCCATTTCTAATTTCCATGTAGGCAAAAATATGGGGTCTTTGGCTTCTTTCAGACTTTGCAAACCTTTATTAAAGGGACTTTTCTTTTATGACCTCCGGTGAAAGACCCCACTCCTCCTTGGGATCTTACCTTAGTTTTACAGGTGTTAGTTGCTCCGCCCTTCAAAATGGCTGCATCTGTGGACTTGAAATTTTTGTCTCGGAAAACAGCTTTCCTAGTGGCTATCACCTTGGCGAGGAGAGTGTTAGAACTTCGAGCATTATTTGTTAAACCCCCTTATATGGTTTTTCATAAAGACAGGGTCTCACTTCTGACTAATACTTCCTTTTTGCCTAAAGTGGCTTCAGAGTCAAATATCAATCAATCAATTAATCTGCCTGTCTTCTTTCCAAATTTTCAGAACAAGGGGGAATATAAACTTCATTTGTTAGATGTACATAGGCAGTTACGTTTCTACTTACATAGGACTAAGCCCTTTCACAAGTCTGACCAAGTGTTTGTGTCCTTTGCTAGACCTTTTCTAGGCAAACCAGTTTCCAAGGTGACAATTGCCAAGTGGATTTCCCTTTGCATTCTGCAGGTTTACAAAGATAAAGGTATACCTATTCCAAAGAGGCTTCCTGCCCATTCTAGCAGATCCATGGCTACGTCAGCTGCTTTTTGGTCCAGAGTATCCTTGGATGATATTTGTTCAGCGGCTACTTGGTCCTCATCTCATACTTTCATTTCTCATTATAAATTGGACATGGTTTACAGAGGGAGAGCATTTTTTGGCTCTGCGGTGATCCGGAACATCCTTCCATGAGGGCCTCCCAAGGTTATGGTAGCTGGAGACTCTTTTCCCACAGGTTGATGACCAAATGAAGTTAACTACTTCATATAAAGAAGTTATGTACTTACCATAACATTCCATCTGAGTAGTTAGACTTCATTTGTCATCAGCCATCCCTCTCTCCTTCCCCCTGGCCTTGTTATTGGGTTCATTCACCTTAGTAACCAAGAGATGGTACCCTTGCGACCCTCTTGCTTTTACTTGTAGGTCAGGTATTGTCGAGCGGGCTCATATGTTGGGTGGCAAACTCGATCTGAGGGAAGGAAGGAGATGCAGTGGTATTATGGGTAAGGGGAGGAGCTTGGAGCTTGGCTCTGATGCTGGTGAAACTGCCATCTTGGATCCGGTCCAGATCCGAAGCCCACAGGTTGATGACAAATGAAGTCTAACTACTCAGATGGCACGTTATGGTAAGTACAGAACTTCTTTTTCACAAAGTCTCAAGGGCCTTTCCAGGACTCATGTGGTAATGAAACCTGCCCCCCCATGCCTGGGGGAAAGGGGGGGAGTTATAATGGAAGACGCAGTGCCAGAGACAGAGGTGGCTCACAAAATCAGCGTTCCAGGGATTTGTTCCCTGGTAACTTCTATCACCACTCCTGAATGGAGGCCCAATTGCCATCCTTTGGAGGCAGTCAGGGGATGACTTTCCCTGCACCTACCTTCAGGGCTAACCATAGCAATGGACAATTGGGTGCAGAGGATTATAACCAGAGGTTACAATATTCCCTTTTTGAAACAACCCAAACAACCAAAGAGAATCCCACACATTCCACCCAGTCACAGGGATGCAGCAGTTCTAGAAATTCAAAAACTGCTTGATAAATGAACCGTCCAAGCAGTCCCAGCAGACCAGATAGGATCCAGGATTTACTCAAAATTATTTTTAGTGCATAGGAAAACAGGGGACTGGAAACCAATTTTGAATCTGAGTGTCTTGAACAAGTCAGTTCAGCCAACAAAATTCTGGATGGTCACGATTCTGTCTATTCTCCCATTTTTAGGGAAAGATGACTGGATGTGCTCAGTAGATCTCCAGGATGCATATTATCACATAAAATAGACAAATGCTCCTGAAGATTTCTGTGCTTCTGGCTGGGAGCCGGTCATTATCAGTTCAAAGCCATGCCCTTTGATCTAACCACAGCCCCCAGGGTGTTCACCAAATGCATGGCAGTGGTCGCAGCTCACTTCAGACTGCAAGGATTCTGGGAGTTTCCATACCTAGATAACCAACTCATTACTACAACCACCAGATATCTACTGCTCCAGGCAAGGAACTATGTGCTTCAAACTTGGGCTTTGCTAGGAATCACTGTCGGGTGCGAAAAATCGCACCTAGAGCCAACAAAACATTTAGAGTTCATAGGGGCAGCATTAGACACAAGCACCTATATCACGTCTCTACCCCAAGAAGGACTTCAAAGAATAAAATCATAAGTCAGACAGATTATTCTCAACAGAACAGTGACTACAAGACTGGTGCTACAGACTCTAGGATCTATGGCGGTCTCCATCACTTTACTTCCCCTTGCGAGGTTTCACATGCAAATTCTACAAGTACTGATCACCAATTTATGCATAAAAGACCTGAGTTGGTGGCTCCATTCCAATAACATTCTATTGGGCTGTCCCTTTGTCCCTTCTCAACCCCAAGCCATAATGACCACGGATGCATCCTGGATGGGGGGGGGGGGGCATTATCTGAAAAAGATAGTCCAAGGCACTTGGTCCCAGTTGGAGGCTAATTTGCACATCAGTGTTCTAGAGATGAGGGCAGTGCTCCTGGCGTTGCAAGCATTCTAAGAATTCCTCCCCTTGGGAATGATTGCAATCCAGACAGACAATATGTCAGTGGTTTGGTAGATCAGCAAACAAGGGGGAACCATATCTTACCTACTTTGTTGAGAAGCACTCAGAGTATGGTAATGGACAATTTCATCTGGCCATTTTCCAGTCGCAATGCATGTTCCAGGGAGCTTCAGCGTAATTGTGGACAAATTGAGCAGGACCATCCTGATCCCTCACAAGTGGTCTCTCAACTCTTCTGTAGCAGAAAGAATATTCCATCGATGGGGTCAGCCCTGCTGCAATCTCTTTGCATCCCCCCTGAACAACAAGTACAGCAGCTGCTTTGCCCTGATCCCCCCTCCAGGGGGAGTCACCAAGAGATGATACCCTTCACAAGTGGCTCCCCCAGTCTACTGTATGCTTTTCCTCCAATTCCTGTCATTTCCCAGTTTCTGAAGAAAGTTAACAGGTCAAAGAAAAGGATAATTCTCATTGCTCCATTCTGGCCTTGACAGATATCGTTTTCTTTCTGTGGCCTCACTTAATTCAGAAACCTTGGACACTGGACCCAGCTCCAGACCTGTTGTTCCATCCAGAGGGACTTGTTCATCTGAATCTTCAAAATCTCAAGCTCACTGCGTGGCTTTTCTAGTTCCAATGATTGCCAGGCATACTAGTCTTACTGCTCCAGTTCAACAAATTGTTCTACCCTCCCACAAACTTCAACTAGACGATTATACAGCAGCAAGTGGCAAAAGTTTTCAAAATGGGCTTCAGACAGTAATTTTGATCCATATTCTCCACCATCTCATAAGGTCTTGGAATTTTTGGCATCACTTTTCAATGCAGGGACATCCTCCTCAACTGTACGGGTTCATCTAGTTGAAATTTCAGATTTTCATAATGGTCTAAATGATACACCTCTAATACAAACTTTGGAAAGCCTTTCTGAAAGGAACCTTATTGCTGAAACCGCTATACAAGGATCTAACTACACCTTGGGACTTGAATCTGGTTCTACAATCTTTAATTCCCCATTTGAACCTTCCACAAATTGCAATTTGAAGTATTTATCCTGGAAACCACTTTTTTCATTCCTGTTACTTCTGCTAAGAGAATATCTGAGTTACAGGCCTTATCTTGCAAGCCTCCTTACCTAATCTTTCATAAGGGCAGGGTGTCTTTGCGAACAAATCCATCCTTTTACCAAAAGTAGTATCTGACACTAATATCAATCAGACTATACAACTTCCCGTATTTTTTTCCAAATTTTCAAACAAGGGCGAATATTGTTTACATTTCCTAGATGTTCAGAGACAATTACGTTTTCACCTGCACAGAACAAAGGAATTCAGAAAATGTAATCAGCTGTTTGTTTCATTCTCTTCTGCTACTCTGGGCAAACCAGTTTCTAAGGTTACTCTGGCTAGATGGCTAAAGGGCTGCATAACCTTAATTTATAACAAAAGGAAAGTGCAACTGCCGGGACCTGTAAAGGCATCATTCTATGAGAGCAATAGCTGCTTCCTCAGTCTTCCATGCCAGAGCTTCTATAGATGATACATGTGCAGTAGATACTTGGGCATCCCTGCATACCTTTATTACTCATTACAAGCTGGATTTGGTGTCTAGGGGATGAGCATCTTTTGGTTTGATGGTGTTCAGAAATATTCTTCTGTGAGACCTCCTAAGATTTTGGTTACTGGGGACTCTGCCCACAGTCAAGGATTAAGTGAAGATTGACAATATCAGATAAAGAAGTTATGTCTTACCATAACATTACATCTGTGTTGTTGATCTTCACTTATCCTTGACATTCCCACCCTCATTCCCCCTGCCTTTCTGGCTTCTTGGTGGAACGGATCTAGCCCAACATATTGGATTATTCCTTTATGAATTCAGATATGGTCTCTGATCTGTTATTTCTTGTCTGTCACTATCTTATGCAAACTCGATCTGAGGTATTCTTGAGAGGAGCATTCTGGGTAGAGCTAAGTTTGAGAGTTTTTGGAAGGCATGAGCAGGAGTAATGGCCAAGTCATTTCTGAGATATGGAACCAAACCCACAGTCAAGGATAAGTGAAGATCGACAACACAGATGGAATGTTATGGTAAGATAGAACTTCTTTTCTCATCCCATAAAACTTCGACTAGGAAGATTTATAAGAATAGATGGAAAAGATTTTCATTTTACCCTCAACAGAGAGAGTTGGATCCTTTCAATGTTCCACTACCACTAATTCCTCACCTCTGTCTTTCATGATGGAGCAAGCTTCTCCACCATTAAAGTAAAGCTAGCAGACATCTCCAATTATCATATCGGAGATAATGCTTTACCTTTGGCTTCATCTAGGAAATGTAAGGCCTTTCTTAAGGGCACCTTCTTACTGAAATCTCAAATTAGGGATCCTTCTCCACCGTGGGATTTGACTTTGATGTTTCAGCTGTTGGTGCTTCCACTTTTTGAACTTTCAGCTAAAGTATATCTTAAGTTTCTATCTTGGAAGACGGTCTTTTTAGTGGCTATAACTTCAGTGAGATGAGTATCTGAACTCCAAGCACTCTCTTTGAAACCACCCTATTTGATTTTTCAGAAAGACAGAGTTACCTTATGTACTAACCCTTCTTTTCTACTAAAAATTGCCTCTGAAACAAATATCAACCAAGTGATCAATTTTCCAGTTTTCTTTCCTAAGTCTGACAATAAAGGAGAATATACCCTTCATCTTTTAGATATACATAGCCAACTTTGTTTTTACCTTCACAGGACTAAGGACTTTAGGCAAACTGACAACTGCCTCCTTTTCTAGTACTAAGATGGGACTAGTCTCAAAAATCACTCTAACCAAGTGGATAATGGACTGTGTTTCCCATGTTTATTTTTTGAAAGGTTTAACTCTGTCAAGACAACCATTCAACTCAGTCAGTGGCTACATCAGCTACATTTTGGTCTAGAGCTTGCAGTAATGATATTTGTACAGCTGCCACATGGTCTAATGCTCATACTTTTATTTCTTATTACAAATTGGATATAATTTCCAGAAACAGAACAGTATTCGGTTCTGCGGCTCTCCGGAACATCCTTCCATGAGTGCCACCCAAGGTTAACGTAGCTGGGACTCTGTCCCATTAGTTGAGGAATGAATGAAAATGACAACATCAGCTATAAATGTTATGTATTCATCATATCTATGCATCTGTACTGTCCATTTTCATTCTTCCTCAGCTTCCCTCCCACCTTCCACTATCCTTGTCTTTGGGAGAGACCTAATGGAATTTGTTATTTGGAACCACTCCTGATCTATAAGCTATCACATTTCTGTCATAGCTATGTTGAGATACCTTGTTATGATATTGTATAATATCAGTAAACACGATCTGAGGTAATGCAGTAGTCAGGGGCATTATGGGTAAGGGAGGAGCTTGACAGTTGGATCCTAGAATCCAAAGAAAGTGGCTGAGTCAGATCCGAAGGTCAGATCCGAACCCCTTTGTTAAGGAAGAATGAAAATGGACAACACAGATGCATAGTTGTGGTGAGTACATAACTTTTACTTATATGAAATAAAACAAACTTTATTAACATGTTAGCAGTAACAGAAATTGTGCATCACATATATTCTTTTGCATAATTATCAATCCAACATTATATAAATTGATCAGTTTCTGCCTTCCCTTAAACTTCCCTCCTGTAAAACATTATTCTCCATGTATTGTTCCCATAATTTCCATTTTTTCTATGTAATTTGCTTCTACCCTGTTTTAATGATTCCACGTAGAGATCTTTTATGTCTGTTACAATATTTAATACTTCAAGTACAGTTAGTGTAAACTCCTTTTCCTATTAATCGCTTTTTTGGCATCCACCAGAATTAAACAAGCCCTTATTATGTCTAAGCAGTTCAGATCCTATATCTCAGCACAAAAAAATCATTTCCTTAGTTACACCTATTTGCTCACCCAATATTTCTGACAGAGTACTCTCTAGGGAAGTTTTAAAGTCTGTCAACTCATTACACTCCCAAGCATTATGTTCCCATTTACCTCTTTCTTTCCAATCACACCTCCAACATTTGCCATCTACATGAGGAAGAATTCTTTGGAGTCTGCTTGGGGTGCAGAAATACCTATGCAAACACTTCCAAGAAAAAAGCCTAAATATTTGTTGCATATTTAGTAGCTATGCATATGTCCTCCCATTGTTTCCTTGTGAAGTGCTTATCAAATCTGTCTTTACAATCTTTTCTAACCTCCTCTGATTGATGCATATAGTTAGTGTGCAGTGTTTTATATGCCCTACTAATTATCCATTTTTTTAACAGCAGCTTCTTTTCTAGATTCAGCTAAAAAGTCTACCACAGCAGGTCTTTTACTTAGGATTCCCATATCCCTTTCTATTTGCCTGTACTCTGATATCACTCCCTAGTAGGAAAGGCAGTCTGTAGCCTGCAGTCCAAATGTCTTCTTGGCCTGTTCCCGTTCTGTTACCTTTCCCCTCTCTAGTTGTTTGCGCCCATTACCTTGCTTCCTTTGACTCTTTCTCCAGTAAATTCTATCCCCGTTCAGATACTGTCATGGCAGATCCAAGTCCTTTAGAAAAGCTAATCAGCTATTAATTTCTTATGTTGGGACAAAGAAAGGACAACACATGTCAAAACAGATTATTTCTAGATGGTCATCTTTGGCTATTGCTTCTTTTTGCTATGTCCATCTTAATAAACCAGTTCCAAGCAGTATCAAGGCTCATTCTACCAGGACCTTATCTTCTTTGAGTCTGGAAGTATTCTAGTGGAAGTTACATGGTTCTCTGCACACACCTTTACAAGACATTACAAACTGGATTCCTTTTCTTGACCCAGGACTGGCTTCAATAGGGCCATTCTTCAAGGGCTCCTGGTTTCATATCTATCCTCCTCCTCCCAGACTGGGCAGGCTTTTGTACTCAATCCACAAAGCCTAAAGGCTACTGCAGCAGTGAGAATAGTGAACATAGCACAGCTGTATAAGATGAACTTATGATAACAGTAGATGTTCAAATTCCTCACTGTTACAGTTAGCCCGCACCTACCCTCCATTCCCTGTTCTTGTATATAATTACTTGCTGGGTTATACATTTGTTGGGTCTTTCTTGTTTTTGTTATTCAGGATGAGTACACCACTTCTTAACTTTTGGGTAAAAAAGTTCTGAAGATTTCTCACCCTGTCTGCTGATTTTCCCTCCAGTGGGCTGCCCAATAACCAGTCAGAGTGAAAGTGTGGTAGGAAGACAGAGCTTTGGGAAAATGGTCAGTTGTTTTGTCTTGGGCAAGACACAACCCATATAACTTAAATGCTACTGCAGCAGTGAGGAATTCAAACATCTGCTGTTATGGGTAAGTGTAACTTACATAAGTATAGTTTGTTATCCCATTACTGCACTGTCTCTAGTGTAATATTCCCAGTACTCTGCAAGCCAACATTTCAGCAATGACACATTTTTGGTAATATATTATTTTCTCAGCCCAGCAAAGTATACTTGTATAGGGGTACGATATGCTTACTAGTTTCTTCATGAGATAGTAAGAGTAAAAAAATAACCAGACCCTTTAATAAAGAGAGAAAATCTGGAATGATGCTTGTGCTGTAATTTGGTTAGGGCCTACAATTTGTAATGTTATACATTGTGTCATTTAGTTAAGGCTTAAGTTGCAGCTGATATGTTAGTCAGCAGTCTTTTATTTTCCAGCAAGCTGTGGAACAGATAGCATCATCAGGTTCCAAAAGTAAGGCTTGTTTTTTCATTATGAAAGGACATTTTTTCATCAGGTTCCAAGAGTAAGGTTTGATCAGATGTTGTCAATATTAATCTATCCTTTATGTTTGGGTTACAGTTCCGACTTTTAGAACCAGCTCGGCCATTACATGGCTTGCGCCAGCCAAAGACTGTCGAGCTAAGACTTTACCCACAACACCCCTCTCCATAGTACCTCAAATCTCATTTGCCACTCTTGTCGCAAAACACGTCAGCCATTTTCTCTCACAGCTAAAATATATATATATATTTATATACCATTGTTGGTAGTTTTCTTCCTTTGTGTGTGTGTGTGTGTGTGTGTGTGTGTGTGTGTGTGTGTGTGCGTGCGTGCGTGCATGTGTGTGTGTGTGTGTGTGTGTGTGTGTGTGTGTGTGTGTGTGTGTGTGTGAATACACCTGTTGACACCACTTTTTTGTTGGGTTACCTGTCAGCATGGCCGAGAAACCAAAAGGCACTACGGTTGTAAGCAGTGCAAGGACTGCAGTCGGAAGATGCCCAGTTCCAATGGGCATTCTTCCTGTGTCTGTTGTTTAGGCCCCGGCTCATCTTTCCCAAGACTGCTGTATTTGCCAGGCTTTCAGTGCCCCCGGCTTTGACCGAAGGTAAAAACAAATCAATCCTAAAAGGACAGATTAAGTCCTCTTTTGAGGAGGCCTTATCCTAGATAGACTCGTCCCCCTCAAAATCTGAATCTGTAACCAAAAAAGGCCACTCAGTACTCACATCTCCTTCAGTAACAGTGGCTAAAAAGCATAAGCTTTCCACTCCTACTGCTTCTGTGGAGCCGAAGGCTAAGTGCAAACTTTTGGAACTGACAACATCCTCAGCACCATCTTCTATGGCATCACAAATCTTGGTGCCATCTTTGGTGCTGACCTCTTTGGCATCCCAGTCAGTACCAGCATTTCCATCTACGCTTCCACAGACTCTGGAACCTCTGTCAGGGCCGGAATCCAGCATAACATATACCCAGGATAAGGGATTTTCCCTATATTGATCCCTTTGTGGGACAACTCACTAGCCCCTTCCTTAAAAGGCCAGAATCTCCTTCAGGTTTATCTTTTAGATCCTCCAGGAGTCTTACCAAAGTCAACATTGTGATGTTGGTGGATCAGCTCCAAGTGGCTAGGGGTCTATCAACCTCTTCCTAGGCCACTCTCCCTTCTGGAGTTGGGACATTTTCTCCCAGGACTCCACCAAATCTT
Organism: Protopterus annectens; assembly: GCF_019279795.1. Lineage (NCBI taxonomy): Eukaryota > Metazoa > Chordata > Ceratodontiformes > Protopteridae > Protopterus > Protopterus annectens. The sequence goes on along the minus strand of NC_056725.1, from coordinate 98,623,789 downwards.
CCTCCAACTCCAATCTCCCCGATTCCAGCTGCTGTGGTGTTGACAACCTTTTCCCCTTTGGTTCCAGGATCTTTCTTGATTTCCCTGGTTCCTTTGGAAACGATGGACTCCAAGTGTCGTAGCTCCTCTGCCAGGTCTGAGAGTTTTGGATCAGCTCGAGTTTTTTATTTGGAGTCGTCCTTAATTCTTGGAACCTCGGTAGATATGGGCTGTTCCTCAGCTCCTAAATTGGAGGTGGGTCTCTCGGGTGGGGTGTGACCTCAGTTCCGAGGTTGTCTTTCTCGGTTCTGGGCTCCCATCCCTCTTTGGGGGGGGGGGGCTGCCTTCCAGGTTATGGAGAGGGCACTGGCTTCTGCAGGCTCTCAGCTTGCCCCTTCTGTGAGTGAGTTTTGCCCCAAGACCCCTTTTTGCTCAGAGCTTTTACCAACCTCCACATCTGGACAGCACCCACCAAACCTGCAAGATACCCCAAGTCCTCCTTAGAAATTCCCACAAGGAGCCACCCCAGAAAAAAACATGTTAAAGGAAACACTTAGAGTCCCCCAAGGAATGAGTCACAGAAGACAGACTTCAATGATGGGGAGGGTTCCCCCCAGTCACCTCCAGATGACCTCTCCTTTGGACGCATTCTAGAGATTCTAAAACACATGGGCAATTGGAAGCCCAAAGTCCCTACCTCTGAAGAGTCAGTGTACTTGCTGGCTTTTGGAGCTCACCCTTCTATTTCATGGGTGGCCCCTGCCAGTGATGAGCTCATTAAATTGATTGCGCAGCAGGCTTGGAAGGCTCCTGATTCCATAGAGCCAATTCCCCAGACACCTGACAAAATACTTTCTGCTCAAGAGGACCATCAGCATTGGTCAAAAGGGTTAGCAGTAGATGCTATGGTGGTGGCGGCAGCCATCAAGAAGGAAGTAGTTGAAGAGAATTTCACTGTTCATCCCCCTAATCGAGAGTCTAGGGCAATGGAAAGATTCAGAAAGCGGCTCTATGCTTCATCGACCTTCGCATTAAGGTCTTTGAACTTTATGACACATTTCAGTCGGCTCCAGAGGGATCTGATCAAGGAGTTGTCAGATACTCTTGCAAGAGCTGTGTCTGGGGAGGTCCAGGATAAAGTGTCCCCCCAGCTAGCCTCCCTGGAATCTATTTCCAACTCATCTATAAGGCTGATTGTTCATGCAGCCGAAGGGACAACCAGAGCAGTGGGTTCATGCTTTGCCATTAAGTGTCATGCTTGGATGTGCTTGTGTGAATTTGCAGAGCCCTTTATGCCTTCCTTTGTCAATGCTCCTTTTGACGGATCTTCCTTATTTGGCCCCAAAGGCAAGGAAACTCTAGCTAGATGTGAGAAAGATGGAAAGACCCTATCTTCAGTGGGCATACATTTTACTGCTCCCCAATGGTCCTACTGTAGGAATCAGAGGAGTGGCAAAATGTGATTTAAAAAATCTCAGGGGTCTTTTCAGGACACACGTGGTGGCGGCTCCCCTCAGGGCAGAGTGGGGAACTCCAATGGAAGACGCCGACCCCGTGGCAGAGGTGGCCCTGAAAAATCAGGATTCCAGAGATTCTTCCTCTGGACAATCCTATCAGTGCTCCTGAAAAGGGGCCCGATTGCTTACTTCTGGAAGCAGTCGGGGGAAGATTTTCACTGCACTCAAGAGCCTGGCGACAAATAACTAGAGATGCTTGGCTGCAAAGGATTATTGCCAGAGGTTACCATATTCCCTTCACTCTCTTTCTGAAATCAAAATGAAAACTCCCCGATATTCCACCTAATCAGAGGGACCAAGCAGCCCTAGAGATTCAAAAGCTGCTAGAAAAAAGAGTCATCCAAGAAGTCCCACCAGACCATATAGGATCTGGATTTTACTCAAGGTTCTTTTTAGTGCCAAAAAAGACAGGGGACTTGTGACCAATATTAGATCTCAGCATTCTGAACAAGTTTGTCCAGCAAGTAAAATTCCAGATGGTCATGGTTCAGTCTGTACTTCCCTTTCTAGAGGAAAATGATTGGATGTGCTTTATAGATCTTCAGGATGCGTATTACCACATAAAAATGGACAGACACTCCAGAAGATTCCTCTGCTTTTGGCTAGGAGCCAGTCATTTCCATTTCAGAGTGCTGCCATTTGGCCTCACCACAGCCCCCAGGGTGTTCACTAAATGTTTGGCACCAATAGCAGCTCACTTGAGACTGCACAGATTCTGGGTGTTTCCTTATTTAGACGACTGACTCATCACCGCTCCCACCAGGCATCTATTGCTTCAGGCAACAGATTTCATCCTATGCCTGTTCACCTATCTTGGCATTACTGTGAATCACTGAAAATCACACCTGACTGCCACTCTAGATCTAGAGTTCATAGGTGCACAATCTCTTGTGTAGCTTCCCTTCCTCTTCACAGGCTACAAAAATTAAAATCCCAAGTACAGGCTATTCTTTCCAACGACAAGGCTTTTGCACTTCTAGTCCTTCAAGCTTTGGATTCCATGCCAGCAACCATCACCTAAGTTCTCCCCTGCAAGATTTCACATGTGGCTACTACAATGGCTTCTAGCATTGCAATGGTCCATCCTAACTCAATCAATGATGTATCCAATTCTAATCACCAATCTTTGCAAGAATGACCTATCCTAGTGGATGGAATCTGAGGAAGTTCTTTTAGGCCACCCCTTTTGTCCCACCTCAACCCAAGGCCATAGTCACCATAGGTGCCTCCCAAATGGGGCACTTGGCCCCCCATAGAGGACAACCTGCATATCAATGTTCTAGAACTGAGGAAGTGCTCTTAACATTGCAAGCCTTCCAATCTGTCCTCCCTCTAAGAACAATTGCAGTTCAGTCAGACAACATGTCAGTAGTCCGGTACATTAACAAACAGGGAGGAACCAAATCTTACCCCCCCCCCCATGTGGAGAAGCTGTCAGAGTGTGGCAATGGGCAATATCCTCCAACCACTTTCTCATAGCAATGCACATCCCAGGACTCTGAAATATGATAGTGGGCAAGTTGAGGAAATGTATTCTCTTGCCTCATGAGTGGTCTCTCAATCCTAGAGTGACAAAGGAGATTTTCCATCGCTGGTGCCAGCCTGCTGCAACCTCTTTGCATCCCCCCAAAGCAACAAGTGCAGCAGATAGTTTGCCCTAATTCCCCTCTAGGGGGAGTCCCCAAGAGACACTCTCCTTCACGATTGGCCTCTTGGTCATCTCTATGCCTTTCCCCCCTTCCCTCTGATTCCCCTCTTTTTAAAGAAAGCCAGTAGGTTGAGAAACAAGGTGATCCTCATTGTGCCCTTCTGGCCTCGACAGGTCTAGTTCCCCTTTCTGTAGCCTTATCTAGTTCACCATCCATGGATTCTGGACCCAGCTCCAGATCTTCTGTCTCATCAGCAGGGACTGGTGCATCCCAATCTTCAGAACCTCAAGCTTACAGCTTGGCTCCTCCAATTCCACTAGTTACCAGGCAGAAAAATTTCTCTTCTTCAGTACAAAAAATTCTATTTGTTTCCAATAGACCTTCCACCAGGAAACTATCTAAGCAAGTGGAAAAGATTTTCTGTTTGGGCATATGATGATGGTTTTACCTCCATTTCTGCACCGGTTGAAAATGTTTTGTAGTTTCTAGCTATACTTTTTGATCAAGGAGCTTCTGCTTCCACTATTAAGGTCCATCTAGCTGCTATGTCTAGTTTTCACAATGGCATTGAAGACCATTCACTGATTTCTTAAAGACCCTCTAGCTCCTTGGGATTTGATCTTGGTTTTACAGTCTTTAGTGCTTCTTCCCTTTGAACCGGTGGATACATGTCACTTAAAGTTTCTTTCATTAAAAACTATTTTTCTGATATCCATTACTTCCGCCAGGAGAATTTTTGAAATGCAAGCATTATTTTCAAAGCCCTCTTATTTGTTTTTTTTTTAAAGATAGGGTTTCACTAAGAACCAATCCATCCCTTCTCCCTAAGGTGGTCTCAGAGACTAATATTAATCAAACCATTTACTTTCCTAATTTTATCAACAAAGGTGAATATTGCTTATATTTGCTGGATGTTCAAATACAATTACGTTTCTACCTCAGCAAAACTAAAGAATCTAGAAAGTTGTAGCAGTTATTTGTACCTTTCTCTGGTCCATCGTTGGGAAAATCTGTTTCAAAAGTTACCTTGTCAAAATGGTTGAGACTATATTACCTTCATATACAATAAAAAGAATCTCAAGTTACCAGCGCCAGTGAAAGTACACACCAATAGATCAATAGCCATGCCTTCTGTTTTCCATTCAAAGGCTTCCATGGATGAAATATGTGCAGCAGCAACCTAGACTAATCCACATACCTTTATTACCCATTACAAATTGGATATGGTCTCCAGGGGAAGAGCATCTTTTGGCTCTGTGATCCTCAGGAATATCCTTCCATAAGGCCACCCAGGACATAAAGTAGTTGGGGACTCTGTACCAAAGGTAAAGAATAAATGAAGATTGACAACATCAGATAAAGAAGTTATGTATTCACTGTAACATTCCATCTGTGCTGTCGATCTTCATTTATCCCTTAAACCCCACCCTCTTTCCCTCTCCTATGGACTTTCTGGAGGATTGGACTCTTGTCCTGGTAAATTTATCAGGTTTGATCTTGGACATCGCCTCTTTACAAATTTCTTTGTCTTGCTGTGTATCTGCAAACTCAATCTGAGGTAATATGGAGAGGGGTATTGTGGGTAAAGTCTTAGTTCAAGAGTTTTTGGCTGGCGCAAGCTATGTAACAGTGAGCCGGTTCCGAGAGTCGGAACCATAACCCAAAGGTAAAGGATAAATGAAGATCGACAACACAGATGGAATGTTATGCTGAGTACATAACTTTTTTTTTTTTTTAGCATTGTGAAAGGACTTTTTATTTCAAGTAGCAGTGTAAGTGAAGCAACTAGGTAACCCAGTTTTGTTATATCTGCTTATATGTATATGTGTTTGATCAGGCCATAGAACTTGTTGAGAGATGCCAGATGGAACAGGTGAAACAACCAACAATTAGACTCACTCACAAAGGAGAAGAAGAAATTGAGCGAGACACGGACCAAAACTTCAGCCTTGAGGATCTTATTGTAAGTAGTAGTTTACAGTCTAAACCAGCCATGATAAAGTATATTGATTGTAAATAGTGATAAAAAATGTTGCTTTATGCCCATGAGGCATGTTTGGAGGCTGATGTGGCACAGCTGTATAAGCAGAAGTATTCTGTGATGGTGACTATAATAAGGCTATCAAATTACCTTAGTTTTCCACTTGTAGTCAGAAACTGATAGCAAGTGAAATCCTGTTCAACTGGCCTGTCCTCATCTGATATCTAATTGAAAGTTTGTTTATCATGCCTTGAAATAGCATGTTTAGATTGGCAGCAGGGTTTCATGTAATCACTGACTCTTGTGTAACCTCTTGTTCATTACCATAACAGGAAAATCTTGCATACTGAAGATAAACTTAATTGCTTATGACTTCACCGCCATGTATTTACTATTCTTTTAAATTAATTATATATTTTCCATCCTTTCTGCTTTACATCGCTCCACCAGACCTTCCAAACCAGCCATACCACTGTCAGCCTTGTTCATGATTGGATCAGCTCTGTAGAAGCTGTGCATATTGGCTTTGTAGCTGTGGCAGACAGATTCTATTATGTAGTGGAAGTGAATTTTTTTCTTTTGCTGATAATATGGATGTCCAATGACAATAGTGTTGCTTAAAGATATATATATATATATATATATATATATATATATATATATATATATCTATAGATATATATATAGATATATATATATATATATATATGTATACATGCACACAAGAGTCTAGGACTATTCACTGAAAGCACATTTCACTGACACACATTTGACTGTGCACAATTGACTGAAAGCTCACTGAAACACATTTGACTGAAAGTTATATATGGCCTTTTCCCCACTGTTGTGTGACCCTGGAGTTCGTATATATAGTAAGGGGGTTTGGGGGCACCACCCCCCACATTGTGGGGTGTGGGTGGCATAGCCCCCCACCTATTTTAAATATTTTGAACTATATACATGGATACTTGCAATTTCAGTAAATAACTCTTTTCTGAACTTAATATATATCCAAAATATGTGGGGGGCTATGCCCCCCACATCCCCCAAATGTGGGGGGTGATGCCCCCTGCACCCCCCTTACTATATATATATACTAACTCCAGGGTCGCACAACAGTGGGGAAAAGGCCATATATAACTTTCAGTCAAATGTGTTTCAGTGAATTGTGTTTTCAGTGAATTGAGCTTTCAGTGATTTGTGCACAGTCATTTGACTTTTAGTGAAATGGGCTTTCAGTGAATAGTCCTAGACCCACACACACACACACACACACACACACACACACACACACACGCGCGCGCGCGCTGTGGAACTGCAGTATGTTTCCCAGCCTCTGATGAATGTTACTGGCTCCCATGGTGGTGAATACCCACATATATGAGAAGAGACCAGTTCTGGATACCCATTTTTGCGTCTGCTTGATTGTGTGGATGCTGAGCAGACCAAAGCCTAACATACTGTTCACAGTATGTTATCCCACTTGACTGTGCTGATAACATAGAATAAAAGCACTATTTTACATTTTTGCAGGGTGACTGCACTACCTTGTACCCCACTGATGTGAGGGCTTTGTCTGTCTTCCTGATCTCCAAATATACTACCTCCAGTGTTGCATCAGCTTAAAGAAAAAGTAAATAAATTAATAATATTTTTTCTTTGATGGTGCAACCTTAGAAGTAATGTGTTTAGAGATAGGGGTGTGAGTGCAAAGACCCCAAATCAGGTCCGCACAAACATTATTAATCAAAATATAATTAAAGATATTCCGACAATCTACCAAGAAATGGTAGAAGTATCCACAGTTGACTGTGCATGATATATTTAATTTTGATATATCATAGCAGACTTTATTTATCTGCTCTTGTATCAGCAGTGATGGCACTTGAAGTTTTCTGAGCCATAGTTACCTGAGAGACAAACAGATGTTGCTATATAAGCCCTCAGAGACAGTATTCGTAGCCCATATGCAGATTACAGCTTTGGAGATGCCCTTACATATTTATTTAGATAGTCTTAAGGATTAATTTTCTCCACCAGATGATGTGAAGTTATCCTATCTCATCTTTATTCTATACTGACTCGGCCACTTACTAAAGCTTGAGGTCACAAACTAGCTAGTGGCTCCATCCCTATCCCATGATGCAATAGTGCTTACCTCAGATCTTGTCTGCCGCTGAAACAGATCGGGTCACAACTAGCTCTGGCTGAGTACAAAATTTCTTTATTTTCATTATTTTCTTAGAAAACTAGCAGTAATTGCCTTATTACTTCTTATAGATATGTCACTAACCAAAACATTAATTTAGAGACTTAGATTAGTGTTACTTTAGTTTGTGTGTGCGTGGTTTTTTGAGGGTTATTATTCAGGCCTCTGTAGATAGAAGTTTTTTGTCACCGGAAAGAAGTTTATTTCCAGTATTTGTCTCAAGTTGTTAAATTGCTATTTTTCAGTTTGTGCCTTTTTCAAGCCATTGTTTTAGGCCTTTGCAATCCCTATCCCCCTATAACCTCATGTGCAGTGTGTTTATATAGCTATATATTCCTAACCATTTGAATATTTTGTTTTAGTAGTGCTTATTATATATCTTAGTCGTTAGTGTGTTGAGAGTTATTGTCTCTTTACCTTCGATTAAGAGCTTGTTTAAGTTAGAAAGCTCTTGTTCTCTTTCTAAAATCCAGTTTAAATTAGACGGTGCATCCTTTTGTGAGTGTGTGTGTGTGTGTGTGTGTGTGTGTGTGTGTGTGTGTGTGTGTGTGTGTGTGTGTGTTGACTAGAGTTGTGCGTTATGTCAAAGCAACAAAAGGAAGTGAAACCATCTGGTGTCAAAAAAATGCCCAAAATGTGCACAGATAATGTCCATCATGGATGGACATACTGAGTGTGTTTACTGTCTAGGGGTCATCCATCTACAAGAAACCTGCTCTATTTGACATTTGTTTAGTTCCAGGGTGTTACAGGAGCATAAAAACAAACTCATTTTAAAAGGGTTACTTAAATCCACCTTTGACAAAGTCTTGGACAAGACGCAAAGTTCTCCACAAGAAAAAACTTCAAAAAGACCATCTCCTTCTGCTTCAGCTGGATTATCGGAGCCATCCACTAAGCAACCCAGGATGTCTCCAACACCTTCAAAAAAAAAACAAAAAAGACAGACCTACTACCTCGGTTCCATGTGTATTGGAACCAACGGCTTTACCTGTCCAGAGCCACTCACCGGTATTGCAGCCAGTCTCCACGACTCATAGGTCTCTATTATTACAATCTGTGGCATCAGCTCCTTCATCCAGATCCTCCAGTAGCTTATCAGATTTTGACATGGATCATATGGTGCAGAAACCGCTTAAGACACTGGCACTAGCTAAATTGTTGTCGGAGCCGACTCGGGGAAGCTCGGAACTGTCGATAGCTGTCCCTTTACCTTCCATTCCTCCTCCGACTCCAGCTCAAGTTTCGGAGCCAGAACACTTGGAGCTGACTTTGGTGGAGCCAGTGGAACCAAGAACTATTACAGCCTCTTCAGTTCCTACCACTCTGACTACCTCAGAGCCAGACGGGGTATCTAGGAGCCGACACTCGCCGGTCGGGTCCAGGGGAAAGCCGGGTCGAGACCTTTTCAGCTCCGACCTTGCCCCTTGGTGCCTCAGCTCAAATGAGCTCAGCTCCTACCTCTGCTTTGGAGCCAACTCCTGTGGTTCTGGAGGGATCCTCCAATTCTTAAGAACCGGGGATTTCCACGGGCCATGGGAAGGGGGCTTTTGAAGCTATGAGGAGAGCTCTGTCCCCACGGACATCATCATCATTATTGAACCCAAGCGTTTCATCCCTGAGAGCACCAGTATCTGTCTCCAGAAATGATCCCCCCTCAGCATAGAGATCCTAAGCCTCAGGACACCCCATTGGGCGAGACCCTATCTTTTGAAACCACTCCGGAGTATCCCACCGAAGAGGTCCCTCAGAAGAATTTATGCAAGAGGAAGCATGTAGACTCCCCTGATGAGTCAGTCATATCAGACACAGACCTCAAGGAGTCAGAAGGGTCCCCAAGGTCGCCCTCTGAGGATGTCTCTTTTGCAGACATCCTGAAAATTCTTAGACAGAGAGGCGGCTGGAAGTCCATTTCCCCTTCTGATGAGGAGTCCGTGTACCTGGAGGCTTTTGGATCTCAGTCTTCAGCCACCTGGGTGTCTCTGCCTTTTGACGAACTGATGGACTTAGTTTGTCAAAAGGTGTGGGAGTCTCCGGATACTGTGGACCCTGTCCCTCAGAGGCCTAACAAATTTATCACCTCCCCTGATGACAAAACTTTCTTAACCAAAGGAGTCCCTGTAGAAGCTATGATGGTGGCGGCAGCCACGAAGAAGGAGTTAGCTGACAATGGACAGATATGAAAAGTGCATGTTTTCTTCAGCGGCCTTCACTCTTAGGTCCCTGAATTATGTTATGCATTTCACAAGACTTCAGAGAGATCTCCTAAAAGAGCTTGGAGATACTCTACATGCTACAATAGCTGTGGGGGTAGCAGATAAGGTATCTTCACAGCTGGCCACCCTTAATTCAGTGGTCAACTCATCCATGAGGCTCGCCTTTTATGCTGCTGATGGAGCAAGCAGATCAGCGGGTTCCGGAATTGCCCTTAGGAGACATTCCTGGATACGCTTGTGCAATTTTGTGGAACCTTTCAAGTCATCCTTTGTTAGTACCCCATTTGATGGCTCATCCTTGTTTGGGCCTAAAGTCAAAGAAACACTTACCTGGAGTGAACAAGAAGGAAAGACTCTCTCTGCCATCGGAGTCCATTTTTTCACACCTTCTAGACCCTATCCCAATGGTCAAAAGGGTGGTAAAAAGTGGTTCTGTAAATCCCAGAGGGCTTTTCAGGACACACAGGGTGAACTTTCCTCCAGGGGCAGAGGAGTAGGTAATAATGGGAGACACCACCCACATGGCAGAGAGGGTCCGCAGAACCAGGGCAACTGAGAATCCTTCTTCAGCAAGCCCTATCAGTGATCCTGAAAGAATGCCCACCTGTCCCTCTCTGGAGGCAATCAGGGGAAACTTATCTTTGCACCCACAAGCCTGGCTGGACATAACAAAAGACAAGTGGGTGCAAAGTATCATATCCAGGGGGTACGCAATCCCCTTTAGAATACCACCCCCAAAGATAGAGAAAATCCTGGATGTTCCACCCAGTCATAGGGAACAAGCAACATTAGAAGTTAAAAATTTACTTCAAAAAAGAGCCATCCAGTTAGTCCCTGCAGACCAGGTAGGATCCGGAACTTACTCAAGGTTCTTTTTTGTTCCGAAAAAGACAGGGACTGGAGACCCATACTAGATCTCAGCAGACTAAACAAATCTGAAAAAAAGACAAAGTTCCAGATGGTCATGCTACAGTCAATACTTCCCTTTTTAGGGAAAGACAACTGGATGTGCTCACTAGACCTCCAGGATGCGTACTACCTCATAAAAATGGACAGGTCATCCAAGAGTCATCTGCGTTTTTGGATGTGAGCCAGTCATTTCCAATTTCGAGCTCTGCCCTTTAGTCTTACTACAGCCCCCAGAGTGTTCACCAAATGCATGGCAGTAGTTACGGCTCACCTGAGAAGTCTGGGATTCCGAGTGTTTCCATACCTAGATGACTGGCTCCTAACTACTACCACCAAGCATCTACTTCTCCAAGCAAGAGACACTACCCTACAACTATGTGCCCAGCTAGGAATTTAAGTAAACTACAAACAGTCTGCCTTATTGCCATCACAACATATATTTATAGGCATAGAATTAAATACAAAATCCATGGTGGCCAAGCTTCCAGCAGACAGGATTCAAACTCTTCGCCTTCAAACCCAGGACCTTCTCTGCAAAACCAAGGTACCAGCGCGAACAGTCCTGAAAGTTCTGGGCACGATGGCAACAGCAATAATTGTCATTCCCTTAGCAAGATTACACATGAGAATCCTGCAGTGGATGCTTTTCTCACAATGGTCCATGCAGGAGCTGCCTCTGTCCCATCCAGTACTTCTGACGGAGACTTGCAAGAAAGACCTACGCTGGTGGCTTCACTCCGACCAGGTGACGTTGGGTTGATCAATTTTTTCCCCCTTCCCCGATAGCCACAGTGACCATGGACACTTCCCAGATAGGGTGGGGAGGGCATTATCAGGGAAGAATAGCCCAAGGCACATGGCTGGAACATAAAGCTCATATGCACATAAATGTACTAGAGAGGAGAGCAGTGCTGATGGCATTGCAAGCATTCCAAGACTTTCTTCTGATAGGTACAGTTGCAGTACAAACAGACAATATGTCAGTAATGTGGTACATAAACAAGCAAGGCAGAACCAGATCTTATCCCCTGTGTCGAGAGGCCCTGAGAGTATGGCAGTGGGCGACGTCCTCTCAACGTTTTCTAATAGCAATGCATATCCCGGGGAAATCCAACATGATAGCGGACAAGCTAAGCAGAGACATTCTGATGCCACACAAGTGGTCCCTGTAGAAAGAAGTAGCAGAAAAGATATTTCACAGATGGGGCCAGCCTTGCTGTGACCTTTTTTCCACAGCCACAAATGCAAAATGCAGCATCTACTTTGCCCTGATTCCCCCTCTGGGGGAGTCCCCTGAGGGATGCACTTGTACACAATTAGCCTCTGGGACTCCTTTATGCATTTCCACACCTTTCACCAATACCTAAAGTTCTTCAGAAAGCCAGCAGTTTGGGAAGGGCCTTGATTCTAATAGCCCCTTACTGGCCTCGTCAGATATGGTTCCCCTTCTTGAAGCCTCATCTTTTGGTAGAGCCTTGGATTTTGGACCTGGTACCAGATCTTCTGACACACTCACTGGGGACTCTCCATCCATTCTTCATTCCCTAAAACTGACAGCATGGGTGCTTCAGTTCCCAATATAGCCAGGCTACACAACTTCACCCCAGAAGTCCGACACATCTTGATTTCTTCTCATAAGATGTCTACAAGAAAACTTTATTATAGCAAATAGAAAAGATTCTCCACCTGGACTTTACAAAACTCCATTGATCCCTATTCGGCACCCTTGGCATTTATATTTGAATTCTTGGCTAAACTCTTTAATGATGGGACAGATGCAGGAACTATTCGGGTGCAATTGGCAGCAATTGCATATTTTCATATTGTCAATGATGGAATGAATATCATGTAACATAAACTATCTACAGCCTTCCTGAGAGGCACTAATTTGCTAAGACCAGCCATACGACTACCCCTTCCACCATGGAATCTCAATTTGTTTTATCATGCATACTCTTCCCACCTTTTGAACCAGCATCATCTTGCAGCTTGAAATTTGTATCCTGGAAAACCATCTTTCTCATAGCAATCACATCAGCTAGAAGAGTCTCAGAATTACAAGCATTAACACTAAAACCCCCTTACATGGTATTCCATAATAACAGGGTTTCACTATGCACAAACCCTACTTTTCTTCCAAAAGTATGCTCAGAGTTCAATCTAAATCAATCTATAGAACTACCAGTTTTCTTCCCTAAATATGACAGTAAGGTAGAATACATGGTTCATCAGCTTGATGTTCACAGACAACTACGTTTTTATTTGCATAGAATAAAAGACCACAGAAAATCTGACCAACTCTGTTTCATTTTCAGAAAATAAAAAAGGCCTAGCTGTGACAAAATCAACCTTATCCAGGTGGTTATCAGAATGTATTTCTTTCATTTATCAATCAACAGAAAATTAATTGGCAACCAAAGTAAAGGCGCATTCTACCAGATCTGTGTCAACATCCCAGGCCTTTAAAGCAAGATTACCAATAGATGCTATATGTGCAATAGCAGCGTGGTCAAGACCACATACCTTTATCACTCATTACAAAGTGGACATGGCCTCCAGGGACATGGCCTCTTTTGGGTCTACTGTTCTGCAGAATATACTCCCATGAGCCACCCAGGAAAGATGGTGCTTGGGATGCTGTCCCATCAATATAGAATGAAGACAAGATAGGACAACTTCACATAAAGACGTTATGTACTCACCATAACATTCCATGTGAGTTTTCCCTCTCGTCTTCATTCTTACATCCCACCCTCCTACCCCCAACCTTCATAAGCTCCTGAAGGATCTAGAATATAAGATTACTAATATGCCTTCCTTACTTTGACCCTTGTCCGGGCTTAGTTTTTGGTATATACCTTTATATACTTTGATGTAAGGCTTTGATATAAGTTCATCAACAAACAAGATCTGAGATAGGCACTATTGCATCATGGGAGAGGGATGAAGCGACAAGCTAGTTTGAGACCTCGAGCTTTAGTAAGCGGCCGAGTCGAAACCAAGGATTGGTTCTGAACCCATCAGTACAGAATGAAGACGAGAGGTACAACTCACATGGAAGGTTATGGTGAGTACATAACTTCTTTTTATATGTCTTCTAGATGTGAGTCACACATATCAGAAATATAAAGATACAACATTGGGTGCAGATTGCAGAGTCTATTCATTTTGCCTAGGGCATGGCTTCTGCAGAAATTAAATGATGCTCATCATACTGAATGCTGCTACTGCAGTAGACAAAGCTGTATGTGCTATATCCTGCATATGATGTAACAGCTCACCAGCTTCCAAAGCTAAAGGGCACCCTTACATATACCTAAACCATTAGTCATCTTGAGCTATCTGACTAAAAGATTTGGGCACAGAATCTTTCAGAGCTTTCCTGCCACCAAAGAGAGTGCTCCTCTATGAGCTTTCAAGGATCAACAGTTGGCTTTTTCTGTTCCACTGTTGGACAGATAAGTTCCTTTTGGGGAGAAACATTACACATATTGTTTTTGTTGTTTAAACTTACTTTTCTTTTTTGGAAACTATATTTTAAGCTAGGAATGTGTGTTTTTATTGACTGTCGTGCAACTTTACTGTACTTTTAAATGGGACTTTTAAACTTTTGTTTCTGGTAGTTTAAAACTTAGGGCCGGATTCACAAAACCTCCGTGTAAGACTTAATATGTCTTACTCGGAGGCTGCAGTTGAACGGTATGATGTCAGCATGCCATGCATATTCATGAGGGCATGCTGAATCATACCCAAGTCTAACACGGTCCATGTAGGAAAGTAGGGGGCGTGTCCGATTGCTGAGTACAGCAAAGGGACATGCCCCCAGAAGAGTCAGAGTCCTGAAAGTAAACACCCACGAGCGAGTCCGCTGAAATGTCAAGGAACACAACACCACACATCCCCACAGACTAAACCCTACTGAAAATATGTAAAATGTAAAAATAGCAGTTTCCTTTTTTTTTTTATAACTTCCAAAATGTTTGCCCGCATTTGCACTCGTTTACGCAAGTATGCCCTTCGCTCAACCACAGTTAGCAGATATGACATTGAAAAGCATATAAGATCTACATAAGCAAATTAAGCAAAGTAGCAATAGCATAGCGGTAGAGACGTCGCCCAAAGAATAGGTAGTCACAGTTCGAGCCCCACAAAATCCCCCTCCATTTTTCTTTAATAATGAAATGGCCCATGTATTTCTGAACAAAACCTATAATCTGAAGTAGGAACTTCATTTGTCAGTAACCTTTGGGATACGGATCCGATCTCGGATCCGAGCCGGCAACTTTTACCACAGCATAGATCCGAGCTCCTAGCTCCTCCCTTTACCCATAATCCCCTGCCAACCCTAACTGACACCAGATCTAGTTTGCCGCGCTTCAAGCCAACAAGCTGGATTTTGAGCTCCTGGCATTTGGAAGATTTTTTGTGAAAAAAAGCTAAGAAATTTTATTTTTTCTTGTGTGATTGAGTGAGTTTGTGTAGGTTCCCTCTTATATATCTATTTTTTGTTAAAATTTTTTTCCTCCCTACCCTTGCTGTTCCGTAGTGTGTGTTTGTGGTGTGTTAGGGGCCTAGTGAGTGTGGTTTACGTTAGACATGTCGGAGGCCCCTAAAGCCATCTTTTCTAAATGTACCGAGTGTGGCCATAAGCTCTCACCAGCAGATGGCCACACTCGGTGCATTAGGTGCCTTGGGGTTGAACACCTCTCTTCGGGATGCACGATTTGTGCAGCGTTCAACCCCAGGGCACTTAAGGACCGGAGATCGAAGCTGATTCTGGTGGGCCTTTTGCCCCCGGACTTAGCTCCAACCTCCGGTTCTTCGGTGGCCACTACCCAGTCCTTGGTAGCGACTACCCCTGCCTCCCTCCCTCCCTCCCTCCGGTCGGGACTCAACCTCCCATTTTGGCCCCGGAGGATAGGGAGGCCAGAAAAACCAAAAAGAAGGAGAAGCACCATAAGCGGCGGGCCGAGGACTCTTATTCGGCCCCGCCCGCCAAGCGGGCTTCTCCTTCCAGGGTTTCTGGATCGCCTCCTCCTCAGCTCCGGTCCCCTTGTTTTTCACCGGGACCTGGGGAGGAGGCAACCCGGTCCCCGTCAAGGTCATCAAGGCGTCACTCTAGGTCTGACTCGGTGGCCTCTTCGAGGTCTACTTTTAGCATGTCAGATGCAGACATGGACCGGATGATGGGGAGGTTCATCCAGGCCCAGCTGCAGATGGGAGTGCTCTTGCCTCCCCCCTCTGGGGGGGAGCTTGACCCCTTTTTTTTGCACCAATCGCTCCTTCTCTGTCCCGCTTCCTGGGTTCGGAGCACTCGGAGCCGAGCCGTGTCGGATCCGGGGGTATGTCTGAGCTGACAGTACTAGTTACTTCGGCTCCGACTGGTCCCTTGAGTTTGTCGGATCTGACCTCTCGGAGCCGTGGGCGGAGCTTCGGATCCGTGGGACTTTTGTGTGACTTCGGCTCCATCCCGGTCGGAGCACACAGGTCCTTCAGATCCGAGGGTCTCGGCCCCATATCCGGTCCCCGCTTCGGATCCGAGTGGGAGCCGACTCTCGGAGCCTATTGAGAGTAGCTCCCCCTCGGCTTTCGCGGTGGTGGAAAGGGCACTGTTGAGTGTATCCGGACCCCCGGTCCTGGCTTCGGCTCCTCCCTGCACTCCCTCTCAGCTGGTCTCAGCTCCCATCCCCCGGCCTTCGGGACAGCCTGCTTCGACGTCTCTGGGTGTTCCTGCAGAACGTGATATTGCTGGTGAGTCTTCCTCGGACAGCCCCCCCAAAGTGGTACCTCACAAAGCCAAGTGTAAGAGGAGGCACATGGACTCCCCTGAGTCCCTTACCGAAGATACGGACTTAGATGAAGGGAAAGGCTCCCCAAGGTCACCCCCCCAAGGATGTCTCCTTTGGAGACATCATGGAAATGCTCAGGATTAGGGGAGGGGTGGTCTGCCCCTAAGGCTTCCTCCGATGAGTCCGTATTCCTAGAGGCGTTCGAAGCAGGGCCATCTACCTCTTGGATGTCCCCTCCCCCCGATCCCCTGGTGGACCTTATTGCCACCAGGGCTTGGAAGGAGCTGGACACTGTGGAGCCTATCCCCAAGCACCCGGACAGGATCCTGAGTCCCCCTGCTGAGAGAACCCACTGGAGCAGAGGTCCCCCCTGTGGATGCCATGTTGGTGGCAGCGGCCACCAAGAGAGAGCTGGCTCAGGATTGCTCTGCGGTCCACCCTCCGAGTAAGGACTCTCGAGTGATGGACCACCTGGGGAAGCGGGTCTTTAGTTCAGCAACCTTCTCCATGAGAGCGCTGAACTATATGGCACACGTCATCCGGATGCAGTGGGATCTAATAAAAGAATACGCTGCGTCCCCCCAGAGTCCATGTCGGAAGGAGACAAGCATCTGTACTCCTCCCGAATGTCTACTCTATGCTCAGTTTCTAATACCTCTATGCGGCTCTTGTCACACGCCACTGAAGGAGCTGCTAGAGCCGGCGGAGCCGGCCTGGTAATCAGACGTCAGGCCTGGCTCCGACACTGACTTCTCGGAACCCTTTAAGGTGTCATTCGCGAATGCCCCCTTTGATGGTTCTGCACTTTTTGGCAAAACCATTCGCGACACCTTAGTCCAGAGCAAGAAAGATGGGAAGACGTTGTCTGCCGTCGGAGTCCGCTTCTTTGCTCCCCAGAGGTCCTTTTCTAAGAACCAAAAGGGTCAGAAGAAAATGTGGTTCCGAAAATCGCATCAGTCCCAGTCTGCTCCAGACAACCAGTCCTCTCGTGGCAGAGGAGGACAGGGAGGATGCCACCCAAGAAGCAGAGGGGGTCCCAGAAACTTTGGGTCCAGAGAACCCTTCTCTGAGAGGCCCACGCAGAACCCCTGAGGGGTTGCCCGGCTGCTCCACTCTGGAGGAAGTCGGGGGGCGTCTTTCGAAGCACCTAGCAATGTGGGAGTCCATAACAACAGATCGCTGGGTGCTTCACATCATATCCAGAGGTTACCAAATTCCCTTTATTGTAACCCCCAAAATCAGAAGCCTCCCTGACATACCACCCAATCAGAGGGAGGCAGCTGCTACAGAAATTCAGTAGCTTTTACAAAAAAGAGCCATCCAACCCGTCCCCCCAGATCAGTTCGGATCGGGGTTTTACTCCAGGTTCTTTCTGGTGCCAAAAAAGATGGGGGACTTGAGACCCATCCTCGATCTCTCTCTCCTGAACTTGGCAGTACCCAAAGAAAAGTTCCGAATGGTCACCTTACAATCTATTCTCCCCCTATTACGGGAGAACAATTGGATGTGCTCAATAGACCTCAAGGATGCGTACTACCACATTCTGGTGGACAGATGCTCCAGGAGGTTCCTCCGCTTCCGGCTGGGAGCCAGTCATTTTCAGTTCAGGGCCCTTCCTTTCGGTCTCACCTCAGCCCCCAGGGTGTTCACCAAAGTCTTAGCGGTCATAGCGGCCCACCTGAGGCTTCAGGGAATTCAGGTCTTTCCGTACCTGGACGATTGGCTCCTCATCGCCCCAACAAGGCATCTACTCTGTTCAGGCAGGGATTACTTCCTCGACCTTGCTCCACGTCTAGGGTTAACTATCAACATAACCAAATCTTCTCTAGTCCCCTCACAGGTGATAGATTTCATATGGGCCAGATTAAATTCCAGGGTAATGCTTGCCTTCTTAACCCCCGATCGGCTTCAGAACCTGAGGTTGCATGTCAAGGCCATTCTCATTCTTTCCGCTCCACCTGCGGAATTGATCCTGAGGGCTCTAGGGTCCATGGCGGCAGCTATTCCTCTACTACCCCTAGCCCACCTAAATATGAGGGTTCTGCAATGGACCCTCCAAGTACAATGGTCCCTGTCTCGCAACTCCCTGTCTCATCCTATTCCCCTAAGCAGAGCTTGCAGAACGTCGCTCATGTGGTGGCTCCGGTCCCCGAGTCTCCACATGGGACGACCATTTTCGATGCCTTCTCCCATTGCCACAGTGACCACGGGCGCCTCTCGCCTGGAGTGGAGGGGCACTATTCAGGCAGAACGGTCCAAGGCACGTGGAACGACACAGAGACCTCCTTGCATATCAATGTGCTAGAGATGAGGGCGGTGCTTTTGACGTTGCAGGCACTTCACAGCCTTCTACTGATTGGGACAATTGCAGTACAGACGGACAACATGTCAGTTGTCTGGTACATCAACAAACAGGGGGGAATCAGGTCTTATCCCCTTTGTCGCGAGGCCATGAGAGTGTGGGAATGGGCGATTTCCACCAACCGCTTTCTTATTGCAACGCACATTCCGGGACGGTCCAACATTCTAGCAGACAGGCTCAGTCATTCAATCCTGACTCCGTATGAATGGTCTCTCAATCCCTTAGTAGCGAAACAAATATTTGCCCTATGGGGGCAACCCTGTTGTGATCTTTTTGCCTCTCCTTCAAATACCAAATGCAACAGTTACTTCGCTCTAATTCCCCCTCAGGGGGAGTCCCCGAGAGACTCTCTAGTACATGCTTGGCCTCCCGGTCTCCTTTACGCTTATCCCCCGTTGCCCATGATGCTGAAACTCCTACAGAAAGCCAGTCGGCTGGGGAGCAAAATGATCCTCATTGCCCCATTCTGGCCTCGTCAAACATGGTTCCCGTACCTGTGGTCTCACCTAATTCATCCACCATGGATTCTAGATCCACTCCCGGATCTCATTACCCACCCTCTGGGTCTCCAGACTCCCAACCTGGTCAACCTCAAGCTGACGGCTTGGTTGCTCCAGTTCCACTCCTGATTAGGGCTCCCAGAATCTCCTCACCAGTCAAAGCCATCCTAGTAGCAGCACATAAACCTTCCACCAGAAGAGTCTATCGAAGCAAGTGGAAGCATTTCTCCATCTGGGCGGAACACCATCACTTGGACCCTTTCACGGCGCCTCTCACGTCGGTTTTGGAGTTCTTAACTACCCTCTTTCATCAAGGGGCTAGCTGCTCTACAGTCAAGGTAAAACTGGCAGCGATTTCGCATTATCATGTAGGGCATGAATCAGGCCCTCTGATGACTGCTAAGCTTTGTAAAGTGTTCCTCAAGGGTACTTTCCTTCTCAGACCTCCAGTCAGGGAGGTAGTACCCCCATGGGATTTGTCCTTGGTCCTCCAAGCCTTGACTAGCCCTCCTTTCGAACCGGCAGCCATGGTTGATCTTAAATATCTCTCTTGGAAAACAGCCTTCTTAGTGGCCATTACTTCAGCCAAAAGGGTTTCTGAACTTCAGGCTCTATGTGTTAAGCCTCCTTATTTGTCCTTCCACCCGGATAGAGTTTACCTCAGGATCAATCCGTCTTTTCTGCCTAAGGTGTCTTCAGAAGCTAATATTAATCAATCCATTAATCTTCCCGTGTTCTTTCCCCATTACCAGAACAAAGGAGAATATAAACTGCATTCCTTGGATGTGCACAGACAATTACGTTTTTATACTCATCGAACTGCTGGTCATAGGCAATCTGACCAGTTGTTTGTCTCCTTTGCCAAAACAAGTTTAGGCAAGTCAATTTCTAAAGTTACTCTGTCACGGTGGATAGCTAATTGTATCCTCTTAGCATACCAGAGTTCGGGAAGGCCTGCACCTCAAAGGGTTCGAGCCCATTCTACTAGGGCCGTCACTGCTTCGGCGGCTTTTAAATCTAGGGTTCCCTTAGATGATATTTGTTCCGCAGCCACTTGGGCTTCATCTCATACTTTTATCAGCCATTACAAACTGGATGTCGTCTCCAGAGGTAGGGTGTCCTTTGGCTCTGCAGTGCTCCGGAATGTTCTTCCATAAAGGCCACCCAGGATTCAGGTAGCTGGGGACTCTGTCCCAAAGGTTGCTGACAAATGAAGTTCCTACTTCAGATTTAGAAGTTATGTACTCACCATAACGTTCCATCTGAGTAGGTATCTTCATTTGTCTGCAACCATCCCCCCCTCCTTCCCCCTGACCATTAGCATCTGTCTTGGATTAGCCCCTTCCGGGGCACCTTTATATTGCTTATATCGGGCAAACTTGATCTGAGGTCAGTTAGGGTTGGCAGGGGATTATGGGTAAAGGGAGGAGCTAGGAGCTCGGATCTATGCTGTGGTAAAAGTTGCCGGCTCGGATCCAAGATCGGATCTGTATCCCAAAGGTTGCAGACAAATGAAGATACCTACTCAGATGGAACGTTATGGTGAGTACATAACTTCTAATTATGTATATATAAAAAGGATCATAATTGCCTGAAGCTTAGCAGCACTTTAGCAAGCGTAATATGAGTGCCCGTAGCTGAGCAGTGCTTTAACAAGTGTAATATGAGTGCCCGTAGCTAAGCAGCACTTTAACAAGCGTAATATGAGTGCCTGTAGCTGACCAGCACTTTAAAAAGCGTAATATGAGTGCCTGTAGCTGAGCAGCGCTTTAACAAGCTTAACATGAGTGTCCGTAGCTGGGCAGCACTTTACCCAGCTTAATATGAGTGCTTATGGCTAAATAACACGTTACCCAGCATAAGCCATTTGCGCGGAGCTGCGCAGGGTGCCAACCAGCTTACCGTCGGGCAACGTTGGGCAAGCTGTAGCAAAGTCACCTTTACACACAGACACACCTACTAGCCTGTCTAGACAGTAGTAAAATAAAAAAGCAATGGCAAAGATCGAACTTGGGATAGTGTGCACCATAGTCAAAGTACTGAACCACTAAGCCATGACAGTTGTACTGAGAAATACAGTATTACCATACATATAGGAGTGAATGAAAATATAACCATGACAAAGCAGGTTTGCTGTAAGCAGAGAAATATCCAAAACGGCCAATCACAGATAAGTGCGGGAAAACCGGCATATATAAGCCCCATAGGCGGGAATACACACCATAACTGATTGTGGTACCCATTTGCAATCAGGATGGCAGGTGCAGGAGTGGGAAATCGCTTTAGAGCACAAAGTTGGGGTGTTGAGGAGTCAAAATATAAGGTTTGGCTCCTAGTCCATGATCATGAAGCGCAACTCATGCAGGGCCAGGTTCAGTGGGGAGCGTATAAGGCAGAGGCGTGGAACTGGTTGGCACATGATCTCACCAGTGCCACAGGCATTCTGAGGACTGGTGAACAGGTCCATCACCACCATGCGGACCTGAAGCGATGAAAGGAGGACCAACTGAACCGATGGATCCAGGAGGCCCGCCAATTGCCCAATGCCCCACTACTGAGTAAGTATCCATGTAATTAAGTATGTAAGAAATGCTATCCTAGCCTATAGTATGGATAGGTATGTTACAATATTCCTTCATTTATATTACAGCTGAAGGTGTTCGTTCCGTGAATCGGCAAGCCTATGCTGATAGGCTGTCCAGGTTGCGCCGCCAGGCAGGTTAGTAATTATTCTGCTGGTATTGTTATAGAATATAAGTGGGACAGCTTGTAAAAGAGTTCAGTGTTGTAACCCAGTAATAAAGGTCAAATAAGCCTAGAAGAAAGATTCTGCTAGTATTGTAAGATTAGATAAGTGATGCAGCCTGGAAAAGAGTATTGCAATCCAGTAATAAAGATTAAACAAGTCTCAAATACAGTTCCCACCTGTATTGTAATATCAGATAACTGCTTCAGCCTGAAAATGAGTGTTGTAATCAATCAACAAAGGATAGACAACTATTGAATACATCCCTGTAAATTTTGCCATATGAAATAAGTGAGTCAACTGGAAAGGATTGTTGTAACCCAGTAATAAATGTTAATAAAGCCTAGAATTAAGTACCATCCTGAAATGTAAATATAAAATAAGTGAGAGAGTGTGAGAAAGAGAGTTTGAAGCTACCAAGAAATCTGTAATAAATCTTGAATAAAGGTATACTGCATTCACTACATAATGAAATGAATGAGACAGCCACAACCAAAGAGTGAAATGTCTTTAATAAAGTACAGAACCTGGACTGTGTCTGTCCCACAATTTGTATATGTTGCTGTACCCTTGCATTATGGAGATAATATGGTTGTATGAAATGCTGAACATCCACAGTTGTCTAGACCCAAATAAATCAAATGTAGCAGGATGCTTTACCTGAACACAGCCAGATATGAACATATATGAATAAAAATGGAATGTATATTAATGTAGCAGTAACGTCCCCATCACCAACATTCCTAAGGTTACATACAGGAAATTGTACTAATACATGTAGGGGATATATATCTGCATCTACTAGGAATGTACAGTATATGTATAGGTAGTTTAAGTTGTTAATGTAATATTTTTCCACCCTACCCTATTTTCACAAATTATGCCATTCCACACCAAACTGGGTATGTGTATTCACAATTAATTCCCATGGACATTTGTCCTGTTGGTTTATACATATCTGAATGTACGCTGATGCATGTGCCCTGTTCACATATCCAAACCTGATGGCCTGTTGCCACCAATCAACCCTGCATACTGTTGGAATGTCCACTGTTGTTCTAAATATGCATGTGTTATGCTTGCTGCTCAATGTTCGGAATTCATGTGTGTTTGGTTAATCGGAATACTGATGCATGCTGTTACAACTAATTTTGAATGGTGTTGTTTGTTACTAACCCAAAATACCATAAAATACTGCTAAACATAGGACAACAGGGAAGGCGGGTTCCAGCAGACCCACCTCTCCCACCTCAGCTGGCGAGTGCACCTGGCACCAGTGCCCAGGCCGGGACCTCCTCCTCCGGTGGCCCTGTTCCACCTTCAGGTGGAAGCGCTGCAGGGGATGGGGCTCGTCCCCCCTCTGCAAGTGTGGCCGGAGGAGAGCCTCCACTCACCCTCTATAGGGTCCGGTCTGTGGTGCTTAGTGAGATCAGGCGTTCTGTGACTGCTCCCCTACGCCAGCTTGAGGTGAGAGTGGCGCAACTCACAGATGTGACTGCCCGTCCTATCCAGCCCCCAGCACAGCCCCGGCCTGGGCTGTGAAGGCGCAGTGGTAACTGCCCATGTGTGGGGATCTCAGTTCCACTGTTGCCATCTGTGGGCTCATGGGCTTGCGATATCCAAACATCCATCCCCGTCAATTGTGTTTACCCCCCACATGTGTCATACTCCTCCCCTGTATGTGTCTTGTTTGTCTTGTCTGTTAACCTCCTCAACCTACCTCCCCAAATATACCTACTTCCTGTACCTCACATTCTACTCTCACCTGAAAAAAAAATAAAAAAAGGGCACTCTGTTCCCACAAAAAAATTACGCCCCATACGTAGCTGCCCATTTCGCATACATGTCTGCTGGACATGTAAACTGATAATTACAATTGGCTGTACAACTTATTTTGTTGTCCTCACCCCTCTCTCAGGGGTGGAAGGTGTCAAATGTCACTCAAAATTTCTAACATATGCACAGCTGCTGCTGGTAAAGAATTGGGCAGCTATGGGCCTTCCCTACATCCTTCCTGCACATCCTGAGCTTGTTTTCCTACTGTCCTACCCTCTTTGTGCTCCCTTTTTCACCACTTTCCCATTTCCCCATTTTTTTTTCTTTAAAAGAAAATAGCGCGGGTGTTAGCGTGAGTAAGCACTTTTAAGCAGTAGTCAGCGGGTGTGCGCTTGTGTGCACTTAGCTAAGCGTAGATAAGCATAGCTAAGCATCGCACAAACTCGCACAAACCCTCTTACAACTGCTTAAAAGTGCCTTAGTCACTCTGTATGACAAGGCCTGTAGTCTGCTCATCAGCAAAATAAAATACCCATGTCAGTCTCGAACCCAGGACCTTGGAAACACTAGACTGCATGAATTACCACTCAGCCACAGCAGATATACAAGAACCTGGTGCTGAAAGAAATATATCATGAAATACAAGGAGTGAATGTAAAGGGAAAATAGGAAGGCCATTACACAAAGCGTGTTCTGTGTATCTTTACTGGCAATTCTTGTGGAATTGCATTACATTAGTGTGATAAGAGAAACAGCCATGCTAGTAGGTAATAATGTTACAGTAGCACCTTACAAACCCCACACAGTATCAGAGCAGGATAAACACCGCCATATTTAAATAGGTAAGAGGCCAGACATCCCAACTGTGACTGATTTACAGGGATGTGCCTGATTTGCAAACAAATGTTAACTGTGCCCCACTGACTCCCTGTGAAATGTACTCACAGTAGGCAGAAAGGTGGGGAATCCCATGTAATGGTAACTGTCAATAAGTTACAGTAGACACTACTTGCATGTCAGAAATGGTGTAGTAATACATATGCTCAAAATACCCCACAGTCACAACTGCAGAATATCTGAAATATATCATGGGTGTATCCCACTGATATGTACCTTTCCCTGAGGCTGGTCAAATATATACCTGAAAGTATCTGAGGCCTGGAAGTGGCAGAAACACACAGGCATAGCAGCCTGTCTGCTGTTAAACACTCTGCGAATAGCTGTAGAATTACTTCCACAAGCATGCCCTTATGTAGGAGTACAACACAGAAATATCAAAGGATGTAGCCATCTAACACACTAATGACAGTATAGCAGTTTACAAGCACTGCATGTGCCTGATATTCATAATTGTTAGTACAATATACTTAGTTGTCCTCACCCCTCTCTCAGGGGTGGAAGGTTTCAAATGTCACAGCAAATGTCAAACATATGTACAGCTATTGCAGTTAAAGAAATGTGCAGCTATGGACCTTCCCTACACCCAGGCTGCACATCCCCAGCTGGTGTCCCCACTGACTTCCTGCTTCCCGATTACAACTGTTTAAAAGTGCCTTATTCACTCTGTATGACAAGGCCCCAGTACTGCTCAACAGCAAAATAAAATACCTTTGTAAGTGTCAATCCCCAGACCTTGGGCTCACCAGACCGCATGAAGTACCACCAAGCCACAGCAAACATATAAGAACTTAGTGCTGAAAGAAATATATCATGCATTACAAGGAGTGAATGTAAATGGAAAGTAGGAAAGCCATAGCAACATATTCCAGTAAAGACAAATATCAGGCATTCAAGGAGTGAATGTAAAGGGAAAATAGAAAAGCCATAGCAACACATTGCAAGAACTACTGTTGTATGCCAGTTAATCCACAAATCCCACAGGAAAGTACATACTCCCATGTAAACAGTGTTAGCATTAGCAGGTGTGAGTTAACATACACACTGAGAAGAGTGCACTGGAAGAAGCAACAGTCAGGTTTCAGTACAACATGCATTTCAGTGGCTACAACACAGCCTCAGATATGAGAGATATACCAACCTTCTGACTGACACAACAGTGTCCACAGCAAACCAGCATGGTCCCCACCTTGCAAAACTGAAAGGCCTATGCCTACCTAACCTATCATTTTATAGCAGTGTCCTGAAATCACAGTGAGAACTGCAATTGCCACACAGCAGGCTGCATGCAATTACTAAATGCTGCCCACCAATTGGTGCAGAGGCCTTCACATGCACATGTGCAGATACCTACAAAAGCAGTCTGTACTGCCAGTCCACACATGCAATAATATCATTGCAGCAACTGGAGGGAGAGAGAGAGAGAGACAGAGAGACAGAGAGACAGACAGATATAGAGACAGAGACCAAAAAAAAATAAAAAGCCAGCCAGCCAGCAAGCCAGCCAGCCAGCAAGCCAGCAGATAAAAGCTGTCAGAGACAAAGGTAATGTAAACTACATAATCTAATAATCTACATACTGTGAACCCTCCATATGTGTTAGCAGTCTGTATCTATATGTACATGCAGATGTGCATAGGGCAAGGGACATACTGCAACTGTTAGTGAAAGCTGGACATACATATGTAGTTGAAGGTTGCTATGTGCACATATCAATGTAGGTTGTAGTGTGTGGCATTGAAAACAGCATGCAGTGCAGGTATATGTCATGTGGTGGTGAACATCTGTGGGACTGAGCCAGTGAGGCCTGCTACAGCTATACGGCCTGAGGACAGCATAATGCATTCTGCACAACACTGTGCGATATCATTACAGAATGGTATGTCTCAACTGTTTCAGAAGTGATATTCCCACCATGAAAGGTGGGCAGTCTATGTGCCTACATGTGCATGTATATGTACAGCAATGGATGTTTAGAAGTGTGTGTGTGTATGTGTGTGTGTGTGTGTGTGTGTGTGTGTGTGTGTGTGTGTGTGTGTGTGTGTATATATATATATATATATATATATATATATGTATATATATATATATATATATATGTACATAGAGAGGTATGTATATATAGATAGAGATATATAGATAGATAGATAGAATATGTATATACATATAATATAATAGATACATACATATATAGATATGTAGATACATACATATATACAGATAGATATGAATGTCTATAGGTATGTGTATATATATATATATATATATATATATATATATATATATATATAGTTATATAGAGCGGTGCGTGTGTGTGTGTGTGTATGTGTGTGTGTGTGTGTGTGTGTGTGTGTGTGTGTGTGTGTGTGTGTGTGTATATATATATATATATATATATATATATATATATATATACATATATGATATACATATCTACATATATGTATATATATATATATATATATATATATATATATATATATATATATGGATCTACCTTACTAGATCGACAAGTTAAAACAGCGAAAACGACTTCACCGACGCCAGAAGATCGCAAATCAATGCACCGACGCCAGAAGATCGACAGTGCACAAACACAACATCGCATACACCCGACACATCATACCAACAAACAAAACAAATCCCTATCCAAAACCCACACACACAACACAAGCACACCAAAATCCTTACAAACCAACACTAACCCATACATACACAACTATCTACAACCCTAACCCAAACCCTTACCCTAAGGTCCGTCACTATCGACACTCACCTAACCCGCCCTAACCCTAACTCACTTATCCCACCCTACCCTACAGACCACCAACATCGCACACTTACCTTACCGCACCTTACCTAACCCGCTTCTAACCCTAACTCACTTATCCCACCTACCCCTACAGACCGCCAACATCGCACACTTACCTTACCGCACCCTTACCTAACCAGCGCCCTAACTAACTCACTTATCCCACCCCTACCCCTACAGACCACCAACATCGCACACTTACCTTACTCGCACCCTATCGTCCGTCACTACCGCATACTTACACATCCTTTCCCCATCGCAGTGTTCTCAGCGTCAGTGTCTTCCTCCGTCGGTCTTCTGCCTTGTCGATCTTCTGGCGTCGGTGAAGTGATTTGCGATCTTCTGGCGTCGGTGAAGTCGTTTTCGCTGTTTTAACTTGTCGATCTAGTAAGGTAGATCCATATATATATATATATATATATATATATATATATATATATATGTATATATATATATATATATATATATATATATATATGTATATATTGATATGGGTCCCCTTCAGTACACCGACATGCCAGAAGGCCGACACTCTACAGAAGGAGACGAGAAGACTGACGACGCAGATGATCAACAAGGTGAGATCCTGACGGACGAAACACCGACATGGGAAGGTGTGAGCGCGACTCGGTAAGTGTGCAATAGAGTGAGGGATTTAGTGTTAGGGAGCGGACAGGTAAGTGTGCAATAGTGAGGGACTGTAGTTTTAGGGGCGGGTTAAGTGAGTTAGGGTTAGGGTGCAGGTAGGGTGAGTGTGCGATAGTGACGGACTGTAGGTTTAGGGGTGGGTTAAGTGAGTTAGGGTTAGGGTGCGGGTAGGGTGAGTGTGAGATAGTGACGGACTATATGTTTAAGGGTGGGTTAATTGAGTTAGGGTTAGGGTGCAGGTAGGGTATGTGTGCGATAGTGACGGACTGTAGGTTTAGGGGTGGGTTAAGTGAGTTAGGGTTAGGGTGTGGGTAGGGTAAGTGTGCGGTTGTGTCGGACCTTAGGGTTAAGGTTTGGGTTAAGGTTAGTGCATGTATAGTTGTGTTGTAATGTGTAGTTTACGTTTTGTGTGTCGGTGTTTTGGGTGTCAGTGTTATGGTGTTCGGTTTTGTGCGTTATCGGTATTGTGTATTGTCGGTCTTTTGGTGTCGGTGTTTTGGGTGTCGGCTGTGTGGCGGGTCGGTGTAGTGAAGGGTATCCATTGATATATATATTTATATGTATGTATATATGTGTGTATATATTTATATATAAAGAGAGAGTGAGAGAGGGGGACATAGGGGCAGATGTACTGCAACAGGTGCCTGGTGACCAAGGCATGGACTGAACACCAGTGTTGATACTGCAGTACCATACCCCATTCCAAAACATGTTACCCACTAACTACCACATAGGTGGTTGCCTGCCTACCACTGGAGGTGTCAGAAGGGAACATGGGACACAGGTGTAAAATAGCCTCCCCTTTGATATCCACAGTGGCACACTAGTCTTGTAATCCCTGTACATGGTACGTGTCATCACAAAAGGTGTGTCAGCTAGGGGAAATGTAAGTCAGTGTGCCCCTCTACACCTCACAATGTCCTATGCAGTATGTACCTCCCATGAGAACTACAGCAAGTGGAAAGGCCACAGACATACCTAACAAAGACTGATAATGCCCTCAAACACATTCCCTATGCAGACTGACTCATAAAACCACAGCTAGAGTGCCTTGCATACTTCCTACACAGAGGTTACCAGTGCTGGACATACAGAGTTATGTCACACCCATACCAGTCGGCCAACCACCATGGCAGCACCTCACAATCCGTCCAGCCTACATGACCTAGGGCCCTAATCCTTGTCACCGCACTAAACAGCACATGCTGGAGGTACAGGTTTCTATACACAAATATGCCATACCCTGGACTAAACCACCCAGCATTAACAAACAAGGCTCCTTATTAGTAGATGTCATACATACCCCTGATGAATGTTATGGAGATAGGTAATATGCCCTGTGAGTCACCTCTGTGTAACTGTTTCACAGGAGCAAGTAAAATCACATTACATGTGTCCCAAAGGGCAGGGTAGCATATGGCTAGGCTACCCTAGGCCCAGGGCCAATAGCATAGTACCTACCTATGACACAGTGCACACATGCATGTACTCAGTGCAATACCAGCTATGTGAGGTTGAATGAGTGTGACACTGACTGTGTGCAAGGTCTGTAAAGGTGTGATAGCTTAGCGTGAGTTTGTGTTTGTCATGGTAGTTTGTGTCGTAGGTGTGAGGCTAGAGAAAGATGTGTCAGTTATCGGGATGCAAACATAGTGGATTGGCATATGTTGTGCTGTAGTTCTCTGTGTACGACTGCGGTGTCCCATTGTAGGCAGAAGCAATACATGTATGCTCAGTAAGTGGTACTGCTGTTGAATCCAGCTCACATATGAACTGTTGTACTACCTGAAGTTGTAGGCCTAAACACTACAGTATGATGTATGTTCACATTCCCTGGTAACACTGTCTGGTGTGTTTCCTGTAGTCTGCACAGATTCCATACCTCATGCATAGGTATCTGTAAGTAGGGGCACACAGTACTATAAAGTATACAGTTAATGCTCATCTATGTCGTCATACATTTGTGTGTTGTATGTATGTGTAATGTGTGTGTAATGATGCCTGTACCATGGCCACAATCACATGTGTGTTACAGGGTATGTGTGTGTACCTGGCAGCATGTATACTCTGTGACAGCAGTATGCTGGCTATATTAACAACTGTGCACATATGTCAGGTAGGGGTATGGCATCAAAGACTAGGGTGGATTACCATTGAAACTGTACATGTGCATTGCATTCTTTGCATGGGATGACAATATTCTTCATCCATTAGCTTGATACATACCCCCAGTGTGAGGTTGTGCATTGTATCCCAAACAGTGTGCCGAGTGCTGGTGTATACTAGTTTGTTGTATGGAGTGTGGCAGGCACTGTAAGACAGTTGTGGGCTGAGCACTGATATGTGGTATCAAACATGTGTATCCCCTGATAGACAGACATATGCTATATATGGCAGTTAAGTGATATCAGTACATTAGAATATTAAGTGTGCCACATGACTTGCTCACATATTTTTCTTTTCCTTCCAGGGTGATGGTGCATCAGCGTAACCCACCTTATACAGCAGCAGAGGATCAGGAGATCCACCAGAGCCTGTTGCAGAATTTATCTGTGCTGTTTTCCAGGACCAGCCAGAACCAGCATGAGAGGGCTGCACTGTGGCAAGATCTTGTCCGTCGGGTAAATGACATAGGCATGCATAACTGGACATATGAGCAGGTACGCCATCACTGCAGTGATTTAATTAGACATGTCCGGCAGTGTGCATCTGATAGCCACAGACAACAGCTTGCCACAGGTGGTGGGGTACCTATCCAGCCCCCCTCACCAGTGTGGAGCAGCACCTCCTAAGTGTTGTGGCTCCAGGCCAACAACAACAACAACATCCACAAACATGTGTCATCATGGAGGTCAGAGCCACCCAGCATGTTGAAATGGAGTTTGCAGGTAACATGCCATATCTGTAGTTGACTGGTCTCTGTACTGGTAGTTTATGCATGTGTGAGATATGTACTGTGTGTGTAGCTGTTAACCTGCCTATTCTTCTGCAAGATTGATATTCTGAGCATAATCTGTACACCTGTGAAAGCCACCTGTTGTACTACTGTACTTTATCATACTCACAGTATCAACGGCACAGCTGTGGCCACTAGCAATCACTGTCATATTTTTGCAGGTCCCTCTGGAGTGACAGCAAGGCAGCCAATCCATGCTGGTGAGTGTGTAATAACAATACTATTGCTAATGACATGTGCATGTCATATGGAGGTGTAGTGTGTGCACATGTAACACACCTACACATAATGCATGCTGTGCATGTTTGCTGTGAGACTATGCATATCCCATTATTCTCAGTAGCTGCCTCACTCACATGCAATACAGAGAGCATGACACACATGTGTGGCAACACAGTACTGGACATTGTATAGGCATATCTGATACACATGTATACAACACACACATGTTTGGCATAGACACTACACCTTAGCCTGCTACACATGTCCAATTATGACACCTGCTGTATGGCCACCCTTCAGTATCCCACTTATCCTCTACACAGCACACATAATATACCTGTAGGGTAGAGGCCTACCATGTCTTTGTGCAACATTCTTGAACAAATAATACATTCATGTTAAGCAATGCTCACTATTGACCACCTTACACACCCATGTAACAAGTGGCTGTGTAATTGTGGATGTAGTCATGTTACTGCACTTCAGGTACAGCATGCTAGCTGCCTGTCTGGCACACATTATTATTGTTGACTGACCACAAGAAGCATGTTGATCATGGCTCACGTTACTACACCACATCCTGTTCCACTGACCACAAAAGTACACATAGCAGTTATTGCGTAGCACCGTCATGTGTTGTGTGTGTGTGTGCGTGCAGATATATGCACCCACAGCTTGTAACACTTGCACAGCATTGTTATGTCCTTGTACATATTGTGTCCCAGGGTGGAGACAATCACTGAACAACTACACACAACCATCAAGTACACGTATACTGTTATTAACAAGGGCTGTCTACACTTGCACTGCATATTCCTGTGCAACACATAATCTGCATGCTGACACGTGTGCAGTGATGTTTTTCCTTGTGATAATGTGTTGGATTGCAGGTGTGTCTGTGTTTGTATCTGCTGTACTGAGGAGTGTGCCTGTGTGCATGTGCGCCTGTGTGCATGTGTGCATGTGCGTCTGTGTGCATGTGTGCTAACATTGTGTACACATTTGTAAACTGTGTTTCCTATCTTCCTCTCACAGGTTCTGATGTTGCTCTGGTGGAGTGCAGCAGGGAACCTGAAGCCACTGCTGGGGATAGTGATAATGATGATGCATGTGTAATGGCACAGGGAGGTGTGACAGGATCTGTCGTTGGTCAGCCAATCGACACTACACAGCAGTCAACCCCATCAATGCGCAAAGTCATCCTGCCGATACATCCATTGTCACCAATGTCCTTAGCTGAGGGACAGCATACAGTGGGCATTGACCAGGGTAGTGTGGTATCATTGGCACATGCATCCCCTCACAGCAGCCATGGCCAGATTCCTGACATGCTACCACACAGGCAGATGTCCAGGGGTTCTCATGGGAGCATCCGTGGTCATACTGCCCCTGTCAGACGTGCCCACAGAGGTCTTTCAACCTCAGCTATGTTCCGGGCTGTAATGCAGGCACAGGCACATATGGAATGGTACACCAGACAGGGTCTGAGGGAGCTTAGAGCACATCGCACTGCTATGAATGACACTATGCGTGACATTGCAGCTGCCATCCGTAATATCAGCGAGGTCATTGATAGACGTTGGGGGGACACATTAGATCTCTCCCACAACTACATGTCCAGGAGCCAGGACAGTGCAGGACGGTTGAGGCATCGACGTGGACGTATGCCAGCAACATCATCAGCTGGCAGTCGTCGCGGACGACAACAAACCCACAGCTGCTCCCATAGTGCCAGTACCAGCCCTAGCAATGCTGGGTCTGTGCTGTCATTACACTGTCCTAGAAGACCAAGTGCACGTGGCTCTGGACAGTCCCATCAGGGACATGTGTCCAGTCAACATCCCACTGCTTCTGATGACAGTACCCAGTTTGGCTTAGTACCTGATACTGTCCGTAGCACCCCTGCCAGGCACAGGTACTGTGTCCGTGGCCAGAGACAGTGATCTGTATGACCTGGCAGGTACAGTCTGTGGCTGACCACAAACACCCGTATATGGCAGCCACGTGGTGGAACTGTGTGCAAGCATACACACACACATAATGCTAACATCTAGGGCTAACACATACACACACACCGCATCAACATTGCCCCATGTTCTACTGTTGTTCCTCACTAACACACACACACACACACACATACATGTCGATTGGATGTGTCAATGGCAGAATCTGGCAAACCAAGTACACACCCTGTGCATATGATGAAACTGTGCCACCTCCTGCCATCTGTAACATTGATGCAGGAACAGGATAGCATGGTGCTGATGCACAGGGTGACTACATAGCACTGTAGTAATAATATCATGTTGTTAACAGTACAGTGTAATGATATTGTTGTGGGTATATTCGATATAACTTTACAGCACAGTCGCACTGTACAGGCATCCTGCATTCCTTCACAGCAACATTGTGTGTCAGACAAGCTGAGCAGGGCAAATGCAGGTCCTTATGAATGGAAACTAGATCAGGGGTATCTTCCAAGATTTAATCCATCTGTGGGGAGTTCATCAAGTAGACCCTTTTGCCTCTTCTCTGAACAATCAGATGGCAAAATTATTCTCCCAGGACTCTATGCAAGAAGGCCTGGAAGACAGATGCCTTTTGTTTTCCTTGGACAGGAATGTTTCTGTATGCTTTTTCACCCTTTCCACCAATTCCATGGCTCTTTTTGAATATTCTAAAATAATCCCCCCAGGTTCATTTTTGTGACTCCTGTGTGGCCCAGGCAGCAGAGGTTCTCCCCTTCTTTTGGAATTGGCCAGGGACAATTAGCACAATCTTCCTCATAGACTGGATCAACTAACATAAGAACGGGGATTTTAGATATAGCCTAACCCCAAACAACTTTAATTCACTGAATGGATGAAAGGGTTTTAGTACCTTTTATGCACTTGTTTACTGAGGATCTACAGCAGCAGGTGCTAATGGAGATAACATGCTACTAGAAAATCATATATAAGCAAATGAAAAAGGTTTTCTAGTTGGTACCAACAACATAACCAGCACCTATTCACGGCTACTGTTTCCCTGGTTTTGCAATATTTTTGTGTCTTGCTTTCCTATGGCCTTACTTCTCTATCAAGGTTCATTTGTCAGCCATTTCAGAATGTCTGCCCATGGACCTCCCTCTTTCAAGGCATTCCTATGTCAAAATGTTTTTGAAAGGGCTGTTGTATAACAGACCTCCAAGAAAACTAATGCCTCCTGTTTGAGATCTTAATTTAGTGTTAAAGCTAACACTTGCTTCATTTGAACCAGCTCATCTGGCTGACATGATGTTTTTAACATGGAAAACTGTATTACAGATTGCTCTGACCTCTCTGCAAGAAGATTATCTGAGTTACGAGTTTTTGTGGTGGGTCAAGCTTATATTATTTTCCCCAAAGACAAGGTTTCTTTGAGAACTAATCCTTTTCTACCTAAAGTGGTATTCGAATTTACTTTAACTCAAACTATACAATACTACCAAATGTGCTTTCAGTGTTTTTCATCCTCCAAAAGTTTTCAGTCAAATGTGCTTTTGATATTTTGAGCTTCAGGATATAACCCATACATTTTAGGATATAATCTGTACACCTTAGGCTACTGCAATAGTAATCTGTTCAAATATCTACTGTTGTAGCTCACTTACACAACTGCACTTTCTGTTTTGAACTCTTTTCAAGTATTTCTTCACTTCTGTACACCATATAGTGTTTTGGTTTGGCGAGTAAATAAATCAGAGACACAAGTATGCACTGTAACCACTTTGAAATACATATTCAGATTGTTTCTCAAATTCAAACTTGGATGGAAAATGAACCACATCACATGCGCCTTCCAGTCACTGTTTCACTAGCATTACGTCTATACACCTATATGTAAACAAGGAGCAGTTGCTTAATATTTTCTACATTTCCCCAACGTTCCTTCGCTGTTTCATTAATTACCCATCTTTGAATTATCTGTCATTATTATACCAGGGGATTTTGTATTTTTTGCTGTTATCAGTATCTTGCCTCCTATTGTATAGTTTTCCCTTATGTGGTATTACAGTACATTACCTTGCATGTCTTTTTAGTGAATCTAAACTACACTTTATGTAACAGTTTCTCTAACCTGTCAAACTCCATTTTCCTCCATTATCAGAGAGGTTCCAATATATCTTTTTTATTGTATTCTATGTTTCTACTGTCTTAATTGTATTTCATTATTATTATTATGCATATTCTGCTCTTTTTCCTGTTTGTCAAGTTCTATAATGTAACACTATGTATGCATGTGGAACTTTTCTCCCCGGGCCTCCACTGAAAATGGACCTGTGTCCAGTCGGAATTTCCCGGTAAACAAATGTAAATAAATAAATTTCCCTTGTAGTTTGTCTGCCACATAGTTCTCATCCTTCTATCCCCAAAATGTGGAATACTACCTCTAATAATGTGGAACAAATGGGCAAAATTTGGAGCTCCTGCTAACATCTTACTAACAACTTCAATTAAGAAGCTCACAAGAGGGTAAAAATAAGTTATTTTATACTCCCAAAAAGCTCTTTTATGAATTGATATGATTCAGTATTATTTACCTTGGATATCAGTTTAAAAAGTCTTGACACTGAATGTATGGTAGACCATTTCAGTGTGGAACT
This sequence comes from Protopterus annectens, assembly GCF_019279795.1. Lineage (NCBI taxonomy): Eukaryota > Metazoa > Chordata > Ceratodontiformes > Protopteridae > Protopterus > Protopterus annectens. The sequence continues at coordinate 98,587,997 of NC_056725.1, read as the reverse complement.
GTGAGGAACTATGGACTTTTTAAGAGTCAAAATGAGGAATGTTCCTCATAGTGAGGTACACTTGAGAGGTATGGTACCATGCTGTGTATGTAGACACTGAAAAGGCCTTATTTCTGTTTATCTGATAATCTTAGGGTGCAGATAAGTCAGATGTGCCTGCATTGTTGTTATGAAGTCTGTTCAGCTATTACATGTACTCTGGTAAGACTGTGCTCTCATTTAGATTGCAGACGTAGCTTACAATAATTTTATTTATTTTATTTATTTTATTTTTTATTTTATTTTACATTTGTTAACCGGGCTAGTCTGACTGGATATATTTCCATTTTCAGCAGAGGCCCAGGGAGAAAAGCTCCACATAGAGACAAAACAGTTACATAATATGCAAAAAATAAAAAGAATAATATATGGTGGGAATAGACAATATACAATATTACATCATAGGATTCAACATACATATCATATAAAAAAAAAAGCACAACTTTATTTAACATTATTTAACATTTAAGACATAAAAAGATAGTGTAAAAAGAAAAGACATTAATAGTAAATATAGAGTAAAAAAAATAGTTAAATTCATATACTATCTGTATTATTTGTGGATTAAAAGAGTTACCACTTGGAGGGAGGATAGTTGAGAGGAAAAACTTTTAAAGTGGAGGTAGTATACCACTAAAGTAATGAGAAGGTATAAAGGAGAGGGAGAGAGAAAAGGAGAGGAAATTGTGGAAGTCAGAGTTTTAGTCGGGATTAAAGCAGGGGCATAACCAGTGTTTTTTAAGGTAAATTCTAAGTTTTTGTTTAAAAAGAGCAGGAGATGGAATGGAAGTTAGTTCAATAGGAAGATGATTCCAGTATTTGCCAATGGTGTTGGAGAACAGGGAGTCACCAGCAAAGTTATTAGATTTAGTTAAAGTTACTAGAAGTTTGCTTGAGGAGCGAAGTGAATTGAGGTTAGAGTAAGGGGTAAAAAGGTTGGAAAGTACAGGTGTGTTATTAGGTTGATAGAATACCCTATGGACAAAGGTAAGTTGGGAAAGAAACAACATGTTTTTTAGTTCAAGCCAGTGAAGTTGCTGTAGGTTCAGACAGTGGTGAGTTCTAAATTGATTACCAGTAACAAATCTAGCAATACTATTGTAAGTGTTGGCCAGTTTAGAGAGATTATTTTTCTTCAGGTTAGTATAAATAGGTGAGGCATAGAGAAGAGTGGAAATAAGATGAGAGTGGGCAAGTGTAACTTTGGCTGTAGGGGTTAAGAATGTTTTAATTCTGTAGAAGGAGCCCAATTTTCTGTTTACAGTTTTAATGGTATTATTGATGTGACTATCAAAGGTAAGGCTGTTGTCAATCGTGACTCCTAGCAGCTTGGTGGTAGAGTCAGGGGATATAAGGGTGCCATTACTGGATGAGATAGAGAAATCTAATTTGGGGGACCTAGTAGTGGGCTTAAAGAGGAGGAGTTTTGTTTTTTTAGCATTCAAAAGTAGACAGCATTTTAAGAACCATGCCTCAACTGTGTAAAATACATTTTGAGTAATTGTTTGTAACTCAGAGATGGTTTTAGCAGAACAAATAAGTGTGGAGTCTTCAGCATATTGTATGCATGTGGCTAGGGGTACAGCTACTTGTAGGTCATTTATAAATAAGGAGAATAGAAGAGGTCCGAGAATAGAGCCTTGGGGGACACCAAGTGAAATTGGAAGAAGAGAAGAGAGTTTGTTATCCCAGAGGACTGCCTGTTTCCTGTTGGTGAGATAGGAAGTAAACCAGTGGATAGCCTTGGGTTCTAAAGAAAGAGATTCCAGAATTTTTATGAGCAGGGGGTGGTTGACCATATCAAAGGCTTTGGACAGGTCAATAAAGAGTGCTGATGATAGAATATTATTATTGCGGTTCTTGTTGATAAAGTCTGTAAAGGAAAGGAGAGCAGTGGTAGTACTATGAAAAGGCCTAAAGCCATGTTGGCAGTTAGTTAGAATGTTATGTTTAGTTAAGTGACTCATTAACTGATAGTGAACACATTTTTCCATAATTTTTGCTAGTGGAGACAAGAGAGCCATAGGCCTGTAATTAGAGTATTCATTGGAGTTACCTCCTTTATGTAAGGGTATGATGTGAGAGATTTTCCAGATATCAGGTATGGTTTCTTCATTAATAGTTCTGTTTATAAGCATGGATATGGGATAGGCTATTTCATTAGCTGCTTTTTGAAGGAATTCAGATGGAAGCTGGTCAGCAGAGGGGGTACAAGGTTTAAGTTTTTGGATACATTTTTGGATAAAGGTGGTAGAGATGGGTTGTACTTTGAAGGTTGGTAGATTAGAAGATGTGAGATCAGGGATGCTAGAATTGTCAATGGAAAGGTGAGAGGCCAGTGAATTGATGGTGTCAGTAAAGAAGGAGTTGAAGGCATTGGCAGTTTCATGGGATGAATTCTTTTCAGATCCAGAGGGGGAGGGAGTGGTAGTCTGTCCAGGGTGAAGAAGTCTATTTAGGGTTGACCAGAATTTTTGGGGATTATTGTGATTCACTTGCTGGAGATTACTATAGTAGTTTTTTTTGTCTGAAAGAATGGCTTTTTTGGTACTATTTCTTAAGTGTCTAAAGGTCTGTTGATCTGAGGGAGATTTGCTAGTTCTCCATTTTATCCAAGATTTGTTTCTGAGTAACATTTTTTGTCTTGTTTCTTTAGTTAGCCAGGGGGCTGGTTTAGATTTAACTCTGATGGTTCGTTTTTGTGCATGATTATCTAGGATTGTTAAGAATTTGGTGTTAAAATATTTAACAGCTTCTTCAAGTGGAAGAGTTTTTAGAGGGTTCCAGTTACAGGCATTTAGTTCAGTCTTAAATAGGATAGGGTTAAAATGTTTATTACTACGTGAGATCCTAAAGGTTGGGGTATTAGTAGTGACATTCTTTTGTCTTATGATGTAAGTTAAAGTGTGGTCACTAATGTCATCAGGCAAAGTACCGGCTTGATATGTTTGTTGCGGTTTGTTAACAAGAATCCAATCTAGTATACTTTCTTTGTTGTTAGGTTTATTAATCCTAGTAGTGGTGTTTATTATCTGAGTAAAGCCATGGAGATTAATATGCGAGGCTGGGTTGTTAGTGTTAACTGAGGACCAGTCGAGGTTGAGCTCTCCAAGTATAACAGTTTCTTGTGGGTAAGTGGAAGAAGCCCAACTAAGGATATTTTCTATTATTGTAGAGTTATTTCCAGGAGGTAGATAGATACAGATAATATAGATTGATTTATTTGGGTTTAGTTGCAGCTTTGAAATAAGGAGTTCAGTCCTGGTATCCTCCTGAGGATCATAGGGTACTAAGGATATATTTAGTTCAGTCTTAAATAGAAGTGCTACTCCCCCACCCTTATGAGTATTGCGGTCTAGTCTCAGAATATTGTAGCCTGGGGGAATAATTTCATTATCTTTAGTAAAGGGTTTTAACCAGGTTTCAGTTAGACAGAAGATATCAAAGGAGTGATATTCAAGAAGAGAGTGGAGATGGGTGACTTTGTTGTTGACACTTCAGATATTAAGATGTCCTATAAGTAAGGTATTTGAATTAGAGGATGGTAATGGAAGGGAGGAGTTTGAAATAATAGGTCTGGCTTCAGAAGAAGTATTTAAGGGCCCCGGGTTGGGATGTATGTCACCCTCTGTTAGGGTAGAGGGGTTATATTGTAAGTGTGGCTTACAGGAGAAGTTAGATAGGTATTTTAGTCTCCTTAACATAAGATTATTAGATTTAATAAAGCATTTTAATCCTAGATTATATCTGAATGTACTTTAATGGTGATTCCTGCTCAGAGCTGAAAGATGTGTCAAGGGTCAAGGTGTTAAGCTTTGAATCTAATTTTGGGTAGTATCCCGGCAGTGTTACATGGGTCTGGTGACTACTGCCTCACATTCTAGTCAGAAAACTGCATTCTAGGTCATTCATGCATTTTCTTGGAAAGTGGCTTGCTATGGTTGGTTTAACATTTAATTCAGGTTGGCACAGTGGCACAGTGGATAGTGTTGTCACCTCACAGTAAGAGGCTCCCCAGTTTTATTCTTGTCTGGGTTGCCTTTTGTGCTGAGTCTGCATGTCCTCCTTATGTTTTCATGGGTTTCCTCCAAGTGCTCCAGTTTCTTCCCACATTCCAAAGACATGAAGTAAGTGGATTGGACACTCTAAAGTGGCCATAGGTGTGCATGTGCATGTGAGTGAATGATGTGGAGAAACAGCCACAGCAGGGCTAACCACCTGGTGGTGTAAACCTTAGCTCTAGATGATTGCCACTGCTGAAGTCGCACCCCCACCCCAAGTGCAAAAAAGGGAAAAAGGGGTTGTAGATGGATGGATGGATGATTTTAACTGACATTTTCTTGCATCGTCTTCATTTTATAATGTGTGTTCTAGTTCAGAATTAGAAGGTTTGCAGTAATTCATAGAGGGTGAATATTTTTGTTTGCAAAAGGTAAGTGACGTAGCTGTATTCCATAGATTTTTTAAATTTTTTATACTGTTGTTATATCTAAATTTTATCTGTTTGCGTGATATGTATCATTCATCTGTATGTCAAAATCAGTAACAGTAACAAAGGAGCAGGGAAAGAATTCTCCATTTTTGTTATTAGTGTTAGTTTCAGGACAGAGTCATACTATTTAGAATGTTTCTTTTAAACTTAGTGCTTGATGCTGAGCTGATTAACAAACAGAAGATTTCAAATAGGAGCAGTTAATGACTGTAAAAATGGCTTAAGTCTTGACTCCCTTGTAAGAACAAACTTTCAACTTAATTTTATTAGGCTTTTTGTAGGCAAGCCACTTTCCAAGAAAATGCATTTTCCTTCAGATAATTCTTTGGATTGTTGTACAGGTTATATTGACTTACTTCATTAAATATATATTACACAATGATTTATTGTAATTGTAGCTTCTTAAAGATCCATACAAAATAAAATGTTAGCTGATGTAATTTTCATTCATTCCTGAATGAATGGATTTAGATACGATCCTTGGATCCAACTCGGCCACTTTCTAAAGATTCCAGAATCCAACTCTCAAGCTCCTCCCTTACCCATAATGCCCCTGACCACTACAATACCTCAGATCTCGTTTGCCACTCTTCGAGACGGTCAGAACTGTGATTGCTCAAGCTCCTTCTGGGATATTGTGAGTGAACAGCTACTTATTTGTTATCTTTTTACAGTTTGTTCTTCTTATTTATGTAAGCCCCCTTACCCTCAACAACTTTCTCTACTGAATTTCAGGACTTTTCTTCTATCATTATTAGTAGCACGTTCCTTTCTTTCTTTACCCTTGGGTAATTTCTGTTTAATACCATTGCTGGTAGTTAGTATTTTTCCTCCTTTTTCCTCCTTTAAAAAAAACTCCTTTTCTGTCAACTTGTTTGTTTTGCATTTTCCAGCATGGTTTGTAAGCCAACTGGATTAAAAAAAAATTCACTTCTTGAGGGCATAAGATCCCCAGTTCTGATGCCCCCAGGGAGTGTGTTTATTATTTGGGCCAGCAGATGTGGACACCTCTAGTTCCATCTGTGCAGCTTTAATGCTAGAGAGATAAGTGGCCCCCAGGGAGTGTGTTTATTATTTGGGCCAGCAGATGTGGACACCTCTAGTTCCATCTGTGCAGCTTTAATGCTAGAGAGATAAGTGACAGGAGAAATAAGCTAGTTTTGAAAAGCCTCTTTCCAGCATCAGCTTCTTCTACAGGTGCTTCTTCAGGGGCTCAAACCCGCTCTCGAAAATTGTAGGAGCCCAGAGAGTACTGTAAATTCTCACCTGCCCAGTCTCCTTAGTCTACACCTTCATTAGAACCACCCAAAAAGGTTTCTAAGACCTTGGATCCGAAGCTTTCGGATCTCATACCATCTACTGTCTCATCTCCTTGGCTTTGTGTTCCTAGGTTTTCTCTGGAGCTGGTGTCCCCAAGATTAAGGTCTCCCTTTTTACAAGAGACTCCCAAGAAGTTGTCCAGGCCATCTGTTAAATTATTTATAATGGCAGAGTAACCAGACTTACAAAGTACTGCTATTTCCGTTATAGTTTTAATGTCCAAACAGTTACACTGTCTGAGTTATTTCAGTTCTATTATAACATAGCTAGAAAAAAGTCTTTGCTTCTCATGAACTGTGTCGTGACTAGGATCAATGCACACTTGATCAAGATGGCGCTAAAAAAGAGCAAGCAATGTTCATCTTATATATATTTTTTTGATAACAGCAGATGTTATTTCCTAGTGTCCTTGTGATTTGCATGACTGATTCTTGTTCCATGTCATCTTTGCGTCAGTTGAAGTTTCTGTATTTTATTTATTTCATTTCTGCATCTGAAGACTCACAAAAAAGTCCCTGTTTAAATGTCTCTTTGTATGTTTCATTCATAACAAGATGCCATTTTACTGTATCAGTTTAAGCCTAAGCCCAAAGCCACATTTGCACAAACTAGCTAAACTAGACATGTTCTTTTCATGAACCAATTTTAAACCACATATATTCACAGCTAAGCTAGACTAAGCATGTTTCATATTTCCTCAGAAATTTCTCTAACAGATGTCTGTCTGAGATAGCTGTTGCTAAGGAAGTCATACTTTCTGTATTTATTTTTACCTTTGCAGTTCAAGCCATCAAGTTCACAATTGCTTTGGTGAAAATTATTTTACTTTATATAATATATATCTGTCACCATCTTTACCACGCTCTTCCACTAGGTCTTCCCATAGTCTGAGTCAGAGGTGGATAGGATGATGAGGAAATTCCTCAGAACACAGATCCAGATGGGGGTCTTGTCAGCTCCATCTCCCATCTGATCCGTGAGCCATCATACTTCTTTCCAAACTGAATTTGCTCCTTCTCTGATCGAACAATCTGTTTCAGAGTCCTTGGATCCAAGAATCCTGAGAGTCGAACTGTGGGATCCAAAAGTTATTTCATCTTCGACTCTGGCTACTTCCCTGACTTGATCATTTCCAACACTGCTGGAGCATAATGGCTCTCAGAGCCAAAGCATTGCATCAGATTTGAGGGGTTAAGTTCAACTCCAAAGTTTTCAGAGCCATTCCTTCTGATCAGAGCTTCGGTGCTGGATAGCTTGGCTCCAACTTCTCCCTTGGAGCAGAGGGTTGGGGGGTTTGGGGACTGTCTGCTCTTGGACCCTCAGCTCCAGTGGGATTGTCCTTGGCTTTTCCTGGTCCCCCTGCACTTGTAGTAGTGGAGAAAGCATTCTCTCAACCCAGAGTAGTTTTGACTCGCCCTTCTTTGGATCCATGCCCAATTACCTCTTTAGATCCTGTGTCTCAGTCCTCCCATTCTACACCGCAGGGACAGCCAGCCCAAATGAGCTTCGAAGCAGTTCCCACCAGGGTACTCCCCATCTCTTCTGATACCTCCCTGCCGCATCCCACTGAGGAGGTCCCTCAGAAGAGGGTGTGCAAGAGGAGACACCTGGATTCCCCACATGAATCCCTCACAGAAGACAACAATTTTGATGAAGGGAAGGGTCCCCTAGATCTCCACCTGAAGATGTCTTGTTTGGAGACATCTTACAGATCCTTCAACAAAAAGGTGGTTGGTTTTCCCAAAGTCCTTCCCAGGAGGAATCAGTGTTCTTGGAAGCCTTCAGGTCTGGCCCACCTACGTCTTGGGTTACCCCCCCCATGGATAAACATATAGACCGTGTCTTCTGCAGGGCCTAGAAGGAACTGGACTCCATGGAAGCTATCCTCAAACACCCAAACAAACTTTTAAGCATGGCAACCAACAGCAAAACCAGCAAAATAGTCTAAAAAAATTACAGAAGGGTTCAGTTCCACAGTAAAATTTATTACATTGACTTGACTTAGCGCCTCAGCCATGACAGCCTTCAAAGAGTACAACATTTCAAAAAACACATTATCACATATTATGTATATATTATACATCATCAACAATCGTTTAATTAATTACTCAATCAATTAAACAAATACTTTAAAATTTAAAGCAAACTTCTCCAATTTACTTCTCTGTTCAGACCTCTTGGTGTTAATGTGTCAAACTTTAATATAAAGACAGTTTCTTTATATAATAAAACATTTTTAATTAATCTTTCATTCCCCCTTCCTGATAAACACTTCTTCCAAAATTGTAGCTTGTAATAAATTAGCATCATTATCATGTTTTTCCACAAAATGAGATGCTATAGGACTTTCCAGTCTCCATTTCTTAATGTCTCTAATGTGTTCCTGCAACCTGATTCTGAATTTCCTTTTAGTCTCCCCAATGTAGAAGAGGTTGCAGGGACACCTTAGACAATATATTACACCTGCTGTATCACATGTAAAGTGACTATGTGGTCTAAATATTTTCCCATTAATCCTAGGAAAACTCAATATTACATGAAAACATATATTACAATTATTACAGGGTATATTACCCAAAGATACTAGGGAGATAGAAGGATTAACAGCCGGTGAAATAAAATAAGCTTTAACTAATTTATCCCCCAAAGTCTGTCCTCTCTTATAAGCCACATAGGGTAAATCAGAAATAATCCTATGCAGCAATTCATCTCTATGTAAAAATGTCCAGTAATGCTTTATTAGTTCCCAAACTCTTGTACTTAAAATGTTGTAAGTAGTCACAAAAAATTTTATCTCTCTCAACAGAATTATTATTACTAGCACTAATATATCTTTTTCTGCTATTAATATTACACTTATTGAGGTTATATTGTATTAATTTATCAATAGACCCTTGAATTAAATTCTCACTATATCCTCTATGTAAAAACATAAACAAAGTTTGACAACTTTACTTTTGTAAATCTAACTTGTTGTTACAAAGCCTGGACAATCTAATCATCTCCCCATAAGGTAAAGATTGGATATTATGGACCGGATGGCAACTGGTACCAAATAAGTATTGGTTGCCATCCTCAAATTTACAATGAACTGTAGTTTTAATAGAACCATCTTTCATTCCAGATAGATGAACATCCAATAAATTCACCTCTGTGCCACATTGTAAACCATCACATTTAATATTATACACATTATCATTTAATTCCAGAAGACATGCTGATACTGCATCTAGTCCTCCATCACAAATAAAAATTAAGTCATCAATGTATCTAAAATAAAATAAAACGTTGTTGTACAAAATAATTTTTGTATACATAATCCAACTCAAACATAGCCATAAAAAGATTTGCATACATGGGGGAAAATGGTGCCCCCATAGCTGTACCTCTTAACTGATGATCAACAACTTCATCAAAACTAAAATAATTATGAAGCAAACAGAAGTGAGTTAATTCAATAATATAATGAGACCTCAGACTATCATCCAAAAAATATTGTAAGGCTCATATTCCATCATCATGTCTAATGTTAGTATATAAACTATATACATCAATAGTTATCCAAAACATATTCTGATTCCAATGAATAGCCAAAATTTTATCAAGAAAATCAAACGAGTCTTTGATATAAGAATCCGCCTTTCTACATGAGGTAATAAGTAATTATATATTAAAATCCCAATATTGTATAGGAAATAATTTACAGAAGACACAATAGGATGCCCCAGGGGACTGAAATTATCTTTATGTAGCTTCGGAAGACAATAAAAAGTAGCTAAATTACAATTATCTAAATTAAATTTATTATCCAAGTCCTTCTTAGAAAAATAACCCAGGCATACTCCCTTTTCAATCAATGCAGAGAAGTCTTGCATAGCCTTCAGATATGTAGCAACCTCACATATGTCATAAGTTAAATTATCATTTAAATGTTGCATGCACATATTATAGTACTGTGTATAGTGAAGCACAACAATTTTGTTGCCTTTATCAGAAGGCTTAATAATTAAATCATTCCTAGCTACAAAATTCCTAGGGGCAAACCATTTATTCTTGGTCATATTGTATTGATGGAAAGTATATTCCTCAACAAGTTCCTGTATAGAAAAAATTAAGCATTTCTGAAAAATGTGCAACAGTACTATTCACATAAGGGGGTATATATTTACTTTGAAAATGAATACCACTAGTATCTAACAAAGCATAAGCATTTGGAGAAGTGTTCACATCAGAATCACCAGATGTACAAGAAAATAAACTTTAACCTTTTAAGCACCCCTGCTGATAGTACTGAACTAAAGGGATTCCTACAGATGCCATGGTTGTTGTGGCAGCCACCAAAAAGGAGCTGGCTGAACAAAGCTCCACTGTCCACCCCCCCTAACAGAGAGTCTAGGGCTTTAGACAGATTTGGGAAGCGAGTCTATGTGTCAGTGACATTTGCCCTGCAATTGCTGAACTACCTGGCACACTTCACTAGATTGCAGAGGGACTTGCTAAAGGAACTCTCTAATTCTGCCCCGAGGTCCATGTCCGCAGAGAAACAGAAGTCTTTTTCCTCATGAATGGCTACCCTACAATCAATTACAAATGTGCCCATGAGGTTAATCTTGCATGCTGCAGAAGGCAGCTAGTTCAGGCATAGCCATAAGGAGACATGCCTGAATGTGACTGTGCGATTTTGCCGTGCCCTTCAAGGCATCATTCATCAATGCTCCCTTTGATGGATCATCTTTGTTTGGGCCAACAGTTAAAGAGACTCTCTCCTGCAGTGAATAGAATGGAAAAACCTCATCTGGCATTGGAATCCACTTTTCTACCCTGCAGAGACCTTTCTGTTGGAATCAATGTAGTGGTAAGCAGATATGGTTCAAACATCTCATGGTCCTTTCCAGGAATCAAGCAGGGATTTTTCCCCCGGAGGCAGAGGAACAAATAGCTTCAGTGGAAGATATCACCCACATGGCAGAGAGAGTCCGCAGAACTGAGGATCTCAAGATTCATTCACAGATAGATGCTTGTAGCGTTCCTGAAATGTTGCCGTACTGTCCCTCTCTGGAGGCAGTCAACGGGGGGGGGCTTATTCCTGCACCAAAACGCCTGGTTATCCATGACAAACAACTCTTGCATGTAAAAGGTCATATCCAGAGTATATTTCATTCATTTTTACAAATTCCTGTAAAAACAAGGAAAACTCTCCCCAATGTTCCACCCAATTGGAGAGAGCTACCAGCTCAAGAAATCAAAAAGTTGCTAGACAAAAGAGTTATCCAAGAGGCCCCTCTAGACAAAACAGGATCCGGAATTTACTCAAGGTTCTTTTTACTGCCCAAAAGGACATGGGACCTGAGACCAGTCTTAGATCTCAGTTATCTGAACCAGTTTGTAAAGAATTCCATATTCTAGATGGTCACATTTCAGTCCATTCTGCCCCTCCTTCAGATGGACAACTGGATATGATCAATCGATCTTCAAGAACAGGCACTCTTGAAGATATCTATGCTTCTGGGTGGGAGCCAGCCATTATCAGTTCAGAGCCTTGCCCTTTGGTCTCACCACAGCCCCCAGGGTGTTTACCAAATGCATGGCAGTGGTAGCAGCTCACCTGAGACTGCTTGGATTCAGAATGTTTCCCTATTTAGATGACTGGCTCCTTACTGCACTGACCAGGTATCTACTTGTAAAGGCCAGAAACTATTTATTCTAGCTATCAGTCTCACTGGAAATCACCATCAGTATGCAAAAATCACAACTTTACTCAGTTCAAGTCTTGGAATTTATAGGTGCTCGCTTGGACACATTCAGTTCTCTAGCTCTTCTGCCTCAAAAGAGAGTTCTTACTTTGAAGACACATGTCAAACAGATTCTTTCTCTTCCTTCTCCCCCAGGAAAACTGGTCCTGAAAGCTCTAGGGTCGATGGCTGTGGCAATAACTTTAATTCCCACTGCTCGACTCCACATGATAATTTTTCAGTGGACCCTAGCAGTGCAATGGGCTTTTTATCATCAGGCCTTATAACATCTAGTAAAATTATCTCAGGCTTGCAGAAATGCAATGTGCAATTTCATCCAACCCCTTTCTTGTGGTGACACACATTCTGGGGAAATCCAGAATTCTAGTGGACAAACTCAGCAGGACCATCCTCATGCCTCATGAGTGGTCTTTCAACTAATTAGTGGCAAACAAGATCTTCCACAAATGGAGTCAACCTTTCTGCAATGTGTTTGCCTCTCCCCTAAACAACAAATGCTCAGATTCTTTGCCATTATTCCACCTCAGGGACAGTCACAGAGAGATGCTCTAGTCTATGTTTGGCCCTCCGGTCTCCTTTATGCTTATTCTCCCCTGCCTGTCATCCCAGAGTTTCTTCAGAAAGCACTTCAGTTGAAGAGCGCAGTAATCCTCATTGCTCCCATCTGACTGCAACAGGTGTGGTTCCCATTCATTTGGTCTTGCCTAGTATATCCTCCTTAGACACTACATCACAGTCCAGACCACGTATCTCACCTGTCAGGGCAGATTCACCCAGACATTGTAGGCCTCAAGTTGACCGCATGGTTTCTCTAGTTCTGATGATGGCTAGACATTCCAGGCATTCCTCCCCAGTTCGAAAGATCCTGGTCTCTCCCCATATGCTAGGAGAATTTACAAAAGTAAATGGAAAAGGTTTTCCTTTTGGGCTGATCAAAGAGAATTAGATTCCTTTATCTCCCCACTTCCAGCTCTTCCAGATTTCCTTGTCTTGAGTTTTCAAAGCAGATCAAGTTTTTTCACTATTAAGGTTCAAACTACCACATCAGAGATAATGGTTCTCCTTTAACATCATCTAAATTATGTAAAGCTTTTCTTAAGGGTACATGTTTACTTAGACCTCCAACAAAAGACCCTAATCCACCTTGGGACCTAACTATGCTTTTACAAACCTTAGTACTTTCTTCATTTGAACCATCAGCTAAAGTAGATCTCAAGTTTCTTTCTTGGAAAACTTTTTTTCTGGTGCTATTACTTCTGCAAGACAAGTACCTGAACTCCAAGCACTATCTTCCAAACTACCATATTTGATATTTCACAAAGACAGGGTTACTTTACACACAAATCCTTCCTTCTTACCAAAAGTTGCCTCTGAAATCAATATCAACCAAATCATGAATCTGCCAGTTTTCCTCCCCAAATTTGAAAACAAAGGAGAGTACACCCTTCATCTTCTTGATGTACAAAGACAACTGCATGTTTACCTTTTACCTTCACTGGGCCAATGAATTTAGAAAGAAACAATCAATTATTTGTCTCCTTTACTAATAAAAATTTGGGAAGAACAGTTTTAAAAACTACACTGGCTAAATGAATGACAGGTTGTATTTCCTATGTTTATTCTTTGAGAGGCATAACCTTACCAAGACAACCAAAAGCTCATTCAACCAGGTCAATGTCTACATCTGCTGCCTTTTGGGCTAGAGCCTCTATTGATGATATTTATGCAGCTGCCACTTGGTCTAATACTCATACCTTTACTGTGCATTACAAATTGGGCATTATTTCCAGAAATAGAGTTGCCTTTGGTTCCATGATTCTCTGGAACATCCTTCCATGAGGGTCACCCAAGGTTACCATAGCTCAGGACTCTGTCCCATTCATTGAGGAGTGAATGAAAATGACAACATCAGATAAAGAAGTTATGTACTCACCATAACATTCCATCTTTGTTGACAATTTTCATTCTTCCTCAACTTCTTCCCTCCTTCACCCCTGTCCATGAATTTGGGAGAGACCTAACAGAACTGTTGGTAGGAGCCATAGTTCCATTTTGAGTTCCTGATCATTTAGCTATCTCTTTCTGTCATGGCATTGTTATTGTATTTTATGATTAGGATGCATATAATAGCAGCAAACTCAATTTGAGGCATTGTAGTGGTGAGGAGCATTATGGGTACGGGAGGAGCTCGAGAGTCAGATCCTAGCATCTTTAGAAAGGGACTGAGTCAGATCTGAGGATCAGATCTGAACTCATTCATTGAGGAAGAATGAAAATGGACAACATAGATGGAACATTATGGTGAGTATATAACTTCGTTTTATATAAAATTAATTTGGATCTTTTAACCCATCTACAGGCACCAGTTCCTGAATATGCTGCAAAGAAGTGTCTCCCATCTGAAGTAAAAGAACGAAAAGACACCACACATGAACACAGGAGCCACCTTTTTGATGACTGTTGCTTAATTTGTACAGGTAAGCTAAAAAGCATCTCTCTGATACAGCTTGGACATTATAGACCCTTCTAATGAGTTTGAAATTATCAACACTACTTAATTGGAATTCTCAGTCCTTTTCAGTCTCAGAACCAAGGGATCTTAGATGATTCGGTCTGTCCAGTACACTTGATGGGACTGATCTGCCTCTAGGCACCAACACAACCAGAGGTCAGCTTTTTTTTTTTACACAAGAAACATTTATATTAAATTACCACATATGACATAGGCAATCATACCTTTATATAAATTAAAACAAACCATATTGACATAATTTTAGTTGCAAACCTTATACATCACATACCATATTGACATAATTGTAGTTGCAATAATCTATCAGGTCAGTCAGACATTACATAACTCATTGAAATCCCACCTTCTTTTAAACCTTCTTCCTCCTCTGCATGTATTGTTTCCACAATTCCCATTTTTTCCTATGTAATTTGTTCCTGTCCTTTTCTAAACATCCCCAATTCCAGTTGTTTTATCTCTATTACTATATTCACTATTTCTAGTAAAGTTGGTTTAGACTTTGATTTCCATTTTTGCCAGCCACCATAATTAGACTCAGCAAGACCTTACCATGTCTAGGCAATTCCAATTTTGTATCATAGCTCAAAAAATCATTTCCTTAGTCACACCAATTTGCTCACCCAGTATCTCAAACAGAGCAGTCTGCAGGAAATCAAGTCTGCCAACTCATTACATCCAGAAAATATGTTCCCAATTACCTCTTTCTTCCCCATTATGCCTCCAACATTTGCTGTCTACCTGAGGAAAAATTCTTTTGAGTCTTCTTGGGGTATAAAAATACCTATGTAAACACTTCCAATCAACTATCCTAAATCTTCTAAACTTTGTTGCATATTTGGAAGACATACACATATCTTCCCCATTGTTTCTTTGTGAATTGCTTATCCGATCTCTCTTCCCAATCCGTTTTAACCTCCCCTGATTAATTTTTATAATTACGTAATATTTTGTATGCTTTATTAATTATTCCTTTTTTAACAGCAGCTTCTGTTCTAGATTCTATTAAAAACTCTGCCAGTGCTGGTCTTTTGTTTAGGATCCCCCTATTTCTTCTTTCTCTTTGCCTAGACTCTGATATCAGTCCTTGATAAGGAAGGCAATCTGTATCCTGCAGTCCATATAAATTATTGGCCCCTACTCATTCTGTTACCTTTCCCTGTCTTATTATTTGCTCCCAATACCTTCGTTCTTTAACCAGTTTTCTCCAATAAATTCCAGTCCCCGTTTGCCTATAGTCTGTATCCCTAATTGCAGTCATCCCTACTGGCAGAATCTCCTTTCTCCATCCCCTTGTTAGCTTAGTTTTTAGAATGCTTTCTGCCACTTTATGAATATAATATTCTGCACAGTTATTGTTATTCTTCTTAAGGGTCTGCATCCAAAATCACAGTCTCTCCTTGTTTCTTGAGCTCCCTCCCTGTTTCAACATCATCCCTTTTTCACTTTGAATTATAGTTTTTCTGCTTGAGCTATGTATAGGAGTATTAACTGTGTAGCTCTGAAATACCCCTTTAAATCGGATTATCCCAAACCGCCTTGTTCAATTGGAAGAATCAGCTTATCCCATTTGACTTTTGCTGTCTTTCTCTTCAATATAAAATTCTTCAGTTCTTTATTAATTCCTAACCACAATTTCTCCTCTGGTTGATAAAAATATGCCTGACCTGTATATAAAACTAAAAGAACTAAAAACATTTTAACTGGTTGTATCTTCATATCCATACCCATATAACAGAGCTTCCAGGTTTTTTATTTTTGTATTATCTTTTGTTTAGTCTCTTCTCACGTATCCTTAGCTGCCACACCAGAATCCCTTTTAATCCATATTCCTAAGTACTTCATTTTATCATGTCCCCATAAATATGGATATTGCTTAACCAATTCTTGTGAGGGTACATAATTTTAAACCAGGGAAGCAGCAAACAAATGAAGCACAAAAAGCCGAGTCAGCAGCATTTTAACCAAATACCAAAAATATATCAGGAATCCGAAAAAAGTAAAACAGAAACAATTTAATTTGAAGCGCTTTTCATTGCCTAAGTATGGCAACTTCTTCAGAAAAACATACAAAGTTTCAAACAATGATTTATAATTAATTAAGACATGTCACATGATCTAATTAATGAATTTCTTAAAAAGACATTTGCTGAAAAACCACATTGTTCGTGGATCCAAAATACATAGCTGCAAGTTTGTCAAAATAAAAATCTCATCAATTATATTGTTAATAATTATTAGTTAAAAAGAAGGCATTGAACCATTAAACTTTAGCAACATACAGTTTAAATTTAAATTTAAAACTACAATGTAACCAAACCAAGTACGACTCTCTAATATTTTATAGGGCTAAAATAAATAGAAATGTATTCAAACATAATACCAATTACCGTTTCAGACTTCTTAATTTCAAAAGGCAGGCAATATTACAAGCATCATTTAAACCTGGTGCCACAAATGCGTTTAAACGAATTTGCCATTCTAATTCGTGTTCTTCTAGAAGTAAATTCAGTGGACCACCTCTCATGTTAGATTGAATTTGATCTATAGCCTTAAACACACATTTGTGGCCCACATTGTTCACTATGTGTCTTGCTAATGGGTTATCTGTCTTATTGACAGAAATAGCATAGGTGTGTTCATACACCCTGTCCCGCAGTCTACGTTCAGTCTTCCCCATGTAGAATGCAGGGCAACAGACACACCTTGCTATATAGACAACTAGTCTAGAATTACAATTGAGTTTGAATTTAATCTGAAATTTGTTGCCACTAATACAGAATGTATTACCCACTTCCATGAATCTACACATCCTACAAGATTCACACATAGTCATTCCTGCATATCTATGTATTTTGATCTGTTGGCCCCCACTTTCAAGTAGGTTCTTGAGGTTGTGGCCTCTACGAAATACTATACTTGGAACTGGACCCAGTTTACTAGATAGTGAGTTATCACTCAGGATAAACTGCCAGTTTTTATGTAAGATAGATTTAATTTGGCCACTGTCCATACTAAAGGTAGTAATAAATTCACCTTTAAAGTTAGGGGCTAAAGTTTGTGTTGAGACTAATTCACTATGCTGACTATCTATCATGTGGGGGACTAAGCTGTCATATTCTAAGTTGTTTAAACCAAGAATGGGGGAAACTATTCCAAGTCTTCTTTTATCAGAAACTTCACTGACTAACGATCCAATTAGATCACTAGGCTACCCACGCTGTTCAAACATCTTCCTTAATAAATCACATTCCTGATAGAAATCAAGTTCAAGTGTAATCATCCTGGCTGCCCTTATTAGTTGACCTTTTACAATGGACCGCTTCTGATGAAACGGGTGGCAGCTAGAGAAATGTAGAAACGAATTACAATACGTGGATTTTCTAAAGATCTGTGATACATACCCCTTGTTGGCTTTGTCTTTTGAAAGTTTGACATCTAAATAGTCAATCGTATGTGTATGGAATGTTGATGTAAATGCAAGGAAGTCAGTTGTGGAGTTTAGAAATGAAATAAATGTCTTGGCTTGTATGTCATCTCCATTGAATAACACAAAAATGTCATTCAAAAAACGGGTGTAAAAGACGAGGTTCGCCCTGAAGTGCTCAGCCTTAAAAACAAAAGTTCTTTCCCAGTACGCCATTACTAGGTTAGCAAAGCTGGCACCACAGGTCGACCCCATAGCAACCCCTCGTTTCTGTAAATAAAATTCCTTGTCAAATAAGAGGTAATTGTTTGTGAGAATAATGTCTAACAAGGACTCCACTAAAGTAATTTCATGTGATGGGGCTTCCTTGGATCTAAGCAAAAGACTCACCCATTCTATCCCCTCTAAATGTGGAATAGATGTATACAAGTCTTTAATGTCAATAGTTAAAAAATTGTAACTGAGATTGAATTCCAGATTATTAATATTTTCTAAAAAAGTCCACGAGTCTTTGCATACTTGTGGTTCTGACACCAGATATTTTTTTCAAAATATTGTCCACTACCTTGGCACAGGGATAAGTTAATGAACCCCTCCCATGTATCAATGGTCTCATGGGGGGGGGGGGGGGGTTCCAACACATCCTTGTGAAATTTTGTTATCCCAAACATAATTGGGATTTTTGGCCAAGGTAGGGAAATAAAATTGTATGCGTCGATGTCAATGATAGCATCTGTAAAGAGGTCATTGGAATAACCTCTGATCTGTTTATAAGCAGTATTAACCTCACTCAGAGACACTTTTGAGTAAGCTTCAGTGTCTAACAAGTAACGCATTCTCACTGTGTAGTCGTGTTGGTCAAAAACTACTAATCCCCCACCCTTATCCGGTTTAACCACCCGGACATTAGCATTACTCAAAGATTGCAGTAATAAGTTTTCCTTTTGACTCCCATTGTTTGATCTTTTTGATGGAAAAAATATACTGAGAGTTCGAAAGGTGTCTGAAATCCAGTTCACACACCTGTTCAAACATCCTCAGAGTAGGGTGTAGTGATCACCAGAATTACTGTCACCGAATAATAAGTTAAAATTTAACTTTCTCACATCGAGTTTTAGGTCTGTAACAGTTTTAACTAGGTTGAGTGGTTTATCAGGTACAAATGTACTACCTTTAGCTAGTAAATTGACCATTATAGGGTCAATAGAGAATGATGAAAAGTTATAAATGTTAAAGTCACCGTCTCTATTAGTTACAATGTTCAAACCAGGATAATTGTCAGTTGTTATTTCCTGCATTTGAAATTGTGTCGGTTGCTCTTCTGATTCTGCTGAAGTGGTCTGTTCTTTGGAATCGTCCCTGTAGAACTGTCTTTCTGAAAATTTTCACAGTTATTGTTAACAGGGGTATTGTTGTTGTTAGTCACTTGTTGTTGATTATAGTCATAGTTGTTACTATTATTATTGCTAATCTGTTCACTACGTCTGATAGCAGTCTGGTTATTTTCATCAGGCTGGACCACATTATTGGACTGCTGCACAGCAATAAAAGGTTTAATTGCATTAGAAGTTTGAGCTAGAGACGGTTTTGGATAGGCAGACCCATTGTCATAAGCAAGCCTATCCCTTTTCATTTTTTTAACTTTGTTGCTCTTCAATCTGTCCAACAACTGATTAATACTAGAAAAAGAGTGGTCATAATCATACCTATATCTGAGGAATTCACAGTCAGACACTATGTCATTATTCAAGACTGAAACCTCACAAGCCAAAGCGTCTATCTGTAACTGGTAATGTTTGATCATAAGTTGCATAAGATCAAATCCTTGTTGATCAAACAAGGAGTTAAGTTCTAAATGAAACAATGAGTCCGGAACTAAACCGGTTGGATACCGGTAAACACGCAACCCTTTCGGGACTATATGTTGCTCCAAACACTCTTTAAAATACATCACTTCGAGTTGCAGTTTTTTTAGTTTTAATAACTTAGCATCAAGAATTTTGAGCTTCTCATTTAAGCCAATGACACCAACCTGTTGTCCGTTATTAGTCTCGGCCGGTCGCTCCTGATCAGACCATGACTTAAAACAGAACGTGGAAATATCCTTAATCCACTCATTAAGACTGGGAGCTCCAATAAGCCTTCCATTGTTGTCACTTGATGTATTAGACTCGGGTTCATCCATGTTACCCGTTTGACGAACTTCGGTTGGTACCTGCTGGCCTGATATATTATCCACACAAACTGCACCTGTTCTTAGTCCAATACTGTTAGGTGAAGTAGGTCTCAAGCTACTAGCAGGAATGCCGCTCACCGGTGCTTGTAGAACCGCATTCTGAAAAGAATGCTGTTGTTCAGTTAAAACAGTATCCACCTTCTCCAAACGAGCAGAAAGGCCGTCCATACGTTGGCCCATAGCATTGATTAACTGTGTCAGATTCCCCAATTCGGTCTGCAGCTGTGTACCGAAAAGTGTAGGGCTACTCAGGTTGCTGTTGACTCCAGACGCCATACTACAAATAAACCAGGGAAGCAGCAAACAACTGAAGCACAAAAAGCCGAGTCAGCAGCACTTTAACCCAACACCAAAAATATATCAGGAATCCGAAAAAAGTGAAACAGAAACAATTTAATTTGAAGCGCTTTTCGTTGCCTAAGTATGGCAACTTCTTCAGAAAAACATACAAAGTTTCAAACAATGATTTATAATTAATTAAGACATGTCACATGATAGACACACCTCCAATTAATGAATTTCTTAAAAAGACATTTGCTGAAAAACCACATAGTTCGTGGATCCAAAATACATAGCTGCAAGTTTGTCAAAATAAAAATCTCATCAGTTATATTGTTAATAATTATTAGCTGACAAAAAGAAGGCATTGAACCATTAAACTCTAGCAACATACAGTTTAAATTTAAATTTAAATTTAAACTGTATGTTGCTAGAGTTTAACGGTTCAATGCCTTCCTTTTGTTAACTAATAATTATTAACAATATAATTGATGAGATTTTTATTTTTAAGCAAATGTCTTTTTAAGAAATTCATTAATTGGAGATGTGTCTATCATGTGACATGTCTTAATTAATTATAAATCATTGTTTGAAACTTTGTATGTTTTTCTGAAGAAGTTGCCATACTTAGGCAACGAAAAGCGCTTCAAATTAAATTGTTTCTGTTCACTTTTTTCGGATTCCTGATATATTTTTGGTGTTGGGTTAAAGTGCTGCTGACTCAGCTTTTTGTGCTTTAGTTGTTTGCTGCTTCCCTGGTTTATTTGTAGTATGGCGTCTGGAGTCAACAGCAACCCGAGTAGCCCTACACTTTTCGGTACACAGCTGCAGACCGAATTGGGGAATCTGACACAGTTAATCAATGCTATGGGCCAACGTATGGACGGCCTTTCTGCTCATTTGGAGAAGGTGGATACTGTTTTAACTCAACAACAGCGTTCTTTTCAGAATGCGGTTCTACAAGCACCAGTGAGCGGCATTCCTGCTAGTAGCTTGAGACCTACTTCACCTAACAGTATTGGACTAAGAATGGGTGCAGTTTGTGTGGATAATATATCAGGCCAGCGGGTACCAACCGAAGTTCGTCAAACGGGTAACACGGATGAACCCAAGTCTAATACATCAAGTGACAACAATGAAAGGCTTATTGGAGTTCCCAATCTTAATGAGTGGATTAAGGATATTTCCACATTCTGTTTTAAGTCATGGTCTGATCAGGAGCGACCGGCCGAGAAGCTCAAAATTCTTGATGCTAAGTTATTAAAACTAAAAAACTGCAACTTGAAGTGATGTATTTTAAAGAGTGTTTGGAGCAACATATAGTCCCGAAAGGGTTGCATGTTTATCGGTTTCCAACCGGTTTAGTTCCGGACTCATTGTTTCATTTAGAACTTAACTCCTTATTTGACCAACAAGGATTTGATCTTATGCAACTTATGATCAAACATTACCAGTTACAGATAGACGCTTTGGCTTGTGAGGTTTCAGTCTTGAATAATGACATAGTGTCTGACTGTGAATTCCTCAGATATAGGTATGATTATGACCGCTGTTTTTCTAGTATTAATCAGTTGTTGGACAGACTGAAGAGCAACAAAGTTAAAAAAATGAAAAGGGATAGGCTTGCTTATGACAATGGGTCTGCCTATCCAAAACCGTCTCTAGCTCAAACTTCTAATGCAATTAAACCTTTTATTGCTGTGCAGCAGTCCAATAATGTGGTGGAGCCTGATGAAAATAACCAGACTGCCATCAGACGTAGTGAACGGATTTGCAATAATAATAGTAACAACTATGACTATAATCAACAAGTGACTAACAACAACAATACCCCTGTTAACAATAATTGTGAAAATTTTCAGAAAGACAGTTCTACAGGGATGATTCCAACGAACAGACCACTTCAGCAGAATCAGAAGAGCAACCGACGCAATTTCAAACGCAGGAAATAACAACTGACAATTATCTTGGTTTGAATATTGTAACTAATAGAGACCGTGACTTTAACATTTATAACTTTTCATCATTCTCTATTGACCCTGTATTGGTCAATTTACTAGCTAAAGGTAGTACATTTGTACCTGATAAACCACTCAACCTAGTTAAAACTGTTACAGACCTAAAACTCTATGTGAGAAAGTTAAATTTTAACTTATTATTCGGTGACAGTAATTCTGGTGATCATGGGTTAAGGGTGGCTAGTACCTACAACCCCCCACTACACCCTACTCTGAGGATGTTTGAACAGGTGTGTGAACTGGATTTCAGACACCTTTCGAACTGTCAGTATATTTTTTCATCAAAAAGATCATACAATGTGAGTCAAAAGGAAAACTTATTACTGCAGTCTTTGAGTAATGCTAATGTCCGGGTGGTTAAACCGGATAAGGGTGGTGGATTAGTAGTTTTTGACCAACATGACTACACAGTGAGAATGCATTACTTGTTAGACACTGAAGCTTACTCAAAAGCGTCTCTGAGTGAGGTTAATACTGCTTATAAACAGATCAGAGGTTATTTCAACGACCTCTTTACAGATGCTATCATTGACATCGACACATACAATTTTATTTCCCTACCTTGGCCAAAAATCCCAATTATGTTTGGGATACCAAAAATTCACAAGGATGTGTTGACCCCCCACCATGAGACCATTGATAGATGGGAGGGGTTCATTAACTTATCCCTGTGCCAAGGAAGTGGACAATAGTTTGAAAAAATATCTGGTGTCAGAACCACAAGTATGCAAAGACTCGTGGACTTTTCTAGAAAATATTGATAATCTGGAATTCAATCTCTGCTACAATTTTTTTTAACTATTGACGTTAAAGACTTGTATACCTCTGTTCCACATTTAGAGGGGATAGAATGGGTGAGTCTTTTGCTTAGATCCAAGGAAGCCCCATCACATGAAATTACTTTAGTGGAGTCCTTATTAGACATTATTCTCACAAACAATTACTTCTTATTTGATAAGGAATTTTATTTACAAGAAACAAGGGGTTGCTATGGGATCGCCCTGTGGTGCCAGCTTTGCTAACCTGGTAATGGCGTACTGAGAAAGACCTTTTGTTTTCAAGTCTGAGCACTTCAGGGCAAACCTCGTCTTTTACAACTGTTTCTTGAATGACATTTTTGTGTTATTCAATGGAGATGACACACCAGCCAAGGTATTTATTTCATTTCTAAACTCCACAACTGACTTCCTTGCATTTACATCAACATTCCATACAGATGCAATCAACTATTTAGACGTCAAACTTTCAAAAGACAAAGCCAACAAGGGGTATGTATCACAGATCTTTAGAAAACCCACGTATTGTAATTCGTTTCTACATTTCTCTAGCTGCCACCCGTTTCATCAGGGTAAAAGGTCAACTAATAAGAGCAGCCAGGATGATTACACTTGAGCTTGATTTCTATCAGGAATGTGATTTATTAAGGAAGATGTTTGAACAGCGTGGGTAGCCTAGTGATCTAATTGGATTGTTAGTCAGTGAAGTTTCTGATAAAAGAAGACTTGGAATAGTTTCCCCCATTCTTGGTTTAAACAACTTAGAATATGACAGCTTAGTCCCCCACATGATAGATAGTCAGCATAGTGAATTAGTCTCAACACAAACTTTAGCCCCTAACTTTAAAGGTGAATTCATTACTACCTTTAATATGGACAGTGGCCAAGTTAAATCTATCTTACATAAAAACTGGCAGTTTATCCTGAGTGATAACTCACTATCTAGTAAACTGGGTCCAGTTCCAAGTATAGTATTTCGTAGAGGCCACAACCTCAAGAACCTACTTGAAAGTGGTGGCCAACAGATCAAAATACATAGATATGCAGGAATGACTATGTGTGAATCTTGTAGGATGTGTAGATTCATGGAAGTGGGTCATACATTCTGTATTAGTGGCAACAAAGTTGAGATTAAATTCAAACTCAATTGTAATTCTAGACTATTTGTCTATATAGCAAGGTGTGTCTGTTGCCCCGCATTCTACGTGGGGAAGACTGAATGTAGACTGCGGGACAGGGTGTATGAATACACCTATGCTATTTCTGTCAATAAGACAGATAACCCACTAGCAAGACACATAGTGAACAATGTGGGCCACAAATTTGTGTTTAAGGCTATAGATCAAATTCAATCTAACATGAGAGGTGGTCCACTGAATTTACTTCTAGAAGAACACGAATTAGAATGGCAAATTCGTTTAAATGCATTTGTGGCACCAGGTTTAAATGATGCTTGTAATATTGCCTGCCTTTTGAAATTAAGAAGTCTGAAATGGTAATTGGTATTATGTTTGAATACATTTCTATTTATTTAGCCCTATAAAATATTAGAGAGGCGTACTTGGTTTGGTTACATTGTAGTTTTAAATTTAAATTTAAATTTAAACTGTATATTGTTAGAGTTTAATGGTTCAATGCCTTCTTTTTGTTAACTAATAATTATTAACAATATAATTGATGAGATTTTTATTTTGACAAACTTGCAGCTATGTATTTTGGATCCAAGAACGATGTGTTTTTTCAGCAAATGTCTTTATAAGAAATTCATTAATTGGAGGTGTGTCTATCATGTGACATGTCTTAATTAATTATAAATCATTGTTTGAAACTTTGTATGTTTTTCTGAAGACATTGCCATACGTAGGCAACGAAAAGCGCTTCAAATTAAATTGTTTCTGTTTTACTTTTTCGGATTCCTGATATATTTTTGGTGTTGGGTTAAAGTGCTGCTGACGGCTTTTTATGCTTTAGGGTACATAATTTTACAACTATTGCCTTTGTTTTAGCTTCATTAGTTTTGTATCCTGAATGATTTCAAACTGCCTCAAAATGTTCCACAACACTGAAATGTCCTTTTCTGGTTTTATCAGGTATAAAATAATATCGTCTGCAAGTAGAACCAGCTTTTGTTGACTACCATATTAATTATTTCCTTGAATTTCTGGGTCTCTTATTTTCTTTGCCAGTGGTTGTAAATATAGTGCAAATAACAAAGGGGAGAGGTGACATCCCTGCCTGGTTCCTCTGCTCAAACAGAGATTATCAGAGAAGAACCCAGACACTTTAATTTCCGCCTCCGATCCCTCATATATCCTCCTAGTCAACCTTATAATTTTGTCAGGGAATGCAAATGCTTCCATTGCCCTGCTCATAAACTCCCAGCTTATTCTGTCAAATGCTTTCTCTACATCAAGACCCACCAACAACAGTGGTATTTTCTTACATTCAGCTTCCCTCTGGATCATTAATGCTCTGTTAATGTTGTCCAGTGTTTGCCTGCCCTTCACAAAACCACATTGATCCATGTATATCAATTTTGGCATCACTTTTGCTATTCTTATAGCCATTATAGACATAAACACTTTATAATCATGGTTTAGTATTGAAATGGGCCTGTATGAAGCTGAACCTGATGGGTATTTACCCTCTTTAGGTATTACAACCACCACCACTTTCTTCCAGGATGTTGGTACTTCCCCTCCTCTTAAAATACTGTTAAACAAAACCTTCCAGATCTTTATCAGTCATTTCCCTCCTGACTTCCAAATTTCCACAAGGACTTTCCTGTTGATTGGTTGTACATCAGCATTTTTATCTCATCTCATCCTATCCTAACTATTAGTAATTGAGCCTCATCTACCCCTAATCTTGGCATATTCGATTCTTCCATAAACATTTCCATTTGTACATTCTCTTGATCTCCATATTTCTCTGCTTTATACAGACTTTAAAAAATTTCCTAAATATTTCCAGTACCTCTACAGGATCTCTTGTTATCTTCCTTGTTATAGGTTCCCTAAGCTTGGCGACAACCCTTCCGTTTTTGTGGTCTATCATTATTATTAAAAAACAGTTGCTTAACAGCAATCTTTCTAAACTCGTGTATATTATTAAGGTAATCCTTTATTTTCTGTTTAACATTCTGCAATTGCTCCTCTTCTTGTTCTGTGACATTCCCCCAATTCTGCAATACTTTAACATTTGTCAGTCCCTCTAAATACTTCTTGTTACTTCTTAACCATATTGCTTTTTGTCTTTTATTTCTACCCTATTTTTAAACTCCACTTTGATTTTATCCTACTCCCTAGTTATATTTCCAGAAGAAATTTCTGTCTTCTTTGATAACTCCCGAATAATTTCCACTGTAAATTCCTCTCTTTTTAACAGATTGGTGGGAAAGCGCCTGTGTCTCATGCATATTTCATTACCCTACATTTTTATTTTAGTCATTATTGGCGCATGATCTAAAGAAGTTATCAGATGCGTATCTTTCAATTAAATGCACATGTTCTTGTGAAATGTAAGTTCTGTCTAACCTAGTCCCGTTTTTGTATCTTCAGGAATAATATGTGAATTCATTCCGAACTCCTAGTACTGAATTCACATCTTCCATGCTAAATATTTTCAGTTTGTTCAAAAATCTACCTTCCTTTGTTATATTTTCCCTTCTGGGCCCCGTGAAAAATTATATGATGTCTTCTGTTGGTTTCTTGCTGTTACTTGCATTTGCATGCATGCATACCAGAGTATTTAACTATTTATTGTAATCAGCTAGTCTTATTACTGTATTGTACTGAGTACAATAAATATACAGAGACAACCACTTCAGTTAATACACTTTACTGTTACATTCTCCTTTTGGAGCTACAAGAATGCAACACAGATGCTGTCAGCTCTCTATGGCAAATTCCCAAAGCTTGTTTATACACACTCATATTTATACCAAAAAGTCTAATATTTTTTCTCAAAGTCTGATGTATAACAATTCTTTCTTTGTATAACAGTTTTCCTTTGTTCCCTTGTCTTTGGTTCTTTGTAGTTTGATGATCCATGAAAACTCAATCTTGCATTATCTGAAACATGGTGTTCCAGCACTATCTGAAACTTGATGTTTCAACTTTATCTTGCTTGATGTTACATCTCTTTACTTTGTTGATGTCCTTCCAGCTGCCATCTGTGCAGTTATTTTTACAGACGTTGTTTCTCAATAACATACTCTTTTAAATGGATGCCAATATCTAATTAAGGTATGCCAACAGACATACTACTACTTATTTTTCAACATTTTATACTATTTCTAAATTAACCCTTTATATTTCATATCATTCTTGCAGCTTTTTATTCAAACTAATAATCATGCTAGCAACAGTTACTATTATTCTTTCAGGTCCCCCTTATATTTCATTTTTTTGAGGAACGGACTAAACTTTAGTTAAAGAAAAGACTGCATTTGTTTTATTAGCATTATCATTTACAGCATTTACCACTTTGCTCATATTTACAGTCATAACTTGTTGGGTTATTGCAACTCTTTGTAACCTGCAGTATATAAAACAATTCCAAGCTGTCGTTATTATTATGACCCCCAAAACTACCAACACAGGATGTATTAACCAGTTTAGCAATTTGGTCCCAGATGATGACCATCCTGTGAAAATGTCCCACCAATTATGGGCAGTGTCAGCTTCTGTTTTTGTTTTTTTACTATTAACACTGGGTTATTTGAAACCACACATACAAACTGTGGTGCCACGTTAACAAACATTTTGAAATTTGAAGGGAATATTGTACATTAGTACTGTATTGTAATCTGTCTATCAAAGATACTTGTAATGACTTACTAAATAGTAGGATTTCATTGTGTTGTAAATGTACAATCTGCGAGATATCTTGTTCTACTAGTTTTTATACCAAGCTCTTTTAAATCTACATTTGGTATCTTTAAAACTTGGAAATGTAATATTGAAATGTAATATTGTTGTCCTATCATAGTACACGTGGAAGGTATTTTTACCATTTATTTATTTTTATTTATTTATTTTATTTTACATTTGTTGACCGGGATAGTCCGACTGGATACATGTCCATTTTCAGCGGAGGCCCGGGAAGAAAAGCTCCAGAGGTATACATATACAATCATTACAATGTCATGTTGAACAGGAGTAATCATAACATAATACAAATATAACACATTTTACAGTCTACTTAAATTTATGGAAATATACCACTTATTCTAGTACATTTAAATTTGTACAGTCTAACAATCTTCTAAACTGGCTTAACAAAGATATTTGAGTAGCACTTACAGACATAGGTTAGATACACCAATATGCATAAAGATTTAGTCGGGCATGGAGCAGGGACATATCCACTGAGACTTGAAATACTCCTTGAGTGCTATTTTGAATTGAGATAGGGTGGTATCCAAGGTAATGTTAACAGGAAGGGAATTCCAAACTTTGCCAGCAGAGTTGGCGAACAGGGAGTCACCAGTTGAGTTGTTGGATTTGATGTTTTGCACTAATAGTCTGTTAGATGACCGGAGTGATCTGGAGTTGGAGTGGGGGTAGATGATTTTTTTTCAGGACAGGTGTATTATCTGGTTGGTTAAGTGCTTTGTGAGCAACAATGAATTGATTATACTGAATCTGCCTGGGCAGCTCTAGCCATCCGTGATAATTTAGATTTTTACAGTGATGGGTTCTATAGGGTAGACCAGTTGCAAATCTAACTATGTTATTATAGCAGCTTGAAAGTTTAGTAAAATCAGATTTATTTAGGTTGGCCGGTAAAGGGGAAGCATAGTAGAATGTAGAGAGTAGATGGGATTGGGCAGTGCAGGTCCTAGCATATGGAGTAAGGAATGGCTTTATCCTATAAAGTGAGCATAACTTTCTGTTAATGGTTTTGATTGTTTTGTTGATGTGCACATCAAACTTAAGATTGTTGTCTATAATAACTCCTAGTAGTTTTGTATGGGCATTTGGAGAGATAATGGTACCGTTATTAGCCTTAATGGAGAGAGATAACGCCATGGATCTTTGAGTGGGGGTGAAAAGTAGGAGCTTTGTTTTATTAGGGTTGAGAATCAGACAACGAGTGGCAAGGTTGAAAGTACTCTGAGTTATTGATAGCAGTTCTGTTTGCGAGGTGGCAGTGCAGATCAACGTTGAGTCATCTGCATATTGAATGCAGATGGCTTCAGGAATTACAGTGTGGAGGTCATTGATAAAAATGGCAAACAGAAGTGGTCCCAGGATAGACCCCCGTGGGACACCTAGAGTGTTGGGTAGGAGGTTTGAGAGTTTGTTCTGCCATAAGACGGATTGTTGTCTATTGTGCAGGTAGGATTCAAACCATTGGAGAGGGTGATTACCTAGCAACAGTACATTGTTGCCAGTGTGTTGATGAGAAGATGGTGGTTAACCATGTCAAAAGCCTTTGACAGGACCAAGAAAAGGGCTGAAGATAGCTTGTTGTTGTTCCTGTTATAGTTTATTGCATTAGAGAAGGTGAGGAGAGCTGTGGTATTACTATGATATGGTCTGAAGCCATGCTGGGAGTTAGCCATTAGGTTGTTTTGGGTTAGAAAGTCCAGGAGTTGTTTATGGATGTATTTTTCCATTATTTTTGCCAGAGGTGATAAGATGGCTTTGGGTCTATAATTGGATAACTCAATAGAGTTACCACCTTTATGGAGGGGTATGACATGAGATATTTTCCAGATAGAGGGGACTGAGGCTTCTGATATGGACCAATTAATTAGAATGGAAACAATTACGCTATGGTATCAGCAGCTTTTTGCAAATATTCGGCTGGGAGAAGGTCTGTGGCCAGGGTAGTAGGTTTTAATTTTTTGAGTAGTGAACGAATGAAAGATGTAGAGACTGGTTGGAAGCTAAAGGAGGGCTGGGAGATGGGAGTGCTATCCAGTGGGTTATAGGAGTTAAGGGGTATTTGGCTTACAAGGGCTTGGATGGTTTCAGTAAAGAAATTATTAAAGATGTTAGCAATATTCTCTGGTAGTTTATCGGTAGAGGCTGAGGGAGGTGGAGTGGTGGTTTGACCTGGGTGCAGTAATTTATTTATCCCTGCCCAGAATTTTTGGGGGTTATTTTGGTTCCCTTGTTGAAGATGGAGGTAGTAGTTTTTTTATCTAATAGAATAGCTTGTTTTGTCTCATTTCTTAGTTGTCTAAATTTGGTTTGATTTATGGGGTCTTTTATAGCACGCCATGTTGTCCATGCTTTATTTCTGACTATGATTTTTGTTTTAGTTTCTTTAGATAGCCATGGGGCAGCTTTTGTTTTTACCCTCATGAAACGAGCGGGAGCATGAGCATCGAGAATGGTGAGGAATTTATTGTTAAAGTGAGAGACAACTTCATCTAGTGGCGAGTGCTTTAGGGCATTCCAGTTGCATGCCTTAAGTTCATCCTGAAACTTGCTAGGATTGAAACCTTTACTATTTCTTATTGTTCTGTAGATGGGCTGCTGGGAGTAATTAGATTTGTGTTTGCAGATAAAGGTAAGAAAGTGGTCACTGAGGTCATCAGGGATGGCCCCCAAAAAATACATTTGGGGGTGGCTATTGATTAGTATCCAATCTAGTATACTATCATTTTGGTTATGTTTCCCTATCCTGGTGGGGGTGGATATGATCTGTGTGAATCCATACAGGTTCATGGGTGGTAGGAGATTGAGAGGAACAAGTGTTCCAGTCGATGTTAAGGTCTCCTAGTACTATGGTTTCTTGTAGATAGTTACTAGCTAACCATTGGAGGATGTCTTCTAGAGTATTGGTATTATTCCCTGGTGGAATATACACACAGACTATATTTATGTTTTTGTTTTTATTAATTTGGAGCTTGGTAGCGATTATTTCTGCCTTATTGACCTGGGGTGGTTGACTGGGGTCTACGGTGACATTTAGTGTAGATTTGAAGAGTACAGCTACCCCTCCTGCCTTCCTGGTGGAGTGATCAAGTCTAAGTATATTATACCCAGGTGATAGTATTTCATTATCTGAGGTGATGGTTTCAGCCAGGTTTCAGTTAGGCATAGAATATCAGAGGAATGGACTTGTAGGAGGGCATGCAGATTGTGTACTTTGTTATTTATGCTATGTGTATTTAGTTGGCAGATCAGGAGGGAGTTGGGAGTCTTATTATTTGATAGTGGTAAAACTGGGTTAGTTGTAGTGGAAGTTCCAGTATCTAAGGTGGCAGGGCCAGGGTTTGGATGAACATCTCCTTCCATTGCTAGGTTATTGCGTATAATTGCTATAACTTTCAGGATTTTGTTTATGGATTTTTGATAGCATTTAGATTTTGAGTTGATGTATCTGGGTCTAATAGGCAGATAGTGTTTTATGGTTAAGGAGTTGGTAATAGTTGTAACTAGTGGGTAGCCTGTGTTATTAGCTACATCAGGCCTAGTTTGAGATTTTGGGTGGTGAAATCCTAGGTAGGACTGATTTGATCTGCTTGAAGTACTGGCCTGTTATCCAAAATAGTAAGTATTTTAGCTGCTTTGTTTATACAAATAAATAGTATTGGTAGAAATCGTAATGTTTTTTTCCCCTGTTGAGTTTATTCTTATTTTCGTGTTATTGTCTACACACTGTGACATTTTTGCATGATGTCTTTTCTTGTCAGAACTGTTACATTTTTGAGGTAATGTACAGCATCTACTAGAGATAGAGCTGTTTACTGAAATGTTTATGTCAGTCTTTGATTCTTTCTCTACTTTTATGTATGCCTGACCTTGTTCAGCTAACCATGCTGTTATATTTGTGTTAAATGTTATCCTCTCAAAGGTACATGCTGTATGCTTTTTACAACTAAAATTGTCTTGTGTTCTAGTTTGTGCAGCATTTTCCTAACTTTTATTCATGAAATATTGTAATTCCCTGTTTTGATGTTCAGAATGATGCAAATGAAATGCAGATGTCTGTGTTGAATGCTGCATGCCTTGTCTTGCAGCTGCATTTTTATCTGTAGTCCTTGAAGCATGTTCCAGACACTGAACATTCAGCTTGTCTCAAGCTGTACCAGAATATATGTATGCTAGCAAACAGAAATACATGTATTTAACTAACTATATTACTTCTGTATATATTATAGCAACAGGTGTGTATATGCATCTAACTAGCAAATAGATGTGCACATGCATTTATACATTTTTAAACATATCTATCACTGTATACATTCCCTCTGTTTTATTTTAAATCCAAAACTGTCTATATTAGTATGTACTTTTTAGTTAAGTGATAATGCTACTAACTAGAAAGATATTGGGAAACAAAACCTTTAGTTTTCTTTTAATCTGGCAAGTTAATACAGTTTTATATTGTCAACACAATGATGACAACCATTACTATTAGAACTGG
Organism: Protopterus annectens; assembly: GCF_019279795.1. Classification (NCBI taxonomy): domain Eukaryota; kingdom Metazoa; phylum Chordata; order Ceratodontiformes; family Protopteridae; genus Protopterus; species Protopterus annectens. The sequence goes on along the minus strand of NC_056725.1, from coordinate 98,555,740 downwards.
ATTAATCTGACTATGACTCTATACAGTGATGTTCTATACAATAATATATTGACAATGCTTGAGGATTTTATTGCAAAGGATTGCAGTCTTGCTTTTTGAAAAAAAACACACGTCACAAATGTCAAGCTTTAACTTGTTACTCTATTTACATAGATAAACTATTTACTATATACTGTACAGAATACACTTGCTTGTATAGGTTGTTTAAGCAATAACCCACGCCTGGGTGTGGGTAATGCTGGATTTACCCACTGTTGGTGTGGTTTGGTCACGAGGGCAAAGCCCGAGTGGCCAAACAAAGACAACCATGGGTAAATCCAGCATTACCCACACCCAGAAGCGGGTTATTGCTATTATACAATGACATCATTTAAGAAAAAATACTTACTTTTCTTAAATAATGGCATTGTATAATGCCTCCATGCTGCCCTTCCGCAGCTGTCCGGTATTCTGCGGCAATTCTGATGTACTGCGCATGTACCCATTTAACATAGCGAGACAGCTTTAAAAAAAGCAACGGAGAAAGGAAGATCTCCGTTGCTTTTTTTAAGTTATTAACATAGCGAGATTACAGCAACAGAGCTCTTCCGGTCTCCGTTGCTATCTTAAAAAAAAAAAAAAAAGACTTATACTAATGGAAAAAGTCTGGGTGACGGACCTTTTTCCATTAGTATAAGTCTGATTTACAATGGGCACGCTGACCAATCAGCGTGCACGTTTTGGAATATTGATTGGGGGGGTCATTGTATAATTTTGCATTTGTACATACATGGCTGTAATGTACACTCAGTCCAGTTTTCAAACTTAGCATTAAACTGAAGCCTGCTAATTACATTACTTGAAAATTTTAAATGTATTTTTGATATTACCACTTTGCACTTTTATTTGAGTCCCTTTTGCTGTACTGTTTACACAGTTAGTGTAAAATTAAAGCTTTTGCTGTTGCCTATACTGTCAAAGCTGTATTAGGAATTGCTTTTACCCATTTTGAAAAGACATTTACTGTCACCTCACAGTCAGACGCTGTCCTGTTCGATTCTCAGCTAGAGCATCTTCTCCGTGGAGACATGCGTGAATGGGCGTACCTTTGTTGAAGGTTGTGCATCAGGGCTGGTAACTCAGCACGTAAAAATCAACTACCAATCATTAGCAGACCGGAGTTCCGCTGTGGCGACCCCTAACCGGGAAAAGCCGAAAGACACAACAACAAGCTGTTTGTACCCTCCCTTTTGTAAAGGGACCTGCATAATTTAACTGCATACTATAGCCCGTGTACTCACTGTACTCGTAGTATTTACTTGCAAACAGATTATTAATGACATGTATGCACAAGTATGACATCTTATTACAATTACCAAACAGGATTTTTGTAGACTTTTGTGCTTTTTCCTTAATGCTGTACGTGAATTCTTAACAATAATGTTTTAGAAAAATGTAAGCCATTTGGCCTGGTGACCAGTCTTGCTTCCTTGACTTTATAAATTTCAGTACCAGTAACATTTTTATCTTATATAACATTCTGTGTAACTATGCATTCCAGCCTGGAAAGATTTCAGCTCACATACTTTTTTCTTTCTGCGCATTCTAGACGCTTAACCCATAACTCTTCTAGCACTTACTCGTACCTTCAGTCATTGTTATATATTCTTGCAACTTGATACTAGAATGCAGTTGTAATAAACATTAACTTGCTTAATTATGCATAATATTGCTTCTGAATACTGTTTTAGCTGGAGTCTCTGCTATTTTTGATGCTATCATATGATTACAAAATATTGTAAGAAACAAAAGAGATATTGACTTAACTAACACATGCTTAAAACAGATATATTTACATGATTTACATTTGCTGTCTGCCTTTTGCTGCACTTTAGTTGATAATAAAATACATGCATGTCAGTCTTGTGATGTCATGTCTTTACTCCGTTTAACTACTCTCATTTGATTTTTATACTCTAGAACTGTTTTGTTATTTGAAATAGTTTTAAAATTACTATTTAAGTGCCTTGCTGTGACTGAATGAAAGTTTGTGCTGTGTACCCTTAACCATTTTCAAAAGGTAGAATAGTACATCGTAAATTATCAGCGTAAACTGCTGTTGCTTTAACTCTTTACTAACCAGATTATATTTGTCAGTATTCTGTTCTCCTGACTTTAAAGCTCTTAAGCACTTCTGAAAAAGTGTTTGCATATGTTGTCTGAATTTTTTGAACTCACTCTGACTGTGTCTTAGAAGTTTATTAAATCTTTTTGTCAGTTCACCATGACCCTCATCTCTGTTTTTATATGTTTTGTAATGTGCAGTGGTTTCATGCCACTTTTGTCTAGCAAGATGTACAGAAGATTCTGTAAATAACTGACTGATATTGTAACTCTGAAATTAACATTTTACATGTGGTGACAGGACATAATGCATCTGGTTGTTTACCATTACTTTTATGACACTGCACACAGAAAGCAGTTTCATATGACTTGTACAATAAACGTTTAGTGTTATTCCAGTGATGTTGCTGTTTAAGATACCAGTCAAACTTAATGCATAAAGCATTGACATCAACTTTACCTAGTAAATTACTACTTGTGCTACAGTTATGTTTATACCAATCTTTAAATCTTGACTATACATGTGCTGGACTATTATTACTGTCTACCTGAAAGGTAGTCTTACATTTCACAGTTCTTTTGTTTATGGCATCCATGCTGTAGAATGAGAAACAAAAAGAGAATTACCAGTTTCTGTGTGGAAGGTGGCCAAATCTTCCTTCGAGAAAACGTAGAAAGTCCCTTGTTGATTCTCCCAAAAGGTGGTCAAACACAGCTGACAGATTTAACTGTGTGAATGTACAGGACCTGTAGAACTTGCAGAGATGCACTGTTCTGCTACTGGATACTGTGCATAAGAAGGAGCCAAATGTTTGCACTGGAACTTAACATACTAACTGAATAAAATAAAAAAGAAGCTGTAGTTGTCACAATAAGAAACCATTCGGTCCGTCAACTATGGCTCTCCATTGAAAAATTATATGACGTCTTCTGTTGGTTTCTTGCTGTTACTTGCATTTACATGCATGTATACCACAGTATTTAGCTATTTATTGTAATCAACTAGTCTTATTACTGCATTGTACTGAGTACAATAAATACACAGAGACAACCGCTTCAGTTAATATGCTTTACTGTTACATTCTCCTTTCGGATCTACAAGCATGCAACACAGATGCTGTCAGCTCTCTATGGCAAATTCCCAAAGCTTGTTTATACACACTCATATTTATACCAAAAAACTCTGATATTTTTTTCTCAAAGTCTGATGTATAACAGTTCTTTCTTTGTGTAACAGTTTTCCTTTGTTCCCTTGTCCTCGGTTCTTTGTAGTTTGATGATCCATGGAAACTCAGTCTTGCATTATCTGAAATGTGGTATTCCAGCACTATTTGAAATTTGATGTTTCAACTTTATCTTGCTTGATGTTACATCTCTTTACTTTGTTGATGTCCTTCCAGCTGCCATCTGCGCAGGAATTTTTACAGACTTTGTTTCTTAATAATATACTCTTTTACATGGATGCCAATATCTAATTAAGCTATGCCAGCACACTTACTACTTCTTATTTTTCATCATTTTATACTATTTCTAAATTAACCCTTTGTATTTCATATCATTCTTGCAGCTTTTTATTCAAACTAATAATCATGCTAGCAACAGTTACTATTATTCTTTCACCCCTCCAGACACATCTTCAACCAGAGGTCAGCTTGAGCTCTTCCTGTACCTCCCTTAATGCACAGCTGTTGCCTTTCCCCTCAGATCTCATTTGCTGCCATAGTGTCAACAGCAGTCATCAGCATCTTATAGATGAGTGCTATGTTTTTCCTATTCTGTCTCATTAAAGCCAAATTTGTATATCATTTTCAATTGTATTTAGTTTGTTAGCATGATTTTTCATGCAGTCACAGAGGAAACTGTGTTTTTTTGCCTCCCCCCTCTTTATCATAGGCCTTTGGGGCATTTTTATCAAATGTTCTGAGGTAACGTTCTAGCTAGTATACTTCATTATTGCTGTTTTCAGCGTAAGCCTTCTTGCTTGAAGGGAAAGTTGTTTCTTACTTTTAGTCTGTTGTATTCAATGTTCTTGGTAATCCTGCTGTTGTTCCTTGTGCATGGTTAGGATGAAATGGAAATGTCCTCAGAGTTCAAAAAAGGTTAGCCATAAGACACTACAACATGATTTATACATGGCTGCCTAGGAACAGGTAACTTAAAAGAATAGTGTGAGATCTGCAAGTTCTTTGGGTGCAGATCACTGAAGGAACATAAAAATAAACTTATACTGAAATGCCTTTTCTCCAGGATTATTTGGGCAGAAATGATAATAACAAGAAAAAGCAAAAAGAAGGATTTGTCTCTGAAGCTTCCTTATGCAGAACTGCAAGCTGTTAGCTTGACTCTGATCCTGAAGACTTCAACACTGACCCACACATGTCCTTAACCTCATCAGAATCCATCCTTTCCTTCTCTTCCTTAGCTGCCTTCTAAAGATTATTTTCCTCATAGAAAGTCATTATCTTACAGTGTCCTTTTCCAAAGAAAAGACTGGGCAGCTTTTTCTATGAAAATAAACTGTCCAGGTATATGGAGCAGCTTCTTCCATGTCCTCAAGGCTGATGAGGTTTGTTAGGAGGCTTCCATCACAACATGGTTTGTACTGAATTATGAGAGCATCATCATACATGTATCATTTCTTATCCCTTGTCTTTAGGACATACAGGTCTGGACCCCAGCCATCTGCCTCCTGCATTCCTTCCCTGGGCCCTATCTCGACACTGGGAGATTTGGAGGTGACTGTGATTCTGATGTAGTTTGCATTGGTGATGAGAAGGATTATCCTTTTGATTCCAACTACCCCATCAACATCAAGAAAAAAACTATGTCCCAGGGAGTTGGGGTCAAGAAATCAGTGTTGGTACCAAAGTTGCTGGTGCATTGACTGTCTCTGACACCTTGGACTTTGACCACTCAGTACCAAAATCAGCTTTGGGTCCGGGAGTAGTCTGGGCCAGTGTGTCACAGTGCCGAACCATCTTCAGCATCAGCTATGCTGCTTGTTGCATCTTCTCCCACATATACTTTATCAGCATTTTAAGTACTGGAGAGAATGACCTTATTGTCCTGAAGTGAAAAGTCATACACTACACCCTTTTGGCTCCATCCCAAGATACCTGTCAGTCTGCTGGTTTTGCACTGTTTATGAGCTGTGCCATCAGATCAGAGTGCATTGAAATGATTCAAGCAGAGGCAGCCTTCAGGTTTAGATCATCACCCCCCACCCCCATCAGAAGACTCCCAAACCAAGGACTGTAAGAAGAGACAATGAGACTCCCCAGTGATGTCTCTTACACATGATTTAGATCTTGATGAATGTTATAGATCCCCACAGTTGCCTCAAAATGACCCAGAGTTTGGGGAAATCCTAGAACTAGTGTATCAGAGGGTTACTTGGTCAATAGACCACCCCCCCCTAACAAGGAGATTCTGATGGAAGCTTTCATCTAGCCCCTTCTACCTCCTAACTGGTTCCCCTTGTTGATTGCAAGATTGACTTGGGAGTAGAAAAGGCTTGGTGAGAACCTGATGTGACTGAGCCATTCCTAGAAAGTCTGTTTTCCCCTAAGGACAGGCAATTTTGGAGCAGAGGTTCTCTTGCTGACTCCATGACAGTGGCACAATGACCATATGATCCCTTTGAAGAGAGTCTAGCTGTCCATCTGCCAGATAATGATTCAATGGTTATGGGCAAAATGGGCAAGTGAACTTATGCACCAGGTAATCTGCCATCAGAGCCTTAAATTACCTATTACACATGAACTGATTCCAGAGTGACCTAGCTGAACAGACCTTGGCCGTGTTGATGAAAGCAGCTATACCTGATTCATGCAGGCAGCTAGAGAGACAGGTATCAAGAATACTTAACATCTCAGGCCTCTTCATTTGCCTCTGGCATAATGTGGATGATGGCAAGGCCTAGTTTGCTACAATGGGCATCACCATGAGACACTATGCTTGGCTCCTTTTGTGTGACATTGAGGAGAACTTTAAGTCATCTTTCACAAATGTCTCCTTTGATGGTTATCACACAGGATCTACTGTGAAAGAGAATGTGGAAAAAAGGGGGAGTGAACAAGCAAGCAAGATAATTTCTACAGTGGAAGTCAAGCTAACAGCCTCCAAAGGCTGTTTTCTAGGAAGTAAAGTGCTTCCAAGAACTTGTGGTTTAAAAGTATTACATACAATCCTTTGACCAGTTGTAGGGTAGCAACTACCACTAGGGATGTGGAGGTTCCTATAATGGACACCACCACAGAGGGCAGAAGTGAGCTGTAAAATCAAGGGTTTCAAGATTTCTTCCAAGGAAGGTGTCTGCAGAGCACATAAGACCTTGCTCAACACTCCCACTGTGGAGACAGTCAGATATTGTCTGTCTCTACATCAGACTGAGTGGATGGCCACCAGGACAATTGAATCAGGGAGATCTTATCTAGAGGCTTTTACATTCCATTTTCCCAGTTTCTAAAGCTTTCCTCCTTTCCTATTCTAAATATTTCATCCTGTCGACAAAGGGTGGCAGAAGAGAAGTTCTCAAGCCTTATACTAAAAGGAACCATCCAAGAGATCCCACCAGACCAGAGAGAGAGTCCAGGGTATATTCAAGATTCTTTTTGGCTCTCAGGAAAACAAAGGACCTCAGGCCAGTTGTGAACTTACAGCTTAAACCAATATGTTAAAAGAACTCATTCTGGATGGTCATGGTGCAGTCCATCCTTCCACATCTAAAGACCTCCATGATGCAAACCTGCATATCAGAGTTGCCAAGGAATCCAGGAATTTCCAAAGTTTCTGGGTTGGAGACAGTCATTACCAATTCTGTGTTCTGCCATTAGGTCTCACCACATCCCCCCACCCACCCATCTAGCATGTTTGCCAAGTGCATGGTAGTGCTTGCCTCTCATGTAAGGGCCAGAAGAGTCCAGATCTTTCCATATCTGACTAATTGGCTCTATATGGCCAGGGAGTCTTTCATGGAAGCAAGAGATTATCTTCTCCAAGTTCTCTTATCCCTAGGGATCTCTCTCAACATACAAAAATTACATCTGTAACCAACTCATACTCTTTTGTTCACAGGTTGTCATCTGAATGCCTTCCAAAAAAGAGCCATGCTTCTATAGGAGCATAGTCTCCCCATTCAGACCTCACTAAATCTTATCTTAAGGCCTTCTCCATCATCTGCCTCTCAAGCTCTAAAGGCCTTGGGCTTGATGGCAGCAACACTCTTCCTAGGGTCACATACCAGATATCACATGCAGATTCTTCAGTGAACACTTAAGTTCAGTTTTCACAGCTGGGAAGTGATTTGAGCAAAACCTTTTAACTGATGTTCATGTGCAGGAGGCACCTCCAGTGTTGGTTGGACACCTGCCACTTCACATGCTATGCAGAGCCATGGTCATCCTCATATCTCCATTCTGGCCTCTTCATCTGTAGTGCAAACCCAAATCAGACCACTGTGCTTCAGTTCACTCCCCCTCTTCCTTCAGTCATGGTTACCATGGATGCCACTGCCCTAGGATGGGGAGGTCATTATGTAAAGCAGACAGTTCAAGAAACATGATCTTCCTAGGAGGCCAGTTTACACATCAACTGGAGATGAAGGTAGTTCTCCTAGCATTGCAGGCATTCTAGGACCTTCCCACCCAGGGGTGTGATATCCATAAACACAGACAGCATGACTGTAGTATGATACATCATCAAACAAGGAGGCACAAGATTGTAGCCCTTGTGTCTTGAAGTGATATGTGTGACATTTTCAACACAGTGCTTTCTCATGGCAGTGCACATACCCAGCTGTTTTGACTCACTGGTGAACAGACTCAGCAGGAAAATCTTGATGCCTCACCGAGTGGTCCCTTGATGTAAGCTGTTTACAGCCCACAACAACCAATGCAGCATCTTCTTTTCCCTCATATCCCCCCTCCTCCACATGAGTATTTCTTGAGGGACACAGTTGTCAATCAGCGGCCATTGGCTTTACTTTATGTCTTTCCTCCTTTACCACTAATGATCAGATGTCTCCAGAATATGAAGACCTGCAGAGCCACGGACATCCTCATAGCTACATTCTAGCTTCATCAGCTATGGTGCCACCTAAAGCAGGCCACTCTACTTCTAGAGCCCCCATCTCCTATCTGAACCATTTGGCATGCATCAACTGGACATAATATCCCTATGACTAAGTGCATGGTTTCTCCAATTCCATTAACTGACAGGAACCACAGTCTCCCTTCTAGGGTGGCCCAAATTATTACAGCTTCTCAGAAATCTTCTACATGAAAGCTGTATAAAAGCAAATTACAAAAAAAAATCATTCTCTGTGCCAACCTGATATGGTCAATCCCATCCCTATTCATTCAGTACTCATCTTTTGTCATCTGTTTTCAATTAAAATCTATTTGGCAGCAATTTCTAACTATCACAAAGGAATTAATTCTCAGTCCCTTGCTCCCCAAAGAATCTACAAGCTTTCCTCAAAGGTGCTTTCTTACTTTACTCCCCATTAATATCCCCCCATATCACCTTGGAACATCAGCTATGTCCTAGAAGAATTGACTCACTCCTTTTAAACCAGTTATTTATTTATTTATTTTATTTTACATTTGTTGACCGGGTTTGTCTGACTGAGCTGAAGAGCCCTTTTTCATTGGAGGCTCGGGGAGAAAAGCTCCAACATAGTATACAATTTTCATTATAAATTAGCATTAAACAGCAGTGTTACAGGATTATTCCAAGGCATTAAGTAGCAATACAATGTTATACAGTGCCAATAATCAGGAGTATAGCATAACTATTTCAAGATGTATAAAAAGAAATATGTCATTAAGTTGAGTATATTTTTGGGTAAGTGGTTACAAAAACCCAGTTTTATCATGATGTAGTTGCATGAAGGCAAGACAATTACAATACAATGTTCCTCTGATGCAATTTGCTTAATAAATTTTAGAAGACAGTTGAAAGAGTAGTCAAGGAAGATTAGAGAGAGCTAGTGAGAAGAGTGAGTTAAGGGCAGAAAGTAGATTATGGTATGAGAAGTAGGGGATGTTAAGGAGGGAGAGTGCAGTGGCAGGACCAGTGACTTTTAAAGTGCTCTTTGGTTGCTGTCTTAAATTGTTTAGGATGTGTAAGGGTCCTAATTTCTAGTGGGAGCCTATTCCAGGCAATAGTGGGGTGATAGCTGTACTTGTTGCTTCCAAATTTAGACTTGAGTTTGTAGATTTGTACTAGGTCTTGGTTAGAGCTTCAGAGAAGTCTGGAGGGAGAATAATGGGGGAGATGAGAGGGGATAGTGCTGGGCAGTAGGAAGGCCGGTATAGGATAGAATGGATGATCTGGAGCTGAGCGAGAAGAAGCTGTTGGGTAATTCAGGCCAGTTTAGGTGTTTTATAGAGAGACAGTGATGGGATTTGTACGTTTGTTGAGTAGCAAATCTAGCTACCTTGTTGTAGGTAGATTTGAGTTTGGTCAGGAGTGTTGAGTTAAGATTTGTGAGAATTTGAGAGTTGTACATTAGACTGGGTAGAAGGTAGGTAAGAAAGAGAGAGAGTAATCTTGGCTTCAGAGGTAAGGAATTTATTGTTATGGTAAAGAAGCTCTAGTTTTGAATGAGTCTTTTTGATACCGTTATTAACATGCAAGTCAAATTTAAGCTGATCATCAATGGTTACACTCAAGAGCAATTAGTGCTGAATTCTACCTGAATGGCAGTGTTATTAAGGGACTGTATGGAGAAGGGGGGGTTTAATATTGTTGAACTTTTTAGGTAGGAACAGTAACAGCTTTGTTTTTTTAGGGTTAAGGATGAGCTGGTTGTTGGATAGCCATGTTTCAACTAAGTTCAAAGATGCCCGAGTAGCTGAGAAGAGCTTAGAGGGAGAGTTGGCTATGGTGACATATTGCACTAAAGATGACTGAGGACAGGAGGTATAGAGTAAAGATATTAAAAAGTAAAGGCCCTAGGACAGACCCTTGAGGTACACCTTTTTTACAGGGAGAGGAGGGGAGAGTGCAGAGTGCTATCTCACTGATTGAGATCTATTAGTGAGGCAGCAGGAGAACCATGCAACAGTATCAGAGGAGAAGTTGAGGATATGCAGTTTGTGCAACAGAAGAGAGTGTGAGACAGGGTCTATGTTAAATCATCGAGCACTTAAAAAAGCAAACAATGATTTATCAAACCCATGTAAGCGAAAGCTTACAATCTCAAACGCTTAGAACAGCGATTTTTTCCAAGGGAAAAAAATCGCTGTTCCACAAAAAAAAATTGTAAAACATTACATAAAGTGGGGGGCTTTGCCCCCCTCCCCCTACTTAAATATACCAACTCCGAGATCGCACTACAGTCACGAAAACAGCAAAGTAATGGAAGCAGCCAAGTGATTTCTTTCCCAGGGAAAGAATTTGCTTATATGCTGTTTCGCTATTTTGCCTTTTCGTGCTTTCAAGTTCGATCAAGACATATTCGAAAGAATGCGTCTTCGATCATTTAATAAGAACCCTGTGAGTCAGTGTCGAAAGCTTTTGAGAGGTCCAAGAATAGGCAAGAAATACATTTATGGTCGTCCATGACTATAGAGACAGTGTTGAGGAAGGATAATAGAGCTGTAGTGGTGCTATGTTTGGGTATGAAGCTGTGTTGAGTGGGTTTAAGCAGATTTTCCTGTATTAGATACTGCATAACTTGTTTATGCATACATATTTCTAGTACTTTAGAGAGAGGGGAGAGGATAGCGATAGGTCTAAAGTTGGAGATATCAGCGGAGTTACCTGCTTTGTGTATAGTATAGTTAGAGTGTAGCATTGTTTCCAGATGGAAGGGACTTTAGATTCAGAGATAGCGCGATTAATTAGGATAGCTACAGGGAGAGCAAGAGAGTCAGCTGCTAGTAGAGGAAAAGTGGAAGGAATATTGTCAGCTGATGCGGATCATGGTTTTAATTTAGGGAGTAGAGTTTTGATGTAGCTAGTAGGTACAAGTTTGAGGGAGAAGGTATTTGAAGAGATAATATTAGGAGTAGGTTCAGAAAAGCTGGAGATGTTAGTAGTAGACGAGTTTGGGTTAGGGTTGAGTAGTTTAGATATTGAATCAATAAAATAGGTATTGAACATAGTGGCAGTTTCTTCAGATGTCTTGTCTGGGCATAGATTGGAGGAGCTAAGATTACCAGAATATATTTGGTTAATATATTTACAGAATTTTTTAGGATTAGATTTTAGGACTGTGGGAGGTTTGTTATAGAAGTCCTTTTTATCTTTGTTTATGTGTTTTTTTTGCCTGATTTCTGAGTTCTTTATATTTTTGCAAGTCTGCAGGGAGCTTAGTTTTTGACCATTTTTTCCATAATTTGTCTCTAGTTATCATAAGGGTATGAGTGGCTTTTGAAAGCCACGGAGATATGTTGGACTTAATTCGGACTTTGCAAGGGGGAGCAAGTGAGTCTAAAATGCTAAGGAAGGTGGAGTTGAAAGCTAGGACTGCTTCTTCTAGTGGGAGTTGGGTAAAGAATTTCCAGTTTACTTTAGAGAGGAGGGCATTAAAGGTTTCTGGATGGAAGCTAGAGAGTTTGTGACAAGTGATAAATCTAGGAGGTTTTGAGAAGTGAGGAGTGAACCTAAGCACTTTTATAGGGGACAGATAGCTCAGGGTGTTTGGTAGGGTTTCAAGGTTATGATACTTAGAAGGATTAGATACAAGTACCCAATCAATAATAGTACTAGATGTGCAAGTGTTGTTTGTATGAGCAGGTTGGGAGATTAGCTCTGTAAAGCCATATATATTAATATGAGTATTAGAGTTTGGATTACTGAGAGTTAACCAGTTAATGTTGACATCCCCAAGGAGGATAGTTTCATTGGGCATGTGTTGAGAAAGAAAGAATATTTTCGAGCAGAGGAATGTTGTCTGCTGGAGGAATATAGATGGCTGCTATTGTGATAGTGGTGTGGTCATTGATTTTAAGGTTAGCTGTCAATAGTTCAGCAGGAGAAAAGGATGGGATCGGTTTTATAATATTTGTAATGGTGAGGTGGTTGGAGTAGAGGATGGCTACACCACCCCCTTTTTTGTTATGGCTTTTTTTGGCTTTTTTGTTTTTAAACCAGCTATCCTAGGAGACCCTCTTTCTAGTGGCAATCACTTCTGCTAGAAGAGTTTTCTGAACTTCAAACTATATCTTGCAGGCCACCACACTTAACCTTCCATAATGATAGAGTTTCTTTATGTAGACACCCTACTTTCCTGCTCAAGGCAGCAACAGAATCTACTCTAAAGCAACCTTTCCATTTGCCTGCCATTTTAGTTTCTTATTCAAACTGGGGGGAGAATACCTCCTTCACTGTCTAAAAATTCATAGATAATTAAGATTTTACCTTCAACAGACAAGGCAATTTTGCCAACTGGTTCAATTGTTTGTAGACTTTTCAAAAACTAGGTTAGGTTAAAAAGTTTCTAAAGTCTTGATATCTAGATGGCTATCTGTTTGCATTTTCTAGATCTGTATCTTCTCTAACAGACCCATACCTTTCAACCGTACCAAATTCCTCGGTAAATACCGATTTTGAGGGCAAAATATTGGGGTGCCAAGAATTCCCAAGTGGCCCCTTTAATTTCCGAATTTCCTGGGGTTTTTTTTAAGTTTTTTTTTTTTTGATGAATTATGTCATCATATGCAGGGCATGCATCAGCTTCGAGGCAGAAAGACAGCCTGTCAGGATGCCGAGCCATAATTTAATGTAACTTGCTGCAGAGTCGGACCTGTCTGTTTATTCATGCAAGTAAGGCAAAAAAAGACTGCTGCATGTGCGAGAGAATGGCAGTCTTTTCCCTGTGTGCTGCATTTGTTTACCTTGCTCAAGGGTATTGAGAGAAAGTTTTCTATATGTGCAACGGCAATGCAGAGTTGGACCGCTCTGTTTATTTAGCCAGGGTAAGCAGCTTCTATATTGAACGAACGGGATGTGTTAAGCTTTCAGAGAGAAACAGCAGTCTTTTAAGCTTGTATGTGAGAACAGCAGTCTTTTCTCTATGTGTTGCATTTGTTTACTTTGCTCAAGTGTAATGAGAAAAAGTTTTCATTTCTGTATGTGCAACGGTAGTGCAGAACCGTTCTTTTCTCTATGTGCTGTATTCGTTTACCCTGCTCATGTGCTAGATTTGTTTACCTTGCTGAAGTGTGTATTGAGAGAAAGTTTTAATTTCTGTATGTGAAACAGCAGTGCAGAGCTGGACCGGTCCGTTTATTCAGGCAAACAGCTTCTGTATTGAATGAACGGAATGTGTCAGGCAGAGTAAGCAGCTTCTGTATTGAGCAATAAGCTTTCAGAGAGAAACAGCAGTCTTTAAGCTTGTGTGTGTAGGCTTTCAGAGAGAAACACACATGCATTTGTTTACCTTGCTCAAGTGTATCGAAAGAAAGTTTTAATTTTTGTATGTACAACGGCAGTGCAGAGCCGTTCTTCCTCAAGTGCATTGACAGAATGTTTTAATTTGCATATGTGTAATGGCAGTACAGAGCCATTCTTTTCTCTTCGTGCTGCATTTGTTTACCTTGCTCGTGTGCTGCATTTGTTTTTCTTGCTGAAATGTATAGAGAATTTCCTATGTGTAACAACAGTGCAAGCACGTATAACAGCAGTTTTTTAAACTTGAAATGTGGGGTGTGTGTACAGCAGTCTTTTAAGCTTGAAATGTGGGATGTGTGTACAGCAGTCTTTTAAGCTTGAAATGTGGGGTGTGTGTACATCAGTGTTTTGAGTTTGAAACATGGGGTGTGTTTACAGCAGTGTTTTAAGCTTGAAATGTGGGGTGTGTGCAGTGTTTTAAGCTTGAAACGTGGGGTATGTGTAACGCAGTCTTTTAAGCTTGAAATTGTGTGTGTGTGTGTGTGTGTGTGTGTGTGTGTGTGTGTGTGTGTGTGTGTGTGTGTGTGTGTGTGTGTGTGAAATGCCCCATTTAAGTATACCTGGTGGGTAGGGTTACTCAGGCTCAAACCCTGTACCATAGGTACAAGAAGCAAGAGCCTGAGTTCTCTACCCATACCACCACTTCTGATTGAAGGAGTTGTAGCTCTCAATTGTACAAATTTTCACAGTATGTCTGGAATATTTGGGTCATACTTATGATCTGTCCCTCCTAAAATTTGGATGGTGCAGTGGTGCAGCGGTAGTGTTGTTGCCTCACAGCAAGAGGTTCTCTGGTTCAATTCTCAGCCAAAATGCCTTCTATATGGAGTCTGCATGTCCTCCCTGTATTTGTGTGCATTTCCTCTGGGTGCTCTGGTTTCCTCCCACAATACAAAGGCATGTGTCTGGAGTGTTTCTCCCTGGGCCTCTGCTGAACATTGGCTTTGTTCCAAGTTGGACTTTCCCGGTAAAAAAATGTTAAATAAAATTTGTGGTTTTCTGGCAAATCAGTGAGAACTGAATTCACTAAATAATGATAGCCATTTAAGTTTCAGTCTTCCTATCTTTCAGGAAACACATAGTAACACAACATTTTATTCTAGCAACAATCAGACAAGCAATGTTTAAAATGTGTCCCCAGTTTTGGTTCTTTGTTTAACCCCTCCCCCAATAAATTTTGGCTTTTTCCTGATTTCTTGTGCTGCGCAGTTCTTCAGGGAAAGAGAAGTTTAGTGCTGCTTATGCAAAGTCTACTTGCATTGTTAGTAGCACAACAGGTAGCATACTTGCTTTTGCTGCAGAAGGCTGTGGGTTCTACTCTTGCAATATGTAGATGGATTGCTGATACTGTACTGTGTTGTACTTTTACAGGTGGTGGATGCTGAAGTCCTGAGAATGTCCTCCTTTGGCACGAGATCCCTAGTAACTATGAACCTGTTATCAGTTTGCCATCCATTCCATATTGAAATATTCCTAGCTTATCATTTTTTAATGTAACATAGGCAATTTATTCTTCAAGGGCAGCAGGCACTTTACTTGTAGATAAAAAAATGAAATATAAAGCTATTTGCTAACATCAACCTCTTCATTAGTTACAGATCTCTTTAATGTGAACTTATTTAGATAATTTTTACTTCTGAATAGATTGTGCATATTTACTGATACTGGTGGATTGTAAAAGTTTGAGTAAACTTTTATGATGGAAATGTTCTGAATTGGGCAGTTTTGTCATTATTGGTTCATCCATTTTGTTTCATTGCCTACTGGAAAAATGTTCAAAACAATAAATTTAAGACATGCTGTAACAAGTGTGCTATATTATACAAGGAATATAATTTAATACAGTGAGGAAGGTGTATCAAAGAACACATGTATGTTTAGTGTGCAAGGGGCCTGTGATTTGAAAACAGCCCAAAGGTAATCCTTATCCGCCACTGGCCAGATGCATTTTCTTTGAATGTGAGTTTCAATGCTGTTTCAATGAATGCGAGTTTCAAGAGCAGAGAAGTTTTAATGCTAAGTCTATTTTCATTGTGAGACTGTATTGCTTTGTTTAGCAAATGTCTATTAGTGTTTGTGCTATAAAATGTAAAACAAAAGTTTTAAATGAAATCCAAATAATCATTGTAGAAGTAAAGTAGTATCCATATTACAGTGTTTATGGTAAATGGGGCAAAATAGCAAAGTAATTGGACATTGGAATGGCTGCAGGAGGACTCTGGGGCCATATTTTGGTTGTCTGTATCCCACAATTCCATTGTAGTGGGGGGTACATATTTCTGTATGCAGATTTTATGTTAATCAGCATACAGATATGTACCTATTTTCATGGGCCTTTGTCCAGATTTTTGTTGTTTCCAGGTTGAGACATATGAACAGACCTTTGCCATGCAAACCGATGGCTTATTCCACCAGAGCTATTTCTATTTCTTATGCATTTTTCAGGAACTCCTTAATTAATGACATTTGAGCAGCAAGTGACCTGAGCATCTATCCATACATTTTGCAAACACTACAAGCTGGATATGATGTTCAGGTCCAGATCTTCCACTGGGGTCACCATATTCCATGGTATTCTGTCATGATGCCACCCAGGGTTTCAGCTGGGGACTCTGTCCTATCCAGTAAAGTAGATGGACTGAAGAGTCCAAGATAGAGCAGTTATGTACTTGTCATAACATGGAATCTTGACTATGTCCAGCCACGTCACCAAACCTCTCATCATTCCCCTTCTAGATTGTCACCTTCTCTCCTAACTGATCTCACCAATGCCCTGAGGCCATCTTCTCTTACTAGTTTGAGGGATTTTTCCTTTGTATGAGATTTCAGTAGTTAAACTCAATCTGAGAAGAAAGGTGGTAGTGGTGATGTATTATGGGTGGTAGGGCAGAGCTTGAGCTGCTTGAAGAGAGCTGTTTGGTATGTTGGCACCTAGTGGAAAACCAGTCCCACCCACTAAAGTTGATGGACATGGATATTTAAGATCTAGTATTATGGTTAGCACTTAACAGTGCAAAACTATTGTATATAACATCAACATCTTTCCCTGATGAGTATGTGGTGATCTTTAACTTCTCTGCCATTCCAGTTTAGCAGATTTTTTTGTGAATCTCCTTCACTTGAGGAATGCTTGTCCCATGCCAGTGCATGTAACAGTGACAGATGTTCTACCTAGAAAGTGTGCCCATCCAGTGAGTTCAGCAGTTCTTTTCTGCTACTTATATTTCATAGCTCTTAGCCCTAATGTCTGTTATAAAAAAGTTCTCACATTTGATGGTTGCAGAACTGAAACTTTCAAAATATTCAGTTGATAGCCCAATAGCAAACCTACACTGACAATGTTTCTACCACCAAGAAGATGAGCACAGTGTGAGACACTATCATAAGTGCAAGTGATTAAATCCAATCATTCACAAATGCAGGAGGTAAAAAGTCCTGGCCTGGCTCACTGCCTGGAGACTGACAAATGAAACTGTATACAGTGAGGATCAACAGGAGAGTCATGTGCAGAGCTCCATTCCTTTGCTGATGTTGGAACTTCACCCTTAACTGATGAGGGTTAGCTTTGTATCTGCCTTAACAGACAGTGAAAAGCCTAAAGGATTTGCACCCCTACAACCACTTTATGAGTGTTTCACAGTGTGTGGGTGCTGTTTTCCCATGTCCTGAGCATGCTCACAGCCAGTCATCAGTCATTGCTAACTAAAATCTCAAGTTTAAGCAAGATCCTTTATATTTGTTTCTCTAGTATTATATTGGGTACACACGGTTAGGTTTATAAAGACGTTCGGGCCAATAGCCCAGTAACCACCTATAAACCTATGAACCTATGAACTAGTTTTACCTTGGAGAGAGGTCCTCCTGATTGAGGGCAGTCATTCTAAGGTCTCTGCCAGGTCTAGCAGCATCCAGTGATGCAAGCTAAATTCAGTCCACCTGATCTTCCTATGCCTAGATCCATGGTTCAGGCCCCAGATTTCAGACATATATTTGAAGTATAGTAGGACCTTTTCACAAGAATGTGAGGTCACTACCTTATGTAAAAATGGCCTGATCCCAGAACTGATTCTGGAGCAGATCTCTCATGCTCTTGCACTTCCTTTAGAAGTTGTGCCACAAAGCACTAGCACCCTATTGCTTATTATCTAAGACATATCCATTGCATTTCCTAACCCTCATACACTTTATCTGTGCAAAAGCATGTGCCTCCTAGACCTGGAGAGTTGTAGGGCTCTCTGTTATCCACAGTCTTCTATGAGAAACTTGAGATCATTCTTAGAGGCACTCAGTGACAGCCAGTCCTCTTATCATTGTAGCTGTCCTCCCAAGTGTGCAATCCTTTGGTGGAAACTTGAGTCTCATGAAGAGCACTGTGAACTGACATATGAACACATCCCTTCCATGCTTGATTATTTGAACAAGAAAGGGGAGTAGCCTTAGATAATTTCCATAAAGAGCTCATAAATAAGAATGCCATTAATGCAGCCTGGAAAATCCAGAATTTTAGTCCTGTTGCTCCATGGAGGAGGATACCTTGGATATGTTCCTGGCTGAGTTGTCTGAGATCCTGCTGAGGCATTCCAGAATAGATTACTCTGTGGCCTTGTTTCAGCACATGACAGAAATGTCACAACATTATTCTTCATTGCAGCTGGAAAAGAAGTTTATAAAGATTTGGACATAATTAGCAAGATAAGTTAAAACATTGCCAGACTGGAGCTTAGGGTTCTTAACTGTTTGTCTAACAAGTCCATGTTTTTGGCCTTTTAACGAACCTATGAACCTATAATTGGATTGAGTGTAGGAAGAGCTTTTGGCACCTCCTGAGTCTGAGTTTAAGAAGGAGTTGGTTAATCCTCTGTTTACAGATATTTCTGTGTGCAAATCATGTGACTTACTGTAATTCTGATTGTGCTGATGTTGTCAACAGGATAAAAGGCTCAATCATATACCTGATCAGGTTGTGCTGGATAAGGCTATTATAATTTAGTAGGAAACTGGGTACACAGTCCTAGATGGCAACTTTACAAGGGACCTATTATTTGATCAGCTTTTTTAAAATTTGATCAATGATTTCATAAGCGGAAGTAGATCTTCTCCAGTATAAAAGACCTTTACTAACCTTATTCAGCACTCTCCACCTTTTCATTTTCTTGACTGAGACACTGTTAAAAGAGGAAATCCCCTCCAAGACCAAGAAGGGTCCTTAAATGCCATGCTTTTGTTACTGTATCTCCTGCAGTCAACCAGGTTACCTAAGCAGCTCATCAAATGCAGTTCTGACTGCCCCTGCTTCTGGAAGGATAATTCCCTGAGACTGCTCCAAATTGAAGAGCTATGATAAAGGAAAAGTGGGTTTAGATGTTGTCACAGTAGACTGCATCTTACATTTCTTTGGTCCTTCCACAGAAGAGGCTGGGTTCAATCAAGCTGTTTCAATATAGCTCTTGGGTCCCGCCTCCTATTCTTAAGAATACAGTACAGGCTAACACCATTTTGGAATGGTGGCAAGAGTTCTGCTAATGTATGGTCTTAGTTGTAAAGGGAATAGAAGCTGTTATTTTGCAGGGGGCAAGCCATCCTGTACCCCTGATGATGGGAGGGGGCAAGCCCTCCACCCCTCCAGACTTATATATACCAATTCTAACATCAGCATATGTCAGGGAAAGCCACATACCTCTCAACTGTACAGCTTTTCACAGAATGCCCAGATTTTTGCCTCATATTTTTGGTCCATTTTTCATAAAAGTGTGGTTTTCTGGCAAATTAGTAGCAAATCATTAAAGCTTGAAGTTAGAAAATATTGAAAAACATTTGAGTTTCAGACTTCATACCCTACAGAAAATTCATGATAATGCACAACCTGTTATTCTATCAACTTTCTAAGCCTGTAAGAGCAATATTTAAAAATTGTCCCTACTTTTGGGCCTTTTTCCCAATTTATTTATGGCTTTGTCCAGATTTCTTGCGCTAAGAGGTTGAGAGGTATGATAAAGGCAGTATTTTAAGAAATGGCAGTCTTGAACTTACTTTATGTGTCTGCATTTATGGTCATTCAAATGTCTTGCTTTTTCTGGACACTAATGAGTTTTAGAATATCAAATGGTTACTGATAACTGTCTCATAAATTACAGTTTGTTTATTTTTAATCAAACGAAACAGAAAGGGCAAAAACACAGAAAGAAGGCATTTTTGCAGGGAGCAAGCTGAACTTCCCAATGAGATGGGCAAGTTTCTCATAAACCAAAAACTTGTATATGCCAACTCCACAGTCACACAGTGAGAAAAAGTGAAAACCCACTAACGGTGTATAGTAATCTCACATAAACAACTGTGCATTCATTTTTGACAAACAGTGATTAAAAATAGAAAGAAAAAAAGGAGTGCCCTCCAGTGGTGCAGAGCTATAAAGCCCTTAGTGCAACCCAGATGACCCCTGTTCAATTAGCAGGCATGAGAGCTGGAGGGAAGGTGGCTGGGGGGATGGGAATGAAGTGACAGGGAGGCAAATTTTCTCACCATTTGGGTGATACACAGTGGAAGCTCTTGGTGGTGCAGCCTGTGGGGTTCGAGCCTGAAGGATGTGCAGTTGCTGCACAGCAGTGTAGGTCAGAGGGAGTAATCCAGGGAAGTTTACATGCTCCTCCCCTCAGATGATTGTCAACTTAAGTGTCCATCAGAGCTCCCACAATCATCAGTTTGGGACAAGAATGTGATATAAAAGAACTTGAGTAAGAGAGGGTGTATAAATACTTGGGAATTGATGAAGGATCAGCAATAAAACATGAACAAATGGGAATAAGGCTTAGTAAGGAGTACTTTAGAAGACTTAAATTAATCCTGAAAACAGCATTGACACCTAGGAACAAGATCCAAGCTATAAATCAATTTGCTATTCCTGTCCTAACTTATAGTTTTGGAGTGATTGACTGGATAGATTGGATATCAAAACAAGAAGGATGCTTCATGCTCACCAAATGATTTATAAAAATCAGTGTATACCAAGATTATATATCCCCCGTTCTGAAGGAGGGATGGTGTCAGAAGAAAATTTCAAACGAGTCGCATCTGCCTCAGGTGATGAAAAACTTCTTTATTAGCAGCTAACCAGATTACACAGCATGTTGGCCAAGATGCTCTCCTCTGGTCAACTTGTTTACTGACATCAACTTTTATACTGCAAGCAAAACAACTTTTTGTTACATTTTGACCATTGACAGTTGGCTATGAAAAACATATAGGATAAACATGTTTATCACAAATCACCTCAAACCAACAGTTAGTACAGAATGTTCAAGAAGTACAGAATGTTCAGTTCAACAATGGTAGCTCAAATTTTCCAGGACACACAGCCTGCTTCAGTAAATTAACTCTTACTCGGCCGTGCGTCCTTATCCCAGGCTTCACCAAGCTATAATCAAATCTCTTTATTCTGAAATGCAGAAAAAGTTATTATTCAGGTTCATAAACAATGCTGCATTTTGTTCACAGATGAGGCCCATCTTTGATAGGCATATCCCAACAAATAACATGCCCACTTTGCAAGAAGAGGAAAAAGACAAATAACAGTATGTTTTTAAAACTTTTTCTCTTAACATTTTCCCCCTGAAAACACTTTTATTTGTCTTTTTATTTCAGCAATATATGGTAAAAACTAAGTTTTTATTTGCATACATTACTTCATTGGCAAGACAAACTTTTAAACTTCAAAAACATTTGCAAAAAGTCACATTTCAATGTATTCACTTTCACCAGTCTGTTGCAATTGCTGGTACATCGTCTTCGTAACAGCAGTATCAACCAGTCTTTGTAGAAGACCTCTGATACAGGGTATACAATAGCAACCACATACCACCACGATAGCCACAGCGACTCCAATGGACACCAGGAAACTGCTGATGAGATGACAACATTTTCCAAACCATGCTTGTAGAAAGTCTGTAAAGGGATTATTTACCCCAGAGTTCTCTGCCAATTCTTCAGATAACATCTCCAAATCTTTCAAAGCTCGAGTGATACTTCCATCAGGCACAGTGTTGTTTGGAATATACGTACAACAGAAAGTCCCAACCATCTTGCAAACTCCTCCTTCTTTGGCCAGGAGCATATCCAACGCAATTCGATTCTGCCATGCCACCTGCGAAGTGGCCTCCAGTTGTTCAGCAATTCCTTTCAATGCATCTTTGGTATAGTTCACAAAACGCTGCTGGTTATAGTAAATGTAGTTGATCCAGTCCACGTTCTTATTAGGTTGAATCCAGACAAAGATGGATGTAAAACCAGCGGCTATTTGGTTTATTGCTTTGTATTCATCAGGTACGCCTCTTGGTATGCCAATGCTATCGATGTAGACACCGTTATCAAAGGATTGCTTCGGTGCCTCTCTTTTTCTCCTACTCAACCACTTCGGCTTTATTTCAGGTTCTCTTACGAAATTGCTTGCTGGAACTGGGAAAATGTAGAATGGCAGAATTAACTTTACAAGTGCACAAGTTCCCTTCCAGGGAATCGTAAGCCTTGATCTGAGTTTGTTGTCTTCACATAACCACCATACCTCTGCTAAACTATGAGTTTGGTTCTCCAGAAATGGATTCTCATTGCCATTCACAGTAATATTGCAATAGTTCTGTCCCATATTGCCATAATTCTTCCCTGTGCCATCTCTGGAAATGCACATATATGAACCTGGATAGGAAATCACTGCAGGCGG
Organism: Protopterus annectens; assembly: GCF_019279795.1. Lineage (NCBI taxonomy): Eukaryota > Metazoa > Chordata > Ceratodontiformes > Protopteridae > Protopterus > Protopterus annectens. The sequence goes on along the minus strand of NC_056725.1, from coordinate 98,533,524 downwards.
TTTCTCAACTTTGCTTATGACTGGAAAACGCTGAGTTTCATTTTTGCATTTATCTTCAGTTTTGTTGAAGAATAATTTTAACATACACGTTAGGTTACCTTCATCTTGCATCAATGGGACTTTCGCTAGTTGCTGTTTACCTTCAGCACAAGAAATACAGTTCTCACGATGTGCTTCTCGGGTACTATAGCTAACCCAAGATAACCATTCATTATGGTGTACGAATCCCGTCTCGAGTAACAATTGCTCTTCTTCTGTGAAGGCAAAATCTGCTTTACTTGTCGCATTCTTAAGGCTTTGTACTTTAAGTTGGAGGGTCCCCAAAGGATCATTTCTAGTTGGAAGGGACACTCCGATTCTATAATCTCCTGAATCACTTTCTTGTGGTGACACAATGGTTATAGTAACTGCTCCGGTACCTTGGGAATGTGCAATTTTTATTCTTTGTTGCCTGCTTTTATCTTTCTCTGGTATCACTGCACCACTTGTTTCCCATCCATTCACATCTGTTGACCACCAAACATTTGACCAGGACATACAGTCTCAATTGCACAAGTATTTTTGCACGAGTCAAGAAATTATTATTGTTCCATTTAGAACAGTCCAAAATTCCTTCACAAAGTTTCACCTTAAACACAGTAGTAACACCTGTTTGCGCTTGCAGCACCACCATTCCTTTTTCTCTTGCAACTGTTCCTTCTCGTATGGACATATTTACTTTTGCCACCAAAATCATCATCATGTGACAGTTCAAGTACCAGTTGAACATGGCCATCCTCCCTAAGGACTACCTCGCGCCATTGGTTTCTTCACTGGGTTTGAGACTAACTAATCCCCCTTTGTAACCAGACTTTGCGCTCAGAGGTCCGGTGGAGTTTGACCAATATCAATGGTAGAAGGAAGAGCCTTGAGTTTTTTACAGTGGGTGATATGAATCCACGAAGTCCTCTCAGTGATCTTTACAGCCGTAGGTGTCGAGATTAGTACTTGGTATGGACCTTCCCACCTGGGGGATGACCAATTCTTTCTCTTCACAATTCGGATCCACACCCAGTCCCCGGGTGCCACGCTTAACAAGGCTTAATTTCTGGAATCTGCAAAGGAGTCATTGGTTACAAGAGATTTGACATTTAGCAGCTTCTTCATATAATCCGCTAGATCCTCACCCCCCTCACGTTCCGCTGGCAACAATCCTTGCCACTGCGGGACGTAATATGGTCTCCCAAACAAAAGTTCAAATGGTGTAAGTCCTTTGTAGGAAGGTGAGATTCGCATATACAGGAGTGCCAAAGGAAGGCACGCAGTCCATGATCTATGTGTTTCTGCCATCAGTTTGTGGAGCTTACTCTTCAAGACACCGTTGTGTCTTTCCACCAGTCCAGCTGACTGGGGATGGTAAGCACAATGATACTTGAGATCAATTTGAAACACTTGGCCCAACTTCTGAACAATCTGATTAACAAAATGAGACCCATTATCACTGTAAATACATCTTGGTAAACCAAATCGGGGAATTATTTCTGTAGTCAAAAGCTTTGCTACTGTTTGTGCATTCAGATGATTTACTGGAAAAGCTTCTACCCATTTAGAAAAAGCATCAATAATGACTAAACAGAACCTTTTTCCCTCTGAGGGTGTTAATTCAATAAAGTCCATACAGAGTGTGTGGAATGGATATGGAGGGGTGGGGAATGCCTGCTGAGACTTTTTAACTCCCCCCTGAGCATGATACTTTGCACATAATAAACAAGATAAACAGAATTGCTTTGCATAAGTTGAAAACCCCTTACACCAAAACACCTTAGACACTATTTGAATCATCATCTGTACTCCTACATGGGCAGGTCCATGGCTAACCAATGCCGCATACCTAAAAAGGTTTGAGGGTAATACCATTTTGCCATCTGATGCCCTATACAACCCATCCTGTTGAGTGATACCATATTTTACCCAACAACATTTTTCCTTCTGTGTTGTCAATGTTTGCATTACTTTTAGTGTCTCTAAGTCTAAGAGGTGTCCGGGCTCTAAATCATTGTCATGTAAAAGCAAATCATTTTCTTGAGCTGCCTTTTTTGCAGCCATATCAGCAAGGGCATTTCCCCTGGAGACAGGATCTTTTCTGTTGGTATGTGCAGAACATTTACATATCGCTATCTGAAGTGGTAGTTGCACTGCATCTAACAACTGTAAAATTAAATCTCTGTGATTTATTGGTTTGCCTGTTGCAGTAACCATTCCCCTATTCTTCCGTTGTTGAGCGAAAACATGTACAGTGGAGAAAGCATATTGACTATCTGTATAAATTGTCACTTTTTTACCCTCCCCTAAGTTACAAGCTCGAGTCAAAGCCACCAACTCAGCTGCTTGTGCAGAATAAATGTTTGACAATCTTTTTGCCTCCAAAACTTCAGTTTCTGTGGTGACAGCATACCCTACTAGTGTTTTTCCTACAGTGTCCTTCTTTGCTGATCTGTCTACAAACAAAACGAGATCAGAATCTACCAATGGAATATCCATTAAATCTGGTCAGGGAAGCACTTTGTCATGAATGCTCTCTAAACAAACGTGTGGAGTACCTTCTTCTGGAGTTGGCAAAAGTGTCGCCGGATTAAGAGTAGTACATCTTTCTATGGTCATATGAGGCTGTGTCAGCAGCACTGTCATACATGACAAATGTCTACTAGGAGATAAAAAGGTTATCTTATCTTGCAAAAGTATAGTAGCTACTGAATGTGGAACCCGCAATTGTAATGGGTGAAACAAAAGTAATGATGCTGAGGCTTGTACTGCCATGGCGGCCGCCACTACAGCTTGAACACAATGCGGCAATGCCCTTGCAACAGGATCTAATCTGGAGGAGTAGAAAGCTATCAGCCTCTGTTTATCCCCATGTACTTGTACCAGAACCAAAGTCATATATCCTCCCTTACAATCAACCATTTGTATAAACAGCTTAGAATAGTTCAGAAAACCCAAAACAGAGGATCCTGCTATCAATTGCTTAATTCTATTAAATGCCTGTATTGTCGTATTTGTCCACTGTATATCATTTTTAGCTGTCATGGGAGTGTCATACATTAGTGCGGTCAATGGCCCTACTTCCTCAGCATAGTTAGGGATCCAACTTCTACAAAAATTAGTCACACCTAAAAAGGACATCATCTCCTGCTTAGTCATAGGCATAGGTGCCTCAAGAATTGCTTGTTTTCTTTTGTTCTGCAATTGTCTACCTGCCTGCGAAATTAAATAACCCAAGTACTTTACTTGTGCTTTCCACAATTGTAACTTTTCTTTATTTACCTTATGTCCTTGCCCAGCTAAAAAACTAAGAGGGGCAAGGGTATCCCTTCTACAACTTTCCTGCGTGGGTGAGGCCAACAAAATATCATCTACATACAACAGAACCTTGCTTCCCTCTGGGGGAACAAACGGAGCTAAATTCACAGCCATTTCTTGTGCGAATATTGTCGGACTCTCACAATAACCCTGTGGCAATCTGGTGTAGGTGTATCTTTTACCTTGATAAGTGAATGCAAACCAAAAGCTACTCTCCTTATGTAGTGGTATGGAGAAAAAAGCATTGCTTATATCTATGACAGAAAAATATCTGTGCTGAGGTAGTAAATCATTAAGTAATGTATAGGGGTCAGGGACCACCAATGATCTTGGGATCACAGCCGAATTAACTGCTTGTAAATCCTGAACCAACCTCCATGACCCATCTGGTTTCTTTACAGGAAACAACGGAGTATTGCAGGGCGAATCTGGGCATTCAACAAGAATTCCTACCTGTTTTAGCTCTCAATAACTGGCTTAATTCCTTCCTCTGCTTGTTTACTTAGCGGGTATTGGTGCTTATGAGGTCTAAAACCTGACTTTGGAGTTATACAAACTTCACCTGCTGTTTTCATCAGTCCTACATCCCCTTTACCTTTTGACCATAAATCTACAGGTAAGGCACTTAATGCACTATCTTCCTCTTGAGTTAGAAGGATTTGTCATGCCATTTCTGTTTTGTCATCCCTGAGGTGCACACTTGGTTGTGCCCAAGTCACCCAATTTAATCTTTGTACCTGGATCTGTTGATCTTTCAATTGACTTTCGGACACTGTGTCCCAATTCGTTACCTTTCTCGCCAAATCTACCCAATGTGTCCCCACCGCTTTAGTAATTGAAATATGTGGGCTATAACCTGAGCGATATAAAGAACTCATTTCCTTAGTCACAGTACAGGTCACTACTGTATTACCTTGAGTATCCCAAAACATATCATTCAAAATTATCCTTGCACGTTTGTGCTTAAAGAATTCTTTTTCAAATTCTTTATCCGGTCCAAGGGCCTTTCTGTAGAACATTGTACAATGTAAGTGCGCCGCAACCTGCAGTGACCCGCTCCTAGATTTACTTAAAGCTAGGTTGATCAAATCTGTATCAACCCTCCCCGGCCCGTTTGAAATCAAGTCCTGGCTATACCGGTAAAACAAGTCTTGTACTCCCTGTACCACCAAGCCATCTGCTAACCTTTTCGCCTCAATGCCTTTAGGTGTGGGAATTGCCGCTATTCCAAACGAATGCATCAAATCTCTTCCCAGCAAATTAACTGGACAAACTTTCGATATAATTACCCTACACCTAACAGTTTGGTTTGTTTGCGGATCTGTGAACAATAGAGGATGAGACAGTGGTTCCTTATAGATTTTCCTGTTTGCCACTTTTACAAGGACAAACTTGTCCATCTCGCAGTTCGGGGGTAGAACTGCTGGACCCAAAAGTGTACGCGATGCACCTGAATCACATAAAAACTTCACTTTCTGTCCCTCAACCAAAAACTCTATCATGGGTTTTTGATCTAGATGCATAGCAATACCCAAATTTGCTAGGTTTATGACTTCACAGTCATAATCCCGCCCTTCTTTCTGAGTGTTCTGACATTCATCGCAGAGAGTGTCTGCCTCATCATCATCACAATCATTCTCACTTTCTTCTTCTCTACAATAATCACAATAATGAATTTGGCGCCTTCCTTTACTATCATATAGTCATGCGGAGCCCTTGTTCGTAAGCTGTGGGGGATGTTGCCACTCTTCACAGTCAGCAGCGAAGTGCCCACGTCTACCGCACTTAAAACATTTTCCACGTTTTAACTTCCCCTCATATTCCTCTGAATGTCCACTTGGTTTATTTAACGTGTCCCATTTTGGGCCCCCATGTCTTTGTACGCCACCACGGCACCCTTGCCCCCTTTGGACCTGTACCAAGAATATACCACCATCATCCCCTACTGCTAACATTTGTACTTTCTTTTTCTTTTTTAAATTGAAATGTCGCTCAGCATGCCGTGCATATTCAAACAAAGGTTGCAGTCTACATGTTCTATGATCTACCATATGCTTAGTTATAAAACTATTTATTGGAGCCCTACAACCTTTAAGAAAAGCATTTTTTAATTGCTGTTCATACGGACTATCATTGGTCTGATCCTGCGGAATCATCATTCCACAATGGTTATTGAACACTTCTGTCAATCTTACAATATAGTGATCTACAGATTCATCATAATTTTGGATGCACTGATTTATTACTGTCCAATCTGCTCTTGGACGCCACTTATCAGAAATTCTCTTTAACAGATCAGTGACTCGCGTGTCTAACACCCCAGAATTATGCTTTAATGTAGTGCTGTCATCTGCCTTACATGTCCAAGTACCACAAACTAAGTGCCAATCTGGACCCAGGATTTGTCGCACTACTTGTTCTACTTCTAAACCATTTAGATGATAACTTAAATGCATACCAACTATGTCCTCAGAAAACTTTTGAAAATTAACCTTGGGATGAGGAATACCATCTGTAGTTCGTTTTATATGCTCTCTAGCCCAGGGACGATAAACTAAAATAGTTGGCTCTTGTCCAACATCCCCTGCTTGTGGGTTTGCAGCTTGTATTAAGGGAAGGGCTTCTGAGTGGTCAGAAAGTTTAATGGCCCAACGTCCTTGCCCTGCTGGTCCTGACCTTAACTGCATAGGTTGGTCTACCTGTTGCAAAGCAACCTTGGGTACTACGGGAATTTGTGGGTAAATTGGAGGGGTCACAATGCTTCCTTGAGCAGCCAATAACCCACCCTGCTGTACAGATCCCACATCTTCAGACTGATATTGAGGAGGTTCCGCCGGTACGGCAGCAGCAATTTCCCCATATGGTGGGGCAGTTGCCTGCCTTTGTACCGCACAAACTGTATGCTCATCCTCCTTATCTAAAAATAAAGCTACTTTTCCACTTGGCACCAGTGATCCCTTTTGATTTATTTTTTCTTTTTCCTGGCACTGTTTTTCTTTTGTAGCTCATCTATTTGCTTCTTCTAACCATTTTTATGCTTGGGGAAATCCCAATTGTCTTTGCTTTTTAGTTCTAGTTCCCGCATCTCTTTTCAAATCTCTAACCAATTTTGCACAGGCATTCTTATTCAGGGTACCATCAAAATCATATTTCAACTTCCACCTTTTCAAAAATTTAACATTATTTTTGTTTAAACCTTTCATATACATCAAATCATGTACATATAAATCAACATTTAAACAGACATCACTGTTACACTTGCAGCAACTCAAACCCATGTTTCCCCTAGATTTCTTATTTTAGGACTGTATCAAAGTTATTTTACAGGGCTTATTATAAAATGGGACTATCTTAACGGGTGATCCTAACAAAATAATCATAACAAGTAATCCTAACAAAATAATCTTAACAAGTAATCCTACCCACCCTTAACTAAAAATAAAACCCTTGTCGACAAAGTTAAGTTAAATTAAAAGAAAATTTATTTTTCATCCTACCTGAACAGATGAGACTCCGTTTCCACTTTTGGTTCAGAAACCGTCCCTCAGATAGGGATCAGAGAGCGGCCGGCCTCCTTTCAATGACAAATCAGTCGGAGGGCTTTCAGTCGAGGGAATCTTAAGATGAGAAACCCTCACCTGCACAGGTTTTTCGGTCTCTCTGTTGGTCTGATCTGTATCTTCGTAGAGGTTTCCGGTCTGAAGGACCAAAATGTCAGAAGAAAAATTCAAACGAGTTGCATCTGCCTCAGGTGATGAAAAACCTCTTTATTAGCAGCTAACCAGATTACACAGCATGTTGGCCAAGATGATCTTCCTCTGGTCAACTTGTTTACTGACATCAACTTTTATACTGCAAGCAAAACAACTTTTTGTTACATTTCTGACCATTGACAGTTGGCTATGAAAAACATATAGGATAAACATGTTTATCACAAATCACCTCAAACCAACAGTTAGTACAGAATGTTCAAGAAGTGCAGAATGTTCAGTTCAACAATGGTAGCTCAAATTTTCCAGGACATACAGCCTGCTTCAGTAAATTAACTCTTACTCAGCCGTGCATCCTTATCCCAGGCTTCACCAAGCTATAATCAAATCTCTTTATTCTGTAATGCAGAAAACAGTTGTTATTCAGGTTCATAAGCAATGCTGCATTTTGTTCACAGATGAGGCCCATCTTTTATAGGCATATCCCAACAAATAACGTGTTCACTTTGCAAGAAGAGGAAAAAGACAAATAACAGTATGTTTTTAAACTTTTTCTCTTAACAGATGGGCCTCCTTGAAACTGATTACATGTATAGATCTGCAATCGTGGGACTCCACACATATCTATTGACCTCACAAGATCCAAATGTGGTGAAAGTTTTGAAACATGAGGAGAATAAATCTAAGATGACATCTCTGCTTAATTTAGTAGAAGCATATTGACATCAAGCAGGAATGGAAATCAAACCAGAAGTGGATAAAAACCAGGCAGTAACTGAATGTGCTAAAGGGAGAGGAGGTGGTCGTAAGGTGTGGCTCCATAAGTCCCAGGGATCATACCAAGACACTCATGGTGAAGCCCCCTCCAGAGGTGGGGGGGACAATGGAAGATGCCGACCTCGCAGCAGAGGAGGTCCACAAAAACAGGGAGACAGGGATCAGTTTCTTGGGAAACCCTATCAGCGCTCCTGAGAGGAGGTCTTACTGTCCACCTCTGGAGGCAGTCGGGGGAAGTCTGACATTGTACCCAGACACCTGACTAAAAATCACAAAAGGTACTTGGGTACGAAGCATTATTTCCAGAGGATATTCAATACCCTTTGCCACATCCCTCCCACTAGTCAAAAAAAATCCCAGATGTTCCACCCAATCGCAGGGAACAGGCAACCCTAGAAATTCAAATGTTGCTTCAAAAAAGAGTCATCCAGCCAGTCTCAGCAGACCGGTACTTATTCAAGGTTCTTTTTAGTGCCAAAGAAAACGGGACTGGAGGTCCATTCTAGACCTCAACAGATTAAACAAATCAGTAAAAAAGACAAAGTTCCATATGGTCATGCTTTAGTCAATTCTCCCCTTTCTGGGGAAAGACAATTGGATGTACTCGATAGATCTCCAGGATGTTTACTACCATATCAAAGTGGACAGGCCATCCAGAGATCACCTATGCTTCCAGCTAGGAGCCAGTCATTTCCAATTTCGAGCTCTGCCCTTTGGTCTCACAATAGCCCCCAGAGTGTTCACCAAATGCATGGCAGAAGTGACGGCTCACCTGAGATAATCTGGATTCCAGGTGTTTCCATATTTAGACAACTGGCTTCTCACTGCCACCACCAGGCATCAACTTATTCAGGCGAGAAACAGGACAATAAACCTTTGCCAGCAATTGGGGGTTACGATAAGCTCAGGAAAATCTGCCTTACTGCCATCGCAACAGATCATTTTTATAGGAGCAGAACTAAACATGGTCATTCTAGCATTATCCCTACCTCCGGAAAGAATTCAAAATCTAAGAAATCAGATATTGGACATTCTTCCGATCATGAGAGTTCCATTGTCAAAGATCCTCAAATTGCTAGGCACCATGGCTTCAGCCATAATCACTGTTTCTCTGAGCAGGATGCCCATGTGAATACTTCAGTGGCTTCTGTTCACCCAGTGGTCTTATCAAGCACTACCAATGACTCATCAGATATTAATAATGGACTCTTGCAAGAAGTATCTTCGGTGGTGAATAACTTCACACCATGTGACTTTAGGTCGACCATTTGTATTACCCCCTCCTATAGCCACAGTAACCACGGATGCTTCCCTGGTAGGGTGGGGGGGGGCATTACCAGGGAAGAACAACCCAAGGTACGTGGAATCAACATGAGGCTCACCTGCATATCAGTGTTCTGGAGATGAGAGCGGTTCTCCTAGCGTTGCAGTTCTTTCAAGACTCTCTTCCCCTAGGAACAATTGTTGTACAGTCGGACAATATGTCGGTAGACTCATACATAAACAAATGGGGGGGGGGCAAGTCTTATCCCCTTTGCAGAGAGGCCCTAAGAGTTTGGAAATGGGTGACTTCTACCCAGAGCTTTCTGATAGCAACATATATCCCAGGCAAGTCCAACGTGATAGCAGACAGATTGAGCAGAGCAATACTCTTGCTGCACAAATGGTCTCTGAAGCATCAAGTGGCAGAAAGGATCTTCATCAGATGGGGCCAGCCTTGCTGTAATCTCCTTGCAACCCCAGCCAACACCAAATGCAGCAACTACTGTGCCCTAATTCCCCCTCTAGGGGAAATCCCAAGGGATGCACTTGTGCACAGTTGGCCCCTGGGCCTTCTCTATGCCTTTCCTCCAATACCTCTGATACCCAAAGTGTTACAGAAAGCAAAGTCACTGGGCAGAACTTTGATCTTAATAGCCCTATTCTGGTCTCGACAGATTTGGTTCCCTTTCCTCCAGCCTCATCTACTGGAAGAGGCTTGGATCCTGGACCCAGTGCCGGATCTCTTGACTCACGCCTCAGGAACTCTTCACCCCTCTCTACAGTCCCTCAAACTGACAGCTTGGCTGCTCCAATTCCAAACATAGCCAGGTTTCCTAATCTTTCAACAGACATTAAACACATTTTGACAGCCTCTCATAAGCTGTCCACACAAAAAATGTACCATAGCAAGTGGAGGAGATTCGTTATTTGGGCGTCTCAAAATGAAATAGATCCTTATTTGGCTCCTGTTTCTGCTGTCCTAAATTTCCTTAGTAAACTTTTCAATGAAGGTGCTGCTCCAGCTACAATTAGGGTGCAGTTGGCAGCTATTTCCAATTTTCATTTTGGTTTAGGCTCTTCAAATATTATGTCTCATCGAGTATTCAAAGCCTTTTTAAAAGGCACTTTCCATCTAAGACCACCCATCAAAACACCCTCCATGCCTTGGAATTCGAACTTTGTTCTTTCCCGCATTACTTTATCCCCTTTTGAACCAGCTTCATCTTGTGACCTTAAATACCTTTCTTGGAAAACTTTATTTCTAGTGACAATAACCTCTGCTCGGAGGATTTCCAAGTTACAAGCCTTGACTGTCAAACCCCCCTATCTAATTTTTCATAATGACAGAGTTTCTTTGAGAACAAATCCCTCCTTTTTACCCAAAGTTTGCTCAAAAGCTAATGTCAATCAAACTATTGAATTACCCATTTTTTTCCCCAGTCAAACAAACAAACTGGAATACATGCTTCACAAACTTGATGTGCATAGACAACTATGATTTTATTTGGACAGAACCAAACAATTCATGAAAAATGAACAGTTGTTTGTTTCCTTTTCAGAAGCAAAGAAAGGTGATCCAGTGTCTAAATTCACCTTGTCCAGATGGTTATCAGACTGTATTGCTTTCACGTACACTTCTATGAATAATTCTTTACCACAAAGGATAAAGGCTCATTCCACCAGATCTATAGCCACTTCTTCAGCCTTTTTGGCCAAAATATATTTATTTATTTATTTATTTTACATTTGTTGACTGGGCTGGTCTAACTGGATATATGTCCATTTTCAGTAGAGGCCTGGGGAGAAAAGCTCCAAGCATCGGCAGTGACAAAGCATACAATATATATCAATAGTAAAATGAGTTATAGTACATAGTTTAAATTGTAAGTATGATAAGCTTGTAGAGAGTTCTTGGTGTGTTTAAGCCAAGATCAAATATAGAGAAACAAACAACCAACATTTGAGAGCTAAAAAAATATCTATATGGAGATTCCAAAAAAAATATTTTTTTTTTTTTTTTTTGTGAAATCTTTCATTCAGTTAGGCAACATGGAACAATGGAGTAGAGAAAGAAAGGGAGAGCAAGAAGGGGAAATGAGATATCAGTCAGGGTTTGAGCAGGGACAGAGCCAGTGAGTTTTAAGATATTCTTTAAGATGTTTTTTAAAAAGCAGTGTGGAAGCAAGGGTAGAACGTTCACTAGGAAGCTGGTTCCAGGTTCTTCCCACTGTGTTGGTGAAAAGTGAGTCCCCAGCTTTGTTGTTGGATTTAATAGTGGAAACTAGAAGCTTATTCGCTGAGCGTAGTGTTGCAAGATTTTTATAGGGGGTAATCAGGTTAGTGAGGATAGGGGTAGTATTAGGGTGGTAAAGGATCTTTTGAGTGATAAGAAGTTGTTGACAAAGTAGTTGGTTCTGCAGTTCTAACCATCCCAGTTGTTTTAGGTTTTGACAGTGGTGAGTTCTAAAAGGGGTGCCAGTGGCACATCGGGCTATGTTATTGTAACTGGTTGAATGTTTGAAAAGGTTGTTTTTAGAGAGATTGGTATATATAGCAGAAACATAGAACAGGGTAGAGATCAGGTGGGTCTGGGCAATAGTGGTTCTGGCTATAGGGGTAAGGAAGGGTTTGATTCTATAAAGACTCAATCTGTGCGGCTGCCACATGGTCTAGACCTCATACCTTCATCAACCATTATAAAGTGGATAAGGCCTCCAGGGACAGGACCTCCTTTGGTTCTGCGGTTCTGAGGAACATTCTCCCTTGAGCCACCCGAGAAAGATGGTGCTTGGGACGCTACCCATCAGTAAGAATAAACAGTGAGATAGAACATCTTCACATAAAGAAGTTATGTGCTAACCATAATGCTCCATGTGAGTTGTTCATCTCGCCTTTATTCTTACATCCCACCCACCAACCCCCTTCCAGTTTTCTAGGGGTCCGAGAAGTTTGAATTGGAACCTTTTTTCTGATTGAGTGGCATAATGACGGCTTTAGCTTTTAGCTAGCAGCAAACAAGATCTGAGGGAGGTTCGTAGTGCATCATGGGATAGGGATCTGGCCTCGAGCTGGCTTTAGACTTCGAGTTTTTGTAGTTGGCCGACTCGGAGCCGAGGATCGGCTCCGAGCCCATCAGTAAGAATAAAGGTGAGATGAACAACTCACATGGAACATTATGGTAAGCACATAACTTCTTTTTACAGGAAGTTAGAGCCAGAATTCAAGATACCACAGAATTTTTGAATATTATATCTGATATGCTATTAGAACCTGGATGTGTTATGAGTACTTTAGACATTAAAGCTTTATACACTAACATACCACATTGGGCAGGCTTTATGGCCTTGGATTATTGGCTAAATATGGTTCTATTGTATAGTCCTGGGTTTAATACATTTCTCTTATGTCTTATGGAACATGTACTAACCAAAAATGTATTTTATTTCAATGGGGAATGTTACTGGCGAATGAAGGGGACAGCAATGGGTGACTCTTTTGCACCCATGTATTCTGATCTCTTCATGGGTTACCCAGAAGAACAAATAAAATATGATGCTAGCCACAATTTATTTTTGGATGAGATTGACATCTGGTGTAGGTATTTGGATGATTGCTAGATGGTGTGGAGGTCAGACATTGCCTGTCTAACTGAGTTTTTTGAATATTTGAATGACAAAAAATGGCATATCCATTTTACAGTACATTGTGATGTTGATAGGATCTCTTTTCTAGATGTTCAGGTCACCCATAATAATGATGGCACTTTGAACAGCAATGTCTGTTGTAAACATCCACAGTTTAACACTTTATTACATGCCTCCAGTTTTCATCCGAAACATATCATTCGTAATATCCCTAAATCCTAATTTTTGCAAATCCGTAGAAATTGTTCCTTGGACAGAACATTTGAATTCCAGCAAAAGGATCTGATTATCAGGTTTGGTGATCGTGGATATAACAAGGAACACATTATTAAAACTAGTCACTGGGTATCTAGTCAGGACAGGTCCTCTTTGTTAAAATATCAACATAAAGATCAAAGGACAAATAAGGCTATTAGGTTTATTGCTAGTTATGGTTGCAACACATATGATTTTATTGATTTAATATAGAAACATTGGGATATTTTGCTTTCAGATGATAGGTTGTGTGACATTTTGACATCTAGATGCCTCTTCTCATTTCATAGGGACAAAACATTGAGAGGTTTTTTTAATCGTTACAAAAATAAAAATAAAGTTTATGGTCAGCATGCATATCAAACTATGACTGATGGGGAGATACTGATGGGTTGCGTCCCGTGTGGCCATTGTACTTTTTGTAAATATGTAGTCAAATCTAAGTCATTTACCAGTAAGAATACACCTAGAGTTTATGATATTTATATATTTGGGAAATTGCAGTACTAGTTGGGTCATCTATTGGCCTTCTATGTGGGACAAACTTCTCGTCCCCTTAGAATGCAGATTTCGAAACATATTACTGACCTCAGAAATAAACAAATGTCTAATGCTCTTTACAAATATTCTGTTAAACACACCACTGCACAATTTAAGTTTTTTATTATTGATAAAATTGTGGGGGACAGGAGAAATAATGTTGGATGGCTAGGAATTCTAAATCAAAAGGAAAATAATTGGGTTATTAGATTTGGAGGTTTATTCCCACCAGGTCTTAATGACCATTTATAATTGTCCAATCCTATGGGATTTTTGGGGGGAAGGTGACTATATAATGGCTGTAATTTGTTCTTTATGTATTCACTGATGAAGGCTTGATTGCCGAAACCAATTTGAATTGATTGTTTAACTGTTTAGCTGCATTTTATGCAGTTTATAATTTGGGCTCTTTTACATTAAAACTGCTTTGGATTTCACTAATGTAGTGCTGGCCATTTCTGTTGGATTTATAATGCAAGGTAAACTTTCTACTTCAAGTCACATTTGATTAACTTGGTTTTCATTGTTTAGTTCATCTACATTTTCTGTTACTCAAGTATAGTTGAATATTCTAGCTTTTAATCAACATCTGTTATTTGTAGTACTTATTTTATGAACTTATATGTTTTAATGCCCTCTGTGTTACTGACATACTTTGGCTAATTATTTCTTTACTGTAAAAGTATTGTATGTTTAATAAACGTTAATGCATTGCGTGTCTTTGACATATGTTGCCAGATACCCTTTGTGTCTTTGACATATGTTGGCAGATACCCTTTTTTCAATGTAATTCTCTTTCCCTTAAGCCCAGGTCATGTATAAAAAGGGACTTTGGATCAGCACACCCATTTGGGTAACAGTTAACTCATTTTCAGCTTTACTCCGGGTTAATCAGTTCCTCACTTTGTGCTTTCAGAGCTGCAGTGTTAAACGTAATTGACATTCATCATACTGATCACTGCTGCAGTAACTTTAGCTGTATGGGTTATATCTTGCCAGGGTATAACAGCCTGCTAGCTTCCAAACCTTCAGGGCACTTTCCACATGCTCAAACTATACGTCAAACTGTAGTGCAACCTCGGAGTTAGTATGTATATATATATATATATATATATATATATATATATATATATATATATGTGTGTGTGTGTGTGTGTGTGTCTGTATATATATATATATTATATATATATATATATATATATATATATGGGTCTACTACGGTTGATTGAAAACTCACTTGACTGAAAATGAAATTACTAGGACCACTTCACTGAAAGCTCACTTCACTGAAAACTCATTTCTTTGAAACCCATGTAGTTGAAAGTTATAAATGGCCTTTTCCCCACTGTAGTGCGACCCTGGAGTTAGTATATAAAGTAAGGGGGGGTGGGGGGCACAGCTCCCCACATATTATAAACATTTTAAACTATACACAGTGATACTTACAAGTGCAATAAATAACTGTTTCCAAAAGAGAATATATAACCAAGCTGTGCCCCCCGCACCCCCCACCAGTTTACAATGAAGTGAGCTTTCAGTGAAGTAGTCTTTCAATCAGCCATAGTAGACCCGTATATATATATATATATATATATATATATATATATATATATATATATGTGTGTGTGTGTGTGTGTGTGTGTGTATATGTATACACACACACATATATAAGGATTCCCTTTAGAAGCTCGAAATACTGAAATATCGAAATTCAGTATTTTGAGCCCATAAAGTGGAATCCCGAGAAGAGCAAAATCTCAGAAGTGCGAAGTTCAAAACCTCGAATACCGGAGGTTTTGAATTTCGCACTTTTGAGGTTTCTCTGTGGTTATGGATTCAGGTAAGTGTGTGTGTGTTAAGGGTTTTGGGTAGGGTCTGTGGTGTGTGTCAGTGTGTTTTGTTGTTGTTATGTGTGTGTGTGAGGAGAATGTAGCTTGTGTGATGGTGGTTTGTGTGTGTTTGTATGTAGTGCGACCTCAGAGTGAAAATATTTAAGTGGGGGTGTGTGGTTTATGTAGTAGAGAGCTTGTGTTTGTGTGTGGGGAGGAAGGTATGTGTGGAGTAGAAGCGCAAAATTTAAAATCTCTGGTGTGCAAGATTTTGAATTTCGTGGTTCTGAGTTTTCATGGTTTTAAATTTCCGACTTTATAGCATCGAAATACTGAATTTTGACATTTCAGTATTTCGAGGATATAAAGTGGATCCATATGTATATATATATATATATATATATATATATATATATATATATATATATATATAAAATTGGGGGGGGGGCTCTTGTGAACACTTCTTATGTGGGGAGCTGCATCCTCACACCTCACTAATTATATTCTGAGGTTGCACTACAGTGGGGAAAGGGCAAGTTTAAACATACCTAACTTACAGGTAAGGGAGTGCTCCATTCAGCTTCCTTGATGTTGGCCAACTATCATCATTCGACATATACTTTTATGATGATTTGGCCTTTCGATTAAGCTTTGGTTCGATGGTTAGTGCTTGATGAACAGCCGTTCAATGAACATGCTGTTTGACGAATAACCATAGACCCATGTTTATTTTACTTTTTGGGTCTGGCAAAGTGTTTTAAAGTGCTTTTTATTCTGTTTTATGTAAATGAGGAACTTTATACATCCTATCTGCCATTTTAGGCTTTTGCTGTTTGCTTACCCTGGGAAAGAGGCATCCTTTTCGGCTTGACTGTGGAACATATTGTTGGTCATATAATTGGTCCTTCTTCCAGCCACAAAAAGAAAAAAATTAAGTAAGCAACTTTTGCCACCACAGCAGGCTTAGCATTTTGGCTCCACTACAGGTGAGTGACTCTGCTGCAGCAATTACTTGCACCTCAGACCACTCATCTTTTATCCCAAATCCATCTGGAGAAGCATCTACACCCATTATGGACTCAGGTTTAGCCTCTTCCTCTTCGTCTGTTGGTATACCCTCAGTGGGCAAGGGAGCGCCAGTCTTGCTGGTCTTGGGAGATGGAAGAGGGAAGGCCTCTCTGTTTAGTCAGAGTGCTGTGCCCATTCCCGGGTGAGCTTCAGCTGCCATTAATAACACTGTTGGCCCTATTTTTCTGGTCAAAAAAGAAACAGAAAACTTAACATGTATCTAATCCTTCTCAAATTTCTTTGCACAGGAGTAGTTGACTGGGTCTGGCTCAGAATTTAATTCAGGCTGTTGATCCTTCTTATAAAGTAATTTCTGATACAAGAAAGAGAGATACTTCCTTCCCTGAAGAGGTTCAAGATTCTGAATCTGGACAGGATGATGAAGGGACAGATACAAGTATTTCTCCACATATTTCTGATTCAAACTCAGAGGTGATCTCAGTTTCTGATTCCCCATGTGGAAGTTTCTCTTTCTCTGAGACTATTTCCAGAATGTGCCAGTGTTTTCAGTGGGAGAACGTTGAGGTTTCTCAGTCCAGTACAGAAGGAATTTCCAGAACCTTCACCTGTTCCTCCACTTCAGTCAGCTTTGGAAGACGTGTGTTACTGCCTAAAATTTTCCTAATAGTTAAGAGCTGCTTCTAAAATGGCAGATGGGATATATAAAGTTCCTTATTCTTTTAAAGTTTTATACACTGTTCCCAAACTTGATCCAGCAGCTATTGTCTTAGTTGATTCCAGTGATGCTAAGCACTTATTCCAGTCCTACTCTTTCTAATAAGGATGGAAAAACTATGGGGAAAAATTAATTCTTCTGCAACTTTGATTTTCAGAATTTTAAATTACCAGGCTCATATGTTAAAGTTTGTTCTTACAAATTGTGAAGGTATGAGAAATGTTTTATCTACAGTTTTTTTCTTGTGAAGAAAAATCTGCTTTAAATAACTTAGTTGCTTCTATTGCACAGGTCACTACTCATTGTATGAAGTGTGTATATGACTCTGTTGATACTTATTCCACTGGTATTGTTTTACTGAGGTTTGCTTGGCTGCATTCTCAGAACCCCCCAGGTGATGTAAAAAAAAGAGATTTTAAATTCTCCCTTGACTAGAGATTTAGTGTTTGGCCTCATTGCTGCAGAGGTGATCAAAAAGTGTGACGAAAGGGGCAAGCTGAGCCAGGGAAGCCAGATTTTTCAGCCCTCCTTTCCCAAACTGTCCAAGGATTTTTCTTTCTCGTTATCCAGTTTTGGCAAAAAAAAAACAGAACTCAGGTGAACAGACGTTTAAGAAAGAAGAAATGGCAAGTGAGTTCCAAAAAGATGTCTCAAACCACCCCAAAACCAAGAACAGTACAACAAGTCTGAATAATTATTCAAGAGACCTTGTGACCCCCTCCCATCCTGGCCCCTTTTCTCTTCCAGTAAGTCTGAATCTCCATTTTTCTCTTTGGCAACAGATTGTTTCAGACAAATGGGTTCTGAAAATCATTCTTCAGGGTTATAGATAGCAGCCGGAATCCTCCTTTCTGGGGGGGGGGGGGGTCATTTCTCTATCCTGCAGATTAGGTAATTTTGTTTCTTTGTGTTCATCACGTGCTACCCCAAGAAGTGATAGAACCAGTTCCTCTCTCGCAGGTGAGGAAGGGGTTTTATTCAAGAAAGTTCCTAGTGCCAAAGAAAGAAAATGCTTGAAGACAAGTTCTGAATCTTTCTTTTCTAAACCTGTTTGTGATACTGCCCAAATTCGAAATGTTGTCACTTCAAAACCTATTGCATCTTCCTCCTGTTTCAAGTTTCATTGTAACACTTGACTGAAAAGATGCTTATCATTACTTCCCCATTCATCCAGACTTCAGATGCTTCTTAAGGTTTTGTGTGTTTGGATCATATTATTAGATGTTATGTAGTCCAATCTCCCCTACATTCTTACCCGTGGGCTCAGAGCCGAATGTCGGCTCCGACTCGACCAAACCTTTCTAGCTCAAAGTCTTTCTATTGGCTGGGCTAAGATGGTATCCCATGCTGCACTGCTCTATATCCCCAGATCTCGTTTGCCGCGCGAGTAGCTCGAATGTGGTCTCACTCTTGGCTGTGGCTAAGTACTCTTTTTTCTTCATTGTTAGAGAATTGGTTTAAAACAAAAAGCTATTTTAATAGCTATTGTGTGTTCTGGTCTTGTATGGTGTAAAAGTTTTGTGATTGATTGTTTTTTTCTGTGGTGTCCCCTAGCTGTTTCCAATGGGCTAGGCCCGTTTCAGTTAGAGGACCTAGTCTGTCCCTTGCTTCCTTGTGTTATATTTTTTTACAGGTCTAAAACCGTTTAAATTAGAGGTTTTAGTCTTCCCCTCCTGTGTTGTGCCAAAGGATCGTTTTAGTTAGAGATCTTGAGGTTTTTGTTTGTGGTAGTGTTTTCCCGCCTTGTGACTATTTTACTGTTAGTACTGTTGTCAGTTATTGTGGTCTTTGGTGCTTTGTGGTAGCTAGCTATGTCCAAAGATTCTAAGGAGCATAAGCCCTCGGGCTTCAAGAAATGCTCTAGGTGCAACTATAAAATGTCCATTACAGATGGACATTCTGTCTGTGGGTATTGTCTGGGAGCAATCCATCTCCAGGAGTCGTGCAGTTTCGGTCAAGCATTTAGTCCGAGAGTTCTTCAGGAAAGGAAGAATAAGTTGATTTTGAAGGGACTTCTGAAACCCTCCTTCGAGGAGGGTCTGGAAACTGCTTCCAGCTCCAAGACAAAATCTTCGAAATCTAAAAAGAGATCTGTGGCTCCATCAGTCTCCTCGGAGCCACCAGAGAAAATAGCAAAGTCTGCTTTGACATCCTCGGCTCCATTGTCCTTGGGGCCACAGGAAGTGTCTGTGGTTATGGAACCAGCATCAGCTCCAATCATTTTGGAACCTATTCGGAGCTGATCCCCTGGCATTAGGCCAGCATCACCTCCTCGCAGGTCCCCTTCGGAGAGGAGGTCTCGATCTCCCTCTCTATCCTCTAAACCCTCCAGGACCTTATCAGATGTGGGTGTTGATAGAGTGGTGCAGAGACTCCTTCAGTCACAGGGTTTGGCTAAATTGTTCTCGGCTCCGACCCAGTCGGCTCTGGAGCCCATCCTTCAACCTGCTTCGATGCTTCCTCCTCCGAGCGTATCTCAGCTTTTGGAGCTGGAGTGCTCAGCTCTGTGTGATGTCCCTAGGTCGGTTCTTACAGCCCCCCCTGGCTTTTCAGTGCTGACGTCAGCTCCGACCCCGTCAGCGCCGTCCACGGGATTTAGGACTCAGGATTCTTCGGTCGGACCCGAGGGAGAGACTTCGGGACACCTATCGGTTCCTAGTCTCCCTCACTGTGCTTCGGCATGGGGGAGTCTGACTCCTGTCGTGGTTTCGGAGGCTGGTCGCTCCTCAGACTCAGGGGGACTGGGCTTCGAGGCCATGCAGAGTGCGCTGGCCAGGTCGTCAGCGGCATCATGCGGGTCTGTCACTCTGTCCCCTACTACACCGGTGCAGGTCTCTGATCACCATCTATCTCTAGACAGCAGAGCCCCAAGGCCTCAGGGTACCCCCATGAGTGGTCCCCACATTTCTGTGGGCCCCTCAGAGTCCTTGCCTGAGGAGCCACCCAGAAAGAAGACGTGCAAGAGGAAGCACATAGATTCCCAGGATGAGTCTCTCACATCAGACACCAACCTCGAGGAATCGGAGGGGTCCCCCAAGTCATCTTCAGAGGATGTTTCTTTCTCTGACATCCTAGAGATTTTGAAACAAAGAGGTGACTGGCCATCCAAAGTCCCCTCCAAGGAGGAGTCGGTCTTCCTGAAGGCCTTTGGTGCTTAGCTCTCCACCTTCTGGGTATCTCCACCCTTCGACGAGCTTCTGGATTTGGTCTGTCAAAGGGTGTGGGAGACCCCTGACTCTGTGGAACCAGTCCCCAGGAGACCCAATAAATTTTTGTCTGCTCCTCCTGGTAAGGAATTTCTGTCCAAGGGAGTCCCAGTGGATGTCATGGTGGTGGCAGCGGCCACTCAGAAGGAATTAGCCGAGACTTCTTCCACCGTCCATCCTCCTAACAAGGAGTCTAGGACCATGGACCGGTATGGGAAGCATACCCTTTCTTCAGCGACCTTTACCTTACGGTCACTGAATTATTTATCTCACTTTACACGGCTCCAGAGAGATCTCCTCAAGGAGCTTGGACATACTCTCACGGGTAAAGTTTCTGAGGCGGTGACTCAGATGGTTAACACTCAGATGTCTACACTCAATTCCATCGTTAACTCCTCCATGAGGCTGATCTCATATGCAGCCGATGGAGCGAGTAGGGCAGCAGGTTCAGGAGTTGCTCTTAGGAGACAGGCCTGGATGCACCTTTGTCATTTCGCGGAGGCCTTCAAGTCTTCATTCACCGATGCCCTTATCGATGGTTCCTCTTTCTTCAGAACCAAGGTGAAAGACACCCTCACCAGGTGCTAGCAGGAGCGAAAAACTCTGTCTGCTGTAGGAGTCCATTTTTCCCTTCCCTCTAGGCCTTTTCCCAAGGCCCAGAGGGGTAGCAAGATGTGGTTCAAGAAATCACAGAGGTTTTTTCCCGGTGTACAAAGTGAGCCACCCCTCCAGAGGCAGAGGAGGGGGTGGTTATTCAGGGAGACGCTGCCCTAGGGGCAGAGGAGGCCCCCGCAACTCGGGAGACCGTGATTCCTTTTGTGGTTCTCCCTACCACCGCTCCTGATGGGAGGCCCGACTGTGCGTTTCCGGAGCCAGTCGGGGGTTGAATCTCATTATACCCGGAGGCCTGGCAAGACATCACCCAGGACCAGTGGATTCTATGAATAATTTCCGGAGGATATGTCATCCCCTTCTCATCAGATCCCCCTCCAATCAAGAAAATCCTGGATGTTCCACCCAGTCAAAGGGATTACGCAGCTTCAGAAATTTCAAAGCTGCTAGAAAAAGGAGCCATCCAACATGTCCCCTCAGACCAGATCGGATTAGGGACTTACTCAAGATTCTTTTTGGTGCCGAAAAGGACAGGGGACCTGAGACCCATATTAGATCTCAGCCAATTGAACACCCACGTGTAAAAATCCATGTTCTGAATGGTCACATTGCAGTCTGTTCTCCCATTGTTGTGAAAAGTAGTGTGGATGTGCTCCATCGACCTCAAGGATGCTTACTACCACATCAAGATGGACAGGGCATCCAGAAGTCACCTATGCTTCCGGCTGGGAGCCAGTCATTTTCAGTTTCAAGCCCTGCGCTTTGGTCTCACCACAGCCCTCAGGGTGTTTACCAAATGCATGGCAGTGGTGACTGCTCACTTGAGACGTCAGGGATTCCAAGTGTTTCCATATCTGGATGACTGGCTCCTTACTGCCACCACCAGGCATCTACTGATTCAGACCAGGGATGCTACTATAAACCTATGTCAACAGCTGGGCATCACATTGAACTGGGAAAAATCTGCCTTGTTGCCCTCACAGCATGCACTTTTATAGACACAGAACTAGTGTTTCTACCACAGGAAAGAATCAGAGTCCTACAACAACAAGTTCATGCCTTGCTCCCCCTGAGAAGAGCAAAGGCAAGATGGGTCCTCCAACTATTGGAGACAATGACTGTGACAATTATGTTAGTCCCTCTGGCAAGGTTACATATGAGACTCCTTCAGTGGCTACTTTTTGCCCAGTGGTCTCTCCAACGTCTTCCACTTTCTTACCCTATTCTACTCACGGACAGGTGCAAACAGGATCTCAGTTGGTGGCTTCGCACCGACAACCTTTATGCAGGAAAGACCTTCGTTCCTGCGCCCCCGATTGCCACGGTGACCACGGATGCCTCCCAGATGGGGGGAGCATTATCTTGGCAGGACAGTCCAAGGCATGTGGCAAGAGCATGAGATGCATCTGCATATCAATGTCCTGGATATGAGAGCAGTGCTACTAGCATTGCAAGCACTTCAGAGCTTTCTTCCTTTCTGGACTATTGCAATCCACTCAGACAATATGTCAGTGGTGTGGTATCTGAACAAGCAGGGAGGAACCAAGTCCTATCCCCTTTGCAGAGAGGCCATGCGAGTGTGGCAGTGGGCAGTGTCTTCCCAATGTTTTCTTGTGGCAATGCACATTCTGGGGAAGTCCAGTGTGATCGCAGACAGGCTAAGCAGAGCTATTCTGATGCCTTACGAGTGGTCCCTGAACTGTCAAGTTGCAGAACAGATCTTCTGCAAGTGGGGTCAGCCTTGCTGTGACCTTTTTCCCAGCCCCCTCAATGCCAAATGCAGCAGCTACTTCACGTTGATTCCCCTCAGGGGGAGTCACCCAGGGATGCTCTAGCCCATGATTGGCCCTCCGGTCTACTATATGCCTTCCCTCCAGTTCCCTTGCTGTCAAAGGTTATACAGAAAGCGCAAGCCTTGAAAAGCAGAATGATTCTGATTGCTCCACACTGGCCTCGTTAAATTTGGTTCCCCTTTCTCCATCTCTGTCTCATAGATGCTCCTTGGATTCTGGACCCACAACCAGACTTATTGACACACATGTCAGGGCAGCTCCATCCCTCTCCTCGGACCCTCCGGTTGACAGCCTGGCTACTCCACTTCCGTCATTAGTTAGGCTGCATCATTTCTCACCGGAGGTGGTTCATATTTTATCTTCCTCTCATAAGCTCTCCACCAGGAAGATTTACTACAGCAAATGGAAGAGGTTTTCAGTCTGGGCTCATACCCAAAAAATTGACCCTTACACAGCTCCAATGACGTCTGTATTGGAGTTCTTGTCTATGCTTTTTAACCAGGGTTTGGCGGCTGCAACCATTAAAGTCCAACTGGTGTCAATTTCTACCTTTCATGTCGCAAACGAGCCTAGTCTGATGGCTCATAGACTCTGTAAGGATTTTCTGAAGGGCACTCTGTTACTTCATCCTCTGGTATCGGAACCTGTCATGCCTTGGGATTTAAACTTTGTTCTACAGGCTCTTACTTCATCCCCCTTTGAGCCTGCAGCCACTTGTGATTTAAAATTCTTAACTTGGAAGACTGTCTTTTTAGTAGCCATCACGTCAGCCAGACGCATTTCAGAGCTTCAAGCCTTATCAATCAAACCCCCTTATTTGATTTTTCATAAGGACAGGGTTCTATCAGACCCAACCCTTCCTTTCTTCCCAAAGTGGCGTCAATCAGTAACCTTAACCAATCTATTGAGTTGCCAGTGTTTTTTCCCCAGTTCCCAAGCAAGGCAGAATTTAAATTTCATCAACTGAGTGTACACAGACAATTACGTTTTTATCTGCACAAAACCAAAGACCTCAGAAAATCTGATCAGTTGTTTGTTTCCTTTTCAGAAAACAGAATTGGGTCTCCTGTCTCCAAAGTCATGCTGTTCAGGTGGATCTCCAGTTGCATTTCTTTCATTTATTCCTCAGGGGGTACAGATTTAGCATTCCCGGTGAAGGCTCACTCTGAGCGGTCTGTATCTACATGTACAGCCTATCAGGCCAGATTGTCTATGGATGATATTTGTGCTGCGGCTACTTGGGCATCTCCTCACACCTTTGTTACTCATTACAAGTTGGATGTGGTATCTAGGGGCAGGTCTTCCTTTGGTTCCACAGTGCTCAGGAGTATTTTCCACTGAGCCTCCCAGGATTTAGGTGTTAGGGACGCTGTCCCATGGTTAAGAATGTAGGCGAGATTGGACTACATAACATCAAGAAGTTATGTACTCACCATAACGTTCGATGTATGTAGTCCATCTCGCCGTACATTCTTACTTACCCCCCCCCTTCCCCCTTCCTGGAGGATTTGGAGGTTAGGCCTGGTTTCAGAGTTCCCATTATTCTTGGTTTGTTCTTCCTTTCCTTGGGTGTTGTTGTGCATGGAGAATGAGTGCTGGTGTTTGCAGCAAACTAGATCTGGGGATACAGAGCAGTGCAGCATGGGATGCCATCTTAGCCCAGCCAATAGAAAGACTTTGAGCTAGAAAAGTTTGGCCGAGTCGGAGCCGACATTTGGCTCCGAACCCATGGGTAAGAATGTGAGGCAAGATGGACTACATACATCGAACGTTATGGTGAGTACATAACTTCTTGTTCTCTGCCTTACCCTTTGGACTATCCACTGCACCAAGAGTGTTTACAAAGTGTCTTGCTCCAATTATAGCCCATTGCAGGCTAGAGAGTATCCACATTTTTCCATATTTAGATGACTTGCTTATCTTTGCAAAGTATTTTTCAAGGTGTCAGGAATTTCTCTCTTGGGTGAAACATCTCTTGTACAAACTGGGATTCCAAGAGAGCATGCAGAAGTCTTTCTTGACTCCCTCACACAAGTTTTTATTCCTAGGATGTCAGCTAAACAGCTCAGTGCTTATGCTTGTAGAATGTTCATTAGGCAAGATGATATGAATGCAGTGCCGTAAATTAATGAGAAATCTGATTGTTGGGAATATTTCAGTACTGTACAGATAATGACCATGATGTACTTCCATATTTTAATTATAGTGTTTTTGAATAGTAATTATGGTAATTATGGCATACAAAATAATACTTTTATTATTATGCTTAGCTGTGTTTGAAACTTGATGAACGTTTTGCAAAAAAGACCCAATGGTGGAAAATAAAAGTAATGTATAAAGGGAGCTAAATTTCTTTTTATGGTAAAGTTACACACTTGGGAACAAAAGTATGGTGAGACAAAGAAATATATGGAGGACTGTTGATGTTAAATAAGAGTGACTCTGCAAGGGTTTGTGTAGTACTGTTTATTTGGCTCCCTATTGAAATGTAAGCACTCAAAATGCCGAGTGCCGACAAGCCAAAAAAAGAAGACTGCTCATTCTCCACACACCATGAACTTATGTATACCAACTCTAAGATTGCCACACCTCAGAAAAATGGGAATATCCTGAGAAATGGCCATCTCAGAGTTTGTATATGTAAGTCTGTTCTTTCGGCCATTTAATCTCTGTGTAGAGCAAGTCCCAACATTTCAAATGGTTGCCATTTATTTATCAGCTAACTATTTTATCAGGCTCCATGGAGGAACTATTTTTAGTCATGGAGAGCACTTTAGTGCATGATCTTTAGTGATGATGGAGTGTCCGAGATAAGTGGACTTTGGGCATTCATTTCTAGGATGAAGTTGGCAGTGAATTTGATTGCTAGTGTGTTGGCAATGTCTACTGGGTCGATTTGGATTGTGTAATTTTGAAAGTCAGAGCAATGTTGGGTGTTATTTTGTAGTTTCCTAATGTGACTAAAGAAGATTGTGAGTTATTTTCTGGAAATATCTAAATTATGTTACATATTCATAATTATATTAATAATTTGAACCAGAAAATGTGTTGATGGTACTCCACTACATCAAATGAAAGCTTACATAATGATGCTAAAGTTGTGGCACTAATCTGTAGATATTTATACTTGTTTAGATATCTCAGGAATTGTCCTCCTGGGTACACCGTAGAACATCACTTCACATGCCCAATCACCACAGAGGTCAGGAATGGCTCCTCAGGCATATACGGTACTCTGTGCCAGAGTGTCTGAGTTATTTTCCAGAAATGCTATGAATATATGTCATATGTTAATAATTATAGTAATAACTTCAACCTAAGAGTGTTTATATGGTATTGTATGGTTTAAATGAAAGCATGCTTAATGCTGAAAAAAATTGCAGTGATAGTTGGTGTCCAATTAGCAATGTTTTGCAGATTTTTATGTCTATTTGCCAATTAAATATGGAAATATAGCATACCATGTATAGTTATGCGACTATATGAAAAATGTTGTGATAATTGCAAAACTACTTTGTAGAAAAATGAAAGCACGCCTCTGCAAATAAAAGGCACACTGATAGCTGGATTCTATTTGCCATAGTTACAGAGAGATTAACTTGTTCAAGGGAATGATGCTGGACACTGTCCTGGACCCTGCCATCCATTGGGAAGGACTTGAGAACCTAGAGAGCTAGCATTTATAAAGTGTCTCAGAAGCAAGCTCATGCCCAGACTGTCATATGCTTATTAGTGTTTGTGACAGCAGTGCTTTTTACAGAGCTTTTTGCCTGCTTTCATGTATGCATCTAGCAGCTGACTATTCAGTAACAGGGATTGCAGAACCATTAATGCTCATTATATTGATCACTTCTGCAGTAGCCTTCACTGTATGGGTTGTATCCTGTCAAGGATATAATAGCTGTCCAGCCTGCAAATCTTCAGAGATCCTTCCACATATTCACAGTGAGCTGCCTAAAAAGACAGGTTTGAGCACCAAGTCCTTCAAAGGTTTTTTTGCTGCTGAAGAGGGAGCTCCTATGTGGGCTTTAGAGAGTCAGCAGTCGGCTTATGCTGTTCCATTGCTAGGCTGATAAGTTCAATATGGGGAAAACTTGCCACATTTAAATATTTATTGCTTAATTATACTTTCTTGGTTAGTGAAGTTACTTTTCTACCAGAGGTTTGTGTTTTAATGGACTGTCATGAGACTTAACTAAACTTTTAAACACAAGAATATTTTAATCCTCTTAGCTTAAAAGTTGTTAAAAATAGATGAAAACTGTTTTTTTTTTCCTCTGGAAAAATTGTGATCTGATGTTTTCAATGTTTATTCATTCCTTAACTGATGGGTTCAGATCCAATACTCAGATCCGACGGCCATTATACTAGCTTGTGGCCTCCAACAAACAGTTGAGGTCCTTCCCTACCCACAATGCAGTATACCTAACGTTCCCTCAGATCTTTTTGTCATTTTCATGTCTAGACATGGGCGCCCTCAGCTCTCGGGCTAGTTATTAAAGAAAAGTGAATTAATCAAATTTTTATTCTTCAAACCTTAATTTTTCATAAGTTCTTTTCCTTTCAAAAGTTTATTCTTTTTCCTTAAGTGTTCTTTCACCTCTATACACTTGTCAGTGTAATGTTCACTACTTTTATTGGGAGGCCTTTCTTACCCTGCTCCTTTTTTTCTGTACAAGAGTCTTGTAGCCCTGTACTATCATAATTGATAGTTAACCTTTCCTTCTTTCCTTTTACTACCTTAAAAAAAAAAAAAAAGATCTGCAAGCATATTCTTACTGGCTTCTAGTTAATGTTGGTTTTAAATATTTTCTCTACACCATTTCTGAAAAGGTTATAAAAAATGTCTGCATAAGATGCCTTCTTTATCAGATGCCCACACTATGTGTGTTTATTGTTTAGGGTCTGAACATCTTGACCAAGATTGTGACATTTGTTGTGGGTTCAACCCCAGAGCTTTGGCTGATTGAAAGAATAAGTCAATTTTAGAGGATTTGTTACCAACTCCTTTTTCTGAAGCCATTTCTGGAGTTCAATCTCCTAAGATTAAAGCTAAGTACCCTCCAAAATGGTCCAGATCTTCACATTCCCCTGCATCTACTTCCTCAGAACTGAGGAAGAAGAAAGAAAAATTGGCTCCGAAGTCACTTGGGATCCAACTATTTTCAGATCTGACCACATATGTTTCAAGCCCTACAGCCTCCTCGAAACGTACTCCAGATCTGACATCCTCAGGTCCTAAGACCTTAGCAAGGACTGTCTGTTCGCTGAGCTTGGATCTGGTCCCTTCAAGGGTGCCCTCCCCATTTTTAGAGAGGCACTCAAAATCGCCTTCAGTGGTATCCTCTTGTTCCTCCAAGAGTCTCACGGAAGCAGATGTGGATAGGATGATGAGGAAATTTTTCGTGGAGCAAATTCAGAAGGGAGATGTTCTTCACATTTCACTGTTGCAGTCATTACATCTGGGTAATCTGCTGGCAGGTTGCCCTCAGTCAGCCTGAATTCCAAAGTCGTGGGTCCTGCGTCAGTTGCTGTCTCCTCTTCCATGACGTCAGGTCGTCAGGGTTATAAAACATGCAGCCGACGCCATTTTTTTTAGTCTTTCTTGCTGAGCGGTGCCCGAAGCAGAAGCATTTCGCTAGTGCCGGTCGGCCGACTACTGAAATATTCGCGTTTGAGTTTCAGAACCAAAGTCTTCACTAAAGCAAAGTACCCCGTTGGGGAAACTTTTTTCTTGCTTTTTACCGATATCAGAAAAAGTTAATAATTGTATTACTTGTGGGAAGCAAATACATCATAAGGATTTCCATTTATACTGTATTCCTTGTCTAGGCCCTGATCACAATGTGCCTGGCTGTCGGTTTTGTGCTAGATTTAACCAACACACTATTAAGCATTGGTATATTTTTGCATCTAAGTATTTTGGAAACAGATTTAACTACCCAAAAATGTCGTCGGATAGCAATCTGACTACTGGAGTACATAAAAAATGCAAAGAAAAGGACAGAGAAAGGCAGTCAAGATCCAAAACCAACGACGAAGCTTCTCCTAAGCCAGTCGCCGGTTCACCAGTACTCAGTGAGGTGCTTTCGCAGCCCCTGATACCCGCTACCTTAGAGTCGCAGGCCTCTACTGACACCCATGTGGAGTCTGGCATGCTGCAAGATACTCAAGGTATTGGACTGACGGATGTATCTCCCTCAGATGGGTCCAGAGCCGCTGAGCAGGCACCAGCTTTTGAGGTTGTATTCAGACCTCAACATTTTTATATCAAACCAACTAAAGCTGCAAAACCAAATCAAAGACACCTTCTAAAACTAAAAAAACAATGCCTGAGCCACGTGCACAGGCCTCCCTACCCCTCTGGGTCAGGAACCCTGTCCATCAACCATTCCACCAATGACAGCTCCTTCCCTGACCCAACCTGTAGTTTTAGAGTCCTCGGATCCAAGCATTCCTGGCCCTTCTGGATCAGATCCGAAAAGAACATTGCCTTCGGATCCAACTGTTACTCTGAGTGCACCAACTCTGACATCTTTGGATCTGGATGCCTCTCGGAGCTGAAGCTTCCAGGTCAGATCCAGGGGAATGGGATCAACTCCAAGGTTTTCAGAGCCATCTCTTCCTCTTGGAGCTTTGGCACTAAATAGCTCAGCTCTGACTTCCCCTTGGGTGGATTGCTCTCAGAGTATAGGAAGGTGATGGGCCAGAAACTAGCTTCCTCAGCTCCACTGATTTCTTTCTCTCCTGAGCAGTCTGCTTTTGAGGTTGTGAAGAGTTGTCTCTGCTCCAGCAGGTCAGATGGGTCCTTCCCCCTCAGATCTAGCCTGAACCTCTCAGATGACTTTGCACTGTGATCCTCAACATTCTACTCCATGGGGACAGCCTGCTCAAAATTTCCAGTCAACCCAGCAGGGTATTGTCATCTCTTCTGCAACTTCGCTGGATCCCTCCAGCAAAGAAACCCCTAAGAAGAGGAAGTGCAAAAGGAGGCACTTGGACTCTCTTCAAGAGTCTATCACTGGTGATACTGACTTTGATGAGAGAGGGGTCTCCCAAATCATCACCTGATGACATTTCATTTAGAGACATTCTTGAGATCCTTAAACAGAAATGTGGTTGGTCTGCCCAAAACCCTACTCCTGAGGAGTCAATATTTCTGGAAGCTTTTAGGACTGGCCTTTCTACCTCCTGGGTTACTCTGCCTGCTGATGAACTCATTGATTTGGTTTCTAGGTGGGAGTGGAAGGAACCTGATATGACTGAGCCAATCCCCAAGACACCAGACAGGATTCTGGCCCCACCAGTAGGAACTGGTGAATCTGGACATTTTGAGGCAATGTTACAATTGCCTTATGTACACAAACAACCCTCTCCTCCTTCCACCAAACACTAATACATGTGAGAGATGCAATTATACAGCCACACTGGAGTCTAAGCTCTCTCAACCCAAGACTGGACCAGGCAGTCAAGAGGAGAAGGGAATTACTTGCATCACACCACCAGTCTCACATAGACCTATGAAACCAGCACCAGCAAAAAACACACATAAATACACAAAAACATACTTGAAGGCTCTAAATAAAAATCTGCAAAAGCAACAGAGACCTCCAAAGCAGACATCCAAGCAACCTCCACCCACCAACACAAACCATGAAACACATACTTCACAAAACCAGTGTGCCACGCAATCACAGCACTTAAGGCAAAATAACATACCCAACACACTAGTAATAGGTGACTCTATAGTCAGGCACACTGACGTCCCACTCTCTAAGCTGAACAAGGAGAATGTTACTGTTAGCTGCCTGTCGGGTGTCAGGATCCACCACATAACACAAGCGCTCAAGTCACTCAAGAACAAGTACAAATATTACTCTGTCATTGTCCATGTTGGTGTGAATGACCTGAGCCGTACCTCCCTGGACTACATGAAAAGAGACATGGAGGAGATCTCTGATCATGTAGCCCAGGCCGGTATGACTCCGACCCTGAGTAGCATCCTGCCCTCACCAAGAATGATACCACGGTATAGAGACAAAATGATCAATTTCAACAACTGGCTAAGCTTCTGGTGTCATTCAAAGGGGATCCAATGTCTGTCAGTCTGGGATGACATGCTCGACAAGCCACGCTGCTTCACTAGAGATGGCTTGCACCTGTCACCCTTAGGCTTTCGAATACTGGCCAAGGCTCTTGCCACCCTCATAGTGCCTTTTTTAAGCAAGGCTCAAAAGACAAACCCACCGCCGTAAATAGCACAAGTAACAAAAAACTGAGGGTAATGCTACTTAATGCCAGAAGTCTAAGCCTCAAAATGCATGCACTCGAGGCCCTCCTCAGTATGGAGACAATCAATATATGTGCAGTAACAGAAACCTGGTTTAAGGCTCCAGAGAGCACCCCAGCACTACCAGGCTAAAACTCATACCATACATTTCGGCCACAAAACCCAGACCGAAATACAAAAGGTGGGGGAGTATCCATATTCATCAAGGATACCCACACCTCCAGGTTAGTGGCACAACACAATGCTTTAGAGATCATCCACGTGCAACTAACAACGGGCAAAACCGCTATTCAAATTATATCTTGCTACAGATCACCCACCATGTCCAAGGACCCGCACTCCACATTCCCGGAAACATTGGGAAACATAAAGGTCCTGCCAAACACCCTGATATTGGGTGATTTCAATTACCCAAACATTAACTGGGAGAACTACTCAAGTACAAACTCCCTTGTCCAACATTTCCTAGAATTTATAAACTCAAATGCCCTGGAACAACTGATCAACACCCCCACCAGAGGTGACAACATATTGGACCTGGTCATCACCAACATGGGCGATCCGGTGTTCCACACCGGAAGTCAACCCCTCGCTGGTTAGATCTGACCATAAACTAATTACTCTGGATATCCACATTCTGCCATCACCCCCGGTCAAAGAAACCACCATGAAAAACTTTTCAAAAGCAAACTTTGCGTTACTTAAGACCGAGGTGGGAAGTTTCAAAGCCCCCATGCTAAAGGATAACGCTGTCCAAGCTGCAAAATCCTTTACTAATGCACTCTACAGGCACCTACAAGAATGCATGGATCATGCTATCCCAAACAAAACCAAGACTCACTCCTCCAAGAAAAGGAAACCAGTCTGGAGGACCACTGCCCTAAACAAGCTATACAATAGAAGGAGAAAACTAGTACAGAAAAGAGTAAAATCCCAAGAAGGGAAGACATCTCTGATCAGTATCAGCAAGAAACTACGTTCCCTCATAAAATCATCCAAGGCTAGCATTGAAAGAAAAATTGCCATGGACTCCAAAGATAACCACAAGGCATTCTTTAGCTATGTCAAGAATCTAAGTGGCAATTTTCAGATCTGCTTGGAGTTAGTGCAGAATGGCACAAAATACACTGAACCGACCGATATAGCCAACATCCTGACAGACAGGTTCAGTGCAAACTTCACCCCCCCCCTCACCCCAAAAGGGCCCATAACTATACCAGAAGAATGTAGTGCCCCTGAAATCACAGACACTCAGGTTAAAACAGCCCTCTCCAAAGCCAAAAACACAGCATCAATGGGACCGGACGGTGTCCCAGGCTGCGTCCTACTACAGCTCAAAGATGAACTAACCCCTCACCTAAACACACTGTTTAACCTCAGCCTCTCCACAGGCTACGTGCCCACAGAGTGGCTTGCAGCAACAGTTATTCCGCTCCACAAAGGTGGAGCCACAGTGGACCCCAGGAACTATCGCCCTATAAGCCTGACTAGCTTGGTCTGCAAAGCTATGGAGCGCATCATCATGGATCTCATTAACAGAGACACTGGGAACCTCCAAACACTGGACCCTACCCAGTTTGGCTTTGTTAAGGGCAGATCATAGCCTCCTAAACCTGGTGGACTTCTTTGAGACAGTTACAAAGGCTATAGACGAGGGAAAGGTGGTCCACACAGCCTATCTAGACCTCGCAAAGGCCTTCAACACCATTCCCCACTCAGGTGTTATAGACAAGCTCACCCAGCCTGAACATAAACCCCTGTGACACGAGATGGGTTGCCAACTGGCTCACGGACAGAACCCACATGGTAAGAGTTGCAGGAGCTAGGTCTGACTCTAAACCAGTTACAAGTGGCATTCCCCAGAGCTCAGTCCTAGAACCCCTCCTGTTCGGCATATACTTCTCAGAGGTACAGGCAAGCACAGGAGGACTATGGCTGACCAAGTTCACAGACAGCTGCAAACTAGGGGCTATAATTGACTCTCCGACTGACACAGACATCCTCCAAAAGGGTCTCACTGAGACAGATACCTGGTGTCAAAACCATGGCCTCAAGCTAAATGCCAAAAAGTGCATAGTCATCCCCTTTGGAAAAAACAAAATACCCACAAACTACCACATAGGTGGTAGCCCCCTAAATACGGAAGACGTAATAAGGGATCTAGGGACCCAAGTAGATAGTAACCTCCCCTTTGATAATCACATTGCCAAAGTGGTTAGAAAATCCTTCACCTAATCACAAAAGGGTTTGCATCCAGATTGAAAGAGGTCATTGGGCCCCTCTATGCATCATTCATCAGACCCATCATAGAGTACAATGCCCCATTTGGGGTGTACCTTACAAGACACCTGCAACAACTGGAGAGACCACAGAAGTACCTCACCAAGATGATCACTGGCCTCAAGCAGATGCCCAATGCAGCTCAAATGAAGAAACTCCAGCTGTACTTGGCTGCATACCGCCTACTCAGAGGTGATCTCTGCCTGACATACAAGGCCATGTCCAACCCAGAATTAATGGACATGCTCCACCTGAAGAAAACCATATCCCCTTGAGCCACACGCTCCAGGGATTTAAACCTCACCACAACAATAAATAGAATGTGCTGGAGGGATAGATTCCTATCCCAGAGACTTCCCATGCTCTGGAACAAGATTCCATTCTACATTAGGCAGAGCTCCTCGCTAACCCTCTTCAAGAGAAACCTTGACGAGTGGATGCAAAAGCCAACACATTCCGGCTAGGCTTATGAATGCCTTCGAGCAGATAGCCTAGTACCTACCTATGAACCTATGAACCTAATATTGGTGTAAATGGGTACCAGTTGATACAATGGTCATGGTGGCAGCTACAAAGAGGGAACTCATGGAACAGAGTTCCACAGTTCATCTCCCGAATCCAGAATGTAGGGCACTGGACAGATTTGGGAAGCAAGTTTATGCTTCAGTGATTTGTACTCTCAGATCATTGAACTGCTTGGCACATTTTACAAAACTGCAAAGATATTTGATTAAAGAACTACTGAAATCTCTTTCTGGTGCTGAGACTGCTAAGACTCAACCTTCAATAATCTCTCAGTTGGCCACCCTTCAAGCTGTATCCAATTCATTCATGAGGCTTATTTCACACACTGCAGAAGGCACCTCAAGGGCTGTGGTATCAAATATTTCCATCAGGAGGAATGCCTGGATGTGCCTGTGTGATTTTGTAGAGCCCATCAAGTCATCGTTCATCAATGCCCCTTTTGATGGCTCTTGATTGTTTGGTGCCACTGTCTATATGTGAAAAATATGGAAAGACCCACTCTGCAGTGGGCATGCATTTTTGACCCCCTCAAAGGACCTTTCCCAGGAATCAACAGGGAGGTCGAAAGACATGGTTCAGGAAGTCTCAAGGTCCTTTCCAGGACATGTGTGGAGGTAGTTCCCTCAGAGGCAGAGGAGGTGAGATAATGGTAGAAGACACCCCCATGGCAGAGGAGGCTGCAAAACTGAGGGTCTACAAATTCCTTTTCCAACAGACCCTTTCACTGCTTCTGAAGGGATGCCTGATTGCCTTCTTCTGGAGGCAGTCAGGGGTCGCTTATCTCTGCACTTAGCAGCTTGGTTAAACATAACAAAACACACTTGGGTGCAGAGAATTATTTCCAAGGTGATATTATTCCCTTTTTCCTACCACCTCTTTTGTCCAGAAAAATCCCCAGTGTTCCACCCAATCACTAGGAAGCAGCAGCACTAGAAATCCAAATGCTGCTAGAAAAAAAGAGTCATCCAAGAGATCCCTCCAGACCAAATAGAATCTGGAACTTACTCAAGATTCTTTTTAGTGCCAAAGAAGACAGGGGACTGGAGACCAATTTTAGCTATCAGTCTGTTGAACAAATCGGTTCAACACACCAGGTTCGAGATAGTCACTGTTCAGTCCGTACTGCCTTTTCTGATCAAGGATGACTGGATGTGCTTGATAGACTTTCAGGATGCATCCCATCACATAAAAATGAACAGATGACCCAGAAGGTACTTACATTTTTGGCTGGGAGCCAGTCACTTTCAGTTTAGAGTACTGCCCTTTGACCTCACTACAGTCCCCAGGGTGTTCACCAAGTGTATGGCAGTGGTTGCAGCTCACTTAAGACTTCAAGGATTCTGAGTGTTTCCATATTTAGACGACTGGCTTACAACAAGTCTCATTTACAACCAACCCAGACAGTGGAATTCATAGGAGCAGTGTTCAACACAATATCTATGGTAGCATCTCTTCCTCCTTCGAGAATACAGAAAATAAGGAAGCAGCTCAGGAAAATAATTTGCAGTACCAGAATTTCAGCCCGATTGATTCTGCAAGCCCTGGGATCAATGTCAGCAGCAATACTTTTAGTCCCTTCAACAAGATTCCACATGAGAATTCTACAATGTATGCTAGCAACAGAATGGTCGATGCTTTCTCGGCCCATGTCTGGGAAGATAAGAATAAATCAGGTGTGCAAACGGTATGCTTCATAGTGGATGAAGTCACAACTGTTACAAGATTGCTCTTTCATTATCCATCAGCCCAGGGTCATAGTGACCATGGATGCCTCCCAGATTGGGGAGGGGTATTTCTGCGGAAGACAATCCAAGACACTTGGTCCCCAGAAGAGGCCAACTTGCATAATAGTGTTCTGGAAATGAGAGTGGTACTTTTGGCATTGTAAGCATTCCAAGCCTCTCTCCCTTTTGGGACAATTGCAATTCAAATGTACAACATGTCAGTAGTTTGGTACATCAGCAAACAAGGGGGAAAAAATCTGATCCCCTGTGTCGAGAAGCCCTCAGAATGTGGCAATGGTCAATCTCATCCAACCACTTTCTAATGGCAATGCATATTCCAGAGAAGTCCAACGTTATAGCAGACAAATTAAGCAGGTCCATTTTACTGCTTCATGAGTGTTCTCTCAACAACAAAGTGATGGAAATGACCCTGCTGCAATCTTTTTGCCTCTCCCTCAAAACAAGTGCAACAGCTTCTTTGCCCTGATCCCCCCAAAGTAGGAATCACCGAGGGATGCTGTACTCCATGATTGGCCCACCAGCTTTCTGTATGCTTATAGTCTGACCCCCCCTAATTCCCAAATTCCTTCAGAAAGCAGCGAGGTTGAAGAACAAAGTCATTGCACCTTACTGGCCTTGACAGGTTTGGTTTCCCTTCCTTTGGCCTCATCTTCTGTGCCCACCTTGGATTCTGGATCCAATTCCAGACGTTCTGTCTCACCCAACAGGCATGATACACCTGGATATCTCAAATCTCAAACTAACAGCGTGGTTTCTCTAATTCCTTTAATAGCCAGGCAGCCAATGCTGTCTTCCCCTGTTCATTCCATACTTTTATCTTTCCATAAACCTACTTCTAGGAAATACTACAGGAGTAAATGGAGAAGGTCCATTTACTGGGCAGAGCAGAATCAGATCAACCTCTTCTTAGCTCCAATTCATTCTGTTCTTGAATTTTTAGCAAGTTTGTTTAATGAGGGTGCTAGTTCATCAGCTATTAAAATTCAACTTGCAGCAATCTCTAACTTTCATGTGGGGTTTCATAATTCTTTCTTGGCCTCGTCTAAACTGTGCAAAGCCTTTTTAAAAGGTATTCTTCTGTTAAGACCCCCTTATAAAGACCCCATACCACCATGGAATGTAAACTTGGTACTGCAAGCCTTAATACATTCTCCCTTTGAACCTGCAGCTAAATGTGATCTAACGTTTTTGACCTGGAAGTCTGTCTTTTTAGTTGCAATTACATCTGCTAGAAGAATTTCAGAACTTCAAGCATTATCTTCTAAGCCTCCATACTTGATTTTTCATGAGCATAGGGTCACCTTATATACTAATGCTTCCATCCTGCCTAAGGCGGTGTCAGAATCCAACATTAACCAAAGCATTAACCTGCCAGTATTCTTCCCAAATTTTACAAATAAAGTAGAATATATGCTGCACTTACTAGGTATTCATAGATAATTACATTTCTCCCTGTACAGAAATAAAGAGGTTAGAAAGACAAATCAGTTATTTGTTTCCTTTGCACATAAGAAGTTGGGCAAATCATTCACAAAGGTAACTCTAGCCAGCTGGTTGATAGATTGCATTTCATTTGTCTATAACAAATTGATCTACCCTTACCAAAACCATTAAGGGCTCATTCAACCAGGTCTATGGCAACTTCTTTTGTATTCCAGTCTGTAGCCTCTATAGGCGATATATGTACAGCTGCAACTTAGTCAATTCCTCATACCTTTATCACTCCTTACAAACTAGAACTGGTCTCAAGGGGAAGGGCAGCCTTTGGCTCAACCATACTCAGGATTATCCTTCCTTAGAGTCCACCCGGGGATTTAGGTAGCTGGGAAATCTGTCCCATCAGTTGAGGAATGAATGAAAATTGACAACATCGGATAAAGAAGTTATGTGCATAGCATAATGTTCCATCTGTGGTGTGCATTTTCATTATTCCGTAACTCCCCACCCTCCACCCCCTCCATTTTTCATAACTAACTTAAGGAATGAGACTTTTAGGGACACCTATGTCCTTTTTGTTGAAGTCCAGTTTTGGCAATTTATAGTTTCTCTCTCAAACTATAAATAGAACCTGAGGGATGTTAGGGATGGTGCATTATGGGAAGGGATGGAGCTCGAGAGTTTCTTGGAGGCCACAAGCTAGTATAATGCACGAGTCGAATCAGATTATCAGATCCAAACCCATCAGTTGAGGAAGAATGAAAATTGACAATACTGATTGAACTTTATTGTAAGTACATAATTTCATTTTTATTTTACTTCCTGAGGCTGGCAAAGTGTATTCAATTGTTTTTTACTGTGTTTCTATTGGGAAAAAGTGGCTTTTTACAACTTAAAATTTTTACCAGCTTGTGTTGCTTGCCTTCCCCAGGAAAGAAGCATGAAGTTTGGCTTGACCATTGAACAAAGTACCCATCTTACATTCAGTCCTTCATCCAAATGCAAAAACAAAAAGTTAAGCAAACAGGCTTTGCCACCACAGCAAGCTAGCAATTTGCCTCAGCCGCAGGTGGGTGACTGTGCTGTAGCCAAAGCTAGTTTCTCAGACCACTCATTTAACTTGTATCCCTCTGGTGTTGCACCCACAGCCACCATGGACCAGGAATAAACGCATCCTCTGTGGTTGCTGAGGTTGCCTCAGTGACAAGAAAGAGCCACTCTTGTCGGTCCTGGGAGAGCAAACAGGGAAGTTTTCCCTGTTTAGTCAGAATGTTGTGCCCATCCTTGGAGAACCGGCTGCTGCCATTTACAACACTGTTGGCCCCATTTGTCCTGTCAAAAAGAAACAGAAAACTAAATATGTATCTTCTCCTGTTCAAATGTCCCTGGATAGGACTAGTTTACTAGACCTGGTTTAGGGTCTAATTCAGACTATTGATCTTTCTTTTCAGGTGGTTGCTGGTAAAAGAGAAGAGGATAACTCTTTTTCTAAAGATGTTCAAGATTCTGAATGTGGACAGGAAGATGAAGGGACAGATGCAGGATTTTCTCCTCAGATTTCTGATTGCTGTGGGGGATTCTGTTTTTCTGAAACTATTTCCAGAATGTGCCAGTGTTTTCGGGGGGAGAAAACTGAAGTTTTTCAGTCTCTTAGAAAATACCATAATCTGTTACAACTGGAATTTCCAGAACCTTTGCCTATTACTCCATTTCTATCAGCACTGGAGCATGCATGTGTCACTGCCTACAGTTTTCCTGATCGTCATTCTGTTGCCCATAAAAAGGCTGATAGATCATATCAAGTTCTGCAGTCTTTTAAATGTGTATACACTCATCCCAAACTTGGCCCTGCAGCTATAGCCTTAGCTAATCTTACTGCTACTAAATGTCTAGTTAATTCCAATCCTACACTTTCTGACAAGGATGGAAAAATAATCGATAAGTATTTGGAAAAAGTAAGCTTCTACACCTTGGATTTTCAAAATTTTGAATTGTCAGGCTCCTATGTTAAAGTTTATTCTGACTAATTGTGAAACTAAAAAGAAATTATTGTCTGCATTTTCTCATTGTGAGGAAAAATATGCTTAAAATGGTTTAGTTTCTTACACCTCACAGGTCACAACTCATTTTTAATGTGAGTGTATGACTCTGTTGAAACTTCTTCCAGGGCTATGGCCACTGGTACTGTTTTGAGGTGGTTTGCCTTGCTTTGTTCTCAGAACCTCTCAGAAGATGTGAAAAATGAGATTTTAAAACTTCCTTTAGACAGAGATTTAGTTTTTGGTCCCGCTGCTGCAGAGGTGATCAAAAAGTGTGATGAGAGATGTAAGCTGATACCAGGGGTTCCAAAAAGAAGGCAGGAACCCCCAAACCAAAGGACCATCCAACAAGTCAGAATGACTGTTTCTCTTCCAGAAAGTCTGAATCAACACTTCTCTCTTTGGCAACAGATAGTTTCAGATCAACGAGGTTTGAATGTCATTCATCAAGGTCAAAGATGGGAGTGGGAGAAAATTCCTCCTTTTCAGGGAGTAATTCCTCATCCACCAAAGCAGATTTTTTTATTTCCTCTTTTCTCAGCATATGTTGTCTCAGAGAATAGTAGAGCTAGTTCCTCCTTCCCAGTTTGAGAAAGGTTTATATCAAAGGCTTTTTTTGGTGCCAAATTCTTGGGGACCAGTTCTAGATAATCCTTTCCTAAACCAATTTGTGATAGTGCCCAAGTTCAACTTACTTGTTACCTTTTCTTCCTCATTTAACTTTTCTGGTAACACTAGATTTAAAAATGCATATCATCACATCTCTATTCATCCAGATTTCAGGCATTTCTTAAAATTCTGTGTCTGGATAACATTATCAGTTCTCTGGTTTATCCTTTGGAATATCCACTGTACCAAGAATGTTCACAAAATGTCAAGATTCTTTTATAACTCATTGCGTGCTACAGAGTATCCAGGTTTTACCATATTTAGATGACTTGCTTATCATTGCAGGTCTTTTTTCAAAGTGTTAGGAATCTCTCGGTTGGGTGAGTGATCTCTTACACACGCTGGCATTCCAAGAGAATGTTTAACAGCCTTTTTTGACTCCATCACACTGAATTGTGTTCCTGGGGTGTCTGGTAGACACCTCAGTTCAAAGAGCTTTTATTCCACTGGAAAAAAAAATAGATCTATATCTAGATCTGTTTGTAGAGTTTTCCTCAGGATTTTGGGTCTCATAGCATCTATGATTCTCATGATAACTTTGGCAAGACTCCATATGAGAAAGATACAATGATATATCAAGTCTCTTTATTTTCAGCGTCAAAATCCTTTGCCTTTTAAAATCCCAGTGCTGAAGTTTATCAGAAAAGAGATAATTTGGTAAAGACAACAAATATCTCTAAATTCAGGACTCCCTTTCTCTCTTCCCTTGCCTTCTCCAAAGCAGTCATTTACCATAGACACTTTGGACTTTGCTTGAGGAGCAATTTCAGGAAGGATAAAAGTGCACAGTATGTGGGACACCATGGACAGATGCAATTACATGAAAAACAAGATGCTTACCATGATCAAGCCACTCAACTCTCTGAATCATCTTTGGTTTCCAGGATCTCTTCAAGTTGTTATAAACAAAACCACAGTCATGTAGTATGTCATCAAGTAAGGGAGAACTGGGTTGTACCCCTTTTGCTGACTAGCCATGTTAGCTTGAGATATAGCTTCATAACACAACCTCACTCTGCAAGCATCATGTATTCTGTCAGACCAAAATTCTCTGGCAGACAAGCTAAGTAGGACAAGGGCAGACACTCACGAATGGAAAATAGATCATGTGATATTCCAAGAAATGATCCATCTTTAACAATCAGCTGGCAAGATTCTGCTCCAGGACTCCATGCAGAAAGCCCTGGAAGACAGATGACTTTTCTTTTCCTTGGACAGGAATACTCTTATATGCTTTTCTACCCTTTCCACTGATATCCAGGGTACTTCTGAAGATTTAGAAGGAATTCTTCCAAGATCATTGTAGTGACTCTCTTCTGGCCTAGGCAGCAGAGGTTCTTCTTTCTTGTGGAAATGTTCAGGGACAATTACCTCAAGCTGCCTCACAGAATGGATTACTCACTCAAGATCAGGGGTGTACAATACACCCTGATCCCAATCAACGTCATTTGACTGCCTGGATGATAGGGTCTTAATTCCCTTTAGGCACCTGTTTACTGAAGACATGCAACATGTAATAACGGAAGCAAAAGTGCCTACTATTAGAAAATCATATATTAGCAAATGGAAATGTTTTCTAGTTGGTGCCAGCGCCTTAACCAGCACTCATTCAGGGCCAGTTGTTCTGCAGTTTTACAATATTTGTGTGAGTTACTATCCTATGGCCTTTCTTACTTCACCACCAAAGTTTATTTCTTGGCCATTTCAAAATGTTTACCCATAGACCCTCCTCTTTTAATGAATTCTTATGTCAAAATGTTTTTGAAAGGGGTTTTTCATAAGAGGCCTCCAAGAAACCAGTGTCCCCCACCCCCCAGGATCTTAATGTTGTGTTAGTGAAGCTGACACTTGCTCTATTTGAACTAGCTAACCTGCCTGACTTGAGGCTCTTAACACGGAAAACATTTTACTGATTGCTCTGACCTCTGCAAGAAGATTATCTGAGTTGCAAGCTCTTATGGTGAGTCAACCATATCTC
The DNA here is from genome assembly GCF_019279795.1 of Protopterus annectens. NCBI lineage: Eukaryota > Metazoa > Chordata > Ceratodontiformes > Protopteridae > Protopterus > Protopterus annectens. Next base: position 98,491,849 of record NC_056725.1, on the reverse strand, counting down.
ATTTTCCACAGAGGCAGGGTTCTTTGAGAACTAATCCTTCTTTTTATGCCTAAAGTGATATCCAGGTTTACTTTTAGCCAAACTTTCCATCTCTCTGTTTTCTTTCCTGTTCCTAAAAATGAGAAAGGATGCTCCATACCTTAGATATCCACAGACAACTCAGGTACTATTTTGACAGAACTAAAATTTTCAGATCTTTAAATCAATTGTTCATTTCTTGTGAAGGTAGGAAGAAGGGACAACCTGTGTCAGAACAGACTATTTCCAAATGGTTGTCTAAGGCTATTACCTTTTGTTATAGGTTCATAGGTTCATACTAGGCTATCTGCCCTAGGGCATTTATAAACCTAGCCAGAGTGTGGTTGGCTTTCGCCACCCATTTTAAATAATTTTGCTATGCCCTTTTTCGAGGTTAGTATACTGTGCCTCTGTCTAACAGTGACACAGACATGATACCCGGGGTAAACCTATGATCTCCCATCCACTCATCAAGATTCCTCTTGAAGAGAGTCAATGAGGGACTCTGCCTAACCTGGACTGGGATTTTATTCCAGAGTGAAGGGAGCCTCTGGGTTATGAATCTGTCCCTCCAGCATGTCCTATTTGTTTCAGTGCTGAGGTTCAAGTCTCTCGAGCGCGTAGCTCGATGGGATTTGGATTTTCTGAGGTGCAGCATGTCCATTAATTCCGGGTTGGACATGGCTTTATATGTCAGGCACAGATCATCTCTGAGCAGGCGGTATGCCACTGAGTAGAGCTGGAGTTTCTTTAACCGGGCAGCATATGGCATCTGTTTGAGCCCTTTGATCCTCTTGGTGAGGTACTTTTGGGGTCTTTCCAGTTGCTGCAGGTGTCTGGTAAGGTACATCCCAAAAGGGGCATTGTACTCAATTATGGGCCTGATGAGGGATGAGTAAAGAGGCACGATGACCTCCCCTGATCGAGATGTGAATCCCTTCATGATTAGGTGGGCTATATAAAATGTTTTTCTAACCACTTTGGCCACGTGGTTGTCAAATGAGAGATTGCTATCAACTTGGGTCCCCAGGTCCCTAATTACTTCTTCTGTACTTAATGGATTACCACCTATGTGGTAATTTGTGGGCACTTTGTTTTTGCCAAAGGGGATGACTATACACTTTTTGGTGTTTAGCTTGAGGCCATGGCTCTGGCACCAGTTGTCTGTTTCTATGAGGCCCTTTTGGAGGATGCTTGTGTCGGCTGGAGTGTCGATTATGGCGCCCAGTTTGCAGTCATCTGCAAACTTGGTCAGCCACAGTCCTTCCGTGTTGGCCTGTACCTCCGAGAAATATATACCAAACAAGAGAGGTCATAGGACTGAGCCTTGTGGGACGCCACTTGTAACTGGTTTGGAGTCTGACATGTCTCCAGCAATTTTAACCATGTGGGTTCTGTCCTTGAGCCAGTTTGCAACCCATCTAGTGACATAGGGGTTTATATTTAAGCTGGTGAGCTTATCTATAATGCCCGAGTGGAGTATTGTATCGAACGCTTTTGCGAGGTCCAGGTAGGCTGTGTGGATCACCTTCCCCTCGTCAATGGCCTTAGTGACTGTTTCAAAGAAATCAAACAGGTTTTAGAGGCAGGATCTGCCCTTAACAAAGCCAAACTGGGAAGGATCCAGTGTCTGTAGGTCCCCAATATCTTTATTTATGAGGTCCATGATGATCCTTTCCATAGCTTTGCAGATCAAGCTAGTCAGGCTTATGGGGTGATAGTTTCCAGGATCCGTTGAGGCACCACCTTTGTGGAGAGGGACCACTGTTGCTGTACGCCACTCTTTGGGTACATATCCTGTAGTAAGGCTGAGACTGAACAGTAGTTTTATGTTTGGGTTTAGCTCTTCTTGGAGTTCATGTAGGACGCAGCCCGGGACACTGTCTGGTCCCATTGATGCTGTGTTTTTTGCTTTGGAGAGGGCAGCTCTTACCTGAGCATCTGAGATCTGTTACTCACCATAACAAATTTATTCCAGGCAGGGTCGTGTCCCACCATACCAGGCATTGGCTTCATCTATGGCTTTTGGAAAGGGCTGGATTCTAGAAGTATTCTAGAAGGAGCAACGTGGCCCTCTGTACAGTTTTACAAAGCAATGTAAGCTTAATTCCTCCTCTAGGTTTTGATTAGGCTTTGCTAGGACCATTCTCCAGGGGCTCCTGGACCTTTCTCCTTCCATTTCCCAACTGTAGTAAGTTAGGTTAATCTACCCGTATAGCTAAGGCTACTGCGCCAGTGATCAATGTGATGTACATAGCAGAGTTATGTAGGTAAAAGTACCGTGACAGTAGGTGTTTGGATGAATGCTGCTGCAATAGATTCTTCTTCTCTTCATCCCCTTTATTTTTTGGAGTGTTGTATATGCTGAAGTGTGGGCATTTATTTGTTGTTGTTCATAGCATTATCTTTTCAGGGGTTAGCCGCCCTCTGTCTCTCTCTGTTGGCACGAAAGCTCTGAAGGGCTTAGCACCCAAACTTATCTTTTTAGTCATCTCAGCTCAAGCTTACTGATGGTTTGTGTACATGGAAGGTGCCCTGAAACTTTGGAAACTAGCTGGCTAATCTGATGTTGTCAATTTTCATTCTAGCCTCATCCTGTGGGGTTTGATTCCAATCCTTGGAATTGAGTTGGCATTTACAGTAGCTTGTGGGAACCAAAAACCTCTCAAGCTCATCCCTTACCCACAATGCACCTATTTCAATTACCCCAGATCTTGTTTGCCTCTTTGCGAGTTAGTGGTGCCATATTCTCTTGAACAGATAAGTGTTTTTTTCAAATTGGTTTCTTCTTTAATTCTAAATTTCTTTATTTTTCTTCTTGAAAAACAATCCCTTACCTGTTCCCTATCCAAGTACGAAAGTATTCTTAGATAGTATTGTTTGTATCCCCTTTCTCCTTCTTCCTTTCCTCTACACTTGAAGTTCTTAAATATTATTGTTGATAATTCCCTTATTTTTTCAACTATTTTTATACTTTAGCAAAAAAAATAAATAAATAACTTTCAATGTCTTGTCTTTCCCTCCTTTCCTGTCTACTAGTAGGCTTTTGGTTGAGAGATCATGGTGTGTGTGTGTGTGTGTGTGTGTGTGTGTGTGTGTGTGTGTGTGTGTGTGTGTGTGTGTGTGTGTGTTTGTGTGTGCGTGTGTGTACTTATGTGAAAATGGCAGATAAAGAAGAAGGCCCGACTGGGCGTCAAATGCTGTGAGAAGTGTGGTCATAAGGTTCCTTATTCTGACACACATTCTCTTTGCATGTATTGTTTGGGCTCCCTCCATTTTCAGGAGGACTGTTTAGTTTGTCACTCTATCAGTCACCATGCAGTTGTGGAAAGAAAAAATAAGTTGATTTTGAAAGGGCTACTTCCCTCTTATTTTGAAGAGGCCATATCTGGAATGACCTCCTCATCTAAATGAAAACCTTTAATAAATCAGGCATTTCTAGTTCTGCTTCTTCTTCCTCCTCTAAAGTTTCGGAAAAGGTAAAGAAGAGAAGCTCTTCAGCTCCAACTTCCCCATTGGGCCCAAGCACAAAGAAGACAAAAATATCAGTTCCTTTGGTCCCTTGGAGCCGATAGCAAAATTGCCCAAACATTTGGTTCTGACGGAACTACAGACTACTGCACCCAAGACTTTGGATCCGTCCTTGACTTCAACTCTGAAGGGACATGATAAAAGTCTTTCTTCGGTACCGACACAAGAATTTCTTCCAATTCTGAGAATTAAATATTCTCCTTCCATAGACCCTTTTCAAAGGGGCTCCCTTATCCATTTTTGGAAAGACCTAAGTCTCCCTCCGTCATGTCCACCCATTCTTCCAGAAGTCTTACTGAAGATGACGTGGAGAGCCCGGTGGCATTGTCTGGGGAGGGTGGTCCAAGGCACTTGGTTCCCAGTAGAGGCCAATTTGCACATCAGTTTCCTAGAGATGAGAGCAGTGCTTTTAGTGTTGCAGGCCTTCCAAGATGCTCTTCTCTCAGGGACAATTGCAATTCAAATGGACAACATGTCAGTAGTTTAGTGCATCAACAAACAAGGAGGAACCATATCCTAGCTATTATGTCGAGAAGCTATCACACTGTGGCAGTGGGAGATCGCATCCAACCTCTTTCTCTTAGCAACACACATTCCGGGGAAGTCCAATGCAATAGCAGACAAATTGAGCAGGTGCATACTTTTACCTCATAAGTGGTCCCTCAATCAGACAGTCTCAGAAAAGATATTCCAGAAATGGGGTCAACCATGCTGCTATATGTTTGCCTATTTCCTAAACAACAAGTGCAGCAGCTATTTTGCCCCGATCCCAGTACAGGGGAGTTACCAAGTGATGCTCTTCTTCTTCACAATTGGCCTTCCTTCTTTATGCCTTTTCTCCAGTTCCATTAATTCCTAAGTTTCTTCAGAAAACAATGATGTTGAAGAGCACAGTTATCTGCATTGTGCCTTACTGGCCTCAACAGATTTGGTTCCACTTCCTTTAGCCTCACCTAATTTGACAGCCTTGGATACTGGATCCAAGTCCAGATCTCCTGTCCCATTCGACAGGCATGATTCATCCGGACATTCCGAATCTCAAGCTCAAGTTGACAGCTTAGTTTCTCCAATTCTATTAGTAGCCAGACAACCCATGCTCTCTTCCCATTGCTCTGTCTGATACATTCTGCTATAATCTCATAAACCATCTACACAAAAGCTTTATACCAGTAAATGGAAGAGATTTGCACATTGGGAGCTCCAGAATAACGCTGAACCATTTTTGGCTCCTATTCATGATATTCTTCACTTTTTAATCTTACTTTTAAATGGCTTCCACAATCAGAGTCCAAATAGCAGAGATATCCAACTTCCAGTCTGGTTTTCAAGACTCCTTAGTTGCTTCTCAGAAACTTTGTAAAGGTTTTATGAGTGGTACTCTTTTAAAACCACCCACCAACCCCTTTCCCTTGGTTTCTGGAAGAACAGAAGATTGACAGATTGTTACCTTTTTTGGTATAGTTTTGCAGTTCCAGATATAGTCTCCATAAAAAAACTTTTTTCCTCTTTCTATAAGCAAACTTGATCTGAGGTAATTGAGATAGGTGCATTGTGGGTAAGGGATGAGCTTGAGAGGTTTTTGGTTCCCACAAGTTATTTTAGCGGCCAAGTCTGTTCCGAGGATGGGAACCTCACCTCACAGGTTGAGGAAGAATGAAAATGGACAGCACAGATGGAACATTATGGTGCATACATAACTTCTTTTTATATCCTAAGCAGGATATAACCCATATAGCTAAGGCTACTGCAGTAGTAATAATTTGAACATCTACTGCTATGGTAAGTTTACCTACACAAATGTACTTTCGCCTGCCTTTTCAGCTCTAGTCACCAGAGCAGACTAAGCATTTGGTGCTAAGACTAGACAGCCTGACTGCAGCGTAGTATCTGTACAAACATATCAGGACTCACTCCTATCCCTTCATCAAAGAAGCAGTCTTTGTTTTGGAATGTACCAGTAACTGCCACATTTTTTCTAATGGTAATTCACATTTCAGTGGAATTGAAAGTTTTGACTAAAGCATTAAGCTACATATTGAACCATGTCCTAGCTTTGTAATTAGTTCAGTAGAATGTTCAGACAGACCTCAGTAAGTCTAATACTATGGAGGATGACATGTTTGTGTCCTTGTAGAATGCTGATCTAAAGTTTTGCTTCATGCAGTTAAAAAAATGGTTGAGGGAAGTACATGCTAACTCAGTGTGGTAAGGAAGAGGTGGTTGAGTCCATGCCTTCCTCCATTTTCTGCTAATGTATTACCTTCAGGCAGAATTATGTGTAGAAAACCCAAGACTCATTCTTGCCACCACTTTGTGTATCATTTGAGTCTTGTTCCTTCCCCTTAACATATTGATCGCCCCTTTAATAGAACTCCTCACTCAGTAAAGATGATGACCACAACATGAGTGCTTTTCTGTTCCCTTTTTTACTAGTTTAGCTGCCCATCCTTCCAGAAGTTATTTTGGAATCCTGCAGACCGCCAAGCAATCCTTTCCTCTTCCTTTGATGTGATCAAGTGGAATATGTTCTTCATTTGGGTGGATAGATATCCTTTTATTCCATCTGTTGTTCTGGAGTTGTGGTTGCCCTCCATTTGATGGTAGAAGACCAGATGTTGGCCTATCACAAGCTGCTTAAACAGGTTCTAAAGGAGAAGTTTCATCTTAGGCCTTAGTTGAAGAGCCTGTCTACTTCACATAACTTGTATTTTGCGACTAACAGTCTGCATATCCTCTCTGTGTTTTTGTAGGTTTCCTCTGGGTGCCCTGTTTTTTCCCACATTCCAGAGACATGCAGTAGGTAGAGTGGATGCTCTAAATTGGCCATAGGTCTGAGTGCAACTGTGTGGTATGGAAGAAGAGCTACAGGAGGTCTACTCTTTGGTCTAGGTGATTCTCACTTTTGACATGATACCCCGATCCTATGTTCAAAAATAGGTAAAAGGGTTGTGGATGGATGGATGGATGAAAGGATGTGTCACAGTCAGGGTTGCCAGACAACCCTACTTGAGTGGGACTGTCCCAAGATCAGCAGCCCAATCCCGAGTCCTGCACTGCCGGTTAAAATCCTGGTGAAACAGCCTCTGCTTTGTGATTTTTGATTGGCTCATATACCAGCATATGGGCCAATCATAAATCACAAAGCGGAGGTACTTCTGTTTAATGCAGAACTGCCTGCTGTTTTTGTTTTTTTGGTCTTCACTTAGCGTGAAGGACTTTTTTTGTGTGTCCCTTCCTGTCCCTTTAGAAATCCGGCAACCCTGGTCAAAGTCCACCCTTTAGATTTAGCTCATTCACTCCAGTGGAGCTCAGGAAATTTGCACTGTAACATCCAATGGGCAGAGCCTAAGCCTTTTGACAGAATCAAGTTATGCCCTCAGTCACATTTCAAACAAATGTTGATATCTCTGTAACCGTAGGAGTTATGAAAGTATAAATGGCAAACGCTTCAGCACAGACTGTTTTTTTTTGTGTGGTAGTATTCTTTAGGTTCTAAGTCTTAAAGTGAATTTTATAAGTCATAGTAAACACAGTAACTATTAAATTTGTAATATTTTGTAAACAACTTACAATATCTCAGCAACCACTCAAGTTACACACATACTGTCAGCAGAATTTTAGTCATCTACCTGAGAGCTTTCTTATGAGGCTAAGGAGTTCTGTCTGTGTTACTTTGTTGTTGAGGTATTTAGAAAAATTATGAAAATTACATCTATATAAATTACTATCATAAAAACAATAATTAATATCTATTTACATGTACTAGACACAGGTCAAATATTAATGTAGTTGAGTTTGCCTTTGTGTAAGCTTTAAGATGAAATATTTTAAAAACATGTACATAGCATGTTTTTGGAATTATTTATGGAATTATGAACAACATTTGATGCCTAGAGGCATCAGTAGGAGTTAACTACAGATGCATCTGGAGGTGTCACTCGTATGTAATGAGTAGTTTAGCACATGTGAATTAATGTCTTTGAAAATGTTATTTCCAGTAGCCTTTTTTTCTTTGTTCTATGAATTTCTGACTGTAATTTTGTATGCAAAGAACCATATATAGCACTTCCACAAGGGAGGAGTATATTTTAAGACTGATCCTTAAGTATTCCATAAAGTAGTACCTGACTTATCACACAATCATTCTACTTGCCCAGTAGCATCTTTGATAAATTCCCAGAAAAATGTGGAGAGATCAGTCTTTGTATCCTGAGTGTCCACCAGCAACTGCAGTTTTACCTTCATATGGTTCATGGATACAGAAATACAGAGTAGTTGGCATGTCCTCAGATCTTTTCAGAGGTTATTATGATGTCTAAACAAATACTAGCTAAGTGGCTACCTACCATATAATATGCATTACTGGAAAGTCAGTAGGCCTTTCTCTAGTACAGTTTAAGGGCATGTTAGGGGCTTGGTGCTGTGCCCTGGTCACATAATCATCACTGCATTCTTTCAGGCAGTCTAGTTTGGATCTAATTTAAATATCTGATCTGATGTTGCCCTTTTTATTCTTCCTCACGAATGGGTCTAGGATCTGATCCACGGATTCAACTCGGCCGCATCTACAAGACTTCAGATCTGAATCTCAAGCTCCTTCCTATACCCATAATGCTCTATTCCATCCCAAACTCTCCAGATCTCATTTGCCACCATCGAGATAGGGCAAACGGTCCAAACTTGAGCAGTAAGCTAACTCATATTGGTGTTATTTTGCCCTTTTTCTCAGCTGTAGCTATTTTATTCTGGTTGCTGTAAACTTTCTGACAACTTTCCTACTTCCATCCAGTTTTTCACTGCTGCTAGGATCGTTTCCTTTCCGGTCGTTTTTCTTCTTTTTTCTATTACCATTCTTGGTACTTGGGCCTGTACAGTTTCTAAAATCCAGTAATTCTGTATTTCTATTTATATAGTAGAATTGTGTTTAGGATAGCTTTCCTCAGGTTTCAATTTTTGGCCTGTTTTCAACTTTTTCTCTCTCTCCCTCTCTCTCCCTTCAGGGTTACTACTATTTCATCTTTACTGGAAATGTCTGTGAAACCAGAAAAAACAACACATTTCAAAAAGTGCACTTTTTGAGGGCATAAGATCTCCAATTCTGATGCCCACAAGAAGTGTGTATATTGTCTTGGAGCTGCCCACCTTGACTCGTCTTGTGCTGTTTGAGCAGTATTTAATCCTAGGGTGCTCTCAGGGAGGAGAACTAAATTGATTTTAAAAGGGCTTCTACCAGCTGCAACTGGGTCTCAAACCCCCTCTAAGGCTTTACAGTCTGCCTTGGAGTCAAGGAAAAGATCCATTCCAAGATTTCTGAGGGCTTTCTCGGAACCCTCTGAAAAGTTAGAGAAACTCTCAGATCTATCCTCTTCATATCCAAAGAACTTCAGTTGACCATCAAATCCACAACATTCTTCGGATGCAGCAAGTTAAGCTCATGCTGTCAGCTCTACTGCTCCATCCACCTCCTTCTTGGATCCTCAACCCACAGATCCAACTGGCAGAGGTCACACGCCTGACTTTGTGCTGAAGCCAGTTTCCCCAACCCTGCCATCAAAGTTATTTGAGACACTGAGAAAGCATTCAAGGTCCCCATCCACTGCCTCATCCAGATCTTTGAGGAGTTTGACAGAGGCTGACATTGACAGAATGATGCAGAGATTTCTCTGGGCTCAGATCCAGATCGGGGTCCTCTTAGCTCCACCCCCTGTTAGATCTGTGAGTGCTCCTGCCCAGCCAATTCTTTCTGCTTCTCTGATCTGACCTGTGGTTTCGGTGTCCCAGGATCAAGCATATGTGAGAGGTTCAGCATCGGATCAGAGGATCCTTACCCCCTCAAATCTGACAGTATCCCTGATCAGCCCTGCTCCAATACATTTGGGTCAGAGCAGATCTTGGATCTGAGAGATCAGCACCAGGTCTGAGGGGTTGGGTTTGGCTCCTACTTTGTCAGGTCCATCCCTTCCCCCTCAGTGCCTTGGCCCTGGACAGCTCAAGTCTTATTGTGTCCGGAGGGCCTGGACCTTTCTTCTTTGGTGGCTTCTGCTCCGAGGAAGAGGGGAGAGGTTTCCCCAAGTCCATCAGTCTTTCAGGTAGTGGATAGGGCTTTGTCTTTGCATAGACAGCCATCTTCCCTGATTTCAGATCCTATCCCTCACCCCTTATGAGGTTTGAGCTCTGAGCCCATCATCTATGCTCCTAAGGGTCAGCAAGTTCCATAAGGCCTCCATTCAAGTTCCCCAGAGGGATTCCCCCCCTTCCAACACCTCTCCTGAACACCCCACAGAAGAGGTACCTCAGAAGAGAATGTGTAAGAGGAGGCACATAGACTCCCCTCTGGAGTTTCTCATCGAAGACACCAATTGTGATCAGGGAGAAGGATCCCCCCGATCACCAACTGATGACGTCTCCTTTGGAGACATCCTGGAAATCATCAAACAGAAGGGTGGCTGGTCTTCCCAATCTCCTTCTCTTGAGGAATCAGTGTTCCTGGAGGCCTTCGGGGCCGACCCATCTACATCTTGGGTAACCCCCGGCAGATTAACTTATTGACCTGGTTTCCTGCCAACCTTGGAAAGAACCTAACACTGTCAAGCCCATCCCTAAGCACCCAGACAAAATTTTAATTCCCTCTTCAGACAGACCTCACTGGAGCAACAGAATTACAGTTGATACTATTTTGGTGGAGGCAGCCACTAAGAAGGAGCTGGCTGAACAAAGCTCCTCTGTCCTTCCACTGAACAGGGAGTCCAGAGCAAGGAACAGGTTTGGAAAGCATGTGTATGCCTCAGCTACGTTCATGCTGTGGCCCTTAAACTACCTGGCACACCCCAGTTGTTTGCAGAGAGATTTGTTCATGGAGTTCTCAAACTCTGTCTCTATGTCCATGTCTGAGGAGGACCTCAAGAAGTTCTCCCCCCAACTGGCCACTCTTTCATCCATTTCCAATGCCTCTATGAGGCTGATCTCCCATTCGGCGGAGGGTACATCACGGGCAGCCGGTTCAGGGAGAGCCGTTAAGAGACATGTCTAGATGAGGCTATGCAACTTCACTGAATCCTTTAAGACATCATTTATTAATGCCCCCTTTGATGGCTCCTGCTTGTTCAGACCATCAGTGAAAGATATGCTAACCCACAGTGAGTGAGAGGGAAAGACCCTGTCTGTCACTGGAATCAAATTTTCTGCCCCCCAACATACTTTCTCTAAGAATAAGTGAGGTGGTGAGGCTCCACAATACACACCAACTGATATTGACAGAAAAAGAAGAACCAAGGTCCAGTTCCACTCAGGAAACCTTTTATTGAGCAATTTCGTCTCCCTAATGCAAACTTCATCAGAATGAAGTAACATTACCCAACATCCCTTATATACAAAACATACAAAAATCACCTGAACAAATAATTAAGTTTCTTAAAGCAACCATGCCATAAAGCAGTAAAGTATAAAAGCATAGCAGGGTTCATTACTGTAAACCACACATACGTTACATAAAAACAAAGGTACATATGTACCTGACATGCATATATGATCCTTCCTAAAAAACATCCTAACTTGTATTAAAAACTTTCTTTATAAGAAAAATTGTGCCTTCAATCTTAGGACAGAACTAATAGACACAGCACTGTTGAGCCCTGGGCTCACTGATGCATTTGCTTTTATTTGCCATTTCAGTTCTGATAACTCCAGGAAGTCATTCAAAGGACCCCCTCTTTCTCCAAGATTGATTTGTTCAATATCAACAAACTTGAACCCGTGTCCTTCATTGGCATTAATGTGTGCTGCTAATGCATTTTTATCATCCTTCCTATTAATATCATAATAGTGTTGATAAATTCTACTCCTTAATGCATTCTTTATTTTGCCAATGTAGTAACACTGACATTTTGAGCATAAGACCAAGTAAACTACAGCTTTACTGTTACAAGACATTTTACTTTTTATGATATTTTTCCCATAATTAGGAATCAAAACGTCTTTAGCTTCAAGAATGTACTGGCACAGTAGGCAGTACCCACATTTTACCATCTCTAAACCTCTGTCCCAACCCTGTTTTTGTCTTTCCAGCATGTTTTTTATGCTGCAGACTCTTTTGTATATAATGTTAGGGACTGGTCCTACTAGCTGTGCCTGGTCTATGTCAATACAAAAAATCTTCCAGTTATACTGAATGATATTTTTGATGTTGTAGAATTGCTGGTTGAACTTGAAAATAGCTGATTTATTAAAAGTATTAGTGCTTGCCTGTCTTACATCATTCTGAATACCTCCCCCTGTGCAAACCAGGGGTAAAAAATTCCCACTCAACCTTTTGTTTATAACCTCTTGAAAGATGTTACCAACATAATTCAAAGGATAACACCTTTTTTCCAACATGTCTTTTAAGATGTTCATCTGTATAATGAATTCATCTTGTTCAGAAATCACCCTAGCCAGTCTTACCCCCTGTCTTTTTACCAATGCCTTCTTTTGGTGGCGGGGGTGACACCTATCAAAATGTAAGAGGCTATTTGAATATGTGGGTTTCCAGAATATGGTGGAGTTAAACTGTTGTTTAACAGGGTCATTTTCAATAGTGATGTCCAGGTAATGGACAGTGGATTCAGTAACAGAATATGTAAATTCCAGAAACTCAGTACTGTTGTCCAAATAGTCTAAAAAATGGCCAATTTCCCCCTTGTCTTTCTCCCAAAAAAATATGATATTATCAAGGAATCTACCGTAAAATGTCCAGTCCTTGGGAAAGGGACTATTGAATATATTTTCCCTTTCCCAATATGCCAGTACAATGTTGGCAAAAATGGGGACACATGCGACCCCCATTGACACTCCTTTAACCTGTTTAAATAGCTGTTGTTCAAAGGTTATAATGTTTGTATCCAAAACCAATTCCATCAACGTTCTTAATGTAAGGATACAGTTGTGACTGAGTTTAGAGTACTGGCAAAGGTATTGGTAGAACCAGTCAATACCTGTTTCATGTGGTATGACAGAAAATAAATCCTTTATATCTATTGTCATGAAGACGAGGTTGTGTTTGTACATCTTTTTGTTAATTTTAGACAAGAAGTCCCACAAATCTTTTAATATTCAAGGGCAGTCTAGTAATATACCCTTCAATTGACCATCTATGAATTTCGCTATGGGGAAGGTTTTTGATGCTCGAGCATCAACAATGGGTCTCAGCGGGGGGATCTTGTAAATTTTTATGAATCTTGGGGATCCCAAATATTTTTGGTATTTTTGGATTTTTTACAGACATAAAGTGATGATCTTCCAGCTTAATTATTGATTCATAAGCAGTTCTTTCAACATGATGTCAACTTTGTTGTAGCAAATATTTTTCTCATTTAAACTGATTTCACTATATGTGTCCCCAAACAGATGGTTAAACATTTTGTTAGTGTATGTATCATAATTCATGATTACAAGACCCCCACCTTTGTCTGGTTTCATGACCCATATCTCTGAATTTTGGGAAATGTCCTTAATAACATCATCTTTGAGTTACTTAAATTTTTAGCCTGCCTGTTTACCCCTTTTTTAAACAGGTCTCTAATGTCTTTCTCACATAGTTTTTCAAAAGTAGCCACAGGGGGATACAAGGTGGGGTTAAATGTACTGGTTTTTTTCAAACTACCCTGTTCACGCATATTGTAGTTCAACCCTTTGAAAAAGAAATCAAAATTCAACTTCCTACAGAAGAGTTTGATGTCAATTATAGTTTGGTCCGGGGAAGCTTTTTTGTCTGGCACAAAAGTTAAGCCTTTTTGAAACAGTTCTGCTATCTGTTCATTAAATTCAATATTAATGTAGTTATACACCTTAAGGTCTGCACCTGTATTGTTCAAAATAACTACATTGGTGTTATATTCATTCACTGATATCTGTTCCCCCTCCCCCTCCAGTTGCCCCTGGTACGTGTGGGGTACTGGTAACTGTAGTTGTGATTGTAGTTGTAATGTGTCTCCCCCCTCCCCTGGTTCCTCAGACTCTCTGATCTCCTGGGGGGGGGTTCCCTAAAGGATTTGGAGTACTTGGCATATTCTCACCATTACTATTGTTAGCATCATTCATATTAACTGTAGTCACATCAGTGTTACTACATGTCCCTTCCTGCCCTCTAGGTGGTAAAGGGTAGGCTCTATTTTCCCACATTCCTTTTCATCTCTCCTGAGCTTATGCATTTTTCTTTCTTTCAATTCTGTCATTGCACAGTCAATTTTCTCAAACATTTTAAAATAGTCAACTTTTTTACACTCATACAGTAAATCCTTTTTAATACTTTCATCTACAACATTGATTTTCTTCAGTAAATCAGACATTTTATGGTTGTTGTCTCTAATAAGACATTTTAAAAGTTCACAACTGTTTTTATTAAATAGTTCCAAGAGCTCTAGATGTAACAATGAGTCTCTTAACAGGCCAGTTGGAAACTTCCAATGTCTAAGACCCTTTGGTATTCTTTAAGTCAGGACACACTCATTAAGATAACTGTTTTCCAGTTGTAGGTTTCGTAATTCCATAGTTTCTCCAGATTAGCCAGTTGTTCATTCAAAGTTCCAGTATTTTGGACTGGATGTTTTTTAGGAAAGATCATATATGCATATCAGGTACAGATGTACCTTTGTTTTTTTAACTTATGTGTGTTTTATAGTAATGAACCCTGCTATGCTTTTAAACTTTACTGCTTTATGGCATGGTTGCTTTAAGAAACTTAATTATTTGTTCAGGTGATTTTTGTATGTCTTGTATTTAAGGGATGTTGGGTAATGTTACTTCATTCTGATGAAGTTTCCATTAGAGAGACGAAAGCGCTCAATAAAAAGTTTCCTGAATGGATCTGGACCTTGGTTCTCCCTTTTCTGTGACTATCACTTGGTGTGTATTGTGGATCCTTGTGTTTGGTATGGAGGGAACCGAGGATACTGATTCACCTACTCTTACCTCTTTGGCTCAAGCCTTTCAAGCCTTAAATAACAGAGTGGCAAATTTGGCTGTTCGTTTGGAGAAAATGACACAACAAGCCTGTAATTCAGCATCACAGGTTAATAGGCTCGATCCAGGCCCGAATGGGGCAGGAATTAACAGCTCTAGGGACAATCTGTGCATTTAAACAGTTTTGGTATTACACCAGCACAGAGAGTGCAACCGGCGACTTGTAGCCAATCAGAAGCGCTAGATTTGCATATGACAACTTAAAGCCAATCAGGAGTGTTAGATTTGCATATGCCTCCGCCCACAACATCAAATACAGGAAGTGATGGCCGTGGAGCCCTTTACAATGGCAGAAACAGCATGCTTCAGTGGTTAGAAGGGGAAAAGGACTGGCAAAATGAATTTTGGTGGGTTCCAGTCCAAAATACCAGAACTTTGAATGAACAAGTGGCTAATCTGGAGAAACTGACTATGGAATATCGAAAACTACAACTGGAAAACAGTTATCCTAATTAGTGTGTCCGGACTGAAAGAATACCAAAGAGCCTTAGACTTTGGAAGTTTCCAACTGGCCTGGTAAGAGACTCATTGTTACATCTAGAGCTCTTGGAGCTATTTAATAAAAATGGTTGTGAACTTTTAAAATGTCTTATTAGAGACAACAGCTGTAAAATGTCTGATTTACTGAACAAAATCAATGCTGTAGATGAAAGTATTAAGAAGGATTTACTGTATGAGTGTAAAAAAGCTGACTATTTTCAAACGTTTGAGAAAATTGACTGTGCAATGACAGAATTGAAAGAAAGAAAAATGCGTAAGTTCAGGAGAGATGAAAAGAAATATGGGGGAATAGAGCCTACCCTTTACCACCTAGAGGGCAGGAAGGGACATGTAGTAACACTGATGTGACTACAGTTAATATGAATGATGCTAACAATAGTAATGGTGAGAATATGCCAAGTACCCCAAACCCTTTAGGGGACCCCCCTGAGGTGGTCAGAGAGACTGAGGAACCAGGGGAGGGGGGAGACACATTACAACTACAATCACAACTACAATTACCAGTACCCCACACGTACCAGGGGCAACTGGAGGGGGAGGGGGAACAGATATCAGTGAATGAATATAACACCAATGTAGTTATTTTGAACAATACAGGTGGAGACCTTAAGGTGTATAACTACAGCAATATTGAATTTAATGAACATATAGCAGAACTGTTTCAAAAAGGTTTAACTTTTGTGCCAGACAAAAACGCTTCCATGGACCAAACTATAATTGACCTGAAACTCTTCACTAGGAAGTTGAATTTTGATTTATTTTTCAAAGGGTTGAACTACAATATGCATGAACAGGATAGTTTGAAATAACCCAGTACATTTAACCCCATCTTGCATCCCACTGTGGCTACTTTTAAAAAACTATGTGAGAAAGACATTAGAGACCTGTTTAAAAAAGGGGTAAACAGACAGGCTAACAATTTAAGTAACTCAGAGATGATGTTAAGGGACATTTCTCAAAATTCAGAGATATGGATCATGAAACCAGACAAAGCCGGAGGTCTTGTAATCATGAATTATGATACATACACTAACAAAATATTTAACCATCTGTTTGGGGACGCATATAGTGAAATCAATTTAAATGAAAAAAATATCTGCTACAACAAAGTTGACATCATGTTGGAAGAACTGCTTATGAACCAGCAAATTAAGCTGGAAGATCATCACTTTATGTCTGTAAAAAATCCAAAAATACCAACAATATTTGGAATCCCCGAGATTCATAAAGATTTACAAGATCCCCTGCTGAGACCTATTGTTGATGCTCGAGTATCAAATACCTTCCCCATAGCGAAATTCATAGATGGTCAATTGAAGGGTATATATTGCTAGACTGCCCTTGGAGATTAAAAGATTCGTGGGACTTCTTGTCTAAAATTAACAAAAATATGTACAAAGACAACCTTGTCTTCATGACAGTAGATATAAAGGATTTATTTTCCGTCATACCACATGAAACAGGTATTGACTGGTTCTACCAATACCTTTGCCAGTACTCTACACTCAGTCACAACTGTATCCTTACATTACGAACGTTGATGGAATTGGTTTTGGATACAAACATTATAACCTTTGAACAACAGCTATTTAAACAGGTTAGAGGAGTGGCAATGGGGGCTGCATCTGCCCCCATTTTTGCCAACATTGTACTGGCATATTGGGAAAGGGAACACATATTCAATAGTCCATTTGCCAAGGACTGAACATTTTACGGTAGATTCCTTGATGATATCTTCATTTTTTGGGAGAACGACAAGGGAGAAATTAGTCATTTTTTTAGAATATCTGGACAACAGTACCGAGTTTCTGGAATTTACACATTCTATTACTGAATCCACTGTCCATTACCTGGACATCACTATTGCAAAAGACCCTGTTAAACAACAGTTTAACTCTACCATATTCCAGAAACCCACATATTCAAATAGCTTCTTACATTTTGATAGCTGTCACCCCTTCCACCAAAAGAAGGCATTGGTAAAAGAACAGGGGGTAGGACTGGCTAGGATGATTTCTGAACAAGATGAATTAATTACATAAATGAACATCTTAAAACACATGTTGGAAAAAAGGGGTTATCCTGTGAATCAAGTTGGTAACATCTTCCAAGAGGTTATATACAAAAGGTTGAGTGTGCATGTTTTACCCCTGCTTGGCACAGGGGGAGGTATTCAAAATTATGTAAGACAGGCAAGCAGTGATACTTTTAAGAAATCAGCTATTTTCAAGTTCAACCAGTAATTCTACAGCATCAAGAATATCATTCAGCATAACTGGAACATTTTTAGTATTGATAAAGACCAGGCAAAATTAGTAGGACCAGTCCCTAACATTATATAAAAAAGAGACTGTAGCATAAAAAACATGCTGGAAACACAAAAACAGGGCTGGGACAGAGGTTTAGGGATGGTAAAATGTGGGTACTGCCTAGAGTGCCAGTACATTCTTGAAGCTAAAGACATTTTGATTCCTAATTATGGGAAACATATTATAAAAGGTAAAATGTCTTGTAACAGCAAAGCCATAGTTTACTTGGCCTTATACTCAAAATGTCTGTGTTACTACATTGTCAATATGAAGAATACATTAAGGCGCATAATTTATCAACACTATTATGATATAAATAGGAAGGATGACAAAAATGCATTAGCAGCGCACATTAATGCCAATGAAGGACATGGGTTCAAGTTTGTTAATATTGAACAAATCAATCTTGGAGAAAGAGGGGGTCCTTTGAATGACTTCCTGGAGTTATTGGAACTGAAATGGCAAATAAAAGTAAATGCATCAGTGAGCCCAGGGCTCAACAGTGCTGTGTCTATTAGTTATGTTCTAAGACTGAAAGCGCAATTTTTCTTATAAAGTTTTTAATACAAGTTAGGATGTTTTTTAGGAAATATCATATATGCATGTCAGGTATGTATGTACCTTTGTTTTTATGTGACCTATGTGTGGTTTACAGTAATGAACTCTGCTATGCTTTTATACTTTACTGCTTTATGACATGGTTGCTTTAAGAAACTTAATTATTTGTTCAGGTGATTTTTGTATGTCTTGTATATAAGAGATGTTGGGTAATGTTACTTCATTCTGATGAAGTTTCTATTAGAGAGAAGAAAGCGCTCAATAAAGAGTTTCCTGAGTGGATCTGGACCTTGGTTCTTCTTTTTATGTGGAAGTGAGGTGGTAAGAAAATCTGGCTCTGTAAATCTCAGGAACTTTTTCAGTACTCACACGGGGATACTTCTTCCAGAGGGAGAGAACGAGGTTTCAATGGAAAATTTTGCCCCAGAGGCAGAGGGGTCCACAATGTCAGTGCTTCAGAGACTCCTTCTCTGAATCAGTGCTCTTGAAGTGTTGCCTGACTGTCCATCTCTGGAGGCAGTCAGGGGTTGTTTTTCCTTGCACATGGATGCTTGGACAAACATTACAAACAATTCTTGGGTGCTGCAAATCATATCCAGAGGTTACTGCATATCCTTTTCCCTTCCTTTTCCTGTCTAAAGGAGGAAACTCCCTGATGTTCCACCCTGTCAGAGGGAGTATGCAGACCAGAACATAAAAAA
Organism: Protopterus annectens; assembly: GCF_019279795.1. Taxonomy (NCBI): domain Eukaryota; kingdom Metazoa; phylum Chordata; order Ceratodontiformes; family Protopteridae; genus Protopterus; species Protopterus annectens. Next base: position 98,473,236 of record NC_056725.1, on the reverse strand, counting down.
GCTGCTACAAAAAAGAGTCATCCGGAATGTCCCACCCTAACAGATAGAATTCAGAACTTACTTCCGCTTCTTTTTAGTGCCAAAGAAAACGGGACCTAAGACCAGTTTTGTATCTAAGCAATCTGAACCAGTTTGTAAAGAAATTGAAGTTCCAAATGGCTATAGTACAGTCCATCCTACTTCTTTTGTGCAAGGATGATTGGATGAGCTGTATAGATCACCAGGATGCATACTATCACATCAAAATAGATAGGCACTCCAGGAGACATCTGCACTTTCGTCTGGAAGCCAATCACTACCAGTTCAGAGCACTGACCTTTGGGCTCACACAGCCCCCTGGGTATTCACCAAGTGCATGGTAGTGGTGACAAATCTATTAAGACTCAAAGGATACCAGGTGTTTCGCTATCTAGATGATTGGCTCCTCACCACACCATCCAGGCATCAACTTCTACAAGCCAGGGATTACCTGCTCCAGATCTCTAATGACTTGGGCGTCTCAGTAAACCGTGCCAAATTGAACCTAACTCCTGCACAGACTCTGGAATTTATAGGAACTCAACTGAATACTGTGACTCAAGTGGCATCATTACCTCTTCATCGCATCACATCATTGAGAAATCAGGTGCAGACCACACTATCTCACGTCACCTCCAGCAAAACTAGTACTACAAGCTCTTGGGTCATTGTCAGCTGCCATTCTTCTAATTCTTCTAGCAAGATTCTTTATGCATGTCCTTCAGTGGAATCTGGTGGTGCAGTAGTACATTCTTTACCAGCCTCTATCTTTTGCCATAAAACTTACTCCAGTCTGAAAAAATGTCATGTTTCTTGGTAGACCCAGTCAGACTACCTGTTCCTAGGCAGACCATTCTCACTTCCTCCCTCAATCACCACAGTGACCACAGGTGCTTCCCAACTGGGGTGGGGATAGAGTATTTTCTGGGAAAGATGGTCCATGGCATGTGGTCCCCATCAGAGACCAAGTTGCATATCAATGTCCTAGAGATGAGCGCAGTCCTCCTAATACTGCAAGCCTTTCAGGACATCTCCCCACACAGACATGTCAGTGGTCTGATACATCAACAGACAGGAAGGAACCTGTTCCTACCTGTTGTGCAGAGAGGCCATGAGGATTTGGGAATGGACAATCTCTTCAGACCATTTTCTCATTGCAATGCACATACCAGGGAAAACCATTAAACTGGAAGACAGACTCAGCCGGTCCATTCTGATGCCTCATAAGTGGTCCCATTAAAGCTATCTGTTTTGCCTGCTCTGGTTTTCCTGTCAAGCAGTACTTAATTAACTGACCTGTTAACTGTTTAAATCATTCTTTAGAGCCTCCTGGCTGATTATCTGCTGTTTTAAATGTTTTTCAGTGTCTCACTGCTATTTTTTTGCTGTGTTAAACATTCTCTAGTGTTTCCCACTGAAACTAGGGTAGCTAGTAGCTATAGTTTGCTGCTTCTGGAACTGTTTGTAGTGCTTTCTTTGTTCTGAGAACAATTTCAAGGCCATCTTAGATTGGAAGGGCTCAGTCTGCACTTTTGTGAGAGAATTGTGTTAATTGGGACCTGACTAGTAAAGGGAGGGCAGTCTAGGGCTTGGAATAAGCATCATCATTGGTCCATTTGAATTTTGTTACAGTTTTTTTCAGTTTTAGCTTCTGATATTTAGGCCCTGCATCTGAGCAGGTTTATGCTTGCTTGTATCGAGCTGAACTGAGGTGGGCTACCAGCCACAACTCTGAGCTGAGATACCAGGGGCTTCTGAGCTTCCAAAAAACATAAGTTGCCTGTTTTTTACTTATACTATTTAATGCACATTTTTATTGCCTGCCACCTACTTTTATACTGCATTTATTTATGTACTAAACGACACTGTTATACTGCAATTGCCTGTCACACTGTGCCAGTAAAATCAAATTTCATTGCTGTTTTCACTGTTTAGCAAGCATTTCTATTGTTTCCACTGTTTAAGTATTTGCTAGTATTTTTTCACTATTTTAAAGTTTTCTGTTTTGCCTGCTCTGGTTTTCCAGCCAAGCAGTACTTAATTAACTGACCTGTTAACTGTTTAAATCATTCTTTAGAGCATCCTGGATGATTTTCTGCTATTTTAAATGTTTTTCAGTGTCTCACTGCTAGTTTTCTGCTGTGGTAAACATTCTCTAGTGTTTCTCGCTGAAACTAGGATAGCTAGTAGCTGTAGCAGAGTCCAGATCCAGGCCTGCTGCTTCTGGAGCTGTTTGTAGAGGTTTGTTTGGTCTGTGCATGTTTTCCAGGCCATCTTGGATTGGAAGGGGTCTGCCTGCACGTTTGTGAGAGAATTCTGTTGATTGGAACCTGACTAATAAAGGGAGGCCAGTCTAGGGCTTGGTATAAGCATCCTCATTGGTCCTTTTGAATTTTGTTAGAGTGTTTTTTTCAAGTTTTAGCTTCTGGTATTTAATCAAACCTCCTCCCTCAGAATCTGTTTGACTCTCTCAGGCACCCTATAAGAGGCCTGCTTAATAGGCCTTTGGGGTACTGTATCCACATGATGCTGCACCAGGTGGGTGCACCCTTGTTTCCCAGTTAACATGTCCCCATACTCCTGTAACACTGCTCGGATTTCTTGAACCTGGGTAGGAGATAGCTGCTGGGACATTGGTACCCCTTCACTGAGGTATCAGTCTCAGCCTGACTGAGGAGATCAGTCACCAGATTCTCCTCAGACTCCTCCTGCCATCCACTGCAACTACTCAGCACAAGGACCTCCCTATCATGGCAAGGATTTGTCATGTTAACATGGTACAATTTGTGCCCCTGCCTCCTGCCTAGCAGTTCTACCATGTAGTTAACATTACTGATCTTCTTTACTACCTTGTAGGGTCCCTCCCAGGCTACCTACATCTTGTTGTGTCTGACAGGAATGATACCCATTACCTGATGCCCTACAACATACTCTCTATCTTGAGCATTCCTGTCATACCAGACCCTTTTCTGCTGTTGTGTTTCTGCCAGGTTCTCCTGGGCCAAGCCCATGAGTTCCCTGAGCCTTGTCCTGTGGTTTAGGACATATGCCACAACAAACTCCTTGTGGGATTCACACTCACCCTCCCACTCATCTCAAATCAAATCTAGAGGTCCCCTCACACTATACCCATACAGCAACTCAAAGGGTGAAAAACCTTTGGATTCCTGGGGCACCTATCTGTAAGCAAACAACAGATGGGTCAAATATTTGTCCCAATCCCTCTTAAACTGGTATGCAAATGCCTGTAGCATGGGCTTGAGTGTAGAGATTAACCTGTCAACAAGACCATTAGTCTGGGGATGGTAGGGGGTGGTATTTAGGTGCTTCATCCCACAGGGCCTCCACAGGCAAACCAGCAGGTCTGACATGAAATTGGCACATCTGTCGGTCAGTATTTCCTTTGGGAAACCTACCCTGCTGAAAATCTCTAACAAAGCATTTGCCACATTTTTTGCTTCAATGGAGGAAGAGCCACTGCCTCAGGGTATCTGGTAGCATAGTCTACTACCACTAGGATATACTTTTTACCTGTGGAACTTTGGGTACTCGGAGGCCCCACAATATCCATAGCTACCCTCTGAAATGGCTCCTCAACCACAGGCAAAGGCATCAAAGGAGCTTTCACCTTGTCTCCTGTCTTGCCTACCTTTTGGCACTGCTCATAGGTCCTGCAGTATCCTGTTACATTTCTGGAAATCCCAGGCCAATAAAAGTTCTGCATAATACGTCTCTATGTATGTTTTATGGCCATATGACCTGCAAAGGGAATATTATGGGTTATGGCTAGAAGTTCCAGATGGTAGGCTATGGGCACTACCAAATATTGTATTCTCTCACCCTCTAGCTCTCCCTCAGGGGTCCACTCTTTATACAGTAAGCCTTTACCCACTATACAGATTCCCCTTCCCTTGAGAATCAGGTGCCTCACTGGCTACCTTCCTCAGCCCTTGTAATGTAGGGTCTGAGAGCTGAGCCTGTCTCAACTCTCACTTTGTAACCCTTCCCAGCTCCCCTTTCACAGGAAGTCTGGCATCCTCTAACAGTGATGCCTCACTATCAGCCTGGGTACTACTACTCACCTCTGCCCTTGCAGTCACTCTTTCCAAGGGAACATCAGTACCCACAAGCAGCTGTGGCTCACCTTCAGTCTCACTGCTACAGGGAAGCTCCCTCCCTGAAGTAACCTCCTCACCAGTCCTGGCTGCAAGTGTGCAGTCTGTCTGGATCTCCCCCAGACTACCAGACACACATTCTTGCCTCCAAGCCTGACTGCATGTAACTGCATGCACACAGGGTACTGCATTATCAAAATCATTCCCTATCAGGGCATCTGCAGGAATATCCTCAAACGCACCTACTTGCTAGCTTCCCTTTCCACCCTCCCAGACAAGGTGAACCCTAGCCAAAGGTATTTGGAATGGGGTCCCTCCTAAAGCTCTGACTGGAGTAGACTGCCCAAACAAGTAGTGCTCCTCTTTAACCTTTCTAGGCTTCACAATGGTTAGGTCAGAGGCTGTGTCTCTCTCTTAGCAATGGTCTCCTTCCCATTTACTAAGATAGGATGTAACCGCTTGTGGTAATCTGATACCCTTGTTGTCTTGAGACAACTTACTGCTGGCATTCTGTCATTCTCAGTTACTGGCTGTTCTACCTTTTGTTCCCCACCTTGCCTCCAAGGACATCTATATGCTACATCCCCCATCTTGTTGCATTTAAAACATTTAACCCTTGGTTCTGGATATGTACCTGGACTAGTGGCTTCCCCTGCTACTGGCAGACTCTGTTGGGGCAGTCTGGGCTGCCCACCATGGGTTCCCTTAGACCCATGAGCACCACTGGGTGTCCCTTCACTGTGCAGTGATGCCCTGCTTGCTAGGTATAGGGATCCGTTCTTCTCAAACTCATCTGCAGTGGTGCATTGTCTATCAGCTAACCAGATTCTCATGTCCTCAGGCAAAGTGCTGAGGGCTTGTTCCCTCACCAAAAGGTCTGCTAGCCCTTCAAAAGTGGTGACTTGACATCCACTCACCCACCTATGAAAATAAGTGCTTAGGTAAGCAATATATTCACACACAATTTCATCTGCTTTGTGTCTGTGCTCACAAAATGTTTTCCTATAAGCTTCAGGTGTTAACTTAAAACATTCTAAAAGACAGTTCTTTACAACATTATAATTTAAACAATCAGTATCAGACAGTTTAGAAATTACAGTTACAGTTTTACCATGGAGTAAGGAGGTCAGGAACCATACCCAAAGCCCTTGGTCAACATTATGCTATTTACATACCCTCTCAAATGTATGAATAAAACTATCAAAATTGTACCTCTCTGTAAATTGTGGAAGAAATTTACTGACCTTTGTTGCTTCTGGGGTTCTGTTACTCCCTTCCCTATTACCTCCATGACTGTCGAAGAGTCAGCATCTCCTTTTCATGTTGTCTCTGCCTCTCCTTCTCCTCAGCTTCTTCGCAGTTTCCCATTTTTCTTAGACTTCAGACATTGCAGTTTCGCATTTTCCTCAATCTCTAGATGTCTCAGTCTCTCTGCTCCTTCTCTTTCCAAATGTTTGGCCTCCAGCTCAAGTCTCTTTAACTACAAATGGATTTGTCAGTCCTTTGTGGAAAGGTTGAGTTGTCCATTCTCTGAGACTTGTACATCTTCAAGGCCAGTGTGATTGTCCTCCTAGTTGCTATTCTGTGATGCAGCTGTGACTAAAGCTGCAATCATATCTGCTTTAGTCAGGTTGGCATGTACCAGTCCTTTATCCTGGCACATCTCAGCCAACTGGCTCCTTGTCAGCTTTCCATACTCCTCTGCTGACATGCTTGCCTGCTCTTCCTGACTAACTAAACTAACAAAAAAATAAAACAATTGTGATATGAACTCTGAAGGTTCACTGTGTGGCTGATTGAGAGTACAAGCACCTTCAGTGACCACTGTACACAGGCTACAGGAATTCAATAGCCACACCACTACAAGCCAATTAATATGTGATGTGGCTATCTCACTACAGACAACCAATTAATATGTGATGTGGCTATCCCACCACTGCCAAACAATTAATATGTGATGCCCCTGCACTGGCCCAGTAATCAAGGAGCTTCAATCCTCACCACTGGGAATGGTGAGGGACATACACAATGGGAGGATGACAAGTATACACACAGTAAAGTACAGTTTTCCTTAAGAGCACACAGAGATCACAGTCAGTCTGGGGGCTGGTTTCTCCCTCTTTCTCCAGATCCCCAATAAAACTCCCCACTGGCTCAGCTATTGGGTTAAGATCTCAGCCGAGTGGCCAAGTCAAAAACTCCACATTCTGGGCTGCCCACCATGGGTTCCCTTAGACCCATGAACAGCTCTTGGTATCTCTTTCCTGTGCAGTAATGCCCTGGTTGCTAGGCATAGGTCTCCCTTTTTCCCCAACTCATCTGCTGTGTTACATTCTTTATCTGCTAACCAGACTCTCATGTCCTCAGGCAAAGTGCAAAGGGCTTGTTCCCTCACCAAAAGGTCTGCCAGCCTTTCAAAAGTGGTGACCTGACATCTACTCGCCCACCTATGAAAATAAGTGCTTAGTTCAACAATATATTCACACACACTTTCATCTGCCTTGCATCTATGCTCACAAAACTTTTACCTATAAGCTTCAGGTGTTAAAACATTCCAACAGACAATTTTTTTACAGTATTATAATTTAAGCAATCAGTATCAGATAATTTAGAAATAGCAGTTACAGATTTACCATGTAGTAAGCGGGTCAGGAACTGTACCCAGACCCCTTTGTCAAAATTATACTGTTTGCATACCCTTTCAAACATATGAAAAAAGCTATCAAAATTATCCCCCCTCTGTAAATTGTGGAAGAAATTTACTCACCTTTGTTGCTTCTGGGGTTCGGTTACTCCCTTCCCCATAACCTCCATGATCCTGGCGAAGAGTTAGTATCTCCTTCTCATGTTGCCTCTGCCTCTCATTTTCCTCTGCGTCCATTGCAGTTTCTCATTTTCCTCAGCCTCCAGATGTCTCAGCTTCTCATTCTCTTTGGCCTTCAGGCATTTCAGTCTCTTTGCTGATTCTTTTTCCAAATGTTTGGCCTCCAGCTCAGGTCTCTTTAACTCCAGATTGATTTTAAGTCCTCAGTGGAAAGGTTGAACTGTCCATTTTCTGAGAGTTGTACATTCCCAAGGCCAGTCTGATTGTCCTCCTGGTTGCTCTTCTGGGATGCGGTCGTGACTAAAGCTGCAATCATTTCTGCTTTAGTCAGGTTGGCATGCACCAGTCCTTTAGCCTGGCACATCTCAGCCAACTGGTTGCTTGTCAGCTTGCCATACTCCTCTGCTGACATGTTTGCCTGCTCTTCCTTACTAACTAAACTAACAAAAAATAAAACAATTGTGATATGAACTCTGAATGTTCACTGTGTGGCTGATTGAGAGTACAAGCACCTTCAGTGACCACTGTACACAGGCTACAGGAATTCAATATCCACACCACTGCAAGCCAATTAATATGTGACATGGATATCCCACGCTGCACACCAATTAATATGTGATGCCCCTGCACTGATTCAGAAATTAAGGCCCCTCAATCCTCACCATTGGCAGCAGTGGGGACCGTACACAACAGGAGGATGACAAGTACACACACAGTAAAGTGCAGTTTCCCTTAAGAGCACATAGAGTCTGGGACTGGCTTCTCCCTCTTTCTCCAGATACCCATTAAGACTCCCCACTGGCAGAGCTGTACAATTGAGATGTCAGCTGAGTGACCAAGCTAAGACCTCCAGCACCCTTTCTGTTCTACCAGTGCTTCATGTCCCTGCTCAAGTAGCTGGCACACACACCCACACTTTGAGATTTGATTTACACACAAACACACACACACACACACACACACACACACACACACACACACACACTTGGGAAAGGCAGGCAAAAATGTACCTGCTATGCCCACTTCTGCCCAGACTGGAGTTTTCGCTGCCACCAGCCAGCTCCTTATCATCTACTTTAAGGCCCTTAGTAAAGGGTGTCCAGTCTTATTTTGTAGTGTTACTATTAATCCAAATGGTAGTTTGACCAAGCACCAGGCTAGCACCAGGCTATTAGAAGTGGCCTGTACAGTGTCACCAAATAGGTATGCAAGTACTCCAAAAGCTTAAATATCTCTAAACAGACCAGCCACTATTGAAAGGTTTAAATGTATTTAATAAAAAATAATAAAATAGCAAGACAGTACTCAGTAAGTAATCAGTAACATCACAGTTCAAAATCCCAGGAAATATTTAAAACAACATTGCAGGACAGTCTCAAATAAGTAAAGAAAATATGTAAGCTATACTTTATTATATTCCTATCTATATCTAAAATAGTTAATGTGACCTAAAAACTTACTTACAGAACAACAAGCAAGCAGAAGTGGTGAGTGGATGTTCTTGTTAGGTTAAAGACAAAATACAAAATGCTCTCTCCCTCTCTCTCTCTCTCTCTCTGAGTTCTGCTGGGTTAGCTTGGATGACATCACTTTTTGTTTCCTGACTTTAGTTCCCAGGATAAACACCCATTGTCAGAAATTACCAACATTTAGCATCTCCCTGTGAAAAATACATAAATAAAGGCTTCTGCTCAGAGCTTTACAGCTGTTGGAAGTCATAAAGCAATAAAATACTTACAAAACAATGCAGAAAGCACCCTAGTTCTAGACATTCTTTCTCCTTGCTGCATTGAAACTAACTTTTGTAGCACAATCATAAAACAATTTAATTTTAACTATTTTCTTCAAGTGTTGCAAGTTAACCCTCTATGTTCTAGTTCCCATTGTTAAAACATATACATTTACACATGTACAATAGTTTATATACATTTCTGCTCTAATCCAGCAGACCACTCTGTGGTCACACATCTAGGCTCAGTACTGTGCAAACCCCGTTCAACACACACTTCTGTACCAACAGTTTAATATATACATAACATACAGTTCTAATACATTTGTAAGACAAGCATATGAATCATGTTGATATTCAAAAATGACATATGATTATTTAAAAAATTCCAGATAGCTGTGCTGGCAGTATCTGCTTCTGTCACAGTTCTATATAAATCATATTAATATTCACAAATGACATGTAATTATTTACAAAATTCCAGCTAGCTGGGCTGGCAGTATTTCCCTTTGTCACAGTGAAAAGCAAAGGAGGCAGTGTTTCAGTCTCTATTAAAGATAAATTTACCTTCTGTCTAGTTAGATTTGACAACTCCATGGAGTTACTCCAGGTCCAGGTCACAGTGGGTAAGACCCCCATTCAAGTCCTAGCCAGTTATAGGTCCTCCTCCATCGGTCACAACACCCACAAAGCCTACCTAGCCAAACTCAAGGCAATCCAAATTTTTCTGAACACAGTGGTTATAGAGGATTTCCATTATCCCACTATCAACTGGAAAACCTATTCTAGCCCAAACTTATTAGCACAAAAGTTTCTTTACTTTGTGAATTCAAATGCGCTGGAGCAAATTGTCCATCCCCGACAAGAGGAACAAACATTCTAGATCTGGTCCTTACCAGCATGTCAAACACGTACATTGCTGGACCCTCATTAGTTAAAACTGACCACAAATCAGTCACCTTCGAGCTGACACAAACACCAGAACTCACAAAGGGTGAAATCAGACTAAAAAACTTCATCTAGGCAAACTGTACCCTCCTAGGTGAAGGTATAAAGCATTCTATTCCCCACTCCATGCTGAAAGTGGTAACTACGCCGACACTTTCACCAATGCTCTGTAGAATCACTTGCATAAGTGTATAAACTTGGCTGTTACCAGATAGAATCAAAGCCAGAGCTCCAAGTAAAATCAAGCTGCCATGGTGGACTTCCAGCATCAACAAACTCTGCAATAAATGCAAAATGTTGCTGTCCAAGAAAACAAAGATAAGGACTCAGCAATGGAAAAGTACCCTCCTGAGCTGTAACAGACAAATAAGACAACTTGTCAAATCCTTCAAGAGCTCCTTTGAGAGAAACCTAGCAAGTACTACCAAGGATAACCATAAGGCCTTTTACAGCTCTGTATGTAACCTAAAGGGTAGGTCCTAAGCATGTGCAGAATTGGTGGCCAGCAGTATTGCACACGCTGACCCCACATAGACAGCGAACCTGCTAGCAGATAGGTTTGGTGAAGATTTCATTCCCTTATCCTCTCTTAACTTACAAAAAACCCTCCCCCAAACTCCCCCCCCACCTTACATATCTGAAGAACAGGTCCTCAAAGCCCTGTCCAAGGCAAAGAATGTGGCCTCCATGGGACCAGATGACATCCCAGGCTGTCTTCTAAACAGGCTGAAACATGAACTAGCATCACCACTAAGTACCCTTTTCAGTCATAGCCTAACCACAGGCTTTGTTTCTGCAGAATGGAGAACAGCTACAGTTATTCCCCTCCACAAAGATGGCCTGGTAACAGAATCGGGGAATTACAGATCCATAAGCCTGACCAGCCTCATCTGTAAGGCCATGGAATATATTATTATGGACCTCATAAATAAAGATGTAGGTGACCTCCAAATGCTGGACCCTACCCAATTTGGTTTTGTGAAAGTCAGATCCTGCCTGTTAAATCTGTTGGATTTATTTGAAAGTGTGACCAGGGCTATTGATGAGGGCAGATCTGTGCACACAGCATACCTCCACTTGGCAAATGGTTTCAATACAATCCCACATTCAGGCATTACCAATAAACTTAGCAAACTGAATGTAAACCCCTTCGTTGTAAGATGGGTTGCCAACTGGCACATAAACCAGACACACACTTTCAGAGTGGGTGACTCCACATCAACCAACAAACCTGTTGCCAGCGGGGTGCCCAGGAGTCAGTGCCGGGCTCCCCTACTGTTTGTTATATACTTCTCAGAAGTTCAGGTCAAAACTAAAGGGTTGTGGCTGGCCAAGTTAGCAAATGAATGCAAACTGGATGCAATCATTGAATCCCCAAATTATGTCAGTATACTCCAGGAGGGTCTCACACAGACCAGCGACTGGTGTATTAGTCATGGTCTCAAACAGAATGCAAAGGAATGCATCATCATTCCCTTCAGTGCAAACAATGTCCCTTCACACTATCAAATCAACAACAGTATCCTAAGTACCCATTAAGTGGTAATGGACCTGGGATCACAGGTTGACCGTGACCTTAACTTTGACCACCATGTGTCTACCATTGTAAGGAAAGCTTTCCACGTAGCTCACTTGATTAGTAAAGGCATCTCCTCGAGGGCAAAAGATGTTATAACCCCCCCCCCATACTCAACACTTATCTGGCCCATAATTGAGTATAACACCCCATTCAGTATGTACCATACTAAGTACCTGCAGCAATTAGAGAAACCACAGAGGTTTATAACAAAGAAAATAAAGAGCCTCCAGCATGTGCCTTATGTGGACCGATTAAAGTCCCTGTCACTATACTCCGTATCGTATAGACTTTTTAGGGGAGACTTATGCATGGCCTACAGAGCAACCCAAGACCCAAACCTAATGAACGTACTGCATATCCATAAATCAAATAGGTCTAATGCTACCTAGTCCAAGGACTTAAATATGGCCTGCAACTTAAATGGGACATGCTAAAGGGACAGATTTATCTCCCAGCAACTGCCACATCTTTAGAACAGGCTACCAATTCACCTGTATGACACTGTTCAAGAGAAACTTGAATGAGTGGATGGGGCACTGTAAATTCTTACTGGGGATAGGGCCTACAACCCTCCTGGACATGGGCAGTCATCACTAAATGCAATCTTAAGTATTGACTAGTACTTCTATAATATTACATTGGGTTGAAATGACCAGGTTTAAAATGACCTCTGAGTTGATAGCCAAGTAATCTCCTATGATCTTATGATCAAACAGTAGTGAATATGATCTTCATCCACTGGAGCCAATCTTGCTGTGACCTATTTGCCTCACCCCGCAACAACAAGTGCAGCAAGTACTTTGCTCTGATCCCCCCTCCTGAGGAGACACAGGGGGATGCTCTGATTATTCGCGATTGGCCCCCGGGTCTTCTCTATGCTTCTTCCCCTTTTCCTCTGATTCCAAAGTTCCTACAGAAAGCAAGCAGGCTTAAAAGTTCAGTCATCCTCATTGCCCCCTTCCATCCTCATTGCCCCCTTCCAGCCTCAAAAGGCTTGGTTCCCCTTTCTGTGGTCTCAATTGAAATATCCTCCATGGATAGTGGAGCCCACTTAGGATCTCCTGTCTAATCCATCAGGAATTCAACATCCCAGTCTCCACACCTGCAAGCTGACTGTATGGTTTCTCCACTTTCCATGACAGTATGATGGTCCAGGCTCACTTCCCTAGTTTGTGACATTATCTTGGCCTCCCAGAAGACCTCCACCAAGAAAGTCTACAGAAGCAAATGGAAAAGATTTTCTGTTTGAGCTTCCAAGCAAAATATCGACCCAGTTCCAGCACCTACTTCAGCCATTCTTCTTTTTCTCGCTACCTTTTTAAGGAATGGGTTAGCTTTTCTACTATTAAACTTCAAGTTAGCAGCCACATTCAATTTCCACAATAGAAATGAGTCTTTTTCTTTGGCATATTCCAGATTATGTAAAGCTTTCATGAAGGGAATCTTCCTCCTCAGACCTCCAATAAAGGATCCCTCTCCTCCATGGGATCTGACAGTGGTCCTTCAAGGGTTAACTCAGAAACCCTTTGAACCATCAGACAAATGTGATATGAAGTTTCTTTCTTGGAAAGCAATCTTTTTAGTAGCTATTACCTCAGCAAAAAAGAATCTCTGAGCTCCAGGCCTTATCAGCCAGGCCTCCTTACATTGTTTTCCATAAGGATAGGATATCTCTTCAAACAAACCTTTCCTTTCTGCCTAAAGTGGCTATGGAGACTAACACTGACCACTCTTTCCAAGTTTTACTAATACAGACAAATATATGCTGCACCTGCCTGATGTTCACAGACAATTATGCTTTTATCTTCACAGAATGAAACAGTACAGCAAGTCTGATCAACTGTTTGTGTCTTTTCCCCCTAACTGCTTGGGTCAAGCAGTTTCCAAAATTGCACTAGTCAAATAGATCACTGACTGTATTTTGTTGATTAATTCTCAAAAATGTTTGGAGTTACCTCATCCTCCTAGAGCTCACTCCACTAGATTCGTGGTTATCTCATCTGCTTTTTCCTCTAGAGCTTCTATTGATGACATCTGCACTGCACTGGTGAAAGACTCATATCTTTGTTACACATTATAAATTGGACCTTGTCTCCAGAAGCAAAGCTGCCTTTGGTTTGAAAGTGCTCCGGCATGTCCTTTCTTGAGGGCCTCCCGAGAGTTCCGTAGCTGGAAACTCTGACCCATTCATGAGGAAGAATGAAAAGGACAACATCAGAATTGGAAGTTATGTACTTACCAGAACTTGGCATCTGTGTTGTCCATTTTCATTCTTCCTCACCTTCCCTCCCAGCCATCCCCCAGCCCTGTCTCTCCTAGAAGGATCTCTGGATGGCATTATTACCATCATGTTCCTGGTCTGAGTCTCAATCTTTCCTTGTGTCTCTTCTGTCTCTATAACACAGTGGGGGTAAGACAGCAAACTCAATATGAGGAGTTGGGAATGGAATAGAGCATTATGGGTAGAGGGAAGAGCTTGAGATTCAGATCCGAAGTCTTGTTGATGTGGCAGAGTTGGATCTGAGGATCAGATCCTATACCCATTTGTGAGGAAGAATGAAAATGGACAGCACAGATGCCAAGTTATGGTAAGTACATAACTTCTAATTTCAGTGGTAATTCAACCTCTGGAAAGGTTCTTCTTCAGAAAATCCTGCTTTAAATGCCTACGTCTGCCTTTCCGTATTCTTTGTATGTTTGATACAGTTGTTTTGGGATTCTGTTTGGGATTTTTCATACATGTTCCAGCCCTGGCAGAGAGACCCTGAAAGTAAAAGTTAACAGGTTTCTTTGTACTCACCTTATTAGCCGAGCACTGAGGTAGCTGTCCACAGTGTGTGCTTATTCCCACATTTTGACTCCTTTGTGTCAGGATATTCCAGTCTATGCACAAGTACAGAAGGAATTATTGAAACTAAGTAACTAATGAGTTTGTAGTTTTATATTCTTATAATTTGGTGTGCTTTCTTGCAGATGGTACACAAAGGGAATGAGGTCAAGAACTGAGAGTCAGTGGAGTGGAGATGTCCCCTAATCTCAATGAAAGATAGCCATGTTTGGACTAGAGGGACATGCCCCTACAGACATGGGGACTTAAGATATTTTATATAGCTACATAAGGGGGAAGTACTGAAGTGTTTCATCTGTTGCAGAGACCTTTCAAAATCAGCTGAAGTACTGGGTGCTAACATAGTCAGGGTAATTCTTGATATTTTGCAGGTGACTCAAGGAACAACATTCACACCAGGAAATTCTTCAAAACAAAATCACGTGCATCAGTTTTAACTTCATTCAACACAGCAATTGATTCCGAAAATGGCATTAATTACTTTGAATCCCAAGAGGCTATATTAAAGATGTCATGCAAACAGAGAGAAGATGGGACAAAAGAAAGGTCAGTGAGCTTTTTAGCACATAATCTACCTTGTTCCTTATTTTTGTTCTTAATCGCATAGTCATTTTTCATGAGGCTAAGTTATCCTAATTTTTCCTATTTTAACATAAAGTGAGTTTGGGCATTTGATAGTGCAGTAGTAATAAAAGCATCACACAGTGACAAAGTGATTTGATGCTGCATCCATGATAAAGAGATGCAGCAAAATGCATTGACTGTGTATAATAAACAGCAAAAATTAAGAAAACTCAAATGCATGTAGCATAGTATTACCAAAGTCATTATCTGTGATGAAAAGAAAAAAAACAAAGTAATCCTCTTTCTTCAAATTATATGAAGAAAAGCATGTCTCAGCTATAGAACTTTAGAAATTAGAAGAGCACTCTTAGCAAACATTGAAGAATAAAACAATACTAAATTATTGAACTTTAGACAATGGGCAAACTGTACATCAATACCCTGATTGGAGAACGAGCATTCGCCAGCAGGGTATTAATGTACAAGTAATGCCCGGTGAAAAATGAGTCTGCTGCTTCACAGCAGCTTATCAAGCCGCCGTGGAGCTCAGACTGAAAAAAAACGGAATGGCCGCCATTATTTTACCCTCGCTAAGCAGCACTTTTGCTGTTTAGTTAGTGTAAAATATAAAAAAAAGGTGTTTGTCTGTGTGTGTGTGTGTGTGTGTGTGTGTGTGTGTGTGTATCTGTGCAGGAGTATATGCCTACATGCCAGTGAGAGTGAGCAAGCTGTATTTTACACTCGCTAAGCAGTGCTTTTGCTGTTTAGCGAGTGTAAAATAAAAAAAGAAAATAGCGTGTGTGAGAGTGTATGCGAGTAAGAGAAAGAGAGTGATAGAGTGTGTGTGTGTGTGTGTGTGTGTGTGTGTGTGTGTGTGAGTGTGTGTGTGTGTGTGTGTGTGTGTGTGTGTGTGTGTGTGTGTGTGTGTGTGTGTGTGTGTGTGTGTTTCTGTGTGCAAGTGTGTGAATGGATGCATGAAAGCAGAGAGACTGTATGTGTGTGTGTTGTATGTGTGAGAAAGAGAGAGATGGAGGGAGAGAGTGAGAGAAAGTGAGAGTGATGTGTGAGTGAATGCATGTATGTAAGCAGAGGAGACTGTGTGTATTATGTATGTGTGTGAAAGCAGAAGAGACTGCATGTGTGTATGGGAGAGAAAATGGGCTGTATGTTGTGTTGTGCTTGCTTATTTTTTTTTTAAACGCTACATTATTTTTTTTATATAGATATGATGTAAAATGCTTCCTCCAACACCATTAACACGTGTGAAACAGTAGGCGGAGGAACTATTTTACATTAAAAATATATAAAAATAATATAGTATTTAAAAAAAACAAATAAGCAAGTAAAACACAACAATTTTACAGCAAGCCCATTCTCTAAGTGCAATAATGCCCTCCAGGGTGTGTCTTAATGTGTAATTAATGCCCTTCCATGTGTGTAGAGGCCCTCCGCCTGTGGCATCGGGCCTCATAACACCCCTGGATGGGCATTAATTACACATTAACACACCCTGTCAGGCATTATTGCTTGTGTAATCATAAACTGACTCAGGAATATGGTCCAATTGTAGAGCATTTGGTTTTCTGCCTAAAGCATGGATACTTGGTGTTTGGGTTTGGGCCTAGGTCATCAGAGGGATGAACAAAAAATTGAACATCTTGTAATAGCTGCTTTTTTTTTCCTGTGGTTGGCATTTGGAGGACCCTGCCACTATAGTAAAGCCTCTTGAAAAAACAGGAAGCTGTTCTGTATTTGGAGGCGTATGCCTTCAAGGGATGAGCAGATGCATTAATGTCTATCCAAAATATACACTACAACTTTGACAAAAATGTAGGTAAACTGCAAAGAGTATAAAGAAAATCTTAAATATCCTGCAAGAAGATTGTGGCTGCACTCAGATGCAGGACAGGAAACAGAAATGTTGATGCCATAGGAAAAGAGGGTTAAGGAAAGGTAGTAGAACACATATTTAAAAAAAAATAAATACTGGTACTCAAAAATTATGCATCTGGCTTATGCTAGTCACTGGTTCATAAACTGACAATACACCAGTTATTGTGTTTTGTAATTTCTTCCAAGGATGTCATTAAATAAAAAGAGCATGATACTTGAATGGGCACAAAGGCGAAGTAGTGAATAAGTAGGGATACTGTAACATGTATTGCCAGTAAAATGCATACAATTTCTCAGAATTTCATGTAGTGAACATAAATGTGCCACCTATGTCTGATGACCCTGCAATGAAGGCATGTTTTAATTTTGTCAGTAAGGCAACAACGAATGCACAAGGCAGTGCACTGTAAAACTTTAAACATTTTCCTGGTGAATTTATTATAAGTGATGCACAGAATTACATATGTTGTTCTTCCATCTAGACGAATTCCAACAGCACAACATAATTGTTCAATGAAAAAGACAGATTACTGGGAACATGGAGGCACCATTTTAAAAGTTACTGAGCCACCAGACAGGAAAAAATTATGCACAGAAACTATTGCAGCGTGGTTAAAAAAAAAAAAAACAGGAAAGTTGATTTTTAATAGACTGACATTTTTACTCAGTGTGTAGTCTCTTTAGAAAGGTCATGGATCTTTCAGGGTAAAGAAATTTCTCATTATCCCAAACATTGTAAGATCTTGTAATATTTAAATATGCCTGTCACATTAAAAAAATATTTTGAGGGTTTTTAAGTTGACTTTGTGTGTCATCAATTTAATATTTGCATTTATGTCTACTTTAATGTTTTTAAGTTTGTTTCTTCAACTCTAGTTTCAACAGCAAGATAAAAATGCACTTGGATCCTTTCGTCAACAGAAGCTAATCCAAGATAGAGGTAGATGGCTACCTAAGATGAGTGTTACAGACATTTAAATATCTCTGTTTTTCAGAAGCACTCTGAGCATGAAAGGTCTAATTTTTTGTTTATAATCTGTATTATTTGTTGGAATTGATCAGTTGTGCAAGGAATCCAGCATGCCTGGTGTTTATATACTATCTACTCATTGGAACATCAGCACTTAGCAGCTTCATCTTTGTTACTATGTTGCCAACATATTGCTACATGTCACAATAGTTGCTGTCTTTAGTACCTATCACTGGAGGAGCATTTTGCAAGGTATAAGACATCGTTTTTATAAGTGGATATTGTCAGATGTTATGTTTTGGATGTTTTTGGTATTCCATCTTGGTGTCCTGGAATTTCCAGTGTGCCTACTTACCAGACTAATATCCCTGAGTCTGAAGATCTGTACAGCTGAATGTTTTGCGTGATATGTGTCTGGATATTGATTACTCATTACTATGTTCTCTGTGTTTTTGTTGGCTTTCTACTAAATTTTATTATTTAAACTCTTATATCAGGATCTTTATTTTATACTGAATGATGCCTTCAGTATCTGAGACAAGAGGAACTTTTGACAGATTTTGATCCATCTTGGCAATCCCAGAGTCTTCGTTTACTGGCTAGTGTCCCTGCAAGTGGAAGCCAATATGACAGATTGTTTCACTATGAAACAGACTTTAAGATTAAATGTTATTTTTAATTGGATCTTTACTTTGTGACTGTTTTCAGTGTTTACTGAGTTGTTCTTTTCAGAACTCCATTAAACTTATTTTGAATATATGTACTTAGTTTACTATTTTTGTTGAATGGCTTCATTATATTTTGAATCTATAGTTAAGTGTTAGCTGTTCTGGATAGATTTGATTTAGGGATTGGTGTTTTATAGTCTGTATATATTTTATCCTCAGAGGGTCAAATAATTCATTTTGCACTTTTACGTTTGGTTTATTTATACTGGTAATGTTCATTGTTTGTAGAAAGTGCTTAAGAAATAAGAACTATAATGAACTTGAACTTGGAGTGGACAGATGTACAGTGCATGAATGCATGCCACTCTTTTCCTGGAAAATATACATGTGGGAAACAAAAGTAACACCATAACAAAACCCAAATTCTCTACCCTTCCTCTGATCAGTGCCATAGATTTTCCAACTACCTGTCCAGTCCATAGGGCAGTGCTTAGTAGTCCTGATCTGGTGGAAAAATTATGAAGTCTCTTCATAAGGCTGTGAACTGCAGCATTGCAACACAAATGAGTTTCCTAAACAGTAACCAAAGAAACTCAAGATAGTCTAAACAAAATATGGGCTGTGAAAAATCAGAATCAACGATAAAATAAGCTAGCAAAGTTTTTATTACCATACCTTAAGCATTTTTATCCCTTAACACGGGCCTTCATCAGAACATGATTAGATTAAAACACAGTTGTTTAAATAATACTTTATAGGCTGCGCATGACTAAATTAAGCAAATCATAATCTAGAATCAATTAACAAATCAAGGTCTATAATAAAGGGCAGTTCAAATACTGTTAAAATGTTAAAAATGCAATCAAAAGATGTTTATTTATGCATAGTTATACAAATATTAAATAATGGATACATACAAGTTAGAAATGTAAATGCATATGTAAATAAGCATAAATATAAATGTAAATGTGTACATATGTTAAAAAATATGAAAAATATATATTGAAAATGTTAAGAATAAACCACCTATAGCTTGGAAACACTATAGCAATAACCCACGCCTAGGTGTGGGCAATGCTGGATTTACCCACGGTTGGCATGGTTTGGTCACGAGGGCGAAGCCTGAGTCGCCAAACAAAGCCAACCATGGGTAAATCCAGCATTACCCACACCCAGAAGTGGGTTATTGCTATTATACAATGACATTATTTAAAAAAAAAAAATAATTACTTTTCTTAAATAATGGCATTGTATAATGCCTCTTTGCTGCCCTATCGCAGCTGTCTGGTATTCTGCGGCAGTTCTGATGTACTGCGCATGCGTATGCCTACGCAGTACATCAGAGCTGTGGGCAAAAGCAACGGAGAAAGCAAGATCACCATTGCTTCTTACTGTTTCGCTATGTTAAATGGGTTTAACATAGAGAGACAGCTTTAAAAAAAGCAACGGAGAATCTCCGTTGCTTATTTTAAAGCTGTCTCGTTATGTTAAATCCATTTAACATACCGAGACAGTTTTGAAAAAAGCAACTGAGAAAGCAAGATCTCTGTTGCTTTTTACAAACTGTTTCGCTATGTTAAATGGATTTAACATAGCGAGACAGCTTTAAAATGAGCAACGGAGATCTCTGTTGCTTATTTTAAAGCTGTCTCGCTATGTTAAACCCATTTAACATAGCGAGACAGGTTAAAAAAAAAAAGCAACGGAGAAAGCAAGATCTCTGTTGCTTTTTACACACTGTCTCGCTATGTTAAACTCCTTTAACATAGCGAGACAGTGTTTTAAAAAAGACTTATACTAATGGAAAAAGTCCGGGCAACCGGACCTTTTTTCATTGGTATAAGTCGATTTACAACGTGCACGTTGCCCAATCAGTGTGCACGTTTTGGAATATTAATGGGGGGTCATGGTATAATTAACTTTAAACCACTGCTAAAGTTCAACATATCGTTTAAACCAGGGGGTGAATTAGCTTCAAGGTACAGTTGCCATAATAGCTCCCTGTATTCAAGCCTTTGTTCCCAAGCTCCTCCTCACACGTTAGGAGTGACTTGTTCCAGCACAAAAAATAAAAATGATTTGTTGTTTCTACATAAAAGTTTATACTTGTAAAGGGCATTGTTTTCATTAGAACTTTTTATAGCATAGTAATGTTCATAGATGTGCGTCTTTAAAGCTCTTTCAGTTTTCCCCACTTAGAAAAAAATGACTATAATCAAAGAAGGCAAGGTATACTACTTTAGTAGAATTACAATCACATTTATGATGGTTTGAATTGCTATTCAATACTTTTTAAGATTCAGAGTATCACCAAGATGAATGTATTTACACTGTGCATATGAACCATAGTTAAACATAGTCTTGATAACTGATTAAAAGGTTTACAAGCAGTAGCTGATTCCAGCCTTTCTTTAAGGCTAAAATGTCTTTTGTAGACAAACTGTCGTCCTTCACCTAATGTTCTACTTAACGTGTCATCACATGTAATAACTTTCCACTTATTGATCATAATTTGTTTTATCACACTGATGTGTGATGCATGTTTGAGTACCATAGTCTGATCAGATTTACTAGTCAAAACTTCATCATGGGGGCCACATAGAATTGGAGGGCCAATACCTAAGAAAGGAAAAAAAAATTTTCACTGCATTTTCTACAAGATTCCTCCTTAATCTCATTGAGAAGTTTCAGCGGATACTCCCTTTTAATAAACATCTCAATGACTGGTGAAATACAAATAACAAAAGCAAACCAAGAACGAACACAATGGGCTGTTCCTGTATCGTAAAAGCAACCAAAAGGCAGAGTGGTCGAAAAATAAAACTTGTTTATTAAAACAACAAAATGACACTCCACAGAAATACATTACTTTACTAGTTTGAAAGTTTTTGTCCAATCAGAAGCAGTTCATCATTATTTAAACAAACAGTGTGTTTCACTTAGTTGTCTGAGTAAGTTTACATAGAGTAAATGAAACTGGTAACCTGTATTTCTGTGGAGTGTTATTTTGTTGTTTTAATAAACATCTCAATGAGTTTGTCAATTTCTAAAAGGAAATGCTCATCACTTGACACAGTTCTTGAGATGCAGACCATCTGGCCCTTTATAGGACTTTTTTTCTGTGCGATAGGCTGGTTACTGCTAAAATGCAAAAAAGTGTTGGAATAAGTAAGCTTTCTGTATAAAAGGGAAATGAAACATTTCCTTAAATTGTCCTTAGCAAATGTGACATCTAAATAATTAATCTTTTTATTGACATATACATATGTAAACTTCAAAAATGCAGTGAGAGTATTTAAAAAGTCAATATAATGTAATTCAAACACAGTTCTTTCCCAAATGAGAAATACATTGTCAAAAAATTGAAAATAGGTTTTAATAAGCTGCATATAGTCTGAGGTGAAAACATGATTCTTTTCCCAATGCCACAAAATTAATTTAGCATAAAGGGGAGCACACACCATTCCCATTGCTACACCAGAAAGTTGTTTAACATATTCCCCTCCATTGTATAGGAAGTTGTATAATTACAACCTCTATAAAGTCAACTAAAATATTCATAGGTTCATAGGTGTGTACTAGGCTAATGTCCCTGGAACCTTTACAAGCCTAGCCCATATGATTACCCTGGTATTGTGTCAATGCCTGCTCCTTCCCCAGACCCGGCATCAGAAAATATATTGATTTCCTCGGATCTTATAATTTCATATCTGAAGGTGTTACTTTGGATCCGTTACTCTTCCACCAGAGATCCAACCCTCATGGGTACCATCTCCTTTTTTGGAATCCTCTGGCACTCTAGGTCTTCCTCAGTGGCATTATCTCATTCTTTCAGAAGTCTGACTGAGGCAGATTTGGATGGAATGATGAAGGAGTTTCTCTCGGCACAAATTCAGAAGGGAGTTCTTCTGGCTCCTACCACCTCAGGTCAGGAAACCCTTACTAGTACTACACCTCCAATCTCAGCTCCTTCTTCAATCCGACTTGTCATTTCAGAGCCCTTGGTTCTGAGTCTCCTGGGATCATCTGGTTCAGATCTGAAGATCATCGGATCCAAGGATTTTTCTGAGGTCACTGGTTCTGAGTGCTTTGGAGCTCAACAGCACTCAGATTTGAAGCATCCCTGTCAGATCTGAGGCATCAGAGCCTTTTCTGGCCCTCAGAGCTTTGGCATTGTATAGCTTGACTCTGACCTCTGCCTCAGGTAATTGCCTTTGGGGCACGGTGAGCTGATAGGTCAGAAGCTTGGTTCTGTCGACTTCCATCTCCAAAGAGTTTTCTGCCTTTGAGGTAGTGGAGAGAGTGTTCTCTGCTCGTACAGGATGGACAGTTCCTCTCCCCCCTCAGATCTTCCCTCTGAGATCCCTTATGTCCCTGTTCCACTCCACAGGGGCAGCCAGCTCAATGTCTCCAGGCTACTATTTCTTCTGATACTTCTCTGGAACACCCCACCGAAGAAGTCCCTAGGAAGAGGAAGTGCAAGAGGAGGTACTTGTACTTCCCTCAAGAGTCCATCACTGAGGATACAGATTTCAATGATGGGAAAAGGTCCCCAAGATCTTCACCCGAAGATGTCTTATTTGGAGACATCCTAGAGATTCTTAAGCAGAGAGGTGGTTGGTCCACCGATAACCCATCCAAAGAGGAATCTGTATTCCTAGAGACCTTTGGGTCTGGCCCATCTACCTACTGGTTGACTCTGCCCACTGATGAGCTCATTGATTTCATCTGTAAGAAAGAACTTGCAGAGCAGAGTTTTTCTGTCTATCCCTGTAACAGGGAGTCTAGAGTGTTGGACAGATTTGGGAAGCATGTGTATGCTTCAGCGACCTTTGCATTCAGATCGCCGAGTTACTTGGCACACTTCACAAGATTACAGAGAGATCTGATTAAGGACCTTTCAAATTTCCTCTCTGGGACCAGTACTCCAGAGGTTCAGTCTTCTGTGGCCCCTCAGTTGGCTACCCTTCAATTGATCACTAACTTGTCCATGAGGCTTATCTCCCATGCAGCTGAAGGTACCTCAAGGGCAGCGGGTTCACTCCTTTCTATTAGGAGGCATGCCTGGATACACTTGTGTAATTTTGCAGAGGCCTTCAAGTCATCTTTTGTCAATACTCCTTGTTTGGCCCCAAAGTTAAGGACAGACTCTCCAGGTGTGAGCAAGATGGAAAGACCCTCTCTGCAGGTGGAGTGCATTTTTCAACTCCTCAGAGTACCTTTTCCGGGAATCAATGAGGAGGTCAGAAAATGTGGTTCAGGAAGCCCCAGGGCCCTTTCAGAGATCCCTGTGGAGATAGTTCCCCCGGGACGGGGGGGGGGGGTGGACTTAAATGGAAGATGCCACCTGTGTGGAAGAGAAGGCCCACAGAACCAGTGGTCCAGAAATTCCTTCTCTGACAGACCATACCAGCGCTTCTGAAAAGAGGCCTGATTGTCCACCTCTGGAGGCAATCAGGGGTCATTTATCCCTGCATCAGAGAGCCTGGCTAGACATTACAAAAGATACATGGGTAAAGCGGATAATTTCCAGAGGTTATGTAATTTCTTTTTCTCGACCATCTCCACCCATTTGCAAAATTCCTGATGTTCCACCCAGTCATAGAAAAGCAACAGTTCTAAAAATACAAATGCTGCTAAAAAAAAGAGTTATCCAGATGTTCCCACCAGACAAGATAGAATTTGGTAGATAAGATAGAATTTGGTACTCACTCAAGATTCTTTTTTAGTGGCAAAGAAAACAGGGGACTGGAGACCAGTTTTGGATCTCAGCAGTCTGAACAAATCAGTTCACCACACCAAGTTGTGGATGGTCATGGCTCAGTCTGTTCTGCCCTTTTTGTGCAATGATGACTGGATGTGCTCGATAGATCTTCAGGATGCATACTATCACATAAAAATTAACAGACAATCCAGAAGGTATTTACTCTTCTGGCTGGGAGCCAGCCATTACCAGTTCAGAGAACTACCCTTTGGCCTCATCACAGCCCCCAGCATGTTCAGCAAATGCATAGCAGTAGTAGCAGCTCACTTGACACTGCAGGGATTCAGAGTGTTTCCATATTTGAATGACTTAGCTCATTACCGTTCCGACCAGGCATCTTCTGATAAGAGCTTGAGACCAAGTGCTCCAGACTTGCTTCCATCTAGGGATATCCATAAATTACAACAAATCTCAGTTAGAATCATCTCCGATATTGGAGTACATAGGAACTATTTTCAACACAGTACCATGACAGCTTCTCTTCCACTGTCAAGAGTACAAACTATCAGATTCCAGGTCAGGAAAATGATTCACTGCTCCGCAGTCTCAACCCAATTAATCCTACAGGCTTGAGATCAATTTCTGTGGCTATAGTTATTGTTCCACTAGCAGGATGTCATATGAGGATTCTTCAGTGGATGTTAGCAAATCAGTGATCCATTATTTATTAGCACATGTCCGCTCAGATAAGAATTACCCAAGTGTGAAAAACATAACCTTTAGTGGTGGTTCCACTCAGATCAAGTTCTACATGTCCATCCCTTCATTCTTCCTTAACCCAAGGCTATAGTGAACATGGACATATCTCAGATTGGGTTGGGGTGGTGGTGGGGGCACTTTTTGGGAAATACAGTCCAAGGTACATGGTTGCATGAAGAGGTCAATTTGCATATCACTGTCCTAGAAATGAGAGCAGTGCCATTAGCATTGCAGGCCTTCCAAGACTCTCTCCCTTCTGGGACAACTGCCATTCAGACAGACAATATGTGCATGGTTTGGTACATCAGTAAACATGTTGGAGCCAGATCTTAACCCTTATGTTGAGAAGCTTTCAGAGTTCGGCAATGGGCGATCTCATCCAACCGATTTCTGATAGCAAAGCACATTCCAGGGAAATCCAATGTGATAGTGGGCAGGTTGAGCAGGTCTATTCTACTACATCATGAGTGGTCTCTCAACAAGAATGTGGAGTAAATTATTTTCTGCCAATGGGGCATCTCCTCTAAACAAGTGCAGCAGTTTCTTTGCCCTAATCCCCCCACCAGTGGAGTCACCAAGAGATGCTCTCCTGCATGATTGACCCCCCCCCCGGTCTCCTATATGCTTATCTCCCAATTCCCTTAATCCTTAACTTTCTGCAGAACGCATCCCAGTTGAAGAGCAAAGTCATCCTCATTGCCCCTTACTGGCCTCAACAAATTTGGTTCTTCTTCCTTTGGCCTCATCTAATTTACACTCCATGGAGTCTGGATCCAATTCCAGACATTCTGTCTCACCCAACAGGCATGCTTCACCAGGATATATCAAACCTAAGACTGACCTTATGATTTCTCCACTTCCAATGATACCCAGACAACATACGTTCTCCTCCACTGTTCATCATATACTTTTGTCCTCCCATAAAGCTTCTACAAGGAAACTTTACAGAAGTAAATGGAAAAGATTTGTTTTTTTGGACACAGCAGTGAAATATTGACCCCCTTACAGCACCAGTACATAGTGTCCTTGAATTCTTAAAAATGATTTTCAATGAAGGAGCCAGTTTCTCAACTATTAGAGTACAAGGTTTACCTTTATAAGGTTGAAAATCATGCTGTCGATCAGCCCGTTGTGCGAATCGAAATGCCGAATTCTGCACGTCGAATGTCACCAAAGTTAGAAACTCAGCAAATCGAGCAGCAGATTCACTGAGTTTTGAACTACAATGTCGAACACACAATGTAATGCAGGGGGGGCAAGCCCCCCTGCAACCCCCACCCCCTCTAGTTTAATATTCTAACTCCGAGATCGCACTGCAGTGGGGAAAGGGACCATTTCCCGATCCCCACTATAGTGCAACCTGTGCCCAAAATTCCAAATCTGCAATGAGCAAATGTCACTGTGTATTCACTCATTGCACATTCAAAGCATGTTTATTCGACTTTCTGAAATCTTGAAAAAGTCCTTTCGGACATTTGGCTTTCTCACATGTGCAGTACGCACATATAAAGGTAAACCGTGTACAACTAGCTGCTATTTCTAATTTTCATGTTGGGACTGAAATCTCCTCCCTGTCTTCATCTAAACTCTGTAAAGCCTTTTTGAGAGGTACCCTTCTTTTGAGACCCCCTTATAAAGATCCAACCCAGCCATGGGATTTAAATTTGGTATTACAGTCATTAATTCATTCACCTTTCAAACTAGCAGCTAACTGCAAGCAAAAGTTTCTGACTTGCAAAACTATATTTTTGTTAGCCATCACTTCTGCTAAAAGACTTTCAGAACTTCAGGCTCTGTCTTCTAAACCTCCTTACTTAGTATTTCATAAGAATAGGGTGGCTTTACAAACCAATCCAGTCTTCCTTCCTAAGGCCTAAGGTGGTGTTAGAATCAAACAACAACCAATCTATTAATATGCTAGTTTTGTTTCCAAATTTTATAAACAAAGGTGAATATATGTTACACTTACTGGATGCTCACAGACAGTTGCATTTTTACTTGCATAGAACAAGACATTTTAGAAAAACAGACCAAATGTTTATTTTATTTGTGGATTCCAAATTGGGCAAGCCAGTCACAAAGGTAAGCTTAGCCAAGTGGCTTACAAATTTTATATCCTTTGCCTAAAACAAATTAAGCATTTCTTTACCAGAACCATTGAGAGCCCATTCGACCAGGTCCATGAGGTCTATATTAGAACACCGAACATTTGAAATGTCAAGTGTTCTAATATCAACACGTTTTCAGCGAATGCTGAAAATATCGAAGAAACAGAAACCTGAATTCTTTCCTAGGGAAAGAATTCAGTTGTCAGTTTCTGTTGCTTCAGTATTTTCAGCGCTCTGGTAGAAAGTTACAGGTCAGGTTCAGGTAAGTGTGCGATTGTGTGGACATGTAGGATAGGGCAGGTTAGGTGAGTTAGGGCGCGGGTCAGGTAAGTTGTACGATTGTGTGGACGTGAGGGTTAGGGTGGGGTAGGTGAGTTAGGGTTAGGGCGCGGGTGAGGTGACTGTGCGATAGTGACGGACCTTAGGGTTAGGGTTTGATTTAAGGTAAGTGGATAGTTAATGGTGTATGTATAGTTTAGTGTAGGGTTAGGTGTAAGAGTTTAGGTGTATGTGTGTGGATTGCTGTTTGTTTGGTGTACTTGTGTTGTGTGTATGTGTTTTGGAACAGCAATTTTTTTCCCTAGGAAAAAATTTGCTGTTCTGAATGTTCAGTGTTTTGTATTTTCGATTGCTAGGGTTCAGTATTAGAACACTCGTCATTTTGAATGTTCGGTGTTCTAGTATAGACCCGGTCCATGGCAACATCTTCAGTATTTCTTTCCAGAGCATCCATGGATGATATATGTGTGGCTGCTACTTGAGCTAATCCTCATGCCTTTATTACTCATTACAAATTGGATCTGGTCTCAAGAGGAGGAGCAGACTTTATCTCATCTGTGCTCAGGAATATCCTTCCTTAGAGTCCTTCCAGGATTTCATGCAGCTGGGGACTCTGTCCCAATTATTAGGAATGAATGAAAATTGACAACACGAGATAAAGACTACTCACCATAACTTTCCATCTGTGTTGTCCATTTTCATTCTTCCTCAACTTCCCTCCCACCATCCCCCTACCTTTGAACTAATGACTTCTGGAAGACTGAGCCCTCATAAGGGAACCACTGTTCCTTATGCTGAACTCCAGATAGGATTTCTGTTAATATGGTACAAATATTTCCCTTTATGTTATAAGCCAGCAAACAAGATCTGAGGTATATTAGGGGATAGAGCATTATGGTTAAGGGAGCAGCTCGAGAGTTTGTTAGGGGCCAGGTCAGATCCAAGGATCGGATCCAAACCCATTTGTTGAGGAAGAATGAAAATGGACAACACCGACGGAATGTTATGGTGAGTACATAACTTCTTTTGTTTTTTTTTCATTTAGAAACAGATTATTTTGAATTTTCAGGTAGTTACAGACCATTGGTGACAGAGCAAATTGGCTTGCAATCCAATTCCAAAGAAGCATTTCAATGAATAAGGTAAGAGCTGAATTAGTATTAAGCCAATAGATGGAAAGCACACTTGATGCTTACGTTATAGGTCCATTCTAGCCCACATCCCTGAAGCACTTACAGATATGCTGTTTTATCAGATAGTTTTTAGTTGTAGTTTGAAGCTGGTAATTTTCTTCACTTGTATTATTTCTTCTGGGAGTATGTTCTAACTGGACGGTGAAGTTTTAGAGAAGACTTTTTCAATAGTGGCTAATTTGTAAGGGAGTCTGGCTAACTGAGTGCCACCTGAATTTCTGAGAGTATAAAGAGTCTGGTCATTAAAGGTGGTCATTATCCAGTATTAAGGAGCATGTTAGGAAGGGTGTTAAGCTGAAACTGTAAGCCAACTAACATTCTTTACTGTAGCGCAGTGGAGTTCACAATTGTTAGCTAGGTTGATGAAGCATAATATTTGGGTCTATATTATCCAAACAAAAACAAGAATGCTTGAATCCACTTTGAGCAACAAAAAATGAGCGAATGTCGCAAATATCGAAGGAATGAATGGAAGTCACCATAGGGAATTCTTCCCTTTACTTCAATGGCGTGCGATCTCGGAGTTGGTATATTTAAGTAGCGGGGGTGTGGGGGGTGCAGGGGGGGTCAAGCCCCCCTGCATAAAACAGTTAGCAAATGTTTTTGTGTGTTACTTTTTTTATTTTTGTGGTTCAATGTTTGCGACATTTGCTCATTTTGTGTCACTCTAAGTGGATTTGCGCATTCAGGTTTTCATTTGATTAATATAGACCCTAATATTTTATTCTCTGTGGTTTGTAATGATATGGCATTAGCAGCTGAGTTTGCAACAGTCAGGGGCGGACTGTATTACTTCAGTAATGCTGTCTATCATCTTAGCCTCTGCCACCATCTTATTTGTTTATATTTGTTTACTGGGATAGTGCACTGAGCTCTGGACCATTTGCAAATATAGCCCAGGGGAATAAGATCATATAAGAAATGAACAAAACATTTATAGATACTAGGATATGCTACAAACATGTACATATTTACAGATGCAAGAATATGTTACAGCATTTAGTTCAAGAAACAATTTATAAATTCAAAACATGGATAAAAAATGGAAGATGTAGCCATAATGACTGAGATGGTTTATGTTATATATATATATATGCATATATATATATATATATATATATATATATATATGGTTCTAGGTCATAAGATCGACAGCCACTTTCACCGACAACAGAAACATCGACACCACATTATCGACAAACCATAAACACGACACCTCACATGCCCGACAAACAAGTAACCGACAGTCCACAAACACGAAACCCCATACACTGCACACACCACAATAACAACAATCAACTAACAAAACACATCCCCTTATCCAAAAACCACACACAGAACACAAACACATCAAAATCCTCACAAACCCACACTAAACCTCACACACACAACTATGTACAACCCTAACCCAAACCCTTACCCTAAGGTCCGTCACTATCGCACACTCAGCTAACCCGCGCCCTAACCCTAACTCACTTAACCCACCCCTAACCCAAAAATACCACTACCGACACTTACATAACCCGCTTCTAACCCTAACTCACTTAACCCGCCTAACCCAAAAACTGCCACTACCAAGACACTTACCTAACCCGCCCTAACCCTAACTCACTTAACCCGCCTAACCCAAAAATACCACTACCAAGACACTTACCTAACCCGCGCCCTAACCCTAACTCACTTAACCCACCCTTATCCCCACAGACTGTCACTATCCACACTTACCTTACTCGCACCCTAACGTCCGTCACCACCGCATACTCACACAGCCTTCTTTCCAACTCACTATCCCTGGCGTCGGCGTTTTCATCCGTAGCATCGGTCTTCCGAGTGTCGATCATCTGGCGCCCGCTAATCCGTTGTCGGTTATATCGGCTGTCGATCTTCTAACCTAGACCCATATATATATATATATATATATATATATATATATATATATATATATATATATATATATGTATATATATGTATATATATATATATATATATATATGTATATATATATATATATATATATATATACGTGTGTGTGTTTGTATATATATATATATATATATATATATATATATATATATATATATATAAATGATATAACAGTATATCATTATATAGACAAGTGTGAAGACATTAGAAGAGGCAAGTGAGAATAGCTGCAGGACAGGATACCATGGGGAGAAGACAGAGAAATAATGACAGTGGTGTGCAGAGGGAAAAGGAGTAGATAGGAAAGGAAGTGTGAGAGATGCAAAGAGAATCGGAGAGGGATGAATGAGAGACAGTAATTGAGGGGATGACAAGATGAGATAAAAAGGGATGAAACAGGGATAAAGGGGTGTGAGAGAGCTGCAGGTTTCATATAATGTGGCCTGTGTGAGTGCAGCTGCACATTTTTGGGTGAAGAGGCATTCCTTGAGCTGTTGTCTGAAGTCTGAGCACTTTTGGATGTTTTCAGTTGAGAGAGGAATGGAGTCCAGTTGCTTAAGTGCTAGGATGGAGAATGTATGGTCAGTACAATAAAGTTTAGTTTTTAGAATTAGTAGGATGGGTTGAGTTCTTTTGGCATTGATCTGTCCCTAGCATCACTGTCTTTTATACTGAATTCTGTATTCCCTTAATGCAGCCAAAGTATTTGAATTTTAATTTTGCAATCAGAAATTCCATTGAACAGTCTGAATTTATCACCTTAAATATTTACTGATTTAATCTCCATGCAGTCCAACACCACAGTTCAGAAGCATTCAATTTTATTATATCTCATCTGTCCACTTTGACCTGTGGAAATTGGCCATGAAGCAGATCCAGCCCAGCAACTGTAGCTGCTCTAAAATGATCGAGCTCCTTCCCTGCTCCCACGATTCATCTGTCTTCCCTTACTAAATCTAATTTGCTGCTCAAGCAACTTGAAGCCCTCTCATGCTCACCACTAAGTAAAATTTATTTGAACTGTTTGCTGTCGAGTTTAATCAACATTCACTTTCTTTTTTCCAAGTAAATTTCTGGCTTTTCTTTCTTTACTTCTATTGATTAAAAAAAAACATTCTTGTTCTTCCATCATTCTGATCACTCTGACTAGGTGGTTAGGGCCTAGTCCTAGATTCTTGGTCCTAATATTAGTCAAACTTTGTGCTTTATAATTTGCTAATCTGTTTATCTTTAATTTTAGGTTTGCTGTTATGCTTTTGATTAATTGTAGATAGCTAGTGTAATGGAGAAGTAGTTAGGCATCAGGAACTGTGCCCATTGCAGTCACAAGGTCTCACCCCAAGACACGCAAAAGCTATGTGTGATATGTCTGAGGCAGGACATTTAGATACTCTTGTCATATTTGTCATGCTTTTGGCCCACACCCCTTACAAGAGCATGGAAACATGCTTAACCTGAAAGGTCACTTGTTGTCAAGTTCTGAAGATAAGAGGGAGGAAAAGATAGAGAAAAAGGGAAGACTTGACAATAGGATACCAGAATCTTCCCCTTTTCTAAGGTTCCTGTAACTGAACTGAGGCATGGCTCCAGCTGCTGTCCTTTTCACTTTTGCTGGGACTATCTCGTTTGGTGGCCATTGTGATATCTGATCAATCTCCTTGGCGGACTACAGTAGTCATTGTTCGCAGTGGGAGCTGAACATGTATCGTTGGTCACATCTTCCTTTCCTTACTTGTACAAATGCTGTACAAAGTCTTTCACTTAACATAGATTGGGATAAAAGTGATGGGAGTCTTTCTCAAGACCCATATTGATATGGGTGTCATCCCATCCCCCTCTGTATCTAGGGCAGGTCAAGTTGACTGTGAGAGGATCATATTACTAAAATCCAACTCGACCACCAAACAGACTGATAAAAATACAAAGAACAGAATGGTGTGAGTAACTCAGGTGCCGCTACAAACTTTTATTACAAACTTTTATTTATGGAATAAGTGCTTTTGTCTTAAAATAAAAAAAACTTAATCAGATAATACAAAATTTAAAAATCACGATTGGCCAGCCTCAATGTCAGATACAAAAATTTCAAAGATTTAAAGAGCTATTCTCTTTTGCAGTGTGAAATACTTCACATTATTTAAGAGATATAAAAATTCCTTAAAAATATGTATTGAAATCACGAAAAGCACTTAAAAATACATTATCCTTATATTTCATTCAGAAAACCAACACATGGTTTATCTTGACCATGCTTTTAGTTTTAGTAGACAAGCTACTGAAGTGTGTTCATTCAGTCCTGATCAACTTACTGCATTTAAGTATAGTTGCCAATCTAGTTCCTATATATGTTTAAACAGAGCATTTGTTGTCTTTTTCTTTTTAATTTCATATAGATGTTCATAAATCCTATATTTTGGTTTACTCTCAATCTTTCCTATATGGAACCCAGGGCATGTTTGGCATACTGCTGCATCCACAACACCATTGCTGTCACAATTAAATTTCTCATGTCTGATAAAACTTTGCGCATTAATAACAAAACTTTCACCTGTTCTTATGAATTTACTATAATTACAATGCTCACATTTATTCATCCTTGGGTCCCTACTGGGTATGTTTGCTTTCTCTTTCTCAAAGATGTTTTTCATACTAGTACCTTTCCTATATGCTATCAGTGGTTTGTCCCCCATCTTTTCTTTCACCAAAATATGACTTCTGTGAGTTATATGCTACTCCATCATACAGTCTCCTCGTGGGTTTTATTATTTAAGATAGAGGCAAAATAGTTATTTTCCCTTTTGTTAATGACCTCAAGCATTAAGTTGTTCAACATTGTTTCTGGGTACCCTCTCTTACTAAACATTTCCTTCAGTATATGGCAGTCGTTCATGAAGTGTGTTTCCAGTGCAGTCATACGAGCTGCAAATACAAATTAACCCTTTACTACAGTTTTTTTTTGTGTCTTAGAAAGAGCACTAGTGAAGTATAAGAAAGCATTAGAATAAGTTGACATTCTAAAATTTTGTGAAATGTACCTCTTGTTTGTTTTTATTCTCCAGCCATATATCTAAGTAAGCTATTTATCATCCCCTATTTCATGTGTGAATTTGAGGATGTTAGTACTCTTGTTAATCTATTCCATGAATTGTATTATTTTTTGTACTGTCTTTCCAAATCCAGAAGATATCATCCAGGTACCTTATATAAAAAACTGCAGGAGTCCATGTGTTCATTATTAAACAAAAAATGATATTCCCACTGTATCAGTACTTTATTAGAAAACAGTGAATCACAGGTGGAACCCATTGCCACCCCTTTCTTTTGTAAAAGTATTGCCTCCCAAACAGAATATAATTATTTTTCAGGACTGTCTCTAGAAGTTCTTTATATAAATTAATTTTGCCCTGCCTCACACCTTTTCTATACAAATAGTCTTTGAGATGTTGTTTTCCAGTACCATGTGGGATTACAGTGTACAAGTCCTTTACATCACCTGTAACAAAAATGTCATCCTCTTTGTATTCCAAGTTATTAATTTTGCTTAGAAAGTCCCATGAATCCTTATAGACGTGTTTGTCCTACTCTACATACCTATTAAGTTTTTCATCAAGGTATTTTGCACATGCATAAGTAATGAAGCCACGGGCATCCACTATAGGTCTCATGGAAGGGTTGTTTAAACTTTTATGGATTTTTGGCACCCCGAATATAGTGCGTACCATTGGGGTCACAATGTTTAAGTAATTAAACTCATCTGTAGTTATATGGTGCTCTTAAAACATGTCATTCATTTGAACTCTAATTCTGTTGTAAGCTGTATTGAGTTCATTCTTGGGCACTTGCTCATAGGTGTCCTCATGTTATTCTTAATGTGTTCAAGTTCATTCCATTCATTCTTAGTAGTGTTATATACACTTTTTATTTTTATATCATTCAGCATATTTCTAAGATCTGATTCACGTATTTTTTTCAAACAACTGTAACACTAGGTGCAGTGGGGGGGTGTAAATGTACTAGATACTGTTAAACCTGTTATTGTTGAGAGTTCGTTTAACATAATAATAAAATTTAACTTTCTAACATACTGTTTGAAATCCATTAATACATTAGCTATATTAGCTTTTCTAGTAGGTGCAAATGACAACCATTTAGCAAAAAAAAATCACACTATGCACATCAATGCTTTGTGTTGAAAAATTGCACACTTTAAAATCACCCTCATTGTTTGCAATAATTGTACACTTGTGTTCATACATAATGTCATTAATGCCCATGTTTTCCATTTGTCAAATTTAATACTGGTTTATTGTCTTCGAGTGTCAGTTCTGCCACCATGATTTGCCATACTGGTGGGCTGGGACCAGTGCTATTGAGCAAAAGTTGTTACATTTTTTGATGCTTCTTTTAAAACTTTAAAGAAACTTGTTAAAATCTTTCTTCTTTGTCCCTTTCTTATCCATTCTCTAATGACTTTATTAAGTCCCTATCCCTTTTCTGATTTAAGACCTTTCTTTACAGTTCTCATACATTAAGTACTCTTTAAATATTGTTGGTAGTATTCTTTCTTTTACACGTTGGTGTAGCCTGCTAATTATCATTGTTGGTAACTCCTTTTCTGTTTCCTTTTCATCCCTTAAAAAAAAAAAAAGGTTTTAAATACCTATTCTTTATCACCTTTTCTGTTATATCTACCTGTTGGCGCATGAGTGCCTGTATATGTGTGAGAATGGCAGAGAAAGAGAAAGGCTCGGCTGGGTTTAAATGCTGTGAGAAGTGTGGTCATAAAATACCTTATTCTGACTCATACTCTCTTTGTGTGTACTATTTGAGACCCCTCCATCTTCAGGAGGACTGTACCATCTGCCATTCCTTTAGTCACAGAGTTCTTGTTGAGAGAAAAAATAAATTAATATTGAAAGACTTAATTCCAGCTTCTTTTAGTGAAGCTATATCCGGAACGTCTGAGAAATTAAAGGTCAAATCTGACTTTCCTAGCTCTTCCTCGTCTTCCTCCTCCAGGCTTTCAGAGAAGGCCGAGAAGAGAAGTGCTTCAGTTCCAATGTCTTCTTCGGTTCCAACAGCTAAGCAGTCTAAATTTTCAGTTCCATCCTCTCCATTGGAACTGAATTCAAAAAGTCAAAAACTTCGGCTCCAACTGATCTATTGGACCCAAGAACATCATCTAGTCCTTCATCAGAACTGACTCTTTTGGATCTGATGACACATGAAAAAAGACATGCTTCAGTGACAAGATCATCAGATCCGACACCACAATTACAGGATTCAATGAAAATTCTACCAGGAACAATGTAGTCACTCTCCACTGATCCCTTTCCAGAGAGATTTCCATCACCATTCTTGGAGAGACCTAAATCATCTTCTGTGATGTCAGCCTGTTCCTCTAAAAGTCTAACCGAAGATAGTGTGGAGAGATTGGTGAGAAAAATCCTTTGGGTGCAAGATATGACAGGATCCACCTCGGTTCCTACCCCACCTGGTCAAGGATTCCATTCTTCAGCTACTCCCCCCTTACTTCCTCCTCTAACTTCACTTGAAGGCATAGAGACTATGGTTCTGAGCTACTCGGTGCCATCTGCTTCAGCACCAATGATATCTTTGTCTTTGGAACCAATTATTGCTCTGAGCTCTTTAGTTCAGTTGGAACCTGAAACTTCACAGGGGCCTTATCTGTCCTGTTGGTTCCAAGGGGCGAGAGTTGACTCCTATGTTTTCTTCTCTGCACCTCAGAGCTTCAGCACAGATCAGCTTGGCTCTGGCTTCTTCTTTGAGAGGGATCTCTTCAGAGCAGAAGGTGACCTCATTTCCCAGGCCCACACATTTGGATCTAGGGTCCCTCCCTTCTCTGGGTAGATCAGCTTTCGAGGCTATGGAGAGGGCTAAGACTGTAGCAGTCAGTCAGTTGGTGCCTTCCTACTCAGAACACACATCTCTGTCATGCCTCCATTCAGCATCTCAACCATTGCCTACACAAGGACAGCAAGTACGAAAACCTCAGGAGTCCCAAAAGGAAATGCCCTCTTTTTCTGATACCTTCCCACACCATCCCACTGAGAAGGTCCCTAAGAAGAAGAAGTGCAAGAGGTAGCACTTGGATTCCCCAGAGGAATCTATCACAGAAGACATGGACTTTGATGAGGATAAAGGATCCCAAAGATCACCTGCTGATGATGTCTTCTCTAGAGACATCCTGGAAATCTTAAAACAGAGAGGTGATTGGAAGCCCAGCAATCCTTCATCTGAGGAGTTGGTGTACCTGTAGGCTTTTGGTACCCACCCATCTACCTCCTGGGTAATTCTGCCCACTGCTGAGCTCATTGAGTTGATCTCTTGGTTGTTATGGAAGGCCCCTGACACCATTGAACCCATTCCTTGGAGACCTGATGAAATTATCACTGCCCCAGAGGATAAATAATTCTGGTCAAAAGGTTAGCCTGTTGATGCCATGGTCATAGAGGCAGCAACAAAAATAGAACTAGCTGAGGAAAATTCCTCTATCCATCCACCCAACAAGGAGTCTCTGGTGATGGATAGGTTTGGGAAGTGGGTTTATGCTTCAATGACCTTTGCATTATGGTCCTTGAATTTCTTGGCACACTTCACCAGACTGCAGAGGGATCTGATGAAGGTGCTTTCAGATACATTTTCTCCATCTCTGAAGAGTTTCAGGAATCTGTTGCCTCTTAGTTGGCTACCCTACAGTCCATATCCAACTTGACCATGAAGCTCATTTCTCTTGCAGCCAAAGGGACGACAAGAGCAGCGGGTTCAGGGATTGCCATCAGGAGACATACCTGGATGTGCTTATGTGATTTTGCAGAGCCCTTCAAGTCCTCATTCGTCAGTTCTCCCTTTGATGGTATGTCCTTGTTTGGCTCTAAAGTTAAAGAAACTTTGTTCAGGTGTGAGAAAGATGGAAAGACCCTGTCTGCCATGGGCATACATTTTTCCACTCCTCAATTATCCTCTTCAGGAAATCAGAGAAGTAGTGGAAAGATGTGGTTCAAAAAGTCCCAAGGGTTCTTTCAAGACACACATGGAGATGGCTCCCCAGGCATAGAGGAGGGAACTTCAATGGCAGACGTTGTCCTCACACCAGAGGAGGCCTGCAAAGCCAAGGGTACAGAGATTCTTTCTTTGGTAAACCCTTTCAGCGCTCCTGAAAGGAGGCTCAATTGTCTTCCTCTGGAGGCAGTTGGGGGTTGACTATCCCTGCACGAGAGAGCCTTGCTAGAAATAACATTAGATACCTGGGTGCAGGGGATTATTTCCAGAGGTTATATTATACCATTTTCTCTTCTACCCTTTATTTGCAGAATCTCCTATGTCCCACCTGATCAGAGGAAGCAAGCAGTACTACAAATTCAAGAAATGCTTGAAAAAAGAATCATCCAAGAAGTCCCGCCAGACCAAAGAAAATCCAGAACTTACTTAAGATTCTTTTTAGTGCCAAAAAAGACAGGGGGATTGAGACCAATTTTGGATCTCGGTGTTTTGAACAAGTCCAACAAACAAAGTCCTGCATGGTCACAGTTCAGTCCAGTCTTCCATTTTTGGAACAGGATGTCTGGGTGTGCTCAATAGACCTTCAGGATGTGTATAATCATATCAAGATGAGCAGGTGAATCCAGAAGGTTTCTCCATTTCTGGCTGGGAGCCAGCTACTGTCAATTCAGAGTTCTGCCCTTTGGTCTTACCACAGCCCCCAGGGTGTTCACTAAGTACATGGTAGTAGTAGCAGCTCACTTGAGACCACTGGGACTTAGTGTGTTTCCTTACTTAGATGACTGTCTCATTACTGCTCTGACCAGGCATCAGTTGTTAGAGGCAAGAGAGCAGGGTCTCCAAGCATGTTCCTATCTGGGGATAACCATAAACTATGAAAAATATCACCTTAAACCAACTCAGACTTTAAAGTATATAGGAGTCATCCTGAACACAAAGACAACAACATCCTCTCTTCCCCCATTGAGACTACAGAAAATCATATCACAAGTCAAGAAAGTATCTCCACTCCTAATTCTACAGGCCCTGGGGTCCATGGCAGCAGCTATAACTCTAGTCCCCTTAGCCATATTTCACATGACAATTTTACAATGGCTACTTGCAACATAATGGTCAATACTGTACCAACCAATGTCAACTTTGATTTTAATCACCAACATTTGCAAGCGAGATCTCAAATGGTGGGTTCAGTTAGATCAAATTCTAAAAGGCAGTCCTTTCGCCACCTCTCAACCAAGGCTACAGTGACCATGGACGTTTCCCAGTTAGGGTGGGTAACATGTCAGTAGTTTGTACATCAACAAGGAAGGAGAAACCAGGTCCTGTCCATTGTGTCAAGATGCTCTCTGAGTGTGGCAGTGGGTGATCTCATCCAACCACTTTCTCATACCAACGCACATTCCAGGGAAGTCATTGTAATAGCAGATAAACTGAGTAGATGCAGACTCCTGCCTCACGAGTGGTCTCTCAATCCAAAAGTGATAAAGATAATATTCCATCAATGGGGCTAGTCTTGCTGTGATTTTTTCACCTTTCCCCTAAACAACAAGTGCAGCAACTAGTTTGCCCTAATCCCCACTCAGGAGAATCACAGTGGGATGCTCTTGTCCACAGTTGACCTTCCAGTCTTCTTTATGCCTTTCCTCCGATTCCTCTAATTCCAAAATTTATACAGAAAGCAAGCAGATTGAAAAGCAAGGTAATCCTTATTGCACCTTAATGGCCTCGACAGATTTGGTTCCCCTTCCTTTGGCCTCATCTAATTCACCGACCTTGGATTTTAGACCCAGTTCCCGATCTCCTATTCCATCCAACAGGCATGATCCACCCAGACATCTTGAACCTCAAGTTGACAGCTTGGTTTCTCTAATTCCGTTATGCTCTTTTCACCTGTCTGACATACTTTTGGCCTCTCACAAACCATCTACTTGTAAACTTTACAACAGTAAATGTAACAGGTCTGTCTTTTGGGCACGTCAAAATAATTCTGACCCATTTTCAGCACCTATTCATAAGATTCTCGAATTTTTATTCTTAGTATTCAGTGAAGGGGCTTCGTCTTCTACTATTAAAGTTCATTTAGCAACTATATCCAGTTTTCATATTGGATTTGAAGACTCATCACTTGCTTCAAATAAACTTTGTAAAGGCTTTTTGAGAGGTACTCTTGTGTTAAAGCCTCATTATGAAGATCCAGCCCCTCCTTGGGATCTGAACTTGGTGTTGCAAGCAATCATGCAGCCTTCTTTTGAACCAACAGCAGATTATGATCTTAGGTTTTTGTCCTGGAAAACTATTTTCTTAGTAGCTATAACTTCTGCTGGAAGGATTTCAGAAATTTAAGCTTTGTCTTGTAAACCATCATATTTGATTTTTCACAAGGATAGGGTTGGGCTATGAACCATCCTCTTTTTTCCTACCAAAAGTAGTTTCAGAAGTCAATATCAATCAAACTATTAACCTACCAGATTTCTTCCCCAAATTTGCTAATAAAGGTGAATATTGCTTACACTTATTTGATGTTCATAGACAATTATGGTTTTATCTATACAGAACAAAAGATATCAGAAAATCCGTCTAAGTATTTATCTCTTACTCAAATGCAAAACTAGGAAAA
Organism: Protopterus annectens; assembly: GCF_019279795.1. Classification (NCBI taxonomy): domain Eukaryota; kingdom Metazoa; phylum Chordata; order Ceratodontiformes; family Protopteridae; genus Protopterus; species Protopterus annectens. Next base: position 98,433,474 of record NC_056725.1, on the reverse strand, counting down.
CCTGTGAGCAAAGTAACATTGGCTAGATGGATAACAGATTGCATTTCTTTCATGTACAACAAATTGGGAATTGCTTCATCAAAACATTTGAAAGCACATTCAGCTAGAACTGTAGCGACTTCAGCTGTCTTCCAATCTAAAGCCTCCATGGATGATATTTGTGCAGCAGCAACCTGGGCTATTCCCCATACTTTCATTACTCATTACAAATTGGATCTGGTCTCCATGGGAAGAGCATCATTAGATTCAATGGTGCTCAGGAATATCCTTCCTTGAGTCCACCCAGGGTCTAAGGTAGCTGGGGACTCTGTCCTACAGATTGAGGATAGAATGAAATTTGACAACATCAGATAAAGAAGTTATGTACTCACCATAACGTTCCATCTGCGTTGTCCATTTTCATTCTTCCCAACTCCCCTCCCTCCAACCACCATACCCTTGCATTTCTAGAAGAACAGATGATTAGCGGATTATTATCCTTGATAACTGTGGTTCCTGATATAGTTTCAAAGAATGTCTTATGACTAATCTTTCTTTAGTTCTATCAGGAAACTAGATCTGAGGTAACCGGGAGAAGTGCATTTTGGGTAAGGGATAAGCTCAAGAGTTTTTTGGTACCACAAGCTATGGAGGAAGCTGAGTCAGTTCCGAAGACTGAAAATGAACCCACATGTTGAGGATGAATGAAAATGGACAACACAGATGGAACATTATGATGAGTACACAACTTCTTTTTCTATCCCGTTCAAGTTTCTTAATTTTTCTATTTTTCATAAATTGTATCTGTTCATCAGTACTTATAAAGATTCTAGAATGTTCATATTTATACTGTTTGGACAATGGATCATGCGTTATCAAATTGTCCAGCATATTAATGTCAACAGACAGTTGGTCAATAGCTTTCATGTTGAGTTTGATTAACAGTTCCATATATTCGCAACCCTGCTTATCAAATAAAGCCAGTAAATCTCTATGCAGTGCTGAGTTTTTCTGTAAACCTGTAGGGTACCTCCACATCCCAAGCCTTTAGGTACTGTACTGGTTTTAATACAGTCAATAAATATGCATTTGCTAACTGCAGTTTTTTTTTTTATTTTGAAAAATTTATAATCGTACTCAGTTGTTCATTATGGGTAGTTCCGCTGTGGTGTGGCTCTAAGGAAAAATCCATGTTATGTTGCAGCCAGTCGTATACTACCACCAAGTCCCCTATTCCTTATGGAAATAGGTGCAGGATTTGCAGCTGCGTTATAGTTCCCTGCGATTCCCGGTGTCTCTGCTGCCCTCATATGTGTGTTTGGAGCCATGTCATGTTCCCCCCTCCTTCACTGGTTGATGCATTACTGGGGGAAATTTGCTCAATCCTCTGTGTAAGCTGTTTTACCAACAATGTTAAATTTTCAATGGTTCTCTGAAGTTCTCCTATATCCAGCTCCTGAAACATTGGTTGAGAAGCTGTGCAACCTGTTGTTGTCATAGCATTCAGAAACATCACACAAACTGTTAGAATCCAACTCAACAACCAAACAAGCTGATAAAAATATGAAGAACAGAACACTGTGAGTAACTCAGGTGCCACTACAAACTTTTATAACAGACTTTTATTTATGGAATAAGTACTTTCATCTTTAAATAAAAATACTTCATCAGATAATACAAAATTTAAAATACAACCATTAAACCACATGACTGACCAGCCTCAATGTCAGGTTCAAAAGTTTCAAAGATTTAAAGAGCCATTCCACCTTTGCAGCGTGAAATACTTCACATTACTTAAGAGATATAAAAATCTTTAAAAATATGTATTAAAACCACAAAAAGCACTTCAAAATACCTTGTCCTTATATTTCATTCAACAAACCAGCACATGATTTATCTTGGCCATCCCTTGATGAAAGCAGGAGATGCACCATTGGCTTTGGCTCCCCAACCCTCATAACACCAGTACATGTATGACCTTGAGCCCTTGGAATTAATACCAAGAACAATGTGGATCTCAGTTCTTCAAGACTTCCTACTGGCAGGGACATCATTGGTCTTCTTGGTCTTTGGACAGTTTCATCCCCCTCAAGCCTTCTTAAAGTATATGGATTCATTGACACCAGATGCAGACCTAGATGAAGGGGAAGGTTCCCTCCAGTCCCCTCCAGAGGACACCAGATTTGATGAGATACTAGAAATAAGGAGACAGAGGAGTACCTTCTCTGGATGAGGAGGTTCTGTTTTAAGCATTTGGATCCACTCCTTCTACCTCACAATGTTGATCACTCCCACCAATCATATGATGGACTTGGTGATAGAGAGGGCCGGACAGGAACCTGTCATAGCAAAGTCTATCCCTAGGAAACCTGACAAGATTCTGTGGTCACCTAAGGACAGCACTGTTGGAGCAAAGGCCCACTGACAGCCTCTATTACTGGGTGGCAGCCAAGAAGAAGGAGCTTTCCAAAGAGAGTTCAGTGACTCATCCTTCTAAAAAGAAGATCATTATAATGGACTTCATGGAGAAGAAGGATTTCTGCCTCAGACACTTTTGGTGTCTGAGCATTAAACTACAAGATGCACATGAGTAATTTCCAAGGAGACCTAGAGGAGCATACCTTGTCTGATAATCTCAAGCAGATGGAATTACAAATGGCTACTATGTTTATTTAACCTTTCAATGAGGCTTTTGCATAGTGTCATTAATGGATCAGTTAGAGCAGCAGGCACAGGTATAACTATAAGTCTCAGTGCTTGGCTGCATTTATATTCTATGTGGAAAACTTTAAAGCATCCTTCATGAATGCCTCTTATGATGAGTCCATCCTTCTTGGCCTAAAGTGTAAGGAAAAAGTACTGAAAGGTAAACAAGAAAGGAAGATGTCTGATATTCGAGTATGTTGTGGGACTCTTCAAAAGTCCTTTCCTAGGAAACAAAAGGGTTCCAAAAATATCTGAGTTATCAAGTCCCAAGACTTTCCCTGTGATTACTTTTCTGATAGAGCAACCATGGCAGTGGAGGCCCCTTTAACAGATGCAAGCCTAGGGATAGAGAGATTTTGAAAAATCAATGATTCCAAGGTTCTTGCTCTAGGAAGAAGCCTCAGCAATCTTGAGGACTTGCCCAACTGCTCTACTTTGGAAATAGTCAGGGTCTGACTGTCTCTTCACCTGGACTTGTGGCTGACCAAAACAATAGACAACTGGCTGATGTGCATTTTCAGAGTCTACACAATCCTATTCTCAAGAAACACCAAGCCCTTGTCCCTGACCCTGCTAGATGTACTACCCTAACACAAAAGGGCAGCAGGAAAGGAGATTACTTAACTCCTACAAAAAGAGCCGTCTAAAAGGTCCTATCAGAGTAATTGAACCAGTGTATCTGGAGTCTACTTCAGATTCCTTTTAGTTCCCAAAAAACAAAATACCTCAGGTCCATCTTGAACATAAGTGACTTAAACAACCACATAGTCATGACACAATCCATACTTCCTTGTTTGCAGGAGGGGAATGGATGTGCTCCATTGACCTTCAGGACACATATCTCCTCATAAATGTTGACTGCAATGCAGTCTCACCACAGTCGTCAAGGTTTTCACCTTGTACATGTCAGTGATTGCAGCTACCTGAGATTGAAAGGTATGTATGTATTACCATACCTGGATGATTTCTTGTTCTTTCATAATAGTTAGAGATTATTTGTTTCACCTGTGTCTGTCCTAGGCATTTCAGTGAACACAGAAAAGTCATAGTTGAAGCTGTTTTGAAGTATAATATTCATAGGATTCCATGCAGACATTAACTTGAGGATTGTCAGATTTCCTGTAGACAGCCTTTTGACTCTGAGGGCCATGATTTCCAAACTGCTGCTCATGGCTACTCTCCCTGCATTTCTAGTAATGAGAATATTGGGCCTGATGGCAGCTGCAATCCAGATGGTTCTTCACATGAGGCTTTATCTGAGAGTGCTAAGGAAGACCCTAAGCATGCAGTGGCTCCACTTATTGAACGCAATGAACAAACCAATTCCACTGTCCTGTGTCCACAATCAGTATTTGAATTTGCTTCCCCCATACACATGCACCCAAACTGCTGTGTCTCAAGCTTCAAATGGAGAAAACAGCAGCCTGGGTGCCAAAACCCTTAAGTACTTTCTTGCTACCCTCAATAGCACTGTCCTGGCTTTATAAGCTCAATGGTCAGCTTTTCATTCAGTTTCTTGGCAATTAAGTCCACATTGGGGAGATCCTTTCACACTTTTTTGGTTTTGTATAAAATTTGTATAAGGTTTCTTTAAGAATATTAGCATTATGTTGTCTAGACTGTCATGAGACTGTGGTTCAGCAGTTTATTTTTATATTTTTACAGGTAGTTTTTTTTAAAGTTTGTGGTAAATGTGTACTATTGTTATATCCAATTTTGTGTTTTATTGGGACTGGTGTATATCTGGGAAAGTCTAATTGTGTGTGTGCTATTTTTGAACACTTTAGTGACAAAGTATTCTCCAAATAACTCCTTCCAGTTGCACTTAGGAGGGAACAGACTTCTTTCTTAGCAGGAACATGGACTTATTTACTGGTCCTTCTGTTACTTCTCCTGCTGTACTTTATAAAAAAGAAAACTGCTAGGGAACCCTTGCCTCAGCCACTGGTGGATGACTCTGAAGTGGCTAAAGGTTGTTCCTCAAACCACTCACTGGTTTCTCTGGGGCCCTCTAGTGCAGTCCCTTCTGCCACCATGGATCATTTTTAGCCAGATATTCTGCAGCTATTTGTGTATCCTTACCAGACATGGGAAAGCCACTTTCTTTGATCATGGGAGTTTCACCATGAGGTTATTCTCAGTGTGGCCATGGTAAAAGACCTGTTTCCTAAGTAGAAGTGACATTCTTGATTTGGTCTTCTTCTAGGTATGTCACTAGGAAAAAGAAACAAAAATATAGATATATTATATAAGATAACATATTTTTCTGTTGATAAAGATGAGATAATTACTTTGGCTCACAGTTTATTGTAGACTTTGATTCCTTTGAAACAGAAGAAAAATGTAACTGTTAAAGATAAGTCTTCAGATGATTCTGATTAGGACAGGGACAGGGCTTCCTCTGTGTTTTCTTCTCATGTCCCAGATTCTGTTGCTGAGGAAAGTGACACATCACTTTCTCCTGTTGAGGAATGTTCTTTTTCTGATACTATGTCCAGCATGAATAATTTTTTTCAGTGGGGACAACTGGAAGTTCCCTCTTCCTTAAGGAGATATTATGACATGTTAGAAGTGGATATGCTGCATTCTACTCCTATTTCTACAGTTATATAAGTCTTCTGGAATGCTTTTGATTTAGCCTGCAATGTGACAGATTCTTCTCTGATAAGAGTATATTTGGTCCAGTTCTTTTATCTTTTTATTTTCCAAAAATCTTCATCTTATCAAAAAAAAAGTATCTGATCTGATGGCTCTTAAGTCGGATCTGATGAACACAAAGCTCTTGAATCAAACTTCATTGAATCCAGTGCAGTCTGAACCTGACTTTCAGCTGACTGCCAAGTTACTTCCTAGAGCAATGTAGTCCCCATCACTGGATCCGGTCCCTTACAGGGTATGTTCCCCATTTTTAAAAAGACACATGTCTCTGTTCAAATACTGCACTCATTCTTACAGAAGCCTTACAGATAAAGATGTGGAGATACTGGTGAGGAAAATTCTTTTGGCACAAAACCAGATTGCTGTTCCTACAGCTCCTACCCTCTAGGTCAGGAGATTAATATGTCTACTACTCCTGCTTTACAGATTGCCCCTGTTGCTTCAGAGTTTTTGGATCAAAGCCATTTGGATCCATCTGGTTCAGATCTGAGGATAACTGTATCCTCAGATATGAGATTTTTCTCTGAGAGCTCTGGTCCCATCAGATCTGGAAAGCTTGCTGGAGCTGTAGTCTGTCTGTCAGATCCAAGGTGCTGCATTCAACACAAAAGCTTTCAGGGCCATCTCTGGACCTCGGAGCCTCGGCACTGGACAGCTCGGCTCTGGCTTTCATGTCAGTGGTTTTGCCCTCAGAGCAGGAGAGGCCTACAGCTCAGAAGCTTGTCTTCTTGGATCTGACATCCTGTTTCTGTCTGAGCTGCTCTGCCTTCGAGTCTGCAAAGAGAGTATGTTCTGCCTTTGTGTTCTGACAAAAACATCCCCCGTCAATCCTAAGTCTTCTACCATGATGTCTGAGTGCACAGAGCCTCACCATCACCTTCCACAGGGACAGCCAGTACCAAAACACCAGGCTCCCATCCAGGGAATTGTAATCTCCTCTTGTGATGCCTCCCCAGAGCACCCAACTGAGGAGGTCCCTAGGAAGAGAACGTGTAAGAGGAAACACATAGACTCCCCAGAGGAGTCTATCACTGAAGACACAGATTTCGATGAAGGCAAAGGGTCCCCACAGTCACCTCCTGAAGATGTTTTATTTACAGACATCCTAGAAATTCTTAAACAGTGAGGTGGTTGGTCACTGAACAACCCTATATCTGAGGAATCTGTTCTCCTGGAGGCTTTTGGTACTGAACTCTCTACCTCCTGGTTAACTCCTCCCACCGATGAGCTCATTGACTTGATCTCATGGCGGGTGTGGAAGGACCCCAACACCTTAGGGCCCATTCCTTGCAGACCAGATAGGATAATGGCACCACATGCAGATAGGCAGCTTTGAGGAAAGGGAGTTCCTGTTGATGCCAAGGTTGTGGCAGCAGTCACCAAGAAGGAACTAGCCAAGGAAAGTTTCACTGTGCATCTCCACAACAAGGAGTTGCTGGTGACAGATAGGTTTTTGAACCATGTCTATGCTTCAGTGACCTTCGCTTTGAGGTCTCTGAACTATTTGGCACACTTTACTAGACTACAAAGGGATTTGATCTAAGGCTGATCAAATACCCAATCAGGTGCTGTTTCTGATGAAGTTCAGACATCTGTTACTTCCCAGCTGATGACCCAACAATCTATATCCAATTCATCCATGAAGTTGATCTCACATGTAGCGAAGGGAACCTCAAAGGCAGAGACTTCAGGTGTTTCCATAAGGAGACATGCCTGGATGTGCCTCTGTGAGTTTGCAAAGCCCTTCAAGTCCTCTTTCATCAATGCTTCTTTTGACAAAATGCCTTTGTTTGGCCCCCAAATTAAAAGACACTCCATCCAAATGTGAAAAAGATGAAACAACCCTGTCTGCTGTTGGCATGCATTTTTTGACTCTTCAACAAACCTTTTCCAGGAATCAATGAGGTGGTTGAAAAATGTGGTTCAAAATGTTTCAGGGTCTTTTTCAAGACATACATGGAGGAGGTCCCCCAGAGACAGTGGAGGGAACTCTAATGGACGAAGACCCCCTGGGTAGCAGAAGTGTCCTGCAAAACCAGGGTTCTAGAGAATCATTCTTTGACAAACCCTAGCAGCCCTCCTGAAAGGAGGCTCAATTGTCCACCTCAGGAGACAGTCGGGATGATTATCCCTGCACCAGAGAGCCTGGCTAGATATAACAAACGCTACTCGGGTGCAGAAGATTATTTCCAGAGGCTCACCAGAGACTGCAAGCATTCCGAGTGTTTCCATATCTAGATGACTGGCTCATTTCCGCTCTGACCAGGCATCAACTCATATGGGCAAGAGACCAGGTTCTCCAGACTTGATCTTTTCTGGGGATAACCATAAACTACAAGTCTCATCTGCAACCAGCTCAGAGTTTTGAGTTTATAGGAGCAATTCTCAATACAAAAAAAAAACATTGCTTCCCTTCCATTACTGAGACTTCAGACTATAAGATTCCAAGTCAAAAAGATAATCTGCAGCACCGCACTTTCAGCCCACCTGGTCCTTCAAACTCTGCAGCAATAACATTAGTACCACTTGTCAGGTTTTATATGAGAATTCTTTAATGGATGTTAGCTCCTCAATGGGCAATTCTTATCATTCTGTCTTACCAAATAAGAATCACTCACACCTGCAAGAGAGATCTCAAGTGGTGAATTCATTTAGACCAGGTTCTACAAGGTCATCTCACTGTTCATTCCCCCTCATCCCAAGACCATAATGACCACAGATGTTTCCCAACTAGGGTGGGGAGGGCATTATCTGGGGAAGACAGTCCAAGGCACCTGGTCCCCCAAGGAGGCAAATTTGCATATAAATGTCCTAGAGATGAGAGCAGTGCTGTTAGTGTTGCAGCCATTTCAGAATGCTCTCCCTTTGGGGAAAGTTTCAGTACAATCTGACAACATGTCCATTGTCTGGTACATCAGCAGACAGGAAGGAACCAAATCCTACCCATTGTGTAGAGAAGCTATCAGAGTATGGCAGTGGGCGATCTCTTCCAACCGCTGTCTTTTAGCAATGCACATTCTGGAGAAATCCAATGTGATAGGAGACAAATTGAGCAGGTGCATTCTTCTACCTCACGAATGGTCCTGCAACAAAAAGACTGTGAACACAATCTTCTGTCAATGGGGCCAGCCTTGCTGCAGTCTGTTTGCATCCCCCCTGAGCAATAAATGCAGCAGCTATTTTGCCCTAATCCCCCCACAGAGGGAGACCCTGAGGGTTGTTCTACTTCACAACTGGCCCCCAGTCTCCTTTATGCATATCCTCCCACTCCATCAATTCCCAAGTTTCTTCAGAAAGCTACAAGATTGAAGAGCAAGGTCATCCTCATTGCCCCCTATTGGCCTCGATAAATTTGGTTTCCCTTCCTTTGGCCTTACCTGATTCAACCACCTTGGTTTCTGGATCTGATTCCAGACCTCTTGTCTTACCCGACAGGAATGATACATCCACATAGTAAACCTCAGGCTGGCTGCCTGGTTTCTCCATTTCCATTAATAGCCAGACAACCTATTCTCTCTTCTCCTGTCCATCGTATCCGTTTGTCCTGTCCTCCCATAATCCTTCCACCAGAAAACTATACTCCAGTAAATGGAAGAGATTTATTTTTTGGGCGCAGAAACATAATGTCGATCTTTTTACAGCCCCCATTCATACTATTTTGGAATTTCTAGAGCATCTTTTTGAAGAAGGAGCTAGCTCTTCTATCGTTAAAGTACAGTTAGCAGCGATATCAAATTTTCATGTTGGAATAAATGGTTCTTTTGTAGCAACCTGTAAGTTGAACAAAGCATTTTTGAAAGGCACTCTACTCTTAAGGCCCCCCTTTAAAGATCCTACTCCCCCTTGGGACCTAAACCTGGTGCTGCAGTCTGTTACACAATCTCCTTTTGAATCCTGAGCTACATGCAAAATCAAATATCTTTCACGGAAATCAAGTTTCTTAGTAGCCATTACCTCTGCCAAAAGAATTTCTGAGATCCAAGCATTGTTCTCAAAATCTCCATATTTGAATTTCCATAAAGTCAGAGTTACCTTACATACTAACCCATCATTTCTTCCAAAGATGGTGTCAGAATCCAGTATAAATCTATCAATCTATTAATTTGCCAGTATTCTTTCCCAAAGTTTCTAACAAAGGAGAGTGTGTGTTACATTTATTAGGTATTCATAGAAAGTTGTGTTTTTACTTACATAGGGCTAAAAACATCAGAACTTTTGACCAATTATTTGTTTCATATGCAGAAACAACATTGGGTAAACCAGTTACCAAAGCTACTCTATGGATAACAAATTGCATGTCCTTTGTGTGTAACAAATTAGACATTGCTCTGACAAGATTTATTTCAGCCTATTCCACCAGATCTATGACAGCTTCTTCATTTTTTTCAGTCTAGAGTGTCCATGGATGGTATTTGTGCAGCAGCTACTTGGGCTACTCTCCATTCCTTTATTACTCATTACAAATTAAGTCTGGTCTCGAGAGGAAGGGCATTTTTTGGTTCTATGGTGCTCAGGAATATCCTTCCTTGAGTCCACCCTGGAAATTAGGTAGCTGGGGACTGTCCCATCAGTTGAGGACAGAATGAAAATTGACATCATCAGATAAAGAAGTTATATACTCCCCATAACATTCCATCTGTGTTGTCTGTTTTCATTCTTCCTCAACTTCCCTCCCACCAACCGCCATGAACACTTCTGGAAGAATGAATGTTTAGAGGACCTATAAGTCCTTATTTACATAAACTCCAGATATAGCTTATCCATGATGAATTTCATCTTTTACTTTCTACTAAGGCAGCAAACAAGATCTAAGGTAATTGGGGTTGTTGCATTGTGGGTAAAGGAGAATCTCAAGAGTTTTTAGTTGTCATGAGCTTTAGCAACACCTAAGTCAGATCTAAGGGGATCCAAACCCATTAGTTGAGGAAGAATGAAAATGGAGAACACAGATGGAATGTTATGATGCATACATAACTTCTTTTTTCCCAGTTATCCCTTTATTCCAAAAAACACTTGAACCATGCTGAAATCGCTGAAGTCAATGCAAATTTATTCTTGCTGCAAGTTTAACAAACAGTAAACTTTCACCATACACGGCTTCCTCAGCAACAACAAGAAGTGCATCATTTTAATCCTGTCTAAAAGGTTACATAACTAAAAAAATGTACATGACTAAAAAATTAAGTTGTGTTTCAAGATAAAAATGTTTATATAATAAGATTAAAAACCATAAAAGTATCTAAAATCATAAAAATCTGGAATTATAAAAAAATCATAAAATTCAAACTTTCATGAGGATGTCATTCAGTAGAGGCTTTAAAGAAACATACCCATTTATCCTGGGGTGGGGTAAGTGTGGCCTCAGGCGCAAAATCAATTCAGTCTCATATATTTCCTTCACAAATTTTATCATATAACGCATGTAAATACAAAAGTTAAAACAATGTTGAGATCCTTTCTCAAACTGGTGTTTATAAAGATCTTTCTTGGCTGCACCCCCTCCTTTCACTCCTCTACCTACGCATGGTACTATTCGTCTACAGCTACTAACTTAGGACAACTAACTTCTATCAATACAAATTTGGTGCAAGCCTTGGATCCTATTGAGTTTCCTTTTTTAGAAAGGTCACTTCCTATGTCTGAGCCTCGTCCCAGGCGAGACAAGCAACTGTTCAACTTGCGACAGATGAACACTTCCAAGCGGCCTGTAAAGATTAAGCAGACAAGAAATTAACAAGACTGGTATTTCATTTATCTGATTACCTCAGTAAGACTGTCCTTGAGAAGGGCCTAACTTTTGTACTTTCATGCTTGCATGATGTTTCTAAAACCTTGTCAGAATCTTAAAGTTATGTTTAGCTTGTCTAATAAGAAGAATGATGTTGTAAATGACATTCCTAAATGTAATAGTGTGTATGTTCCTTACAATAATCATGTTATACAGGTTTTTGATTGGGTTGTCGAGAAGGAGATTTATAATTTGTACGTGAATCGTAATGTGGGCAAATGTAATAATCAGACGCTTGAAGAACATGAAGCTATCAGATCCCTTACCTCTAATGATAATGTAGTGATTAAAAATGCAGACAAGGGTGGGGACATTGTTGCACACTGAGCACAGATTTTTACAGTAATAGTATGGAGACCATGTTGGCTGGTGCAGAATATGTGTCAAAAGTTCTTCTTTCATTACAAGAACAAGTTAAAATCGCTACTCGGATGTTTGACTAAGATACCCTTTATTTATGGGTTACCAAAGGTTCATAAGTCCTTACAGAATCCACCATTTAGACCTACAGTGTCAGCTAAGGGCTGGGTTACTGAGCCTGTTTCTAAGTTTCTTGAGAAGCAACTTAGAGTTAGTTTTGAGAATACTGGCACTATTATTAAGGACACCACTGAGTTCTTGGAACACTTGTGTGAATGGTCAAAAGCTGGTTTGTTGAAAGGTTGCTGTTTTGGTGCTATGGATGTCAGTTCACTTTTTACAATGATACCAAATGATTTAGGTATCCAACATGTTAAAGAGTATATTTTAGAATATACTGGCTGGGCTTGGGAGTGCCTTCTGTGTGGAGTTTGCATGTCCTCCCCGCGGTTGGGTAGCATTCGAAAGACATGCATGCGTAAATGGGCATGCCTTCCTTGAAGGTTGAGCGTCAATCTGGCACCTCAGCATTTCGTAAAAATCTATTGCCAATCATTAGCGGACCGGAGTTCCTCTGTGGCGACCCCTTACCGGGAAAAGCCGAAAGACAAACAACAACAACTGAATATATCCAAGAGTATATAAATACATTGTGCCTTTTAAAAGAAATTATATAGGCAGTTAAGTGGTATGGTGATAGGTACTCCCATCACCAATACATACGCAAATATAGTTATGTACATATGGGAGTGTAGGCTTATTTTATCAGATGAAAATCCTTATATTTCCAACATGGCATTCTACTGATGATTTGCAGATGATTTTTTTTCATTTGGTGTGGCTCTAGTGACCAGTTTGAAGGATTATATCAGTATGTTTCAAATAAAACTGTGTTTTGTAGTTTTAAAAAACATGTTTCTGTAAATAGAATTGATTTCTTGATGTTACGATCTTTAAGACAGCTGATGGTACACTAGGTAACACCTTGTATTATAAACCTACTAAACATAATTCCTACCTTCACAGCACACTTTTAGAAGAGTAGTAAAAAGTCAGACGATGCAAGTTACTATGCTGAATACTTGTGATGGTTTGATGAGAGCACAGTTGGATGATATGTTTGTGAATTTTACTGACAGAGGTTACTCACTGGGTGAGGTTGAGAGTATACATCAACAGGTATCACAGCAGAGGTTGATTCAGAGTGAAATTTTTCCAAATAGATCCAATAACTTTGCTAGATGAATACTGACACAATAAGAATACACATCAAGTGAAGCAAGTTATTGGTAAATATTGGCACATTTTGCATGATGTGCCTGAACTTAAGGGTGTTATTTCACATAAACTGAGTTTTGGCCACAAGAAATTCCCTAATTTAAAACAGCTGTTATGCTATAAAGAGCAGCCTAAGTTTCATTTGAAGTTCAAGAGTAGTAGAAAATGTGCTTTTAGATGTGGTAAATGTACCTATTGTCAGTATATTTATACTGATAAAATTTTTATCCATCCAGTTTTTGGTACTGCATATGAGCTAAGGGCTATGGGCAATTATGATACTAAAAATCGGGTGTACTTGGAAATGTGTACATTATGTGATGCCTACTATGTAGGAAAAACAAATCAGAAATTAAAACAAAGGCTCAGTAACCATATGTATATAAAAGGAAGATAGTTACCAATGTCCTTTATAAGCACCAACTTGAGAAAGGACCTCAACATTGTTTTAAATTTTGTATTTTATATGTGTATATGATAAAATTTGTGGAGGAAATGTTGTACATGAGATTGAATTAGATGAGTTTTACTGGATTTTGTGCCTCAGGACACACTTACCCCCTGTGCTAAATGGTTACTTTTCTTTAAAGCCTCTACTGAATGACATCCACATGAAAATTTGAATGTTATGATTTTATATGATTCTAGATTTTTATGATTTTAGATAATTATATGGTTTTTAATCTTATTTTATAAAACATTTTTTCTTGAAACACAACTTCATTTTTGTCATGTGACATTCTTTAGTCACGTGATTGTAGTCATATGATTTTTTAGTCATGTGACCTATTAGAGAGTATTAAACTGATGCACTTCATGTTGTTGCTAGATTTGCCTGAGGAAGCCATGTATGGTGAAAGTTTACTGTTTGTTAAAATTGCAGCAAGAGTAAATTGCATTGATTTCAGCAATTTCAGTGTGGTTCAAGTGGTTTTTGTTTATATATTTGTTTGTTTCTGTTACCATTTGATTTACCATGAGTTCAAGCATTATATTTTTACTATTACTTTTTCTTATCTCTTTAAGTCCCATCGCACCTCCAGTATTTGCCATCTGCCAGAGGAAAATGTCTTTGAAGTCTACTTGAGTTTTAAAAATACCTATGCAAACAATTCCAAGCAAAAATCCTAAACCTACTAGACATTGTTGCCCACTTGGAAGCCATACATATCTCCTCCCATTGTTCTCTCATAAACTGTTTATCCAGTCTCTAACATCCTTTGATTGATTCTTATTGTTGTTGTACAATATTTTATATCCTCTACTAATCATTCCTTTTTAACAGCAGCTTCTGTTCTACATTCAGCTAAAAACGTCTTATGTTCTACATTCAACTAAAAACTTTACCGCAGCAGTTTTTTTCACTTGGGAATCCCCTATCCATTTTTTGCCTATACTCTGATATCAATCTTTAGTAGTGTAGGCAATCATAATTTGTAGTCCAAATGACTTATTGGCCTCATCCCATTCTCTTACCTTTCCCTCTTTAGTTATTTGCTTCCAATACTTTGGTCCCTTTGCCAGTTTTCCCCAGTGAATTCCAGCCCCCCTCTTGCCTATTCTCTGTACCCTACTTGCAGTTACCCCTGTTGACAAAATCTCCTTTCTCCATTCTTGTGTTGGCTTAGTTATTAGAATGCTTTCTGCTACTTTATGAATATAATATGCAATAATATGTATGGCTATTATTCTCTTTAAGGATCTGCTAAACAAAATCCCACACTCTCTCTCTCTGTCTCTCTTTATTTCAACCCCCCACACTTCATCACCATCCCATTTCATTTTGAATTATAACATTCTGCTTGTGTTATGAATATCAGCCTTAACTTTGTAACTCTGAAATATTCTTTCAGATTAGGTAATCTTAAACCACTTTGTCCCATTGGAAGGATCAACTTATGCCACTTAACTCTTTCCCTCTTCCCCTCACAGATAAATTCCTTTAACTCTGTATTAATTATTGTCTAAAAATTTCTCCTTTGGTTAATAAAAATGTGCCTATGTCATATATAAAACTAAAGGGACTAAAACATTTTCAATGCTTGTATTAATCCCTATCCATAAACAAGAGACACATTTTCTCAGTTTTTATCTTATCTTTTTAGTCTCTTTCTACATATTCTTAGTTGATATAACAGAAACATTTTTAATTCATGCTCCTAAATACTTAATCTTATTATGTTCCCATAAATATTCATATTGTTGAACCAATTCATGTGTGAGTACATAATTTATAGCTATATACTTTGTTTATCTGTATTAATTTTATATCCTCAAAAGTCCTGAAACTGTCTCAAAATCTTCGACAACACTGAAATATCATTTTCTGGATTTATCAGGTATAAAATAATATCATCTGCAAATAAAGTCAAGTTTTCATGATTACCATACCAATTACATCCTTGCATTTCTGAGTCCCTTGTTTTCTTTGCCAGTAGCTCTAAATACAAAGCAAATAACAAAGGAAAAGATGACACTCCTGCCTGGTTCCTGTGTTGAAACACAACTGATCAGAGAAGAACCCTCCCACTTTAATTCTTGCCTAAGATCCTTCATATATCCTCCTAATTAACCTCATTATTTTATTAGGGATTGCAAGTGCTTCTATTGCCCTACTTATTGTTCTCTGCATGACCCACCAACAACAGCAGTATTTTCTTACATTCTGCTTCCCTTTGGATCATCATTGTTCTTTTAATGTTGTCAAATGTTTGCCTCCCCTTCATAAAACCACATTGATCCATATCTATTAATTTAGGCAATTATTTTGACAATCGTTTAGCTAGTATAGACATACACACTTCATAATCATGGTTTAAATTTGAAATGGGTAGATAGCTGCCATAGAGGCTGGTATTTCTTATTCACTTCCCATAATTTTTATTTTTCACTGGACTGCTTGCCATTGTATCTTTACATTTTACATTTTCCTCAGCAAAGAATGCAAATGCTCAGATCTCACAAGATTAATTGCTTGCACCTGGAGCCAGGTTGTGTCCATGTAAAAGTAGTCAGCAATGAATGAATATTTATAAATTTCACTCAGAACAGAATGTACAGCTGCAAACTTTTTGACTCACATTGAACATTTGCTAATGAGAAAAAAAAACAAGCTATTATCTTTGTAGATTTAAAAAGCCTGGAATTTTTCATGACTTTCATCATTTGTCTTATTTTTTCAAGCCTACTTGCTTACAAAAACTCTTGTTTATAGCTTAAGCCAGAAGCATTGATCTAGACATTCACCCTTGTAAAAATAAGAGAAAATATCTTAATTCTACACATAATATAACCAGTGCACTTTTACACACCCTGCAGTCCAATAATACATATTAATATTACACTTGCTTTTGTCCAGCCTTTCTGCTCTTGTTCTAATACTGTAAAGCATATAGTTCTAACAACCAAAGAGTACTTGTTTACTTTAATATATTTAACACATGCAATAGTCACTGAAGAGACTCCCTCTACATTTAAAATACCACTGACTACACTGTACAAAAAATGTTTTATTATATATAAAATGCATTTTATATCATGAAATGTTTTACACAAATACTATTAAAAACAAAATGTGTCCTTCTAAGAAATTAATGATATAAAGTGGGGGGAGTATACTTTACAGTCCACCCACAAGTTTAACAAAGTCAAGAAAATCTCAGTCTTTATGGGCTACTCTTTCTTGCAAAGCCATATGTGATTGATGCTTTATAATCTCCCATTTATTCAGTGATTTCAATGTTGCTGGTCTTCTTCATGTTCATCTCTATCTCCCTACACCAGACTCTAGTTCAAGTCCAAGGTACTCCTGATCCTTCTAGTCAACTCCTGTGCTTTTTTTTCTATCTCTCAAGTATTTTCCTTTGGGACATTGGAAACGGTTTCATTGGCAAAGTCTCTGTATGAGCTTTATTGTCAGAAGAATGAGAAGCAGAGTCCCATTTTATTTGCTAGCTCACTTTTGGTTGGCTAAACATTTTTCGTTCTCCTTAGCCTGTTCTTCATCAAAAAATGTCTTTGATCCTTCAGGAAAAAAATATTCTTAAGACAGCTGGATACAGCATCTTGAATCTCACACGTGCTTCTCAACATTCCCTGATTGCTGGGATTAATTTGCTTCTCTTCTGCCCGGTGTACAATGAATAATCATTTTCCATAAACACTCTGCTGTCTCCAGTTTTTAATACATTTCCCTTCTGCCATACTTTTATCAGGATTATCTATTTCTGCTGGTTTGATTGCATCTTTACTAATATAGGTCTTGGCTGCCTTCTCATGGGCAGGTTTGGAGCTTACACTCAATGTGCCCTTTCAAGTAACAAATCCTGCTGTGGGATACAAGTTCAGTTATTTCTATGTGCTTTCATAAAATTAATATATTTTCCTTCCAGTTTGGTATAGCAGAAAATTTCAGGTTTTCTCTGCTCACTCTGTCTTCCAACTTTACTATTTTTTGAAACATCTTGTCTTTGGCTGTGAGTTGTGTTCCTTTTATAGCTTGTCTTGAGAAGTCTCATACTTAGCCAACCTTTTCTTCATTTCAGTCTCTGATTTTTACAGTTTTATCAGTTCATCTGAATAGCTAGTTAAAGCTTCTTCTATTTTTCTAGCCTTTTTTGAGTTGATATACTCCTTCAATGTTTCATTTATTTTAATTACTTCTGAGTACATTTAATTTATTGTTCCTGTAATTAATGTAAGCCACCTCTTTTGCCAAAGCTAAAGCTTGAACTGCTTTTTCCTGAACAGCTGCAGGATTCTTTCCAGACAGTGTGTGTTGCTCACCTTTCCTGGTTGATTTTCTTTTAGGTTCTGTACATTTATTATTTGCTGGCATCTAAATAGTGTGCTTACCAGTTATTAACTGAAGTTTATTCAAGATGACACTATTACTGGCTCTTACTCCTCAGTTTCATTTTTCACACTGGGAGAGACAAAATTAAGCTATTGACCAGTGTGCAGCCATCTTAGAAGTTTCCTAGATGATAAGAGTTTTTATTCCATTCACACACCACTTCTCAAATGATGTGCCTCAGGTTTTACAGGAAGATGAAAAAACAACAACTAGAAAATCTTATATTTGGAAATGGAAGGGATTTTCTTTTTTGTCAAAAGAGAAAGCATAACCCCTTTCAAGTGGGAATTCTTACTGTTCTTTCTTATTTGTGTGACTTGATCAACTGTGTCCTGGCATACTGTTCTGTAAAAGCTCATTTGTAGGCCATTTTCTCTGATCTGCCTATAGAGCCACCTCTCACTGCTTGCTTTGAGGTCAAACAATTTTTGAAGTGTGTCCTCCAAATCAGGCCTCCAAGAAAACTACTTCCTCTTTTTTTGGCCCTCAGTTATGTTCTGGAAAAAAACTGACCCTTGCACCCTTTGAACTAGCTGCTAGTTCTTCCTTAAAGCTTTGTACTTGGAAAACTGTTTAGTTAGTTGCTTTTTTTCAGCTAAAAAGAACCTGAACTGCAAGTCCTGATGGCTATTTCACCCTTTTTATCTTCCACAGGGAAAGAGTGACCATTAGAAATAATCTTTCCTTCATGCTTATGGTGGTTAATGAGTTTTCCTTCAATCGGTCCATCAGTCTTCCTTCCTTCCTTCTTTCCTTCTCCTCAGAAAAGAGTTAAAATGCTTCATTCCTTGGACATGTATAGGCAACTTGAGTTCTGCAAGGACAAAACTAAGAACATTAGGAAAACTCACCAGCTTTTGTCTCTTTCCAAAAGAAAAATAAACTGAGCTTGCCTGTTTCTAAGCAAATTATTTCCACTTGGATCTCTGAAGCCATTACCTTTTGTTATTCCTTTCATGGCAAACAGCTTTCTGCTTCTATTAAAGCTTATTCCATCAGAACAGTAGGTTCTTCTGGAGCTTTTTTCCAAGAGCTTAGATTCTAGGACTATTATGGAAGCAGCAACTTGGTCCTCTGTCCACACATTTACTAAGCATTGCAAGCTCGATGTGTTTTCTAAAGCTAAAACATGGTTTGCAAAAAAGAAATTTGCAGGGCTTGTTGGATCACAGCTCTGCTGCTTCTTCCTCCTTGTTTCCTTTTGAACAACTTTATTAATTTCCAATCTGTTAGCAATACTGCAACTGTGAACTTGGAAGTACATAGCGTAGTTGTGCAAGAACCTACCATCATAGTTGATGTCCTACTGATTACATTTGCAATATTACATCCCACCATCTTACCCCCTTTTAGACTTGTTTTTGTCCTTTCCTGGCCAAGATGGGCCATGTCCTTATCCCTTCCCTTTCTTCAGTGAACATGTACATATGTATACAGTTACCTGTCCTTCTTCTTCAGTGTTTTGATCTAGGGATAGTAAGTTCTGGAGTAATTCTCACCGGTTCATCCATTTAGTAACGCTTGCCTTTGGGCTTAGGTCACACATCAGCTGTACAGTGGGCTAGAAAGGTGCTCAGGCTTTGGTATGTTGGTCAGATGTATAGCTATCATTGGCAGGATATCCCATGTGCTAGTAGTACTGTAACAGTTTTCAGCAGAACATTTACTGTTATGGTAATGTATTACACAACTGTACTTTCTGAATTGGTTCAGTATTCATCATATCAGATGACATGAGAAGACATCCTGTTCAAATTATACCTTCCTTTCATTTCTACTCAAACTAAACAAACAAAAAACAAAGACTTGTCATTAACCATTGCAGAGACTGTATTAAATAAAATACTATCAATTGCATGTATAGCATGTAATTGCCTCAGTCCCCGCCATTTTGCCTTTTTTTGTGTTCTGGTCCTTCAACTTTCATAGCTAAGTAGTATAATGAAAATAATAAAGTACATTCAAGAATACCATTGTAATTATGGCAATATGTAAAATTAAATGTTTTTATATGTAATTTCTATTTATTCTCAATTACAGGGGCATATTTAATGAGAAAGAGGAAATGAAGAACCGAGTTTTATGGGAAGGCCTAATTCAGATGTTCACCTTAAAAGGATTTGTCATAAAAGTATATCCTGTCTCAGGAAACAGAGAGGATCTCACCAAGGTACAGCTTGCTGCTAAATGTTGTAATGATTATTTTTACAGTTGCCCTTCTCTGGAAACATAGAACAGCTTATTCCACAGTTGTGTCGTTTAACTTCAGGTTACCCCTCCTCAAAATCTTACATCAGGGATCCTCTTTAATAGGCTTAATTGGGGATTATTTTCCCAGCTTGCTCATATGGCACTTAAATTTTTCAGAAAGACCCAGTGTTGTGAAGAGGACATTTATTTTGGACTTTAATTTTCATTTCCCTTGATGGCTCCTTTTGTTTTATAACAAGATGCACTGTCTGTATCCTCTTTAGGAAGGGTCACTGTAAAAGTAAATCAAAACATGGGGTTTCTCACTTTATGTATCCTTCTTCCCAGCTAGAGATTTTTATCACTTTGTACTTAGTACTTACAGATTAAATGATAACATTTCTATTGCTAGTGTCCTGAGGCTGAAGTCATATGTGGTGAGACATCAACTACCACCTAGAGTTTAGTATTTTATATTGTTGATAAAAAACATTTTTATATATAGTCTTTTATTTCTTTATATGTGATTTGTTTTTGTTCAATTTATACCATTTGGTTAACTATATACCTTTTTAAGCACAACAATGTCAGTTGGTGATGTATGGTCACATGATTATCAGAGGCAGGGTATTTAAAGATGGTGGAAATGTATATTTGTGATTCTGATGAAGTCTACGATGAAAGCACTTAATCCTGTGTTTTAACTACCTTATCAGTGAATTAAAGTTTATCTAGTTTTACTTTATTGTGGATCTGTTGTTGCCTGTTTCTGGACTAGTCTTTCTTGGTTGTTGATACAGTTTACATTTTGTTC
This sequence comes from Protopterus annectens, assembly GCF_019279795.1. Taxonomy (NCBI): domain Eukaryota; kingdom Metazoa; phylum Chordata; order Ceratodontiformes; family Protopteridae; genus Protopterus; species Protopterus annectens. Next base: position 98,412,846 of record NC_056725.1, on the reverse strand, counting down.
TGTGTGGCACTTTGTACTTATCCCTATGAAGGCCGTTGCTGGTCTCTCATAAGCATTTCGTGGAACCTTGACTGGTGCACAAGACACTTGAAAGATATGTTATAAAGTAGTCAAGGATGGCAAAGTGAAGAGGCAAGACACAATGTGGATGCTGTTGCTTCAAGAGATGTACTGCATTTTTCAGTACAGACCACTTGACATGCATTGTTCTTAAGAGTAACAGCCCTTTCTTATCACTGTATTTTGCGAACACCTTATTTGGCACAAAGGGTTAAGACTGTCACTTGTAGTTCCTGTGGGGAAGGCTTTGATTCCCTCAGTTACCATTTGTCTAGTGTATGACCTTGAGCAAGTCAATTAACCAAGCATTGCTCCCGGGTCACCCCTGAAAAGGGGTATTATTAATTTACAAATATAAGCTGTGCTGTTAAAATTATTTATGAGTTAGTTCTGCAGTTCAAAGAATTTATAAATATTATTTAAAATTTTGTTTAATTGTAAAAATATGTCCATGTCATGATCAAGTACAAGCACTTTAAACGGTTCCCCTTCACAATCTCAAATTACTGAATACTTGAAAATTCAGTAACGCGAGACTGTAAAGTTGAACCAACAAAAATCCCGAAACCCACAAGCACGAAAATAAAAAACCCCGAACATACAGAACACATACACCACACAACACGCACACCATACAACCCACATCACATAAACTACAAGCCCTACACTACATGCACACAGGGGGCCCCCCCTCATCCCCCTACTTATATATTCTAACTCCGAGATCGCACTAATACACAAAATAAAAAACACCACACAGACATTTTACACTGCCTCACACACACACAAATACAGACACATCCAACACTCACACTCATACTCCCACCTCCCTACCCTAACTCACACACACAACTTACAAAACACACACATACACTCACTTACCTTCACTTCAGTAAAACATCCCGACTCACACATTTCCCATCCCGTAGCTGACATACATAAGCGCGAATTCGAGATATTTGAATTAATTCTTATGCAGATTCACGCTTATGGGTTTTCGACTTTACAGTCTCGAGTTATTGAATTTCGACCATTTAGTAATTCGAGATTGTGAAGGGGAACCCTTTAAACATATTAAAGACTTTAAATATTATCAAGTATACTGTTCAGTCTTTTTTTTTTCTAGAATGATCTTCAACTTTATACGAATATATTCAGTCACTACTTCTCTGTGGTCTTCTAACTGCTCTTCCAAATGTGGTAATTGCATTTCATCTTGCTGAGTATCTACTCCAGCTACATCTGCTAGCTCAATCACTGATGTAGATCTGAATTGTAGAACTGGTTATATGTTATTAAGAATTCTCATCATTGCTCTTTGGATATTTAGTATTCTTTATAAGACATGGAGAATATTCAGAAACATTCACAACACTAATGTATTTCACTAAATATCAGAAATCTCATAGTCTGATGTTGCTTAGGTAAACAGTAGGGAATGGCATCGTGGGAAAGGGGATGCACAGTAAAGTAGTATAGCTGTGTTAGTGGCAAGATTTGGGCTACTGCACTGTAGCAAAGAGGCCATGATACAAGCATCCACATTATCAATATTATGAAAATGGTAAGGGGGACATCCCTGAGACTATGTTTATTCAAATGTACATTGAAGTGCCTCAAAGTTACAACAAAAACATAGTGAGCAGATCACAGATATCCAGATCAGCAAAGTGCCAACTCAGGTAGTCTTAGAAATGAGAAGTAAAGGCTGAGATAGTAAAGGTAGAAAAGAGGGATTATCAAGCAGAGGATCACACATGCACATACACACACACACACAGGTAAACTTAAAGAATTATAGGTGGGGGAAGGAAAGGCATACTTTTATGAGAAGTAGCTCATTTTATTTTTTTAATAAGAAAGTTAGATGAGATCAACAAGTTGCTTGTGAGGAAAGGAATGAGGAAGTAGGAAAAGCAGAAGGGGTAGATGAACAAGTGCAGCACACAAAGACAGAGGGGGGTGGCATGGACACACAAGGTGAGGACAGCAGTGAAAGGATTCAGACGTACATTGGGAGGATAACTGGTCATGGGAGGGCTGCAGTACAAGTAGGGTATTGGGAGTGATATTTAAGGGAAGGAAACACCATGATGGGCAACATGATGGGCTACATTGGGCTTGTCTGATTGGATTAGCAGAGACTCCAAACAGACATCTGTTATCTCTGTAACTGGAATCATGGGCAGGTTGTGCTTCTGACAGCCTGATGGTCATGACCACATGGTCCTTTGACTCTCTATCAGCTGCACCAGAAAGTGCTTTATGGTTCCAGTGTAGAAGTCCATCTCCAGACACCTTAGATGCAACCAACTCTTGCAGGTGATATGGGTGACCATGGGGAACCCCTCTGTGTAACAAATAAAAGAAGATCCTCCAGCCCACCTCCTGAGAAGTGGCCACAGAGGCCACCAGCAAACTCTTCAGGTCATTTTCAGCAGAGTGACCTTCATCCTCTTGCCAAGAGACTGGCCCAGCATCTGTTAGTAACACATCATCAGAAAAATCTTCTAGTACAGACCCATGTAACTGCCACGGCCACTGAACATCCTGTACCACAATTGAACCTGCAGAAGGAGGAGACAAAGGCAGAAAAAGAATACATACAACATATTAGTACACGTCTGTTAAATAGAATTTCAAATGCATACAGCCATGGATGCACTATACATACTCTGCTACCTGAGCAGTTGTTCAGGCCTCCTTAGACACTCCTGTTTGTTGTAATCTCTGTTCCAGGTCACAGTGAAAGAATGTTGGGACAATTTAGAATAATGTAATACTGTCAGAAAAGGCAAGGAAACAAATATACAATAACCAGAAAAAAAACTATACATAATACTTACTGTAAAATATTGGCACACTCCCTAACCTGTGCCTGTCACTAGAGGAGCAGGTTAATGTGGCTCCTCCACAGGTCACTATAGTGACACCTACACAGCTTGTTAAAGCAGGTGATGCTAGTAGCATCACTGGCAAGCAGGTGTCAGACATTAGTCTTATATAATAGGGGATCCCTATCACAACACCGACACGCCACAAACCCGACACTCAAAACAACGACACCAAAACACCAAAAACGCACAAAACCGACAACTCACAAAACCGAACACCATAACATCGACACTCAAAACACCGACACACAAAACGTAAACTACACATAACACACAACTATACATGCACTAACCCTAACCCAAATCCTAACCCTAAGGTCCGACACTACCGCACACTTACCCTACCTGCACCCTAACCCTAACTCACTTAACCCGCCACTAAACCTACATTCCGTCACTATCGCACACTTACCCTACCCGCACCCTAACCCTAACTCACTTAACCCGCCACTACACCTAAAGTCCGTCACTACCGCACACTCACCTTTCCCGCACCCTAACCCTAAATCCCACACTATCTCACACTTACCTGTCCACTCCCTAACGCTAAATGCCTCACTAGCACACACTTACCTGTCCGCTCCCTAATGCTAAATCCCTCACTAGCACACACTTACCTGTCCACTCCCTAACGCTAAATCCCTCACTATCGCACACTTACCGACTCGCGCTCACACGTTGCCCATGTCGGTGTTTCGGCTGTCGGGATTTCACATTGTCGATCATCTGTCTCGTTGGTCTTCTCGAGTCGGTCTTCTTAGCGTCGGTGTTTCGGCATGTCGATGAAGTCAAGGGGACCCATAATAGGCTATCATAATTACTTATAAGAAGTTTATTATAGACCAAGTCCAGTAGATACAAAAATATCTTGGTTTTCTGGCTATAGTAGGCTATAATAGGCTATCATAATTACTTATAAGAAGTTTATTATAGACCAAGTCCAGTGGATACAAAAACATCTTCGTTTTCTGGCTATAGTAGGCAGGAGTTCATATGAATCCAGCACCTGAAAAGGCATGTCCATGCTATAGGGCTTTATAAGGAGTGAAACGTAGCCCTCATGTGAATGATTTCACATTAAACATATCACACGATGTGTATTATTGGGCAGCACTGATCTACATGAAAAGGTATCATTAGTGCAGAATCACAACACTATTAGCTTTGCAGTCTCCATGCACAGTGTGCATATGTATTATATGAGGCCAAGGAATGGTATGTAACAAACATGGTAGCACAGCCTGGATGTGATAGATATAGATGGATGTATTTTGGCAGGCATTCAGAGATGATCAAGCTAAGTTATGCCATTATCATAATCCTCACATTATGAGGCCAATTGTAGTTGGTAAAAAGTACTGTTGCCATGTTTCAGAAGACTACATTAAAACAATGTAGGAATAGGAACTCAGTGAAGAAGACTTTGTATTGTGATACAGCTGTAGTGAAAGAAGTCAAGACGCCTAGAAATGTAGCTCAGCACTGCAGTCAGCACTTCTACAACAGGAATAGTTACATAACAGTAGATAGGGTGAGGTAATAGCACAAGGGCATGATAGATTAATATCCAGTTGGTGACGGGGCTTATCGTGACAGGGGATATAACACAGAGGAGTGGCAGGTTAACGTCTAGCTGGGGTGGTGCTTACCATGACAGAGAATATAGCACAATGGCATGGCAGGTGAATGTCCCATAGTGGTGGGGTTTATACTGTTTCCTATACATACTGACTGGAAAACATGCTACAGGGGGGAAACAATGGCCCCAATACATAAGTCAAGGCATGACAATGTGTAAAGATGGCAATGAGAGACATAGGATGTGCAGAGTAATACCAGCTATTGGTACAGTGCTGCAAGAAGGTGGGCACTGATAACATCCCCATTGCCCTGACACCATGTAGAATAAAATGGGGAAAAGGGGACTGATGATGATGATGATCATGATGCTGCTGCTGTCAGTATGAAACAGGGTGGGAACGATCGTAGCACAAAAACAAATAGGTATGTGGGTACCAAATGGGTGGGGGAATTGCCAAAAACAGAGATGAAAGTAGCACGGTATGTAGCTGTAGGTAATGTTAAACTTTGTACTCATTTAGCAGCTAAGATGGTGACATTCCTGCTATTTCTAGTGTCATATTTCTGTACTCCAGTATAGACAAGAAACTCCCTTTTCAGCACTGATATTTCTTTATGAGGTTCTTCCCAATTTGAATACTCTTCTCTTCTCTTCCCTTCTCTTCTCTTCTCTTCCCTTCTCTTCCCTTCTCTTCTCTTCTCTTCTCTTCTCTTCTCTTCTCTTCTCAGTCACTAGTCTGAGAATGCCATGGACTGGTAGTAACATGATTTATACTCCTGTTCTTTTGCAGCTCCATTAACCGATTGACCAATAAAATGAGGTCACAGTATCAGTAGTTATTATTGCTGTTATTCCATAACTTCATCATCATCATCATCATCATCTTCTTTCGGCTGTTCCCATTAGGGGTCGCCACAGCAGATCACCTGTTTCCATTTCTTCCTGTCCTCTGCATCTTGCTCTGTCACACCAACCACCTGCATGTCCTCTCCATCCATAAACCTTATCTTAGGCCTTCCTCTTTTCCTGTTACCTGGTAGCTTCATCCTTAGCATCTTCTTCCCAATATACCCATCATCCCTCCTCAGCACATGTCCAAACCAATGCAATCTTGCCTCTCTGGCTTTGTCTCCAAACCTTCCAACCTGGGCTGACCCTCTAATATACTTATTCCTAATCCTGTCCACCCTTGTCACACCAGTGCAAATCTTAACATCTTTAACTCTGCCACATCCAGCTCAAACTCCTGCCTTTTTGTCAATGCCACTGTCTCCAACCCATATAACATAGCTGGTCTCACTACCCTCTTGTAGACCTTCCCTTTCACTCTTACAGGTACTTGTGTGTCACAAATCACTCCTGACACTCTTCTCCACCCACTCCATCCTGCCTGTACTCTCTTCTTCACCTCTCTTCCACACTTACCATTACTCTGAACTATTGACCCCAAGTATTTAAACTCATCCACCTTCGCCACCTCTACTCCTTGCATCCTCACCATTCTTCTATCCTTCATCTCATTTGCACACATATATTCTGTCTTAGTCCTGCTGACCTTCATTCCTCTTCTCTCTAGAGCATATCTTCATCTCTCCAGGGTCTCCTCCACCTGTTCCCTACTCTCACTACAGATCACAATGTCATCTGCAAACATCATAGTCCATGGGGACTCCTGTCTGATCTCGTCTTTCAACCTGTCCATCACCATTGCAAATAAGAAAGGGCTCAGAGCTGATCCTTGGTGTAACCCCACCGCCACCTTAAACGCATCCGTCACTCCCACCGCAGACCTCACCGTTGTCACACTACCCTCGTACATATCCTGTACAACTCTTACATACTTCTCTGACACTCCTGACTTCCTCATACAATACCACAACTCCTCTCTAGGCACCCTGTCATATGCTTTCTCTAAGTCTACAAAAACACAATGCAACTCCTTCTGACATTCTCTGTACTTCTTCATCAACACTCTCAGAGCAAATATCATATCTGTAGTGCTCTTTCCCGGCATGAAACCATACTGCTGTTCACTTGCCCTTGTGTTCAGTGTACTCTGAACCAATCTAATTTTGAAATTTAAAATAATAATCCACACAGATCATGTAATGACTATCTCTGAACAGAAAAATATCAACTCTAATGATATTTAGTGGCAGTTTTGTTATTTCACTTAATATAACGTCTTTCTTTTGATTCTGGTTATAGTACATTTGCAAAGTTCATAGCTTTCCAAAACTCTACAGTTACCTCTCGCATTTTGGCTAGTATAGTATGGCATGCACTCTTATCTCTGCATCTCACAATACGCAAGTGTGAGTCATGGATTTTCTCTATTATGGATTCTCAAAGCCCATTAGGTATTATCAGTTTTCCTGGCTGGAATGTGAGGTCATGAATATAGATTGTCTCTCTACTCTGTACAGACCCACACTTATCTTTTTGCACTGCTGATAGCTGATTTGGCCATCTTTTCATAGTGACTTTCTCAAGTAGTTAAATTTCTTTCTCTTTTAATACATTTATTGAATTATCACTTAAGGCACAGACAAAACATTCTTTTATATAAAAGAAAACAATCCATGTTAACATGTTCACAGTTACAAACATTATAGATTATATATATTCTTTTATACAATTATAATCAATCCAGCACTACATACATTTATCAATCCTTGCCTTCCCTTAAAACTCACTCCTCCTCTAAAACATTATTCTGCATCTGTTGTTCCCACAATTTCCTTTTTTTTTTCTATGTAATTTGCTCGTACCCTTTCTAAACATCCCACATCCAGTTATTTTATCTCTGTTACAATATTCACTACTTCAAATGCAGTGGGGTTTAGATTTTTATTTCCATTTTATAGTAACAGATTTTTGGCGGCCACCAGAGTTGAACTTAACAAGGCTTTGCTATATCTAGGCAATTCAGATCCTGTAAACCAGCTCAAAAAAATATATTTTTAGTTACATCCATTTGCTCACCCAATATTTCTGACAGCATACTGTGAAGGACTTTTCTTAAAAGTTTGGTATCTTATTACATTCCCAAAATATATGATGTTATGTTGTCCTATCTTGCCTTCATTCTTACTGGTTGGGTTCGGAACCGATCCTACGGTTCCGACTCGGCCGCATTCTGAAGCTCAGAGTCTTCCACTTGGCTTGTGGCTGAAACCCTATCGCATGATGCACTAGTGTGCTTCCCCAGATCTCATTTGCCACAAAGCAAGTCAGAGGTCTCCATTTTGGCTGTGGCTAAGTTTAATGCTTTTTCAAATATTTTTCTATTTTCCTGTTAATCCTTTCTCTATAATACATAATAGTTGATAGTATTTCACTAATCTAATCAGGATAGTCTAAATTGTTGACTTTTTCTTATATCAACCACTTGGTTGCTGCTTGGCTCTTTTGGCCATTGCTTCTCATCAGGCCTTTCTCCCTATCCCGTTTGTCAGTTTTTCTTTCAACCCACGTTTAAGGGTTAATCTTTAGAGTGTGGCTTTCCATTTTCTGCTGCATTTTGTTGTTGTTATGTGTTGTTCCCAGAGCTATTGGTCCATTTCAGTTAGATGGCCCAGCGCCCTTTTAAGTTAGAGGGCTAACCCCCTCCCTCTGTCGTATAACAAAGTATATCCGTTTGAGTTAGAGGAACACTAACCTGTTTAAGTTAGAGGGTAACCAAGTCTCCCTCCCTTTGTGTCTTTTTCTTAATTGTGCTTTTTGATATTTCCTCTTATTATTGTGTGCTGCAGTTAGTGTTTAAATACATACAGATATTCATATTCGTGGGGTGCTGTAGCTTAGTATTATTAGTGAGTGTTCGGCTTTAACATTTATATAGCTTTATTGTTGTGATTAGTGTTGTTGTTGTTGTTGTTGTTGTTAATTCGCTATAATTACTAGGATAATGTCTAAGGAACAGAAAGAAGTTAAACCATCTGGTTTTAAAAAATGCCATAAATGTTCTCAAAAGATGTCCTTGACTGATGGATACATGGTTTGTGTCTGCTGTCTCTGTGCCATGCATCTACAGGAATCTTGTAGTATCTGCCACTCATTCAGCTCCAGAGCTTTGCTAGAGAGAAAGAACAAATTGATTGTAAGGGGGCTTTTAAAAGTGCCTTTCTCAGAAGCCTTGGAAAGTTAGACAACCTCCAGCAAATCTAAATCTCCACCTTCTAAATCTGACAGGTCTACCAGAACGTCATCATCATCATCCTCAAGCCATTCAGAGCCTGCCAGAAAAGTTCCTAAATTGACTCACTCTGATTGAAGGATCATAAGTCCAATATGTCTTCATCCTTGGCTCCTAAGTTTTCAGAACCGATAGAGAAACAATTTCGGAGCCGGTCTCCTGAATTGACACTGGTCTCTTGTACATTGAGATAGCATATTCTGCAAACAGTTACTTCACTGACCCATTCCTCTCTGTCCCCCAAAACCTTATCGGATGATGATGTGGATAGGGTGATGTGAAGGCTACTGGAATCGCTGGCCAAAATTTCTGTCAGCTACATCTCACTTGGATCCGGAGCCAGTGAAGATTTTTTCATCCACTACGATTCCTCCTCTGAGCCAACCTGGAATGTCATAGCAGGAATGTCTGGAACCGATCATGATAGAACTGTCGGTGCAGAGACCCACCATATGGATTTCAGAACCATCATCTGCTCCAACATCCTCGGTGCCATCCAGGATGTCTAGGGGCCAAAGCTCTCTGACTGGGTCTGGGGAGGGGACTCAGGTCTGACACTTGTTGAGTCCAAGTTTACCCATCTGTGCCTCAGTGTGGGTGAGCTCAGCACCTACGTCAGCTTTGGGGCCAGCTCCCTTGGTTCTGGGGATTTCCTCTGCCTCCTCAGAGCCGGAGGGGTCCTTGGATCAGGGGAGAGGGGACTTTGAGCTGATGAGGAGTGTGCTGTCCTCACATACAGCTCTATGCAAAAGTTCTGGCATTCTTCCCCCAAAGGCACCGGCTTCTCTCTCTGCACCACCCCAACCACAGACTAGCGGAGATCCTAGACCTCAGGTTACCCCATCGGGTGAACTTCCGAAACCTCTCCAGAACTTCCATCTTTCGAAACCTCTCCAGAATACCCTTCTGAAGAGGGCCCCAAGAAGAGACTTTGCAAGAGGAAGCCTATTGACTCCCCAGATGAGTCTCTTACATCTGACACTGATATTGAGGAATCAGAAGGGTCCCCACGGTCACCCTCTGAGTATATGTCCTTTGCAGATATCCTAGAAATCCTTAAGCAGAGAGCTAGCTGGAAGTCCATCAACCATTCTGAGGAGGAGTCAGTGTACCTGAAGGCCTTCGGATCTCACCCTTCAGCCTCCTGGGTTTCTCCGCCTTTCGACAAACTCAGGGAACTAGTTAGTCAAAAGATGTGGGAGTCTCCAGATGCAGTGGAACCAGTCCCTCAGAGGCCTAACAAATTTATTACAGCTCCAGATGACAAACTATTTCTTTCTAAGGGCATTCCTATGGATGCTATGGTGGTGGCAGCAGCCACCAAGAAGTAACTTGCTGAAACATCCTCAACTGTCCATTCATCGAAAAAATAGTCTCATACGATGAAGAGACATGGGAAGCACGTCCTTTCTTCAGTGACCTTTGCCCTCAGATCGCTGAATTACTTGGCACACTTCACAAGGCTACAGCGAGATCTTCTGAAGGAGCTAGGAGATACTCTTCAAGGTTTATTAGCTGCAGGGGCCACAGATAAGTTGACCTCTCAACTATCCACCTTACCCTCCATAGTGAACTCCTCCATGAGACTCATCTCATATGCAGCAAAGGGAGCAAGTAGAGCAGTGGTTAGGAAGTTTCCCTAAGGAGACACTCTTGGATGCACTTGTGTAACTTTGTGGAACCCTGTAAGTCTACCTTTGTCAGTGTCCCTTTCGATGGTTCCTCATTCTTTGGACTGAAAGTCAAAGATACACTCACCAGATGCAATTAGGAAGGAAAAACTCTCTCTGCCATTGTAGTACATTTTTCTGTACCTTTGAGAACTTATCCTAAGGGTCTGAAAGGAGAAAGATGTGGTTCAAAGAATCCCAGGGAGCTTTTCAAGGCGCATAAGGTGAACCTTTCCCCAGGGGCAGAGGGCAAGGTAATAATGGCAGACACCACCCTAGTGGCAGAGGGGGTCCGCAGAACCAGGGCAACCGCAATTCCTTTCATGGAAGGCCCTTCCAGAGCTCCTGAGGAGAGGCCCATCTGCCCACCTCTGGAGGCAGTCGGGGGTTATTTATCCTTGTACCTGGAAGCCTGGTGAGAAATAACAAAAGACAGATGGGTACAAAGCATAATATCCAGAGGCTACTCCATACCCTTTTCCCTTCCCATCCCAATCACAAGAAACACCCCAGATGTTCCACCCAGTCAAAGGGATCAAGCAACTGTAAAGATTCAAAAGTTGCTAGACAAAAGAGCCATCCAAAGAGTCCCCGCAGATCTAATAGGATCCGGAACTTACTCAAGATTCTTTTAGTGCCAGAAAGAACAAGGAACTGGAGACCCATCTTGGATCTCAGAAAATTAAATGAATCTGTAAAAGAAGGCCAAGTTCTGAATGGTTACACTGCAGTCAAGTCTTCCCTTTTTAGGGAAAGACAATTGGATGTACTCTGCAGACCTCCAGGATGCGTACTACCACATAAAAATTGACAGATCATCGAGGAGTCATCTGCACTTCCAGCTGGGAGCCAGTCGCTACCAGTTTCGAGCTCTGCCCTTTGGTGTCACTACAGCCCCCTAAGTGTTCACCAAATGCATGGCAGTGGTTACGGCTCACTTGAGGCATCTAGAATTCCAAGTGTTTCCATATTTAGATGACTAGCTCCTAACTGCCACCACCAAGGATCTACTTCAACAAGCAAGGGATGCCACCTTACAACTTTGTTCCCACTTAGGGATTCCTATAAATTCAGAAAAATCTGCCTTGTTGCCATTGCAACATATCATCTATATAGGAGCACACCTAGACACACACTCTCTATGATGGCAAGATTGCTGGCAGAAAGAGTTTTGTTACTCAAACAGCAAATTTCAAATCTCATGTCGAAGACCAGGGTAAAAGCAAAAACAGTTCTACAAGTCCTGGGAACCATGGCAGCAATGATAACTTTAGTACCTTTAGCTCGCATGTACATGAGAATTTTTCAATGGCTTTTATTTACTCAATGGTCATTACAGGAACTACCCATGTCCCACCAAATCATGATTATGGAATCTTGCAAGAGAGATCTGAGATGGTGGCTTCTTTCCAGCCACATGACAGTAGGTCGTCCCTTTCTCCCACAACAGCCTAAACCCACAGTGATCACAGACGCCTCCCAGATAGGGTGAGGGGGGCATTATCTGAGGAGGATGGTCCAAGGCACCTAGCAGGAACACTTGGCCCTTCTGCACATCAATGTCCTAGAGATGAGAGCTGTGCTCTTGGCATTGTAGGCACTTCAGGACTCTCTTCCACCAGGAATGATTGCAATTCAGACAGACAACATGTCAGTGGTCTGGTACATAAACAAGCAGGGAGGAACCAAATCTTACCCCCTTTGTCAAGAGGCACTCAGAGTATGGCAATGGGCAACGTCTTCCCAATGCTTTCTAGTAGCAATGCACATCCCGGGAAAATCCAGTGTGATAGCAGACAGACTCAGCAGGGCAATACTCATGCCTCATGAGTGGTCCCTAAAACAAGAGATAGCGGAAGGATTTTCTGAAAATTGGGCCAGCCTTGCTGTGACCTCTTTGCCACCCCCGTAAACACCAAATGCAGCAACTACTTTGCCCTTGTCCCTCCTCCGGGGGAGTCATCAAGGGACGCACTAGTGCACGATTGGCCCTCAAGACTTCTTTATGATTTCCCGCCCTTTCCTCTAATACCCAAAATCATCCAGAAAGCCAAGTTATTGGGAAGCAGGCTGATTCTCATTGCCCCATACTGGCCTCATCAGATTTGGTTTTCTTTCCTTTGGCCTTATCTTCAGGAGGAACTATGGGTTCTGGACCCAGTCCCAGACCTTCTGACTCATATGTTGGGAACGTGCCACCCCTCCCTTCAAACCCTCAAGTTGACAGCTTGGCTGCTCCAGTTCCAAATATAGTCAGGCTTCCTTTTCGTCCGCCAGCAGTAAAGTACATACTACTTTCTTCACATAAGGCCTTGACCAGAAAGTTATATCTCAGTAAATGGAGGAGATTGTCATTGATCTTCAGAAAGAAATCTTGACCCTTTTTCTGTGCCGATTATCTCTTTTTGGATTTCCTGGCTGAACTGTTTCATAAAGGCTCCGCTGCAGCTACTCTCAAGGTTCAATTGGCTACAATTTCCAGTTTTCATATAAGTGATGTAACTCCAAATTTGATATCCCACAGATTATGTGGAGCATTTCTAATAAGCACCTGTTTATTAAGACCTTCCATTAAAGACCCTCTACCACCTTGGGATCTAAATTTTGTGCTATCTCACCAGATCTTTCCTCCATTTGAGCATGCGTCAACATGTGATATCAAATTTTTATCATGGAAGACAATTGTATTGATTGCTATCACTTGTGCCAGAAGAGTCAATCAGACCTCCTTATATGATTTTCCATAAGGACAGGGTGTCTCTGCGAACTAATCCATCTTTCTTACCAAATGTGTGCTCAGAAACTAATCTTAATCAATCTATTGAGCTACCATTTTTCCCCAATTACGGCAACAAGGCAGAATATGCACGCCATCATTTGGTCATGCATAGACAACTACGCTTCTGCTTACACAGAACTAAAGCTTCCAGGAAATCTGATCAGTTGGTCATCTCTTTTTCAGAGGCTAAAAAAGGTGATCCTGCTTCAAAAATCACACTTTCGAGATGGCTTTCAAATTGTATCACATTTATATACACTTTTAACAATAGACATCTTCCCTTTAAAATCAAAGGTCTCTCCACAAGGATGGTTGCAACATCATCTGCGTTTCAACATTTGCACTGCTGCAACATGGGCCAAGCCTCACACCTTCATTACTCATTACAAGGTAGACATGGCCTCCAGGGACAGGGCCTCTTTTGGTTCCAATGTCCTGAAGAATATAATCCTGTGAGCCGCCCAGGAAATTTGGTGCTTAGGGACCCTATCACAACCAATAAGAATGAAGGCAAGATAGGAGAACATAACATAAAGAGGTTATGTACTTACCATAATATTCCATGTTTGTTGTCCATCTTGCCTTCATTCTTACGTCCCACCCACCTTCCACCAAGCCTAGACCTTCTGGAGGACCGAGTGGAATTATTTTCCTTCTACCAAGGACGTTTTCTGACTTTCACACTACTTACTAAATTTCCCTTAATTGTATAGAAGTTGATACTTGCTATAAGTATCAGCAAACAAGATCTGGATCTGGAGAAGTACACTAGTGCATCATGGGATAGGGTTTCAGCCACAAGCAAGTGGAAGAATCTGAGCTTTAGAATGCGGCCGAGTTGAAACCGAGGATCGGTTCTGAACCCAACCAGTAAGAATGAAGACAAGATGGACAACAAACATGAAACTTTATGGGAAGTACATAACTTCTTTTTTCCAGTTACCTCTTTCTTCCCCATCTCACCTCAAACATTTGCCATCTACCTGAGGAAGAATTCTTTAGAGTCTGCTTGGGGTATAAAATACCTATGCAAACACTCACAAGCAAACATCCTAAATTTTCTAGACCTTTTTGGATCTTTGGAAGAGATACATATGTATCCCCACTGTTTCCTTGTTAATTGCTTATACAGCCTCTCTTCCCAATTTTTTCTAACCTCCTCTGGTTGATTCCTGTAGTTTATATGCCCTACTAATTATCCCTTTTTTAAAGCAGCTTCTATTTTTGATTCAACTAAAACTGTACTAAAACAGGTCCTTCACTTAATATTCCACTATCCCTTTCTCTTTGCCTGTACACTGATATCAATTCCTAATAGGGAAGGCAGTCTAATATCTTTACCTCTCTAGTTATTTGCTTCTAATACCTTGGTTCCTTTGCCAGTTTTCTTCAACAAATTCCAGCCCCCTCTTGCCTATTCTCCAAACCCCTAATTGCAGTCATCCCTAATGGCAGAATCCCCTTTCTCTATTCTCATGTTGGCTTAGATCTTAGAATACTTTCTGCTACTTTATGAGTATAATATTCTGTATGGCTGTTGTTATTCTCTTTAAGGATCTGCATTCAAAATCCCAATCTTGCTTTATCATCATCCTTTTCCACTTTGAATTGTAGCTTTCTGCTTGTGTTATGTATATATATGAAACTTAAATGTGTAGCTCTAAAATATCCCTTCAAATGAGGAAATCCTAAACCACATTGTTCTATTGGAAGGATCAACTTGTCCCACTTGACCCTTACCCTCTTCTTCTCCCAAATAAAATCCTCCAACTCTATATTAATCACTGTCCTCTACTTTTCTTCTGGTTAATAAAAATATGCCTGACTTGTATGTAAAGCTAAAGAAACTAAAAACAGTTTTGGTGCTTTTATCTTGCTATCCGTATCCATAAACAAGAGCTTCTAGTTTCTCAGTTTTTGTATTATTTTTTGTTTAATCTCTTCTCACATAGCTATCATAACAGAATCCTTTTTAACCCATACTCCTAAATATTTCATTTTATCATATCTCCATAAATATGGGTATCGCTGAACCAATTCATCTGTGGGTGCACAGTTTACAGCTATAACCTCGGTTTCGCCTTCATTAATTTTATAACCCCCCCCCCCCCAAAGAATGAAACCATCTCAAAATGTTCCACAATGCTGTGAAGTCCTTTTCTGGTTCTGTCAGATATAAAATAACATTCCCTGCAAATAAAGCCAACTTTTCTTGATTGCCAAACAAATTATATCCTTGGATTTCTGAGCCGCTTATTTTCTTTATTAATGGCTCTATATAACACAAATAATAATGGGGAAAGAGGACAGTCCATCCTGGTTCCTCTGTACAGACAACGTTTATCAGATAGGAACACTCCCACTTTAAGTTTTGCCTCTGATCCCTCATATATCCTCCTAATTAACCTTATTATTGTATAATGGAATGCAAATGCTTTCACTGCCATACACATAAAATCCCAGCTTACTCTGCATAAAAACTCACCAACAACAGCAGTATTCTTACATTCTGCCTCCCTGTAGGTCATCATTATTATATTAATGTCGCTAAATGTTTGCCTCCCTGCCACAAAACCACATTGATCCACATCTATCAATTTTGGTAAATCTTTTGCCATTCTTTTAGCTATTATAGGGATAAGCACTTTATAATCATCATTTCCAATTGAAATGGAACTATATGAAGCTGGATCTGATGGGTCTTTACCATCTTTAGGCATTACAGTCACAACAGCTTTCTTCCAGGATATTGGTGCTTCCCCTCCTTTTGAAATACTGTTAAACAAATCCTTCCAGATCTTTATCACTTTCTTTCCTCCAAGCTAACAAACTTTCTAGGAATGCCATCTATTCCTGGAGTCTTTCCTGCAGATTGACTATACATCATCATTTTTATTTGATCTGATCAAGCCTGTCTTAACTGGTAATTGCTGAGTTTTATCTGCTTCTAACCTTGGCATACCTAAGTCTACCATAAATATTTCCATTTGCACTTTTTCCTGATTTCTACATTCCTGTGCTTTATACAAATTTTCATAACATTTCCTAAATATTTCTAATACCTTTACAAGATCTCTGGTTATTTTTCTTGTTATAGACTCCCTAAGTTTAGCAACAACCATTTCTATTTTCTGTTACCGAAGTCATTGTGCTAAATGTTTTTGTGCTCTGGAGTTATTATCAAAAAACGGTTGCTTAACAGCAGTCTTTCTAAACTCATGTATATCGTGCAGATACTCCCTTATTTTCACTTTAGCACTCTGTATTTGCGCCTATTCTTGTTCAGTGAGATCCCCCTTATTATGCAATACTTTAACCTTTGTCAGCCCCTCTAAATAATTCTTGTTACTTTTTAACCACTTATACCCTCCTTTTAAACTCCACTTTCATTTTGTCCCATTCTCTAGCTAAAACTTCTGAAGAAATTTCTATATTCCCTAATATTTCTCAGATAACTTCCACTATCCAATCCCTAAGTTCCTCTGTTTTAACAGGTAGGTGGGGAAGTGCCAGTATCTCATTTGTACTTTACCCTGCATTTTTATCTTAGTTGTTATCCGTACATGATCTGAAATAGTTACTGGATGTGTGTCAAAGCTTTCAGTTAAATGCACGTGTTCCTGTGAAATATAATTTCTGTCTAGTCTAGCCCTGTTAATATACCTTAGAGAAGAATATATACATTTTCCTGAGTTCCTACTAGTGAATTCATGTCTTCCATACCAAATATTTTCATAAATTTCTTCAGAAATCTACTCTTATTTGTTATATTTTTCATTCTAGGTTCCCCAGATACAGCCTCACTGTTCCAAATCAAGTTCCAGAAACCCCCTATAAGTAATATTCCCTGTTGAAAGCTGCTTATTTCTCCCCAAATTTTCTTAAGCTCCATAATAGCAGTTTTAGATGGAATATAAATACATAACCAGCATAATCCTCCTCCCTTGTCAGTAGTCCCTTACTACCACAAATCTACAATTACCATTTTTTTCCTCTTCTGTCACTTTTGGAGCTCTTCTAGCAATTAGTGTAAGTACTTCCCTGTTCATTTGTCCCTGATATTGTGCTGAATATCCATCCTGAAATCCCTTCTTTATCAAATTCACATGCTCACTTCTTTCCAAATGTGTCTCCTGTAGCATTGATATTTACACTGTGCATTTCTTCATATAATTTAATACAGCTTTAGTTTAGTCTCATTCAATACCAGCCAGCTATCATGTATATTGACTACACTCTTCAAGCCTTTCCCTATCCATTCCAAAGCTATCCAAAGTACTTCTGGTTCAGATACAACAGCAAAAGGTGGCCTGAGAAATCTCTGCCTTTCTAGTGGTGTACTGAAAGTATGTAAGTTTGAGCATGCCTGCTTTATTAAGCTTAATCTGCTAGAAACCTTTATTTGGCACTGGGGAAAGTTCTGCTGTTAGCAAAGGAAAATGCTCTCTTTGAATCACTTTATTCAGATCTCGGGGATCTCTAGGGATTCTGAGTGTACCCAACAATACTGGAAACCATTTCAGTATTCTATGAGCATTTAACAATTGCACCAATATTCTGTATTCTTTTAAGATCTTAGTCTATTGCCTCTCTTAGAGTTACTGACATTTGTTTAGGAGCATGGGTTACTGGTACTACATCATGAGATATTTTGATATAGTATTCTCCTGGCAGACACCTTACCCAGTGAACAAATCTGTATATATGCAAAATGCAATACATTAAATCAGATTCTGCAGCTTTGCAGTTAATCAGCTCACTTTGCTGCTTACTGCATGCTTGTTGAACTAATAATGATGCACAGTTGTCAACATTTCCATTAGCATTAGTAAGATCTTTCCTGGAAACTGATAGAAAAAAACTGCTTTAGAAACATTTGTGGTCCCACTTTCATTTTTTTTTGGGGGGGGGGGGTACCACTTTCTTATGTGCATGATAATATCTTTTCATCCATGCAATAAATTGTTTTGCCATATCAAGCTTTTTACATGCCAGATGACTAATATATTTGGCTGATCAGATGTTGTCTTTTCCATCTGCCTTATCCTATGGTTATCAGATCTGATGAAATCTGATGCTGGCAGCTCAAAATGTTCAAGCTCCAAAGCTCCATCTCCACTCCCATAGTGCTTTGCCTACCTTGGTCTCCTCAGATCTTGTTTGCCACTTCCACTGCCAGGCATCCTTCAGTTAAGCTCTGTTCAGCTAAATCAATTTTTTTTTGCATATCTTCTTTTTTCTTCCTTTCCTACTCTAATAGGGTTCTTACTATAGCAGTAACCCATGTCTGGGTGTAGGTAATACTGGATTTACTCACGGTTTGGTCATGAGGGGGCAAAGCCTGAGTGACCAAACAAAGCCAGCCATTGGTAAATCAAGCATTATCCACACCCAACCATGGGTTATTAGTATTATATAATAACATTATTTAAGAAAAAAAGTTACTTTTCTAAAATAATGTCCTTGTATAAGGGAGATGTGCTGCTCTTCCGTGTTTTTACCCCAGTATCCTGGGGGCCTTCCTGATGTACTGCATATGCGTATGATACTTTTCGTTCCCCCACTTACACAGTATATCAGAGCTGTGTAAAGGAAGCAACAGTGAAAGGAAGATCTCCATTGCCTTTTTTTAATTTAAAAAAAAGAAAGAGACTTTCAACATGCGGGAGAGCTGGGACAAAGAAAATAAAAGGATAATCAGATACGTTTCTCTAGTTTTGCATAACATACCTCATTATCCTTTCATTTTCTCTGTCTTATCTCTCTCTGTCATTCATTTGAAGTCTCTGTTTTTGTATTTATTTTTTTATAATGAAAGAAAAGTAAAATTTTTATCTTGTAATGGAAGAAAGTCCGTGTGACCAGACATTTTTCCATTGGTATATGCTCGATTTGCAACGGGCACACTGGTTGGGCTTACCAATCAGCATGCTTGGTTTTGAATGTTAATGCCCAGTTATTCTATAATAGTTTATAGTTAGTGTTGTTGCCTTACTGATGTATTTTGTCATATTTTCTGCAGCTTTTTCTAGTCAGCAAGTATTGCTCACTTAGTGTGTTAGGGCCTTTTTTGTTTTGCATCACTGGTTTCTTTCTATATCATGAAAAAAGTCACTTTGTCTTTGAATGTTGCTGTTGTTAGTTAGAATAGTAATTTCTTTCATTTTCTGACTATTTTTTTTTAATATTTCCTATTATAGTTCTTTTGTAGTGGACAGGAAATTCACTCCAGGGATCACTTTTGTGGCTCTGCTTGACAGGGGCACAGGAAAATAATTTTCTTGGGTGACAAAAGTCAGGGAACCATTTGGCTAGGTTTATACAGGCCCTAGGGCCAATAGCCTAGTACCTAACTATGAACCTATGTACCTAAGACTTGGGTTTAATAAGTGTATGGAATGTGGGCATATGCTGTTCTCCCAAGATACACATGACAAATGTGTCTTACTTGAATGTGGACTGCCAAGTCTGTGCCACATTTGGGTCACAGGCTGTGGTTGACTGTCATGCCAAACTTGTTTTAAAAGGCCTGCTTCCTGCTTATGCAGCACTTGCTTCTGACACCACGTCTCCTTCCTCCAATCCAATCTTCTGAAAAGGATAAAAAGGGAAAGTAGAAAGATAGGGAAAAAGAGATAGAAGGAGAAGCTGAAACAAGAAGAAAGACTTCCAGAAAATGAAAAGGAGAATATAAAGCTCAAAGAAGATGATAGGAAAAGATCCTCAGTGTCCGCCCTAGAGGGGCAGCTGGATCTGAAGCCTCAAGGCCCTTGGCTTCTCCAGCTAGTTTAAGAGATCCTGGACCTGTGCCACTTCAGCTCTGGTCTCCGTCATTATCATCATTTGCCTCAGATTGACTTCTTGCATTTCCATGGATATTCCAATTCCACTGTTGTCAGTGGTGTTTGGGTTGATGGCCTAGGGTCAGGTTGACTCAGAGGTTGTCTGAGCTGTCCCTGCCCCTCACCATTTTAGCTTTAGACAGCTCAGCTGTGTCTTGATGTCAGATCCAGCTGGGTCAGCAGCTGGTACAGGGGTTTCTCATAGGTACTCAGATTCAAAGGGTCCTTTTGCCAGCTGTCCAGCTTTATCATTAACATTAAATGTCATAGAATATTGTCTCACTCCAAGATGAGCACTTCTGTTCCTTTATTGGATCCACCCAGATACTTCCATCCTCCCAGGATCATGATTTCTCATGAGCTAGCCTTGGGACAGCCCAAGTTACATCTCAAACAGCCCCTGTCCAGGGGCACCCCTGTTACCTCCTTGCCCTCCCCTGAACAGCCAGTGCAAGAGGAAGCAATTGGATTTCCAGAGGAATCACTCAATGAGGACCCTTAACATCAATGAAGGGGAGGGTGTCTCCCAAATTCCACCACGAGGATGCCTCATTTGTTGATCTACTGGAATTAATGAGGTAACAAGGGGCTGGACAGCCAAGACACCTTCCCTCGAGGAATCCGTCTTCCTTCAGGCTTTTGGTGTGAGTGCATCCATGTCATGGGTGGTCCCCCCCTCCAGACATACTCATTGAACTTGTGTTCTAGAGGGTGTGGAGAGAACCTGGTATAGTGAAGTTGACTCCCTGTAGGCCAGACAAGGTATTGGTTTCTCAGGGACAGGTCCTTTTAGAGTAAAGGTCCTTCTGTGGATGCCATTGTCATCACTGCAGCCATAAAGAAAGAGATCTTAGAGGAGAATGCATCAGTTCATCCCTCAAATTAGGAATCTCAGGTACAGGGCCAATTTGACAAACACACTTATACTTCAGTCTTGTTTGCCATCTATGTGCTGAATTATTTGGCACATCTGACTAGACTTCAGAGGGATTTGGTATCTGAAGTCTTTAAGTTGATGGCCTGTCAGCCTTAATTAGAGTCTTGTAAAACCATGGAAACTCAGCGACCATGCAATCCATGCACCTCATATTGAATGTGGCAGATGGTACAGATATCACTACAGGCACAGGTATCTTAACTCACTGTCGTGCCTGGATGCACATTTGTAGCTTTTCAGACTGCTTAAAGGCATTTTCTTAAACACCCTCTTTGATAAGATGACATTATTTGGACCGACAGTTAAATGAATCTTGAGTTACCCTTCGGAGGGCCTTTTCTAGGAACCAGAGAGGAGAGAGAGAGCTATTTTTCCATATTTACAATATCTGGCCCAGGATAGTCCTAGTGAAAGTGCTTTCCGAGGCAGAGGGGTAACTTTAATGGACACTGCCTCTGGGGTTGTCTTCATTTTCAGGATTTTAGAGGATTCTTTTCAGGCAAGCCCTTTCAGTGCTTCTGAAAATTTGCCTGACTGCTATGCTCTGGAGACATTTGGGGGTGCTTAACTATCCACTCATAAGCTTGGGAGGCCATCTCATCTGACACCCGAGTTTGAGAGTTATTTCCAGAGGCTGTACAATCCCATTTCAGTCCTCTCCAAATCTGAGACAAAAATCCTTTTCTAAATGTTTTTCCCCACCAATGAAGGGAAGCAACAGCAGAGATTCTGAAGCTGCTTGCAGACTGAGTCAGTCAAGAGGTCACAGCAGACTAGATAGGAACTGGGGTCTTTTCATGATTCCATTGATGGATGACTTTAGCTCACATTGCTGCAGGTTGGCCCTTTGTTCTTCCTCAGCCCAGAGCCACAGTGTCCATAGACACTAGCCTTCTCAGGAGAGGGGAGACTGTAAAGGGAAGACAACCATACAACCATGGGTATCAGGTCTCAGTCAGAGGGCCATCTGCACATCAGTGTTTTGGAGATGAAAGCAGTCCTCCTACTGTTGCAGGCATTTCAAGACTGCCTTCCCAAAGGTCTGATAGCCATATAATCTGACAACACTGCGGTGTTGTGTTACTTGAACAAGCAAAGGAGAAACCCAGTCGTACCGCACCCTGTTGAGAGACTGTGAGGATGTGTAAGTGGGCAGTGTCCTTGCAATGTTTTCTGATAGCAATGCACAATCCCAGGGAAATCCAACAGTCTAGTGGACAAGCTCAGCAGGAGCATTTTGATGCCCCACAAGTAGCCCCTCTGCTTAGCAGTAGTGACTTGCATTTTCAGCTGCTGGGGCCAGCTGTGCTGCAGCCTGTTTGCAATTCCTTTCAACACAAAATGCATCACAATCTTTGCCCTTTGACCTCCCAATGGACAGCCACTGAGGGGTGCTTTTCACTTGCTTGGCCCAGGGCTCCTCTCTGCTTACCTTCCTATGCCATTGATGACAAAGTTTCTGGAGAAAGCTGCTCATTGCAGAGTGACTATAATGCTCATAGTCCCATTCAGGCCCAGGTGATTATTTTTTCAGGACAAATGGTTCTTCGACTAGAAGAGTTTCTAAGCTTCAAACTTTGTTCTGTAACCTTCCTTAGCTTATCTTTAACAAAGATAGAATTTTTTTGAGGACTACTCCATCTTTTTTGCCCAAGGTGGCCTCAGAGTCTAACTTAAATTAATTGGTTCAGTTGCCTGTCTTCTTTCCTAATTTAACTAATAATGGGGAATACATGCTTCATTGTTTGAACATTCATCAACAACAGAGATTTTATTTGGATAGGACAAAACAATCAAGGAAGTCGGACCAAATTGTTCTGTCCTTTTATAAAGTTAAATTTCGTAACCCCTTTCCAAGTTTACTATGTCCAGATGGCTTTCTGATGCATTTCCTTTGTTTATTCTTTGAAAGGTATACCATTCTCCATTCAGCCAAAAGCCCATTTCACCAAAGTAGTTGTTACTTCTCTATACTTTTTTTGGTCATTTCTCCTTGGATGAAATATGTGGCCACTTTGTAGATCATTACAAGTTGAATATCCAGTCCATATCCAGGACATAATTTGGATCCATCATTTTGTGGAATGTTCTCTCCTAAAACCACTCAACTATCTGGCTGGGGACTCTGTCTTACAGGTTGGGCAGATGGAAAAGGAAATGTCGGTACAAACATTATGTACTTATCATAATGCTAGATCCATGGTGTCTGCTGTCTTCTTAACTATCCCTCCCTCCCCCTTCTAAATTGTCAGTGATGTTTTGTAGCTCAAGGCGGACCTCCCAGACCAGCCTGAGAACTGATTCTGAGACCATTGGTAGTACATCATCTCCACTGAATTTGTTAGTTTTATCTTTGTGGGGGATTTTTTCAGGTATATGTCTGGTATACTGGGGCAAACTATCTGAGGACATCTAGGTAGTCAATGCATTATGGTAGAGGAGGTGGAGGTTCAGAGCTCAAAGATTCTGAGCAGCCAGCATCAGATAAGATCTGATAACCCACAGGTTGTGAGACAGATGGAAGAAGACAACATGGATCTAGTATTATGGTAAGGAATTAACTTTCATGTTCACTGTATTTTCCAAAGACATAACTTGAAGTAATGCTTTATCTAATAAGAAGAAGCCCATCTTCACTAACCTGTTGTTAAACCTTACCATCCTACCTAGAACCACCTCCCCTTCCCATCATGAAAACACTCATTTGACATGCTTCGGTTCTTCTCTGCCACACTTCAAAAACAGTCAGAAAATAATGTCACCAATCTAACTAACTGTGTTTTCAGTGATTTTCATTAAACATATGGTTGGTGTTGTGTGTAAGTAGACTTTCTACTCTTTCTAGTAGTGTTATTCATGATGTTCCAGTAAAGTTAGAGAAATGAAGTAGGCAGAAACGGGTTCCTATTATGTTGTCGAGTCCTTGAAACTTCGAACCTGAGAACATCGAACTCAGATGTTTGAGGTTTCAAGAATTCGAACGTAAAAAAAAATAAAAAAAATAAAAATGCACTGCGTGGTCTCAGAGTTGGTATATTTAAAAAGCAGGTGGTGCCTGCTTGCAAGACTTTATTCTTAGTTTTTTTTTTTTTTTTTTTTAGAGTTATCGAAGTTCTGACACTTTGAACATAAGGGTTCGACCTTATGGTGTTCGAAGTTTCAGAACTTTAATAACGTAATAGGAACCCAGCAGAAACCACCAGGCTGAATCACCACACAATTTATTAAAATAACAGACGATTAAAAGTGTACTATGAGCGCATTGGGGTACAACCCTTCATCAGATAATGCACACTAAAAACAAATGCTAAAATTTAAATAAAACATTGTCCAATCAAATTCAATATTGCGCCCTCCTTTTCTTTAAAGCAGGTTTTAAAGGGACCACCCCATTGAGACCTAGGGCTTTATCAGCACTTAATCTGATGATCCATTTCATTTCCATGTATTCAGTATGATTTTTTAAGTGACCTTTTCTATTGTACTTCTTTATCCCCTGTAATACCATAGATGAGAATGTATGTCCCTCATTCAATTCTATATGCTGGTAAAGTGCATTGTGGCTGTTCCCTAGTCTTATATCAGAGGCATGTTTTAATATTCTGTCCTCCAATCTACAATTTGTCTTTCCTATGTAATATGAGACACATTGTTGACATGCAGCTAGATATATGACATTCTGTGTATTACAGTCAGCATAGCCATCAAGAAAGTATATTTTTCCAGTTTTGGGATGCATAAATAAATTACCATTTCTAATATAGTCACAGGCTTTACAATGTTGACATGTCCAGATACAGATATGCTGTATCAAGGACTGCTTGTAAGCTACTGAGCCCCCCAAGCCTTTCTGTGTTGGAGGGAAGCCTTCTAGCTTATCAGTGGGAGTGATAAGCACTAATTAGCCTATCTACCACAAGAGGGTTTTCTGGCCCAGAAATTGTAGTTTATTGGCCGTTTTGGGCAGTTTTTCCATCTCTTTCAACCTTCTGGTTTAAAAGCCCACATTTCCACTCGTTTCCCACCTTTCCTGTAACTAGTCTAGTCCAGATACAGATTTGCTGTATCCAGGACTGCTTGTAAGCTTCTGAGCCCCCCCCCCCAAGCCTTTCTGTGTTGGAGGGAAGCCTTATACCTTATCAGTGGGAGTGATAAGCACTAATTAGCCTATCTACCACAAGAGGGTTTTCTGGCCCAGAAATTGTTGTTTATTGGCCGTTTTGGGCAGTTTTTCCATCTCTTTCAACCTTCTGGTTTAAAAGCCCACATTTCCACTTGTTTCCCACCTTTCCTGTAACTAGTCTAGTCCAGATACAGATTTGCTGTATCCAGGACTGCTTGTAAGCTTCTGAGCCCCCCCCCCCCAAGCCTTTCTGTGTTGGAGGGAAGCCTTATACCTTATCAGTGGGAGTGGTAAGCACTAGGTAGCCTATCTACCAAAAGAGTGGTTTCTGGCCCAGAAATTGTAGTTTATTGGCCGTTTGGGCAGTTTTTCCATCTCTTTCAATTGTCTGGTATAAAAGCCCATGTTTGCGCTTGTTTTCCACCTTTCCTGTAACTAATCATCCAGATGCAGATTTGCTGTATCCAGGACTGTTTGTAAGCTTCTGAGCCCCCCAAGCCTTTCTGTGTTGGAGGAAAGCATTCTAACTTATCAGTGGGAGTGGTAAGCACTAGGTAGCCTATCTATCACAAGATCCAGGTACAGATTCTTAGTTTTAGCACTTGAATTTGCTTATTCATGCTCAACACTTGTTCAGAACTTGTTGTTAGCACTAAATAAGCTACAAATTACTACAGCACTTAACCTTCCTCTTTACCTAGAGGAAAACAGTTTTTGTACTTACTTTCCTCACTTGCTTAGAGAAAAACAGCTCTTATACTCACTTTCTTCACTTGTCTAGAAGAAAGTAGTTTTTTATTCAGGCATGTCCAAGGGTCAGCTCCCAGTGTTCTCTCCTGTCTTTCTGATGAATCTGGGCATCTTGAGGCAATGTAGCAGTTGCCTTATGTACACAGACAACCCTCTCCTCCTACCACCCAACATCACAACCTCTGAGAGATTCACTTATCTAGCCAAACTGGAGGTAATGCTCTCTCCAACCAAGACTGAACTTGTCAGTCAGGAGGAGAAGACAAACACTTGCACCACACCACACTCATCACATAGTCCCACTAAACCTACACCACCAAAATCCACACATAGAAACACAAAAACATTCACAGAGTCTCTCAATAATAATCTGCTCAAGCAACAGAGACCTCCAAAGCAGAAACACAAGCAACCTCCAACCCCCAACACAACCCTAATGACTCATAGCCCACAGACTCAGTGTGCCAATAAACCACAGCCATAAGGCAAACCAACGTACCCAACACACTAGTCATAGGTGACACTAGTCAGGCACACTGATGTCCCACTCACCAGGCTAAACAAGAAGAAGGTTACTGTCAGTTGCCTGTTGGGTGCCAGGATCTGCCACATAACCCACGCACTCAGGTCACTCCACAGCAAGTACAAATATGACTCTGTCATTGTCCATGTTGGTGTGAATGACTGAGACGTACCTCCCTGGACTACATGAAAAGAGACATGGAAGAGCTCTCCAATCTTGTAGCCCAGGCAGGTATGACCCTAGCCCTGAGTAGCATCCTGCCATTGCCCAGAATGATACTGCAGTACAAGGACAAAATGATTGACTTCAGCTATTGGCTAAGCATCTGGTGTCATTCTAAGGGGATCCATTATCTGTCTGCCTGGGACTACAAGGTCGACATACCACGATGCTTTGTCAGAGATGGCCTGCACCTGTCACCCCTGGCATTCCAGATACTGGCTAAGGCTCTTGCCGCCCCTGTAGTGCCTTTTTTAGTCAAAGTTCAAATGACAAATTCACCACCGTAACAGGAACAGGCAAGCAAAAACTGAGGGTATTGCTACTCAATGCTAGAAGTCTAAATCTCAAAATGCACTCACTCGAGGCACTCCTTAAAATGGAGAACATTGATATCTGTGCGGTGACTGAGACCTGGTTCAATGCTCTAGAGAGCACCCCTGCATTACCAAGCTATAACTCATACCACACTTTTCGGCCCTCTAACCTGGAACAGAAGGTGGAGGTGTGTCCATATACATTAAGGATATCCACACCTCCAGGCTAGTTGTGCAGCATAATGCATCCGAGGTTATCCAATTGCAACTAAATCTGGGCAAAACTACAATCCAAATTGTAGCTTGCTACAGATCCCCCACCATGCCCCAGGATTTCCACTCCTCTTTTCTTGATATACTGGAAAATATTAGGGTTCAACCAAACACCCTAATAATGGGCGATTTCAACTACCCCACCATTAACTGAAAAACTACTTATGTACCAACTCCTTCGCTCAATGCTTGAATTTATAAATTCTAATGCCCTGGATCAACTTATCCACACCCCCACCAGGGGCAACAATATCCTAGACCTAGCCATTACCAACATGAGTGACCGGTGTTCCACACCTGAAATCAACTCCTCGTTGGTCAGATCTGACCATAAGCTAATCACCCTAGATATCCGCATCCCCCCCACCCACCATTAAGGAAATCATGGTAAAAAATTTCTCCAAAGCCAACTTCATGTTTCTTAAGACAGAAGTGGAGAATTTCATGACAGCCGTGCAGATGGACAATACAGTTACGACTACTGAATCCTACACAAATGCACTCTATAAGCACTTACATGAGTGCATGGATCGTGCTATCCCAAACAGAACCAAGACACTATCCTTCAAAAAAAGGAAGCTAATCTGGTGGTCCCCTGCCATAAACAAACTCTACAACAGAAGGAAGAAACTGTTGCAAAAGCGAGTAAATTCCCATGAGTGGAGGAGCTCCCTGGTCAGCCTCAGTAAGAAGCTGAGATCCATTATAAAATCCTCCAAAGCTAGCTACAAAAACAAAATTGCCACTGATTCTAAGGGTAACCACAAAGCATTTTATAGCTATGTCAAGAATCTCAATGGCAACACCCAGAGCTGCTCTGAGTTACAGCACAATGGCATTAAAATTACAGAACCAACTGATATTGCAAACATCCTGGCAGATAGGTTCAGTGCTAACTTTACCCCCCTCTCACCCCCTAAAGGGCCCATATCTAAACAGGAAGAATGCAGAGTCCCTGTAATCACATCTATGCATGCAAAAGCTGCACTCTCTAAAACCAAAAACACAGCATCCATGGGAATGGAAAACATCCCAGGCTGCGTTTTACAAACTTCAGAATGAACTGGCTCCCCACCTAAGCACCATGTTCAATCATAGTCTCATGTCAGGCTTTGTGCCCACTGAATGGCACACAGCAACAATTATCCCACTCCACAAAGGGCAGCCACCACTGATCCATGGAGCTATCGCCCTGTTAGCCTGATGAGCCTGGTCTGCAAGGCCATGGAACACATAAACAAAGAGGAGGACTGTAGATTTACATTTTTTCAACTTCAACAAAAAGAAGTGTGTGCAATAAAGCCTCTGGATTACCCAGGATATCGCATCTTGTTTTACTAGTGTTTGCTCTGATTTTGTGTCATAAACAAAGACATTGGTAGCCTCCAAACTCTGGACCCCACCCAGTTCAGGTTTGTGAAAGGCAGATCATGCCTTCTGAACCTGATCGACTTCTTTGAGGCAGTCACCAAAGCCGTAGACGAGGGTAAGGTGGTTCATACAGCCTATCTTGACCTCGCCAAGGCTTTCAACACCATCCCCCATTCTGGAATTATAGCTAAACTCACTAAACTAGGTATAAATCCCTATGTCATGAGATGGGTTGCCAACTGGCTCACTGACAGAACCCATGCTGTAAAAGTTGCAGAATCCAAATCTGACTTCAAACCAGTGACAAGTGGAGTACCACAGGGTTCAGTCCTGGGACCTCTCCTGTTTGGTATCTAATTCTCTGAAGTACAGGCTAACACAGAGGGCCTCTGGCTAATGAAGTTCGCAGATGACTGCAAACTAGGAGCCATAGTCATGTCCCCAAATGATGTGGACATCCTACAGAAGGCCCTCAATGAGACAGGTGCCTGGTGTCAGAGTCATGGCCTCAAGCTCAATGCCAAAAAGTGCATTGTAATCCCCTTTGGTAAAACTCTGTACCCATGAACTACCACATAAATGGCAGTCTACTTAACGCCAAATGTGTGATAAGAGACCTTGGGACCCAGGTGGACAGTAGTCTCTCCTTTGATAATGACATTGCCACAGTAGTCAGGAAATCCTTCTATGTGGCACATCTCATCACAAAAGGGTTCTCATCTAGGAAAAAAGAGGTCATTGTTCTCCACTGCTCGGCACTCATTAGACCCATTATAGAGTACAATGCCCCTTTTGGAATGTACTTCACAAGACATCTGCAGCAGCTGGAAAGGTCACAGAAGTACCTCACAAAGAGGATTACTGGCCTCAAACAGATGCCGTACACTGATCATCTCAAAAATCTCCAGCTTTAATCTGTAGCATATCGCCTACTCCAAGGACATCTCTGCCTAACATATAAAGCTATGTTAAACCCAGAACTGTTGGACATGCTACACCAAAGAAATCCCAATCCCTCTGAGCTACATGCTCTAGGGACCTAAATCTTGTCACCACAATAAACAGGACATGCTGGAGGGATAGATTCTTGTCCCAGAGACCTCCTATAGTCTGGAACAAGCTACCCATCTATGTCAAGCAAAGTTCCTTATTAGCACTCTTCAAGAAAAATCTTGATGAGTGGATGGGAAATAGGAAATACACCCCGGAGATCACTTCTGTGGCTCTGCTCAACAGGGGCACAGGAAATTAACTTTCTTGGGTGGCGTACGCCAGGGAACCTTGTTGACTAGGCTTACTTAGGCCCTTGGGCCGATAGCCTAGTACCTACATATGAACCTATGACCCTATATGTTCCCCACCTTCCTATCATAACTTCCTTTGTATGGTGTAAATTGGGTTCTTGACAAAGTATATCTTTTAAATTCTTATTCTTCTAAAAATGAACTTGGGTTGTGCACCCACAATATTAGCCAATTTTCCATCTGTTGTTGAAACTTTCCAATTATTTTTTAGGATTTGACAAATCCCCCGTATATCATTACTATATATAAGGAGTATGCATATGTCATCTTTGTGCTTGTTTTTTCTCGCTAGCTCTGACGTGTCTTCTTGTTTTTTTAAGGAACCATGGTCCAGCTGTGTTGTTCCTACTAAATTTACTTTTGGCTATCTCCCTGTCAAGAATATTGTTTTTATATCCTCTATCTCTTAAATTTCTCTCAAGAGCATTCATTTCTTGATGAAACCTATTATCCTCAGTACACAGACGTGAAATTCTGTGTGCTTCACACTTTATTATGTTGTTGAAGGTATGTCTGGGATGCATACTGTCAAATATCAGTGTACTATTCTTCCAACGGGATATTTATACAATGATGTTTCTTTCATTCCATTGTCTCTATTCTTAATATGTACATCTAGATAGTCAATTTCATTGTGGGAACAGCTCATGGAGAACCTGAAAAAATCAGTAGTTGATTCTAAATATTGTACAAACAATGTCAGTTCATCTTGTGTTCCTCTCCATAACAAAAACACATCATCAACAAACCTGTTGTAGTAGCCTAGCTTTGCTTTCCATACATGGTCTGTGTTAAAAATTATTAGGTCCTCCCAATGTGCCAGTACGAGATTGGCATACGTATTGGCACAAGGTGTGCCCATTGCAATGTCTTATTTTTGTTGGTACTAGTTTTCTTGACACAGAAAAACATTGTTCTCAAGCCCTAATTTTAACAATGTGCATATCCGTGTAATTCCATCAGTATCAAGCCCAAGATTTTCAATTAAAATGTTCTATATAGCAGTTATACCATAGTGATTACTAATCACAGTAAAAAGGTTGTTAACATCAAGTGTAACAAACATATACTCAGAGTCATTTGCAGTGTGTAAATATGCACTTAAAGTCGTCAGAAAATGAGCTGTGTCCCTCAATATTCTGGGAAAGTTCTTTAATATTGATTTCAGTGAACATTCTATCCAAATGGATATATTTTCTGTCACCTACCTTCTCCCTGAAACTATTGGTCTCATGGGTGGGTGCATCAAATCTTTATGTATTTTAGGTAGGGCTTTAAAGATGGGTATAGTAGGATGTTGGTATAGTAGGATGTTCTGTAAATAAAAATGTTAATGTTGTGTCATCCAACATCCCGTCTTTCCCATATTGATTAAAGCAGTTTGAACTTTCTTAATAAATGTATTCATCATTATGGGAGATATAGGGCAAATGACACTATCATCTTATTTTAATAGTTGTATTTTAATCACAGTAATATTCACTACTTATGACCACAATCGCACCACCCTTATCCGCGGGTTTTATAACTATGTGATAGTCATTACTTAATTCTTCAATGGCTAATGTGAAGTTGTTCTATCTTGCCATTCATTCTTACTGATGGGTTCCGAGTCGGTCTATTGCAAAGCTCGAGGTCTTCAAATAGCTCGAGGCCAAGTCCCTATCCCATGATGCACCTAGAGTTACCTCAGATCTAGTTTGCCGCTGCAACAGATCGGAGGTTCTCATTAGCTCGGGCCAGTAAAACTTATTTTTCAAATATTTTTTGAATATTTCTTGCTTATATTGATATCTAGATAGTTTTAGGTAGTTTTAGATAGTTTTATTAAGCTCTTATAGCTTATTTGTGTATTTAGCTATATTGTATTTCCCTTTCCCTGGTGTGCTTTAAATTTCTAGGTGGCCTCTTGTTTTTAGGCCTAGTTTAAAGAGTTTCTGATTACTTAGAGTGTGCTTAGTCACTGACCTTTTGTCACAACTTATAGAAAACTTTAGATAAGGTTTATTTGTTTAGAATGTATTTAAAATAGTTAGATAAAGCTTAATGTGTGTTTTATAGCAGCTATCTTTTTCTTATAGTCTGCTTAGCATTTAAAATTGTGTGCCTTAAAGTTTTTTCTGTCACTTTAATATTTAGATAATTATTTGTCTGTGTGTGTGACTTAACCTGAATTTTCTAAAGGGCTTTTGTTTGTTAAAAAAATGTTTGTAGTTGACAGTAATATTCTGTTTGATATAACAATGGCTGACCAAGTTAAACAGCCCAAGTCAGGCTTTAAAAACTGCCCTAAATGTGGCCAAAAAATGTCTGTAACTGGCAGCCATGTCAATTGTGTGTACTGTTTAGGAGCTTTGCATTTACAGGATAGCTGCACCATATGCCATTCTTTCTCCTCTAGAGTCCTACAGGAGAGAAAGAGGAAATTAATAGACAGAGGCTTGTTGAAACCCTACTTCCAGGAAGCTTTGACTGACCAAGATGGATCCAGTAAGTCCTCAAAGTCTTCTAAGACTTTTGAGACAAAAAAATCAAAGAAATCTTCGACTTCGGCTCTGCAGACATCGGAACCGACAGTCTTATCTTTTCGGAGCCGGTCCCCAGTCCTGGAACCAGTATTCGAAATTCCTAAGAGTCCTTTATTACAATCGGTACCACCTTCGGTCCATTCATCTCTGTCAACTATTAGCCTTTCTGATCTGGATGTGGATCATGTGGTGCAGAAGCTGTTACAGGCACCGGCCTTTGCAAAAATGTTATCGTCTCCGACCCAACTGGCTTCAGAGCTGAAGATTCTTATACCAGCTACAACTTTTCCTTCTCCGAGCCATACTGGTCCTTCGGAGCCAGAGGAGTCAGACTTGTTGATTGTGGAACCTTTGGAGCCGATGCCTGCTCCAGTGTCTTCGACTCCGTTCACTCTGACATCCTCGGTGCTGATTGAGGACTCTAGGAGCTGACACTCTCTGGTCGGGTCCGGGGAGGATAGTCGGACCAACTTGTCGGTTCCGACTCTGCCTCTCGGGGCTTCGGCTTGGATGAGCTCGGCTCCCACCTCTGGCTCGGAGCCCACTGTCCCGGTGCTGGGGGTATCAACGGTTTCCTTGGATCCATTGGTTCCCTTGCATCGCAGCAGGGGTGCCTTCAATGCCATAAGGAGAGTTATGTCTCCTAAGACATCCTCGACCTCAGGTCTGGCATCTTCCTCCCCTAAAGCATCTGTGTCTGCTTCTGCTTCACAGATCCTGGCCAAGCATAGAGACCCAGAGCCTCAGGAAGCCCCATTGGGTGGCCTTTGCTCTTCCGAGACTTCACCAGAAGCTCCCACTGATGAGGTTCCCAGGAACTGAGTTTGTAAGAGGAAACATCTAGACTTACCTCAGGAGTCCCTAACATCTGATACTAACTTGGATGAATCAGAAGGATCCCCATGGTCCCCATCTGAGGATGTCTCATTTGCAGAGGTACTTGAAATCCTTAGGCAGAGGGATGACTGGCAGTCCACAAACCCTACTGAGGATGAGTCGGTTCTCCTGAAGGCTTTCGGGTCTCACCCTCCACCTCTTGGGTGTCTCCTTCCTTCGATGAACTTATGCAGCTGGTTTCACGAAGGGTGTGGGAGTCTCCGGATACTATGGAGCCTGTCCCTAGGAGGCCTAATAAGTTCATATCTGCCCCCCAGTATAAATCCTTCTTGACAAAAGGTGTGCCAGTTGATACCATGGTGGTGGTGGTGGCAGCCACCAAAAAGGAAATGTCTGAAGCTTCCTCGTCTATCCATCCTTCTAACAGAAACTCAAGGATCATGGATAGATATGGGAAGCACATGTTTAGTTCAGCGACCTTTCCACTCTGTTCGCTTAACTATTTAACCCATTTTACGAGACTACAAAGAGATCTCCATAAAGAATTAGGAGATACCCTTCATAGTACAGTAGCTGCAGGAACTACAGTCAAAGTTGCCTTCCAGCTTGCTACCCTCAACTCCATAGTGAACTCATCCATGCACATCATTTCATATGCAGCTGATGGAACGAGTAGGGCAGCAGGTACAGGAGTTGCTCTTAGGAGACACTCCTCGATGCACTTGTGTTCCTTCGTGGAGCCCTTCAAGTCATCCTTTGTGAATACCCCCTTTGATGGCTCATCC
Organism: Protopterus annectens; assembly: GCF_019279795.1. Lineage (NCBI taxonomy): Eukaryota > Metazoa > Chordata > Ceratodontiformes > Protopteridae > Protopterus > Protopterus annectens. The sequence goes on along the minus strand of NC_056725.1, from coordinate 98,378,854 downwards.
TTTTTTGGGCTCAAAGTTAAGGAAATTTAACCAGGTGTGAGCAGGAGCGAAAGACTCTGTCTGCCATCGCAGTCCGTTTTTCCACCCCGACCAGACCCTACCCCAAGGGTCAAAAGGGAGGGAGGGAAAATGTGGTTCCGAAAAGCCCAAGGAGCCTTTCAGGACACATGTGGTGAACCCCCCTCCAGGGGCAGAGGAGGGGCAATAATGGAAGATGCCACCCTCGCGGCAGAGGGGGTCTGCAAAACCAGGGTGACAAAGATCACTTCTTTGGGAAGCCCTACCAGTGCTCCTGAAAGGAGGCCCGACTGTCCTGCTCTGGAGGCAGTCGGGGATCGTTTATCTGTGTACCCAGATGCCTGGCTCAAAATAACAAACTACAACTGGGTACAAAGTATCATTTTCAGAGGATACTTCATCCCATTTGCCACACCCCCTCCACCAATAAGAAAAATCCCGAGGAACAAGCAACAGTAGAGGTCCAGACGTTGCTAAGAAAAAGAGTAATCCAACCAGTCCCAGCAGACCAGACAGGATCCGGAATTTACTCAAGATTCTTTTTAGTTCCAAAAAAGACAGGGGACTGGAGACCTATATTGGACCTCAGCAGACAAAACAAATCTGTAAAGAAAGAGAAGTTTTGGATGGTCATGCTTCAGTCAATACCTCCCTTCTTAGGGAAAGACAATTGGCTGTGTTTGATAGATCTGCAGGATGCGTACTACCACATAAAAATTACTTGTCCATCCAGGGATCATCTGCGCTTCCGACTGGGAGCCAATCATTACCAGTTTCAAGCCCTGCCCTTTGGTCTCACTACAGCCCCCAGAGTGTTCGCCAAATGCATGATAGTGGTCACCTGAGACATTTAGGATTCCAGGTGTTTCCGTACCTAGACGACTGGCTCCTCACCATCACCACCAGGCATCACCTCATTCAGGCCAGGGAATCCACTTTGTCACTCTGCAACCAGCTGGGCATTGCAATAAACTCAGAAAAATCTGCCTTGTCGCAATTGCAGCATATCGTCTTTATCAAAGCAGAACTGGACACCACCACCACCACGCTAAGACTTCCAGTAGAAAGAGTCTTACGTCTCTGTCATCATGTCCACATTCTAATATCCAAAACCAAAGCTCCAGCATCAGAAGATCTGAAATTGTTAGGAATGATGGCAGCAGCAATTCTGGCCATACCACTGGGTCATATGCACATGTGGATACTGTAATGGCTGTTGTTCACTCAATGATCTTTCCAAGAGCTCCCCATGTCTCACATGATAATGATCACAAATTCCTGCAAAAAGGATCTTCAGTGGTGGTTGACCTCACTTCATGTTACGATAGGACGTTCAGTTCTCTTACCCCCACCAGCAGCCACAGTGACTAGGGATGCTTCCCTGATAGGGTGGGGGGGGGGCATTTTCAGGGAAGAACAGCCCAAGGCACATGGACCAATCAAGACACACATCTGCATATCAATGTCCTAGAGATGAGAGCAGTACTTTTGGCATTGTAGTACTTCAAGAACTCTCTTCCTCTGGGTACAATTGCAATTCAGATGGACAACATGTCAGTGGTCTGGTACATGAACAAACAAGGAGGAACCAGATCCTACCCTCTTTGTCATGAGACCCTAAGAGTATGGCAGTGGGCTGTATCCACCCAGTGCATTCTGTTAGCAATGCACATCCCAGGGAAATCCAACGTGATAGCAGACAAGCTGAGCAGAGCAATTTTGTTGCCCCACGAGTGATCCCTCAAGATAAAAATAGTGGACAGGATATTCTGCAGGTGGTGCCAGCCTTGCTGTGACTTTTTTGCCAGTCACATGAACACCAAATGCGCTACTTTGCCCTGATTCCCCCTCTGGGAGAAGCCCCAAGGGATGCACTCATTCACGATTGGCCCCCGGGTCTCCTCTATGCATTCCCACCAATCCCACTGATACCCAAGGTATCACAGAAAGTGAAAGCCCTGGGAAGAACTATCATTCTAATAGCTCCTCATTGGCCTTGTAGCAGTTTTATAACTTTGAATGTTCTAATATCGACCCCTATTCAGCAAACGCTGAAAATAGCGACTCTACAGAAAACCAAATGTTTTCCTAGAGAAAGAATTTGGTTGTCTGTTTCTGTCGCTTTGCTATTTTCAATGATGTGGTGGAAAGTTACGGGTTGGGTTCAGGTAAATGTGCGATTGCGCATGGGTTAGGTGAGTTAGGGTTAGGGCGCTGGTTAGGTATGTGTGCGATTGTGTGGACATGAGGGTTAGGGCGTGTTAGATGAGTTAGGGTTATTATCCAAAGCCTTTCTGAAACGGACCTTTCATATTAGACCACCTGTGAAATCCCCCTATTCTCCTTGGAATCTAAATGTTATGCTTTCCCGCATAATACTTCCTCCAGTTGAACTAGCTTCCTCATGTGACCTCAATTTTTTGTCATGGAAAACCATCTTTTTAGTGGCTATTACTTCTGCCCGCAGAGAGTCAGACCTTCAAGCCTTGTCCATTAAGCTTCCTTATTTGTTTTTCCATGCTGACAGTCTCTGGCCCCTAGCATTTTTGCCCAAAGTTTGCACTGAAACTAGTCTCAACCAAATTATTAATTTGCCAGTTTTCTTCCCCAACCACTCCAACAATCATCCATGCTAATGTTACTTCTGTATCATTCTCAGATAATTTAAACCTCTGTATTAATTTAACCTTGTACTACTGTTCTCAACCACTAAACATGTAAATATGCTTTACATCCTTCTCCAAGCTGCTGTTTAACTTTTGTTTAGTTTTTGCTATTTTGTATGTAAAATTTGCTTAGTTTGTTTCTGTTTCCACTATGTATTGTACTTCATATTATGGAGCTTGTACTATGTATTATTGGAGCTTTTCTCCCTGGGCCTCCACTAAAATAGGCTCTTTGAGCCCAGTGGACCTCCCCGGTCATGAAACTGGAAATAAATAAATAAATAAATAGAGAACATGCTGCACAAACTTGATGTTCACAGACAGCTCGGATTTTATTTGGCTAGAACAAAAGATTTCAGGAAATCAGACCAGCTTTTTGTTTCATTTTCAGATTCCAGAAAAGGTATGCCAGTGGCTAATACAACTCTAAATGGTTATCTGATTGCATCACCTTTGCTTATTTAGCTGCCAATATGCCCTTACAGCATAAAATTAAAGCTCACTCAACCTGAGCAGTTTCTACATCCTCTGCTTTTTCTGCCAGACTTTCTATTGATAACATTTGTGCAGCAGCCACTTGGTCAAAACCTCATACCTTTATCACTCATTACAAAGTTGACAGGGCCTCTAGGGACAGGGCCTCCTTTGGATCCACGGTCCTGAGAAATATACTCCCATGAGCCACCCGAGGTAGATGGTGCTTGGGACACTACCCATCAGTAAGAATGAACGGTGAGATAGAACAACTTCACATAAAGAAGTTATATACTTACCATAACATTCCTTGTGAGTTGTTCATTTCGCCTTCATTCTTACGTTCCTCCCGCCTACCCCCTCCTGGGCTGTTAGATGACCGAGATGCTAGTGCCATCCTGGTTGCTCAATCCTTCTATACCCTTTTGTGGGAGTGAAATAATGACATATGGTATTATTATACACAGCAAACAAGATATGAGGTAACTCTATGTGCATCATGGGATAGGGACTTGGCCTCGAGCTATTTGAAGACCTCAAGCTTTGCAATAGGCCGACTCAGAGCCGAGGGATCTGCTCCGGACCCATCAGTAAGAATGAAGGCGAGATGAACAACTCACATGGAACGTTATGGTAAATACATAACTTCTTTTTTTCTGTTGTGTGTTTAAATTAAAATAAAGTACAATACCCAGTCATCTTACCTTTCTCCAACTCACCATAGCCCATAAATTACTGTTCCATCCAACTAACTGTCCTGCTCTTTCCAACATTCTTCTACCCTATACCCCCCTTAGATCCCTTAGATCTCAACAAAACCTGATCACAGTACAAAAACCTAAGAGCCCAGCTGGCCAAATGCTTTTATCCTTCACCCTTGCTAAAAAATGGAATGCCCTACCCACCTCTCTAAGATCCTGCAACAACCTGGACAACTTCAAAGCCCTACTTCATTCCCACCTCTCTCTAAATAGAATTTGCAACTGCACTCTTCAACCTACTCCATTCAAACCATCCTCCTCCTTCTCTCCTGGCTAACCTCCATTCTCAACTAAACTCTTTTTTTTTTTAGCCTCTCCTAGAATACTAGCTGTATCAGCTACTTATATCTTCCTACTTTCATAATCCCTGAATACTTTACTTTATTTTTTTTCTTTTTCTGCTGAAACCTAACTGAAACCATTAATAATTGCTATTTTTTGCCAACTGACATCAATATTGTATTCTGTTTGTAACTTCCTGTTTAATTATTGTAATATTTTTGTCTGAACTCTTTTTGTAATAAATACTGTTGTTTTGTGGAGCTTTTCTCCCCGGGCCTCCACTGAAAATGGGCCCCAAAGCCCAGTGGACCTCCCCGGTAATCAAACTGAAATAAATAAATAAATAAATAATTTTTGTCTCTTTTTTTATCTTGCAAATAATCATCTATTTCTTTCTCACATAATCTTATGAAAGTAGTCGTGGTAGGGTGCATAATGGGTATAAAACTACCAGGTTGTCTCAGTATATTTGATGTAGCATTGTCGCCTCACAGTTAGACGTTGCCCGTTCGATTCTCAGTTAGAGCATCTTCTGTGTGGCGACATGCGTGAATGGGCGTTCCTTTGGTGAAGGTTGTGCATTAGGCCCGGCAAGCCAGCACGGCAAAATCTACTGCCAATCATTAGCGGACCAGAGTTCTGCTGTGGCGACCCCTAACCGGGAAAAGCAGAAAGAAACAAACAAACTACTATCATTACTATTGTACATTTGTTTAAGCATCATGTTTCAAGCAAAGCACATAATCTCAATAATAAACTGACAGTATTCAGTGCCTATACTGGGTATAAATGTTAGTCCCTTATTCAAAACATCCATATGTTCTGTAGAAAGTACAATACCTGATAAATTATTAACAATGTCAGAATCATTGTCAGTCAATTGGATGTTCGTCTTCTTTTCTGTTCTCTGTTGTGTGATCCATGGATTCTTCTTTTTTACGGGTGCAGGTAGTGTGAAAAAAGGTGATGAATTAAACTTATCTGAAAAGTGCTTCGGTCTGGCCCTTAGCATTACAAAATCTTCTCTCCTCTCGGCTGCCATTGCTCCTGATGATAGTGAATCACATGTTAAATTTTCAGGCTCCTCATTAGATAGAGAATATTGCTCTCTTTTAGCATTCGTTTTCAGGGTCTATATTAGAACATTGAAGTTTCAAAACTTTGAATGTTCTAATATCGACCCCTATTCAGCGAACGCTGACAACATTGAACATGCAGAACAGCAAATTTTTTCCTAGGGAAAACATTCGCTGTTCCAAAACACATACACACAACACAAGCACACCAAACAAACAGCAATCCACACACATACACCTAAAACCTTATATCTAACCCTACACTAAACTGTACATACACCATTAACTATCCACTTACCTTAACCCAAACCCTAACCCTAAGGTCCATCACTATCATATACTCACCTCACCCGCACCCTAACCCTAACTCACCTAACCTGCCCTAACCCTCACGTCCACACAATCGCACACATACCTAACCCACACCCTAACCCTAACTCACCTAACCCGTGCCCAATCGCACACTTACCTGAACCCGACCTGTAACTTTCCACCACAGTGCTGCAAATAGAGAAGCGACAGAAACGGACAACTGAATTCTTTCCCTAGGAAAAAATTTGGTTTTCTGTAGCTTCGCTATTTTCAGCGTTTTCTGAATAGGGGTCGATATTAGAACATTCGAAGTTCTGAAACTTTGATATTCTAATATAGACCCCGTTTTCAGTGTGCATTATCTGATGAAGGGTTGTACCTGAAAGCGGTCATAGTGCACTTTTAATCATCGGTTATTTTAACAAATTGTGTGGTGATTCAGCCTGGTGGTTTCTGTCTACTTCATTTCTCTACCTTTACTGGAATATTTTGGCAGAAACCTTTGGTGGAAGGGATCCATTTCTACTTCTGCTTATTCATGATGTTGTCAATTTTCATTTTATCCTCAACATACGGGCTTGAATCTGATCCCTCGGATCCAACCTGGCCACTGCAAAAGCATGTGTCAACTACAAATCTCTTGAGCTCCCTACTCTACCCATAATGCATCTCTTCTAATCTCCTCAGATCTCATTTGCTGCTTTGGGAAGATGTGGTCATTCCTAACAGTTCTTGAACAGTAAGAGTTTTTCCTTCCTAGTTTTTGTCGTATTTTTGCCCTATTGGCTCCTTTTAAGCTGATTTTTCTTTTCCGATCTTTTTCCCAGAGTTTTACTTAAATTTTATAAAGTAAAACTTGCTTCACTGTTTCTCTACCCCTTTCCTGCTCTTTCCTTCACTAGTGTTATATTTAAAAAAATAGTAGTATTAGTGTTTCTATTTAGTAGTTTTCTTATAAATTGTTCTGGTTGTAGTTGCTATGTCGTTGTTGTTCTTGTTTTTTGCCATGATAGTTGTGCTCTGCCTCACATTATGGCAAAAAAAGCATACAGGCTGGATGGCTTCAAAAAATGTTCTAAGTGTGATCACAAAATCCCACTAAGTGATTTGCATATTATATTTCCAAGGCATGTAACCATAGAGCTGTAGTTGAGTGGATGAATAAATTAATTTTAAAAGGTATGTAGCCCTTCTCATTTGGGGAAGCCATGTCTGTCACATTTCAATGGAGCTGTCTCCCAAAACTTGTTAAACTCTCAGATCCAAAAGAAGTTTCTTCAGATCCCACTACTTTGAGGACTCCTCTGTCGGATCTGACAGCTTCAGATTTGAATCTCTCTGCATCTAAGGATAGGCCAGATATGTCACTGTTGGATCCAATGGGAAGTCATTGAAGCCAATTTTTCCCAGGACTCGATATTCCCCCTCCATAGATCCGGTACCATGCAGGGTTCCGTCATCATTCTTGGAGAGGCCAAGGTCACTGTCAGCATCCTCGACTTGTTACACTAGAAGCCTTACAGAAGATGATTTGGAGAGGATGGTCAAGAAGATCCTCTGGGTGCAAGGTATTGCAAGGTCCCCTATAGCTCCTTCCCCCAAGGGTCAGCAGTTTTGAAGTTCTTCATCTCCGCTTCATGTTCCTCCTCCAACCCCGCTGGAAGTGTCAGAGACATCGGATCCAATTCACCCAGTTTTTTCAATGCCAGAGCTGAGGATCCTTCGTTTCTCAGCTCCGACTCCTGCTATGTATTCCTCAGCTCAGTTGGAGCTGGGGACCTCTTGAGGTCATGGCAGCCCAGTCAGATTCAAGAGGGTGGGTTTGTCACTGAAGTTCTTGGAGCCTTCCCTCCATCTTAGAGTTTTGGCCCAGATCAGCCCAGCTCTGACTTCAGCTTCGAAACTGCTGTAACCTGATTTTGAGGGGACCGAGACCCCAGGACACCATCTTTTGATTCGGGGTTCCATCATTTCTTGGGGGCAGTCAGTTTTTGAGGCTATGGAGAGAGCTATGTCTGCTTCGGCAGTTCAGAGTCTGCCCCATCAGATCTGCAGTCCTCTATCTTGCAGACCTTGCCCCAAGTGTCTCAACCAGACCTCCCACAGGGACAGTGGGTCCATAAGCCCAGGCTACCCACCAGTGTTCCCCCTGCTCTTCTGATACTTCCCTGGAACACCCCACAGAGGAGGTTCCTCAGAAGAGGAGGGGCAAGAGAAAGCACCTGGACTCCATGGAAGAGTCCATCACTGAAGACACTGACCTTGAGGAAGATGAGGAATCCCCTCAGTCACCTCCTGACAATGTTTCCTTCAGGGACATCCTTGAGATCTTGAAACAGAGGGGTGGCTGGAAGTCCAGCAATCCCTCATCTGAGGAGTCAGTATACCTGGTGGCATTTGAATCCCATCCATCTACTTCCTGAGTGTCCTAGCCCACCAACAAAGTCATTAAATTGATTTCTCGATGGGTGTGGGAGGCTCCAGATTCCATCAAACCAATTCCTGGACAGGCACTCCAGAAAGCATTTACACTTCTGGCTGGGAGCCAGTCACTATCAATTCAGAGCACTGCCATTTGGCCTCACAACAGCCCTCAGACTGTTTACCAAATGTATGGCAGTAGTGGCAGCTCACTTGAGACACCAGGGATTACGTGTGTTTCATAGTTAGATGACTGGTTCATCTCTGCACCGACCAGTCATCTACTCTTAGAAGCAAGAGACATGGTTATTTAAATGTGTTCTTTGTTGGTGATTGCAATAAAGTATGAAAAGTCACATCCAGATCCCACTCAAAGTCCAGCAATCCCTCATCTGAGGAATCAGTATACTTGGTGGCATTTGAATCCCATCCATCTACTTCCTGAGTGCCCTAGCCCACTGACAAACTCATTGAATTGATTTCTCGATGGGTGTGGGAGGCTCCAGACTCTATCGAACCAATCCCTCTGAGACCAAACAAGATTATTTCTGTACTGGAGGACAAACAATTCTGGTCAAAGGGTATTCCTTTAGATGCCATGGTCATGATGGCAGCCACAAAGAAAGCACTTCCAGAAGAAAGTTCTACTATCCATCCTCCTAATAAAGATTCTAGGACGATGGACAGATGCAAGAAGCATGTCTTCTCTTCAGTGACCTTCATCTTGAGGCTCCTGAATTATTTGTCCCATTTTACCAGATTGCAGAGGGATCTGATCAAGGAGCTGTTGGATGCCCTCTCAGGAGCTGTGCCCGAAGAGGTACAGGAATCATTCACCTCTCAGCTGGCCATCCTACATGCTATTACAAACTCCTCCATGAAGCTGATCTCACATGCACCTGAAGGGATGTGTAGAGCAGTGAGTTCCAGCATTTATATGAAAAAACACACCTGTATGCATCTCTATGATTTTGTGGAGCCTTTCAAATCTTTGTTTGTCAATGCTGCATTTGAAGGCCCTTCCCTTTTTGGCCGAAAAGTCAAAGAAATGCTATCCAGGTGTGAAAAGGATGGAAAGAGCATTTCTGCCATGGGCGTTCAAAGAAATACTATCCAGGTGTGAAAAGGATGGAAAGAGCATTTCTGCCATGGGTGTTCATTTTTCTACTCCTTACAGACCTTGCTCGAAGAATCAGAAGAACAGTAGAAAAATGTGGCTCAGAGGCCTTTTCCTCATGCATGTGGAGAAGTTCCCTCAGAGGCAGAGGGGGAACATTGATGGAACACGCGCTCTCGCAGCAGAGGAGCTCAGCATCATCAAGAGTCCAGAGATACCTTATTTGGCAAACCCTTATAATGCTCCTGAAAGGAGGCCCAATTGCTCTTCTCTGGAGGCAATGGAGGCAATCATGGGTCATCTATCACTGCACTAGAGACCCTGGCTAAAAGTAAGAAATAATACCTTAGTGCAGAGGATCATATCCAGAGGATACTTTATACCCTTTTCCTATCCACCTTCCCAAAGCAACAAACTCCCCAACGTTCCACCCAGTCAGAGAGAGCAAGCAGCCATCCAGATACCAAGGCTGCTGGACAAAATAGTCATCCAAGAAGTCCCCCCATGCCAGATAGGATCTGAAACTTACTCAAGGTTCTCTTTGGTACCAAACAAAACATGACTGGAGGCCTATTTTGGATCTCAGCAAATTGAACAAATCAGTTTATGACTGGAGGCCTATTTTGGATCTCAGCAAATTGAACAAATCAGTTCCCCCAACCCTATCTGGGAAGCATTTGCGGTCACAATGACCTTGATGGTTAGGGTTCAGTCCATTCTTCCATTCTTAGAAAAGGATGACTGGATGTGCTGGATAGACCTTCAGGATGTGTACTACTTCATAAGGATGGACAGGCTCTCCAGAAGGCATTTACTCTTCTGGCTGGGAGACAGTCACTATCAATTCAGAGCACTGCCATTTGGCCTCACAACAGCCCTCAGACTGTTTACCAAATGTATGGCAGTAGTGGCAGCTCACTTGAGACACCAAGGATTCCGTGTGTTTCATAGTTAGATGACTGGTTCATCTCTGCCCCGAACAGTCATCTACTCTTAGAAGCAAGAGACATGGTTATTTAAATGTGTTCTTTGTTGGTGATTGCAATAAAGTATGAAAAGTCACATCCAGATCCCACTCAAGAACTAGAATTCATAGGAGTGAGCTTAAAAACAGTCAGAATGATAGCATGTCTTCAATCCTCAAGAGTGGTAACCATAAGAGATCGAGTCAAGAAACTTCTACACAACTTGAGTATCTGTTTGAATGGTACTACAATCCTTAGATTCAGTGGCAGCAGTGATAATATTAGTTCCCCTAGTCTGATTTCATATGAGAATCTTACAGTGGTTACGCGCAGTACAGTGGCGATCCTTCATCAACCCATGTCAGACCCAATAACTATCACAAACACTTGCAAGAAGGATCTTTCATGGTGGGTTCAGTCAGATCAACTTTTGCAAGGTTGCCTATTTCTTCCCCTTCATCTCAAGGTCATTGTGACCGCAAATGCTTCCCAGATAGGGTTGGGGGGGGGCATTATCTGGGAAAAACAGTCCAAAGAACATGGTCTGCTATGGAGGCCAACTTGCACATAAATATCCTAGAAATGAGAGTGGTATTACTAGCGTTGCAAGCCTTTCAAAATACTCTTCCTCTAGGGATGATTGTGATACAATCGGACATGTCAGAAGTATGGTACATCAACAAACAAGGGGTAACCAGATCTTTCCCATATGTTGAGAAGTGCTCAGAGTGTGGAAGTGGGCGATCTCTTCCAACTGCTTTCTGATGGCAGTGCACATTCCGGGAAAGTTGATCATGATAGCAGACAAGTTGACCAGCTCCATTATCATGCCACATGAGTGGTCCCTCAATCAGAGCGTAGTGGAAACGATGTTAAGCAAGTGGAGTCAGCCTTGCTGCGACCTGTTTGCATCCCCTCTGAGCAACAAATGCAGCAGCTTCTTTGCCTGGTCCTCCCAAAAGGGGAGTCCCTGAGGGACTCTCACTCACGATTGGCCTCCTGGTCTATTATTTGCCTTTCCCCCAACTCCATTGATCCCCAAATTTCTTCAGAAAGTGAACAGGTTGAAGAGAGAAGTAATTGCCATTGCTCTATACGGGCCTTGACAAATCTGGTTTCACTTTCTCTGGCCTCACCTATGGAAGAAGCCATGGATTCTGGATCCAACTCCAGACCTTCTGTCCCATCTGACAGGGATGCCTCTCCTGAACATTCACACTGTCAGGGTGACAGCTTGGCATCTCCAGTTCCATTGATGGACAGGCAACCTATGCTCTCTTTTCCAGTGCGTCATAGTCTACTATCATCCCACAAGCCATCTACAAGGAAATTGTTTAACAGTAAATGGGGGAGATTTGTACATTGAGCACAACAAACAATGTAGATCTCTTTTTGGCACCTATCCACATAGTTGTGGAATTTTTGGAACAGTTGTTCAATGGGGAAGTTGCACACTCTATAATCAAAGTACAGTAAGCTGCAATTTCTAATTTCCACATTGGCTTTGATGGTTCCTCACTTCCATGACATAAGCTCTGCAAGGCTTTTTTGTGAGCAGCTCTCTTATTGAAGCCCATTTATAAAAACTCCTCTCCACCTTGGGATCTAAATTTGGTTTTACAGAAAATTATACAGCCTCCTTTTGAACCAGCAGCTACCTGTCAGCTCAAGTTTCTCTCTTGGAAAACAATTTTCCAAGTAGCCATCATGTCAGCAAGAAGAATATCAGAGATCCAGGCTCTATCATCCCATCCACCATACTTAGTATTTCATAAAGACAGAGTTACCGTACGTACCAATCCATCCTTTCTGCTGAACATAATCTTGGAGAAAGCCATCAATCAGATGATTAATTTACCAGTTTTCTTCCTAAACTTTACCAATAAAGGTGAATATTTATTGCATTTGTTAGATGTTCACAGAAATTGCTTATTTATCTGCACGGAATGAAAGACATAAGAAAAGAAAGTCAACTGTTTATTTCCTTTTTGGAAACAAAATTTGATCCCCAAATTTCTTTAGAAAGTAAACAGGTTGAAGAGAGAAGTAATTGTCATTGCTCTATACTGGCATTGACAAATCTGGTTTCACTTTCTTTGGCCTCACCTATGGAAGAAGCCATGAATTCTGGATCCAACTCCAGACCTTCTGTCCCATCTGACAGGAATGCCTCTCCTGAACATTCACACTGTCAGGGTGACAGCTTGGCATCTCCAGTTCCATTGATGGACAGGCAACCTATGCTCTCTTCTCCAGTGCGTCATAGTCTACTTTCATCTGTAAAACCAAGGTCACCTTAGCCAAATGGATTACAGATTGTATATCTGTTGTTTACAAGAGTCAAGACTTACAACTGCCTAGAACTGTTCAAGCTCATTCCACTAGAGCAATGTCTACTTCCTCAATATTTCAATCCAGGGTGTCCATGGATGATATTTGTGCAGCAATTACCTGGGCTACCCCCATTTATATCTTTATTTCTCATTACAAATTGTATTTGGTTTCCAGGGGTAGAGCCTCCTTTGGTTCGATGGTTCTGAAGAATATCCTTCCTTAAGGCCACCCAGGAATAAGGTAGCTGGGGACTCTGTCCCATATGTTGAGGATAAAATGAAAATCAGCAACACAGATGGAACGTTATGGTAAGTAAGTAACTTTTTTTTTCAGAAAGATTGCCCGCAGTCAAGCTGTCCCATCCTCAGACCAGTATATTCAGTGACTGACGTTTTAGGAGAAGCCATAACACTTCACATTGTTCTTTGTAATTTAACCAAGCTGTCTGACAGAGATGTGACAAAAACTCCAAGTATATTTATTGTGTCAAGCTTTGTCTGACAGCCAGTCGTAAAGAAATCTAATGAGCCATCTGGCTGTTGTCTGACACAATGAACAGCCTTCAATTGCTACCTTTAAAAAGTAATCTGCAACGTCTGCTCTTTCTAAAGTTAAAAAGTTCAGAAGAATTTTTTGTAAAATGTTTTTTTCTTCTTCTGCTTCACCTACTACTGCTACTGTTGCTGCTGCTATTACAGTGTCAGAACCTATAGATACAATTTTTCTGTGAACTTATTGTCTAACTATTATATTGAAGGAAGCGGAAGCCTCTAAGGTTTCTGTCAAAATTCCTAGTTTAATTCTTGTGGACTGCAATAATCCAGAAGTTAGTGTTGTTCAGTCCCAACTTCTTGACTCCAAGATGAACACAGCTACCTCCCCTCACTCACCAGTTTCACTTAGAATAGATTATGTATGATAAGCTAGCTAAAGTTAAAGAGCTCAGAATGAAATCTCAAGTTATCTTTTCTGTCACTTCAGACCAGGAATTTCAAATAATTAATTTTCTGCCTAAAGCTCCTCTTTCACTGACATCAGTATCATTAGTGCCCTTGGCACCATCACCACCTTCACTTTAGTTCACCTAGCACTGATAATGAGAATGTAGATGTTGATGACTACTATGTAATTATCTGTGTTGTATCCTCCAGCCCAGACTTTTCCATTAGTGAATATCCAGGTGTCATCCTTACTGACACTGGTTATATATCCTCAAGTGATAAATTTCTTGTCATGCACGTTTTCAGAATCACCGCCAAACAATGGCTGTTCCAAGAATGAGGCTGACACTGAAGATTTTGATACTAGGTTCTTGAGTCCTTTGGTATATAATAAATCTGACACAGGAACTTCTGGAGCTGCTGCTGCCAGTTTCATTAACCATTATTTATCCCCCAGTCCTCCATTATGTGGCATTTAAACCAGTAAGAGGCTTTCTACTGCACAGTTGTGCCACTGGCAGATCACAGCATTATCAGAGTTTTTTTCATAGGTCCTGTGTTCCATTCACTTCACTTCAACAGGTTGGGTACTCTTCTGATTCACAGCTTCCACAAAAAGGCTTAAGAAGTCCCTTGGGAAGACCAAGAACATTATATGTCCATTGGATTCCCTGGCTGAGAGCCTCAGTGATGAAGAAATGTGAATTTTCCCTCTTAAAGTGTAAAGACACCAAGGTTTTAAAATATTTGCTGATAAAGCAACAAAATTAGGGTGGCCATCTGGACCCATTCCCTTTCCCCTAAGAATGTTGTAAAAGGCTGTAGGTTTACACCACAGTACTTGTAGTTGGACGTTTTTGAAAGATACCTCCAGAATTGTTGGTTAGAACCAGGACATACTGATCCCTGCTCTGAAGAAAGCTTACTGTGTTTTTTGTCTGCTAGGTTAATGTTCAGTTTAGGCAGGACTCAAAAGTCAAATGTTATAGTCTTTGTAGCACCTGGAAGTAAGTTTTCAACTCCCCAGAGCACAGCCATCCATTCATTAATCCATTCATGAGACTCACATGTGTCCAGCACACTATCATTGTTGGCACAGTATTACCTTTACCACATGAGATGTTTTCAGATATTTTCAGAAAGTGTTTGTTGAATAAATGTATCATATGTTGGTAAAGTTACTGGGTAAGCCACTGAAATGTAATCTGAAGATCCAAGCCGGTACTCCCTCCAGTATGAGGAGCTTGTTGGTCAACATCAAATATAATGTGACAGAAGATGCAGCTAAAGCAGGAAGATCCACCAATGACTTGCACTGACACTTCTGACTGTGAAATACAGACTTTATTGAAGAGACCAAGGCAATATTTCTGAATTATCCCTTCAAAAGATGGTAATGAGGTTAAATATCACCTTAAAATGTGGAAGAACAGTGCAAGACCTTCACCACTGTGTGCAAAATTCTATCCTCCATAGCATTCTTTTAAAAGAACGCAGAGTTGCCAGTGACACATGTGGTTTAGGGATGGCATGCTACAGATCTGCAAGGCAAGAGGATAAAAGCCAGAGAAAGAGTGAGGCAGAGAGAGGGAAATCTCACATATAATGAGAAGGTAAAAGAATTTGGGATAAGAAAGGGGCAATTGAGAGGATATACTTTAGCAACAATACAAAGATGATTAGAGGACTGGTGGTTAGGCTGCAACAGTGAGTGGTAGAAAGAGGAGTTTACAGAATTTACACAGGAGGGAAAGGGATAGATTGCACTTTAGAAGAGATCCTACAAGAATTTGGTGATTATTATGAGAAGCTGTATACTAACGATGGGTGTTACTTTAACCTGACTGAATGCTGAGAAGAAAATTGGAGGGATCCAATCCTCAATGAACTGGTTGAAGAGGACAGAGATAGCCTGACTTGTTCAAAGCAAGGGAAGAAATCCAGAGGGCATGGGACAGAATGGCGAGAATGAAATTGCCAGGAAGTGATAGTCTCCCAGTAGAATTGTGGGAATTACAGAAGGCTAGAGCCATTGGCAAACGTACTAAGAAAGTCACCAGTTAGAGGGTGTCAATGGCATGAGAAATAGATGTTAATTTCTCTGTACACAAATAACATATTATTAATGCTAACCAATCCAGTGAATTATGAAAATACTGTATGAATGTACAGGTAAAAAACACACTATCCAAAGCCAAGAACACAGCATCCATGGGACCTGAGGACATCCCAGGCTGTGTTCTACATGAACTACAGAATGAACTGGCACCCCACCTAAGTACCATGGTCAATCATAGCCTCACCTCAGGCTATGTGCCCACTGAATGGCACACAGTGACAGTTATCCCACTCCACAAAGGGGGAGCCACCACGGACCCTGGAAACTACCGCCACATTAGCCTAACAAGCCTGGTCTGCAAGGCTATGGAGCGTATCATCATGGAACTTATAAACAATGACATTGGTAATCTCCAAACTCAGGACCCCACCCAGTTCGGGTTTGTAAAAGGCAGATCATGTCTCCTAAACCTGATAGACTTCTTTGAAGCAGTCACCAAAGCCGTAGATGAGGCTAAGGTGGTTCACACAGCCTATCTAGATCTCGCCAAGGCTTTTGACACCATCCCCCACACTGAAATAATAAACTCACTAAACTAGGTATAAATCCCTATGTCACAAGATGGGTTGCCATCTGGCTTACTGACAGAACCCACACTGTGAAAGTAGCAGACTCCAAATCCAGTTTCAGACCAGTGACAAGTGGAGTACCACAGGGTTCAGTCCTGGGTCCTCTCCTGTTTGTTATCTACTTCTCTGAAGTACAGGCCAACACAGACGGTCTTTGGCTAACAAAGTTCGCAGATGACTGCAAACTAGGAGCCATAATCAAAACTCCAAAAGATGTGGACATCCTACAAAAGGGTCTTGCTGAGACAGATGCCTGGTGTCAAAGCTATGGCCTCAAGCTCAATGCCAAAAAGTGCATTGTTATTCCTTTTGGTAAAAACTCAGTACCCATGAACTACCACATAGGTGGTAGTCTACTTAACACCGAAAGTGTGATAATAGACCTTGGGGCACAGGTGGATAGTAGTCTGTCCTTTGATAATCACATCGCCACAGTAGTCAGGAAATCCTTCTATGTGGCACACCTCATCACAAAAGGTTTCTCATCCAGGAAAAAAGAGGTCATTGTTCCCCTCTACTCATCACTCATTAGACCCATTATGGAGTACAGTGCCCCTTTTGGAATGTACCTCACAAGACATCTACAACAACTGGAAAGGCCACAGAATTACCTCACAAAGAGGATTACCAGCCTCAAAGAGATGCCCTATGCAGACCGTCTCAGAAAACTGCAGCTTTACTCCATTGCATATCGCCTACTCAGAGGCGATTTCTGCCTAACACACAAAGCTATGTCAAACCCAGAGCTTTTAGACATGCTCCACTTAAAGAAATCCCAATCCCTACAAGCCACATGCTCTAGGGACCTAAACCTCATCACCACAATAAACAGAACATGCTGGAGGGATAGATTCCTGTCCCAGAGACTTCCCATACTCTGGAACAAACTACCTATCTATATCAAACAAAGCTCCTCATTAGCACTGTTCAAGAAAAATCTTGATGATTGGATGGGAGATAGGAAATTCACCCCGGGGATCACTTCTGTGGCTCTGTTCGACAGTGGCACAGGAAAATAATTTTCTTGGGTGGCGAAAGCCAGGGTACCTTTGGCTAGGCTTATATAGGCCCTAGGGCCAATAGCCTAGTACCTAACTATGAACCTATGAACCTATGAATTATTATGCAGCTTTTGAAGAAAATTGGGGTATAGAGTAACTGAAAGAAAAACACAAGCAGTTTCAGTAAATGATATGGAGGAAAGAAGAGAATGATGGAGAGAGGAAGTAATGTGGAAAGAAGAAATTAAATATCTAGGAGTATGGCTTAAAATCACAGTGGGGGAATTCGTGAATATGCCATAACAAGGTACTGGAAAAAGTTAAGTACACCGTTACAAAATGAGGTGTGATAAAATTAGGCATACACAAAAGAGTGAAAGTTATACAAATTTGAATTCTACCACAGTTTTTGTACACAGGGCAAGATTTCTGGGAACTCGCCAATACTAACATACTAAAGAAAGTCAGAGATTTTTGGATTATATCTGGGAGGGAGAGATACCAAGAACTGCATGGGAGAAGGTAGTACAAGTCAGTAGGTGGACTGGGGGTTAAGTAGGCTCTGAAAGAATGCATTATAGCAAACAATTTAAGTAAATGTTGACTATAACACAATCTGGAAAGAAATGGTATGGGCTAGGGAGAAGTGTTGGAGAATAAATACAGGTATAGCTGAGACACTGTTAGAAACTTGTAGCAAGGATCTGTGGTTAAATTGGATGAGAAAGGCACAGAAAGTTTTTAACTCATCTTAGAAAAGGTAATGGGAGGTAAAGTGGAGAGAAAGATTTACCTCAGTAGAGGGACAATGCCAGGAAAAGAGGAGACAGACCATGACCTGGGGTTGGTGAAAAAGACAAAGTAGAGGTAAGTATTGTCTTCCAGTATTAGTAAGGAACAGAGTTAAGTCCTAGAGAAAAATAAAGGAAGAAATTCAGGTAGAAGGAATCTAGAGTGGAAGTACCAGGGGTACTGACTAAATGGAAGGAAATGCAGAGAAAATGGGGAGAACCAGCAGATGAGCCATAGTTGTTAGGTCAATAGAAATGAAAGAGTGGAAGTGAGGAGCACAAAAGACTTGATAGACATTGCAAGGCAGTGGATACGGAGTGGAGAAGGTAAGCTGTAAGAAAACCAAAGCGCAAAGTGGGAGAGAAAGATACATGAAGGAATAGGGACAGAGAAATGGCAAATGGTGCTGAAGCTGCCAATATATGTCTAAAGTGATGAAATGTAAAATATTCACCTGGAAATGTCTCCATAAGTATTTATATCCCCCAGAAAGACAAGCAAGGATGTTTGTAAACTTTGATGGAACATGTTGAAGGTGTGAGGGATAGAGGGGAACATGGACACATATGTTTTGGGCATGCAACAAGCTTGCAGAGTATAAGGAAAAGAAACAACAACTAGTGGAATGGATATTTACAAGGTAGCAGCAGTGACTAAGAACTTGTATATGCTGGGCTATAGCTCTTTGGTTAAGAAGGACGATAAGGAGTTAATGGGACTATTAATGATACTTTGTAAGAAAGCAGTAACAAAGTAATGGAAGCAGTCATCCTTCAAATGGTGACAGAGACTGAAAAAATAATGAACCAACTGGAGGCGGTAGAAGGAGTAGAAGAGAATTAAATGAAAGGTAACGGGCTTATTAAAAATGGTAGAAATGGATAATAAATAGGGCACATAGAAGAAAGATGACAGGAGAGACTTGAAGAAGACAAGCAATAACCTCAAGAGAGGTAGACTAATACACTGTTACATCCCCAAGCACAATGGAGATATCATTACAACTCAAGATAGTTTTAATGAGAAGAGGCAGAAAGAAATACTAAGGAGAACAGTAGCAGCTTACAAGTTAAGGAGTGATTACATGAAAATCAGTAAAGGAGAAAAACACACATTAACGTAAATATGTTAAAACTGTCTTCCAGGAAGGTGAGTATTGTACACAGTGTAAATAGTTGAAGCAAAAATATAAGCCAAGGAAAGTGAGAAATTAGAAAATAGGTGCATGGGAATGGGTGCCACCAGAAGTAAGGTAGGTATAAGCTAGAAGTAGCTCTCAGTAGGACAATATTTCAACACTTCGAATTTGCAGGTCCCGGTGGCCTAAACAAGATGCATCACACCAGTGTCAAATTGTATTAACAAGTAGGCAGATGCCACAGCAAACAGTAAAAAAAGTTTATTTGGAGATTAAGTAAACAATTGATTAAGCAGGAGGTAACCCACTGCATATGGTTAAAAATAATAGTGTGGTCTATCAGGAAAGCAAATGGATAGTTGTTAAGAATACATTATAATATCTTGGAACATTGAAATCAGATAAAACATGTATGGTTTTATAACAGCTGGAAGGTGTGTCATACAAAAGAAATAAATAAATTGTAACTCCCACATTTGGGATATGCCTTATGTGTAACATTAAGGAGAAAAAAAATAAAGGTAATAGATATAAAGTATGGGCATCTGTCAAGAAAGTTATTTGCACCATGTATGAGGATTGCACTTGTGTGTAACATTTAAAGTTGAATTATAAACCTAGTATCTGATGGTGTCATTTTCATTCATTCCTCAACTGATAGGTTTTGGATCTGGCTTGGATCTGACTCAAACACTTTTTTCATATCCTCAGATTCAACTCTTAAACTCCTCCCTGTAATCACAATACCCTGCCAGCCTAACATACCTCAGATTTTGTTTGATGCCATATCTCTACAGATGCGGATCCACTCTCTCTCAAGCTATTGGGTGAAATTTAATATAAAATAGTCAGTTTTCAATATATTTTTAGCAGGCTATCCCTTAGGCTTCTTCTCCTGTCCTCCATTAATTCAGAGTTTTCTGTTTTTTTGTCTGCTCGTCAGGTCTTTACTTTCACTCCAGGATCTTCTCCAAGGCTGAAGTGGACAGGATGATGACGGAATTGCTCAGTGCTCAGATCCAGATGGGGGTAGTTCTGTCTCCATCTCCCATTGGATCCATGAGCCTGCCCATTACAAGTCCTCCTTTAGTTTCTCCTTCTAAAATCCAATCTGTGATTTTGGAGCCCTCAGATCTGAGATCCCTGGGAGTGTCCTCATCAGATCTGAAGTCAGGTCATTCTTCAACTCGAATCACTTCCCTGAGCCGTCCAGCTCTGAAACTTTTGGAGCAGAGGGCCTCTCAAAGCCAAAGCATCTGCACCAAATCTGGGGGTCCAGGGTTGACTCAAAACTTATTAGAGTTGTCTTTGCCCCCTAAGAGCTTTGGTGCTGGACAACTCAGGTCAGACTCCTTCCTCAGGTGGAGGGCCTCAAGGGACTCATGGGTTGGCAGTGCAGGAAATATCAGCTCCAGTTCCCGCGGCTTTGGTCTCCCCAGGCAGTCTGCCTTCAAGATTATGGAGTGGGCCTTCCCTTTACCCAGATAAAGGACATCTCCACCCCCTCGGATCACATATCTTTACCACCTGCAGGTCTTTGCTGTGAGCCTTGTTCTTCTATACCACTGAGACAGCCAGTCTGTTCAAGTCTGCAGTCAGTCCCTCAGGACTCCCCTGTCACTTACAATACCTTAACAGATCAGGTCCCTCAGAAGAGAATGTGCAAAAAGAAACACTTAGATACCCCTCAAGAATCTCTCACTGAAGGCACTAATTTCAATGAAGGTGAAGGGTCCCCCAGATCTCCACCTGAAGATGTTTACTTGGGAGACATACTTGAACTCTTAAAGCAAAAAAAGTAGTTGGTCTTCAGACACCCCGTCCCAAGAAGAGTCCATATTCATAAAAGCTTTTGGGTCTGGCCCAGCTACATCTTGGATGACCCCTCCCCCCCCGGCCCCCCTCCCCCATTGATGAACTTACAGACTTCATCTCTCGCTGAGCATGGAAGGAACCGATACTGTGGAGCCCAACCCTAAGTGTCCCAATAAAATTTTAGTCCCCCAAAGGACAGAACACACTGGAGCAAGGGGGACCAAGTTGATGCCATGGTTGTGGCAGCAGACAATAAGAAAGAGCTTGCAGATCAGAGCTCTTCTGCCCATCCCTCTAACAGGGAATCTGGGCTTTGGATGAATTCGGTAAGCATGTTTATGCTTCTACAACCTTTGCCCTGTGACACATTTCACAAGATTGTAAAGAGATTTGACTAAATAGTTTTCCAAATCTCTTTTTGGATCCATGTCTACGGCAGACCAAACTAGACTTTCTTTGCAACTGGCCACCTTTCAGTCAATAGCTAACACATCCATGAGGGTTGATATCCCCTGCTACAGAGTGTACCTCATAAGTAGCCAGTTCAGGTATAACCATTAGGAGACATGCCTGAATGTGCCTATATAACTTTGTGGAGCCCTTCAAGTCTTCATTCACCAATGGATCTACTGTATTTGTCCCAAAAGTAAAAGAAACACTCTCCAGAAGTGAGCAAGATGGAAAGACCTTGTCTGCCATGAGGATCCATTTTTCTACTCGATCCATTTTTCTACTCCTCAAAGACCATTTTTCCAGAATCAGTGAGGAGGTAGAAAGATGTGGTTCTGCAAATCCCAGAGTCCTGTCCAAGTGTCATGAGTATATAGATCTCCCAGAGGCAGAGGGAGGAACTCTAATGGCAGACACCAGCCCCATGGAAGAGGTGACCCACAGAACCAGGGTTTCCAGGATTCCTTCTCAGATAAACCCTACCAGCCTGAAAGGTTGTCCAACTGTTGCCCTGTGGAGGCAGTATGGGGACATTTTTCTCTGCATCAAAAAGCCTGGGCATCCATCACAAAAGATTCCTGGGTGCAGAGAATTATATCCAGAAAGATTATATCATATCATTTTCCTAAGTTACCCTGCAGGAATGAAAAAAATCTCTGATGTTCCACCCAATCAGAGGGAGACAGCAGTATTTGAAATAGAAAAACTGCTCAGAAAAAGACTAATCCTGAAGGTCCCCCAGACCAGATAAGATCCAGAACCTACTCAAGATTCTTCTTAGTGCCAAAGAAGACAGGGGACTTGACACCCATCCTGGATCTCAGCAAACTAAACCAGTACATAAAATATTCAAGATTCCAGATGATCATGGTTCGGTCCTACTGCAAAAGGATGATTGGATGTGCTTGATAGATCTTCAGGATGCATACTATCATATCAGAATGAACAGGCAGTGCAGAAGATATCTGCACTTTCAGCTGGGAGCCAGTCATTGACAGGTCAAAGCACTGCCCTTTGGCCTCATCATAGTCCTGTGGGTGTTCACAAAACACATGACAGTGGTAGCAACTCACCTGAGACTGCTGGGATTCAGAGTGCTTCCACACCTAGATGACTAGCTCCTAACTGCCCCATCCAGGCATCTACTTCTATAGGCAATGGACTACTTGCTCCAGTTGTGTCTTCACCTCAGCATCACGGTCAAGTTATAGCAAATTGCAACTCACACCTACCCATACTCTGGAGTTCATAGATGCTCATGTAGACACGGTCACTCAGATAGTCTGTCTTCCTCCAATTCAAAAAGATACTGAGATCCCTATTCAAAAAAGTGATTTGGTATCCTTCTGTTCCAGTATAACTAATCTAATAAACCTTTGGCTCCATGGAAGCAGCTATCACCCTAGTACCTTTAACCAGGTTTCACATGGAGATTGTGCAATGGACTCTATCGGTACAGTGGTCTTTTCTTCAGCAGCTTTTATTCACCCCTGTCAAGATGATTCAGTCTTGCAAAAAATATCTTCTTTGGTGGCTTCACTTGGATGAATTTTCCCAAGGCTGTCCATTTGTTCTCCCCTGCCCTTGGCCACAGTGACCACTGATGCCTCCCAACTGGGATGGGGGGCACTACTTGGGAAGGACAGTCCAAGCAAGATACGTGGTCCCCAGAAGATGACAAGATGCGTATCAGTGTCCTGGAATTGAGAGCAATCCTCCTAGTGCTGGAGGCCTTTCAACACACTTTCCATTCTGGGATGATTATTATTCAGAAGGACAATATGTCTGTAGTCTGGTACATCAACAAACGGGGGAACCATATCTTACCCACTATGTTGAGAAGCAATGAAAGTGTGGCAATGGACAATCTCTTCCAGATGCTTTCTCATAGCAATGCACATAACAGGGTAAGCCAACGTGATTGCAGACAAACTAAGCAGGTCTCTCAATGTCAAAGTGGCAGAGAGAATTTTTCGTTGATGGAATCAACCCTGCTGTGACCTTTTTGCTTCTCCCCTCAACAAGTGTAGCAGGTTCTTTGCCCTGGTCCCTCCAAAGGGGAAGTCACTGAGAGATGTTCTAGTCCATGACTGACCCTCCAGTTTTCTCTGTGCTTACCCCCCATTACTTCTAATCCCCAAATTTCTACAGATAGCATACTGGTTGAAGAGCACAATTATCCTCATTGCACTTTTTTGGCCTCATCAAATTCTCTTTCCATTCCTCTTGCCTCATCTTCTACTGCCCTGGATACTGGGTCCCTATCCAAAGCTCCTGTCTCACCCAACAGGTATGGCTCATCCAGATATAACAGGCCTCAGACTGACAGCATGGTTTCTGCAGTTCCACTGACTGCTACACAGCCCAGGCTTTCTACTCCAATCTGTCATATTTTATTATTGTCCTAAAAGGCTTCTGCTAGAAAGATTTACAGAAATAAATGGAAGATAGTTGCTTTCAGGGCCCTTAAGGGAGATCTGGACCCTTTTTTCTGCCCCTATGCCAGCTGTACTTGAGTTTTTAGCTTCAATTTTTCAATGAAAGGGATAGTTTTCAACTATTAAGGTTCAGTTGGCTGTCATTTCAAACTTCCATTTAGGTGAAAATAATTCCTCTTTAGCTTCTTCTAGATTATGCAAAGCTTTTCTCAAAGGAACATTTTTGCTTAGACCTCCAGCAAAGGATCCTACTCCTCCTTGGGATTTAAATATGTTGCTTCAAGGTCTGACCCAAGACCCTTTGAACCTTCAGCCAAGTCAGACATTAAGTTTTTTGTCTTGGAAAACCATTTTTCTAGTTGCTGTTACATCAGCTAGACAAGTATCTGAACTTCAGGCTATCTTCTCCAAGCCTCCTTACCTGGTTTTCCATGGAGACAGGAATTTTCTTATGTACCAATCTGTCTTTTTTCCTAAGGCAGCTTCTGAGTCTAATATCAACCAGGTCATTTACCTTCCTAGTTTTCTTTCCAAATTTTTCAAATAAAGGAGAGCGCATGCTCCATCTTTTGGATGTGCATAGACATCTTCAGTTTTATCTCCATCTGACCAAAGATTTTCAGACTGACCAGTTTGTATCCTTCTCACCCAACAAATTGGGCATGCCATTTTATAAAGGTACTCTGGCCAAATGGTTAACTGATTGCATATCCTTTGTCTAAAGTAAAAGAGAGTTGTCCTTGCCTAAGCCTCCCAGAGCTCATTCCATAAGGTCTGTGACTGTTTCCACAGCTCTTTTGGTCAACAGTTTCCATAGATGACATTTGTGCAGCTGCCACTTGGTCCAATGCTCATACCATTATTGCTTATTACAAATTGGATTTGGTTTCTAGGAACAGAGCTGCTTTTGGCTCCGTAGTACTCTGAAATATCCTTCCATGAGGGCCATCTACGGTTTGTGTAGCTGGGGACTTTGTCCTATCAGTTGAGGACTGAATGAAAATGACAACATCAGATAAAAAACATACATACTGCCCATAATGTTACATCTGTGTTGTCCATTTTCATTCTTCCCCAACTTCCCGCCCTCCTAATCCCCGTCCCTTTGCTCATGGAGAGACCTAAGGGATATCACTTTGAGAACTATTATTCCTTGTTTGAGCTCCAATTCTATTCTTTTATTCTATATCTTTTTAAGTTCTTTTAAGGTATTATTCATGGTATACTATGGGCAACAAGCTCAATCTGAGGTGTGTAAGGCTTTTGGGGCATTATGGTTAAACGGAGGAGCTCCAGAGTTAGATCCAAGGATCTGGAAAAAGTGTCTGAGTCAAATCTGAGTCAGATCCAAAACTCATCAGTTGAGGAAGAATGAAAATGGACAAAATAGATGTAACATTATGATGAGTACATAACTTTTTTATATAAAAAATGGGTCATATTGGAGACTTACACAAATTGCATAACAATAATCATAGCATCTTATGTTGAAGAGGTTCTAAATATCAAACCCACCATCTTTAGGGCTTTTACCCTCCCCAGTGATGTATGTTCTAGAAGGGTTAGTTCTTTTACTTTGGTCATTTCAAGCAAAACTTGGCATTTTAAATTTAGAGATCCTCCAGGCTTAACATTACCAAAATGCACTGTTTTGCATTAACTAATACTAAAATTGAGTACTGTCTCCTTTGCCCAAGTGCTAATCTCCCTTAGATAATTAACAACACTGTCATAGTCCTCAAAAGATATAATAAAGGCATCCAGTTTAAAGTCATCCATGTATTTAGAGACCCAGATACTGTTAGGTCTTGCAATTGATGATAAAATAAAAATAAATAATATTGGGCCCAACACAGACCCCTGATGCTGTTCAGCCAAAAATGCAGAACATGATGACAAATGTCTCACTGTATTTTAACTCTGTCTCCTTCCTTCTAACCAGTTTTCCATCTATTTCACTATATAGTGATTAACTTCATGAACTTTTAAACTACTAATTATATTATTCCTGCATGTGGTAAGATGTAATATATCTTAGTGAAATCTAAATAGATTGCTGGAAAAGATAACTCAAAAACTAAATCCGGGCTTACGGTTTTGCAAAAATCAATCAGACTGGTTAATATGGATCATGGAGATAAGCATCCACATTAAATAATACTAGCTGAATCTGAATAAATTATTCTTGATATTTGATGTCTACCAGACAACATTCAATTTTCTCAAATTATAATAATTAAGTTAACTAGATGAGACTTAGGAATTGAGTCTCAACTCCATTCTTAAATATGAATAGCAGAGATTTCTATTTCCATTCAGATGGAAAATTAAAGGTCTTAAGTAAAAAGCATTAAATATCTTTGTCAAAGTTGTTCAAGTAAGTCCCTAAGCATGCCCATAACTTATCCTGGTAACTCTTCCCATCGTATAGTGCAAGTATATTTCACCCTTCCTAGTGCTTAATGCAGCATTGGTCTACTGATAGTAATATGTTAATGCTTATGCATGGCAACATAATTTGATGTAATCATTAAAAATGCTAGCCATCTAGATCACTCACAAGGGTGTTTGGATGTATTAAGGGTCCAACCAAAGTATAAGTGCAAACTGTCGAATTCACGTAAAGACCTAAAACAAAAAAATCATTTTTTATCCTGATTGTCAACATCCAGCTCCCAAGAAGCCTGACAAGTTATAAATACAAGTACCTGTTTTCTAATTCTAAAGCAGATCCAGCAATCATTTATCTACCCTAATAAGCTTCTGCTAAACAGGTTACAACTGCTGCCCCCCCCCCCCACTCCAATGAGGATGTCAAAGCAGTGGATAGGTTAGGGAAGAAAATGTATTTTTCTAGTACATTAGCTTTCGGAATTTTAAACTACTAACGTTTTTATTTGAAAACATGCAGAAGTTAATGGTGACCCTTCCTTCTTCTAAGGTAAAGAATTCATTAAATGCTTCATGACAGCTGTTTCTCATGTGACGAAACATATTTTAAAGGGCACTTATGATGCTTGCTGATGGCTTCTTCAGAGCTACTGATTATGGATTAGTTTGGAGATTTGCCTGGCTGTGTTCTCAAAATCTTTCTGATGATGTTAAATCTGAGAATGTGAAGTTGTTCTGTCTCACCGTTCATTCTTTACTGATGGGTTCGGAGCCGATCCCTCGGCTCCGAGTCGGCCAGTTGCAAAGCTCGAGGTCTTCCAATAGCTCAAGGCCAAGTCCCTGTCCCATGATGCACCTAGAGTTACTTCATATCTAGTTTGCCGCTGCAATACATTGGAGGTTCTGCATTAGCTCGGGCCAGTAAAACTGTTTTTATACCTACGTATTACTGATATTTACATATTTTGATAGTTTAGTTTTATAAAGCTCTTATAGCTTTATAGTGTGTGTTTCTGCATTTTAGTCCCTTCCCTTAGTGAATTTTAAAATTTCCTAGTTGGCCTCTTGTTTTAGGCCTAGTTTAAACCCTTTTTGCTAGTTAATAGAGTGTGCTTACTCAGTGACCCTTTGTCACATTTTTGCTAAAAAGTTATTTAGTGTATAGTGTTTTTCTGTGTAGTGTGCTTAACCTTCAGTTTTTTTAGAAAAGGCTTAAATGTATAATTACTGTTATAGTTTTTGTTATTAACAGTAATTTTGTCTGTCTTGGATATTTCTTAGGATATTTAGTCAGTGTGTTATATCTTAGCAGCTATCTCCTTGTTTTTGCATAGTCTGCTCATATTGTGTGTTTAGACAGTTGTGGTGACAGTAAAGGCTTTTCCTGTCACTTTGATATTTACATTGCATTTCTGTGTGTGAGTGTGTGTGACCTAGCCTGATTTTATTAAGGCCTTTTGTGACTAATTACTGTTAGAAATTTTTTTGTGTGACAGTAATTTTGCTCTAGGATTTTCAATGGCTGACCAAGACAAGCACCCCAAGTCTGGTTTTAAAAAGTGCCCAAAGTGTGGCCAAAAGATGTCGGTAACAGACAGCCATGTAAATTGTGTGTACTGTCTAGGAACCCTGCATTTGCAGGACAGTTGTGCTATTTGTCATTCCTTCTCCTCAAGAGTCCTACAGGAAAGGAAAAGGAAACTTATTGACAGAGAGTTGTTGAAACCATCGTTTCAAGAAGCTTTGCGTGACCCAAATGGATCCAGCAAGTCCTCAAAGTCTTCTAAGACTTCAGACTCTAGGAAATCAAAGAAATCCTCGACTTCGGCTCCACTACCATCGGAACTGACAATCTTTACCTTTCAGAGCCGGTCCCAGGCCTTGGAACCGGTGTCCAAAGCTCCTAAGAGTCCATTACTTCAGTCAGTACCACATTCGGTGCGCTTTTCTTGGTCCTCTATCAGTCTATCAGATCTGGATATGGATCATGTGGTGCAGAAGCTGTAATCAGCACCGGCCTTGGCAAAAATTTTATCGGCTTTGACCCAAATGGCTTCGAAGCTGAAGACCCTTGCACCAGCTCAGACTATTCCTCCTCAGAGCCATGCTGGTCCTTTGGAGCTGGAGGAGTCAGACCTGTGGATAGTGGAACCCTCAGAGCTGACGCCTGCTCCGGTGTCTTCAAGCTCCATGCACTCTGACGTCCTCAGTGCCTATCGAGGACTCTAGGAGCTGACACTTTCTGGTTGGGTCTGGGGAGGAGAGTCAGGCTGACTCTTCCTCTCGCGCTTTGGCTCGGATGAGCTCGGCTCCTACCTCTGGTTCGGAGCCCACTGTCCCGGTTCTGGGTGTGTCAATGGTTTCTTTGGATCCGTCGGTTCCCTCACATCGGAGCAGAGGTGCTTTTGATGCCATGAGGAGAGTCTTGTCTCCTAAAACATCCTCGATCTAAGGTCTGGCTTCCTCCTCCCCTAAAGTGCCTGTGTCTGCTTCTGCCTCACATGTCCTGAGCAAGCATAGAGACCCAGAGCCTCAGAAAGACCCATTGGGTGGCCCTTGCTCTTCCGAGACCTCACCAGAAGCTCCCACAGATGAGGTTCCCAGGAAGAGATTGTGTAAGAGGAAACATCTAGACTCCCCTCAGGAGTCTCTAACATCAGATACTGACTTAGATGATTCAGAAGGGTCCCCATGGTCCCCCTCTGAAGATATCTCATTTGCTGAGATACTTGAAATCCTTAGGCAGAGGGGTGACTGGCAGTCCAAATGCCCTACTGAGGATGAGTCAGTTCTTCTGAAGGCATTTGGGTCTCAGCCCTCCACCTCTTGGGTGTCTCCGCCCTTCAATGAGCTTATGCAGCTGGTCTCACGAAGGGCGTGGGAGTCTCCGGATACTATGCAGCCTGTCCCTAGGAGGCCTAAGAAATTCATCTCTGCCCCCTTGACAAATCATTTTTAACAAAAGGTGTTCCAGTTGATGCCATGGTGGTGGCAGCAGCCACCAAAAAGGAACTGTCTGAGACTTCCTCATCTATCCATCCTCCTAACAGGGACTCCAGGATCATGGATAGATATGAGAAGTGCATGTTTAGTTCAGCAACCTTTGCTCTTCATTCGCTCAACTATTTAACCCATTTTACCAAGTTGCAAAGAGATCTCCTTAAGGAGCTAGGAGATATTCTTCAGGGTACAGTAGCTGCAGGATCTTCCGACAAAGTTGCCACCCAGCTTGGCTACCCTCAATTCTATAGTAAACTCATCCATGTGTCTCATCTCATATGCAGCTGATGGAACGTGTAGGGCTGCAGGTACAGGAGTTGCTCTTGGGAGACACTCCTGGATGCACTTGTATTCCTTTGCAGAGCCCTTCAAGTCATCCTTTATGAACACTCCCTTTGATAGCTTATCCCTTTTCAGGCCTAAAGTGAAGGAAACCTTAACCAGGTGTGAACAGGATGGAAAAACTCTGTTTGCTGTCGGGGTCCATTTTTCCACCCCTACCCAACCCAACCCTAAGGGTCGAAGGGGAGGAAAAATGTGGTTCCAAAAAGCCCAAGGAGCCTTTCAGGACACATGTGGTGAATCCCCCTCCAGAGGCAGAGGAGGGGGCAATAATGGAAGATGCTGCCCTCGTGGTAGAGGGGGTCTGCAACACCAGGGTGACAGAGATCACTTCTCTGGGAAGCCCTACCAGAGCTCCTGAAAGGAGGCCTGACTGTCCTGCTCTGGAGGCAGTCGGGGGTCACTTATCTTGGTATCCAGATGCCTGGCTCAAAATAACAAAAGACAGCTGGGTACAAAGTATCATTTCTAGAGGATATTTCATTCAATTCGCCACACCCCCTCCACCCATAAGAAAAATCCCAGATGTTCCACCCAGTTACAGGGAACAGGCAACAATAGAGGTCCAAATGTTGTTAACAAAAAGAGTCATCCAACCAGTCCTAGCAGACCAGACAGGATCCGGAACTTACTCAATATTCTTTTTGGTTCCAAAAAAGACGGGGGACTGGAGACCCATATTGGACCTCAGCAGACTGAACAACTATGTAAAGAAAGAGAAGTTCTGGATGGTCACAATTCAGTCAATACTTCCCTTCTTAGGGAAAAACAATTGGATGTGCTCGATAGATCTCAAGGATGCATACTACCACATAAAAATGGCCAGGCCATCCAGGGATCACCTGCACTTCCGGCTGGGAGCCAATCATTACCAGTTTTGAGCCCTGCCCTATGGTCTTACTACAGCCCCCAGAGTGTTCACCAAATGCATGGCAGTGGTCACTGCTCACTTGAGGCATCTAGGATTCCAGGTGTTTCCATACCTAGATGATTGGCTTCTTACTGCCACCACCAGGCATCAACTCATTCAGACCAGGGAGTCCACTCTATCACTCTGCAATCAACTGGGCATTACAGTCAACTCAGAAAAATCTGCCTTGTCGCCATCGCAGCATATAGCTTTTTATCGGGGCAAAGTTGGACACCACCACCACCACACTAAGGCTTCCAATAGAAAGAGGCTTTCTTCTTCATCAGCATGTCAGCGTTCTAATATCAAAAGACAGAGCACCAGCATCAGAAGTTCTGAAATTATTAGGCATGATGGCAGCAGCAATTTTAGCCATACCACTAGCTCATATGCACATGCGGATACTACAATGGCTGTTGTTCACTCAATGGTCTTACTAAGAGCTCCCCATGTCTCACACTATAATGATCACAATTTCCTGCAAAAAGGATCTTCAGTGGTAGTTGACCTCACTTCATGTCACGATAGGACGCCCATTTGTGCTCCCCCCTCCAACGGCCACAGTGACCACAGACACTTCCCTGATAGGGTTGGGGGGGGGGTTTCATGGAAAGACAGCCCAAGGCACATGGACCAATCAAGAGACACATCTGCATATCAGTGTCTTGGAGATGAGAGCAGTACTTTTGGCATTGCAATACTTTCAGGACTCCCTTCCTCTGGGTACGACTGTGATTCAGATGTACAACATGTTGGTGGTCTGGTATTTGAACAAACAAGAAGGAGCCAGGTTGTACCCCCTTTGTTGCGAGGCTCTCAGAGTATGGCAGTGAGCTGTTTCTACCCAGTGCTTTCTGTTGGTAACGCACATCCCGGGGAAATCCAACATGATAGCAGACAAGCTCAGCAGGGCAATCTTGTTGCCCCACGAGTGGTCCTTCAAGAAAGAAATAGTGGACAGGATATTCCGCAGGTGGGGCCAGCCTTGCTGCGACCTCTTTGCCAAGTCACATGAACACGAAATGCAGAAGCTACTTTGCCCTGATTCCCCCTCCAGAAGAAGCCCCAAGGGACGCACTTGTACACGATTGGCCTCCGGGTCTCCTCTATGCATATCCACTGATCTCGTTAATACCCAAGGTTCTACAGAAAGCAAAAACCCTGGGAAGGACTATTATTTTCATAGCCCCTCGTCGGCCTCGTCAGATTTGGTTACCCTTCCTTTGACTTCATCTTTTGGAGGACCCTTGGATTCTGGACCCAGTTCCGGATCTTCTGACTCCAATTCTCATCATAGCCAGGTTCCATAACCTCTCCAATGAGAGGAAACAGATCATTTTATCCTCTCATAAATCTTCTACTAGGAAGCTATATCTTAGCAAATGGAAAAAAATTTTCTATATGGGCCTCTAAAAATAATATTGATCCTTACCAAGCACCTGTGGCCTCCATTTTAGTGTTCTTGACTATGATTTTTAACAAAAGAGCTGCAACAGCAACAGTTCGTGTTCAAATGGCTGCCATTTCCAATTTTCATCTTGGTTTTGAATGACTGAATATCATGTCTCACAAGTTATCCAAAGCCTTTCTCAAAGGGACTTTTCATATTAAACCACCTGTGAAATAGGGTCTATATTATAGGGTCTAGATTATATTAGATTAGGTAAGTGAACAGTGATTAATCGACCCCATGTAAGTGAAAGCTTACAAAACCGAACTGTCAGAACAGCAATTTTTTTCCAAGGGAAAAAAAAAATCACTGTTCCAACAAAAAAAAAAAAAAGTAAGCACATTAAAACATGAGATTAAGTGGGGGGCCTCACCCCCCACACCCCCCTACTTAAATATACCAACTCCAAGACCGCACTATAGTGCCAAAAACGGCAAAGTACCGAAGTGGCCAAGCAAATTCTTTCCCACGGAAGGAATTTGCTTACATGCCACTTTGATATTTTGCAGTTTCGGTTTTGTCAGTTCGACCAAGACCCATGCGAAAACATGCATCTGCGGTCTGTTGTTAGGAACCCTGTGAAATATCCCTATTTTCCATGGAATCTAAATGTTATGCTTTCCTGCATAATTCTTCCGCCATTTGAACCAGCTTCCTCTTGTGACCTCATATTTTTGTCATGGAAAACCATCTTTTTAGTAGCTATTACTTCTGCCCGCAGAGTGTCAGAGCTTCAGGCTTTATCCATCAAGCCTTCTTATTTGATATTCCATGCTGACAGAGTCTCACTTAGAACAAACCCCTCATTCTTGCCAAAAGTTTGCACTGAAACCAATCTCAACCAAATTATTGATTTGCCAGTCTTCTTCCCCAACCATTCAAACAATTTAGAGTACATGCTGCACAAACTTGATGTTCACAGACAGCTCAGATTTTATTTGGATAGCACAAAAGATTTCAGAAAATCAGACCAGATTTTTGTTTCTTTTTTAGATTCCAGGAGTGGTAGAACAATGGCTAAAACAACTCTGTCTAAATGGTTATCTGATTGTATCACCTTTGCTTATTCAGCTGCCAATATGCCTTTGCAGCACATAATTAAAGCTCACTCAACCAGAGCAGTTTCTACATCATCTGCCTTTTCTGCCAAACTTCTCATTGATAACATTTTTGCAGCAGCCACTTGGTCAAAACGTCATACCTTTATCACTCATTACAAAGTTGATAAGGCCTCCAGGGACAGGGCCTCCTTTGGATCCATGGTCCTGAGAAATATACTCCCGTGACCCACCCGAGATTGATCGTGCTTAGGATGCTACCCATCAGTAAAGAATGAAAGGCGAGATAGAACAACTTCACATAAAGAAGTTATGTACTTACCATAACGTTCCATGTGAGTTGTTCATCTCACCTTCATTCTTACATCCCTCCCTCCTACCCCCTCCTGTTCTGTTAGATGACTGAGATGCTGGATCCATCTTGGTTGCTCAAGCCTTCTATACCGTTTCTTAGGAGTGAAAGAATGGCATATGGTATTATACGCAGCAAACAAGATCTGAGTTAACTCTAGGTGCATCATGGGATAGGGATTTGGCCTCAAGCTATTTGAAGACATCGAGCTTTGCAATTGGCCGACTTGGATCTGAGGGATCAGCTCCGAACCCATCAGTAAAGAATGAAGGCGAGATAACAACTCACATGGAACATTATGGTAAGTACATAACTTATTTGTTTTTAATTCTTTGTGGACGGTGCAGTGATGCTGCGGTAGCATTGTTGCCTCACAGCAAGAGGTTCTCCGGTTTGTTGCTCGGCTGGGGTGCCTTCTGTGCAGAGTCTGCATGTCCTGCCTGCATTTGTGTGAGTTTCCTCTGGGTGCTGTGGTTTCTTCCCTCTTCACAAAGCATGCATCTGGAGTGCTTCTCCCCGGGCCTCCACTGAAAATTGGCTTCTTTCAAAGTCGGACTTTCCCAGTAAACAAATATTAAATAAATAAATAGTTTCTGTTTGGTCCTTCTTCAGATGAGCTACTTAAGAGGTGTGATGAAAAGGGAAAGTAATTTCAGGGGTGTCTCAGAAATTTCAGCCCTCCTTCTTCAGGGCAGATTCATAGGTTCATAGGTTAATACTAGGCTAGCTGCCCTTGTGAGCCATTGTAAGCCTAACCAATTATCCCTTGTGAGACTCAAACCCTGCATCTTGTGTTTGTAAGGCAAACACCTTAACCATGAGGCCACCCATAATTTCCCCTTCTCCAGTAAGCAATTTAAGTAGCAAGGAGATAGTAAGCAGGGTTGTGAAATGCAGTGGAAAGGAGGTTCTAAAAAGAAAGAAAAAAACTCTAAAATCAAGAATAATCCTCTCAGTCAGCATGACTATGTGCCTGTTCAGACTCTTCCACCCACCTACCCAGCTTGGCAATATTTCAATGTCTCTGAGCCTTCATTTTCCCTTTGTGGCATCCAATTGTTTCAAACATCTGGGTTCTGAAGTTAATCCTCTGGGCTACACTTAGCAATGGGCACCCCCCCCCCCATGTGTCCAGGGAACCAGATCTCTCATTTCTATCCATCCTGCAACACATGATATCTTAGGTAGCTATAGAATCTGTGCCCCTCAATCCTCAATCTGTTAGTCAAAGGTTTTTATTTAAAAAATGTTCTAGTTTCCAAAACAGAAAGATCTTGGAAGCTACTGGATCTTTCTTTCCTAAACATTTTTGTCAAGATTCAGAAGTTCAAGGTGTTATTTCAACAGTCTCTTGTACCTTTGATCCTCCTCTAGCTTTTAGGGTAAAACTGCCTCTAAAAGACATCTATCATTACATTTCTATTGCAGAATATTTCAGGTGCTTCTTAAGAGTTACTGTGTCTGGCTTGTGCTCTGCCCTGCACCAAGGGTATTTGCAAAATACCTAGTTCCAGTCACTGCTTCCTGCATACTTAAAGGAATTCACATTTTTCTATATTTGGATGACTGTCTTATCTTTGCAGACTCTTTTTTCAGCTGTCATTTGTCTTTAGCAACCATTTGGATCTTTTAGTCAGTCTGGGTTTTCATATAAACGGTCAGACGTCTTCTCATATCCCTTCTCACATAATGATTTTCCTGACATGTTTGTTGCACTCTGCCTTGTGAAGAGCTTTTCTTCCTCCAGACAAAGTAGTCATGTTTCAACAGTTCTTCCTGAGTTTGTGTAGTCAGAACCAGGCATCTACAAGGGAGTTTTCTCAGGAATCTGTGGTACATGTCATCGATGATACTTATGCTTTCCTTGGCCAGATTATAAATGTGGAAAATACAGTGGTACCTCAGATCAGTCTGGACTCAGGATATACATCATTTGTCCATTTAGATCCTAGTTCTGTGAATTGTAAAGAGGGTGATCCTAGTTCTATGTATTCTAAAAGAGGGAGTTTGGTTGGTGAGAGGACCAGATGGCTTGTAATCCTGGTCTTCCATTCTCCCTTCCAAGCACCCTTCAGTCAGTCAGTCACCACAGGCACTTCAAACCTGGTGTGGGAGTGGTTTCAAGAGGAGTAAGAGTGCAATCTCTGTGAGATCCTGTAGACAGACAGACAGAAGCACATACAAACCAGAGTGTTATTTGCATTTATCAATGCCTTAAAGGCTTTGAATTATCTATGGTCTCCATGACGTCTGCAAGTGTACACAGACATCATCATAGTGAAGTGGTAAGTAAGCTAACAGAGGGAGTACCAGGATCTTAACCTCTTTGCAGACTTGTTAAGATAGCCTGAGAGGTAACATCTCAGATCAGTTTGACTCTTCAGACTGTTCAGACTTTATTCATGCCTTCAATGCAGACAAGCTCAGAAGGACCAGGACAGACTCCCACAAATGGAAACTTCATCCTGGGGTCTTCAAAGAATTAATTTAACAGTGGGGAACATGTCAAGTAGATCTGTTTGCCTCCCTTCAGAACAGACAACTAAATAAATTGTGCTCCAGGACTCACTGCAAACAGGTCTGGAAGACGGATGCTTTCTCATACCCTTAGAAGGAAATGTTTGTCTATTTTTTTCCACCTCTTCCACTGATATCAAAGGTTTTTCTAAAGATCTAGGACTCTCCAAATATTGTGGTAATGACTCCCTTTTTGCCAAGACAACAGTGGTTCTTCCTTCCTTTCAGTTTGGGCAAAGGTAATTGCTACAAGCTTCCCCACAGATTGGATTTACTCACACAAGACAGGAAAGGTTGCACCCCAGTCTAAAAATTCTTCAACTGACTGCCTGGATGATAACATTTTGATACCTTTTGAGGCTGTTTTTTTTCTGAAGACATACATCAAGTGCTAAAGGAGACTAGAAACCCTGCTACTAGCAAGCAGTATACAGTATGTGCAAGTGGAAAATATTTTCTATTTGATGCCAGTCAAAGAATTAAGATCATCTTCAGGCCCAGCTGCCTGTGATTCTTAATTATTTGTGTGAGTTACTGTGCAGTATATTTTTGTATTCGTTTATCAAGGTACATTTGTCAGCCATGGATGCTTATCTGTCCTTGGCTCCCCCCTTTCTTGTAATGCTCAAGTTAAGCAGTTTTTGAAACAGGTATTACATACTCATCCATGTAGGAAATAGGTGACCTCCTTGGGATCTGAAATTTGTGGCTGAGAAGTCTCCATTTGAAACAGCTCTTGAGGCTGAATTCAGATTTTTAATGTTGAAGACTGTTTTCCTCATTTTTCTGACATCTGCTAGAAGAGTATATGAGTTATAAACTGTTATAGTAGGTCAGCCCTATCTTGTTTTCCACAGGGTCAGGGTTTCTTTGAGAACCAGTCTTATCATTAAGCCTAAAGTGGTGTCACAGTTTATTTTAAGCCAGGTTATTAATTTCCCTCTTTTCCTTCCTGAAAGCAAGAAAGAGGAAGAAAGGATCCTTCACACTCTAGATGTCCACAGCAGCTCAGATACTACCCTAGACAAGACCTTCAGGAAAGCTGGATCAGCTGTTTGTATCCTATGAACGTAATGGGAAAGGACAACTAGTTTCCAAACAGACCATTTCTATATGGTTTTCTCATGCTATTGTCTTTTGTTATATTCACCATAATAAGCCACTTCCAGTCAGGGTTACAGCCAATTCCGCAAGGGTGTTGGCT
Source organism: Protopterus annectens (assembly GCF_019279795.1). NCBI lineage: Eukaryota > Metazoa > Chordata > Ceratodontiformes > Protopteridae > Protopterus > Protopterus annectens. The sequence continues at coordinate 98,341,941 of NC_056725.1, read as the reverse complement.
TCTTCAGTGGCTTTCTGGAAAGAGGTGGGGCTTCTTAAGTGGCTTTTTGGAAAGAGGTGGACTCTAAAAGTATTTTAGAGGCAGCAACATGGTCCTTTGTACACAGTGTTACAAAGCACTACAAACTGGATTCCTTTTCCAAGCCAAGAACAATCTTTGCTAGGACGATTCTCTCTTGACTACTGGAGTCTTAGTTTATTGGCCTCCTCCCCTTTGTTTTTTTCCTTTTCTTCCCTAAGATATGGTAATCTACCCATAAAGCTTAAGCTTCTGCAGCAGTGATCAATGTTTGAACATAGTATTGTTATGTAAGCAAACTTACTATAATAGTAGATGTTTTGACAGACCAGATTACAAGACATTCACATCTTTCCGTACTTGGAAGACTTTCTTGTTTTTGTAGACTCCAGTAGCCTCCCCTCCCTCCAGCCCCCTTTTTCTTGTTTGTATTTCGGGTGTTGCTTGGTGAGGATTTCTCCAGCTTTTTTGCATATAGTTACTGTTTGGTTTGTTTCCTAGCATTTTTCTTCAAGACTTTTGCTTCCCTCCTGGGCAAAAATATTCTGGAGCTTTCCTTGCTACCATTGTCCTTTTTTGGAACTCTATCCAAGCTCCTGACAGTTGGAGCATGTGGAAGGTGCCCATAGCTTTGTGGAGCTTGGCATTTGCAATGGGCATGGGAGCAATATAGCTTAAACTGCGGCAGCAGTGATATGTAAGAGCATCTGCTGTCATGGCAAACTATACTTACACAACTATACATTCTGTTCTTTTCTTTGCCATTTCATTTGTCTACAACACCAGTGGTATTCCCAGCACATCTAGCACAAGTGATAGCTTTTTGCTGATTGCAAGACATTCACATCTTTCCCTACTTGGAAGACTTTCATATTTTTGCAGACTGTCCTTACAGTTCTGAATATAGTCTGCCTTATTTTTATAAACTGTATTCAGAACTGTCAAGGATCTCTCCACTTTGTCAGAAATCTGTTTCAGAATATAGGTTTTCACCTTAATCTGGAGAAGTAATTTCTCATTCCTTCCCACAGAGTAACCTTCCTAGTATTCCTAAATGACACTTCCCAAATGATGACATTCATGCCTCAGGAAAAAATAACATTTTGTCAAGAAAGTTTCTCCATTTTTCTCAGCAACCCATAACTATAGCAACAGAATTCCTCAGGATTTTGGGATGCATGACTTCTACAATTCACATGATTCCTCAACCCAGGCTACACATGATAAAAATTCAATAGTTCCTCAAATTTATATGGACCCAACATCAGTAGCCCATTTTTAAAAAAGCTGTCTGCTGAATTTTGTCAGGAAAAGATCTTCTCTTGTGGATAGGTGAGCTACTTCAGAATCCATGTCTTCTATGTTTCCCCTCAACATCTTCCCAATCTGTAAACACAGATGCTTTAGACTTTGCCAGGGGATGTATCCAGTGGAGTCAAGGTCCAGGGTCTTTGGGGCCAGCTTTAAAAACATCAAAGAAATGATAGCATTGTAAAATGCACTGAAAACCCTGTATCATTCTTAAAGTCCAATACCTCTTTTAGTAAAATTACAGACAACAGCACTGCTGTATAGTATGCAAGCAAACAAGGGGGTATCAGATTATGCACCCTATGTATGCTATCCATAATAGACTGGGAACTAGCAGTTCTGCACAGTTTATCCCTACAGGCCACCTACATTTGATCAGAGCAGAGTACTGTGGCAGACACTCAGCAAGTCCAGGACAGACCCCCATTAATGGATGTTACATACAGAGTCTTCCAGGAGATAATTTTCTACGATGAACTCCCTGCATAGATCTAATTGCCTCCATTCACAATAGGCAGCTGAAAAAATTCTGCTCTGGGACTCCTTACAGAAAGTCCTGGAAGATAGGTGCCTTTTTATTCCCATTCACAAGAATGTTCCTACATGCTGTCAACACTGTTTCACCTGATAACCAAAGTTCTTTTAAAGATCCAAAAGGACTTCCCAGAAATAATTTTGATAATTCCCATCTGGCCCAGACAGTAGTGCTTTTCACTTGTCTTCAAGTTGGCCAAGAGCAGTTACTACAAACTTCCTTACATGGTGGCTGTAATCACACAGGAAGAGGGATCTCTGATTCACCCCGTCAAGCAAATTCTGCATCTGATGGCCTGGATGATAGAGTTTTGATCTCCCTCAGGCACTTTTTTTCCTGAGGACATACTAAAGGTTTTAAAGCAGACTAAAAAACCTTATACCTTATCTCATTACATCTGAATGATGCCTCCAGGTGCATATGCAGTTAATTCCTATTGACACCTCCAGGCATCAAATCTTGCTTGTTCATATTTGCATCAATAATTCCAAAACTATGTTGTACAAGATTTTAAAAGATTTCATCTTAAAGCTTACATGATGGCAAACTCAACTGCATTAATATTTGACCTCTGTCTAGTGCAGGTAAATATATATTATCTGTTGTTTTTATGATATTAATTTATATAGATATAATTTTCTCATTTTTCTAAATATTTCAACAAACAAGTAACACAGACAGAACTCCTTAGCCTCATATGAAAGCTCTTAGCTCGACAAATAAAATGCTGCTGACAGTATGTGTGTAACTTGAGTGGTTGCTGAGATATACGTTGTTTGCAAAATATTACAAACATAATAGTTACCGTGTTTACTGGGACTTATACAATTCCATTTAAGACCTAGAAACTAAAGAATACTACCACTATAAAAATAGTTTGTGCTGAAATGTTTGTCATTCATACTTCTTTCATAACCCCTATGGTTCCAGAGATATGAACATTTGTTTGAAATGTGAGGACATAATTTAATCTTGTCAAAAAGCTTAGGATCCGCCCATTGGAAGTTACAGTGTGAACTTCCTGAGCTCCATTGGTGTGATGCTGCAGCAGTGATCTTGTCAAACTTTTACTGTTATGGTAAGTTTGCTTACCCAACTGTATTTTCTAATTCAGGGTGTACTGTATCAAAATTTGTATGTATTCATTTAGGTAGCCTTTTATGATTTGGAGTAGTCATGTGTCCAAGAGACTTTGACTCTTCTGTTTAAATTAGTTATCTGCTTAAAATTCACAATATCAATATCCAGCATTAATTGGTTGTTAGGTAAAACTTCAGTATTCTCCATGTCTCTGTCAGTAGTCCCAGGAATATTTCCAGATATTTATAGAAAGTTATCATTTCTGTTATTCATCTGGATAGTCTTAGAACACATGTCCTCTGCATTCCATACCAAATATTCACTAATATTTGAAGAGCTAGGGTAAGGTATAACATTTAGCATAGTTGTGGAAATGTCCTTTCTGTGAATTAAACACAGTATGGTATTTGATACTTGTTTGTAGGCCTCACAATGTTGATAGAGCAAATCTGCAGAGCAAATCTGCCTGTTTAATACTTGTAAAGGCAAAATGCAGCAGGTTCTACCTCTCAAAATTACTTACTAGCTACTTACTTAGCTAAGAAAATGGCAATGTATTGCCAAAATTGATAGATATGGATCAGTATGATGTTGTGGAGGAAAGGCAATCATATGACAACATTAATAGAACAATGATGATCAGAGGGATTCAGAATGAAAAGATGCTATTATCAGTAGGCCTTGATGCAGTGAAAGCATTTAACAAAGTTAGCTGTGATTTTATGAGTAGAGCAATGGAAGCATTTGCATCTTCAGACAGAATAATATGGTTAATTTGGAGGACATATGAAGTGTTGCAGTCAAAAATTTAGGGTAGATGAGGATATATGAAGGGCTGGAGGTAAGAAGTAAAGGTGGGAGGGTTTCTTTCTAATAAGTTGTGTTTGAATAGAGAAACCAGGCAAGGGTGTCCTCTTTCTCCCTTTGTTATATATTTTATATTTAGAGCCATTGTTAAAGAAAATAAGGGACTCACAAATTTAAGGATATACTTGGTATGTACACAAGAAAAGCTAGCCTTATTTGTAAATGATATTATTTTGTATTCGATAATTCCAGAAAAGTGTATTTCTATATTGTGGAACATTTTGACTCAGTTTCATGTCTTTTCTAGATATAAAATCAATAAAGATAAAAAAAAAAAAAGTTATGCTAATAAACTATATACCCACATATGAATTTGCTCAGCAATACCAATGTTTATGGGGACATGATAAGACGAAGTATTTAGGTGTATGAATTAAAAAGGATTCTGTTATGGCAGCTAAGGATATCTGAGAGGCACCTAAACAAAAGATCTGATGTAATCGTTTTCGTCTGTTCCTCAATTGATGGGTCTCAGTCTGACACTGGATCTGTCCTCAGTCACTTTTATAGACTTTAGACTCCATAGCTTGACCTCCTTCCCTAACCCATTCTCCTTATTCAGAAAGCATTACATTGGAAGAGCAGGGGTATCCTTATTGCCCCACTTGGGCCTCGCCAAGAGTGGTTTCCCTTTTCTGTGGCCTCATCTAGTTCACCTACCCTTCATGCTTGATCCTGTTCAGGACCTACTGTCTCACCCATCTGATCTGCCTCACCCTGACATGCAACCTCTCAAACCAACCACATAGTGTCTGCACTGCCAGTGATGGCTAGAAACTACAGACTTTCTTCCAGTATTTGCACATTCTTATGTCATCTCAAAAAGTCTTGACTCGGAAGATTTGTAAAAAAACAAGTGGAAAAGCTTTTCTGTATGGGCCCATTAGAGGCATTTAGACCCCTTTTCAACATCGATTCCAGCAGTTCTTGATTTCCTGACTTCAATACAACTGGATTGCCTTGGTCTGCAGCCCTTCCTCCTAATCCTTTTTCATCAGTCCGCCCGATATGACCATTGGGGTACCAAGCTGCTGCTCGGATCAGATTGGGCCATTCATTCACCAGTGCTCTGGTGCTTCAAGCTCCTGCAGATTTTCCCCATAAACCCTCACGGACCACCCCTTCAGATCTCAGCAATGCCTCAGCTAAGTGCTGTGTTGTAAAAATTGTATTTCATTTAGAGAATACAATTTGTTTTGTGTTTCTTCCTTAATAGGGTTTCTAGTACTCCTTTTCTTTGTTAGTGGCTGCCAGGCTCAATTTATTTGGCTCAAGATACTATTTCTTAACTATTTTCTAGCTAAAAATATCCATTTTTGACTAGCTTTACTGTGAAGTGGTTCTAAGTGTCTGTTATTTGTAGTGCTTGTAGGTTCTGTTATTTGTTATTAAGTCTGGTTGTTTGTTGGCTTCATCATGAACAAAACTTTTAAGAAATGGACATAAACTACAACCTCAAGATGCTCATGGTTTGTGTATTGTGTATAAAGGTCCCGTACACTTAAATGTAGACTGTTCTGTCTATAAAGAGTTTAGACCCCGATCCCTAATCAGCAAAAGATCGAAGCTCATTATCAAAGGCATTCTTCCTGCCAGTCAATTAAAAGGCATAAGAAGAAGAAAGACAAGTATAAGGATAACAACATGGAGGGCAGAAAACATAACAACAACAACCAGGCTTCTTCATTTTCTCCTAAAATAAAAAGGAGTAAATCTTCTCTTTCCTTGGTGCCAAAACCTAAATCCATTCCCTTAGAAACAGTTGTGATTAGAGACAAATTCCGTTATGCCTACCAGAAGACACTCATCAGAATGGGAGTTATTTTATTTCTTTCTTTTTTCCAGATCTCCTTTGACACCTTATCTAAAATTAGTAAGATGTATAACAAGTACATCAGAAGCTGACTAGGGACCTGTGATGAGGACCTTGCTTAAGCCACAGATGGACATGGCCATCATACCATCCCCCTCTGGTACCTGGGTGGATTGGGTTGGCCCCTTCTCACCACTTTTAGCTCCTTTCCAGGTGCCAGTCTCTATGGTGATGTTTTTTGAGACAGAGTCTCACCTGAATCCTATTTCTTCAGCAGAGATTGATTTTATTTCTGGTGCCAACAGATTTATATTTGACCCACTCAATACCAACCCCTTTGATTTTGAGTGGATCTCGGTCTCAAACACTTGATGTCAAGCACTCAGTACCATCTACAGCTTAAACATACTTGGAGCCACTTTCAGTATCAGGGTCTTCAGCTTTCTAACCTGTGGTACTGATCTCCACCTCAAGGGTATCATCTGGATCCTCAGAATTGGGTTTGCACTCTTTGGCACCACCCACCTCTGCCTCAGTCAGGGAGGAGTTGGTTCCACAGACTGTACCATTGGTGTAGATGGATTCTGGTTCAGCCTTCAAGGATATGGAGAGCCAGATTGCCTATACCCACCCCATCAGTCAACAGGACTTCCATCAGCACTGGCTTCACTACTGGGTGCTCCTCCATTGGTTCTTGCCCCATTCGTCAAGGTTCCCAAGGACAGAACAGAACTGTATCCTTTTGAGATACGCAGGCAGTGCAGTCTGACTTTTACTTGAAGTCTGACCAGTCATAGCCAGAGATATCTAGGAAAAGAACATGTAAAAGGACATACATGGATTACACTTCAGAGTCTATAACCTCTGACACACACTTGGATGAAAGAGAAGATTCTTCCCATTCCCCTCCAAAGATGTTACTTTTGGCAAAGTCCTTGAATTGGTGAAACAAATGGGGATGTTGGACATATGATCACCTTTGCAGGATGATGGAGTGCTTTTCAATGCAGATTAATCTACCTCTTGAGTGGTCCCTCTTGTGGACTATCCTATAGACTTAGTCTTCAGGGCAGCACAGCAGAACCCTTACACAGCAGGGTCCATACCCAGAAAGTCAGATAAGGTGTTATATCCACCTAAGGATAGACAATACTAGTTCAAAAGTCCTCAGGTAGATTAAATGATTGTTGCAGCAGCTACTAAAAGGGAGCTCAGGGATGGTCTCCACTGTCCATCTTGCTGATAAAGAGTCTAGAGCAACAGATAGAATAGGAAAGCAGGCTTATGTCTCAGGCACATCTGCCCTAAGGGTGTTAAATTATTCAACCCACATGAACCAATTACAAAGGGACATGGTGGAATAAGCTTTGGATATTTTGAGAGTCCTTTACTCGTGAGTCTACCAAATAACTACAGACCACCCTGAAGACCATGTTTAACATCACAACTCTCACCATTTGGCTATATCATAATGCAACAGATAGAGCAATTATGGCAGCAAGTACTGGCTTCATTATGAGATGGCATGCCTTGCTCTGTGTATGCAGTTTTTGGGCACAATTTCAAGGCATCCTTAACCCCTTTGATGAGTCTTCCCTGTTGGTTTTACGGGTAAAAGGGAATCTCACAAGGTGTGAGCAGGATGAGAAAACACTTTCTACAATGGAAGTTAGGTATGCTAACTCTCAAAGATCATGTAAAAGAAATCAGAAGGGTTCCAAATCCCTATAGGTTAAAAGATCTCAGCATCAACCCTTTTACTCATCCTCCTCAGATAGGGACAGCTGGGCAGATGCAGTGCTTTTAACAGATGACAACTATGATGTCAACGAGGTCAGCAGAATCAGGAGTACAGGGAGCCCTTTCAAGGAGGGCCAAACGGGCAGCCCTGAGGGCTTTCTGGACTGACCCTCTCTGGAAGCAGAAGATGGCCTTCACTCAAGACAAATGGATGAGAGATATCATATCCAGAGGTTATTCCATACCCTTGTCCTGAAATCCATCTCCACAGAAGCTTCAATTAACTGACAGTCCACCCTGATAAAAGTGAGTAGCTCTACAGGAAATTGCTTCCCTCCTTCAAAAAAGAGCAATCCAGGAGAACACACCAGAAAAAAATAGAGTCAACAATTTATTCAGGATTCTTTTTGGTTCCAAAGAGGGACAAGGACCTCAGGCCAATTCTGGATCTCAACAGCCTAAACCATTTTGTAAGTAATACCTCATTCAGGATGGTCATGCTATCGGTGATTTTACCCTGCATCTTGGCAAATGATTGGATGCGCAGACTACTTTATACAGCTCTGTCTTTCCTTAGGCATATCTGTAAACTATCAAAAGTCAAAGCTTCTACCATCTCATCAAATTTCTTTCATTGGAAACTACCTAGACACATCTTCTTGCTGAGTATCCGTCACCCAGCAAAGTCTACTTTCCGTCCTGCATTATCTTCCCATAAGTAGTGGAAAGTGATTCTCAGAGGAGTGTTTCTCCTCCATTCTCTCATGAAGGACCTCACACCACCCAGTATTGCCAACAAAATCCCTCTGTGCTACTCTGTTATTGAGAGTTCTAGGGGTGATAGCAGCAGCAATTGCAGTGGTCACCTATGCCAGATACCACATGAGGATCCTTCAGTGAATGCTGTCCACACAGTTTTCACAACCTCCATCAGCAACAATTTGCATAACATCACCTTTTCTACTGATGGGGGAAGCATTTACTCTGCCCTCACCAGCAGCAGCAGTTTTGAAAACAGGCACCTCCCCCTCTGGGGTGGAAGTGGGGGATCATTTCATGGGTAGGATGGTCAAGGTCAGTAGAACCAGTCAGAGGTCAGCCCTCACATCAGTGTTCTGAAAATGAGAGCTGTCCTCCTAGCATTGCAACTAAGCAAACAAAGAGCAATACAGCGGACTGTGTTCGATACCAACTAAAGTAAAACAAAAAACAAAAAGGAACGAGCAACAGAAACGTTCAACAGTTTAATAAAACCAAATACAAAAGCAAAGCTTTCAGGTTTCCAGTTCATCAGTGCATAAGACAGACATTTTAAAAAACGCATTTAAGTATAACATATGACACAGCCATCCAATCATAACTCAAAGCCAATTTAACAATTATTTAAATTACTGTAACATCGATTGCTTCTTTTGCAAAGTGGGTTTTAGGCCTACTGCCTCATTGAGACCTGGAGTCCTATCTGCATTTAGTTCTAAAATCCATGCAAACTCAGAATTCTCCAGTTTGTTGTTAATGTACCCTCCCCTTATGTTCTTCTGCAATATTTTTATCACCCTAAATTTAAATCCATGTGTTTCATCTTCATCAATAATATGCTTTGCCAAGGCATTTGTTTCTGCCTTTCTTTTAATAGCAGATTTATGTTAGATAATTCATTCTTTAAGCATTCTAGAGCATTTGCCTTCATAGAATGCTGAGCACATTGTGCAGGTGGCTAAGTGCACTATATGTGTTGTAGTGCAACAAGCACAACTATCAAAATATATCTTCTTTTACTGGTGGGATGTATAAAGTTAACTTCATTAATTATATATTTACAGATACATCCAACACATAGAAAGGTGCCCTTTCTAGGGGTTTCTTTATGTCCAGCCACCCTCAATTCTTTATAACATAATCTGCTCATAAGATTCCTCTTATTCCTATAGGCAAACATAGGATAATGGTTTATGATGCCTTTCATTTCAGGCATTGTAAGTAGCACACGCCAATATTTTCTAATGATTCTCTGTACATCATGAGATCTATGATTTTAGGATAGCACATATCTTAATTTATTTGTGTCTCTTTCAGCATGTCCTGAGGGAACCCACATTTCATTACCATAGTTTAAACAGACATCTGTACTACTGTTTCTCTCTTTTATCACTTCATCCATTATTTGGGAGATCATGAAAGAGTAATAACCCCTCTCATGGAATTCCTCCATCATCTCTTTCATCTGTCTTAAATTTGTATCCTCTTCAGTATTAATCCTGGTCACTCTACATTGTCGACTCTTCACTATGCACGTAAAAACATGTGGGGCATGCATACTAGACCTATGTGTGTACCTATTACCATGAATAGCCTTCTTATGTACACTGGTCTTAATCCCACCATCTTTCTTTTCCAAACTCACATCCAAATAAGTAATCTTTTTTGGAAGAAAATTCCATTGTAAAGCTCAAAAAATCAGTACTGTTATTCAAACAGTTCACAGATTATTTTAAGCTTCCTTCATCCCCTTCCCAAAGTAGAAAGCAATCATCCACGAATCTCTTATAAAAGAGGGCACTTTTATTGATGTAACCATCATCTTTGTAAATATGCCCCTTTTCCCAATAACTTAATACCAAATTCGCATAGGTGTTAGCCATAGGAGTACCCATGGCAACACCTGATATCTGCTGGTTTCCCATCAAATAAGAAGATATTGTTTGTTAAAATGATCTCAATAATCCTACATATATGTTCAGTTCTGTCATTCACCAGGTCTGTTTCCGTATTAAGAAACTCGCGTATTGTGTCTATCCCATAGGAATTCGGAATTACCATAAACAGTGAGTTAATGTCTAAACAGACAAATAGGAAATTAGTATGTCTATGCTCATTAAACCACTTGGCTAACTGAGTCAAAAAATCTGCAGTGTCTTTTATATAACTTTTACATATCTTCAAGTATTGACTTAAACTGTTTTGCACATAGACTGAAAGTGGTTCAGTTATCCAGTTCCTCCCAGACACAGTAGGTCTCATCGGGGGGTTGGTTAGGGATTTATGTATCTTAGGAAGGCCGTAAATAAAAGGTATTATTGGACAGGGGTAATGTGAAGAAGTTGAATAGATCAAAAAAAATCTCATTTTGGAGTTGCATTTCATATATAGCTATATTTATATTAGATATGCATTTTCTCACCCAATTAAAATCAGTAATAGAGAAAGTTTTATCATCCTTCAAGAAATTGTACATACGTTCCATATATTAATTTCTGTTAAACAGGACAATTGCCCTTCCCTTGTCTGCTTGCTTAATAATAAGATCATGTTCAAGTTCTAATTTCCTTAAAGCTACCTGTTCATTCTTAGACAAGTTATAAAACCTACAAGGTCTCTTGTTATTGTAGAGCTCCCTAATTTCTTTTTCACATAAATCATGAAACGCTGTAATAATAGGTATACTGTAGGAAATAAATACACTTACTCTCTTGCATGTTTTAACATAATTTTCCTCTGAATCCTTAAATAGTAGTTTTAAATTTAAATTCCTAGTAAATAATTTTAAATCCATAAGTGCATCTGACACATTATTACTCCCACTGGGTATGAACTGCAGAGCTGTATTTAAAAGGTTCAAATCATCGGGTAATAAAGAGAAGCCTGATAAATTCACAATGTTCCCTTTCACAGTACCTGTTTTTGGTGTCGCAGTTTGTTCCAACCCTGCAGACTGTTGTTCTTCCATTTCTGGGATTGTGAGCATTGTCTTGCTCTGCCCCTCGATGTCGACCTGGATTGTATCTCGACTTTCTCCTGTAACTTGACCACCACAAATTTGAAATATTTTGTAAAATCCTCTTTCGTGTTCATGTTCATGCCTCCTGGAGAGTTTTTTTTGGAGACCACCATCTGCTGATCCAGCCATTTGTGCCACCGAACTTTCTACCTTTAGTAACCTCTGAGTTGAATCCTGTTGGCTGAAGATGGCTGAGTCATCACCAATCATATCGGCTCGATTCAACACTGATGATTCGTTGAGTGGACCATTTTTGCACTTTATTGGATCTATGAATACCAATAGCTGGGTTCAAAACAGTCGATCCTGATAGGTTACTTCTTTCAGCAGCCTCCCTGTTATTGGTTGGTTCCTTTCTTTCGTCAGTGAGGGTATCTAGCCGATCTAGTGAAGCTCGTTTCATTCCATTCTTGTTATTATTGGAATGATCTTTCAGCCATGAAAAATCTGGTCATTCTTGAAGTCATTTATGTCCCTAAATAACTTCCGGGTTTTTAGTGGTCTCTAAATTTTTATCCAATTGGGCCAGTCTATCAAGCATATTCTGATAAGCCATCACTGAAGTACCAAAAGCAGAGTTCATAGTTACACGATTCTCTAGATTTGCAATTTCTTCTATTAAACTAGATTCGATGTTAGAAAAAAAATCATTCATGAGCACCATATAGTCGGCGCTCAACTTAAGATTTAGTTGTTGCCACTTCTCTAATACAGCCTTCATCTCAAATGGACACTTCTTAGGCCTCTGCAGCAAAGAATGGTGATTCTGGCAATGTCTGTAGTTTGAAGTATTTATTACAAAGAAAAGATAATCCTCTATTGGATTCTATGAACTTATCTCGATCTGACCAAGCAGGAGCCATTGCCCGTGGAGCAGAAGAGTTGAACAAACTTATAATGTCATTGGAGAAGAAAGTACAAAGAGACTCCAGTGTCAACGGCTAAGCTTTTCTGCTTATCTGGAATTGGGGGTTGTACCCAGAGGCCTTGGAATATTAAAACTGCCAAGTTATATGAATACTTTTCCTGATTTATTAGCTTATTTGCTTTTGGTACTTCTGTGATGGCTTATCAGAATATGCTTGATAGACTGTCCCAGTTGGATAAAAATGTATTGATCAGCAGATGGCAGTTTCCAAAAAAACTCTCCAGGAAGCACGAACATGAAGATGAAAGAGGATTTTACCAAATATTTCAAATCCGTGGTGGTCAAGTTACTGGAGAAAGTCGAGATAAAATCCAGGTTGACATCGAGGGGCAGAGCAGAACAACGCTCACAATCCCAGAAACAGAAGAACAATAGTCCGCAAGGAACATTGTGAATTAATTGGACTTCTCTTTGTTACCCAATGATTTGAACCTTTTAAATAAAGGTCTGCAATTTATACCCAGTGGGGGTAAAAATGTGTCAGATGCACTTACGGATTTAAAATTATTTACTAGGAATTTAAATTTAAAACTGCTAATTAAGGATTCAGAGGTAAATTATGTTAAAACATGCAAGAGAGTAAGTGTATGTATTCCCTACAGTATACCTATTATTACAGCGTTTCATGATTTATGTGAAAAAGACATTAGGGAGCTCTGTAATAACAAGAAACCTCGTAGGTTTTATAACTTGTCTAAGAATGAACATGAAGCTTTAAGGACATTAGAACTTGAACATGACCTTATTATTAAGCAAGTGGACAAGGGAGGGGCAATTGTCCTATTTAACAGAAATGAATATATGGAACTTATGTACAATTTCTTGAAGGATGATAAGACTTTCTCTAGTACTGATTTTAATTGGGTGAGAAATGCATATCTAATATAAATATAGCTGTATATGAAATGCAACTCCAAAATGAGATTTCTTTGGATCTATTCAACTTCTTCATGGTACCCTGTCCAATAATACCTTTTATTTACGGCCTTCCTAAGATACACAGATCCCTAACCAACCCCCCTAATGAGACCTGTTGTGTCTGGGAGGGGCTGGATAAGTGAACCACTTTCAGTCTGTGTGCAAAACAGTTTAAGTCAATACTTGAAGATATGTAAAAGTTATATAAAAGACACTGCAGATTTTTTGACTCAATTAGCCAAGGGGTTTAATGAGCACAGACATACTAATTTCCTATTTGTCTGTTTAGACATTAACTCACTGTTTACGGTAATTCCAAATTCCTATGGGATAGACACAATACGCGAGTTTCTTAATACAGAAACCGATCTGGTGAATGATAAAACTGAAAATATATGTCAGATTATTAAGATCATTTTAACAAACAGCTGAAAAAGGCAATAAGGAACACAATGAGAGCCGGCAAAGAAAATAATAAAAAAAAATAATAAAAAGACGTTTAATAGTAAGCGCTTTCGGTGTGGACCAGTGCCTCACCTTCCTCAGACTCAAACAAAGTTGGTATCAATTAGCATTCCTTTTATAAAAAGTATGAACAATTATCCAGTTAAAACCTTAATTAAGAAATCCTAGTCATTTCTTAAAGGAACAATCTTGCTTTGAATACCTTATTCCGTACTACATGAAATAAAATATACTCGTTTACATCAAATAGTGAACGGTTGTAAACCACTCATCTTGTGAGAATGTAAAACATTAAAAATAAAAATAGAATAAGAAAGAAAGTAAATACAAATAGTTACAATCAATAAATGTAAAAGATTGCACGTTGAATTAACATGTATACTTTCCCGTGCCAAAAGCTTGGTGCAATACAACATCCAAACCTGATAAAACATTGAACAACTAATACCCACACACTCAAAAATTACCCATGTCTTTAGATAAGGTAAACCTGAAAATAAACATCATTTAAATGTAAATGAATAAACTATAAATAGAAAAATGTTACACCACAAGAAGTAATTGAGCTAAATGAATGCAGTAGCAATGATAAAAATAGGAAATAGTTGCAGAAATATTTAAAAAAAATGTTGACTATCAAATACCTATCTCCTGAGGGTTTGCAATTTCAAAACACTTCTTATGGACACATTTTCATTAAGGCCAGGTGGAATATGGGCCCCTGTTTTGATTTGCCAAATAAGCTTGTCAATTTCTAACAAAATCTGCCAGGGGCCTCCTGTTATATCATAGTCTCTATGTTGTAAAACCAAGAATTTAAAACTATGTTCAGGGAAGTCCAAAATGTGTTTAGCTAAAGCATTTTTAATGTCCCCCTTGCCTATGGCATAGTAGTGCTCATATATTCGCTGCTTCAACTTCCTTTCTGTTTTGCCGATGTAGTAGGCATTACATTGGCAACATAGAGCTACGCAAACTACACTTTTACAATCACAGTTAAACCTAGAATTAATTGTGTATATTTTGTTATTAATTGAACATCTATTGCCTTCAAAAATGAATTTACATTGGGGGCAAGCACCACATTTGAACATTCCTTTCACCCTGTAAGGTGCAATTCTTGTCCTTTTCTCAAATATTGACTTTAGGTTTTGACCTCTCCTGTAGGTGATTTGAGGTTTCATCCCTAGAGATTTAATCAACATAAGTTCTTCCCTAATGATATACCAATTTTTATTATTATTCAAAATATCCCTGATAAATTTGTAATCCAGGGAATATGTGCATAAAAAACTTGTAGTGAAAACCCCCTTGTTGTTATTGTCAAGTACTAAACCTTGTACGAGCGACTGTGCTCTTGGCGTACTTAATAAGGGTTGAAAATACCCATTCTTTCTCTTATGACAAACTTCTTGTTTGATGTTATTGATCAATAAACTAGGATATCCTCTATGGATAAACATGTCTTGCAAGTTTTCGCATTCTGTCTCGAAATCAACATCGTCCGAGATCATTCTAGCTGCCCTTACCATCTGGCCCTTAACAACACCCTTCTTCTGATGGTAAGGGTGGTTGCTAGAAAAATGCAAAAACGTGTTCGAATATGTTGGCTTTCTATAAATCCTACTGATATACCTACCATTAGGTCTATCGTTAACTAGTAGGATATCCAAGTAATTGATCGAAGTATCTTCTATGTTATATGTAAATTCTAGAAAGCTCGTCATGGATGCGATGTTGTCAATAAATGTAGAAATAAGGGATTTGTCCCCTTTCCAAATACAAACCATGTCATCTTGGTACCTAGTGTACCAAGAGACGTGTTGTTGGAAAAACCTATTTTTAAAAAGCAGCTCATTCTCCCAATATGCCATAATGGCGTTGGCAAAACTGCCTCCACATGGTGACCCCATTGCGACACCGGACCTCTGTAAACAAAATTGACCCTCAAAAATCATGAAATTATTCACCAAAACAATTTCCAATAGTGTTTTTGTAACGTATATGATGTTCTCTTCTACTTTTTTAGAAACCAGAAAATCTCAAATCCATTCGAGTCCAGTTACCTGAGGGATGACTGTGTAAAGGTCTTTTATGTCAATTGTAATAAAACAAGCATCAGACTGATAATCAAGCTTGTTGATGTTTCTCAAGAAACTCCAAGAGTCCTTGCATATCTGGGGCTCACTTTCAACCAAAGGTTTTAAGATGGTATCAATATATTTAGCGCAACTGTATGTGATAGATCCACGGCCGTCAACTATGGGTCTAAATGGAGGGCTGTTAAGGGATTTGTGTATTTTAGGGGACCAAAAAGGGCTGGTGTTTTTGGTGCAATCATGGATAGGTACTGGTATATGTCTTTGTCTATAGCCCTCTCTAGGAACAGGTCTTCCAATGTTAACCTAATTTTTCTATATGCTTGGTTTACTTCATTGATGGACACTTTCTCATAAACATCTGTATTCAGGTGCTTGTGCATTGCTTCCACATAAATAAAGTGG
Source organism: Protopterus annectens (assembly GCF_019279795.1). Taxonomy (NCBI): domain Eukaryota; kingdom Metazoa; phylum Chordata; order Ceratodontiformes; family Protopteridae; genus Protopterus; species Protopterus annectens. The sequence goes on along the minus strand of NC_056725.1, from coordinate 98,325,984 downwards.
TCCATAAACACAAGACCCCCTCCCTTGTCAGGGTTCATGACCCTGATATTACAGTCATTAAGTAAATGAAGAAAGTCCTGTTCCAGAGGACTAAGCATGTTATGAGCATTTACTGGATGTTGTTTCTTCTCTGAACTAGCTCTAAAGTCCATCTCACAGATTTTTTCAAACAGACAAAGTCTAGGATGCAAAGGAGGGTTGAACAAGCTAGCAACTCTTATTGAGCTGGTCATAGATGAACTTGCCCCCATGTACAAATTTAGATTTAATTTTCGAACATAAAGTTTTAGGTCAATGACTGTTCTAGCCAAATCCATCCTTTTACCAGGAACATAAGTTAACCCTTTAGATAAGAAGTCAATCATGTCCTGGTAGATATCTATACTGGTGTAATTGTAGATCTTAAAGTCACCCTCAGTGCTCGTGTGTATACAAGGAACAAGGCCATAGTCCTGATTCAAGACTATCTCCTCCTTTGTTTCCTCCTGTTTTTCTGATTGCGATTCGCCCATCGGTTGGTCTGTTGCGAAGTAGAGCAAGTCCGAAAACCCTGCTCATTGTTATTCTGCTCCATATTGGAATTAGAAGCAGATGGTTGATTTTGATTGTTGCCACTACTACTGTTGAAGGAAGATGACCAAATAATCCACTGCTAACTTCCAAAAAATACTTTATTCGATACGAAAAAGACTCAAATGCATGTGAAATCCATCAAGCGCTTTCGCCTGAAGCACTGTCAGGCTTTTTCAAGATACTCACAACCAAAACATACCTTGCTTTAAATAATCCATTCAATATACATTAATAACCAGTTGTTAAAATCCATTAAGACAATCAACTCTAATTGAATAATTCATTAAATTAATTTAACATGATTTATACGCCTACTGTACAACCTACGGGAATCAAAAACACTATTGTGTGTTGTATTTTGAACATATGAAAACGATACATTTCTTTACTAACGCTCTTTTTAAGAGCTTTCTTTCTTTTCCTGTGTCATTTTATTGCTTTAAATAAACCAAGATAAAAACCTGCGTGTACAAAAAATGAAAGTGGATGTGCAAAATGAGAAAATATTAAACTAAAATAATCCAAAAAATCTGTGCAATCTATCAGCTGTGCCCATGTTCGTATTATTTAAAATATGTCTGTTGACTTGCGACACTTATTTTCATGCTCGAAAAGCTCATAATTAATCCACCAATAGTAAAGTGCACCAAGAATAATGCATGTATTAAATACATCTGTTAAAACTATATATAATTATGTATTGACCTATAAATATCCGTATGAATAATATTAAATATTTATAATTGTAAAAAATATATAAATATAATTAATGTAACTCATAATAAATACATGAATAAATTAATTGTACAACATAATAATAAACTATCCTTATTAAAATTGTTTAAAATTATTTAAAATTGTCATCTTATGTTAATAAATATCTGTGTATGTAACAAATTTTAACAAATTTATTAAATTTTGTTATAATGTAATTAAATAGTGTGTTCAAAATTCCTTAGAATCAAAGGTTGATGCTATCTGTTTACTTGTGCCTGAACAAAGGCAAGACCATATGGTGTATGCACAGAACAATGGATGTAAAATGTATATGGATAATCTGACAATGTGTGTGATATCAGAGGTGGACAAGATAAACCGAGAAAAAAACATATCTACTATGTAAAATACAGTATTAAACGATATTATAAGAACAATCAGGGAACAAACAATGTAGAAAGAAAAATAGTGTAATGTTGACCCATTTGGGCAATGGCTAAAATATGTATATCTTCATAATTTATTTCATGTAGTACGGAATAAGGTATTCAAAGCAAGATTGTTCCTTTAAGAAATGACTAGGATTTCTTAATTAAGGTTTTAACTGGATAATTGTTCATACTTTTTATAAAAGGAATGTTAATTGATGCCAACTTTGTTTGAGTCTGAGGAAGGTGAAGCACTGGTCCACACCGAAAGCGCTTACTATTAAACGTCTTTTTATTATTTTTTTTTTATTATTTTCTTTGCCGGCTCTCATTGTGTTCCTTATCACCTTTTTCAGCTGTTTGTGGTTCGTGTTTTGTTTTTTTTAAGATCATTTTAACAAACAATATCTTCTTATTTGATGGGAAACCAGCAGATATCAGGTGTTGCCATGGGTACTCCTATGGCTAACACCTATGCAAATCTGATATGAAGTTATTGGGAAAAGAGGCATATTTACAAAGATGATGGTTACATCAATAAAAGTGTCCTCTTTTATAAGAGATTCGTGGATGATTGCTTTCTACTTTGGGAAGGGGATGAAGGAAGCTTAAAATAATCTGTGAACTGTTTGAATAACAGTACTGATTTTTTGAGCTTTACAATGGAATTTTCTTACAAAATGATTACTTATTTGGATGTGCGTTTGGAAAGAAAAGATGGTGGGATTAAGACCAGTGTACATAAGAAGGCAGTTCATGCTAACAGGTGCACACATAGGTCTAGTATGCATGCCCCACATGTTTTTACAGGCATAGTGAAGAGTCGACAATGTAGAATGACCAGGATTAATACTGAAGAGGATACAAATATAAGACAGATGAATGAGATGATGGAGGAATTTCATGAGAGGGGTTATGACTCTTTTATGATCTCCCAAATAATGGATGAAGTGATAAAAGAGAGAAACAGTAGTACAGCTGTCTGTTTCAACTATGGTAATGAAATGTGGGTTCCCTCAGGACATGCTGAGAGAGACGCAAATAAATTAAGATATGTGCTACCCTATAATAATAGATCTAATGATGTAGAAAGAATCATTAGAAAATATTGGAGTGTGCTACTTACAATGCCTGAAATGAAAGGCATCATAAGCCATTATCCTATGTTTGCCTATAGAAATGAGAGGAATCTTAAAAGCAGATTATGTTATAAAGAATTGAGGGTAGGTGGACATAAAGAAACCCCTAGAAAGGGCACCTTTCCATGTCTTGGATGTAGTTGTTGTAAAGACATTATTAATGAAGTTAACTTTATACATCCCACCAGTAAAAGAAGATATATTTTTGATAGTTGTGTTTGCTTGTTGCACTACAACACATATAGTGTACTTAGCCACCTGCACAATGTGCTCAGCATTCTATGTAGGCAAATGCTCTAGAATGCTTAAAGAACGAATTATTGAACAAACATCTCCTATTAAAAGAAAGGCAGAAACAAATACCTTGGCAAAGCATATTATTGATTAAGTTGAAACACATGGATTTAAATTTAGATCACTAAAAATATTGCAGAAAAACATAAGGGGAGGGGTCTTTAATAACAAACTGGAGAATGCTGAGTTTGCATGGATTTTAGAACTAAATGCAGATAGTACTCCAGGTCTCAATGGGGCAGTAAACCTAAAACCCACTTTGCAAAGGAAGCGATTGATGTTACATTAAATTAAATAATTGTTAAATTGTCTTTGAGTTATGACTGGATGACTGTGTCATATGTTGTGCTTAAATGTGTTTTTTTAAATGTCTGTTTTATGCACTGACAAAGGGGAAACCTGAAAGTTTTGCTTTTGTATTGCTTTTGTATTTGGTTTTATTAAACTCTTGAACGTTTCTGTTGCTTGTTTTTTTGTTTTACTCCTAGCATTGCAGGCAGGAGTTTTAGAAACTTTTACCTGAAGAAGTGATAGTGGTGCAGCCAGACAATATATCAGTTGTATGGCACATTAACAAACAAGGTGGGAACCAAGTCTTATCCCCTTAGCTGAGAAACCATGTGAGTGTGACAGTAGGCTCTAGATTCAGGTCATCTTCTGGCGGCAATGCACATTCCAGGCAAATCCAATTGACTAGCTGACAGACTCAGCAGGTCCATACTTTTACCTAACGAGTGGTTCCTGAATCAAATTGTAGCTTAAGAAATACTCGATGAGTGGGGCCTACCTTGCTGCAATTTATTTGCCTCTTCCTCAAAATGTGCAAGAGCTACTTTGCTCTAGTTCCTCCTTTGGGACAGTCTCCAGGGATGCTCTAGTCTGCTAGTTGCCCCGGTCTTCTATATAACGTCCCTCCTCTACCAGTCTTAACCAAGTTTCTTCAGAAGGCATTTGCCTGCAAATTGCAAGTGCTTCTCCTTGCTCCTTTCTGACCAAGACAGATTTGGTCCCCCCTCCAGCTTTCACTCCAATAGTCAGCTTCATCCAGGCCTTCACAGCCTCAAGTTAACTGCGTGTTTTTTTTTCCAATTCCCTTAATGTCCAGGAATTGTTCCTTTTCAAAGAATGTTATCCATATTCTTTTGGCTTCTTTGAAGAAGTTCACACAAGAATAAATAAAAAAAATTCTCTGTATTGGCCTCCAGTAAAGGATTCATATTCCACCTCCACAGCAGATGTTTTTCATTTCCTGTCTTCTTTTCTTTGAGTTAGGTTCTAGCTATTCTGCCATTAAATTACAATTGGCTGTTATCGCTAATTACCATTCTGGTTTCCAGGATAGTTGATTAGCTTTCCATACATTGTGTAAAGCATTTCTCTAAGGAGTGTTTCTCCTCCATCCTCCCATTAAGGACTCCACAGCACCCAGAGATTTAAACTTGATCATGGAAAGCCAAAAGATTATGGATAACATTCCAATGCCCCAGATCAACTAATCCATTGTCCCACCAGGGGGTCCAATATCCTAGACCTGGTCATTACCAACATGGGAGATAGATACTCCACACCAATGGTCACCTCCCAACATGGGAGATAGATGCTCCACACCAGTGGTCACCCCCTCATTGGTCAAGTCTGACCATAAGCAAATCACTCTTGACATCCACATCCCCCCCCCCCCAATAAGGAAAGCTCCATAAAAAACTTCTCCAAAGCCAGCTTCATGCTACTGAAGTCAGAAGTGACAAACTTCATGACACCCATGCAGACGGGATCTGAAAGACCGACTGCTGAATCCTACACTAAGGCACTGTACGAGCACATCCACTCGTGTATGAATCGTATCATCCCAGATAGAACCAAGATGCTCTCCTCAAAAAAAAGGAAGCCAATCTGGTGGTCCCCTACTATAAACAAACTATACAACAGAAGGAAGAAACTGTTGCAGAAAAGAGGAAAATCCCAGGATGCAATAATCTCCCTCACCTGCCTCAGTAAGAAGCTGAGATCCCTCATAAAATCCTCAAAAGCTAGTTACGAAAATAAAATTGCCAAAGATTCCAAAGACAGCTACAAGGCATTCTATAGTTATGTTCATAGGTTCATAGGTTCATACTAGGCTATCTGCCCAAGGGCATTTATAAGCCTAGCCCATAGTTATGTGCCTTTCGCCACCCCTTTAGTTTGAAGAAAACTATGCCTATTATTTTGCTGTGCCTCTGTCAAGCAGTGACACTGAAGTAATCCCTGGGGTATATCTGCGATCTCCCATCCATTGGTCAAGATTCCTCTTGAACAAGGCCAGCGAGGTGCTCTGCCTCACATGTACCGGGATTTTGTTCCACAGCATAGGGAGTCTCTGGGTGATGAATCTGTCCCTCCAGCACGTTCTGTTAATAACCGTGTCAAGGTTTAAGTCTCCCGCCCTTGTGGTTCTGAGGGATCTAGATTTTTTGAGGTGAAGCATATTCATCAAAACTGGGTTTGACATGGCCTTATATGTCAGGCACAGGTCACCTCTGAGCAAGTGGTATGCGACTGAATAGAGCTGGAGTTCTTTCAGTCTGGCAGCATAAGACATATTTTTGAGACCCTTTATCCTTTTGGTGAGGAACTTTTGGGGCCTTTCCAGCTGCTGCAGGTGTCGGGTCAGATACATTCCGAATGGGGCATTGTACTCAATCATAGGTCTAATGAGTGATGAGTACAGGGGGACGATGACCTCCCTAGATCTAGATGTGAATCCCTTCATGATCAGGTGGGCAATGTAGAAGGTTTTCCTAACTACTTTGGCAACATGAGTGTCAAACGAAAGGTTACTGTCAACCTGGGTCCCCAGATCCCTGATGACTTCTTCTGTGCTCAGTGGATTGCCACCTATATGGTAGCTAGGGGTAACCTTGTTTTTCCCGAAGGGTATGACTATGCATTTCCTGGCATTTAACTTTAGGCCATGGCTCTGGCACCAGTTATCCGTTTCTGTGAGGCCCTTCTGAAGGATATCTGTGTCAGATGTGTTTCGACTATGGCGCCCAGTTTGCAGTCATCTGCAAACTTTGTCAGCCATAACCCTCCTGTGTTTGCTTGTACTTCAGAAAAGTAGATGCCGAACAAGAGTGGTCCCAGGACTGAGCCCTGTGGGACACCACTTGTGACAGGCTTTGAGTCTGACATGGCGCCAGCAACTCTGACCCTGTGGGTTCTGTCACTTAGCCAGTTTGCAACCCATCTTGTGATGCATGGGTTTACATTTAAGCTGATGAGTTTTTCGATGATACCTGAGTGGGGTATTGTGTCGAAGGCCTTTGCCAGGTCAAGGTAGGCTGTATGGACTGCCTTGCCCTCATCAATGGCCTTGGTGACTGTTTCGAAAAAGTCCACCAAGTTTAAGAGGCATGATCTGCCTTTGACAAAGCCAAACTGGGATGGATCCAAAGTCTGCAAGTTCCCTATGTCTTTATTTATGAGTTCCATTATGATCCTCTCCATGCCTTTGCAGATAAGGCTTGTCAAGCTAATGGGACGGTAATTTCCAGGGTCGGTGGAGGCACCGCCCTTATGAAGTGGGACCACAGTCGCCGTGCGCCACTCCTTGGGTACGTACCCTGAGGTAAGGCTAAGATTAAACAGCTGTCCTAACTGCGGGTTTAATTCCTCATTGAGTTCGTGGAGCACACAGCCGGGGACACCATCCGGTCCCATGGATGCTATGTTTTTTGCCTTGGAGAGAGCAGTTCTAACCTGGGCGTTGGAGATGTTTGGGGGGCTACAATCCTCTGGTATAGATATCTCTCCTTTTGGGGGGGAAGGGGGGAGAAGTTTGCACTGAACCTGTCAGCCAGTATGTTGGCAATGTGTGTAGGTTCAGTAATCTTCACGTCATTTTGAACTAATTCTGAGCATATCTGGGAGTTTCCTCCTAGGTTTCTAACATAGCTAAAGAAGGCCTTATGATTGTCTTTTGAGTCCTTGGCGATTTTTCTCTCAAAATTTGCCTTGGATGATTTTATGAGAGCTCTTAGTTTTTTACTTATAATGATCAAAGGTGTCTTACCTTTCAAGGATTTTGCTCTATCTTGTAGTAGCTTCCTCCTTTTGTTGTAGAGCTTGTTTATGGCTGGGGTCCACCAGACTGGACGCTTGCCTTTGGTACAAAAAGTCTTAGTTTTGTTTGGGATTGCCTGATCCATGCAGTCCTGTAGGTGTTGGTAGAAGGCATTTGTAAGTGATTCAGCGGTTTGAGTAATGTTTACCACTGGCTCAGGGGCCTTAAAGGAGACCACACTAGTTTTTAGAAGTGTGAAGTCGGCTTTTGAGAAGTTTTTCACTGTGGTCTTTTTTATTTCAGGTGGGGGCGGGATGAGGACCTCCAGCGAGATTAGTTTATGATCTGATCTCACCAGTGAGGGGTATACTTCCGGTGTTGAACATTGTGATCCCATGTTTGTGATGATGAGATCAAGTATGTTTTCTCCTCTTGTGGGGATGGTGACTAGTTGTTCCATGGCATTTGAGTTTATGAACTCCAGGAACCTTTGGGCTAGAGTGTTTGGGCTTGAGTAGTGTTCCCAGTCTATATTAGGGTAGTTGAAATCACCTAGTATGATGGTATTTGGAGATACATTTGTCCCCTCCAGTGTTTTCAGGAAGGCCATGTGAGGTTCCTGAGTTTGAGAGGGTGGCCTGTAACATGCTACAAATTGCAGAGCAGTCTTTCCTATGGTTAATTGCACCTGGATGGTCGCCGATGCATCGTGCGTTGCCACCAACCTTGAGGTGTGCGTGTCCTTTATGAATATGGACACCCCCCCTCCTTTCTTGGTGTTGTCCGGATTTTGGGGCCGGAACGCATGATATGAGGTGAAACCTGATAGTGCTGGGGTGCTCTCAGGAGCCTTGAACCAGGTTTCTGTCACAGCACAGACATCGATGTTCTCCATACTGAGAAGGGCCTCGAGTGCGTGCATCTTGAGATTGAGACTTCTGGCATTGAGCAGCATTACCCTTAGTTTTTTCCTTTTTGTGTTCTAGGGTGGTAGGTTTAGAATTTGAGCCTTGCCTAAAAAGGCACTATGGGGGTGGCAAGAGCCTTTGCCAATATCTGGAAGCCCAGGGGTGACAGGTGCAAGCCGTCCCTTGCGAAGCAGCGTGGCTTGTCCAGCATGTCATCCCAGGCAGACAGACATTGGATCCCCTTTGAATGACACCAAAGTTTAAGCCAATTATTAAAGCTGATCATCTTATCACTGTATTGTGGCATCATTCTAGGTGAAGGTAGGATACTGCTCAAGGTCAGGGTCATACCTGCCTGGGCTACATAATCGGAGAGCTCCTCAATGTCTCTTTTCATGTAGTCCAAGGAGGTACCTCTCAGGTCGTTGACACCAGCATGGACAATGACTGAGTCATACTTGTACTTGCTGTTGAGAGACCTGAGTGCTTGCGTTATGTGGCGGATTCTAGCGCCCAACAGGCAGCTTACTGTGACCTTCTCCTTACTCAGTCTGGTGAGCGGGACGTCAGTGTGTCTGACTATGGAGTCACCAATGACTAGTGTGTCTGGCATTGTGTTTAGCCTTCAGGGCTGTGATTGTTTGACACTCTGACTGTGTGGTCTATGTGATGCATGTGTTGGGTCCTGAGGTGGTAGTTGTTTGGGTGTCTGCTTTGGAGGCCTCTGCTGTTTTGGTAGATTTTTGGTCAGAGCCTCTGAGTATGTTTTTGTGTGATTATGTGTATGATTTGAAGTTGTGATGGTACTATGTGTGACTGGGTATGTAGTGTGTGTGGTTACCTTCTCCTCCTGTCTGGTCTTGCCAGTCCTATGTTGAGAGAGCTCAGCCTCCAGTTTGGCCGTATAGTTGCATCTCTCGCATGTATTTGTGTTTTGTGGGAGAAGGAGAGGATTGTCTGTGTACATGAGGCAATTGTAACATTGCCTCAATATTCCCAGATTCACCAGTTGAGCAGGAGAGGACACTAGCAACTGATCCCTCGACATGCTAGAAGTAATAGATAAAAACTTACAAAAGACTCCGGGGGATGTGAGTTCTAGGCTGGTGGGGTACTATCTATAATAATAGTGCTTTATCAAGGTGCAAGTACTGTAGGAGCAAGTGCTAGGCTTTACAGATAGAGAATAGTCTACTTGGGAATCAAGTAGAGATGAAGTTTTTAGTTTTAGGATACGCTGGTTAGATCGGCAGTACAGTTCAAGGAAGGTAGATTTAAGGGAAAATTTGAAGAGTGGAATTTAGGTAGCCCGAATAGTTTAACCTTGTTAAACTGCCGCTGCTCTTGTGTGCAACAGTGGCAACTCCGCGCTAAATCGCGCTAATGCGCGCTTTATAGCAGGGAGCTGGAAAAAACAGGAAATGACCCAAAATGGCCAACGAATTACTAGTTGCTGTCTCTAACCACTCCTTTGAGGACAAACAAGCAGCTCAGTACTCCCCACTCCCACTGGTGAGTAAAGAAACTACCTCTGGCCCCACAGAAAATGGAGGAACACAGGAACCAAATACAAAGCCCAGGGATCAGCAAGATCTGATCACTGGAACAACTAGCTAGGAAAGTTTAGGAAAGGAGAAGTATTTTTTTGTTTTTTTTAGTTTTTTTGCAAACAGACAGAAAAAATACAGTAAATGCTTTGGTATTTGACTAAATTGCTATCAAAGGCTGGTACACTTGAGTGTATTAGCCTATTTGTTACTTTTAAGCAAAACTTTAGCCAACAAGTGCAATCAACAATTTAAGCACAGAAAAACAGGAAAATCAGGTAATAAAACAGTAATTTAGGCACAAACAGTAGTCGAAAAGCTCAAAAGATCGAAAAATGCAAAATAAAATGTTTAAAAAATACTTATAATCAAGAAAGTTGCTTTTTCTGCTATCTGCTGGCTTAGGAACTCTGCAGGGGACCATGAGGAGCTATGCCAAGTTATCTAATGCCTGAAAAAGCCCACCAAAGCTCGCTTTATAGCAGGAGGCTGGAAAAAACAGGAAATGACCCAAAATGGCCAACGAATTACTAGTTGCTGTCTCTAACCACTCCTTTGAGGACAAACAAGCAGCTCAGTACTCCCCACTCCCACTGGTGAGTAAAGAAACTACCTCTGGCCACACAGAAAATGGAGGAACACAGGAACCAAATACAAAGCCCAGGGATCAGCAAGATCTGATCACTGGAACTAGTGGCCAATAAAACTACAGTTTCAAGTCAGTAACCACCTCTACGGGGGGGCAGGGAAGCTGCTCAATGTTATTCACTGCCACTGATCAACAGAGAGACTTTCCTTTAGCCCAAGCAAAAATGGCCTCACAGAAACTTTCAAATAGTTCAGGAACAGCAAGCCTGTAACTGAACTTTTTTAACTCTCAGAAAAGTGGGAAAAAAGCAAGATTTTTTTTTGTTTTGTTTTTTTCAGAGATAGCAGAGGTTCACAAGTAATATCAAGTTATAACAGTGCAGTAAATGACCCCACACAAGAGTGCTAGGTCAAGGACAGAAAATATGCAAGTTTAAAAAAAAACAATTTAAAATTAAGTGCAAACAGGAAATTCAGCAAACAGCTTTTGGTTGTGCTCTAAATACAGCTACTAATACAGAAATCAAGTTTAACAAGCCAGCAAATGCTCAAGCTAGGCAGCTATGCAAAAAAAACTTAGCAAATAAACAGAGAAAAAATACTTAAAATCTCAAAAGTGGCTCCCTTCTTCTCTCAGCGTTTTTCCTCTTGGAGGGTGCTTCACCAACAGCCAACAAGCCTGAAAAGACGCCCAAACCACGAGGCAACTAGGTTTTAAGAGAGGAAGATGAAGGAGTTTTGGAAATGACCCCTAGTGGCCAATAAAACTACAGTTTCAAGTCAGTAACCACCTCTACGGGGGGCAGGGAAGCTGCTCAATGTTATTCACTGCCACTGATCAACAGAGAGACTTTCCTTTAGCCCAAGCAAAAATGGCCTCACAGAAACTTTCAAATAGTTCAGGAACAGCAAGCCTGTAACTGAACTTTTTTAACTCTCAGAAAAGTGGGAATCTAAATGGCAATGCTCAGATCTGCTCTGAGCTACAACAGAATGGCATTAAATATACTGATCCCAAGGATCATACCTCTCAACCTGGAAACATCAAAAATCTGGACAAGGCCCATGAAAAATAGGTACAAATCTGTACGCTGATTAACATAAAATTTGCATACATAATTATGTAACCCCACCCACTTCAATGGCATTGTGGGATACCAACTTTCAAACGCAAACTGAAAAACAAACAACCAAAATATGCCACCACAGAGTCCCCCTGCAGCCATTCCAATGTCCTATTACCTGGCTTAGGCTATTTTGCCCCATTGGCTATGTCGCCCCATTTACCACAAACACTAATGTGCATACTGCTTTACTTCTACAATGATTTGGATTTTATTTTTACATTTTATAGCACATTGCAAAAACACTAAGACATCTGCTAAACAAAGTAATACTGTCTCACAATGAAAATAGACTTGGCTGCATTAAAATGTTTCTGCCCTTGAAACTCACATTCATTGAATGAAACAAAATGCATAAGCAATGACGACAACTGCCCAATTCAGAACATTTCCATCATATGTCTACTTCCACACACACAAACTATATATATATATATATATATATATCTATATATATATATATATATATATATATATACACACACACACACACACACACACACATATATATATATATATATATATATATATATAAAATAAATGGTATCACAAAAACTTTTATTCTAGCAATTTTCTAAGATTATAAGCTCAGTATTTGAAGTCTGAAATTCAAATGCCTGTCATTATTCAGTGAATTCAATCCTTCAGTGATTTACCACAAAAATACAAAAAAACCACAACAAAAATATGAGGCATGGACACTGCTTGCATAAATATACCTTCACACACTGCTTGCATAAATGGTGACTGTTAATAAGTATGATAGCAAGACCAGAGGAGAAAATTCTGGAGGTTGGCGAGGGGGGGGGGTTGATGGAGCAAGTGAACAGACAGGAGAAATAGATACAGGAAGCCTGTTAATTAAAGCAATTAGAGATATAGGTGGCCTAAGGTTGGAGTGGAATATCAAGGAGAACTTGGAAGTGAGGGAGAAGGATAGAGTATGGAGGATGGAGCAAGGATTAGAGGGAAAGTAGTGCAGTTGGCAGAGGTCCACGATGATCAGGACACTTGCTTAGTTGTTAATAATTGGTACAGAGTAACTTAGGGTGAACATACAGGTTGGAGAGGTTAACTTTTGCTGGGAAGGCTGTTTTGGCCAGGTGATATCAGATGTTAAGGTGCTTGAATAGAAAGCTAGAGCACTTGAATTAGTTAGTTTTGCCAGGTTTTGAACCTAAAAGAAAAAAAAATGTGGGAAGGAGAAAGATAGAGTATGCTGGAGGAGCAGGTTATAGTTGCTGAAGAAAGGCAGAAAGGGATGAGTGGAGAAAAGGAGGTTGGAAACAACAGGTATGTGGAGATTAGGTAGTGCTATGAGTTATAAAGGCTACAGCAAAAGCAGGTAGTGAAGCAAGTGGAGATAAGGAAGGAGAGTTGCAGATTTAGAGGAGGAAGGCCCTGGAGGACTGTTAGTAAGATGACAGGAAGGTATAAGGGCTAAAGAGCAGAAAATCCAGCTAGACCAAAAATGGGCACACAGTATTTAAAACAGTGCAAACAAGTACAAAAAAAATCAAACACTGATACCATTAAAACATGGTTAAAACAACTTGTATATATTAGGAATTGTACAGGCAGTGCTAGTGAGACAATGCAGTTCTAGAGAGCAGTAAACTAATCAAACGCCAACAAGTTATCCCAACACGGCAGTTTCATAAGGTATAGTGGCAGAATGCTACAAGGTTACTAACCCTTGGATCTTTCACAAGAAGTTTTGATGAAACTGTAAACTGGGGACAAAGCAGCTGGGAGAGAGCTAGGTGTAACTGCTGACTACCGGGGATGGTAACAATAAGCGTTAAGCATATGTTAGTAAATACAAGCCATAGATCTACACACACACACACACACACACACACACACACACACACACACACACACACACACACAAACTTTGTCTATCCTCAAATCCCTCAGCTATTTTGCTTCTCACCACCTCCTCTGAAGTGTAGACTGCTCTTTCAGAGAAGTGCTTGTTCACCGCTTTTTAAAATATGTCCCCTTTACCATATTAGGGTACCCTATCAGCCGAGTTCATTATTTTTACTTTGATTCCAGTACCTTACCTGCAAAAGCATTAAATCCATCTTGGCTTTCAAGGCAGTCGAGTCGTTATCCCAGTACAGAAATCATGCTGGCTTACAAGTCACACACACACACACACACACACACACACACACACACACACACACACACACACACACACACACACACACGCTGTTCCTTACCTGCCTGAATCCAAGCTCTTTGGTCTGCCAGCTTGCTGCCATTAATCCCGTCCGGCAAACTGCTCTTCTTCTGTTCGTCGGCCCGTTAATCCCGGCCTGGCGAACTGTTGCTGCCATTAATCCTGGCTCTAAATGCTCAGCTTCCTTGCCGCCATTAATCCCAGCTCTAACTGCTCGAATTCCCTTCTTCTGTTCGTCGGCCCATTAATCCTGGCTCTAACTGCTCAGCTTCCTTGCCGCCATTAATCCCAGCTGTAACTGCTCGAATTCCCGCCGTTTCAGCCAGCTGGAAATGATGATGTGAGCTCCTTGAGCTCAATTCCAACTGGCTGGTAGCCTGGCGGAGCTGACGTCATTGCGCACGTGATGACATCAGCTCCGACAGCGCGAAAATTTCAAAAATGCAAAGAAAAGTCAGAAATGAAGGGGTGCCACGCGGGAATCGTGGCACCCCTTTATTTGGACCCCAAAACTCAGTAAAAAACGAGTAATTCGGAACGGTCGGGAGGTCTGCCAAGGATATTGCCAATATCCTGGCAGATCGATTTAGTGCCAACTTCACCCCCCTCTCACCCCCTAAAGGGCCCATCTCTATACCAAAAGATTGCCAAATTCCGGTAATCACGGCCACACAGGTAGAAACCGCACTCTCCAAATCTAAGCATCTCAGTATCCATGGGACCAGATGACATCCCGGGCTGTGTACTACATGAACTACAAAATGAACTGGCACTTCACCTAAGGGTCATGTTTAATCATAGCCTCACCTCAGGCTTCATGCCCACTGAGTGGCGCACAGCTACAGTTATCCCACTCCACAAGGGGGGATCCACCTTGGATCCCAGGAACTACCGTCCCATCAGTCTAACAAGCCTGATCTGCAAGGGCATGGAACACATTATCATGGAACTTATAAACAAAGACATTGGCAACATTAAAACACTGGACCCCACCCTTGTCTCCTGAACCTGATTGACTTCTTTGAATCAGTCTCCAGAGCTGTGGACAAGGGTAAGGCGGTTCACACAGCCTATATGGACTTCGCCAAGACCATCGACACCATTCCCCACTCTGGAATCATAGATAAACTTACTAAGCTGGGCATAAATCCCTATGTCACTCGATGGGTTGCCAACTGGCTTACTGACAGAACCCAGACTGTAAAAGTAGCTGACTCCAAATCCAGCTCCAGTTAAGTGACAAGTGGAGTACCTCAGGGTTCAGTCCTGGGACCACTCTTGTTTGGCATCTACTTCTCTGAAGTACAGGCCAACACTAACAGACTCTGGCTAACAAAGTTCGCAGATGACTGCAAACTGGGAGCCATTATTGAATCCCCAAATGATGTGGATATTCTACAAAAGGGCCTTACAGAAACAGAAGCCTGATGCCAGAGCCATGGGCTCAAGCTTAAAGCCAAAAAATGTATAGTTATCCCCTTTGGAAAAAAACAGGTACCCATGTATTACCACATAGGTGACAGTACAGTAAAACATCGAAAGTGTGATGAGAGACTTAGAGACACAGGTGGACAGTGGTCTCACCTTCGTTAACCACATCGCCACAACAGTCAGGAAATCCTCCTATGTGGCACACCTCATTACTAAGGGCTTTTCATCCAGAAAAAAGGAGGTAATTGTCCAACTGTACTCATCCCTCATTAGACCCATTATAGAGTATAACGCCCCGTTTGGTATGTACCTCACAAGATATCTGCAACAGCTGGAAAGGCCGCTGAAATACCTCACTAAAAGAATCTCATGCCTAAAGAAGATGCCATATGCTGACCATCTAAAAAAACTCCAGCTATACTCTGTGGCATATCATCTACTCAGAGGCAATCTCTGCTTAACATACATGGCCATGTCAAACCCTGAGCTGTTGGACGTGTTTCACTTAAAGAAATCCCAATCCCTCAGAGACACACGCTCCAGGGATCTAAACCTTGTCATCACAATGAACAAAACATGCTGGAGGGATAGGTTCCTGACCCAGAGACTCCCCATACTCTGGAATAGACTGCCCATGCTTGTCAAGCAGAGCGCCTCCTTGGCCCTCTTCAAAAGGAACCTTGATGATTGGATGGGAGATATGAAATTTACCCCAGGGATCATGTCAGTCACCCTGCTAGACAGGGGTCCAGGGAAGTAAATATTGTGGGAAGAAATATCCAGGGAATTGTTATGGCTAGGCTTGTATAGGCCCTAGGCCGATAGCCTAGTACCAGCCTATGAACCCCTGAACCTATGAACTTTAATAAAAATGCCCTTTGAACCAGCTTCCTCCACAGACCTGAAGTAATTTTCTTGGAAAACATTATTTCTTGTGGCCATTATGTTGGCTAGATGGATATCAAAATTAACTAGTCCAAAAACAACCGTTTGAAGGACATCCAGATACCTTTAACTCGATAAAAACTGTTTGATGTCCAAAAGAGTAGTGGTTACACCATAAGCTTCATATATAAAACAAGAAACAATTGTATACCTCCACAGATTTATTGGTTCTAATAATCCAATAAATCTGTGGAGGTATACAATTGTTTCTTGTTTTATGTGTGAAGCTTATGGTGTGATCACTACTCATTTGGACATCAAACAGTTTTATTGGATATCAAAATTGCATGCCTTGTCAGTTTCCCCTCCTTACTTCATATTCCATAAAGATTATTTTGATAACCAACCTTTTCTTTATCCCTAAGCTGGCTTTCGAAAGCAGCATTAATCCATCACCATGCTTGTGCTATTTCAAAATTATTCTAACAAGGGAGAATACCACTTACTTACCTTGGATGTCCACAAGTAAAACAGATTCTACCTACACAGAACAAAACCATTCAAATTGTTTGTATCATTTGCTTCTAACAAACTGGGATCAAAAGTTACTAAACAAACTTTCAAGATTGCTATCTGATTGCATTTAATTTTATCTATTCTGCCAACAAAAAGGCTTTAAAGTCAAGACCTAAAGTTCATTCTTCAAGGTCCGCAGCTACATCTACTTCCTTTTTCAAAAATTCCTTCATTGATAATATTTAAGAGCAATTTAGTTCATACTACAAACCTTTTCCAAACATTATAAACTGGACATCATTTCTAAAACCAGAGCTTCCTTTGGTGCTTTGGTTCTAAGAAGTATTCTGTCATAATTCCACCCGAGATCTAAGTTAGCTTGTAACTGTGTCCCAGTTGTCAGACTGGGCAGTCTGATGAAGTAGTATACATAAGTTATATACTTACCTAATGATGGATCTTTTTCAACTAAATCTGTCCGATAACAACATTCCTCCTTCCACTATGCCCTTCTCTGTATTTGAGTTACCTCTGCAGCAAACTTGATCTGAAGGGGAGGTTCATGCAGGAGCTCGGGACACCAGAGTACTGGTTACTGACAAATGGCCATATTGGATGCAAGAAGCAGCTTGGTACCCCATCTGTCACATCAGACAGACTTGGACGAAAGGGATCCATCATTCTGATAAATTGATAACTTATGTGTCTGACAGCTTAAAAAGTTTTAAAGGATGTTTATTTATCAAATTGCAATAGGCGTAACAGTCAGCCTTCTGATTCCCAAAAGTCTAATAAAAGTCACATAAATATGTGATCTGAAGTTTACTTCATTTGGTCTTCAACCTGTGGGAATATGGATCCGTATCAGATCAGAACCAGCAAAGATTACTAGCATCAACTTCGAGCTCCAGACTCCTCATCTTACCCATAATACACCTCTTCTGCCTTCCATCCCCAGATCTCATTTGCCGCGATTTGTAAAACATCGTGTCTCTAGAGCTCCAGCTAGCAGGGTGATTCTGATTGTAAGTTTTTCTAAATTTTCTGTTACTTTTAGCCATTTCAGGTTAGTAGAGGTACCCTTTCTCCCCTCCCATCGCTTTGGCGTCGAGTGTAGGTTTGTAGTTGCAGTTAGTTTAGAGTAGTTTGTATGTGGTCCCCCCCCCCCCCTTAGTCAGTCTAGTGTGGTGAGTGGGTGTGTGTTTTTAGTCTAAAGAAAGAAAGTTTTTAATCTGTCTTTTTTTTTTTAAGGCTTCTTGCTTGATAGTATGGCTGAAAAGCATATCTTTAAGCGCTGCACAGAGTGTGGTCATAAGCTCTCCCCAGTGGATGGCCACACTGTGTGTGTGTTGTGCTTAGGTATGGCCCATCTTAATGTGGAGTGCTCCATTTGTGCGGGGTTCAATCCCTGAGCTTTGAAGGATAGAAAGGCCAAATTGGCCCTCAAAGGTCTTCTGCCTGCCACTGAAGCTCCTTCCTCGTCTTCAGCTTCAGTCACAGCGGCGGCTGTGACTGCCTCTCCCACTTCTCTCCCTCTGGCTTCCCCTCCCTCCCAGGCTGGGACTCAAAACTCCTGCATCTAAGCCTGTGGTAGCGGAGAAGAGGAGAGGTAGAGAGCGGGAGAGAGAGTTGAAGACGAAGGAAAAGATGAAGAAGTCCCCAGACCTCTCGTCCACAAGCATGTCTGCACAAATCCGTGACTCCCCTCAACTCCAGTCTCCATGGTTCTCCCTGGAGCCAGAGGAGGCACGTTCAGTCTCCCGTGCCTCGGTTCCCCAACTGGCCAGGTTGGAGTCTGTGGCCTTGTATCAGTCAACCCGTTTTTCTATCAGGCATGGATATGGATAAGATGATGAGGCGCTTTATCCGTACACAGATCCAGATGGGGGTCTTGCCAGCCCCCCCCAGGAGGGGGGAGCTCACTTCCCTTTTTTCAACCCATTTCTCCTTCCCTAGTCCGACCTTCTGCTTTGGAGTTCTCGGATCCGAGGTTGGCCTTGGTCAGGGGGTCGGCACCGACGGTCCTTGCATCCTCGACGCAGACAGCTGCCTGGAGCATGTCAGATCTGACCATTTCGGATCCAAGCCACTCTCGGTGCTGGAGCCTGGGTGTCAGATCCGAGGGAGTGGTACCTTTTCCTTCAGCTCCAATGTTGTCGGGCCAGGTTCCCTCCTTTGGATCTCCATCCATTTCGGGACCGGCTTCGATTCGCACATCGGATCCGAGGAGATCAGCCTCCTTATTAGCTTCCCAGGAGGTCTGCTGTCCTTCAGCATTCGATGTGGTAGAACGGGTCCTCTCCATTGGATCAAGGCCCCTGACTGCCCCCCCTCAGACTCCGCCCAGACCCCCTCGGTTCTGTCTTCGATCCACATTGTCTTACCAGAGGGACAGCCTGGGCCTGAAGAGCCCCAGACAGTTCCCCCAGAGGAACAGATGGCTTGTGAGCACTCCCTGGAGAGCCCACGGGAGATGTGCCTCGCAAGCATACGTGCAAGAGGAGGCACTTGGACTCCCCCAAGTCCCTAACCGAGGACACAGATTTAGATGATGGGGAGGGATCCCCAAGATCACCTCCCAATGATGTCTCCTTTGGAGACATCATGGAGATCCTGCACCAGCGGGGAGGTTGGTCGGCCCCCAAGCCCTCCTCTGATGAGTCTGTGTTTCTGGAGGCTTTCGGCATGGGCCCATCTACATCTTGGGTTTCCCCTCCTGCAGATCCTTTAGTGGATTTGATCACCTCGCAGGCGTGGAAGGAACCAGATACCATGGAGCCGATCACCAAGCACCCTAATAAGGTTGTGAGTCCCCCTATTGACAGGCCTTCCTGGAACAAGGGCTCCCCAGTGGATGTCATGATAGTAGCAGCAGCCACTAAGGAGGAACTATCTCAGGAAAGTTCTTCGGTCCACCCTCCTGACCGAGAGTCATGGATGATGGATCACCTAGGGAAGTGGGTGTATGCTTCAGCTATCTTTTCAATAAGGGCGCTGAACTACTTGGCCCATGTCACGAGACTCTAACGCGACCTAGTGAAGGAGCTGGAGGAGTCTCCACCCAAGTCCATGTCGTAGGAGGACAAGACTTTGTTCTCCACAAAAATGGCCACTCTGAGAGCAATATGAAATACCTCTATGCGACTCCTCTCCCATGCTATGGAAGGAGCGGCTAGGGCAGCTGGGTCCGGCGTGTCGATGAGGTGCAACACCTGGCTCAGGTTCTGCCAATTCACCAAACCCTTTAAGGCGTCCTTTGCCAATGCCCCTTATGATGGCTTGACTCTTTTCGGTAAGACCATCAAGGAGACACTAGTCCAGAGTGAGAAGGATGGGAAGACACTGTCTGCCATTGGGACCCGCTTCTCTAACCCTCAAAAGTCCTTTTCACAGAACCAGAGAGAGCAAAAGAAGATGTGGTTCCAGAAGTCTCATTATTCCCGGGACACTCAGGGCTGTTTTTCCCCTAGAGGCAGAGGGGGACAGAATGGACGCTGGCCCAGAAGCTGAGGGGGTCCGTAAAACTTCTGGTCTTGACAACCTTTCTTGGACAGACCCAGGTAGCAACCCTGAGGGGTTGCCCGGCTGCTCTACTCTGGAGGCAGTCAGGAGATGATTGTCCTTGCACCCAGTGGCATGGGAGTCCATAACAATGGACCGCTGGGTGATTCAAATTATATCCAGAGGATATTCTATCTCCTTTGTGGGTTCTCCCATAACTCACAAACACCTCCCAGACATTCCACCCACGCAAAGGGAGGCAGCAGCACAGGAAATTTCCAAGCTGCTAGAAAACCGAGCCATCAAAACCGTCCCCTCCCAGATCAGTCGAGATCAGGCTTCTACTCCAGGTTCTTTTTGGTGCCAAAGAAAACGGTGGACTTGAGGCCCATCCTGGACCTCTCTACCCTGAACCTGTCAGTTGCCAAAGAAAAGTTCTGGGTGGTCACACTACAGTCCATCATGCCTTACCTGCAAAAGAGTGACTGGATGTGCTCGTTAGATCTCCAGGATGCTTACTATCACATACAAATGCACAGAAGCTCCAGGAGGTTCCTCTGCTTCTGGCTAGGGGCCGATCATTATCAGTTTTGAGCCCTACCCTTTGATCTCACCACAGCCCCCAGGGTGTTTACCAAAGTGATGACGGTTGTAGCCGCTCACCTGAGGCTTCAGGTGATTCAGGTCTATCTGTACCTGGACAATTGGCTCCTCACTGCTCCCACTAGGCATCTACTTTCCCAAACCAGGGATTACTTTCTGAAACTTGTCCTGAGTTTGGGTATCACAAGCAATACAGCCTAGTCTCTACTAGAGCCTATACAGGTGACAGATTACATTGGTGCCAGGATAGACACACTACAGTGCAAAGTGCTCCTGACCTCGGAGAGAGTTCAAAACCTCAGGATGCATGTCTCCATAATTTACCATTCTCACCTCCCAACAGAGGAATCAGTGTTGAGGGCCCTAGGCTCGGTGGCGGTGACCATAACTCTCCTTCCATGTGCTCGGCTACACATGCAGATTCTTCAGTGGACTGTACCGGTTCAGTGGTCCCTGTTGGATTTACCACTAACCTATCATATCCACCTGAGTCAAGTGTGTTGGTTGTCCCTCATATGGTGGATGAGCTCTCCGGACATTTTGGAGGGATGATCCTTTGTTCCAGCCCCGGCCCAAACCACAGTGACCATGGATGCCTCCCAACTCGGGTGGGGGGCATTGTTCGGGCAGGATAGTCCAAGGCCTGTGGTCCCCCACACAGACCAGCTTGCATATCAGTGTCCTAGAGATGAGGGTGGTCCTTCTAGCGTTGCAGGCCCTTCATGCCTTTCTTGCTCTGGGGACAATTGCCATTCAATCAGACAACATGTCAGTAGTCTGGTATATCAACAAATAGGGAGGGACCAGATCTTATCCCCTTTGTCGCAAGGTCATGAGAGTGTGGGAATGGGTGATCTCCACTGATCACTTTCTCGTCACAAAGCACATTCCGGGACAGTCCAACATTCTAGCAGACAGGCTAAGTTGGACCATTCTGATGCCTTACGAATGGTCTCTAAATCTATCAGTAGAGGAACATATCTTCAGTGAGTGTGGTCAACCTTGCTGCGATCTCTTCGCATCTCCTTCCAACGCAAAGTGCAGCAGGTTTTTTGCTCTGAGCACCCTGCCGGGAGTGTCCCCCAGAGATGCTCTAGCTCATGCTTGGCCTCCCGGTCTTCTGTATGCATACCCACCAGTTCCTCGCATCCCGAGGTTTCTGCAGAAAGCTTGTTGACTGGGGACCAAAGTGATCCTCATTGCCCCATTCTGGCTTCACCAGGTATGGTTTCCCTTCCTTTGGTCTCACCTTCTGGCTCCTAGATCCCATTCAGGACCTGATTTCACACCCATCGGGGGTGCCTCATCCGAGTCTGGACAGCCTAAAGCTCACGGCTTGGCTGCTCCAGGTCCCATGATTGTTACGGCTCCCAGACTTTCCTCCTCAGTTAAGTCTATTTTGGTAGCTGCTCATAAGTCTTCTACCAGAAAGGTTTGTCGCAGCAAATGGAAACGTTTTTCTTTCTGGGCCTCTCAGAGGAGTTTGGACCCTTTTACAGCTCCTATTTCCACCATTCTTGATTTTCTAGCTGATATTTTCCAGCATGGAGCTAGTTCTTCTACTGTCAAAGTTCAGTTGGCTAACATTTCACATATTCATGTGGGTGAGAATTCTGCATCCTTGGCATCTTCTAGACTGTGTAAAGCCCTTATTAAAGGCACTTTTTTGCTACGCTCCCCCCCCCCCGGTCAAAGATCCTGTCCTCCCGTGGGACCTTACTGTGGTTCTCCAAGCTCTGGTCGCTCCACCTTTCGAGCCTGCCGCAACTGCAGATCTAAAATTTCTATCATGGAAAACAGCTTTTCTGGTGGCTACTACCTTTGTTAGAAGGGTTTCTGAATTACAGGCCTTGTCCATAAAATTTCCGTACATGATTTTTTCATAAAGATAGAGTTTCCCTTCGAACCAACCCATCTTTTCTTCCTAAGGCAGCGTCACCAGTCAATATCAATCAGGCTATAAATTTGCCAGTGTTCTTTCCTAATTTTACCAGCAGGATGGAATACAAACTACACATGTTGGATGTTCATAGATGGTTACGATTCTGTTTACAAAAGACAAAAAATTTTCATAAATCTGATCAATTGTTTGTTTTTTTCTATAGACCTTTTTTGGGCAAACCTATTTTCAAGGTCACTATAGCTAGATGGATTTCTTCATGCATCCTACAGGTCTATAAGGACAAAGGCATGTCTCCTCCAGGTCAGGTTAAAGCTCATTCCACTAGATCCATGGCTACGTCTGCAGCTTTCTGGTCCAGGGTGTCTTTGGATGACATTTGTTTTGCAGCTACTTGGTCGTCATCTCATACGTTTATTTCCCATTACAAATTGGATTTGACATCTAGAAGGAGAGCATCCTTTGGCACCGCGGTGCTCCGGAATATCCTTCCATGAGGGCCTCCCAGGAGTTTAGTAGCTGGGGACCCTGTCCCACAGGTTGAAGACCAAATGAAGTAAACTACTTCAGATAAAGAAGATGTAATGTGATCCTATCTCGCCTACATTCAATACTGATGGGCTCGGAGCCAAGAATCGGCTCCGACTCGGCCGTTATAACTAGCACAAAGTCTCTCATTGGCTGGGCCAACCCCCTATCCCAGGATGCACTATGCCCAAACCCCCAGATCTCGTTTGCCACTCCTGGAGTATCGACGTGGTCTCAACTTGGCTGTGTCTAAGTACCCTACTTTTTTGATCTTGTTCTTCATTGCATTTCTCTGTTGGAGAAATTTCCTCAAAAGCTATTTTTATAGCTACTTGTTGTTGTTCGGTAATTGTGTGTGACTGGGTTTGTGCTTTTGTTGTGTAGTGATCCTTTTATTTGGTGGGCTAGGCCTGTTTAAGTTAGAGGGCCTTTGCCCTATCTGGTGTCCCGGCGTTTAAGTTAGAGCCTTTCCCCTTTTTTCCTCCTAGTGTGTTGTGGTTTGTCGGTGTGATGTCTTCCAAAGACAAAGAGCATAAGCCATCGGGCTTTAAAAAATGTGTAAAGTGCAGTTACAAAATGTCTTTAACTGACGGGCACGCGATTTGCGTATACTACCTTGGCGCCAAACACTTGCAAGAATCTTGCAGTGTCTGTCATGCGTTCTCTTCTAGAGTGTTGCAGGAGAGAAAAAATAAACTTATCATGAAGGGTTTAATTAAACCCTCCTTTGAGGAAGTTGTTCCTTCTCCCTCTTTTAAGTTTCAGGCTAAGTCCAAGAAGAAGTCTCCGGCTCCGTCCTCCTCTTCGGAGCCGCCGGCTAAAAGATCCAGGTCTATGTCCCCTTCCTCGGCTCCACTGGTCTCGGAGCCATTGGAATTGGGATCTAAAACTGTGTCTCCCTCCTCGGCTCCATTGCTCTCGGAGTCGCTAGGTTCGGGGTCAACACTTGGGTCCACTTCTTCAGTTCCGATGGTGTCGGAACCACTAGAAATTCTAGCTATTTCGGAACTGGTTTCTTCGGCCCCACGACCTTCGGCACCGAAGGAGGTTTCGGTGCTTCTCGAATCTGCTTCGGCTCCAATCCTCTTGGAGCCGGTTAGGAGCCGTTCTTCTAGTTGTGTTTCAGAACCGATTGGCAAGGTTTCTCGACCCCCTTCTGTTTCCTCCAGGTCCTCCAGGTTATCTGATTCGGATGTAGATAGGGTGGTCCAGAGGCTCCTCCAGTCACCAGTGCTATCTAAATTATTTTTGGCTCCAGCCCAATCGGCTCCGGAGCCCACCATGGTATTGGTTCCATTCATTCCTCCGACGACGACCTTGGTGTCATCGGAGTCAGAGAGTGCTGAGTCGAGTGACATCCTGGGGTCGGCACCGAGACCTCCCGTCAGTCTGTCGGTTCCGACCTCAGCTCCAACCTTGTCTATTCCTTCGACAGGTTTCGACACTCAAGTGTCCTCTGTCAGGCCCGAGGGTGATACATCGGGGCCACTGATTTTGGCTCTGAGTCTCCCCCTTGGTGCTTCGGCTAGGGGAACCTCAACTCCGGTCATGGTCTCGAGGACGGGCTCTTCTTCTGATTCGGGGGGACCCGCCTTCGAGGCTATGAGGAGCGCACTGGCCAAGTCCTCAGTGACTTTAGCCGAATCGGCCTCTCCTTCCCTGGACACTGCGACTGGGGTCTCTGGCGCCCCCCTATCTCTAGACAGCAGAGCTCCTAGGCCTGAGGATACCTCCATGTGTGGTCCCCTGCTTTCTGAAGGCCCTTCAGCGTCCATGCCTGAAGAGCCTTCCGGAAAGAAGTTGTGTAAGAGGAAGCACATAGACTCCCCAGATGAGTCTGTCACCTCAGAAACCGACCTCGATGATGCAGAGGGGTCCCCTAAGTCGTCCTCGGATGATGTCTCGTTCTCCAATATCCTGGAGATCTTGAGACAGCGAGGCGACTGGCCATCCAAAAACCCTTCTGAGGAGGAGTCGGTCTTCCTCAAGGCCTTCAGAGCTCAGCCCTCCGCCTCTTGGGTGTCTCCACCCTTTGATGAATTGCTGGATCTTATTTGTCGAAGGATGTGGGAACACCCTGACTCTGTGGAGCCAGTCCCTAGCTGCCCCAATAAATTCTTATCGGCACCACCGGGCAAGGAATTTTTAACCAAGTGAGTACCTGTGGATGCCATGGTGGTGGCGTTCTTCCATCCATCCTCCTAATAAGGAGTCTAGGAGCATGGATAGGTATGGGAAGCATACCCTGTCTTCAGCGACCTTTACCTTACGGTCACTGAATTATTTGTGTCATTTTATGCGGCTCCAAAGGGATCTCATAAAGGAGTTGGGAGATACCCTGGCGGGTAACGTGCCTGAGGCGTTGGCTCAGTCTGTTAACGTCCAGCTGTCTACCCTTTCTTCCACTGTCAACTCGTCCATGAGGCTCATATCTTATGCAGCCGAAGGGGCGGGTAGAGCAGCGAGTTCAGGTGTGGCCCTCAGGAGGCAAGCCTGGATGCGCTTGTGTCATTTTGTGGAGGCTTTCAAGTCTTCTTTCACAGACGCCCCATTCTACAGGTCCTCCCTTTTTGGACCCAAGGTGAAGGACACCCTCACTAGATGCGATCAGGAGGGTAAGACTTTGTCTGCCGTTGGGGCCCATTTTTCTCCTCCCACTAGGCCTTATCCCAAGGCTCGGGGGGGGGGATGTGGTTCAGGAAATCTCAAAAGTCTTCCCCTGCCCATCAGAGTGAACCCCCCTCCAGAGGCAGAGGAGGGGGAAATTACTCTGGAAGACGTCGCCCCAGAGGCGGCAGAGGCCCCCGCAACAAAGGAGACCGCGAATCCTTTCATGGTTCCTCCTCCCAGCATCCCTGAGGGATTAACCGACTGTACGTCTCCGGAGCCAGTCGGGGGTTGCTTTTCGAAGCATATTCAGGCCTGGGAGTCGATCACTCAGGACCGATGGGTGCTTTGAATCATCGCCGGAGGTTATACCATTCCCTTTATCCATTCACCCCCCACCTTCAAAAAGAATCCCGGACATTCCACCCAGTCAGCGGGATCAAGCAGCACTAGAAATGTCAAAGCTGCTAAGAAAAGAAGCCATCCAACCAGTCCCCGCAGACCAGATCGGATCAGGAACTTACTCAAAATTAGTTTTGGTGCCGAAAAGAACAGGGGACTTGAGACCCATTCTGGATCTCAGCCATCTGAACTGCTTTGTAAAAAAGTCCAAGTTCCGAATGGTCACGTTACAATCCATTCTCCCCTTGCTGGAGGAAGGAGTATGGATGTGCTCCATAGACCTCAAGGATGCCTATTATCACATCAAGATAAACGAGGCCACCAGGCATCATTTATGCTTCCGGCTGGGGGGCAGTCATTTTCAATTCCGGGCCCTGCCCTTTGGTCTCACCACAGCCCCCAGGGTGTTCACCAAGTGTTTGGCAGTGGTGACGGCTCACCTGAGATGTCTAGGATTCCAGGTGTTTCCTTATCTGGACGACTGGCTCCTCACCTCCCCCACCAGGCATCTACTTATTCTAGCCATGAGAACTACCTTCAAATTGGGACATCTGTTAGGAATTACCTTCAATTGGGCAAAATCTTTATTACTGCCATCACAGTGTGTTGCCTTTATTGGTGCAGAGCTAGACTCTGTAGAGATGCGAGCATTCCTACCCATAGACAGAATAAAAGTGTTGCAGGCTCAAGTCCTAGCCCTGCTACCCCTAAGAAAGGCCCAAGCCAGGACGGTTCTGCAGTTATTAGGAACGATGGTGGCTACCATGCTTTTAGTCCCTCTTGCGAGGTTACACATGAGAATACTTCAGTGGCTACTTTCGACCTAGTGGTCATATCAGAATCTGCCCTTGTCCCATCCTATTTTCATAATGGAGAAATGCCGACAAGATCTTCGTTGATGGCTTCTCCCCTCCAATCTGAATCAAGGAAGATCATTCATTCCTCCATCACCCGTTGCCACGGTAACCACGGACACCTCCCAGATAGGGTGGGGGGGACATTACCTGGGCAGGACGGTTCAAGGTACATGGCAAAATCATGAGACTCACTTGCATATCAATGTTCTGGAGATGAGGGCAGTGCTTCTAGCGTTGCAGGCACTCCACAGCTTTCTTCCCCAGGGGACTATTGCAATTCTCTTCGACAAAATTTTGGTTGTCTGGTATCTGAACAAACAAGGGGGAACCAAGTCTTACCCCCTTTGCATGGAAGCCATGGGAGTGTGGAACTGGGCGATCGCTTCCCAGCATTTTCTAGTGGCAAGCACATTCCGAGGAAGTCCAATGTGATAGCAGACAGGCTGAGCAGAGCAATTCTGATGCCTCGCGAGTGGTCCCTGAACGACCGAGTGGCGAATCAGATATTCTCCAGGTGGGGTCTTCCTTGCTGCGACCTCTTTGCCAGTCCTCTCAATGCAAAGTGCAGCAATTATTTCACTCTGATCCCTCCTCAGGGGGAGTCGCCCAGTGATGCTCTAGTCCACGGTTGGCCCTCTGGTCTGCTCTATGCCTTCCCTCTGATCCCTCTCTTGCCAAGGGTGATCAAGAAGGCAATCTGCATGGGAAGCAACATGATTTTGATCGCACCACACTGGCCCCGTCAAGTTTGGTTCCCCTTCCTTCAGAAATATGCAGTGGATGGTCCTTGGATTCTGGACCCATCTCCAGACCTTTTGACTCAAAAGTCAGGACAGCTCCATCCATCCCTCTGAACTCTCAGACTCACTGCTTGGCTACTCCACTTCCTTCCTTAGTCAGACAGCATACCCTAACCCTGGAAGTAGTACAGATTCTGGCCTCTTCTCACAAGTCTTCTGCTAGGAAGATTTACTCTAGTAAGTGGAAGAGATTTGCTGTCTGGGCCGAGCAGCGTCATCTTGACCCCCTCACAGCCCCAGTGTCAGCGGTGCTAGACTTCTTGGCAACCCTTTTCAGACAAGGGTCCACTGTCTCTACTATTAAGGTTCAGTTGGCAGCGATCTCCAATTATCATGTTCCTCATGAGCCTTCCCTCATGGGTCATAAACTGTGCAAAGCCTTTCTGAAAGGAGCCTGGTTAATTCGCCCCCGGGTCTCGCAACCCGTTCTACCTTGGGACTTAAATATGGTACTCGGAACTTTGATGTCCCCTCCCTTCGAGCTTGCAGCCTCTTGTGAATTAAAATTCTTATCATGGAAGACTGCATTTTTGGTAGCCATTACTTCAGCCAGAAGGGTTTCGGAGCTTCAAGCCCTTTCTGTTAAACCTCCTTATTTGATTTTTCACAAGGACAGAGTATCTCTAAGGCTGAATCCTTCCTTTCTCCCCAAAGTGTCTTCTGCCTTTTGTCTCCAACAGTCTATTGAGCTACCAGTCTTTTTTCCACAATTCTCCAATAAAGCGGAATACAGATTTCACCAGCTGGATGTGCATAGACAATTGAGGTTTTACTTGAAAAGGACACAACAGGAGAGGAAATCAGACCAGTTGTTTGTGTCCTTTTTGGACAACAGACTTGGTATGGCAGTAACTAAGGCTACTATCGCTAAGTGGATCAGGGATTGCATCTCATTCATTTATGCATCGAGCGGTAGGAATCTTCCTTTTCCAGTGAAGGCACATTCTACCAGAGCTATGGCATCTTCAGTGGCCTTTCATGCTAGGCTTTCCGTGGATGAGATATGTGCAGCGGCTACTTGGACTTCTCCACATACCTTTGCTTCTCATTACAAATTGGACGTGGTATCTAGAGGTCGGGCTTCCTTTGGTTCCACAGTGCTCAGGAGTGTTTTCCTGTGAGCCTCCCAGGATTTAGGTGCTTGGGATGCTGTCCCATCAGTATTGAATGTAGGCGAGATAGGATCACATTACATCTTTTAGTTATGTACTTACCATAATGATAGATGTATGTGATCCATCTCGCCTACATTCTTACGTACCCGCCCTCCTTCCCCCTACCTGTTGGATTTGGAGGAGACAACTATTGTTAGTTTTCTAGGATATTATTTTTTCTCTCCTCTTACAGGTGTTTCCTTGTGTTTCTGCTGATTGGGCAATGTGTTGGGGGCAAACTAGATCTGGGGGTTTGGGCGTAGTGCATCCTGGGATAGGGAGTTGGCCCAGCCAATGAGAGACTTCGTGCTAGTTATAACGGCTGAGTCGGAGTCGATTCTCGGCTCCAAGCCCATCAGTATTGAATGTAGGTGAGATGGATCGCATACATCTATCGTTATGGTAAATACATAACTAAAAGTTATGTACTCACCATAACATTCCATCTGCGTAGTTGTACTTCATTTGTCTTCAACCATCCCTCCCTCCTTCCCCCGGACCTTGGCGCATGTTCAGCCTACGGGCTGTAGTATAGGTTGCAAGTATGTTATCAGGTCGGGTTCTAAGTATAAGTTCTGCAAACTCGATCTGGGGATGGAAGACAGTGGAGGTGTATTATGGGTAATGGGAGGAGTCTGGAGCTCAGAGCTGATGCTAATAATCTTTGCTGGCTCGGATCCAATACGGATCTGTATTCCCACAGGTTGAAGACAAATGAAGTACAACTACTCAGATCAGTGGCGGCTGGTGACGTCAAATCAAATGGGGGCTGCAGGAGAAGTGAATGGGTGGGGTCAATGGGAAGGGGTGTGGCCAAATAGAAAAGGGAGAAGCTATGCTCAAAACCACAAAAACTGTAACTTTAATTAAATATGCTGCCCTGGGTGCCAAACCAATTGTATGAGAGTCCAATCAAGACAAAATGAAGTGTAGAAGAAAAAAAATATTTCAATGCATTGGCTGCATGACAGCTTACTTAATATCTAGATGGAAACAAAAAGGTTGTGAGGCATGAAAAAATAAATTACTTTTTAAATACATTATTGGAATGCCAGTCAAAATCAAGTATAAGAAAAACAAGCAGCACTCAACTCAAACCACTTCTTCTTGCACTGCAGTTCTAATTATAATTTATATTCAGCTTTATTAAAGTACCAAGTAACATGCTGAAAGTAGCAATCTCTGTGATACCCCCACTTGTAAAAATGTTTCTTATCCAAAAAAGACCTGCTGTCTGATAACTATCTACTTGTTTCATGGGGAAAACATGATCAAAGTAAAAAATGAAAAGCAAACAAGAAACAAGCTCAAGATACATTGCCTACAGGATTACTGTACGGGTAATGGACCACACATGATAGATTGGCATTCTCTTTGGTTTACAGGTAAAGCCTGCAAAGATGACTGCAAGTATCCAACAAATGTAATGAGCTTCTTAAAATAATGTAATCCTGTTCTTTATTACAAATACTGTCATATGCATTTCAATACCCAAGGCGTATACATTATTTAGTTATGTAAGTATTCTCTGCATGGCAACAACAGAAAGGCTTTCATTGTTGGCATTTCTTTAACACTATGCTTATTAAAGCTTACTTGCATCTTACAATCTCAGACAAGCTTACCTGATGGTCATTAAAGCATTTCTACTTAAACACAGAGCAACAGGCACTTTCTGAGTAATAATAAGCATAAATCAACAGTATAAAAATATGACAGAAACCAGAACATTCTGCAAAATCAAGGACAGTATAAAAGTAGCACTTGTGTCTACCTTGGATGGGGGGATACTCTGCACATTTACACTGCATAACTGCTCCTTGCCTTACTTGGACACATCCAGAGTCACTACATGGGGGAGTGGGGTGCAACAAGTATGTCACAATTTGAAATGTCTCTGGCTGACTGTGATGGCCCTAACACATTTGTCATACCTCTCAACCTCAGAACAAGAAATATGGACAGAGCCATACATAGAAGTGGGACAAAGGCCCAAAAATAAGGACAAATTTTAAATATCTCTCTTATTAGGTCTTGCATTAGTACGAATTTTCTGAAAGGTACGAAATCTGAAACTCGAATGTCTGTCATTATTTTCTAACTTCACTCTTTAATGATTTGCCACTAATTTGCCAAAAAACAATTTGAAAAATGGACCAAAAATGTGATGCAAAAATATAAAATAGCCACACAATACAGCTGGGAACCTGTCAAAGAAGGGGCACTTTTTTAATATTAGTACTGCTAACTTGAGCAGCTGACAAAATAAAAGAATCTACATGCATTTCTGAAATAAAAGGAATCTATAACTCTGATTATTACAGTTATTTCTTAATTGTAAGCCCTCCACGTTTTCTTCCAAAATTGCCATTTTGCAGCGGGATTATTAGGGGAAGAGCAACATTTTGAGCCAAAATCGGGGACAGTTGAGAGGTTTGGATATGCCTAATTCTATAAAGCAATTTATTTGCACGTACCTCTCAACCTGTTAATGCAGAAAATCTGGACAAGGCCAAATATACTGGGGGAACATATAAACAGTACTATAAATTGTTGTATAAACTGGGACAATTGCTAGAATAACAGATCTTGCTTTAGCATGCATTTTTCTGAAGGTTATGAAGTCTGAAACTCAGTGTCTGTCATTATTTAGTGACTTAATTCCTAAATTATTTGCCAGAAAACCACACATTTTATGAGGAACAAACCAAAAATAAGAAGCAAAAGTCTATTCATTCTGTGAAAATTTGGACAGTTGAGAGGTATAGTTCAGCCGGGGCTGTCTTTGAGTTTGCCGCCCTTCTCCCTCACATAATCATGGTTGAATGGAGCCTCCCCCCTGCAGCCATTCCAATGAACCATTACTTGGTTATTTCACCCCATTTACCATAAACACTAATGTGCATACTGCTTTACTTCTACGATGATTTGGACTTCATTTGAAAGTTTTATTTTGCATTTTACAGCACAAACACTAAGACATTTGCTAAATAAAGCAATGCAATTTCACAATGAAAACAGACTTAGCATTAAAACTTCTCTGACCTTGAAACTCACATTCATTGAAACAGCATTGAAACACACATTAAAAAAAAAACATTTTGCCAGTGGCAGATAAAGATTAACTTTGGGCTGTTTTCAAATCATAGGCCCCTTGCAAACGAAATATACATGTGGTCTTGATACACCTTCTTGACTGTATTAAATTATATTCCTTGTACAATATAGTACAGTTGTTAGAGGGCGTTTTAAATTTGTTTTGAACATTTTTCCAGTAAACAATGAAACAAAATGCATGCACCAATAATGACAAAATTGCCCAATTCAGAAAATGTTTCCAGTAAACAATGAAACAAAATGCATGCACCAGTAACGACAAAACTGCCCAATTCAGAACATTTCTATCATAAAAGTCTACTCAAACTTCTACAGTCCACCAGTATCAGTAAATATGCACAATCTCTGAAGAAGTAAAAGTCATCTAAATAATTACACATTAAAGAAATCTGTAACTAATGAAGAGGTTGCTGCTAGCAAACAACTTTATATTTCATTGTTTCATCTACAAATAAAGTGCCTGTTGCCCTTGAGGAATAAATTGCCTAAGTTGCATTAAAAAATGATAAGCTAGTAATATTGCAATAGGGAATGGATGGCAAACTGATAACAGGTTCATAGTTACTAGGTATCTTCACCAAAAAGGACTGCAGCATCCACCCCCCTTTTACAATACAGTACAGTATGAGCAATACATCAACCTACTATGGGAGTAGAACCCACAGCCTTTTGCATCAAAAGCCAGTACACTACCTGTTGTGCTATTAACAATGCAAGCAGACTTGGTGTAAGCAGCACTAAACTTTTGTTCCCCTGCAGCTGTCAGCTTCTTGTAAAATCTACTTGACACTCAGCTGCATCTCTGAACTTTGCAGCACAAGAAATTTGGAAAAATCCAAAATTTAGGGGGTGGGGGCAAAAGACCAAAACATAGGGACACATTTTAAACATTGCTTGTATAATGTTGGAAAGTTGTTAGAATAAAATGCTGTGTTACCACCATCCATTTCACTGCCAAGTATTGAACCCAGGACCCTGTGCAAAACAGAGCAACATACCACTATGCCAAATCATCTGATTTATGAAAGAAAGGAAGACTGAAACTTAAATGGCTACCGTTTAGTGAATTCAGTTCTCATCATAGCTGTCAACATCTTAGCACAAAACACCTGAACAAAGCCAATAATGGGGGAATACAGCCCCCAAACATATTCAGTGAGTTCAGTTATCACCATAGTTCTCAACCTTGGCGCAAAAAACCTGTACGAAGCCAATAATGGGGGAAATACAGTCCAAAAAATAGGGACAAATATCCATCGGAGACACCAGAGCAAACCCACATGAACACAAGGAGGACATGCAGACACCACAAAGAAGGCACCCCCAGCCAAGAATCAAACTAGACAATCTGTAGCTGTCAGGCAACAATGCTAGCACTGCACCACTGCACTACTGGCTGTGTTAAGTAACAAAAGTACAGAAACCATAGATTTTATGAGGAACAGAACAGAACACAACAAATATGAGGCAAAAATCTGCAAATGTTTAGCAAATGGTGGTGGGTAGGGAATTCAGGCTGTTGTCACTTGGTTCCAACATACAAGGTTCAAGCCTTATTCTCTACCCACCACCATAGATCATTGGGCTGACAGGGTGGTGTTGACTGCCTATCAGAGCAGTCTGGAGTTCTGAAATGAAGCACACATATCTGGAGTTCTGGCCTGCCTAACAGCAGTCAGCAACTAGGCATGTGTGGTTCTGGGGCTAGTAGTGGGGAATTTAGTTTATTCTTTTTACAGGTGGGGAATCTGCAGTCCTGCACGGGCCGCCCCTGACTCAGATGGAACGTTATGATGAGTACATAACTTCTTTTTTTCTAATCCCAAATCAGATCCTGCAGTTATTTCCTTATTAAAATAATCTACTGGGAAACATATTGTGAATGCCATCCCCATTCCCTCTGACAAGGGTGGCAAAGCTGCTTTTGACAGAGTTTGGAAGAAAGTTTATTCTTATTCTTATGCTGCTTTAACTTTCTGAAATGCCAGACTCACATGTTAAAATGTTTACTGGCTTCTTTTGAGAACATGATAAAATTAACTACTAAACTTCCTTCTTCAGAGGTTAAAGCTTCATTAAATTCCTTAACTTTGCTTTTCTGGTAATTAAACAATG
Source organism: Protopterus annectens (assembly GCF_019279795.1). NCBI lineage: Eukaryota > Metazoa > Chordata > Ceratodontiformes > Protopteridae > Protopterus > Protopterus annectens. The sequence goes on along the minus strand of NC_056725.1, from coordinate 98,292,014 downwards.
TTTAAAGTGCTCTTATTGTGCTAATTCTGGATCTTGAGTTGAAGCTACTGGTTCAATTATGAGAAGATGTGCTTGGTTACATTCTCAAAACTTACCAGAAGATGTTAAAGCTGAGATTTTGAATTCTTCCCTGGAAAAAAAATGTGTTATTTGGTCCCTCTGCTGCTGAAGTGTTTAAAAAGTTTGATGAGAGAAGCAAATTGATTCAGGGTGGTAGATTTTTCAGCCATCCCTGCAAAGTTCAGTAAAAACTTTTAATTCATCTTTAGAATCCTTTTCCAGGAAATAGATTAAGCAGTCTTAGGAAAGTTCTGACAAGCAGAATTTCAAAAAGCACTGTCAAGGTGGTTCAGAAAAGAAAGGGGGAGCCTCACGGAACCAAGGACAGTCCTAAACGTCTGATTTACTATTTTCTTCCTCTGCTGCCAACCCCCATCCCCACAATCCCACCATTACAATGCTACATATCTGTCACTAGGCAACCATCTTACACAGTGGCATCAGATTATCTTGGAGAAGAGGCTTAGCCAACAGGGATAATTTGGGGATTTCTTCTCAACCCCTAAAACAGACATCCCTGTGTAATAGAACTTGTGCTCTCGGTTTAGATGGGCAGAGGTTTTTATTCAAAGATTTTTCTAGTGTCTGAGAAAGGGAACATGAAGACTAGTACTAGACCTCTCCTTTCTCAATCATTTTATCATGATTTCAAACGTCAAAGTTTTATCCCTTCAAATACTGTTACCCCCTCATACCCTCCTACAACTCCATGATAATATTGGACCTAAAAGATGCTTATCATCACATTCCAACTTACAAGGTTTTCAGATTTATTCTGCATTGAAGAGCAGGAAAAAAACATTACTTCTACAGGCATACCAACGAGGGTGCCAGATGCCATATTCCCCTTCCCTCCAGCCCAGCCATTCAGTTCCTGTTTCTGTGCCCTGCCTCTGAAACTCTGTTTTATTAAAAAAAAAAATCTTCTTTTAAACTGCAGTAAACTACTTGTTATAGTTTATACCCTGCCTACAAAGAGTGCTGTGGCATTCGTGCTACATTTTATACCCTGCCTGCACAGGGTGCTACAATGCTCAGTTTTTGTTTAATAAACTAAGAGATTGTTTTTATTTTTTTTACCTTTTAACTGTAGCAGTTGCTACAGTTTAGACCACACAGTATGCACTACAGTGCTCAGGTTTGAACACAAATTTAACACCATCTTTTAAAAGCTGGTATTGCATTAGAGGTTGGGATTGGCTTATCCCACTTGCCTAATACTTTGCAAGTGGGGCAGTTGTCCCTCTCGTCCTGCCCTAACTATACTACTGCTTCAAGGCATTAACATCTTTCCTTATTTAGACAAGAGTTTTATATCTGCAGACACTTTTTTCCAATTGTCAGGATTCCTTGACATGGGTCGTGAAACTCCTGCTCAGTCTGACATTTCAACTGAACTTGCAGAAATCATCCCTGATCCTTTCCCACTCACTCAGTTTTCTGGGATATCTTCTAGATTTCTCCATTGGAAGAGCTTTTCTTCCATTAGATAAGACAGAACAGTGCAGGAAATATTCCTGGACTTCTCCAACAAATCTTAGGCTTCTGCAAGGGAATTTCTCATGATTCTGGGTTTTCCTAGCCTCTATGATTATCATGAGTCTCTTTGCCAGACTTCACATGAGAAGAATTTAGTGAAACCTCATATCTCTTCTGATACAGCATCATCATCCCTTGTCTTTTCATTTCCCAGGTCTGGGGTTTATCAGAAGGGAATTACTTTGATGGTTGGTCAGTTATCTCTCAGCCCAGGTCTGCCCTTCTCCCTTCAGCTTCCCTCTCAGTCTGTCACAACAAATATTTCAGACTTGAGGAGTAGTTTCAAAAGGGGTGATAGTACAAGGTCTGTGGAACTTCAAGGGCAGACAAAGGCAAATAAATAACCATCAGATGTTGGCAGTGATCAATACCTTAAAGCCCTTAAATCATCTCTGGTGTAAAGACCTCTGCAAGTTATCACAGACTCCCTTGATGCTGAACATAAGGGAGTACCAGATTTTATCATCTTTGCAGATTTGCTATGGTTACCTGAGAGGTAGCAGTTCAGTTCAGCCTGACTTTTCAGGCTTCATATATCTCTTCAGAGCAAAACATTGTATCAGAGAAGTTGAGCAGGACCAGAACAGACCCTCATGAATGAAAACTACACCCTTGGGTATTCTAGGAATTTATCCAACTCATGGGAACACCTCAGATATATTTTGCTTCAGGACTGCTTGCAGAGAGGCCTGGAAGACAGGTGCCTTTTCAATCAGGTGAATGGGAATGTTCCTTAATGCTTTCCCACCCTCTTCACTGGTCCTCCTAAAGATCCTGAGGGACTCTCAAAATATTGTGGTGTTGACTCCCTTTTGGCCCATGCAGCAGTGGTTCTCCCTTCTTTTGGAATTGGCCAGCAGTTATCACAAGCTTCTCCCTCTAGATTGGATTTACTCACACAAGACAGGTGTTCTTTGATACACTCCAGTGTGAAGACAGTACAGCTGACTGATAGTTTTGATAATTTTAAGACACCCTTTTTCTGCGGATAGGTATTAAAGGAGGTGAAGAAAACTGTTACTAGAAATTCATGTATGTGCAAATGGAAAAGATTTTCTAGTTGGTATCACTCTGGACCAGGACCCTTTCGAGGCCCAGATGCCTATGGTTCTGGATTATTTGTATGTTATTATGTACTGGCCCTTCTTATTCTTCTATCAAGATTCATCTTTTGGACATTGCTGCATGTCTGCCCTTACTTCCACCCTTTTTACCTGTCTTCATATTAAGCAGTTTTTGAAATGGGTTATAACTCAAGACGGTTCACGTAGTCCACGCTGAAGTCATAGCGCCCTACTACAGTGACAGTCTAGATAAAAATGTAGTTCACTGAACCAAGAATCTTTAATACAATAAGATTAAGTGCTTTCATCCTAAGACATAGGACTCCTTCGGAATAAAGCCAGTATAAAAAAGTCTCAACAATCCTAAAAGCCATCTGATTAAAGAATTAATGTAGAATTAAATTCAGCAAGCAATGTTATAATAAATATATTGTGTGCTGTTCATTAAATACAATAAAGTCCACCATATAAATAGGTTAATAAAATCCAAAAGTTAAAAATGTACTATGAAAAAGTATTATATTTGAAAAAAATGTATGAAAAAAATGTGTAAAAATATATAAAACAAGTGCTGAAATTATTAAATATATTAAAACAAGCATAATGAACACTTCATGAAGGAAAAATGTATTACAGCTTCTCTGAGCTAGTCTTTAAGACAGAAAGTATTGAAATAACGTAATTTAATCCAGGGTGGAGAAAGCATCCAATTTAATCTGCCATATCAGTTCAATATATTCTGTTTTGTTTTCTCACTAACTACCCCCTAATTTCAGGGAGAATTTTAAAATAACAAACATGAATTCTGAAAAAACAGTACATAGACGAGAACGTCTATAGAGGGCATTGTTTGTGTTTTCTTTCATTATAGGTTCATAGGTTCATACTAGGCTATTGGCCCTAGGGCCTATACAAGCCTAGCCATAACAATTCCCTGGATATTTCTTCCCACAATATTTACTTCCATGAAACCCTGTCTAGCAGGGCAACTGACATGATCCCCGGGATGAATTTCCTATCTCCCATCCAATCGTCAAGGTTCCTTTTGAAGAGGTCCAAGGAGGCGCTCTGCTTGACATGTATGGGTAGTCTATTCCAGAGTATGGGGAGTCTCTGGGTCAGGAACCTATCATCACATATGTTCTCAAAAATCTTTCTCCCTAATTTGCATTCAGTCTTTCCTACATAAAGTGCCATGCAAATCTGTCAAACTGCTAGATACACTAAACCTTTGGTGGCACCATTATCTCTGACAAAACTAACTTTAGTAGAGTGAAAATTCTCTAGAATAATAAACCAAAAACAAAAGAGGATGAGCCAAACCACAGCAGGCAGCAGATAAAAAAGAATTCCGTTTTATGGTAAGTGCTTTCGCAGCACATCAAGCTGCTTCATCAGACACACAAGAAATGCAACGCCTTACTTTTAAACTAAAAACAACCAATAAAATAATTTGTTCAGTTACATGAAGTAATTAACACAATCCTTGTTTAAAGACATATACAAAAGCATATCTGATATGCCGCGGTCGTACTGCAGTAGCGTTGTTACCTCACAGCAAGAGGTTCCCCCATTCGATTCTTGGCTTGGCTTGGGAGTGCCTTCTGTGTGGAGTCTGCATGTCCTCCCCGCGATTGGGTAGCGTCTGAAAGACATGCGTGCGTAAATGGGCGTGCTTTCATTGAAGGTTGGGCGTCGAGCTGGCACCTCGGCGTTTCGTAAAAATCTACTGCCAATCATTAGCGGACCGGAGTTCCGCTGTGGCAACCCCTTACCGGGAGAAAGACGAAAGACAAACAACAACAAAAGCATATCTGCAATTAAACTGATTATAGATATGCTTTTGTATATGTCTTTAAACAAGGATTGCATTGATTACTTCATAATATTTGAACAAATAATTTTATTGGTTGTTTTTAGTTTAAAAGTAAGGTGTTGCATTTCTTGTGTGTCTGATGAAGCAGCTTGATGTGCTGTGAAAGCACTTACCATTAAATGGAATTCTTTTCTATCTGCTGCCTGCTGTGGTTTGGTTCATCCTCTTTTGTTTTTGGTTTATTCTTGTTCAGTTGTTGGTCGAACCAATCATCTACACCACATTCTTGTTCTTCTGCATTCTCTAGAATAATAACTGTTTTGTCTAAAATAAATTGACAAGAATAACATCTCCCACATTTCATTGTTGCATTCTCCTTGATTGAGTTGAAATTCAGGGTGCCCTTACTGGTCTCATTTTCTAATATAGCCTTAATATTTTTATCTACTTCGTACACAAAATGAGGGGTTTCCCCTAATGTATTGAGAATGTTGTCATCCATTTTGAAAATGGCCCAGTCGTCTCTTAAAACTTTTCTAATCTCTGTACCTAATTTGCTGTATTTAATAGCCATAGAATTAGTGAACATCAAGTGCGTCAATGTTGAATTGGTACTATCCTGTTCCTTTTCTGGTCCAACACCTAATAGGGGAATATATTTTACTCTTCTACCCCGGTCAACTCCTCTTGACTCTCCAAAACGAGATTCCTGGGGTAGAACAGTTCACTCAGTTGTGCAATGGCTGCTGTTTTCTCCACTGTGAAGCTTCATTATGCAGCATTACTCCCAAGCATGCCTGCACTGTGTCAGTGCTTATGTATACCTAATCCCCATCAGGCTGTATTGTGCTATTTTCTTCACTTTCTTTACCGCAACACAGTCACATTATGCTTCTTACTGAATACTTCCCTAAGTCTGCTTCTGATATGCCTTCTTAAGCACAGGAAGAGCAAAATTTCCAGTTTCTAACATAGTAGCTGACATTTTCTTCATGTCTGCCTTTTTATTTGTATGAATTTTTCTGCTAACCCTTTTGCTGTAGGGTGCCCTAGTGTACTGGAGGGATGGATTATTCTATTTTTCTGGCTAAATCAACAACATGTTTCTGATGTAAGATGGTTCATTTGTCCATGACAGTATGTTCAGGTAGACCATGAGCATCAAAAATTATTTTCAGGTGATTATAGTAGCTTGAAACAGCATTGCAGGTGTATTTAAAGTGCAAGCTATTCTGAATATGCATCTACCACTATCAAGAATACAGATATTCTTTACCAGTTCTATAAAACTGGTGTATAATCTTTTCTGTCATTTACCTTGAAATTTCAGAGGTGTAATGTTACTTTATCTTGTACCATCTTCTGCTCTGTTTGAGATGGCATACAAACATTTTACACATTCTTCATCTCATGCAGCTTTGACCACCAGACAACCCTTCTAATTAGTACTTTAATTTTAACAATACCACAGTAAGCTGTATGGAGTTCTTCCAGCGCAGCTTTCCCAACTTATAGGATGCTCTTAAAGTGTCCCATAAGGCACAAACATTTTTTACTGAAAGTTTTAATTTCATAATGAAAAACATTTCCAAACTTATCTGTATTTGTTAATGCTGAGTTTTGTCATCCCTTCAGTAGAGAATCTAATACTTATGACGGTTCTGGACCAATTGTTGTTTCCAAATCTGCTTTAATAGGAATGCCTGTGAACAGTAACATAGGGCTGGACAAAGAGGGCAATGACCCTGAGTGCAAAGTGTTAAGGGGCACAATTGACCATTAGACCAGTCCCAATTTGGTCACTTTTTACTGCAATAATGACTTATCTGGTGTTGCATTTGTGCTCAGACTTTAGCACTGTAGCACTCCATGGGTAGTCTCTGCTGTAGCAATTGCTTATTACATTTCTAGCAAGCAGTTTGCTACAGTTTAAAAGAAAAAAAGATTTTTTTTTATTCCCTCTCAGCTGTGGAGGACTAGGAGGTAGAAACAGCCATAACACTTGGTTGGCAGAAGCAACACTCATCAGATATTGAGGACCTTTGTTTTTTTGGAGGGGGGGTCTCAGATTTGAGAGGTGCCATATAGAGGAATGCTACTCCAGGAGCTAGATGAGATGCCAATACCTCTGCATATAAGTATTCCTCAGTCAAAGTGATCATGTAGTCTTATTCTTTCTATTGCACCATCTGAAATTTCAGGTAATGGTATTTTAGAGAGTGTTTCAGCATTGCCATGACATTTGGAACTTGTATTATGTCTGATAATCATAAGCTGACAGTATTATAGCCCATCTCTGCATTATTGCTACTGCTATGGTAGGCAAACTGACATTTTATTTATTCATTTATTTATTTTACATTTGTTGACCGGGTTTGTCCAACTGAGCTAAGTAGCCCTTTTTCAGCGGAGGCCCGGGGAGAAAAGCTCCACATGTTCTACAGATTATAATTTACAAAAATAAGTAAACAATCAACAACTGTTTACAGAAAATATTCAAAGCAACATATACATAAAAAAACAAGGATTTAGTGCAGTAGACTAATCATTATGTCTGTCAGATTTAGAATCCTACATAATTCAGAAGGACTAACAATAGTTTTGTCACCAGATGTAAAATCTTACATTATGCAGATAAGAATTATGTAATGTGTTTAGGATAGAGAAGTTAATGTGAGACAAGGTCTATAGATTAAGAGAAAGTTATATAGGTTGGGAGCAGATAGAGGTGTGCAGTTAGGGTTAATAAGCTGGTTAAGGGGGGTGGGTACAGAAGCAGGTCCATTGGCTTAACAGGTATTCTCTAGTGACTAGCTTGAATTGACAACTTGCTTGAGTGACCTGATCTCTAGTGGGAGTTTGTTCCATGCCTTGGAAGGATTATAGCTATAGAGAATACATCCTTTCTTAGTTTTAGGTTTGTGGATCTGTAGCAGATCTAGGATAGAGCTCCGGAGGGATCTAGCAGGTGAATAGTGGGAGATGACAGACAATAGGGTAGGACAGTAAGAAGGCTGATAAAGGATGGAGTGGATGATCTGGAGTTGAGGGAGGAAACATGCTTACTAAATAGCATTAATAAAGGTTTATAACCAGTAACCACCTTACATTTTGCCCCAGGGCTACTGAGACTATTTCTTTATTTCAGATATTAAAACAAGTGCTTTCACCTTGAATCAAGAATATTTTCTGTCAACATGAGAAAGGGTATTTGATGTGTAAGCAATTGTTTCTTCATCTCCTTAAAGCATGTCATATTCAATCATTGTACCTGCACTTGAGTCTAGAGTGTCAGAAGTGATACTGGTAACTCCTTCTCATGGTTTACTAACACCTTATCACAAGTAAGAATTACTTTGTATTTACTGAAATCATTCTGCTTATGTCATTCTCCATTGTTTTGACTCAATATCTTTTAGCAGCCTATACAGTAGTACTAGCACAGTACTTTGGTTCCACATGAACTTTCACTAACAATCAAGTCAGGAGACAAATTATATTTAACTCTTTCACACTTGGGAATTGGGGCATTTCATAAATGGCTTGTGAAAAGGCTGTTCACCCCTTTCCATGCTGGGTTTGTCTCACTATTGAATCTGTAACCTATAAAACAATCTTTTTTAACTCTTAAGTCATTTTGCAAATGTCACAACACTTTTTTGCTCATTACTGAGACTTCACTTTCTGTTTGCCCAGTAACCATTAAGTCATCTTGAAACATAGCTGCATTCATAATTTTGAACACATTTTCTTTTATTCTTTGAAAATAGAGGTTGCAGAGCTCATACCAAATAATAAGCTTTTATATACAAGCAAATCTCTCTGCATATTGATTGTAAAATACTTTTGAGGGCCATCATTAGTTTTAAAAGTCATAATACTTGATCTCATGTTGTCAATATTCATCTATTCTTGACTGTTGGATGTTGGTTCCGATCCTCGGAACCAGTCTGGCTGTTATGCAGCTTGCGCTAGCCAAAAATCTCTCAGGCTAATACTCAGCCTATAATGTCCCTTTCCCATTTACCTCAGATCTTACTTACCACTCTTATAACAAGACGCATCAGCAGACTTTTCTTGCAGCTAAGTAAATTTTAAACTATATTAATCTTTCTTCCTTTCATTCTTATAAAACTTTAATATTCTTCATTTTTCTACCCACCTTTTTCTCTTGTGAGTGTGTTTCCATACCCATTGGTATATGCTCACTGCCATTGCTGGTAGTCTTTCATATTTCCCTTTCTCTTTACCATTTTGGTAGTTCTTTCTACCACTGTTGGTAGAACGTCCTCCTTTTCATTATATCCTTTGATTTGTGTGTGTGTGTGTGTGTGTGTGTGTGTGTGTGTGTGTGTGTGTGTGTGTGTGTGTGTGTGTGTGGTGTTTGTTGACCTTCTCCTCTGCCACTTGTCAACATGGAAGAAAGGTCCAAGGGCACAACTGGTTTTATGCACTGCCAGGACTGCGGCCAAAACATGCCTAACTCTGATGGACATTCAGCTTGCATGTATTATCTAGGTGCTCCTCATTTAGACATTGAATGCTCTGTCTGCCAGGCCTTCAGTACTAGGGCCTTGGTAGAATGATTAAATAAGCTCTTTCTTAAAGGGCTTCCTAACTCCCCCTTTGAAGAAGCTTTATCCAAGGCCAACAAGTTTCCTAAGGCATCTGGTTCCAAAAGTAGTCCCTCTGTGCCAGTGTCTGTATCGGCACCAACATCAAGAAAGCAAACGTCTCCTTCTGTTGACTCCTCCTCAGAACCAAAAGCTAAGGTTCCAAAGCTTTCTGAACTGATCCCTTCTTCAGCACCAGTTGCTTCTGTATCTTCTGCACCAACTCCAACACCAGCACCGGCATTGGCTCCTGCACCGGCACCGCAGTCAGCACTGGCTTCTTTAGTTTTCACGTCAGTGCCGACATCTCCTTTTGTACCGGAACAGGTCACACACACACCCCCCCTCTTCAGTGCCAAAAATTGATCTGCTATATACTCCCAGGACAAAGTATTCCCCTTCCACTGATGTCTTATGTTGTCATCTTCCCAGTCCCTTTCTAGAAAGGCCAGAATCTCCCTCTGGATTGTCTGTCTGCTCTTCACAGAGGTTGATGTGATGAGGTTGGTGGATGAGCTCCTCATGATGAAGGGTCTTTCTTCTTCTTCCCAAACCCCTCTCCCTCCTGGAACAGGGTTTTGTTTCTCCCAGGACACCTCCAGCTATTCCTCCTCTGACCTCCTCGGAGGCTTTAGAGCTCCCTTGTCTGACTACTCAGGTTTCTATTGCTCTGGCACTGACAGACACCCGACTACTCAGGTTTCTATTTCTCTGGCACCAACAGCCCCCTTGTCTTCGGTTCCTGACTTGGCTCTGATTTCCTCTGTTCATTCAGAACCAATAGAATCCCAAGATCGTGGCTCCACTGTCAGGCCCAAGAGGTTTGAGTCGACTCCTGTATTTTTTTGGGAGTTGTTCTTTTCTCTTGGGACTCTGGCGGCTGGGGTCCTTCCTCGGTTCCAGCCTTGGAGGTTGGTCTCTCAGGGTGGGGTTAACCCTGGTTCTGAGTCTGTCTTTCTCTCTTCTCTGTTCCCATCCCTCCTCGGAGGGCCTGCTTTCCAGACTATGGAGAGAGCATTGGTCACCACACGTTCTCAGGTGGTTCCTACTGTATCAAGTTTCCTCCCCTGACCCTTTCTTACTGGGAGCTTCCACCAACCTCTGTGCCCAGACAGCAACCTCCAAGGTTGCAAGATATCCCAAATAAGGACCACCCTTCTTTTGGGACCTCCTCAGACATTCCCACTGAGGAGTCTTCTCATAATTAAACATGTAAAAGGAAACACCCAGACTCCCCTGAAGAGTCCATCACTGAGGACACTGATTTCAATGGCTGGGAGGGTTTCCTCCATCACCCCCAGAAGATGTCTTCTTTGGAGACATTCTTGAGATCCTTAAACAGAGGGGTAACTGGGAAGCCCATAACCCTACCTCTGAGGAGTCTGTGTAATTTCAAGCCTTTGGTTCTCACCCATCTACTTCCTGGGTGACCCCTCTCGCTGACGATCTCATTAAACTGATCACTCAGCAGGCTTGGAAATCTCCAGACTCCACAGAACTGATTCCCCAGAGATTGGATAAGATCCTTTCTGCACCTGAGAACCACCAACACTGGGCTAAAGGGATAGCAGTAGATGCCATGGTGGTAGCGGTGGCCACCAAAAAGGAACTCGCATAGAAAAAGTTCTCTGTTTATCCCCTAAAAGAAAGTCTAAAGCAATGGACAGATTTGAAAACCGGGTCTGTGCATCATCGACCTCCACCTTAAGGTCCTTGAATTGTCTGACATATTTTACTAGGCTCCAGCGGGATCTGATCAAGGAACTATCAGACACCCTAGCAGGAACTGCATCTGATAGGTTCCAAGAAAAAGTAGCCTCCCAATTAGTTACCCTGGAGTCTCTTTCCAACTTGTCCAGGAGGCTTATTTCACATGTAGCTGAAGGGACAACCAGGTCAGCTGGTTCAGGCATGCTATCAGATGACACATCTGGATGCACCTGTGTGAGTTTGTGCAGCCATTCAAGCCTTTTTTCATCAATGCTCCTTTTGATGGATCTTCTTTGTTCGGCCCCAAAGTTAAAGAAACTCTAGCCAGGTGTGAGAAGGATGGGAAGACCCTTTCTGCTGTGGGCATATGTTTTTCCACTGCCAAATGACCCTATGCTAGAAATCAAAGGAATGGGAAGATGTGGTTCAAAAAGTCCCAAGGGCCTTTCCAAGACACATGTGGTGAGGGCTCTCCTCGGGGCAGAGAGGGGAGCTTTAACAGAAGATGCTGACCCCGAGGCAGAGGAGGTCCACAGAATCAGGGTTCCAGAGACTCTTTTTCTGGCCAGCCCTACCAGTGCTCCTGAAAGGGTGCCCAATTGCTTACCCCTGCATGAGGTCAGGGGAAGATTTTCTCTGCATGCAAAAGCCTGGTGACAGATAACCACAGATGTTTGGGTGCAGAGAATTATTACCAAAGGTTATTCTATCCACTTCACCCTTAATCCCAGACTAAGACATCTCCCCAATATTCCACCCAGTCAGAGAGACCAAGCAGACTTAGAAATCCAAAAGCTGCTACAAAAAAGTCATCCAAGAAGTCCCACCAGACCAGATAGGATCTGTATTTTACTCAAGGTTATTTTTAGTGCAAAAAAAAGACAGGGGACTGGAGACCTATACTGGATCTCAGCGTGCTAAACAAATTTGCTCAACAATCCAAATTCCAGATGGTCATGGTTTAATCTAGACTTCCCTTTTTGGAGGAAAACAATTGGATGTGGTCTGTAGACCTTCAAGACACATAGGTTCATAGGTAGGTACTTGGCTATTGGCCCTAGGGCCTATACAAGCCTAGCCAATAAGGTACCCTGGCTTTCGCCACCCAAGAAAATTATTTTTCTGTGCCCCTGTCAAGCAGAACCATAGAAGTGATCCCCGGGGTGAATTTCCTATTACCCATCCAATCATCAAGATTTTTCTTGAAGAGTGTTAATGAGGAGCTCTGTTTGACATAGATAGGTAGTCTGTTCCAGAGTATGGGAAGTCTCTGGCTCAGGAATCTATCCCTCCAGCATGTTCTGTTTATTGTGGTGACAAGGTTTAGGTCCCTAGAGCGTGTAGCTTGGAGGGATTGGGATTTCTTTAAGTGGAGCATGTCCAACAGCTCTGGGTTTGACATAGCTTTGTATGTTAGGCAGAGATCGCCTCTGAGTAGGCGATATGCGATGGAGTAAAGCTGGAGTTTTTTGAGACGGTCTTCATAAGGCATCTGTTTGAGGCCAGTAATCTTCTTTGTGAGGTATTTTTGCAGCCTTTCCAGTTGTTGTAGATGTCTTGTGAGGTACATACCAAAAGGGGTGTTGTACTCTATAATGGGTTTAATGAGTGATGAGTAGAGGGGAACAATGACCTATTTTTTTCTGGATGAGAAACCTTTTGTGATGAGGTGTGCCACGTAGAAGGATTTCCTGAACACTGTGGTGATGTGATTATCAAAGGAGAGACTACTGTCCACCTGTGTCCCAAGGTCTCTTATCAAACTTTCGGTGTTAAGTAGACTACTGCCTATGTGGTAGTTCATGAGTACAGAGTTTTTACCAAAGGGGATGACAATGCACTTTTTGGCATTGAGCTTGAGACCATGTCTTTGACACCAGGCATCTGTCTCAGTGAGACCCTTTTGTAGGATGTCCACATCATTAGGAGTTTTGGTTATGGCTTCTAGTTTGCAGTCATCTGCGAATTTAGTTAGCCAAAGACCTTCTGTGTTAGCCTATACTTCAGAGAAGTAGATACCAAACAGGAGAGGATCCATGACTGAACCCTGTGGTACTCCAATTGTCACTGGTCTGAAGTCTGATTTGGAGCCTGCTACTTTCACAGTGTGGGTTCTGTCAGTAAACCAGTTGGCAACCCATCTTGTGACATAGGGATTTATACCTAGTTTAGTGAGTACCACTACCACATAAAATTGGACAAGCACTCCAGAAGGTTTCTCTGCTTTCAGCTGGGGACCAGTCATTTTCAATTCAAAGTGCTGCCCTTTGGTCTCACCACAGCCCCCAGGGTGTTCACCAAATGTATGGCAGCAGTGACAGCTTACTTGAGACTGCACAGATTCTGGGTGTTTCCATATCTAAATGACTGGCTCATTATCGCTCCCATCAGGCATCTACTCTTCTAGCAACAGAGTTCACTTTGCATTTGTTCCTGAGCTTGGGAATCACAGTCAATCAAACAAAATCTCAACTAAGCCCCTCGCAAGATTTAAAATTCATAGAAGTTTGTCTAAACACCGCTTCTTGTGTATCCTGTCTTCCCAAACAGAGATTACAGAAGATAAAATCGCAAGTACATCCCATTCTTTGCAAAAACAAATTTCCAGTGCTTCTGGTCCTTCAAACATTGGGATCCATGACATTGACCATCACTCTAGTTCCATTCGCAAGGTTCCACATGCACGTACTACAATGGCTTCTAGCATCACAATGGTCTAGTCTAACCCATCCAATGAACTACCCCATATTAATCACCAGCCGCTGCAAAAAAGACCTTTCCTGGTGGATAGAATCCGAGGAAATCCTATTAGGCCATCCTTTTGTTCCCCCTTAACCCAAGGCCATAGTGACCATGTATGCCTCCTAGATGGGGAGGGGCATTATCTGGGAAGAACAGTCCCAGGGCACATGGTTCCCGTTAGAGGCCAACCTGCATATTAATGTCCTGGAGTTGAGGGCAGTGCTTCTAGTCTTGCAAGTCTTTCAATTGGTCCTCCTCCTAGGATCCATTGCGATCCAATCAGACAACATGTCTGTAATCTGGTGCATCAACAAACAAGGGGGGAAGCAAGTCCTACCCCCTGTGTTGAGAGGCCCTGAGAGTGTAGCAATGGGCTATTTCCTCCAACCGCTTTCTGATAGCAATGCACATCCTAGAAAGTTCAAACATAATAGCTGACAAACTGAGCAGATGCATTCTACTGCCTCGTGAGTGGTCTTTCAATCCCGAGATAGCAAGGAGGATTTTTTGTTGCTGGGACCAGTCTTGCTGGGACCTTTTTGCATCATCCCAAAACAAGTGCAGAAGTTACTTTGCCCTGATGTCCCCTCATGGGGAGTCACCAAGGGACGCTCTTCTCCTCGATTTGCCCCCAAGTCTCTTCTATGCTTTCCCTCCCTTCCCTCTAATCCCACTTTTTCTCAAGAAAGCAGCCAGGTTAAGAAGCAAAGTGATCCTCATTGCACCCTATTGGCCTCAACAAATTTTTCTCCCCTTTCTGTGGCCTCATCTAGTTCACCATCCATGTATTCTGGACCTAGTTCCAGACCTGCTGTCTCACTGTCAGGTACTGGTGTACCCCAGCCTTCAAAATCTCAAGCTGGCAGCTTGGATCCTCCAATTCCACTAGTCACCAGGCATAAAGGTATACCTACTCCAGTGTGGAAAATTCTGCTGGCTTCCCATAGACCATCCACCAGGAAACTCTACCTTAGTAAGTGGAGGAGATTTTCAGTCTGGGCATATGATAGCAATCTCGATCCTTTCTCCACTCTGATGGAGAAAGTTCTAGAATTTCTAACCATTCTTTTTGATCAGGGGGCCTCCGCCTCTACAATTAAAGTCCTATTATCTGCCATTTCTAATTTCCATAATGGTTTTGGGGACCCTTCTCTAATTTCTCATAGACTATATAAAGTGTTCCTCAAAGGAACTCTGCACTTGAAGCTTCCATTTAAATACCCCCTACCGCCATGGAATTTGACCATTGTTCTCCAGTCTTTGGTGCTTTCCCCTTTTGAGCCAGCAGCAACATGGAACCTAAAGTTTCTTTCATGGAAAATGCTTTTCCTTATAGCTATAACATCAGCAAAATGAGTTTCTGAGATGCAGGCTTCATGCTCAAAATCCCCTTGCTTAATTTTTCACAAGGATAGAGTTTCACTCAGAACCAATCCATCCTTTCTTTCAAAGGTAGTTTCAGAGTCCAACATTAATCAAACCATAGATTTGCCTGTTTTCTTCCCCACTTTTTCCAACAAAGGTAAGTATTGTCTACATTTTCTGGATATTCACAGACAAGTATGTTTCTATCTCAACAGAACTAAAGAATTTAGACTATCAGAACAGTTGTTTGTTTCCTTCTCCAGCCCAACTTTAGGGAAGTCTTTTTCCAAAGTTACCTTGTCAAAATGGCTGAGAAATTGTATTACTTACATATATAATAAAAAGAATCTCAAATTACCTGTGCCAGTGTGAGCACATTCCACCAGGTCAATGGCCACTTCAGCTGTTTTCCCTTCCAAGGCTTCCATGAATGAAATATGTGCAGCAGCAAAGTGGGCTACTCTACATACCTTTATCACTCAAGTACAAATTAGATCTAGTCTCCAGTGGAAGAGCTTACTTTGGTTCTGTGCTTCTCAGGACTATCCTTCCATAGGGCTACCTGGGATCTAAAGTAGCTAGGGATTCTGTCCCAACAGTCAAGAATAGATGAAGATTGACAACATCAGATAAGGAATTATGTCTTACCATAACATTCCATCTGTGTTGTCGATCTTCATCTATTCTTGCCATCCCACCCTCCTTCCCCCTCCTGTGAATTCCTGGAGGAGTGAACTCTTGCCCTGGGTGCATTGTTAGGGTTCTCCTTGGATATGGCTTTTTCATATGGTCTTATGGTTCTTCTGGCTTTCTATAAGCTTGCAAACTTGATCTGAGGTAAATGGGAGAGGGGCATTGTAGGTAGAGTATTAGCTCGAGAGATTTTTGGCTGGCACAAGCTGTATAATTTAAAAATGAAAATAACACCAAGGCAAGGAGCAAGGTACCTTCAATTTAATGAATAGTTAGCGCTTCCGTCTTGACAATTGTCAAAACTTCCTCAGACAAAGTACAAGTCAAAAGCCATATTTTAAAAAGAAACCACAGGATCTGACATCATAAATTCAATTAACATTCAATTAACATTTAAAGACATATCAGTAAATCACACACAAGCTGTATAATGACTGGACCAGTTCCGAAGATTGGAACCAGCACCCAACAGCTAAGAAAAGATGAAGACCAACAACACAGATGGAACATTATGGTAAGATATAACTTCTTTTTACTGTGCAGCATCTAGATCTGTTTTAGAAAACATTTCCACTCTTCAACATGGCCATAAACCTTTCCACTCAAAAGAGTGTTTCGGCCTCAAACTCACCTAACAATAGAGAGCAATAGAGTTTTTGGCAGAAGCACAGGCTCTAGATCAGTGATGGCGAACCGATGACATGCATCAGAGGTGACACAACAGCGTTCACCAACACCCGTGTTACCAAAGAAACTGAATGAACAAAAATACAAGAAATATGTGACTCTGCACTTATCTACTAAAATTCAGCAACAAAAAAGTCATTAATTGGTGTTAATCAAATCAAACGCAACATGTTCCATATTTTTTTCACTTCAATTCAAAATTACTATTAAAAGTAGGGTCATTTTTGGTGCACTATTCTAAGCCCAGATATCAGTGCACATATAGTCTTCTGTATTGTAAGTCACTGATTTTCTTTTACCTTTATAATAGATAGTAGCACACATGATTGGACTGTATTTTTTTCTCGTGTTGGGGGGAGGGGGTGACACACCAGCAGAGTCACAATAGGCATTTTCCAATTTTTTAACACACAGAGCCCTAAAGATTTGCTATCACTGCTCTAGATGGTGCCTATCCTAGGAAGATTTTTATAGACCAACCACTTTGGGTATCTGCTGTGGTGCATATTATCCTCTAGATAGGAGGCTGTTCAGACTGTGCCATCTCAGCTGTAAGTGATTTGGTCACATTGACTAATGTTATCAAAAATGGGCATGGGTATTTGCTGGTGATGTGTGTTGAGGGCTCGGCTGACTCCAGCCTAAGCCAGGGACCTGAGCTCATGGTGGAAGAGGTCATTTGCCCCTATTGCCAGTGTGTGCCCACCATAAAGCCCAGCAGTTCTGGGTCAATAAGCTACTGGCTGGCTGGTGTCCAGTTGCCCAACTTGGGTTACCTGGAACATCTCTGTTTAGTGAAACTAGACATAAAACCTATCAACCTGCCAAATATGAACTAAGGATTACTATACTGAGTATCAGTTCATTGACAGGACATAGCTTAAAAGTGAATGATATTATGGTGTAGAGGAGGAGGCTGGACAGCTACTGCATCCAGGAGACAGGATGAAAGAGCAGTGCAGCAAATCCACTTGGCTTATGATCTAGAGTCTACTATTCAAGGAGAGGACAGACTAAAAATTAAATTGTGGTAAAGGAGTGAAAGAGAGGCTTCAGTAGACAGTTGAGGGATGTCATCAGAATTCCTGACAGACTCATGGCAATCAGACTCCATTGTAAGAATAGAGCTTTCTTCATAATCTCAGCCTATGCCCTTTAGCAGGGTTGTGATAGCATGGAAATGAAGCTGGTGTTGATAATGGGGGACCTGGATGCACATATTAGGTAGAACAGGATATGAGAACTGCCTGGGTTCACATAAGTGGGACAATGGGAATAAAGAAGGAGAGGCCATTCAAGACTTCTGTGTGGCAAATATCATGATAGTGGCCAACCCATGGTTAATCAAGAGAGACAGTCCTAGACAACATACAAGAGTGACCAACATACAACTCAGGTAGACTGCTTCCTAGTAAGGAAAGGACACTGGGGTAGAATCAGCAATTGCAAAGTCATCCACATTGAAACAGTCAGCCCACAGTATAAGCAAGTGATTTCCACAATCAGCTACAAGCAGTGGTTAGAGGACTTTCTAAGGTCAGTACAGACTAGGAAAAAGACCTGGAGGTTGACTGGAAAGAAAGAACAAGAGTTCAAGGAAATACTCAGGGCTCTAGCATTTCACGAACAAGATGAAAAGGTGGAGATGGAGAAGAATGGCAACTCCTCAAAACAGCATGTGTGAGAAATATAGAACATATATGCAACAGAGTCAGGTATGGAAATAATGTTAATAAGGAAAGCTAGTGGTATAATGCAGAAGTCCAGGAAGTTATCAAAAGAAAGATGAAGTGCAGGAAAAAGTGGGAGATAGAAGAGATGGACCAGGCTAAGAAGGGATACTGGTTGGCTATAAAAGAGGCTAAGACAACAGTTGCAATAGCGAAGAACAATGGATCAGATGCATTCTACTAGCTTCTGAAAAGTGACTCAGTAGATGGCACAAAGAAATTCTGTCAAGCTGCAAGGCAAAGACAGAAATATAAAGAAAATAGTTACCAGACACCCTTCATAAGGGATGCCAGCAACAACCTGCACACCAATCTGCAGGACATCAAAGGCAGATGGAAGGAGTACTTACAGCAGCTTCTGAGTGAAGAAAACCTAACAGAAATTGTACTGCCCCAAATCCAGGTGAAGACGAATGAGTAAGAACAGCACTAAGGAAAAGTAAGTAATGGAAAGCAGCAGGTGCAAATGAGGTCACAGCAAATATGACCAAGATGTTTAGTGAGTTGACTTCCAAGATGGCTACACACTGATCAACAGCATTATTTCAGCTCTCCCAGTGATAAAAAAGAAACTGAGGAAAAAGAGCAAAATTCAGTTACTGGCTAGTAAGTATACTGTATGGATGTCAGCAAAGAAGACATTTACAGAATCTGAAAGAAAATCATCCAGAAAAGGTGAAGAGAAACCATTGACTGGGAAGAATTCTGCACATGTTCAGCAAAAAGTAGTTCAGGCTTTAGCTTTACTACAAGATTTGGTTTCCAGTAATTTAGAGGTAAAAATAACTGAAAGGTAGTCTGAGGTGATTAAATAAATGAAATGTTTCTTACAAACTTCCACAGGAATATCATCTATTCATGTAAACGTTCCTGTAGATTGGTTATACATCACCATTTTTATCTCATCTACTCCTGTCTTAATTGTTAATAATTGAGCCCCATCTACCTCTAACCTTGGCATATTTAATCCTTCCATAAACATTTCCTTTTGTACATTTTCTTGATTTCCACATTTCACTGCTTTATACAGATTTTCAGAAACTTTTCGAAATATTTCAAATAGCGCTATAGGATCTCTGGTTATTTTTCTTTTTATAGTCTCCCTAAGATTTACAACAACCCTTTCTACTTGCTGTTGCCTGAGCCGTTGTGCTAAAAGCTATTGTGCTTTGGCGTTATTATCAACAGTTACTTAACAGCAATCTTTATAAACTCATGCATATTATCCAGGTAGTCCCTTATTTTCTGTTTAGTTCTCTGCAGTTGCACCTCTTCTTGTTCTGTGAGATTCCCCCTGTTCTGCAACACTTTAACCTTTGTCAGTCCCGCTAAATAATTTTTGTGAGTTCTTAACTATATCATCTGATGCTATAAATCTTTATTCATTCCTTACTGTTAGGACTTTGGTTCCATCCTCGGAACTGACACGGGTGTTTCCAAGCTCGCACCAGCCAAAAACTCTCAGCTAAGACCTACCCATAATGCCCCTCTCATAGTCTCTCCAGATCTCGTTTGCCGCATTCCTTGTCAGACATGCCTAGCCATCTCTCTCAAAGCTAAGTGGAAATTTGTGATTTTTGTTTAGTTCCTCTTCAAACTTTGTTGTTTTTTAGTCAGTTTAGCCTTTTCTTACTATTGCCTATAACCTACTTCTATTTTCTAACCTTTACCTTTGGTAGTTAAATCTCTACCATCATTGGTACTGTGGTACTGTGGTGCTGTCCCTCTCTCCTGCCTTTGGTAGGCCTTCCTTTACCACTTGTGGTATTTTATACCATCGTTGGTATTCTCTCCTTTTCTTTCCCTTGTTATAGTTGTTTCCTTTAGGACAGCCCTTTGTTGCCTGTACTATTAAAGTTAAGTTGGGATTTAAACAGTGTGACAAGTGTGGGTGTAAGATGCCCAACTCGGACGGCCACGCTCAATGCGTTTACTGTTTGGGCATGGACCATATAAATGCTGATTGTGATATTTGTTCTAGTTTTAGCAATCACACTCTAGCAGAGCGCAAAAACAAGCTAATTCTGAAAGGTTTAATCAGAACGCCTTTTTCAGAGGCTCTATCTGGGTTGGAGGTCTCACCTCCTCCTAAGACCAAGAAACACAAGGAAAAATGGAGTCACTCGGTTCCTGCATCGCCGTCAGTTACGAAGCTGAGCCAGCTCCGTGCTTCTCCACCACCCTTGGCGCAGACCTCTTTGGCACTAGGCCCTGTATTTTCTCCCTCTGTGCCGTCTCTGATGTTGACTCCTGTTTCGGTTCCAGCCTCGGCACCATTGGCTTCGGTGCCGTCTTTGGTTCCGACACTGGCTTTCACAACCATACTTGCTTCGGCACCATCCCCGGCCACCGTGACAATAGCTTCTTCATCTCCACAGACTATGACCTCAGATCCTAAAGTTGAGTATCTTCCAAGAACAAGATACTCTCCACCATAGGACCCTCTTTTGGGGCATTGGTTTAGCCCCTTTCTTGAAAGACCTGATTCGCCTTCAGCAGCCTCCTTTAGATCCACCAGGAGGCTTTCTGAACTAGATGTAGTGTGGGTTGTGGACCAGCTTCTGGCAGCTAGGGGATTGCGCACTCCAGCTAGACTTTCCATCCCCTTTGGCTCAGAATCATTCACAGTATATTCTCCTGTTTATCCTCCTCTGGCCTCTACCCAGGCCACGGAGATCTCAGTACCAGAGTCCACCCCGGTGCATACTGTCTTGGCCCCGACTGCAGTGTTTTCCCAGTCAGCACTGACCACCCTTGCTGCATTGGCTCCGTTGGAGCTGATGCACTCTCAGAGCAGTGTTTGGACTGTTGGCACCTTGGTACCTATCAGGGCATCTATTTTTTCGCTGGCACCATCTATGTCCATGGCTCTGACAGCTTCCAGTCCTCTCAGAACTCCTCACCTGGAGGTGGGCTCCTCAGGGTGAGCTGTGACCCCGGTTCTGAGGTTGTCCTTCTCGGTTCCGGGCTGCCATCCCTCCTTTGGCGGGCCTGCTTTCCAGGTGATGAAGAGGGTTCTTGCCTCCGCAGGCTTGCAGTCAGCATCAATGGCATCAGCACCAGAACCCCCCTCTAGCATGCAGCTGTCCCAACCCCCTACTTCAGGATCCCTTGTATTGGAGCTGCAAAACCTCTCTTTGAAAGGAACCCTTTCTCTGGAGTCCTTCTCAGAATATCCCCCTGGGGAGCCACCCTGGAAGATACAGTGCAAGAGGAAGCACCTTGATTCCCCTGAGGAATCTATCACTGAGGACACCGATTGTGATGAGAGGGAAGGGTCCCCACGGTCTCCCCCAGATGATGTCTTATTTGGAGACATTCTCGAAATCCTCAAGCAGCGGGGATACTGGAAGTCCTCTAACCCTTCTTCTGAGGAATCGGTGTTTTTGCAGGCGTTCCGTGCCCAGCCATCTACTTCCTAGGTGACCCCACCTGTGGATGAGCTTATTAAGCTGATTGTGCTGCATGCCTAGAAGGCCCCAGACAACGTAGAACCTGTCCCCCAGAGGCCGGACAAAATTCTATCCACTGCTGAAGACCAGCCCAGCTGGTCCAAGCAGTTGACGATTGATTCCATGGTTGTGGCAGCAGCCACAAGAGGGAACTGGCAGAAAATAGTTCCACTCTCCATCCTCTGAACAGGGAGTCTCGGGCCATGGACAGACTAGGGAAGCGGACCTATGTTTCAGCGACCATTGCCATTCGTTCGCTGAACTAAATGGCACACTTCACTCACCTCCAAAGAGACCTAATCTCTGAAATGTCTTCCTGTTTGGCAGGGGTACTGTCTGACGAGGTGATGACAATGTCGCCTCGCTGCTAGCTACCTTTAAATCTATCTCAAACTCCTCAATGCGTTTGATATCTCATACCACCGAGGGGGCAGCTCAAGCTGCCACATCAGGCATTGTCATGAGATGCCATGCTTGGATGAGTTTGTGTGATTTTGCAGACCCTTTAAATCTTCCTTCGTCAATGTGTCTGTCGATGAATCTGCACTTTTTGGTCCCAAAGTACAAGACACAATAGCATGAAGTGAGAAAGATGGAAAGACCTTGTCTGCTGTGGGCATAAGTTTTTCCACCCCCCCCCCAGAGGTCCAACTCCAGGAACCAGAGGGGAGGAAAATCATGGTTCAAGAAATCCCAAGGATCTTTTCATGACACTCATGGCGAGCAATCCCCCAGGGGCAGAGGGAGCAACTCATCTGGAAAATGCCCCTTTCAGGGTAGAGGGGGTCCATGTAACCAGGGCGCTAGATATTCCTTCTCTGGCTGACCCTAACAGCGCTCCTGAGCAGCGACCCGATTGCTTTCCTCTGGAAGCAGTCGGGGTCATTTTTCTCTGCACCTACCAGCCTGGCAACTTATTACTACCAATGTTTAGGTGCAGAGAATAATATCCAGAGGCTACCAGATACCATTCGATTTAAATCCCAGACCCATCAAATGAATCCCCGATGTGCCACTCAGTCAGAGGGAGGTAGCAGCCTTAGAAATAGAAAAGTTGCTAAAAAAAAAGTCATCCAACCAGTCCCACCAGACCAGAGAGGATCCTGGTTTTACTCAAGGTTCTTTTTAGTGCCAAAAAAGACAGGGGACTGGAAACCAATCCTAGATCTCAGCCTGCTGAACAAACTTATCAAATCTCAAAAATTCCGGATGGTCATGGTACAGTCCATTCTCCCCTTTCTAGGGAGGGACAAGTGGATGTGCTCTAAAGACCTCTAGGACATATATTACCACATTAAGATGGATCACTGCTCCCAGAGATTTCACCGCTTCTGGCCGGGAGCCAAACACTACCAGTTCAGGGCACTGCCATTTGGTCTCTCGACAGCCCCCTGAGTGTTCACCAAATATATGGCAGTTGTAATAGCTCATCTTCGACTACAAGGATTCCAGGTGTTTCCATATCTAGACAATTGGCTCCTTACCACCCGACCAGGAATCTTCTAATCCGCAGCCTCTCTTACAATGAAGGCCTCGCTCTCCACTTAGGAATTACAATCAACGAGGACAAATCTCAAATGCTCCCAACAAAAACACTGGAATTCATTGGAGCAGTTTTTGACACAACATCCTGTCAAGCTTCCCTCTCTCCGCACAGACTTTCGAAAATAAAACACCAAATCCAAGCCTTTCTTCCACAGACATTTGTATCAGCACGCCTTGTACTGCAACTCTTAGGCTCAATGGCAGCTGCCATTACTCTAGTATCACTAGCGAGGTTGCACATGAGAATACTACAGTGGCTCGTTTCTTCACAATAGTCAATCTTAACCCACCCACTCGACCACATGATATGTTTTACAAACCTTTGCAAGGAAGAAATGCTATGGTGGATGAAGTCAGAATCAAATCTTTGGTGTCAACCATTCTATCTCCTCCAACCCACGGCCACAGTGGCCACAGATACTTCCCTGTTAGGGTGGGGGGGCTATTTCCAGGGAAAGATGGTCCAAGGCACCTGGTCCCCCATGGAGGCCAGTTTGCACATAAATGTCCTGGAACTGAGGGCAGTTCTCTTAGCATTGCAAGCGTTCCATACATCCCTCCCTTCTGGGA
Source organism: Protopterus annectens (assembly GCF_019279795.1). Taxonomy (NCBI): domain Eukaryota; kingdom Metazoa; phylum Chordata; order Ceratodontiformes; family Protopteridae; genus Protopterus; species Protopterus annectens. The sequence goes on along the minus strand of NC_056725.1, from coordinate 98,268,428 downwards.
CCATTGCAATTCATTCGGACAACATGTCAGATGTCTGGTATATCAACAAGCAAGACAGAACCAGGTCTTACCCCCTGTGTCAGGAAGCCATGAGGATTTGGCACTGGACAATAGTTTCCAACCACTTTCTTATAGCAATGCACATTCCCTGGAGTTCCAACCTTATTGCGGACAATCTGAACAGGAACATCCTGATGCCTCACGAGTGGTCTTTCAATCAGATTTTCCGCCACTGGGGCAAGCCTTTCTGTGATGTGTTTGCTTCCCCCTTAAACAACAAATGCAGAAGCTACTTTGCCCTGATCCCCCTCAGGGAGAACCCCGAGGGACTCTCTAATGCACGATTGGCCTCCAGGTCTACTGTATGCCTTTCCCCCATTTCCCCTCATCCTGAAATTCCTCCAGAAAGCTCAGAGGTTGAGAAGCAAAGTGATCCTCATTGCCTCTTATTGGTCCCCTCAAGTCTGGTTCCCTTCCTATGGCCTTATCTGAGTCACAGCCTGTGGATCCTGGATCATTCCCAAGATCTGCTGTCTCATCCTCAGGGACTGATTCACTCCAGTCTCCACAGCCTCAAGCTCACAGCTTGGTTCCTCCACTTCCAGTGATAGCCAGGCTGCCTGATATCTCATCTCCCATTCATGAAATTCTTCTGGCTTCACGCAAACCTTCCACCAGGAAAATTTATTCTAGTAAATGGACTAGGTTCTCTATTCGGGCCACACGCAAACCTTCCACCAGGAAAATTTATTCTAGTAAATGGACTAGGTTCTCTATTCGGGCCAAAGATTAGAACTTAGATCCTTTCTCTATGCCTGTTCAAAAGATCTTACAATACCTGATGACTCTTCTACATGCAGGAGCCTCAACACTGACAATCACTGTACATTTAGCTGCTATCGCAAATTTTCGTAATGGATTTGATAATTCTTCTATGTCACACCACTTGTGCAAGACCTTTTTGAAAGGAGTATTACACGTTAAACCTCCTGTCAAGCCCCCCATAGAACCCTGGGACATGACCTTGGTACTTCAGTCACTAACAGGCCCTCCTTTCGAGCCTTTTGATTTTTGTGATATAAACTTTTTGTAATGGAAGAGTCTACTTTTAGTAGCACTTACCTCAGCAAGAAGAGTACCTGAGTTGCAGGCCTTGAGTGTCAAGAGACCTTACTTGAACTTCCACAGTGATAGAGTATCCCTTCATACTGACCCTTCTTTTTTGCCCAAGGTCATTTCAGGTTTTTCCATTAACCAGTCTATTGACCTGCTGGTTTTCTTCCCTCAGCATTCTAACAGAGGGGAGTATCTGTTGCTTACCCTTGATGTTCATAGGCGGCTTTGTTGTTATTTAGACAAGACTAAATCTTTCAGGAAAATGGATCATTTGTTTGTGGCCTTTGCAGGACCCAGCTTGGGTAAACCTGTATCCAAAGTGACTCTATCCTCCTGGCTTGCCTCCTGGCTTAGAAACGTCATTACCTTTATCTACCATCAGAATAAGCTATCCTTACCTTCCAGAATAAAGGTTCATTCTACTAGATCAATGGCTACTTCTGTGGCTTTTCATTCCAGAGCCTCTATGGATAATATCTGCACAGCAGCCACTTGGTTAAGACCTCACACTTTTATCACTCATTACAAATTGGATTTGGCCTCCAGGGGACGAGCATCTTTTAGTTCTATGGTGCTTAGGAATATCCTTCCTTAGGGCCACCCAGGACTCAAGTAACTGGGGACTCAGTTCTAACAGTAAGGAATGAATAAAGATTTACATCAGATAAAGAAGTTATGTCTTACCATAACATTCCATATGTGTTGTAGATCTTTATTCACTCATTACTTCCCGCCCTCCTTTCCCCTGCCTGGACTCCTGGTAGACTTTAGGAATTCCTGGTTAGGGTATTTGCTCAGACAGAGCCTCCTTCTGTGTTTCTCTTACTATCTCTATAAAATTGGGGTGGGCAAACTCGATCTAGAGAGACTAGGAGAGGGACATTGTGGGTAGGTCTTAGCTGAGAGTTTTTGGCTGGCGTGAACTTGGAAACGGCCGTGTCAGTTCCAAGGACGGAACCAAAGTCCTAACAGTAATGAATGAATAAAGAAATACAGTACAGATGGAACATTATGGCAAGACATAACTTCTTTATTTTGCTTTTATTTCTACCCTATTTTTAAACTCCACTTTCATTTTATCCCACTCCCTAGCTATATTTTCTGAGACATTTCTATCTTTCCTAACGCCCAAACAATTTCCACTACCCATTCTTTAAATTCCTCTCTGTTTAACAGACAGAATTTCAGCCAGAATTTACTTAAGTTCCATTGTAGCAGTTTTAGGTGGAATATAAATACATGCCAGCATAATCCTCCTTCCCTCTCAGTAGCCTCTTATTACTACAAGTCTACCATTATTATCATTGTTTCCCTCTTCTATCACTATTGGCGCTCCTCTAGAAATTAATATAAAAACTCCCCTTTTCCTTTGCCCCAGATATTCTGCTGAATAACCATCCTGAAATCCTTTCTTTATCAAAGTTTATGCTCAGTTCTTTCCAAATATGTCTACTGTAGCATGGTTGTTTGCACTCTGCATTCCTTAATATGGTTAACTACTATTTATTTTTGTCTATACCTGTGAGACTGTTCATGTTTAAAGATAATTTGGAAAGTGTTGCCATTATGATAAGAAATTATTATCCCCCATATTTATGTGTAACAGCTTTTTTAATGTCGAGTTTCAGATTTTGTGTTGGATGCATGCATTAATGTTTGGTAGGTTGATTTTTTATACACTTGTTTCTTGCCATATCCATTTGAACCTATGTCACATCTTAGAAGACTTTTTGTTTTAATGAAAACCCTAAAAAAACACACCCTCAGAACACCCCTATAACTTATTAACATAATACAAACACACACAACTATACACATTTTCAAATAATGAAGTTTAACCCTTATAAGAGGAACAATTATCACAGATTGATAGATATACTCACAGGCTTTAATTGACTTATAATTAAGGTTATCCATGTGAAGATGCATGATGCACCCTGTGCTTCTACTTACACTAAGTGCTGTCTCTTTTTGTCTTATCTTTATCCCTGTCCCAGATGTTGAAAACAACTTAAATGCTTTTAGAAAACATTATAATATGATGTCCTTCTCATTCTTCCTCAAAGAATGGGTTATGGATCCGATCCTTGGATCTGACTTGGCTGTATACTTTAGACTTTGGATCCAACTGTTGAGCTCCTCCCTCTACCCATAATGCCCTAGTCCATCTTCAATACCTCAGATCACATTTGCCACCATTGTGCTCAGATATAGGGTCCTTCTCTCGAGCATTTTTGTCATGTGTTTTGTAAGTGAAAGTTATCTGTATCATCTTAAATTCCACCCTTTTTTACTACAAACTCCCTCTTAGCTTCATGTTTCTTTTTCTGCGATCAAAGTAGTTACTATATTTTTTTATTTCAGTATATTCTTATTTTATCATAGTTGGTAATCCTCTTTTCTATACCCTTTTGCCCTTTCTAACTTCAGTTACAGGGTAATTCTTTATTACCATTGCTGGTAATTTCTTCTTTTTTTCTTTGTAAAATATTTCTTTAACAAAAAAAGTCATTCTTTTATACTTTTTCTCCATCATACTTATCTTCAACTGTCATAGCTGACAAGCTGATGGGATTTAAAAAATGCACTTCTTGTGGGCACAAAATCCCTAATTCAGATGCCCACTAGAAGTGCATATATTGTCTCAGAGCAGCTCATCTAAACACCATCTGCTCTATATGTGCTGCTTTTAACACAAGGACATTAGCTGATAGATGCAGCAAACTTATATTGAAGGGTCTACTTCCTTCTTCAACTGCTTCTTCTTCTGAGGCTCACCCCCCCAGTAAAACCTCTAAAACACTTTTCGAGCATAGAAGGCACTCCCCATCGAAGTCAACTAGGACTTCCTCGGAACGACCTCTGAAAGTTGCAAAAATATTGGGTCTGATGTCCTTAGACCCAAAGGTATGCACTTCAAATCCAAAAGCTTCAGATCCTAAAGCTTTGGATCTGATCATTATATCAGCAAGCCCCACAACTCAGGTTTTGGATCTCAAGCCCTCTTATCCGAAACCTAGTGCATCATATACTCCAAGAGCTTGCTCCCCTAGGCTCCATTCCCCCTTTATGCAAACTCACAAAAAGCACTCTAGCCCCCAGTCTATCACATCCTCCAGGTACTCCAGAAGTCTTTTTGAAGTGGAGGTGGATAGGATGATGCTAAAATTCTTCAGAGCTCATATCCAGATGGGGGTCATTTCGGCTCCATCCCTATTGGGTTTGTGAGTCTTCAGGCCACTCCTCACATAGTGCTACCTCCTTCTCCAATCCATCCTTTGGTTTCAAAGCCCCAAGATCCAACAGCTCTAAGAGGTCCATAGTTGGATGCAAAGAGATTTACTTCCTCGACTCCAGCAGAATCTCTGACCAGTTCTACTTCTATTAATTCGGGTCAGAATGGGTCCCGGAGCTGAAACACTGGCACTGTATCCATGGGGCTGGGAGCTACTCTAATGTTATCAGATCCATTCCTGTCCCTTGGAGCATTGGCACTAGACAGCTTGGGCCCAGTTCCCCTCCTCCAGGCACAGAACTGGTCAGAGTCATGATCTACCCGTACTGGAAGTTTCGGCTCCAGTATGGGTGGCTATAGTTTCTCTGAGTCAGTCTGCCTTTGAGTTTGAGGAAAGGGAGTTTTCTCTTTCTAGAGATCCGGTCTCTCATCTCCCTGATCCATCTCCTATTTCCTCTTTGGTTCTGAGCTCTGAGTCCATCAGACCTTTTCCACAGGGACAGCCAGTTCCAGCTAGCTTCCAGTCAGTCCCTGAAGAGGAACTCCCCCTCTGTTCTGATACCTCCCCTTAACACCCCCCTGAGGAGATCCATTGGAAGGTGGTGTGCAAGAGTAAGCACATAGATTCCCTGTTGGAATCTCTCACTGAAGATACTGAGTTGGCAGAAGGAAAGGGTCCCCAAGGTCACTACCTGATGATGTCTTCTTTGGAGACATATTAGAGATCCCTTGACAGAAAGGTGGTTGGTCTTCTGATAATCCTTATGCAAAGGAAGAGGAATCAGCATTTTTGTAAGCTTTTGGTTCTGGCCCATCTACGTCTTGGATGACTTCCACCCCCCAACCCCCCGGTGTATGAGCTCATTGATTTAGCCTCTCGCCGAGCAGGGAAGGAGACAGATTCCATTGAGCCTATACCATGCAGACCTGACAAATTCCTAGCTCCTGCTAAAGATAAATCCACTGGAGCAAAGGAATCCCCATAGATGCTATGTTGGTGGTTCCGGCCACTAAAAGAGAGCTAGCAGAACAGAGATCGTGTGTCCACCCAGCAAACAGAGAGTGTGGGGAGCTAGACAGATTTGGAAAGTGAGTCTTTGCCTCAGCAACATTTGTCTTGAGGTCCCTTAACTATCTGGCAGCACTTTAAAAGGTTACAGAGAGATTTGACCAAAGAACTTTCAAATTCTCTCTCTCTCAGTCCACATCTTCAGAGGATTTAAAAAGATCATCTTCTCAGCTGGCCACTTTTTTGTCAATTTCCAACTCGTCCATGAGGTTGATCTCTCACGCAGCTGAAGGCACCTTATTCAGGCATTGCCATAATGAAACATGCCTGGATGTGACTTTGTGGAGCTTTTCAAGGCGTCTTTCATTAGTACTGCCTTTCATAGAACATCTTTGGTCTGTCTCTGAAAAAAAATGCATACCTGCAACAAACAAGAAAGATAGACCCTGTCTACCAGGGGAATCAAGTTTTCTATCCCTCAAAGAACATTCTCTAGAAATTAGAGAAGCGGTAAGAAAATGTGGTTTCACAAATCTCAGTGACCTTTCCGAGGTCTGCGCAGAGACAACTACTTCAGAGGCAGAGGAGTCAGTTCTAACTGCAGATGTCACCCTAAAGGCAAAAATCAGGGTTTCCATGCTATCAGCACTACTTTAGCGCTAACTGACTGCCCACCTCTGGAGGCAGTCAGGGGACGATTGTCTTTACACCCAGACACCTGGGCTACTATAACAAAAGATACCTGGGTGCTAAAGATAATATCCATAGGTTACTTCTTAACATTTTCCCAACTCCCAGTCTACAAAAGAAAGAAGCCTCTTGATGTTCCACCCAATCGGTGGAAGGCAACAGCCCAAGATATTCAAAATCTGCTAGACAAAAGAGTCATTGAGGAGGTCCCTGCAGGTGGAACAGGATTCAGAACTTACTTATACTTCTTTTTAGTGCCCATGATTCTTTCTTTTCTGGATAGACCCTATCAGCACTCCTTTAGTGCTGCCTGACTGCCCACCTTTGGAGGCAGTCAGGGGATGTTTGTCCTTACACCCAGATGCCTGGACTACTATAACAAAAGATAACTGGGTGCTAAAAATAAAATCCAGAGGTTACTTCTTACCATTTTCCCAACTCCCAGTCTACCAAAGAAAGAAGCTTCCTGATGTTCCACCCAATCGGTGGAAGGCAGCATCCCAAGATATTCAAAGTCTGCTAGACAAAAGAGACATCGAGGAGGTCCCTGCAGGCCAAACAGTATTCAGAACTTACTTATACTTTTTTTTAGTGCCCAAAAAGATGGGAGACTGAGACAAGTTTTGGATCTGAGCAAATGGAATCAGTATGTGAAAAAGTCAAAGCTCCAAATGGTCATGGTCCAGTCCATTCTGCCATTTCTTCACAAGGAAGTTTGGATGTGCTCTATAGATCTTCAGGATGCGTACTATCATATCAAAATAAACAGATTCTCCTGAAGAATTTTTTTCTTTTGGCTGGGAGCCAGTTATTACCAATTTAGAGCCCTGCCCTTTGGACTCACCACAGCCCCTAGGGTGTTCAGCAAATGTATGGCAGTGGTGGTAGCTCACTTGAGGTTAAAGGGATTCCAAGTGTTTACATTTTTAGACAACTGGCTCCTCACCACTCCCTTTATACATCTCCTTCAACAGTCCAGGGACTATTTGCTCCAGATTTGTCATTCACTGGGAAACAATCAATTACTCCAAGACAAATCTGACACCAGTATAGAGCCTGGAGTTTATTGGTGCTCATCTGAGCACAGCATCCTTACCATCTCATTGCACAGACACGTTAAGATCTCAGGCTCATCAGAATCTATCCCATCCATCTCCTCCAGCTAGATTCATTCTACAACCATTGGGGTCTGTGGCAGCAGCAATAGTCCTACTTCCTTTAGCATGTTACTGTATGTGTGTTCTTCAGTGGGCTCTAGCTGTTCAATGATCTATTCTTCGACCTCCCCTATCTTTTCCAATCAAGCTTACACCAATTTCCAACACCACATCCATTGGTGGATCCAGTTGATTGACATTAATCTAGGTCGACCCTTTGATTTACCACCCCCATTGGCCACAGTGACCATGGACACCTCCCATTAGGGCTGGGGCCATTGGAAGGATGGTCCAAGACACATGGTCCCACTAAGATTCACATATCAAAGCCCTAGATATGAAAGCAGTACTGTTAGCGTTGCAGCCATTTCAAAATGCTCTTCCTGTAGGGACTATTGCAGTTTAGACCAACAAAGCATGTGTAGTCTGGTACATCAGCAAACAAGGGGGAACAAATTCCTATCCTCTCTGCAGACAGGCTGTGAGAGTGTGGCAGTGGGTGAGCTCCACCAACCACTTTGTAGTTGCAATGCACATTCTAGGGAAAACCAACATACTAGCAGACAAACTAAGCAGGTAAATTCTGAAGCCTCACGAGTGGTCTCTCAAACAATCAGTGGTGGAGGAATGCTTCTGTCATTGGGGGCCATCCTTGCTGTGACCTCTTTGCATCCCCCCACAACAAAAAGTGCAACAGGTATTTTGCCCTGATCCCTCCTCAGGGGGTGTCACTGAAAGATGCTCTAGTCCACGTTTGGCCATCTGGTCTCCTTTACACTTATCCCCCACTTCCTTTGAACCCAAAATTCCTACAGAAAGCAATCCATTTGAAGAACTCAGTCATCCTCATTCCCTCCTACTGGCCCCAACAGGTGTGGGTTCCCTTCCTTTAGCCTCATCTTCACTGTCCTGCTTGGATACTGGATCCAACTCCAGATCTCTTCTCATACCTCTCAGGGATGAATTATGTCAATATGTCAGCCCTCAAACTAACCACATGGTTTCTCTAGTTCCAATAATAGCCAGTGAGCCCAGGGTTTCTTCCCCAGTACGTATCCTTCTATTATCCTTCAAAAAGTCTCCACCAAGAAGGTTTACAAGAGCAAGTGGAAAAGATTTTCCTTTTGGGCATTGAGAAATAATGTTGACCCTTTTACTGCCCCAGTTTCTTCTGTTCTGGATTTTGTGGCTACACTTTTCAAAGAAGGAGATTTCTATGATTAAACTACAATTGGCAGCCATTTCAAAGTTATGTAAAGCTTTTCTGAAAGGCACTTTCCCCCTTAGACCTCCAGTAAAGGATCCTTTACCTCCTTGGGATCTGGCCATGGTACTACAAGGTCTGACTCAGAAACCCTTTGAACCTTCAGCAAAAAATAATTTAAAATTCCTGTCATGAAAAACAACACATTTAGTAGCTATGACTTCTGCAAAAAGAATTTCTGAACTTCAGGCTCTCTCATCAAAGACTGCCTGCATTATTTTCCATAAAGACAGGGTAACGTTGCGAACAAATGCTCCTTTTTTACTTAGAGTGGCTTCTGAATCTAACATTAACCAATCAATTAATTTACTGGTTTTCTTTCCAAATTTTTCAAACAGAGAAGAATACATGTTATTCAAGCAGAGAAGAATACATGTTACATCTCCTGGATGTGCACAGGCAATTATGGTTTTATCTACACAGAACAAAACAAAGTAGAAAATCATATCAGTTATTTGTATCCTTCCCATCAAATTGACTGGGTTATTCAGTTTCAAAAGTTGCCTTGGCTAAATGGATAACTGATTGTGCATTTCTTGGATCAATTCACAACAAGGCATTTCTCTAACAAGACAGCCAAAAGTCCATTCAACTAGATCTATGACCGCTTCACCTGCCTTTTGGTCAAGACCTTCTATTGATGATATATGTGTAGCAGCCACATGGTCCAAATGCTCATACCTTTGTTACAGATTACAAATTGGATCTAATATCTAGAAGCAGAGCTGCCGTTGGCTCAGTGGTTCTCTGGAATATCCTTCCATGAGGGCCACCCAAGATTAATGTAGCTGATGATTCTGTCTCATGTGTTGAGGGAGAATGAAAAGGACAACATCAGATTTAAAAGTTATGTACTCACCGTAACTAGGCATTTGTGTTGTCCATTTTCATTTTTCCTCAACTTCCCCGCCACCCAACCCCCTTTCTAAAATCTCCTGGAGGAACCGGTTGGATTTTTCATTGGAACTTATAGTTCTGGGTTTATCCCTATTCTTTGAGCTATCCCTTTCTTCAACTAATTTTTGGGGATCTTATAGCAACAAACTTGGTCTGAGCTATTGAGGATGGACTAGGGCATTATGGGTAGAGGGAAGAACTTGAGAATTGAACTGAAGTCTAAAGTATGTGTCTGAATGGGATCCGAGGATCAGATCCATAATTCAGTTGTTGAGGAAAAATGAAAATGGACAACACAGATGACTAGTTATGGTGAGTATATAACTTTAATTTTAGCCTTTGAAAGACGAAAGTATTCTGTTTTTATTGCTCCTTTATCAGCTTGTCTCCATAGAAACATGAGACCCAGATGTACAGTTGCCTTCAGCTACAAGCTTCTCGTTTTGCACTGTGAACATTTATTTGCTGAAAACTTTTCATTACATTCAGTATTCTTTTATTTACTTGTTTCCACTTAAAACTTGTTGTTAGATCAGACCAAGGGCTTAATCCAGTCATTCCACTATGAATGTAAGAAAAAACATAGCAATTGTACTTATATCATGCACTGTATACTATTACGAATCATCCCTGACTTCAGTAATTCAAGATTACATCCTATTATCTTAAACATGCTTTTGTCCAGGCTTTCTTCTCTTTTTACATTTCATTGCCTACATTTCTTAAAACTAAACAACAAGAAAGAAAGACAAAGGAAACAAGGGCACCTGTGAATACCCATATAACTCACAAAAATAACTGAAAATGCTTTATTATATAACATGCAGTATATGTCATGATTTATGAGAATACTGTTAAGAACAAAAATTGTTTTACATACAGTTACCTCTTTCCTTCCTCTTCCCCTATCCTTTAATGTTCATCCAAACATTAATGAATGAAGAAGAACATATTCTTTGGAGTCCTCTACAAGTTTAACAAATCCAAAAAGGTCCAATATTTCCAGGTTTTCTTGGTCAGCCATATTTCACAAATGTGATTGATGCTTTGTAGCCACACATGTATTCATTAATTTCTGAGTTGCTGATTTTCTTCCTGTTGATCTCCCGCTCCCTGCTCCAGTCTCTGGTACATTTCCAGTTTACTGAAAAGTGACATTTCCAGTTTACTCCTGGTTCTTCTAATCAATTCCTGTGCTATTCTCTGTCTCCCAGGCATTTTTCTTTGGAACATTGGAAAAGGTTTAAATGACATAGTCTTACTGTGAGCTTTCTTATCTGAAGGAAAAGAAACAGAGTCCTCATCTGTTTGATAGCTCACATTTTGTTGGACAGACTTTTGTATTTCCTTATTAGCATGTTCTGCAGCAAAAAAAAAATACTTTGACCCTCCAGAAATAAATATTTTAAAGATAGCTGGATACAGAAGCTTGAATCTCACACCTACCTCTCAACATTCTCTGATTGCTGGAATAAATGTACTCCACTTCTTCCTAGTGTGCAGTTAGTAATCATTTTCCACAAACACTCTACTGTCTCCAACTCTTAGTACTTTGCCCTTCTGCCACAGTTTTCTCAGAATCAACTCTTGCTGCTGGTATGATTGCATCTTTACTTATATAGTTCTTGAATGCTTTCTCATGGCCACATGTAGGCATACACACAATGCATCCTTTCAATTAACAACTCCTGATGGGGAATACCAGTCCAGTTGCTTATTTGTGCTTTCATAAAATTAATACAGTCTGTTCCTTCTGTTCCTTAGAGGGGCTGACATTAGTTAAATTGTTTCAGAATAAGGAGAATCTCAAAGAAGAGGAATGCCAAGTGCTAAAGAGAAAATAAGGGAATATCTCAATAATATGCATGAGTTTAGAAAGATTGCTGTTAATCAACTATTTTTTGATAATAACTCCATAGCACAAAAATGTTTAGCACATTGGCTTAAGCAACAGAAAGTAGAAAGTGTTGTTGCCAAAATTAGGAAGCCTATAATAAGAAAAATAACAAGAGATCCTTTAGAGGTATTAGAGATATTTCAGAAATGTTTTGAAAATTTCTGTAAAGCAGAGAAATGTGTAAATAAAGGAAGAGCAAAATGCAGATATTTACAGATGACTTAATTGAGCCAAGGTTAGAGGTAGACAAGGCTCAACAAATAACAGTTATGGAAGGAGGAGGTGAGATAAAAATGGTGATGTATAATCAAACTTCAGGAAAGGCTGTAGGAGCAAATGGTATTATTTTGGAAGTTTGGAAGTTAGGAGGGAAGAAAGTGATAAAGTTCTGGAAGATTTTATTCAACAGTATTTTAAAATAAGAGAAAGCACCAACATCTTGGAAGAAAGCTGTGGTGGCTGTATTACCTAAAAATAGTAAAGACCTATAGCTTCATTTAGAACCATTCCAATTTTAAACCATGATTATAAAGTGTCTATGTCTGTATTAGCTAAAAGAATGGAAAAGGTGCTGTCAAAATTGATAGAAATGGTTTTGTGGAGGGAAGGCAAACATTTGATAACATTAATAGAACAATGATGATCAAGAGGTAGGCAGCATGTAAGAAAATATCACTATTGGTGGGTCTTGATGCAGAGAAAGCATTTGACAGAGTAAGCTGAGATTTTATGAGTAGGGCAGTGGAAGTATTTCATTACACAATAATAAGGTTAATTAGAAGGATATAGGAGAGATCAGAGGCAAAAATTAAAGTGTGGGGGTCTTCCCTGATAAGTTCTGTTTGAACGGAGGAACCAAACAGTGGTGTCCTTTTCCCTTTCTTATTTGCATTATATTTAGTACCACTAGCAAACAGGATAAGGAACTCAGAAATCTGAGGATGTAATTTGTATGGTAAAAAAGAAAAGGTGGCTTTATTTGCAGTTGATATAATTTTGTGAAAAAAAAAAAAACACTGTAGTGCTAAGCTCTCCAAGAACCATCAAGAAATACTTGTCTTTTTTACTGTGCAGTTCTTTTAAAGCTTTGATCTTCAATGTTTAAATTAGAAAAAAGGTTTATGCACTTTGTTACTTAGAGACATCCTTATATCTTTTTCACAAAACAGTTCAAAAGTTTTAATAGTGTGCTGAAGAGCGGGATTAAAAACAGAAGTCTTGTGTAAACTATTTTTAACTCTGACATCTCTCATAATGTACTGCAATTTTAATGTTTGAGTGTAAAGCTTTAAGTCTAAAAGCATTCGTGGTATATTCGTGGTATATTTGCTCAATGACTGGGTATAAAATTAAAACCATATTGCAATACTTTGCAGTGGGAATCCATAAGCTCAAAGTCTGATAAATTGAAAATCGTTATGCCAGGACTCACTATTTTTTTAAACAAGTTAAGGTTCCCTTTCTTGGCTCGGTTGTCAATTCTGGTTGGTTTGGTTCCTCCCCCACCCTCAGTTGGAGTTTTTTGAATGAAAATCACCATCTCCACTGGTAATTTTAGACGAAGCTGTATTAGGGGAATATGAAGGAAGTTCATGAAATCAATCTTGTAACTGTAAAAATCCAACAAACTGCCTTCACAAGCTTCGTTTGATCTTCCGATGCTTTCCTTAGAAGTGACATCAGTTCTAGTTATAACTTCACTGGAATTTAAAAGGCCATTTACAATATTATTATCACCATTAACTTCTTTATAAAAAACATCAGCATCATTATAGACACCAAACTTAGAAACAGGCTGAAACTTCTTTTTAGTGGGAATCATGTAAGCTGTTTGATTCAATATGCTGCAACATCAGAATCCACTTTCCTCTACTTATGCTGTACAGTGTTTTTTTTTTCAAACCTGTCCACAGTAATGAAAATACTGTCATAATCAGATGTTAGATTTGAAGTACATTGTAGCAGGTCAGTCTGCTCAAGATGAAATTTTAGTTTAGCCAAGAAGTTAGTATTGTTCCAAATTAGAATTTGTAAGAATTCCAACCCAGGGTTGTTGAAAAACCCAACCAATTCCTGATAAAAAGGGTTGTCAGGAGTCACACCATTCAGAGCTTTGAAAAAAATCTAAGTCCTTTGGTATTTGTTTTCAGTTAAAATGACTCAATACATTTTGAACGCCTTTTCAAGTTCATTTAAAAGGACTTTAAGGTTTTGCCTTACCACTTGTCCTTCCGTTTGATCAGGGACTCATACGAACGGATCCTAGTTGTAGCTAAGAACTGCAGCCACATCTTTAAAACAGGAACCAATACTGGAAACTTGTCGAAGTGGAAATTGTATAATAGTTTCACATCCTTCAAACAAGTCAAAAACGCCTTGAGAATTATCAGTTTTCAGGGAAGCACTAGAACTATTCCGCATAGTTAATGCTGTGAGCGATTTCTGCATCTCACTAAATAAAACAACTAACTCTTGCAGTGTCTTGTCCTAGCTTTCAGACACTTAATGTAGAGTTAGATTAAGTAGATCATCCTCAAGTGTGCTAGCCATCAGTACATCCAGAAAACCAAATAAATAAAATATAACTGAAGAGCTGCCTGAAAAATCAGTGTAATCATAACTAATACAAAACAATTGTAGTTCTAAGCGCTCCAAGAACCACTAAGAAATATTTGTGTCTTTTTAACTCAGCAATTCTTTTAAAGCTTTGATCTCATCAATGTATAAATTAAAAAAAATTATTTGCTTTGTTACCTGGAGACATCCTTATATTTTTTTCACAAAACAGTTCAAAAGTTTTAATAGTGTGATGAAGAGTGGGATTAAAAACAAAAGGCTGAAGTAAACTATTTTTAACTCTGACATCTCTCATAATGTACTGCAAGTTTAATTTTGTAGTGTAAAGCTTTAAGTCTAAAAACGTTTGTGTTACTTTTGCTTGGTGACTGGGTATAAAATTAAAACCATATTGCAGCACTTTGCAATGGGAATCTGTAAACTCAAAGTCTGATAAATTGAAAATCTTTATGCAGGACTCTGTTTTTTTGAAGCAAGTTAACATTTCCTTCCTGGGCTAGTTCCTCAATTCCAGTTGGTTTGGTTCCTTCCCCTCACTCGACTGGAGTTTTTTGAATGAAAATTACCATCTCCGTTGGTAACTTTAGACAAAGCTGTATTAGTGGAATATAAAAGAAGTTCGTGAAAATCAATGTTGGAACTGTAAAAATCCAAAGAACTGCCTTCACAAGCTTTGTTCGATCTTCCAATGTTTTATAACTTCATTGGAATTTAATGGGCCAGTTGCAATGTTATTATCACCATTAACATCTTTATAAAAAACAGCATCATTGTGGATGCCAAACTTAGAAACAGGCTGAAACTTCTTTTTAGTGGGAATCATGTAAGCTGTTTGATGCCCATACGCTGCAACATTGTGATTCAATTTCTTCTGCTTACGCTGTGCAATGATTTTTTCAAACCTGTCCACAGTAAGGAAAATGCTATCATAATCAGGTGTTAAATCAGAAATACATTGTAGCAGTTCTTTGACTTATTGTCAGTCTCTTCAAGATGAACTTTTAATTTAGCCAAGACATTAGTATTGTTCTGTATTAAAAGTCATAAGAACTCCAACCCAGCACTGTTGAAAAACTCAACCAACTCCTGATAAAAAGGGTTGTCAGGAGTCACACCATTCAGAGCTTTAAAAAATCTAAGTCCTTTGGGTACAGTCTTAAGCTTGATACAATGTTTAAAGTATTTTTTTTTCAATTAAAAGTTCATTTAAATGGACCTTAAGGTTTTGCCTTACCACTTGTCCTTCTGATTGATCAAGGACTCCTATGAATAGAGCCTAGGGAGATACTGACTGACCAAGGTGCCAACTTCAGGTCAGACCTGCTGACTTGTTTTGACACATCTAGAGACCACCCCCTATGATCTCCAAAGTAATGGTCTTGTGAAGAGGTATATTTAAAGGGCAAAGTTAACCATTAAACTCAGTTAGTGTCAGGTGGGTATGTCAGAAGTCACTTACTTAGGAGTGGGAAGTGGGAAGATTAGGCCAAAACTGTCAAAGTAAAAGCTATTCAAGCATGGCCAGCTCCTGTTACTAAAAAGCAAGTGAGAGCATTTCTAGGGACATTGAGGTACTATACAAAATGTGTGCTCAAGTATAGTACAATAGCTGCATCCTTTACTGATCTAACTAGGAAAAATAAACCAGATAAGTTAGTGTGGACCACAGATTGTGAACAGGCATTCCAAAAACTTAAAGAGATTTTGGGAAGACCCCCTGTGTTAGTTAGCCCAGAGTATGGCAAGGATTTGTTGTGCAAGTAGATGCTTCAGATTATGGGATCAGGGCTATACTCAGCCAAGTTTCTTCAGAAGGAGAAGAACACCACAGTGGGGTTAATTATGCCAATGCAAATGGATTGATCATGAGAGGAGTGGGTTGATATTCCCAGACAGAACCATTTTTCTCAAGCATCATTTTTCAAGAGTCACTGCTTGAGTCATAGAGAGGGAGAAATGTGAAGAAATTAGATACTGTCATCTGTGCTAACATGTCTGGCTAAAGTTTTGCACATAATTTCAGATTAACCTGTGTATTATATGCCAGCATGACTAGCTATGATAGTGTAAATAAGTTCTTACATGTTGATTTATAATCTGTTTGTACAGAATGTTTTAAAGACTTGAACAGCATCCCTTTACATTTCTAACTGTACATATTTGTGAAAAAGATTCTAAATGCAGACTGTTTCAGAATCAACTGATCTACAGACGATGTCATCAGAATGTTGACAGTTATGTGTTACTGTCAGCGGATGAAAGACAGGAACTTTAGTAAACAGCTGTTGGTTGATTTTCAAAATATGAAATGAAAATTAGAACTGGAACAGTTGTGACAGTTAGGCTGGTCTATAAAAGAGCGTGCTGAAGGCAGTTGAAGTCAGTTGTTGCCAGTTGTACTGTGCATTGGCTACCCAAAAGGACTCACCAAGAACGATATGCCTGTCTTTGCTCTGTTGTAATAATTTAGATCAGGGACAGTGTTCTTTAGTCAGACAGGAAAATTATAACTAATCAGTTAGAGTTTTCCTAAATGTTGGATCTCTGTTCTGCATTATTGATTTCATTTTCCTTGTGACTGAGTTCTGTTTATTGGAAATTACTGCTTTATACTTTTAATCATTTTGTTCATTATTAAATGTTTTTATTAACTTACATTGTGGCTGGTCAATCAGTGTTTTCTTTGGTTTTCTTTGGTGATTTGAGAGTGCTTATACCCACTTTGATAACTTCCTGGACCACTTTGAAAGCCTGGCTGCTTTAGGTTATTTGCTGTCATTTGTTTTAATATCTAGTTTTCATAATTGGACACCCCTTTAAAAGGTCATGTAGGCTCTCTGATTGGTGGTAGTGTGTTACTGTATGGTTTGGGGGAAGGGACACAGCTGGAAGTCTGTGTCAGACTTTCCCAGAAGTGTTTGGATGTGTGAGATATAATTTATTTAAGTGTGAGTGTATCTGAGGTCTTAAACTGGGGCACAGTGCTCTGAAGTGTGCAATAAGGAGTTACATTAAGGGTGGACAGAAGTATACAGTCCAGTCCCAGGTTATAGAGCATGCTCCTGTGTGTTGTTAGGGGAAATTGTGAAATTTTACTCCTGTTTAAGTGATGGTCTTCTTGGAGTCAGTAGTGAGGATTAAAGTTCCTTAGTTACTGACCCAATATAGTAAGGGACATCACAACTAGTATTTTGGATGCAGATCCTTAAGGAGAGTAACAATAACCATACAGAATATTATATTCATAAAGAAGCAGAAAGTATTCTAAGAATTAAGCAAAAACACAGAAATGGAGAAAGGAGATTCTGCTGATAGGATGACTGCAATTAGTGGTACAGAGAATAGGCAAGAGGGGGCTGTAATTTACTGGAGGAAAACTGGCAAAGGAACCAAGGTATTGGGAGCAAGTAATTAGGGAAAGGTAATGGAATGGGACGAGGACAAGAACAGAATAAAGGGAATCCTGAGTGAAGGACCAGCACTGGTAGAGTTTTTAGAACAGAAGCTGCTGTTAAAAATGGATAATTCATAGGGCATGTAAAATATTGCATGATAACTGTAAGAATCAATCATAGGAGGTTAGACAGGATTGGGAAGAGAGTCTAGATAAGCAGTTCACAAAGAAACAATGGGAGGTTTACTATCAAAATTTAGAATGGCACTTATGCAAAGCTTGGAAGGTCGAAAGGCTGTTTTCAAGTTTTCTTAATGCCAATCCGGAAAATGTTCAACTCCACATTAGTGAATGGTAGTGTGCATTTGCTAATGTGAAATCAACATGCTGATACCAGATTGCACTACAGTGGGAATCAGGAAAGGTACCGGATCAATGTGCTGATACCAGACTGCACTATAGAAGGGATCAGGAAAAGTACCCTTTTCTCACTGTAGTGCAATCTCAGAGTTGGAATATATAATATGCTTAGGGTGTGGGGGGTGCAACCCCCACATTGGGGTGCAGGGGGCTTGCCCTGATGGAGAAATGTTAGTGGTAACACAGAATTTTTGACACTGGAACTTCTGGTGTTTGAATGTCAATTCCGTGTTACCATTTCTGAAGTTTTGGTAATTCGTTATTACCAATTTCGACAAACCGGTTTGATCAAAAGGTGGAAAATTATTTTGCTTTTCCACATTTTGACAGTAAACCCAATGGGAGGATATATGTATATCTCCCAAATATGCAACAAAGTCTAGAAGATTTAGGATTTTTGCTTTGAAGTGTTTGCAAAAATATTTCTATACCCAAGCAGACTCCTAAGAATTTTTCCTCAGGTAAATCACAAATGTCAAACGTGTGATGGAGAAGAAAAAGGTAATTGGGAACATATTTTTGGGAGTGTAATAAATTGGAAGACTTTAGAAATTCCCTGCAGACTACTCTGTCAGAAACAAAGGGTAAGCAAATTGATATAACTAAAGAAATTATTTTTTGAGCTGTGATACAGAATCTGAATTGCCTAGAAATAACAAAGCCTTTCTGAGTTTAATTCTGGTGACTGAAAGTACTAGAAAATGGAAATCAAAGTCTAAACCAATCATATTAGAAGTAGTGAGTATAGTAACAGAGATAAAAGAGCTGGGAGTGGGATCTTTAGAAAAGGTTAGCAGCAAATTACAAAAATGGGAACTGCTGGAACAATACATGCAGAATAATGTTTTGGAGGAGTTAGGTTTTAGGGAAGGTAGGAATTGAATGAGTTACGTAATGTTTGAATAACAATCAGTGTATATAAGATTATATATGATGCATAATGTTTGCAACTGAAAATAGGTCAATGTGGTTTGTTTTCATTTATATAGATGTATGATTGCACGTCATAAATAATTCAATAAAGATGCTTCTTGTTAAAAAAAAACCTCTTAACACAAACAGAACCAAGTCTTACCTGCTGTCTATTATAGTAACTAACCAACTACTTCTACTGTTAGCCATTCTCATCCTATTAACAATTACTTCTTGTGTAACCTCCTATCATTCTATCCTCAACAACCCTCTCCCTTTCCATACAACCTCAAACTCCCAACAACCACCACCCAAACCAGCAAATATCCCCATATGTAGTTCCATTTTAATAACTTCACATTAAGCTAAGCAAAGATTTCACTATGTTCTCATCCCAACTTACCGAGTTTATCCCAGAAATATGATTAAAATGTAAATAAGATCCTAAAATGAGTGTTATACAAGCCAACCCTTAGTGGGGGCATACATCCAAACCCTGGCCGAGCTACTAAACCTGTTAACTCAGTCTCACAAAATAGTACATAATCTAAAAATGGACAGGCTTCAATCATTCCTAATAGAGACAAAACAGATATTCTAATAATTAATATTAATATAAGGAGTATGAACAGCAAAATCCATAACCTACATGCCAACCTCTCCCTTTACTCCCCTGATATTGTACTTCTCACTGAAACCTGGCTAAACACTACTATCTCCAGCAATGAAATACTTCCCCCAGGTTATAACATCATACGTACAGACAGACTAAATAAAAGAGGTGGAGGCATAGCCTTACTCTTTAAAAATCACCTCTTAATAGAAACAGTAGGTGAAATGTTTACAAACCTAACAAATTCTGAAGCAGTATTTGCCAAACTGAATGTCAAGCCCAGAAAACACATATACATAATAGTCATCTACATCCCACCAGGAAACAATATCCAGATACTAGAAAACTTCTTACAATGGTGTAACAAAACCCTACCACAGGAAACACTCATTATGGGCAACTTTAACATAGACTGGTTAGACTGCAACTCCCCTAGTCCCAAAAATTGTATTAACCTGCATGGATTCTCTCAGCTCATTCAAGCACCCACTAGAATTAACAAGCCATCTAACAAATGCTCCACTCTCGATTGGTTACTAACAAATAGGCCAACCCCCTATCCCCACTCTGGTTGTCTACCAGATACTCTCAGCGATCACGTTCCTACATACTTAGTCAGGAAATGTACAAACCCAGCTAAACTACCAATATTCATACAAATGCAAAACAAAAACCACCTAAACCCTGATAAACCTATTGATATACTTAAGCAGAGCAATTGGACACCTTTGAAACAGCTACCACTATAGGAAGCTATTAACTATTTCAACTCAACCTTCCTCTCCATACTAAATTCACAAGCCCCCAGCAGATTTATACAGATCAAATCTATGTCCCATGGCTAAAAAAGGAAACCTTAACACTCCTTAAAGCCAGAGACAAGGCATGGGTTAACTGGATTAAAACAAAGTCCCAGCCTGCTCTCCAATCCTTCAGGGAACTTAGAAATAAAGCAAAGAGACATATTAAACAAGACAAGATAGAGTACTACTCAGAAATCCAAACCAAGCAGCATGAAAACCCACAAAAATTCTTGTCTGCAATAAATAATATACTTCAACCAGGCAAAATCAATACACCCCCATCCACTACCACAAATAACTCAGAAAACATTGCTACACAATTTAATAAATACTTTACTGAAACTATCTTAGCACTGTCCAACAAACAAACTTCCCCTCCTTTCAAAACTACCACTGCCACTGCCATCATTAACACAAACTTCACCCTACAACCTGTAGCAACAAATACAATCAAAAAATTACTGATTAGGCTAAAACCACAACACTGGCAGTAGACAACTTACCTGCTGAATACCTAAAGCTAGCAGCAGATGGTATAGCCTATCCTATATCAGTATAAATCGGTCCATAACAGAACAGCAAGTCCCTCCCATTTGGAAAACCTCCTACCTATTACTCTTACATAAAGGTGGGTCCTCGACTGATTTTGTTAACTATCAACCAATAGCAATATTATCCCCACTGTCTAAAATTCTAGAGAGAACCATTGAAAAAAATCATAGGAAAGTTTGATAAATGTTTTGTCTGTATTTTCTTCTTGTGAGAAAACATCTGATCTGAAGTAGTTTACTTCATTTGGTCTTCAACCTGTGGGTACCGGATCTGTATCGGATCCAAGCCGGCAAATTCACTAGCATCTGCTCCGAGCTCCAAGCTCCTCTCCTTACCCATAATACATCTCCACTACCTTCCAACCCCCAGATCTTATTTGCCGTGGCTTGCCTGAAGCATTGTGATCTCCTGAACTGAACTCCAAGTTAGTGAGTGGGTTATTTGCTTATTAAGCAGTCTTTTCGTAATTTTTTGAGTGTTAGGCGATTAGGGTAGGTTCTCTCTCCTTCTCCCCTCACTGGTCCGTCATGTATTAGAGCTTTCCTGTAGTTTCAGTGTTAGTTTGTTAGAGTGTGTTGCTTCCCCTCCCCCCTCAGTGTTCTGTGTGCTTTGAGTGTGTGGTGAGTGGGTCTGAGTGGGAAATAGGTATTTTTCTCCTTTTTCTTCTCTTACTGTGTGATTTTTTTCTTCTGTAAAGGCATGGCTGACCCCAAGCCTGTCTTCAAAAGGTGCACTGAGTGTAGCCACAAACTGTCTCCAGCAGATGGCCACACTCTTTGTGTTATGTGTTTGGGCATAGCACATTTGAGTACTGGCTGTACTATTTGCACAGGTTTTAACCCACACGCTATTAAGGTAGGAAGGCTAAGTTGGCCCTGAAAGGCCTTCTACCCACTTCTGACGTGGCTGCCTTGTCCACTGCTTCAGTTACAGTGGCTGCTGTGGCCACCTCTCCTTCCTCTCTTGCCCTTGCTTCTCCTCCCCCCACCCAGGCTGGGTCTCAACCTCCTGTTTCTAAGCCTGTGGAAGTGGAGCGCAGAAGGGGCAGAGAGAAGGAGAGAGAGCATAAAACAGACAAACATAAAGGAGAGAAATGCAAGAGTTCTCCGGACCTTCTTTCCACTCCCACCAAAAGTCAGGCTAGGATCCATGACTCCCCTCGGCTCCGATCTCTGAGATTTTCCCCGGAGCCAGAGGAGACACGTCCTCCATCTAGGGCTTCAGTTCCTCGACCCACCAGGTCGGAGTTCGTGGCCTCATTGAGATCCACGCGTAGCTTATCTGAAGTTGACATCGATAAAATGATGGGGAAGTTCAGACATGGATAAAATGATGGGGAAGTTCATTCGTACTCAGATCCAGATGGGGGTCTTGCCAGCCCCCTCTCCCTCTGGAGAGGGAAGCTCGCTTTTTTCAAACCAATTTCTCCTTCTCCGATCCATCCACCAGGTTCGGAGTACTCGGATCTCTGGATGGCTTTGTCTGGGGGTCAGTGCCAACGGTACCTGTCTCCTCGATGCCGGCAGCTGCTTGCAGTGTGTCAGATCCAACCAGTTTGGATCCAAGTGGCTCTTGGAGCCGGAGATTGGGTGTCGGATCTGAGGGAGCGGAACTTTTTTCATCGGCTCTGGTGTTGTCAGGCCAAGTTCCCTCCCTCGGAGCTCCATCCACTTTGGCCCCGACTCTGATTCTCGCGTCGGATCCAGGAAGAGCGGTTTCCTTAATAGTACCCCAGGAGGCTTGTTCTGTCTCAGCGTTCGACGTGGTAGAAAGGGTTCTCTTCACTAGATTGTGACCCTTGACTATTTCCTCGGATTCTGCCCCGACTCCTTCGGCTCTGTCTATGAATCCCATCATTTTACCAGAGGGACAGCCTGCGCTCGAGTAGCCCCAGGCAGTTCCCCCTGAGGAACAAGGGGCTCGTGAGTCCACCCCCGGAGAACCCCACCGGAGATGTGCCTCACAAACATACGTGTAAGAGGAGGCACTTGGACTCCCCTGACTCCCTCACCGAGGACACAGATTTGGATGATGGGGAAGGTTCACCCAGGTCACCTCCCAAGGATGTCTTCTTTGGAGACATCATGGAAATCCTGCACCAGTGGGGAGGTTGGTCCACCCCCAAACCTTCTTCTGACGGATCCATGTTCCTGGAGGCTTTCGTCATGGGCCCATCTACTTCCTGGGTGTCCCCTCTCACAGATCCCCTAGTTGACCTGGTCACCTCGCAGGCCTGGAAGGAGACGGACACCATGGAACCAATCCCTAAATGTCCGGACAAGATCTTGAGTCCACCTTCAGATAGACCAGCATGAAACAAGGGCTCCCCTGTAGATGCTGTGCTGGGAGCAGCAGCCTCAAAAAAGGAACTAGCCCAAGAGAGTTCCTCGGTTCATCCCCCCCCGACTGAGAGTCTCAAATGATGGATTGCTTGGGGAAGCAGGTTTATGCATCAGCGACCTTTTCCATCAGGGTGCTGAATTACCTGGCCCACGTCACGAGACTACAGCGCAACCTGGTCAAGGAACTGGCTGAGTCTCCCCCTAAGTCCATGTCGCAGGAAGACTGAGACATGTTCTCCATGAGGATGGCCAATTTAAAAGCAGTCTCCAGTACGTCCATGCAACTCCTCTCACATGCCACCGAAGGAGCGGCTAGGGCGGCTGGGTCTGGCATGTCCATGAGGTACAACGACTGGCTCAGACTATGTCAGTTTTCGGAACCTTTCACGGTGTCTTTTGCCAATACCTCTTATGACGGCTCTACTCTTTTTAATAAGACTTCCAAAGAGACTTTGGTCCAGAGTGAGAAAGATGGGAAGACACTGTCTGTCGTCGGAATCCACTTCTCAAACCCTCAAAGATCCTTTTCCCGGAATCAGAGAGGGCGAAAGAAGATGTGGTTCTGCAAGTCACTGTATTCCCGGGACACTCAGGGCTCTTCTTCCTCAAGAGGCAGAGGGGGACAGGATAGACACCGGCCCAGAGGCAGAGGGGGTCAGAGGAATTTTTGGTCTCGAGAACCTTTCTCCGACAGGCCCGGACATCAACCCTGAGGGGTTGCCTGACTGCTCTACTCTGGAGGCAGTCAGGGTTCGATTGTCATTGCACCTGGTGGCATGGGAGTCCATAACATCAGACCGCTGGGTTCTTCAGATCCTATCCAGAGGATACTCTATCCCCTTTGTGGTTCCTCCCAAACACCTCCTGGGTATACCACCCATGCAAAGGGAGGCAGCAGCACTGAAAATTTCCAAGCTGCTACAGAAACGAGCCATCAAACCTGTCCCCCCAGATCAGTCTGGATCGGGCATCTACTCCAGGTTCTTTTTTGGTGCCAAAGAAAACAGGGACTTAAGGCCCATTCTGGACCTATCTACCCTGAACCTGTCAGTTGCCAAAGAAAACTTCTGGATGGTCACATTACAGTCCATCATGCCATACCTGCAAGAGAGCGACTGGATGTGCTCATTAGACCTCCAGGATGCCTACTATCACATAAAGATGCACAGAAGCTCCAGGAAGTTCCTCTGCTTCTGGCTAGGAATCAATCATTACCAATTTTGAGCCCTACCCTTTGGTCTCACCACAGCCCCCAGGGTTTTCACCAAAGTGATGGCGGTTGTAGCGGCTCACCTGAGGCTTCTGGGGATTCAGGTCTATCCGTACCTGGACGATTGGCTCCTCACTGCTCCCACCAAGCGTCTACTTTCTCAAACCAGGGATTATTTCTTAAAGCTTGCTGTTCAATTGGGGATTACTATCAATGCATCCAAATCACTTCTAAATCCTGTCCAGTTGATAGACTACATTGGGGCAAGGATACACACTTTACAGTGCAAAATCTTCTTGACTATGGAGAAACCTGAGGATGCATGTTTCCCTGATCTACCGTTCTCATCTTCCCTCGACAGAATCAGTGCTGAGGGCCTTAGGTTCTATGGAAGTGGCCATAACACTTCTTCCATGCACCCAGTTACACATGCGAGTACTACAGTGGACACTAATGGTGCAATGGTCCCTGTTGGATCTTCCATTATCGTATCCAATACACCTCAGTCGAGTCTGGAAGTCATCCCTTCTGTGGTGGATGTGCTCTCTGGAAGTCTTGGAGGGACAAACTTTTGTTCCAGCCCCTGTCCAAGCCACATTAACCACGGATGCCTCCCAACTTGGGAGGGGGACATTGTTTGGGCAGGACAGTCCAAGGCCTGTGGTCCCCTGTCGAGACCAGTTTGCATATAAACATTCTGGAGATGAGGGCGGTCCTTTTGGCGTTGCAGGCCCTTCATGCCTTTCTTCCTCTGGGAACCATTGCAATTCAGTCAGACAACATGTCAGTGGTCTGGTATGTCAACAAACAAGGAGGGACCAGATCTTACCCCCATTGTCACGAGGCCATGAGAATGTGGGAATGGGCGATCTCCACCAGTCGCTTTCTAATAGCAATGCACATTCCCGATGATCCAGCTTTCTAGCGGACAGGTTAAGTCGGACTATTCTGATGCCTTATGAGTGGTCTCTGAATCATTCAGTAGTGGAGCAAATCTTTCTGGAGTGAGGTCAGCCTTGCTGCGATCTCTTCACATCTCCTTCCAACGCGAACTGCAGCGAGTTTTTGCTCTGAACCTTCAGCCGGGGGAGTCCTCCAGAGATGCTCTAGTCCATGCTTGGCCTCCCAGTCTTCTGTATGCTTACCCTCCAGTATCATTTATTCCAAGATTTCTACAGAAAGCTTGTCGACTGGGGAGCAAAGTGATCCTCATTGCCCCATTTTGGCCTCACCAGGTATGGTTTCCCTTCCTTTGGTCTCATCTTCTGGCTCCACCTTGGATCTTGGATCCCATTCAGGATCTTATTTCACACCCATCAGGGGTTCCTCATCTGAACCTGGACAGTTTGAAGCTCACGGCTTAGCTGCTCCAGTTCCCATAATTGCTAGGACTCCTGGATTATCCTCTTCAGTCAGGTCTGTTTTGCTGGCAGCTCATAAGTTTTCCACCAGGAAGATTTACCACAGCAAATGGAAACGTTTTTCCTTTTGGGCTTCTCAAAGCAGTGTAAATCCTTTCACAGCTCCTATTTCTGCAATTCCCGACTTCCTAGCCAATGTTTTTCAACAAGGAGCAAGCTCTTCTACTATCAAAGTTCTAGTAGCTGCCATTTCTCATTTTCACATAGGTAAGAATTCTGCCTCTCTGGCCTCTTCCAGACTGTGTAAAGCCTTTATTAAAGGTACTTTCCTGTTATGCTCCCCGGTCAAGGATCCTGTTCCTCCATGGGACCTTACTATGGTTCTTCAAGCTTTGGTCGCTCTGCCATTTGAACCTGCTGCAACCACAGATCTTACGTTTTTGTCTTGGAAAACAGCATTTCTACTCACTATCACCTCTGCTAAAAGGGTTTTAGAACTGCAAGCTCTGACCATTAAAGTTCCATATATGATTTTCCATAAAGATAGGGGTTCCCTTCGGACCAATCTGTCCTTTCTTCCCAAGGTTGCATCACAAGTTAACATCAATCAGACCATTAACTTATCTGTTTTCTTCCCAAATTTTGTTAACAAAGTGGAATAAGGACTCCACTTGTTGGATGTTCATAGACAGTCATAATTTTATTTACACGACTAAAAACTTTCGTAAATCTGATCAATAGTTTGTGCCCTTCTCTAAACCCTTTTTGGGTAAACCTATCTCCAAGGTCACTATTGCTAGGTGGATTTCCTTGTGCATCCTTCAGGTCTATAAGGATAAAGGTTTGTCTCCTCCGGGTCAGGTGAAAGCTTGTTCCACTAGGTCAATGGCTACTTCTGCAGCCTTTTGGTCTAGAGTCTCATTGGACGACATTTGTTCTGTAGCTACGTGGTCCTCATCTCATACCTTTATTTCTCACTACAAATTGGATTTGACTTCTAGAAGGAGAGCATCCTTTGGTTCCATGGTGCTCCGGAATATCCTTCCATGAGGGCCACCCAGGAGTTTAGTAGCTGGGGACTGTGTCCCACAGGTTGAAAACCAAATGAAGTAAACTACTTCAGATAAAGAAGTTATGTACTCACCATAACATTCCATCTGAGTAGTTCTACTTAATTTGTCTTCAACCATCCCTCCCTCCTTCCCCCTGACCTTATCATATGAACAGCCTGTTGGCTGCAGTTTTAGGTCATAAAGTATTCTTCAGGTCAGGTTCTCAGTATAAGGGTCAGCAAACTCGATCTGGGGGTTGGAAGGTAGTGGAGGTGTATTATGGGTAAGGGGAGGAGCTTGGAGCTTGGAGCAGATGCTAGTGAATTTGCCGGCTCAGATCCGATACGGATCCAGTACCCACAGGATGAAGACAAATGAAGTAGAACTACTCAGATGGAACATTATGGTGAGTACATAACTTCTTTTTATTAATAATTTAGTTTTTTCTCTTGTACAAGTTACTGCTTATTGTTTACAGTGTGTGCATGACTCAGAAGATACCTCTTCAAGGGCTTTAGCCACTAGTACTATGTTGATGAAGATTGCCTGGCTGCATTCTCAGAACCTCCTAAATTATTTTAAAAATGAGATTTTAAATTCTTCTTTGGATAGAGATTTAGTTTTTGGCCCCTGTGCTGCAGAGGTGATAAAAAGTGTTATGAAAGGGATACGTTGATACCGGAAATCTCACAAGATTGTTCAGCCATTCTTTTCCAAAATTTTTAAGGGATTCTCTAACCTCTCATTTTTAGTAATAAATCAGTCAATAAATAAATAAATAGACTCAACAAAATGCAAGTCAACAGTCATTTAAGAAGAGAAGACAAGGGGATCTAAAAAGAATCTAGGAACTACCCAAAACCAAGCAGTCCCATTTCCATTCCAGAAAGTCTAAATCTCCACTTTTTTCTTTTGCAACAGACAGTTCCTGATGTATGGATTCAGAAGATCATTTATCAAGGTTACAGATGGCAATGGGAGAAAATTCTTCCTTTCCCGGGAGTAATCCCTCATCCACCACACCAGGCTCTTTTTTTCTTTCCACCTGTCCTTCATCACATGCTATCCCATGGATGGATAGCACCAGTTCCTCTTCTCCAGGTTTTTATTCAAGGATGTTTTTAGTCCCCCCAAAAAAAGAAAGATATAGATTGTCCTTTCTTTCTTAAATCTGTTTGTTATACTGCAAATTCAAAATTATGTCACTTCTCAACCTGTTACATCTTCTTCCTCTTTCAAGTTTCTTAGTAACTCTAGATTTAAAAGATTTTTATCATCATATCCCTATTCATCCAGACTTCAGGTGTTTCTTACGGTTTTGTGTGTCTTGATCACATTATCAATTCTCTGCCTTACCCTTTGGACGATCCACTGCACCAAGAGTGTTCATAAAGTATGTAGATCCATTTATAGTTCATTGCAAGCTACAGGGTATCCACATATTTCCATATTTGGATGAATTGCTTATCTTTACAGAGTCTTTTTCAAAGTGTCAGGAATTCCTCACTTGGGTGAGAGATCTCCTATGAAAGCTGTGATTCCAAGAGAACATTCAAAAGTCTTTTTTGACTCCTTCACAAAGGATTGTGTTCTTGGAGTATCAGCTAGGCACCTCACTTCAAAGAATTTTTTTCCACTTGAAAAAAATATATATCTAAATCTTTTCAAGGTTTTCCTCTTTGGTCACTGTGAGGGAATATATCAGGATTTTGGGTTTCATGGTATCTGTGATTCTCATGATATCCCTGGCAAGACTCCCCAGCACCAGCATCCTTTGTACTTTCAAGTTCCAGTGCTGGGGCTTACCGTTTATGAGAAGGAAAATCAATTGGTGGAGACAGCAAATATCCTTAAATCTAGGTCTCCTTTTCTCCCTCCCTATTTCAGAGCTGTCAGTCAGCACAGATGCCTCAGACATTACTTGGGGAGTAGTTTCAGGAGGGATAAAAGTGCAAGGTGTGTGGGACAAGGACAGATGCAAGCACTTATATATAAAATAGATGCTTACTATGATAAAAGCACTCAACTCTCTGAATCATCTTTGGGACCTGGGGCCTGTTCAAGTAGTTACAGACAATACTACAGTCATGTTGTACATCAACAAGCAAATGGGAACCAGGCCACACCCCCTTTGCAGAGTAGCCATGTTAGCTTTGTTTATACTTTCACAGCACAGTCTCACCCTACAGGCATCCTATATTCCGTCAGAGCAAAACTGTGTGGCAGACAAACCGAGCAGGACAAGGCCAGACCCCCACAAATTGAAACTAGATCAGGGAGTCTTCCAAGATGTGATCCATCGGTGGAGACTTCCTCAAGTAGACCTATTCATCTCCTGTATGAACAATCAGCTGACAAGATTTTGCTCCAAGACTCCATGCAAGAAAGCCTGGAAGGCAGATGCCTTTTCTTTGTGTTGGACATGAATATTCATGTATGCTTTTCCACCCTTTCCACTAATATCCAGGGGACTTCTGAAGATTTAGAAGGAATCCATCCCCCAAGATTGTTGTGATGAGTCCCTTCTAGCCAGGGCAAATGTGGCTCTTCCCTCTTTTGAAAATGGCCAGAGGCAATTACCACTAGCTTCTTCACAGACTGAATCCAATAGCATAAGATCAGGGGTGTTTGATACACCCTGACCCCAGTCAACTTCAGTTGACTGCCTAGATTATAGGGTTAGGCACCTGTTTACTGAGGATGTACAACAGGTACTAATGGAGGCAAGGAAGCCTGCTACTCAAGAATCATATATTAGCAAATGGTAACAGTTTTCTAGTTGGTGCCAACATATATCCAAACCACTTCAGGGCTAGTTGTTATCTGGTTTTACAATATGTGTGTGAGATACTATCCTATGGCCTTTCTTACTCCTCCATCAAGGTTCATTAATTAGACATTTTAGCATGTCTGCCCTTGGATCCTTCTCTCTTAATGCATTCTCAGGCTGAAATGTTTTGAAAGGGTTTTGCATAAGAGGCCTCCTAGAAAACTGGTTGCCCCTCGTTAGGATCTTAACTTTGTGTTAGTGAAGCTAAGACTTAGACCATTTGAACCAGCTAATCAGGCTGAGTTCAGGTTCTTAACATGGAAAACAGTTTTACTTATTGCTCTGACCTCTGCAATAAGGGTATCTGAGTTGCAAGCTCAGCAACAGGGTTTCTTTAAGAAGTAATCCTTCTTTTATACCTAAAATGTTATTCAAGTTTACTTTAAGCCAAACTATTCATCTCCCTGTTTTCTTTCCCAAACTTAAATATGAGGGATAAATGATATTCCATACCTTGGATATTACAGTCAGCTTATGTACTGTCTGCACAGAACTAAATATTTCAGATCTTTGGATCAGTTGTTCAATTTTGTGTAGGTAAGAAGAAGGGGCAACCTGTGTCAAAACATTATTTCCAAATGGTTTTCTTTGGCTATTACCTTTTGCTATACTCATCAGAATGAAACTATTCCAGGCAGGGTCAAGGCTCTGTACCAGGGCCTTGGCTTCACCTATTGCTTTTTGGAAAGGGTGGAATTCTAAAAGTATCCTAGAGGCTGCAACTTGGTCATCTGTACATATGTATACAAAGCATTATAAACCTGATTCATTCTCTTAATCTAGATGAGACTTTGCTAGGACTATCCTCCATAGGCTCCTAGACCCCCCCTTCCCCTTCTCAGATATAGTAAACTAGGGTAATCTACCCATATAGCTAAGGCTACAGTAGTAGTGATCAATATGATGAACATAGTACAATTGTATAAGTAAACTTACCATAACAGTAGATGTTTAAATGATCACTGCTGCAGTAGCCACTCCCTCCTTCCATCCCCTTATTTGTTGTTGTGTTTTTTTATGCCAGGGTGTGGACATTTATATTTTATTTTGCCTATAATTGTCCTTTCAGCCTCCCTCTCTCTGTTGGCATGAAATCTCTGAAGGGCTTGGTACTCAAACCTGTCTTTTTAGTCATCTCAACTTGAGATGACTGTCAGTTCGGACATATGGAAGGTGCCCTGAAACTTTGGAAGCTTGTTGACTATTACATCCTTGGCAGGGTATAACCCATATAACTAAGGCTACTACAGCAGTGCTCATTCAAACATCTATTGTTGGGGTAAGTTTATTTACACAACTGCACTGTGTCAAACTTATTGGGGTCTTCAAAAAGAAAATTAACCGTAGGTACCATAGAGGTAATAAAGTTACTTTGGACATTTCATGATAATCTGCATAAAGCAAGTCAATGAGGAAACCAAGACAAGGCACAAATGGAAATATTTATGGAAGACAATTATGCCAAGGTTAGAGGAAGATGAGGCTCAACAATTAATAGCAAAGATGCAAAGAAATGAAATAAAATGGTAATGTAAAACCAATCAGTAAAGAGGTCTGCATATATTCCTGTGGATGTTTAGAAGATGGGTGGGAAAGAAGTTGTACAGATCTGGAAGGCTCTGTTTAACAGTATTTAAAAGGTTGTATGTGGGTGAGGGAAGTGCCAGCATCTTTAAAAAAGCTGTGGTGGCTATATTACTCAAAGAGGGTAAAGATCCTTCAAACTTTTCTTCATATAGATCCATTTCAATTTTACACCATGATTTTAAAGTGTAAGAGAATATCAAAGGTATTGTCAAAATTGACAGGTACTGCCAAATTAACAGATATGTATCAATGTGGCTTTCTGGATATGAAGCAAATATCTGACATCCTTAATAGAACAATGATGATCCAGACTGATAAAGGGTGCAACGTTACTATTGCTGTTGGGTGCTGATGCAGAGAAGGCATTTGAAAGACACAGCTGGGATTTTTGAATAGGGCCAAAGTAGCATTTGCATTCCCTGACAGAATAATTGAGTTGATTTGGAGGATTTATGAAGGCATAGAGTCCAGAATTAATATGGGAGGATTCCTCTCCTACAAGATGTATTTGAAAAGAGGAACAAGACTTCTTTCCCCTTCATTTGTTTTATATATAGAGCCAGTAGCAAAGAAAATAATGGAATCACATGTTCAAGGATATAACTGGCATGGTAACCAAGAAAAGTTAGCTTCATTTGCAAATGATATTATTTTGTATTTGGTAAATCCAAAAAAGGATATCTGATGTTGTCAATTTTCATTTGTTCCTCAACATGTGGGTTCGGATCTGATCCTTGGATCTGACTCAGCTGCTTTTTACAGCTCATGGCTACTGCAAACTGTCAAGCTCCTCCCTTACCGAGAATGCTCTAGTCCCACTTCATACCCCAAATCTCATTTGCTGCCTTCGCGTACAGACATGTAAGATGTCAGCTGTCAAGTGTTGGTGTTTTTTGATAAGAGATAAGTGAAATAATTTTTCTTCCTTTTTAGGCTATCTTTAAATTTCTTTCTAATTCTGTTTTAATTAGTTGCTTATTATCTGCCTTATCTTAAACTTCTTCGGTGCAACTTAATTACCATTGTTGTTATTTCTTTCTTTCTATCACTTTTACCTTTACGGTAACTCTTTTATTACCATTGTTGGTAATTTTTCTGAATTTCCAAAACAAAAAAAAAAAAAACTTTTACGCCCTTTTTATCCTACAGTACTATTGTTTAAAATGACTAAAAAAACTTTGAGTTTCAATAAATGTAGAGAGTGTGGGAATAAGATCCCTCTGTCTGATGCTCATAACGCGTGTGTGAATTGTTTAGGCCCTACACACTTAAAAGTATACTGCAACATTTTCAAAGCATTTAACCCCAGGGTTTTGATGGATCATAAGAACAAACTGATTTTGAAAGGACTTCTTCCAACATATTTTTCGGAATCACTGGCTGGAGCGCAACCCTCCAAGGGAGACAAAAAAGAATCCAGAAAGTGCTAACTGGAGCCTTCTGGATCCTACATTTCTTCTTCAGATCCAACTACAGAGCCAGCCTGGAAAATCTCGAAACAATCAGATCCAAAGACCAA
This sequence comes from Protopterus annectens, assembly GCF_019279795.1. Taxonomy (NCBI): domain Eukaryota; kingdom Metazoa; phylum Chordata; order Ceratodontiformes; family Protopteridae; genus Protopterus; species Protopterus annectens. The sequence continues at coordinate 98,235,991 of NC_056725.1, read as the reverse complement.
ATCCTCAGATCTGACAGTTTCAGATACAAGGTCTGCCTCATTGGATCCAGTTCATTCAGAGCCAAAACAGCTCCTCTGGACCAGGTATATATCTGCTTTGGACCCTGTCCCGTCACAGCTACCATCTCCATTTTTAGAGACATTGTCATTCTAGGTCCTTTTAAGTGGCCTCTTCTTCTCATTCTTCAAGAAGTCTTACAGAAGTGGATGTGGATAGAATGATGAGGAAGTTTCTGTCAGCACAGATTTAGATGGGAGTTCTCCTGCTCCTATCCCTTCAGGTCTGGAGACCTTTACCAGTATTACTTCACCTATCTTGGCTCCTTCTCTGATCCATCCATTGGCTTTGGGGCCCTTGGAGCTGGGTATTCTGAGATCATCTGTAGCAAATCCAAAGATTATCTTATCTTTGGCTCCAGTACCCTCTCTGACTGACTGAACTAGCTCTGAGTGTGTCTGAGCTGGATGACTCTCGGAGCTGAAGCATCATTGCTGGAACCCAGGTGTTAGAGTCAACTTCAAACCTGTCAGAGGCATCTCTGCCCCTCAGAGCCTTGGCATTAGATAGCTCATCTCCGACTTCTGCCTTGGGTGTACTGCCTTCAGGTCAGAGGAAGCCGACAGTCTGGAAGCATGTCTTCTTGACTCTGTCAGCATCCTTCTCCTTGAGGGCATTCTGCTTTTGAGGTGGTAGAGAGAGTGTTCTCTTCCAGAGATCAGATGATTCCCCCACCCTTGGATGTTCTTTCTGGATCCCATATGTCTTTGTGCCTTAAGCCTCAACACTGTACTCCACAGGGGCAGCCAGCCCAAAGTGTCCAGGCTAACCAGCAGGGTATACTTACATCTTCTGATAGATCTCCACCAAAGAAGTCCTTAGGAAGAAAAAGTGCAAGAGGAGGGACTTAGACTCCTCTCAGCAGTTGGTGATGGAAGATACCAATTTTGATGAAGGGGAAGGGTCCTCAATATCACCATCTGATGACATCTCCTTTGGAGACATTTTGGAGATACTTAAGCAAAGGGGTGGTTAGTCTACTTATAATCCTTCCCAAGAGGAATCAGTATTCCTGAAGGCATTTGGGTCTGGCCCATCTACTTCTTAGGTGACTCCTTCTGCAGATGAGTTCATTGATTTGATCTCTCGGTGGACATGGAAGAAACCTGATTCTGTTGAGCCAATCCCTAAGAGACCAGATAGGATCCTGGCACCACTGAACAGTAGAGAGTTCTGAAGCAAAGGAGTACCAGTAGATGCCATGGTCATAGTGGCAACCACAAAGAAAGATCTCATGGAGCAGAGTTCATCTATTCACCCCCATAACAGGAGTCTAGATAGTTGGATAGATTTGGGAATCATGTTAATGCTCCATTGACTTTTGTACTTAGATCGCTGAACTATCTGGTGCATTTCACCAGACATCAGAGGGATATGGTTAAAGAAATTCCAAATCCCTCTCAGGAACAATAACTGCTGAGGCACAGACTTCTGTTGCTTCACAGTTGGCTACCCTACAGTCCATTGCAAATTTGTCCATGAGGCTCATTTCACATGCAGCTGAAAGTACCTTAAGGGTGGTGAGTTTGGGCATTTCCATTACCAGACATGCCTGGATAGATTTGTGTGATTTTGAGGAGCCTTCAAGTCCTCCTTCATCAATGTACCCTTTGACAGAAATTCTTTGTTCGGCCCTAAAGTAAAAGACACTCTCTCTCTCTCTCTCTCTCTCCAGGTGTGAGCAATAATGGTCAATCCCTGTCTGCAGAGGGCATATGTTTTTTGACTCCTCAAAGAACCTTCTCGAGGAATCAACAAGGTGGTCAAAAAATATGGCTCAAAAAGTCCCAGGGTCCTTTCCCTGAGCCATGTGGAGATAGTTCCCCCAGGGGCAGAGGGGAGAACACTAATGAAAGATGCTGCCCTCCCTTCAGAGGATGCCCGCAGAACCAGGGGGTCTAGAGATTCCTTCTTTGACAGACCCTACCAGTGATCCTGAAAGGAGGCCCAATTTTCTATTTCTCAAGGCAGTTGGGGTTATCTTTCCCTGCACCACAGAGTCTGGCTGTACATTACAAAAGATTAATGAGTGCAGAGGATTATTTCCAGAGGTTATATAATACCCTTTTCCCAACCCCCTTCTTTATCAGTAAACAAAATTCCCAATGTTCCACCCAATCAGGGGAAAGCAGCAGCTCTAGAAATAAAAAAGATGCTAGAAAAAAGATTCATCCAAGAGGTCCCCCAGACCAGCAGGAATCTGGAATTTACTCAGGATTCTTTTTACTGCCAACGAAAACAGGGAACTGGAGACCAATTTTGGATCTCAGCAAACTGAGCAAATTGGTTTAGTATACAAACTTCTGGATAGTCACAGTTCAGTCCATTTTGCCTTTCCTGCACAAGGATAATTGGATGTGCTCAGTAGATCTTCAGGATGTGTACTATCACATAAAAATGAACAGGTGATCCAGGAGATACCTACGCTTCTAGCTGGGAGTCAGTCATTACCAGTTCAGAGCACTGCTGTTTGGCCTCACCACAGCTCACAGGGTGTACATCAAATGCATGGTAGTAATAGTATCTGACTTGAGACTGTGCAGATTCTGAGTGTTTTTTTATCTGGATGACTGGCTCATTACCGCTCCAACCAGGCATCTATTGATCAAAGCAAGAGATTTTGGACTCCGTTTGTGCTGTTACCTAGGCATTACCATCAGTCTCAATAAATCTCAGTTAGAGCCACCTCAAATGCTAGAATTCATAGGCGCCTTGTTCAATACTGTATCAGTGACACCCTTCCTTACCTTGCCAAGGGTACAGACTATTCAATGTCAGGTCAAAAAGATAATTCAAAATTCCTCACTGTCAGCCTGACTGATTCTACAGGCTTTAGAGTCAATGTCTGCTGCTATAATTTTGGTTCTACTGGCAAGATACCATATAAGAATTCTTCAGTGGACCCTGGGGACTCATTGTTCCATCCTGTACCAGCCATTGTCCTCCCAGATCAAAATAACTCAGGCATGCAAAAGATACCTCAGGTGGTGGATTTTCACAGAACAGGTTTTTACAAGGCTGCACTTTCATACTTCCTCAGCCCAAGGCCATAGTGATCACAGACTAATCCCAATTTGGGTGAAGGGGCACTTCTTGAGAAAGATGGTCCAAGGCACCCGGTCCCCAGAAGAGGTCATCACACATATCAATGTCCAAGAAATTAGAGCAATTCCTTAGCATTGCACGCCTTCCAAGACTCTGTTCCTTCAGGGATGATTGTGATTCAGACAGACAAAATATCAGTAGTCTGGTACATCAACAAACAAGGAGGAACCAGATCTCACCCCTTATGTTGAGAAGCTGTGAGACTGTGGCAATGGGCGATCTCATCCAATCGATTTTTGATAGCAATGCAGATTCCAAGAAAATCCACCATTATTGCAGACAGACTGAACAGGTCTATCCTATTGCTTCATGAGTGATCTCTCAACAAGAAATTGCGTAGAAGGTATTCCACCAATGGGGCCAGCTGTGCTGCATTCTGTTTGCATCTCCCCTCAACAACAAGTGTACTAGGTTCTTTGCCCTGATCCCCCCACCTGGGGGAGTCACCAAGAGATGCTGTCTTCCAGGATTGGCCCTCCGGTCTCCTCTATGCTTACCCCCCAACTCCTCTAATCCCCAAGATATGATGTTGTCCTTTTCATTCTTCCTCAACATATGGGTTCAGATCTGAACCTCGGAACTGACTTGGCTGCATTTTCCAGACTTCGGATCCAGCACTGATGCTCCTCTCTCTACCCATAATGCCCTATTCCATCCCCATTGCCATAGATCTCATTCACCACCATCACAAATAGGCACATGTTCCACAGTCAAGCTGTAAAATAGATATTTTATGAGTTATTCTGCTTTTAAATGTTTTTTTTTTCCCTTAAATTTCTATTTAGCTACTTTACTATGCTCCCTCTTAGTTTCTCACTGGTCGTTAGGATTTTCCTTTTTTCTCTACTATTGTTATAGTAATTCTATATTACCATTGTTAGTATTTCTGAGTACCCTTTTTCTCTATAGGGTATTTTCTCAGTTTACCATTGCTGATATTCAACCTTTCATTCTTCCTTCTTTTGTTGCCTAAAAAAAAAAACACAAGCAGCCATTTCAGGCATTGAAATAAGGCGACACACCTAGATGAGGCTGTGTGACTTTGCAGAGCCTTTTTAGAGGTCTTTTAGTAAATCCCCATTTGGTAGTACTTCCTTGTTTGGGCCATCAGTAAAAGATACGCTTACCCATATGAGTAAGATTGAAAGACTCTGCTGTGGGAATCGAGTTTTCTACACCTCAGCAAACCTTTTCTAGGAATCAGAGAGGTGGTAAGAAAATGTGGTTCCATAAATCTCAGGGACCTTTCCAAGATTTGCATGTGGATAATTCTTCCAGAGGCAAAGAAGGACATTTGAATGGTAGACATCACCCTACAGGCAGAGGAGATCTGCCGAACCAGGGCTTCAGAGATTCTTTTTCAGACACATCATTTCAGTGCTTCTGAAGTGTTGCCCAGCTGTCGAACTCTGGAGGCATTCAGAGGTCAATTGTCTTCACACCCAGACACCTGGGCAAATATAACACAAGACACATGGGTGCTAAGAATAATATCCAGGGGTTATTACATACCATTCCTCTGTCTTCCATCTCGCAAAATAAAGAAACTTCCTGATGTTCCACCCAGTCAAAGGAAAGCAGCAGCACAGAAAATACAAAAGCTGCTAGACAAGAGTCATCCAAAAGGTCCCACCAGACCAAATAGAATTCAGAACTTATTCACACTTCTTTTTAGTGCCAAAGAAAACAGGGGACCTCAGACCCATTTTGGATGCAAGCAAGTTGAATTAGTATGTAAGGAAAGCAAAGGTCTGAATGGTCACAGTTCAGTCCATCTACCCTTTCTTCACAAGGACGACTGGATGTGCTCTATAGATCTTCAGTATGCGGTCTATCATATCAAAATAGACAGATGATCCAGAAAACATTTATGCTTTCTGCTGAGATCAATCATTACCAATTCAGTGCTCTGCCCTTTGGACTCACCACAGCCCCCACTGTGTTTAGCAAATGCATGGCAGTAACGGCAGTTCACTTGAGACTAGAGGAATTCCAGGTGTTTCCATCTCTAGATGACTGGCTCCTCCCCACCCCTTCCAAGCATCTACTTCTGCATGCTAGGGACATTTTGCTCTAGATTTACAAATCTTTGGGTATTACAATAAATCATGCCAAGCCAAACCTAACATCAGTTCAGAGCCTGGAGTTCATCTCAGTTTTGGATACAACAACACAAGCAGCCTCTTTCTGCCTCATCATACTACAACTATCAGAAGCCAGGTTCAGAATCTCCTTGCCCACCCATATCCTCTGGCAAAGTTAGTACTTCAAGCACTAAAATGAATGGCAGCAGCCAATGTGCTACTTCCTCTAGCATGTTTCTTTATGTGGGTTCTCTGTGGACTCTAGCTGGAGATTAGTCCACTCTGTATCAATCCCTATCCTTTCCAGTAAAACTCACCCTAATTTGAAAACAATCTAGTCACTGGTAGATATAATTGGACAATCTTCATTTAGGCAGACCATTTGTTCTACCAAACCCAGTAGCCACAGTGACCATGGATGCTTCCCAACTGGAGTAGGAGAGCATGTCTTGGGAAAATGGTCCAAGGCCTGTGGTCTCCCAAGAGACCAAGTTGCATATCAACATCCTAGAACTGAAAGCAGTCCTATTATCATTGAAGGCATTTCAAGATGCTCTCCCATTGGGGACTGTTGCAGTTCAGACTGACAACATATCTGCAGTCTGGTACATCAACAAACAAGGAGGAATTTGATCTTATCCCCTTTGCACAGAAAGGCCATGAGAGTTTGGGAATTGGTGATCTCACCAGACCACTTTCTAATTGTGATGTACATTCTGGGGAAGACCAATGTGCTAGCAGACAAACTAAGCAGATCCATTCTGATGCCTCATGAGTGATCTCTCAATCAGTCTGTAGCAGAGATGATCTTCAGACATTGAGGCCGACCTTGCTGTGACCTATTTGCCACTGCCTTCAATAACAAGTGCAGCAAGTACTTCACTCTTATCCCCCCTCAGGGGGAGTCAGCAAGAGACACTCTAGTGCACACTTGTCACTTGGGAATTCTTTATGCTTGCCCTCCTTTCCCATTAATTCCCACATTTCTACAGAAAGCATATCAACTGAAGAGCTCAGTAATCCACATTGCACCTTTCTGGCCTTGGCAAGTGTGGTTCATTATCCTCCATGGATACTGGAGCCAACTCTGGGTCTCCTTTCTCACCCATCAGGGATCCAACATCCCAACATTTAAGCCCTCAAACTAACCACATGGTTTCTCCACTTCCAGTAATAGGCAGTCCAGGCTTCCTTCCCCTGTATGTGACATTATTTTGGCTTCTCAAAGAGATTCTACCAAAAAAGTGTACACAAGCAAATGGAAACGATTTTTCTTTTGGGCATCATATAATGAAATTGACCCTTTCTCTACCCCAATTTCTGCAATTCTTCAGTTTTTGACAACCCTTTTTAAGGAAGGAGGTAGTTTCTCTATAATTAAAGTTCAGCTGGCAGCAAGTTCCAATTTTCACATGGGGAACAAACCTTTTTTCTGACTTCATCCATGAAGCTTTCCTGAAAGGCATTTTTCTTCTAAGGCCCCCGATAAAGGATTCCTCACCACCTTAGGATTTGACAGCTGTGCTTGAACGTCTAAACCATCAGATCTGATCTAAAATTCCTGTCATGGAAAACAGTCTTGTTGGCAGCCATTATTTTGAAAAAGAAGAACCCCTTACATCATTTTTCATAAGGATACGGTCTCCTTAGCATCTAACCCTTCCTTTTTACCTAAAGTGGCTTTTGAAAATAATATTAACCAATCCATTTACTTACCAGTTTTCTTTCCAATTTTGTTGTAATAAAGAATACATGCTGCTTCTCCTTGATTTGCACAGACAACTACATTTTTATTTTCACAGGACAAAACAAATTAGAAAATCAGACCAACTTTTAATTTCTTTTTTACCAAAAGGGGATACCCAGTCTCTAAAGTCACCTTAGCCAAATGGATTACAGACAGCATTTTGTAGATTTATTCCCAGAAAAGCATGACATTACCTAAATCTCCCAAAGCTCATTCAGCCAGATCCATGGATACATCTTATGCTTTTTGGTCAAGAACATCTCTTGATAAATACAAACGTTTGTCCAACAAAATGTAAGCTGTGAAAGAGAAGGAGATTATGCTTCTTGTTCTTCTTTCAATACCACAGAGACCACAGACAGACTGTACCTGTAAAACCTTCTCCAATGTTCCAATGGAAAATGTTGGAGAGAAGGAAGGGAGCATGAGAGTTGACTAGAAGAAATGAGAATACATTGGAAATAAATCAGAGATAGGATATGGAAGACAGAGATGAACAGGAATAAAACCAGTAACGTAATGTGGGTTTTACAATGCAATAATTATATTTGTGAAATATGACAGAAGAAACTGTGGAAATATTGGACTTTTTCAGAATTTGTTGGACTTGTGGGAGGACTCTACAGCATATGCCCTACTTCATGTCATTAATGTTTGGAAAAGTGCTTTGGGGAGGGGAAGAGGAGAGAGAAAGTTAAGTGTAAGTAAAGATTTTTTTAAATAGTACTTTTTTGTGGTGGGTGGTTTTCTTTACATGCTATAAGGTTTTCCTCAGTTACTTTTAAGTGCAATAGGGATTGTAAACAGGTGCTGCTGTTGTTTTTTTTCTTTTCTTTCTCCCTTCTTATTTTCTTCTTGTTCAGTTTTAAGAAATGTAGGCATTGCAATGTAAAATAACAAGCCTGGTTAAAAAAGCATGTCAGGATTAAAAGTAATGTATTTTTTCCTCATTCTTGCATAAGGGAATGACTGGATTAGGGACCTGAGATTGATTTGCTAACAAGTTTTAAGAGAGAGAGAGAGCAAGTAAATGTAAAAGAATATTTAATATTCAAGTTATTTCTAGCAAATACATGTTTGCTTAGTAGCAATTCTGCAGCAGGTCTTCATGTTTCCATGGAAACCGTCTGATAAAGAGAAACTGGCTGTTCTTACCTCTCAACCTGGAAACATCAAAAATCTGGACAAGCCTCATGAAAAATAGGTACAAATCTGTACGCTGATTAATGTAAAATTTGCATCCATAATTAGATAACCCCGCACCTCCAGTGGAATTGTGGGATACCAACTTTCAAATGCAAACTGAAGAACAGAACCAAAATATAGCACCAGAATCCCCCTGCAGCCATTCCAATGTCCCTTTACCTGGCTATTTCACTCCATTTACCATAAACACTAATGTGTGCATACTGCTTTACTTCTACAATGATTATTTGGATTTTATTTTTATGTTTTATAGCACAATGCACAAACACTAATAGATATCTGCTAAACAAAGCAATACTGTCTGACAATGAAAACAGACTTGGCATTAAAAAATTTCTGCCCTTGAAATTCACTTTCATTGAAACAGCATTGCAACCCACACCACATCCAAAGAAAATGCATCTGGCCAGTGGTGGATAAAGATTACCTTTGGGCTGTTTTCAAATCATAGGCCCCTTGCACACAAAACAAGAAATATACATGTGTTCTTTGATACACCTTCCTGGCTTTATTAAATTATATTCCTTGTATAATACAGCACACTTGTTAGACTTAAGTAGAGTGCATTTTAAAATTATTGTTTAAACATTTTTCTAGTAGGCAATGAAACAAAATGCATGAACCAATAATGACAAAACTGCCCTATTCAGAACATTTCCATGAGAAGTCTATTTCCAGACTCTCACACACACACACACACACACACACACACACACACACACACACACACACACACACACATACACACACACACACACACACACACATATATATATATACATATTACACATACATAAAATGACAGTAGTGTAAGCCATAGGCATCTTGCACAGCTTCTCGCACTTATTTTCAATTTCAGATTTTTTTTTTGGTGGGGGGGGGGGACAAAAGGCCAAAAACCAGGGACACATTTTAAACATTGCCTGTATAAATTTGGAAAGTTGCTTGAATAAAATGTGCTACCACCATGCATTTCACTGCCAAGTCTTGAACCCAGGACCCTGTGCACTACAGTCAGAGCAACACACCACTAAGCCAAATCAGCAGTTTCCTGAAAGACAAGAAGACTGAAACTTAACTGGCTATCATTTAGTGAATTGTCTCACTTCTCACCATAGCTTTCAACCTCTTAGGACAAAAAAACATGGAAAAGCCAATAATGGGGGAATACTGCTCCAATATTGGGACAAATTTCAAATACTGATCTTATAAGCTTAGAAAATTGCTAGAATAAAAGGTTTTATGTTACCATTTATTTTCTGAAGAATATGAAGTCTGAAATTCAAATGCCTGTCAGTATTTAGTGAAATCAATCCTTCAGTGAGGAAAAGAACAAAAATATGAGGCATAAATTCACAAGTGGTGGTGGCTAGGGGCTTTAGGCTCTTTTTACCTGTACCCAAGGTACAGGGTTTGAGCCTGAGTACCTCTAGCCACCAGGTGTATGCAGTTGGGAGCATTTACACACACACACACACACACACTGGCTTAAGCCCAGAGAAAGATTGAAAACAGTACCTTTAGATGTCAAGTTGGTGCTGCGGTAGAATTGTCGCCTCACAGTAAGATGTTGTCCTGTTCAATTCTCAGCTAGAGCGTCTTCTGTGTGGAGACATGCATGAATGGGCATACCTTAGTTGAAGGTTGTGCATCAGGGCTGGCAACTCGGCACGTAAAAATCTACTGCCAATCATTAGCGGACCGGAGTTCGCCAAAAGACACAACAACAACCTTTAGATGTCAAGTCCATTCTCTGTGCAGCTCACAGCAGTTGTTTTTCTTTGCAGAAATAAAATCCCATTCTCACAGCAGTTGTTTCTCCTTCTCCTTGCAGAAATAAAGTCCCATTCTCGCAGCAGCAGATAGAGAGCCATGCAGCAATACACAGCACTCCGTTCTCCATGCAGATATATCCATTCCATTTAAACATCCAGAAATGTGTGGATGTGAGCCCTTGAGCTCAATTCTGACAGGCTGATGGAGCTGACATTATCGTGCACCTGATGATGTCAGCTCAAAAGTGCGAAAAAAAATCAAAACAAAAAGCTGGAAAAAATCGGAAATGAAGGGATGCCACTCGGGAATTGTGGCACCCCATCATTTGAACCCCAAAACTCCATAAAAGCTGAGTAATTCTGTACAGTTGGGAGGTATGTGGCTGTCTGGTTCTCATGTCTCCATGGAGACAGTCTGATAAAGAGGAACTGGCTACAGTCTGGTGGAGAATGATTGGCTGAGGGAAAAAAAGAAAACAGAAATTGGCTAAGACATAATGTTCTCTGAAAGCATTCAGGGGTTTTCCCATCTGGGAGAGCTATAAAGCTAAGACATAACCTATTAGCACTTATTAGAAGCACAGGCTGCACCATGTGTTTTAGTATGCACAACCTTTCTTTTATGTTAACTCAAGTCTGTGGGTGCAGCTGTAAGTTTGGGATTTTTGTTCCTATTAGGAGGGTATCACTTCAATATTTGAAGATGTACATTGTTTTGTTTGTTAGTATTAAGTTAATAGGTTTTAGGAGTGTATTGGGTATGTTTGTGTTTTTTTTTGGTTTGTTTTGTTGAAGGGCTTTCAATAAAACAAAAAGTTTTGTAAGATGTGACATAGGCTTAAATGGATAGGACAAGAAACAACTGTATAAAAGTTCAACCTGCCAAACAGTATATGCATGTAATAAAAAATCTGAAACTATAAATTTAACAAAAAGGTTTATACATAAAAGCTGGGAATAATAACTTTTTAATGTAATGATGCTTTTCTATAATGTCTTTAAATGTCAGTGGTCTCACAGATATATACAAAAAAGAAAGATTAGTGAAATATATTAAAAATGTAGAGTGTAAATAGTTATGTTACAGGAGACGCACTTAGAAAGAACTGAATGTGTAAATTTGATAAAGAAAAGTTTTCAGGATGGTTATTCAGTGGAATACCTGTGAAAAGGAAAAGAGGAGTACTTATATTAATTGCAAGAGGAGCTCCAATAGTGATAGAAGAGGATAAAAAAGATAATAATGACAGATTTGTAGTGCTAAGGGGCTGCTGGAAAGGGAGGAGGATTACACTGGCATGTATTTATATTCCAACTTAAAATTGCTATACTGGAGCTTAAGAATATTCTGGGAGAAATAATCAGTTTTCAGCAAGGAATATTACTTATAGTTGGGGACTGGAATGTGGTTTGCAGTAGTGGAGATGTGTCTGGGGGGCCCAGAAGGGAAAGTATAACAAAGGAGGGTAGATTTTTGAAAAAATTCTGAAAATATTTGGTATGGAAGATGTGAATTCAGTAATAGGAGTTTGGAGTGAATTTACATATTATTCCCCAAGATATAAAAACTGGGCTAGTCAGAATTTACATTTCACAAGAGCATGTGCATTTAATTGAAGGTCTTGATATGCACCCAGTAACTATTTCAGATCATGCACCAATAATAACTAAAATAAAAAAAACACAGGGTAATGAGATAAAAATGAGACACTGGCACCTTTCCAACTATCTGTTGAAAAGGAATTTAAGGAATGGGTAGCGGAGATTATTCAGGAACTATTCAAGAAGACAGAAATTACTTCTGAAAATATACCTAGGGAGTGGGATAAAATGAATGTGGAGTTTAAAAATAGGGTGGAAATAAAAGATAGGGAGCTATGATTAAGAAGTAATATTTATAGGAACTGACAAATGTTAAAGTATTGCAGAACAGGGGGAATCTCTCAGAACAAGAAGAGGATCAACTGTAAAATGCTAAGCAGAAAATAAGGTATTACCTCGATAATATGCACAAGTTTAGAAGTATTTCTGTTAAGCAACTGTTTTTTGATTACAACACTAGAGCAAAAAAACTTTTAGCACAACAACTCGGGCAACAGAAAGTAGAAAGGGCTGCCGCCAAGCTTAGGAAGCCTGTAACAAGGAAGGAAACAAGAGATCCTGTAGAGGTATTAGAAATATTTCAGAAATTTTATGAAAGTCTGTATAAAGCAAAGAAATGTAGAAATCAAAAAAGATACAAATGAAAATGTTTATGGAAGAATTAAATATACCAAGGTTAGAGGTAGATGAGGCTCAATTACTAATGGTTAGGCTAGGAGGAGATGCAATAAAAATTATGATGTATAACCAATCACAGGAAAGTCCCCTAAAATAGATGTTATTTCTGTTGAAGTCTAGAAGCTAGGATAAAAAAAACTGATAAAGATCTGGAAGGTTTTGTTTAACAGTATTTTAAAAGGAGAAGTACCAAACATCCTGGAAGAAAGCAGTTGTAGCTGTAATACCTAAAGAGGGTAAAGATCCACTGGACCCAGCTTTATACAGGCTCATTTCAATACTAAACCATGATTTTAAAGTGTTCATCCCTATAATGGCTAAAACAATGACAAAAGTAATGCCGAAACTGATAGATATGTATCACTATGGTTTTGTGGACATTTGTGGAAACATTTGACATCATTAACAGAACATTGATGATCCAGAGAGAAGCAGAGCGTAAGAAAATACCATTGTTGTTGGTGGGACTTGATGCAGAGAAAGCATTTGACAGAGTAAGTTGGGACTTTATGAGCACGGCAATTGAAGCATTTGCATTTCCTGAAAAAAAATTATAAGGTTGATTGGGAGGATATATGAGGGATCAGAGGCAAAAATTAAAGTGTTTGTGGTACTTTCTGATAATTTCTGCTTGAGTAGAGGAACAGGCAGTGGTGTCCTCTTTCCCCTTTGTTATTTGCGTTATATTTAAAACCACTGGCAAAGAAAATAGGGGACTCAGAAATTCAAGGACATAATTGGTATGGTAGTCAAGAAAAGTTGGCTCTGGTTGCATATGATATTATTTTATCCCTGGAAAAACCAGAAAGAAACATTGCAGTGTTGTGGAACATTTTGAGGCAGTTTCAAATGATTTCGGAATATAAAATTATTAAAGCTAAAACAAAGGCAGTGGCGGTAAATTATGTACCCATATACAAATTGGTTCAGCAATATACTTATTTATGGGGACCTGATAAAATGAAGCATTTAGAAGTATGGATTAAAATGATTCTGGTGTTGTAGCTAAGGATATGTGGGAAGAGACTAAACAAAAGATAATACAAAAGCTTTGTTATATGGATATGGATAGTTAGATACAAGCAGTCAAAATGTTTTTAGTCCCTTTTGTCTTATACACAGGTCAGGTATATTTTTATCAACCAGAGGAGAAGTTGTGAATAGCAATTAATAAAATGCTGAAGGACTTTATCTGGGGGGAAGACGGTAAGAGTCAAGTGGGATAAATTGATTCTTCCAGCAGAACAGGCTGGATTGGGATTACCCAATTTGAATGGGTAGTTAAGGCTACTATACAATTCACAAGCAGAAAACTATAATTCAGTATGGAAATGGATGATGTTGAAACGGGGGAAGCTCAAGAAACAAGGAGAGACTGGGATTTTGGATGCAGGCATTTAAGAAGAATAACATTAATCATGCAGAATATTATATCCATAAAGTAGCAGAAAATATTCTAAGAACTAAGCCAACACTGGAATGGAGAAAGGAGATTCTGCCGATAGGGATGACAGCAATTAGGTATATAGACAATAGGCAAAAGGAAGCTGGAATTTATTGGAAAAAAACTGGCAAATGAACCAATGTACTGGGAACAAATAACTACAGAGGAAAATATGATAGAATGGGAAGATGCCAAGAATTTTATTTGGACTGCAGGCTAGAGATTGTATTTCCTATCAAGGATTGATATCAGAGTATAGGCAAAGAGAAAGAAATAGGGGAGTCCTAAATGAAAGACCAGCACTGGTAGAGTTTTTAGTAGAGTCCAGAACAGAAGCTGCCATTAAAAATGAATAATTAATAGAGCATATAAAATATTGCATGATAACTATAAGAATAAATCAGAAGAGGTTAGAAATCATTGGGAAGAGAGATTGGATAAGCAATTCACAAGGAAACAATTGGAGGTTATATGTGTGCCTCCCAAATATACAACAAAATCTAAAAGATTTAGGATTTTTGCTTGGAAATGTTTGCATAGATATTTTTATACCCCAAGTAGACTCCAGAGAATTTTTTGTCAGGTAGATAGCAAATGTTGGAGGTGTGATGAGGAGGAAAGAGGTAATTGGGAACATTTTTTCTGGGAGTGCTGTGAGTTGGTGGACTTTAAGATTCCCTGTGGGATGCACTGTCAGAGATGCTGGGTGGGCAGAGTGGTGTGATGAGGGACATGATTTTTCTGAGCTTTAATACAGAATCGGAATTGCCTGGACGTGGTAAGGCCTTGCTGTCTCTAATTATGGTAGATGCCAAAAAAGACTTACTAGAAAATGGAAATCAAAATCTAAACCAACTATATTACAATTAGTGAATATAGTAAGAGAGATAAAACAACTGGAATTGGGATCTTTAGAAAAAGGTAGGAGCAAACTGCATAGAAAAAAAAATGGGGATTATGGGAGCAATAGATACAGGGGATGAATGAGGTTTAAAAGAAGGCAGGACTTGAATGAGCTATGTAATGTTTGACTGAAAATGACTGGGTAGATTATAAGTGATGTATAATGTTTGCAGCTGGGAGTGTGTCAGTATGGTTTCTGATGTAAAATACTTTCATCTAGGACTGTGTCAGTGTGGTTTGTTTTCATTTATATAAATGTATGATTGCTTATGTCATAAGTGATGGTTTAATAAAGATGTTTCTTGTTAAAAAAAGGAGCAGGAATTGGATAATTTATGTAATGTTGCTTAGGATATATGATATATAGCAATATATGTGAAGCATAATGTTTGTTAATTTTAACTTGTTAATACAGTTTGATTACTTTTATGTAAATGTAAATGTGCATATATTAGAAGTGGATAATTCAATAACGGTGTTTAAAAAATGTCTATTGATGACATTTGTACTGCATCTACATGGTCCAATGCTCATACTTTTGTTTAACATTACAAACTGGATATTATTTCCAGAAACAGAGCCGCCTTTGGTTCAGCGGTACTCCAGGATATCCTTCCATGATGGCCACTCAAGATCAATGTACCTGGGGACTCTGTCCTATATGTTGAGGAAGAATAAAAATGACAACATCACATTTAAAAGTTATGTACTCACCATTACTAGACATTTGTGCTGTCCATTTTCATTCTTCTTTAACTTCCCTCCCATCCATCCGCCATGCTTTTCTTCTGGAGAGACCTATTGGACTATATTTGGAACCTACATTTCTGGGCTTGAACCCTGTCTTTTTCATTCTATCTATACCTGTCTCTGTATAACTATAAACATGTGAACATGTATGGCAGCAAACACAAGCTGAGGCAATGTGGATGGAATAGGGCATTATGGATAGAGGGAGGAGCTCAAGAACTGGATCCAAAGTCTGGAATATGTGGGCATGTCAGATCTGTGGGTTGAATCTGAACCCATACTTTGAGGAAGAATAAAATGGACAACACAGATGCCTAGTTATGCTGAGTATTCTTCTTCTTCTTCTTTTGGCTTTTTCTGGTTAGGGGTCGCCACAGCAGATCACCTGTCCGCTCATGATTGGCAGTGGAGTTTTATGGTGCCGAGTTGCCAGCCCGGCGCCCAGTCTTCCACAGAAGGTACACACATGCACGTATACACTCACACCTAGGGCCAATTTAGAGTGTCCAATCCACCTACAGCATGTCTTTGGGATGTGGGTGGAAACCGGAGCACCTGGAGGAAACCCATGCAACCACAGAGAGGACATGCAGACTCCGCAGAGAAGGCACCCCAGCTGAGGATCGTACTGGAGAACCTCTTGCCGTGAGGTGGCAACCCTAACCGCTGCACCACCTTGGCTGCCCTTCCTAGTTATGGTGAGTATATAACTTTTAATTTCCTCAGCAAGCATCTTGATTGAAGACACAGTCATCCTCATTACCCCTTATTGGACTCATCACATTTGGTTCCCCTTCTTTTGCCCTCATCTAGTTCACCTTCCTTGGATCCTGGATTCAATTCCAGACCTACTGTCTCAATTGACAGACATGATTCACTTGCACATTTTGGGCCTAAAGTTGAACGCATGGTTTTTCCTATTCGACTGATAGCTAGACAGCCCAAGCTCTCCTCCCCTGTCCTTCACATTCTTTTGTCTTCCCACAAAGCTTCCACTGGAAAGATTTACAAAAGTAAATGGAAAAGATTTGTTTTTTTAGGCACAACAGAAAGACATTGACCCCTTTTCTGCAGACGTACCTAAAGTTCTTGAGTTTTTGGCTACTACTTTTAATGAAGAGGCCAGTTCCTCAATGGTTAAAGTACAATTAGCTGCCATTTCTAATTTTTATATAGGAGTTGACAATTCTACCTTAGCTTCATCATAGCTCTGTAAGGCATTCATAAAAGGAACCTTTTTACTTAGACCCCCTTTAAAGATCCTACTCCCCAGTTGGATTTGAATTTAGTGTTACAAGTCCTGTCTCAATCACCATTTGAACTGGTGGCAAGGTGTGAATTAAAGCTTTTAACTTGGAAAACTATATTTTTGGTTGCCATAACATCAGCTAGGAGACTTTCAGAACTTCAAGCTTTATCTTCTAAACCTCCTTATTTAATTTTTCATAAAAAATGGGTGTTCTTTTGAACCAGTCCATCTTTTCTTGCTAAGGTGGTCTCAGAATCCAACATTAATCAGTCTATCAATCTCCCAGTTTTCCTCCCAAATTTCTCGAACAAAGGGGAATACATTTTACATTTGTCTGACGTTCACAGACAATTATGTTTCTATCTGCATAGAACTGAAAAATTCAGAAAATCAGATCAATTATTTGGCTCCTTTTCAGAACCACGACTGGGAAAGCCAGATACCAAAGTAACTTTAGTTAAGTGTCTTACTGATTGCATTTTCTTTGTCAACAACAAATTGGATTTATCTTTGCCAAAAACTGTAAGGGTTCATTCAACCAGATCCATGACAACCTCTTCAGTTTTTCTATCCAGATCTTCCACTGGCGATATTTGTGCTTCAGCTACTGGGGCTAATCCTCATACCTTTATTACTCACTACAAAGTTGATCTTGTCTCTAGGGGAAGAGCAGTCTTCGGCTCAGCAGTACTCAGGAATATCCTTTCTTAGAGTTCACCTGGGATTCAGGTAGCTGGGGATTCTGTCCCACATATTGAGGAACAAATGAAAATTTACAACATCAGATAAAGATGTTATGTACTCACCATAGCATTCCATCTGTGTTGTCCATTTTCATTCTTCCTCAACTCCCTTCCCAACAACCCCCTACTATTTTGTTTATGACTTCTCGAAGAATGAGAAGATACTATGTGAACCAAAGTTCTGGGATTTTTTGAGCTCCATATAGTGGTTTATCCTACGACTATTATCTCTTTCATTGTTATTTATCAATAAAGGGCAGCAAACAAGATCTGAGGTATGGAGAGGGACTAGAGCATTATGGGTAAGGGAGGGGCTTGAGAGTTTGCAGTAGCCACTAGCTGTAAAACTCAGCTGAGTCGGATCTAATGATCTGAACCCACATGTTAAACAAGAATGAAAATTGACAATACAGATGGAACATTATGGTGAGTACATTACTTCTTTTTCTCAATGTTGTGGAATATTTTGAGACAGTTTCAAATCTTTTCAGGATATAAAAGAAATGCAGATAAAACAAAGGCAATAGCGGTAAACTATGCATCCACAGAAGAATTGATTGAGCAATACCCATATTTATGAGGACATAATAAGATGAAGAATTAAGGTATATGAAAATCAAAAGGATTCTTTTATGGCAGCTAAAGATATTTGGAATGAGACTAAAATGGTAATATACAAAATAAGAAAATGGAAGCTCTTGATTATGGATATGGATAGTAAGATACAAGCAGTGAAAATGTTTCTAGTCTAGTCCCTTTCATTTTATATGCAGGTTAGGTGTATTTAAAAAAAACGAAGAGGAAATAATGAGCCATAATCGATAAAGAGTTGAAGGAATTTATTTGGGAGGGGAAGAGGGCAAGAGTTAAGTGGGATAAGTTTACTCTCTCCATAGAACAAGGTGGTTTAAACTGACTGATTTTAAGGGGATATTTTAGAGCTACATAATTAAGGCTCATATACTTAACACAAGCAAAAGATTATAAGCCAAAGTAGAAAGGATGATGATGAAATGGGTAAGTGTGAGAAGCAAGAACAAAATCTGATTTTAGATGCAGGTCCTTTAGGAGAAAAGCAACAACCTTGCCAAATATTGTATTCATTAAGCTACATAAACTATTTTATGAACCAAGCCAACATAGCAATGGAGAAATGAGATTTTTCAAATATGGATGACTGTAAGTAGAAGTATAGAAAGTAGGTAGAAACTAAGGTCCTGTGAGCAAATAACAAGAGTGGGAGAGATAACTCTGGGATTAAGCTAAACAGAAGTTTGTACTGCAGGTTAAAGACCACCTTCCCTACCAGAGACTGATGTTGTTGTTGTTGTTGTCTTTCGGCTTTTCCCGGTTAAGGGTCGCCACAGCGGAACTCCGGCCCGCTAATGATTGGCAGTAGATTTTGACAAACGCCGAGGTGCCAGCTCGACATTCAACCTTCAACGAAGGCACGTCCATTTACGCATGTCTTTCGAATGCCCACCCAACTGCGGGGAGGACATGCAGACTCCACACAGAAGGCACTCCCCGCACTCCAGCCTAGAATCAACCAGAGACTGATAACAGAGTATAATCAAAAAGAAAGAGATGGGATTGTTGAATGATAGACCAACTCTGGTAGTGTTTTTAGATGAATTTGCAGCAGAAGTTGCTGTTAAAAAGGGATAATTAGTAGGGCATGTTAAATATTGCATGATGAGTAAAGGAATCAATTAGAGGTGATTAGAAAAGATTAGGAAGAAAGATTGGAAGGGCAATTTACAAAAGAACAATGGTTTGTCATTTGTACAGCTTCCAAGAATGCAACAAATCCAGAAAATTAGGATATTTGATTGAAAGGGTTTGCATAGGTATTTTTATAAGCTAAGCAGACTTTAGAGAATTTTTCCTCAGGAAGATAGCAAATGCTGAAGGTGTGATGGCAGTGAGAGAGGTTAATTGGGAGCATGTTGTTTGGAAATGCAATGAGTTGACACAGTTTATAAATTTCCTACAGGATCCTTTGTCGTAAATATTGAGGAAGCAAATAGTTGTAAGGAAATGATTCTTCTGAGCTCAGATGTAGGATATGAATTTCCCAGACATACTAAGGCCTTGCTAAGTTTAATCCTGTTTATATAAAAAAGCACTTACCAGAAAATGGAAATCAAAATTTAAACTAAGTGTTAAGTGAAGTACTGAATATTGTAAAGAAGATATAAGAACTGCAAGCAGGATCTCTGAAAAAGGGAAGGGACAGAGCATATTACACAGAAATAAATGGAATTTTTGGGAACAATACATGTAGAATAGAGTTCAGGAAGAGGAGTGAAATTTAAGTGAAGACTGGAATGGAGCAATTTATGTAATGGAGTGAATGAAAATTGTTAAAATGTATACTGCATGAAAGTAACAGAAATGTCAATATTTGTTTTCTTTTATGTTACTATATATGTATCTATGTCACATTTTAATGTTCTGTTTAATAAAGATGTTTTAAAAATAATTTTGAAAAGTGCTAAAAAACAATAATAGAAGAATGTAGTTTTCCTTCTTAGGTAGTCTGTTTTATGCTATCTTCTGTTTTAGGTGCTGCCTAATGTTATTGAATGTTCAGGGTACATGCTTCCCGAAAACATATTTGAATATATAGACAGTATATGGCCAGCTGGTGCTATGGTAAGCTTTGCTAACACTACAGCATATGTTTTGAAAAACATATTTTATGTATTTAGCAGGTTGTTTTAGATCAACTGTTTTTGTGGTTTGTTTTGCCTTTTTTTCTCCATTCATCACTGCTAGATAATACAGCAAAAGTGTCTCAAGTTTCCAGGCTTTTTTTCTTTACCATTTTCATTATTTATGCATTCATTAGTTCTTCTCATCACAGGTACAAGCATGCTGAAGCTGTAGTATGTACTAATCATTGTCATAAACTTTACATCAGTCTTTGATGACACATGATTTATATACACAGATAGAATGTGCGCGCCCACATACTTTGGCGATGACTGTTGCTGTAGTGTAACAAGTGGGGCTTGTAGTCATAGTGTGAGTCATCAGTTTTCAGCAGATCGACTGTTACACTGGATAATACAGACTGATGCCAAGATATCCACTATATAGGGACACAGACTCTCTGCCACATTTTTATTTCTGATTGCCATTCACAACAGATGGTTACATACTGTATTTCTTTTGTGAGGTGTTTTAATGATTTATGTGCAGTTTGAATCAGAAAATGCAGTTACTTTTTCATCTGATAACAATTTTTGTCATTTTGTAAGGAAGTTTGCAGAGTAATGGCATTCTTACTTAAATTTTTTAACAAATGTATGTGTGCTAGACAGCCTCTGAAAATGCCCATGCCCTGTATATTTAGTCTGAAGGCTTCTTATAAAAATGAGTATAAAGCTTACTACAGAAGAAGCTAAAAAGGTTTGGAGGAAAGAAGCTAAGAAAGGAGAATTTTCTCACTTTTTAGGATAAAGGTAACTATAGTAAAATCAGCTGAAGAGCAATTCACCAAATCATTTTTGCCCTATCCTTTAGTCACTAGAAGTGGACTGAGTTGGGATCCATAACCATTCTCTTATGATGGGAGACAACCCTGTACCTTCCATCTAAATATAACCAGTTCTGAATTTATAACACCTCTGTGCAGGCTGTATATATTTACTTTTGGGGGACTTTTTTGTGAACCACACAGGAGTTGGTAAATCACTTCTCTCCCATTTCTTTTGCTCATAGCAAAGACTAGCTCTAAACAATTCAACCTAAATAGGGACACTCCATCAAAATTGAGGGAAGCTCATGTCAAAGAGCCAGCAAGCTCCAGTGAAACTCCCTTTGCTTTCTTGTTCAGATGGCAGTACACTTAGGAAGGCTAGGACATTCTCCAACAGAACTGTTCTCAGTCTTCAAAGAAAGAAAGTCTAAATCACCTGCATTGAAAATATTTGCTAAAGAACCTGCAATAACCACAGTACTTAAAATTTTGTAGATAATGTCTTATTTGTTGTTGGAAAGATAGAATCTTAAGAGTAGAAGCGTTGTAATATTTTCAGGAGATCAGTCTCTGCATTTAATATTGCATCCAAAGAAACTCCCATATGTTTGCCAGTCAGACTGTCTTGAGTATAGGAACTATAATTGCTGTTTGCCCAGCAGCTTTTATTCTCAGGACTAGCATTTTGTTATCTTGACACTGGACAGGATTACTCACAAGTGGTTAAGAAGGTTAAGAAGGCTGCAGTCATGAAGGTCCGTACACCACTGAAACTGGGCCACTGTTCTTCAGACAATGGATGTTGTCCAGTGCAGGTTAATCTCCATACTGTCATCTGTTTTCTGGCCTGACAAAAAACTTACTGTACTTTGAACTTCCAATATGGCACCCTAAGCTGTGGTAGTGCTGTCAGCAAATTCTAACCTCATGGTGGTAATTTTGATTGTAGTCATCCCATCCATCCGAGCCAGGAAAACTAGTGCTTCAGCTTCAATCTCTTCTAAAGCTTTGCCTTCCATAATACCCTTGTATAAGAAGCTCCCTCAGATTTCATTTGCCCCACAGCATTCAGTCATGATACAGTTTAGCTGCAAACTAAATACTACTCCTTTCAAACTTATTTTGATAGATATATTTAGTGAATACTTCTTGCTTTTTTGGATAGATTTTTACTTAAAAGCTCATCTTTTTCTTCCTTTTATGTTTTAGCATCATGTGGGCTTTCCTTACTGTTTCCACTAAAACAAAGAAGAAAGTAGAGAGTGGTGTGTAAATGTGTATATGTGTGTGCATATATATATAATATATATATATATATATATATATATATATATATATATATATATATATATATATATATATATATGCGTGTGTGTGTTTGTGTGTATGTGGGTATCTAGGGTTTGATTGACATTTTATGGGGGTTGGCATAATGGTTTAAGTGTTTATCTCACAGATCCAAGATACATGGTATGATTCTTACCTTTCAGGGAAATTGACTTAGCTTAAAATGGCCTACAAGGGTAGCTAAACTAGTACTTACCTATGAACATCGAATGGTGTACCATTAAAACCAAAAGCCAGTACAGCTGTTCAAAAATCAGCTGTATTGTCTTTTTTAAGTTGGATCACTGAACAGCAGGGTTTGGGAAATTTGCCCTTTCCCCACTATAAAGTGATATTGGAGTTGATATTTATAATTTGTTGATGCATTTTTATAGGATCATAGGATCATGTGAGGTTACTGGGCTGTGACCTGGGGGTCATTTCAAGCCTAACCATTTCATCCCCATGTAATACCGATGATACTCTAGTCAATACCCAGGATTGTATTTAGTAATGACTGCCATGTCCAAGAGAGTTGTGGGTGCTATCCCTGGTAAGAATTTATGGTGCTCCATCCACTCATACAGGTTCCTTTTGAACAGTGTCATAGAGGTGCTCTGCTTAACATAAATTGTCAGTCTATTCCAAAGATGTGGCAGTCACTGGAAGGCAAATCTGTCTGTCCAGCACATCCTATTCAAGTTGCAGGCTATATTTAGGTTCCTCGAATGGGTGGCTCTAGTCCCGTTTGATTTATGGGTGTGCATCAAATTCATTAGGTTTGGTTTGGAGATTGCTAAATAAGCTAGTTATAAGTCTCCCCTAAGAAGTCTGTACAATACTGAGTATAGTGACAGAGACTTTAGTCGGTCTGTGTAAGGCACATCCTGGAGTCCCTTGATCTTCTTTGGTAGAAACCTCTGAGTTCTCACCAATTGCTGCAGGTGCTTTGTACGATACATGCCAAAAGGGGCATTATACTCAATTATGGGCCTGGTTAGTGACCAGTATAGAGGAGTTATAACCTCCTTTGCTCTAGAGGCGATGCGTTTACTAATCAAGCATGCTACATAGAAAGCCTTCCTTACTACACTAGACACATGGTGGTCAAAGTTAAGGTTGCAGTTTACTTGTGATCCCAGATCCCTTACCACTTCATAGGTACATAGGGTATTGTTAATTTGATAGTGTGAAGGGACATTGTTTTTACCAAAGGGAATGATGATGCATTTCTTTGCATTTAGTTTGAGATCGTAACTAAGACACCAGTCATTGGTCTGCATAAGGCCCTCCTGAGGTATACTGATATAATTTTAAGATTTGGTAATTGCACCCAGTTTGCAGTCGTCCGCAAACTTGGTCAGCTGCATCCCCTTAGTTTTGGCCAGAACCTATGAGAAGTATATATTAAACAGTAGGGGGCCAGCAGTGACCCTTTTGGCACTGGTGACAGGTCTGTTGGTTGATGTGCAGTCACCCACTCTGATAGTGTGTGACCGGTTTGTGACCCAGTTGGCAACCCATCTTACAACAAAGGAGTTTACATTCAGTTTGCTAAGTTTATTGGTGATGCCTGACTGTGGGATTGTGTTGAAGGCCTTGGCCAAGTTGAGGTATGCTGCGTGCACATATTTGCCCTTGTCAATGGCCCTGGTCACATTTTTGAAGAAATCCACCAGATTTAACAGGCAGGATCTGCCCTTGATGAATCCAGATTGGGTTGGATCCAGAGTTTGGAGGCCGCCTGTGTCTTTACTTATGAGTTCCATGACCTTACAGAAGAGGCTGGTCAGACTTATGGGTCTATAATTCCCTGAGTCTGATGCTAAGCCACCTTTGTGGAGGGAAATAACTGTTGCTGTTCTCCATTCCGCAGGAACATAGTCTGTGGTTAGACTGTAATTGAATAGGGTACTTAATGGTGATGCTAGTTCATGTTTTAGTTTGTTTAGAAGACAGCCTGGGATGCTGTCTGACCTCATAGAGACTATGTATTTTGCCTTAGACAAGGCTTTACTGACCTGTTTTTCGGATATGTAGGGTGGGAGGGTGGGGGCAAGGTTTGTGATAAGTTTGGAGGGGATAAGGGAGTGAAATTTTTGCCAGATCTGTCCGACAGCAGGTTTGCTATCTCTGCGCGATCAGTGTTTGTGATACTGTTAGTCACTAGTTTGGCACATGCTTGGGTCCTACCTTTCTGACTGTATATGTAACTGTAAAAGGCCTTATGGCTATACTTAGCTGTGATTGCTAAGTTTTTCCTCAAAGTTACCCTTGGAGGATTTGCCTGTTGAGGCTGGGGAGGATGTGTTTCCATTGTTGGGGCCTTGCCTTAGCTTTCTTAAACAGCAAATTTTGCATTTGTTATAAACTTTGCTGGTGCAGGATGTCCGACAGGGTGGCTTGTTTTTACTTGGGGATCTGGCTTTGGTTCTCTCTGGAATAGCCAAGTCTATACACTTATACAAGTGATTGTACAGGGCTTTAGTGTAAGCTTTGGTGTAGTTACCACTTCCAGGTGGGGCATGTGGCTTGGAATGCCTGTATACCGTCCCCAGGAGGGTATAGTCTGCTCCTTGAAGTTTTTTAGTCTGACTTTGATCTTTGTAAGTTCGGGTGTTAGTGCCAGTTCGACAGTGACTGATTTGTGGTCAGATTTAATTAATGAGCATCCGACATTTGTGGTGGTGTATCTGTTTGTCATGTTAGTGAAGATCAGATCTAGTAAGTTTGCTCCTCTTGTTAGGGTTTGAACAATTTATTCTGGTGCACTTGAGTTAACAAAGTCAAAGAACTTTTGTGCTAGTTAGTTAGGGCTAGAATAGGTTTCCCAGTTGATAGTGGGATAATTGAAATTCCCCATGACCATCGTGTTTTGGCAATATTTGGATTGACTCCAGTGTGGTCAAATAGGCTTCATGCGCATCATGATTCATGGAGGGGGATCTATAACTAGCTATGACTTGAAAGGGGGTCTTAACCACAGTAATCTGAACTTGGAGCAACTCCATGGAGTTGTCCTAACTAGTCAGGAGGTGAATTTATCTATAATATAGATAGAAACACTGCTTTCTTTGGTTCTCACACATTCGTTTTGTGGTCTGAAGGTGTGGAAGGCATTGTAGACTTTCAAAGGCCAGGTACTCTCTGAGGCCTTGAACCATGTTTCTGTGACTGCACAGACATCTACATCCTCCAGTAATAGGAGTGCTTCCAGGATGTGCAGTTTTTGGTTTAGGCTCCTAGCGTTTATGCTTGCCAATTTTCACATCAGCAATTTTGTTTTTGAGACCTTGCCTAAAAAATGGCACTGTGGGGGAAGTCAAAAGCCTTTGCCGGCAGCTGAAAGCTTAGTGGTGCCAGGTGCAAACTGTTACTGGGAAAGCAGCAAGGTTTTTTCTTTTCAATTATTTAATGTTTTGGCTGTTTCGTTTTTTTTTTTATTATTTAATATCTTAAACTGTTAATGATTCAATGATTTTTTTTTGAATTATGACATATAAATGAAATGTCATAATTCCGTATAAAATATTTATAGGTTCATAGGTAGGTACTAGGCTATCGACCCAAGGGCCTATATAAGCCTAGCCAACAAGGTTCCCTGGCTTACACCACCTAGGAAAGTTATTTTCCTGTGCCACTGTTGAGCAGAGACACAGAAGTGATCCCCGGGGTGTATTTCCTATCTCCCATCCACTCATCAAGATTTTTCTTGAAGAGTGCTAATGAAGAACTTTGCTTGACATAGATGGGTAGCCTGTTCCAGAGTATAGGAAGTCTCTGGGGCAGGAATCTATCCCTCCGGCATGTCCTGTTTATTGTGGTGACAAGGTTTAGGTCCCTAGAGCATGTAGCTCGGAGGGATTGGGATTTCTTTAGGTGTAGCATATCCAACAGCTCTGGGTTTGACATAGATTTATATGTTAGGCAGAGATCACCTCAGAGTAGGCGATATGCTAAGGAGTAAAGCTGGAGTTTTTTGAGACGGTCAGTGTAGGGCATTTGTTTGAGGCCAGTAATCCTCTTTGTGAGGTACTTCTGTGGCCTTTCCAGCTGCTGCAGATGTCTTGTGAGGTACATTCCAAAAGGGGCATTGTACTGTATAATGGGTCTAATGAGTGACGAGTAGAGGGGAACAATGACCTCTTTTTTCCTGGATGAGAACGCTTTTATGATGAGGTGTGCCATGTAGAAGGACTTCCTGACTACTGTGGCGATGTGACTATCAAAGGAGAGACTACTGTCCACCTGGGTCCAAAGGTCTCTTATTACACATTCGGTGCTAAGTAGATTGCTGCCTATGTGGTAGTTCATGGGTACAGAGTTTTTACCAGAGGGGATAACACTGCACTTTTTGGCATTGAGCTTGAGGCCATGGCTCTGATACAAGGCATCTGTCTCAGCGAGGCCCTTCTGTAGGATGTCCACATCATTTGGGGACTTGACTATGGCTCCTAGTTTGCAGTCATCTGCAAACTTCATTAGCCAGAGGCCTTTTGTGTTAGCCTGTACTTCAGAGAAGTAGGTACCAAACAGGAGAGGTCCCAGGACTGAACCCTGTGGTACTCCACTTGTCACTGGTTTGAAGTCAGCAATTTCTACAGTGTGGGTTCTGTCAGTGAGCCATTTGGCAACCCCTCTTGTGATGTAGGGATTTATACCTAGTTTAGTGAGTTTAGCTATAATTCCAGAATGGGGGATGGTGTCGAAAGCCTTGGCGAGGTCAAGATAGGCTGTGTGAACCACCTTACCCTCATCTACGGCTTTGGTAACTGCCTCAAAGAAGTCGATCAGGTTCAGGAGGCATAATCTGCCTTTCACAAACCCGAACTGGGTGGGATCCACCCAGTTTTAGATTTAGATTTTTGCTAGTTAGTTCGTCCTGTTGTGTTGTAGCTTTTTGAGCTTGTGTATTGCCTTTGGTATTCCCTTCTTTCATAGTTGTGTGTGATATGTGTGTGTGTGTGTGTGTGTGTGTGTGTGTGTGTGTGTGTGTGTGTGTGTGTGTGTGTGTGTGTGTGTGCATATGTATATTTAACCACCTTCTCCATATCAACCTACTTGCTGTCAGCATGGATTCAGACCTTCCCACAGTACTACCACTGCTTTACTCCCCTTTACCAACTCCATCAACTACAACCGCAACAACATTTGTCTGTCATCTTCAGTCTTCATTGACTTATCTAAGGCTTTCAACATGGTCAATCATAAACTTCTTCTGCACATACTAAAATCTCTCTCACTTGATACCCCTTCCTTAACTTGGTTTACATCTTACCTAGAAAACCGTCAGCAGGCAGTACTCTGGAAAAATTCACTATCTAATCTCCTTTCTACCTCTTTAGGTGTACCTCAAGGCTCTATCCTAGGCCCCCTTCTATTTTATATCTTTATTAATGACCTCCAATCAGCTATCCCTAACACTACCTGCATACAATATGCAGATGATTCTACTATAATCTGCAGTGCTACCTCTCAAACTGAACTCCAGTCTCTTACCCAAAAAGCCTTTACTACTGTTGAACAATGGTTCTCAGACTGTTGCCTTCTCCTCAACCCCAAGAAAACCAAACTGTTACTGTTCTCACCTACCCGTAAATCTACCCCACTTAACTTCACTCTCACTTCCACTGATAGCACTCTCATTTCTCCAGATTCAACTACAAAATTACTAGGAATAACTGTTGACAATAATCTAAGCTTTGACTCTCACATCAACAACACAATAAAATTAGTTAACAAAAAAATTGTATCCCTTTACAGAATTAAACCCTTCCTTACACCTGAAGCAAGAACCACCTTAGCCAGATCTCATCTTATCTCTACTCTTCTATATGCTTCCCCCATTTACACTAATCTCTCCAAAAACAACCTCAAGAAACTTGCTACATCTTACTATAATATTGCTAGATTTGCTACAGGATCCCAGTTTAGAACTCACCACTGCCTGAACCTAAGACAACTAGGTTGGCTTGAACTTTCCAACAAACTAATACTTCAACAGCTCTTAACAGCTCACAAAATTCTATATCAACCAACTAAAATACCAATACTCTCTAACCTCATTTCACCATACAATAACATGAAACACCTACGTTCTTCAAAAAAACTACTGATTTATACTCCCAAACCAAATAACTCTGCAGGTGACTGCCTCTTTTCCAACTCTGTTGGAAAAATGTGGAACAAACTACTCTCTGATATCTCATCTTTGTCCGCACTACCACTTTTTAAAAGACAACTGAAAATGCATCTCAATAATCACTGGCTTTGCTCCTGTACCAACCCAGATTAACTTTCCTTCTTCCTCTCTCTCTTTTCTTCTACCATAATTACTTTCATCCTCTTTGCCCTAGATCCTTGATAGCTATCCCTTTACATAACATCTATGTAGATAAATGTTATCTCATATATACTGTATGACCATTGTAAAAAAAAAAAAAAAAAAAAAAAAAAACTTTTTATTTCATTTTTTTAAAACATTTTATTATTTCTCTTTTGTTTTTGCTCCTATCATATTTGTATATTACATATATTAACTAACTCTGCTTTGCCTATTGTATTGTATTGCCTATTGCTGTTTAAACTTGTAATAACCATTGGAGTTTTTCTCCCCGGGCCTCTACTGAAAATGGACATATATCCAGTTGAACTAGCCCGGTCAACAAATGTAAAATAAATAAATAAATAAAATATGTGTGTGTGTGTGTGTGTGTGTGTGTGTGTGTGTGTGTGTGTGTGTGTGTGTGTGTGTGTGCATCTGCTCTCATGTGCGCGTGTGTGAGTGTGTGTGTGTGTGTGTGTGTGTGTGTGTCTGTATACTAAGTCATGGAGATTGAAAGAGAAGTTTAAAAAAATATGCCAGAAATGTGGCCAAAGATTACCCCAGGATGCCAGTGACTTGTGTGCAGTTTGTCTGGGGTGGGCCATTTATCTGTGGATAATGACATTTAACAGGCCTTTGGGCTGTAGAAACAAACTTGTCATTAAAGGGCTTCACCTCCTGAATCCAATGCTGATAAGCCCAGAAGATCAGGGGATTAGGACAGAGATAAGTCATGAGAAAAGAGGGACAAAGATTACCCAAGGAAAAGGGTAAATGAAAATGTGGATTCTTTATTAGAACTAGAATTATTTAGGAAGTATTTATTTCCTCTAAATCAAAAAACAAGTAATCTCTGTGGTATCCCCAAAGCCTCAAAACAGCCCACTAAAGTGTAGTGGGTCTAAAAACAAAACAGTGTAAGAAACTTCTCTGTGTGGAAGATTTTCAGTCCATATATTTTTAGTTAATCACTGTATATTAATCAGATCAGACAATAGTAGTAGAAGTTCCGAAAGTAAACTCAAGTCAAAAAGTAAAAATAGATAATATATAATTCTACAGCATTACAAAGTATTTGAAAGTAATCCAAGCAATGCAGGCAGTCTGTTTCCAGTCGAAAATCCTTTATTAAGTACACAGACAAGCGATCCAAGTAAAACAAAAATAGAGTAATAATTTCCTCACAAGCTTTCTAAATATATATATATACTTTTTATCAGAAATGGGAGTGGTTTATTGTGCTGTAAAACAAAGTGTTATTGGTACACATGTTAAATTCACATCCCTTCCCCCATCAGTGTGACATTCGAGCTGGTCCTTATGAACTCATGTGGCAATTAAAGCTGAACTCTTTTAGAAAGCCTGGACTAAACTACTACTGTTCAATTAAAAGTGCACTGGAACTTAGAAAATTGCCACATTGTTTACATGACTAATTGTATTTTATTTAATTTTGTTCCACAAATTGGTTTTAAATACCATTTTAAATCATTTGAAATTTAAGTGTATATTTTGTTTCCATCATCAAACATATATATTTTTTTATTTTTATTTTTTTCTGGTTCTCTTTTTTCCACTTTATTCAAAATTATGTTAATAACAATACTAACTAATTATACAGTTATATAGGTTTTTAGGGTTCTTGTACACAGACCTGAAGAAGTCTAGAAGGACGAAAGCGATCTTTGTTAACAATAAGTTATGAAAATAGAAACTGATTTTTACATGCAAAATGTATATGTATATATTTATATATAATTTTTGATAGCAAAATGAACTAAGGTTGGTATATTTCCAGCCATGTAGTATATTGCCTTGTATAAAATCACAGACTTAATAATCTGCTTAATAATTTGGTTAAATAAGATGTACCATTAAAGTACATTAGGGCTATATATTATTATGACAGCTACTAGGTAGGGCAGGACCAGCTCGAATGTCACACTGATGGGGGAAGGGATGTGAATTTAACATGTGTACCAATAACACTTTGTTTTACAGCACAATAAACCACTCCCATGCCTGATAAAAAAGTATATATATATATTTAGAAAACTACAAACAGTACCACAACGAGGATAACTTTTTTTTTTTGGAAAGGAAGAAGAAGGGGGAGAGCCTCTAAGTAAAACAGCGACTCCCCCAATAGGAGAGCCTCTAACTTAAATGGCTACTCCAACAGAAAGTGAGGAAAGAAGAGAAAAACCCTCTAAGTTAAATGGGCTGAAGGGGAAAGCAAAGCCCAAGAAAACGATGGCCAAGAACAAGTTGTTTTGTCTAAACAAGGACTAAAAATGACACCACAAAGGTAATTAAACTGCTAATTATCCTAAAAAAGGAAGATAGCAAAAAACAAAAAACCTGAGTACTTAGCCTGAGCCAGAAGTCACAATCTCGATGCTGCAAGCGGCAAGCGGCAAATGAGATCTGAGTAGCAACCACTAGGCATGTTGGGATAGGGGTTAGCCTCGAGCCAGTATATGCTCTCGAGCTATAGTAAAACGGCCCCAAATCCAACCAACCACCAAGAACGAAGGCGAGATGGGGACAACAGAACATTTACTATTTTCTGAAAACATACAATCTGTTTTTCACATCTGGGAAGGGAATAAAGATAAAACAAGAAAAGAAAGTGATTAATGTAAGTAGGAGCACAGACTGTAACATGCACCTTAGTATGGATAAACTTTATGTTATATTAGGTAATGCATGTGGCTGCGGCTGTCAATTTGGGACATTTGTTCCTATCAGGAGAGTTAGACATCATTATTTGAACATATGCATAGTTTTTGTGTGCTTGTTTAAAATTAATAGATTATGGCAGGTGTTCTGGGGTGTGTTTGCTTTTTTGTTTGAGAGTTTTCATGAAACAAAAAGTCTTGTAAAATATGACATAGGTTCAAATGGAGATGACAAGAAACAACTGTATAAAATATCAACCTGCCAAACATTAGTGGGTGCATGAAAAATCAAATGTCCAAGGCAGCAAACGGTAAAAGCAAAAACTTTAATAGGTTGTGTGAGCACTTTCATCTGTTCATGTTTCATAGACTTTTTCATTTAAAACATAATCAAAAATAAACAATTGTTTTATACTTCAAATACATTTAAATACACACCACATAATGTTTGTGCCCATAAAAACACAAACCACTTAAGTAAAACCAATAGAAAACTTGAATTAATAAACCAGAAAAATTGCACACATAACAATATCAGCTTTTGAATAAGGGAAGGACATTTTACCTGATTGGATGCAAATCCCCTTAAAACTATCCAATCAAAATTCTGTAAACCAGAAAAGGACCAATGACAAGGTAAAGGCAGTAAAACCATTGCCATAGCACAGCTCCAAATGTAACTACTGCAAGTGTTTGATACATTTTGTGAAAACCTTTAAAAGCCATGAAAACCTCGAAAGACCATTTTAGATTAATAATATAATTAAATTAGCTTGTACATTTGGCTACACTAAGGGTCTGTACTTTTCATTTGATCTAGGTTGTAATGACAATCCATTTTTACCAAAACCCTGTTGTTATGCCATAAAAAGATGTAAACCGATTGGGTAAATCAATGTCAAAAACTAAACCAATACCACTCCTTACATTCCCATATTGGACTATGATAAAATAAAAAAAAATCGTGTGTGGTTGGATACACTTATCCTGGAAATTAGACAGTCAAGTTTCTAAAAACGAAAAAAGGACCAATGACAGGTTGAGAAGTGATCAAACACTGAGAATACACTGGTCCTGATACACATGGCACAAAGTAAGCAATAAATCCCTTAATTACCTTAGATATCCATAAAAAAACTTTAAACAGAGTGCAGTTAAGTAGTGTCATAGCTTATTAGCTCTATGTTTAAGTTCACTCTGGATATAGATATACTATCATTAAGTCTGGGTGGGTTTGTAGCATCACCTCATAGTTCCCAGATCATTTCCCTATGAAGCAATTCATTTTGCCAGTCATCACCATACAATTCCCTATCAGGGACTGATATCAGAGAAAGGGATTGGAAAATCCTAAGTTAAATATCTGCTGTGGTAAATGTTTTAGTTGAATCTAGAAGAGAAACTGCTGTTTAAAAAGGGATAATTAACAGGGCATATAAAATATTGCACAATAACTATAGGAATCAATCAGAGGAGGTTGGAAAAGATTGGGAAGAAAGATTGGATAAGCAATTCATAAGGAAACAATGGAAGGACATATGTATGGCTCCAAAAGTATGGAACAAAGTCTAGAATATTTAATGTGATGTCATTTTCATTCATTCCTCAACTGATGGGTTCAGATCTGAGACTCTGATCTGACTCATCTGTGTATTCCACTTCATCAGATCCTAAAACCCTCAAACTTCTCCCTTTAAACATAATTCCCCACCAACCTAATGTACCTCAGATATCATTTGCAGCCATTAGGTATCGCATACAGATTCCTAGGTCTCGAGCAATTTTGCTATAATCTTTGGATTTTTTTTCCTAATTGGTATTTGCAAGTTTCTGAAATTTTGGTATTTTACCTTTCTTCTTCCTCTCTCCCACAATTTACTGTATTTAACATCCTTATTTACCTTTTTTACTGTTAAGTTATTGTTTTTGAGACTTCTTTAATTACCATTGTTGGTATTCTTATGCACTCCTTCAAGTACTTTATCTACCATTGTTGGTAGTTTCTCCTTTCTATCCCTTTCTCTTTCCTTTTATATGTAAAAAAATATAATGTCTGCTGATATAGCTAAGTGTAATTCTGTTGCTTCAAGGCCTTGTAATTAAGAATTTGCTATATCTGTCTTTTGTTGGTAGTGCTTATAAAATGTCCTGAATTCTGATGCCCACAGAGAATGTGTTTATTATTTGGGTCCAGCTCAGCTTGATATAAACTTTTATATTTGTTCTGGTTTTAATTCTAGGGCCTTGATTGACCATAAGAACCATAAGGTCTCTCGGCTCCACATCTTTCTCCTCAGTGGCTGAGGCTCAAACCCCCTCTAAAAAGTCAGAAAAGTCAAAAGTTGATTCTCAAACTAAGGACAAGAAGTCCTGGAAAAGTTCTCCTGATCATCCCTGAACTTTGACTTCGGATCCTTCAGTGGAGTCCCCTGCCAGGATCCTAAAAATGTTAGACCCATCAGTCTCAGGTCCAACAGCTCAAAGTTCAAGATCTCCATGGATCCATACCCCTCCGCTTCCATCAGATCCTTTTTAATCTAGGCATCCCTCTCCATTCCTAGAGGTGTCACCTCAAAGGCATTCTAGGCCTCTCCTCTCTTCATTCCTCCAGAATTCTTTCAGATGCAGATGTGGACAGGATGATGTGGAAGAAACTGAGAGCACAGATATATAAATGGGGATTATACTGGCTCAGACCCCTTCTGAGCCTGAGAACCAACAACTGTCCACTTTCCCTTTGGTATCTCCTTCTCTGAGTTGTTCTTCTGTTTCTGAGTCATTGGATCCAAGATCCCTAGGGGTGTTTTCATCAGATCCAAAGAATGTTTGTTCTTTGACTCTGATGGTCCTTCTGAGCTGACTGGCACTAAGTGTTTTGGAGCCAGAGAACTCTCAGAGCCGATGCATTGCCACCAGTTCCATGGACTTGGAGTCGACTCAGAAGCTTTCAGAGCCTCGGGGCTGGATAGCTCAGGTCCGATTCCCGATTCAGATAGAGTGCTGATTGGGTTGCAGGAGCTAATGCTGATTGGGTTGTAGGAGTCGACGATCTGAGAGATTTCAGCTTTGGATCCATCGACTTCTTTTTCCCCTAAGCATTCGGTTTTTGTGGTTGTGGAGAGGGTTTTCTCTGTGCCTTGAGAAGAGACATCCCTGCCTCATTGGATCAGACAACCCTACCTCGTACATTTCTTTGTCCTGAGCTTCAGTCAACTCTTCTACTATGATAGCCAACCTGGGCAAGCTTCCAGCCAGCCCATCAGGGCATTGTTATCTCTTCTGATACTTCCCCAGAACACCCCATTGAGGAAGTTCCTCTCAAGAGGACGTGCAACAGGAGGCACTTAAATTCCCCCCAGGAGTCTCTCACAGAGGACACTGATTTTGATGATACCCCAGATCACCACCTGACAATGTCTCCTTCAGAGACATCCTGGAGCTCTTGAAACAAAAAGGTGATTGGTCTTCCAATACTCCCTCTTGAGAGGAAGTATTGGTCTTCCAATACTCCCGGTCAAGAGGAGTCAGTGTTCCTGGAGGCTTTTGGCTCTGGCCAGTCTAGTTCTTTGGTGGCCCCCTGCAACCTATGAGCTTGTTGACTTAGTCTCTTGGTGGGTCTGGAGGGAGCCAGACACTGTTGAAACAATACCCAAGAGATAGGATAAGATTCTTGCCCCCTCTAAAGACTGTGCACACTGGAGCAAGTGAGTTCCTGTTGATGCCATGGTTGTTGCTGCAGCTACAAGAAAGGAACTAGCAGAATAGAGTTCCTCTGTCCATCCCAAATATAGTTAGTCTAGGGCATTGGACATATTTAGGAAGCATGTTTTTGCTTCAGTGACCTTTACTCTTAGGTTGCTGAATTACTTGGTACATTTTACAAGACTACAAAGGGATTTGATCAAGGAGCTTACCATATCTCTTTCTGGGTCCATGTCCTCTGAGGATGGGTACAGAATCTCCTTACACCTGGCAACCCTTCTATCTATTTCAAATGGGTCCATGAGGTTGGTTTCCCATGCTGTGGAAGGTACCTCACAGGCATCTGGTTCAGGCATAGCCATCAGGAGACATGTCTGATGCACTTATGTGGTTTTGCAAAACCATTTAAGTCTTCTTTCATCACTGCATCCTTTGACGGATCATCTCTTTTTGGCCCCATGGTTAAGGAAACACTCTTCAAGTGTGAATAAGAGGGACAGACTCTGTCTGCCATGGGTGTACATTTTTCTACACCTCAAAGGCCCTTCTCTAGGAACCAATGAGGTGAAAGAAAGATGTGGTTTAGGAAGTCCTAGATTCATTAGTTCCAGGATTCATGTGGAGATAGTTCTCCCAGGGCAGGGGGGGGGTACTAAAATGAAGACACTGGTCTTGTAGGCAGAGGTGGTCCACAGAACCAGGGATTTAGGGATTCTTTCTCAGATAGGTCCTATCAGTGCTCCTGAAAAGAGGCCTGACTGGCCCTCTCTGTAGTCATTCGTGGTTGTTTACCCTGCACCAGAGAGCCTGGCTAGATATCACAAAAGATTCATGAATGCAGAATATTATATCCAGAGGCTATATCATACTATTTTCCCTAGACCCTCCGACAGTTCTGAAGAAAATCCCTGAAGCTTCACCCAGTCAGAGAGAAGCAGCTTCTCTAGGAATAAAAAAGCTGCTATAAAAAGGAGTCAACCAAGAGGTTCCTCCAGACCAGAAAGGGTCCGGAACTTATGATTCTTCTTAGTACCAGAATAGACAGGGGACCTGATACCAATTTTGGATCTCAGCAAGTTAAATCAATTTGTTCAGTATACAGAGTTTCAAATGGTCACAGTTCAGTTCATTTTGACTCTGTTGCAGAAGGATGAATAAATGTGTTCTACAGATCTTCAGGAAGTGTACTATCCCATCAAAATGAATAGTTGCTCTAGGAGATACCTACACTTCTGTTTGGGAGCCAATCATTATCAGTTCAGAGCACTCCCCTTTGATCTCACCACAGGCCCCTAAGTGTTCACCAAATGCATGGCAGTAGTAGCAGCTCGCTTGAAACTGCTGGGATTATGGGTGTTTCCGTTTCTAGACGACTGGCTCCTTACTGTCCCAATCATGTATCAAATAATACAGGCAAGGGACTACTTGCTCCAGTTGTGTTCTCATCTGGGATTAAGAGTCAGTTAAAACAAATCAGAACTCACCACAAAACAGTCTGGATTTCATAGAGGCACATTTGAACACAGTCTGTCAGATAACCTGTCTTCCCTCTACTCAAAAAACACTCTACAGTCACGAGTATAGAAAGTGATCCACAATTCATCTCTTCCAGCCTGCCTGATCCACAGGTTCTGGGTTCCATGGCAGCAGCTATCACCCTTGTTCCATTGACTAGGTTCCATATGTAGATCCTTCAGTGGACTCTATTACCTCAGTGGTTCATCCTCCAACATCCATTATCCATGTCAATCAGGATCACTCAAGTTTGCAAATGATATCTTTTATGGTGGACTCATTCAAACCAGCTATACAAAGGCCGTCCTTTTGTTCTTCCCCTTCCCAAGGCCATGGTGACCACAGACACTTCCCAGCTTGGGGGAGGGGGGCAATACTTGGGAAGGACAGTCCAAGGCACGTGGTCTTCTGAAGAGGCCAAGACACATATCAATGTCCTGGAGATGAGGGCTGTCTTCACAACCTTGCAGGCCTTTCAAAATGCTGTAACCTTTGGGACTATTGCAGTTCAAATGGACAATATGTCAGTAGTCTGGTACATCACAAACAAGGGGAAACTAGATCTTATCCTCTTTGGCGAGAAGCTATGAGAGTTTGGCAATGAGTGATCTCTTCCAATTGCTTTCTAATAGCAATGCACATCCTGGGGAAATCCACTGTGATTGCAGACAAACTTAGCAGGTCCATTCTGTTGCCTCAGGAGTGGTTTCTCAATGTCAGTGTGATGGAGAAAATTTTCTGCTAGTGGGGTTAGCCATGCTGTGATTTATTTGCCTCCCTCCCAACAACAAGTGCAGCAGGTTCTTTTCCCTGGTCCCTCCATTAGGAGAGCCACCGAGAGACTTTCAAGTTCACAACTAGCTCTCCGGACTCCTGTATGCTTTCCTAACCTTACCACTAATTTCCAAATTTCTTCTGAAAGATGTTTGGTTGAAGAGCACAGTTATCCTCATTGCTCTCTTTTGGCCTCATCAGATTTGGTTCCTGTTCCACTGGCCTCATCTTCTACATCCACCATGGATTCTGGATCCAACTCCAGACCTCTTTCATCTGAACATAACAGACCTCAAACTGACTGCATGGTTTCTCCAGTTTCACTGATTGTCAGACAGCCCAGGCTGTTCTCCCTGGTCCATTATATTTTGCTATCTTACCATAAGGCTTCTACTAGAAAGACTTACAAGATTAAATGGAAAAGATTTGTCCTTTAGGCCCTTAGCAAAGATCTGGATCCTTTTTCAACACCTGTACCAGTGGTCAAATTTGTAGACTCAGTCTTTAATGAAGGAGCTATTTTTTCCACTATTAGAGTTCAGTTGGCAGCCATTTCCAACTTCCACATGGGAGAACATAACTCTACATTAGCCTCTTCTAATTTATACAAGACTTTTCTCAAGGGAGCATTATTGCTTAGACCCTGATTAAAAGATTCTACTCCACCTTGGGATTTAAATAGAATACTTCAGGCCTTAACTTAATCTCCCTTTAATCCTTTAGCCAAAGCTGACCTAAAATTTCTAGCTTGGAAAACCATTTTTCTGGTGGCTATTATGTCAGCTAGAAGAGTATCTGAGCTCTGTCTTCAAAACCTCCTCATCTGTGTTTTCATAAAGAGAAGTTCTCATTGTGAACTAATCTGTCTTTTCTAGCCAAGGTAACTTCTGAGTTGAATGTTAACCAGGTCATTAATCTCCCACTTTTCTTTCCAAATTTTTCAAACAAAGGAGAGTACATGTTACATCTGTTGGATGTGCATAGACAACTTTGCTTCTACCTTCAAAGAACCAAAGACTTTCAGAAATCTGACAAGTTATTTTTTTTTCTTTTCTCCTACCAGATTAGGCAATCCAGCATCTAAAGTTACACTGGCCAAATGGTTGCCTGATTGTATAATCTTTGTCTCTGGTAAATTGGGTTTATGTTTACCAAAACCTCCTTGCGTCATTGCACCAGATCTGTGGCGTTTTTTTCAGCTATTTTGTCTAGAGTATCTTTAGATGATATTTGTACAGCTGCAACTTGGACTAATCCACACACTTTCATTGCCAATTACAAGTTAGATTTGATTTCTAGGAAGAGAGCACAGTTTATTTCAGCAATGCTCCAAATATCCTTCCTTAACTCATTCACTCCGGAGCATCTCAGAAAAAGCTGCCTGCTTAATTCCACCATAGGAACAACAGTGCAGCCTGAGCTCATTTTCAGAAAATCCATTTGTAATACCATACAGAAAACAAATGTTCATAACTCTTTAACTGTAAGAGCTAGACTAAAAATGTAAACGCGAAAGTTGTTCAGCAGACACTGACCTTTCCAACAGTGTAAATGTTGATAGTGCATATCAAAGTCATTATTAAATATTTGGCAAGGAATGTTGATATTGTGCATATTTTTTACC
The DNA here is from genome assembly GCF_019279795.1 of Protopterus annectens. Classification (NCBI taxonomy): domain Eukaryota; kingdom Metazoa; phylum Chordata; order Ceratodontiformes; family Protopteridae; genus Protopterus; species Protopterus annectens. The sequence goes on along the minus strand of NC_056725.1, from coordinate 98,197,213 downwards.
TTTTTGGAAAAGCAAAGCACAATATTTTGGTCAACGTACCATGCAGACCCATACAATTTGAATTTAATTTGTTAGTATGAATGTTAGCTTTAAAATGATACCTTAATCATTACTGTGTGATGCTCCTTTCGTGAGATATTCACAGAAATATGATTAATATATTATTTCTTATAATTGATAAATAAACAAAGCCTAATATCTCATCACCTGTAACAGACAGAGCCTACATATCAGTGTAGAAGTTGTGCATCTGAATGTCAGCTTTAAAATTATGCATCATTTGTATGATCACCATGCTCCCTTGCAAAGATATGGGCATAATAATGAGAAGTATTGTAAATGTATAATTTTCATAATCGTACAAGACTAAACAAACTGTGATATCTGTACATGTGTACAGTGCACAGACACAGTTCTTTTACCATGTTATAAGGAGTAACACTGTCTTCAAAATGAGGTATTGCTTGGCAGATTGACATGCTCCCTTGCAAAGTTATTTACCAAAATATGAAAAAATTCATAATTTCCATAACCTAAGTCTGACACAAACTTTGATATCTGCACATGTTTACAACATACAGGCACAATTCTTTTATCATGTTGGAACCAGGAATACTGTCTTCAAAATGAGGTATTACTTGGCACATTCAGATGCTCCCTTGCAAAGTTATTTACCAAAAATATGAAAAAAAATCATAATTTCCATAACCTAAGCCCGAAACAAACTTCAATATCTGCACATGAGTACAACATACAGGTACCATTCTTTTACCATGTTAGAACTATCAATACTGTTTTCAAAATGAGGTATTACTTAGCACAGTCAGATGTTCCCTTGCAAAGATATTTACCAAAATATAAAAAAAATCATAATTTCCATAACCTAACTCTGAAACAAACTTTGATATCTGCATATGTGTACAACATACAGGCACCATTCTTTTACCCTGTTGGAACCAACAATACTGTCTTCAAAATGAGGTATTACTTAGCACGTTCTGATGCTCCCTTGCAAAGTTATGTACCAAAATATGAAAAAAAATAATAATTTCCATAACCTAAATCCAAAACAAACTTTGATATCTGCATATGTGTGCAACATACGGGCACCAGTCTTTTACCATGTTGGAACTATCAATACTGTTTTCAAAATGAGGTATTACTTAGCACATTCAGATGCTCCCTTGCAAAATTATGAGCAAAAACATGAAAAAAATCATAATTGCCATAACCGGAGTCCTAAAAATACTGTTATCTGTACATGTGTAGACACATATGATTGTAAATATACACATTTTTGGTGTGGCCAACATACTGTTGAATAGGTACATGTAAACAGAAAAAGCAAGGTAAGTACCGTCACTCCACTAATGAACCCAGGACAGGCATGGGACTTCAGTGACAGGTAAGGACATCTGATTTGTCTGATAGCTGTGCTAGCTACCCACTCAGACAGCTGATACCACTGCAGTCTCACAACCTCCTTCAGTGTCAGCAGTCTGCCTTACCTAAGCCTTTTCTCTTTACAAGTGCCCATTCAGCAATGGACCCAAGGGATCAAGTTCTGTATTACTAAGCCTTTCCTGTCATCTAAACTCTACACATAACTGATAAAAGCAGAATAAAAAAGAAGTATACCTTCACACTGGATGTGGGAAAGCTCAAGTTGTACCAGTTTTCAGTTTCGAAGGCATGCCTGGCAGTCCAGTGAATGTTGGAATGGCATTCCTACACTCTCACTTGTCATTCTCCTGGTGGACAAACCTGCACAGGAAATAAAATAAAAACAGATTACTACTGATGTTTGACAGATGTATTGGAAGACTACCTATATATTTGTATCATATGCATTACCTGGTTAGCCCATCAACATTTTCCATCCTATCCACAGGGGCAGTATTCTTTGCATTAGGTACATAACTGGTGATGATGATGATGATATAGAGGTACATACCTACTACCCGTGAAACCACCAAATTACACACAATGACTGCGAACATCAGAAGATACAGTCTTACCTTACCTTAGCTGAAATACTGCATGGGTGGACACTGACAAGGGGGGCACAGAAAGGGCACATGTAAAGAGAAAAAGCCGGGTAAGGACCACCACTCCACTAATGAACCCAGGGCAGGCATGGGACTTCAGTGGCACTTGAGGGCATCTGATGTGTCTGATACCTGTGCTGGCTACCTACTCACACTGCCGATACCATTGCTGTCTCATGACCTCCTTCAGTGTCAGCAGTCTGCCTTGCCTCTACCTTTTCTCTTTACATGTGTCCATTCAGGAATGGACCTAAGGGGTCAAGTTCTGTGTTACTATGCCCTTACTGTCATCTAAACTCTGCAAATGCCTGGTACAAGCAGAATAAAAAAAGAAGTATTGCAAGATGGTTACTGACATATTAGATTGTATGTGCTAGCACTCTCCTGAAACAGTTGTTCTTTCTCAGCATCTTCACCAGCTCCTTACCACAGTTATTTGCCAAACTCAGAAAAATATATTTTACACAACACATTTCACAATAGACTTTTACTTACCATATTGGTCCTACTTGGTCATAGGTGTTTTCCATTCTTCTCACAAGCTGCATATTACCAATCCTGCATAGCTCTCCTCGTGCCATTGTGAAGGTCAGTCAAGAACAACGCAATGCCCTCCTCAGTTAGGTGAACGCCATCCCTTCTGAACAGGTGAACATCTTCTGCAGTGATGCTGTCATGACAGATTGCAAATCCTCCGACCCTGTGCATCAAGCCATGCATAAACCCATTCTGTAAATGTCTGGCCTTGCGCACTGCCTGTTGACTGTTTGCTGTTTTCCATATCTGTTGAGGAATTATGTTAGACCACACAAAATGACAATGTGGCCACCACAACTGCAGGTGTTCAAAAATTGCTCTGATTAGAAATTGTAGCCATTCGAGTGGGTGACTGATGACATCATTCCCTCCAATGTGCAGCACAAGAATATCAGGTTCAGGGTAGATGGAACACTTCTCATCCAGCAACTGCAGTACTCCGCTCCAATGCATACCTCATCTTGCAATCCAGTATACCTTCACACTAGATGTGGGGAAGCTCAAGTTGTAGTGGTTTTCACTTATGGAGGCATTGCTGGCAGCCTAGAGCATGCAAGAATGTAGGAATGGCCACATACCCACACTCTCACTTGTAACATATATATTCATATCCTTCATACATTCTATGACAACTCCTGTTATTCTAGTAACTTTCTAAGTTAAAAAGAACAAAATTAAAATCTATCCCTGTCATAACTCGCAAGTATCCTGATTTTCACAGGATGTCCAAATTTTACCTCAAAGATTTGTTACAGTTCTTGAAATTGTACAAATGAAAAAATAAACTGGTGTGTGTGTGTGGGGGGGGGGGGGGGGTTGCAATGACCCCAAGTGGAGGAAAACCCAAATCTGGCTTGTGCATTCATCAATGTGATAATGACTTCTACTTTGTGAATAACAATGACAGATGCTGAGAGTTTTGTTTGAAAAGTGATAATGACTCAGTACTATATTGTAACTGCACTTATTCCTAATGTGATAATGACCTGCCTTTCATTACTGCAAAGTTATGCATGGTCAGACACAGGTGATAATTGCTGAACATAACCTGTTGAGTAGGCATTAATTATATTACCTTGTGCAGCTGTTATGTAACACAGACTCATTATCATCAGTAAGGAGACCTGAGTAATTCAGTAAAATAGTATGACACTTGGATATTACTGAGCCCTTCTTCCCACCTAAATTCCACAAATGACCGACAAAGCCAACAAAAAAGCACAAAACATATGGTAGCTCCATACCTGAAATAGTCAGCTAGTGAGTTCAGAGACATCTGTAAGAAATTCATTCTAGGGAATTGAGCTAGAATTAGTGACATAACTACATAATGGAAGATATGCTATGTCAAATACCAGAAAGAAGTAACACAATATTTTACAGGTCAAAGTCCTACAGAAATGGGTAGCAGGACCAATTAATGGCAGGAAATAAAGGAAGTAATACTCAAATCATGTTTCCTTTGTATACTGTACCTTACACCAGCTAATATGCAGACAGGGAGTAAAGGTGGAGGGGTCTGAATTTATATTAAAAAACGATATCTCATGCCTGGTCAAACAGGACAATGAACTTGAGCTTCTCCATCTTCAAATGACCATCAGCCAAATACCATACCACTTCCTTGCAAGCTATAGGTCCCCCTCTATGAATCAGGAAACCCATGGAAACACTGTAGATATATAAACAAGTATTGTTAGACAAGAAAAAATAAATGTCAGCTGAAATGTTTTGTCAAAGCTACACAAGAGATTTAACAGCAATGTATCCAGTTTTGTTCCTCATGAAGATGTATAGGAACTACATGGATGGGCAATAAAAACTGATAGCAAAATTGATTTCTTGAAAAACTGTAATAGATGGAACTATTTACTGCAAAAGAGGAGGCAGGAAAAAGATCTAATGATTTGTCCGTCTGAAACATAGTGATTTTTGCAAACTGACCAAATGGACCAAACACAGCTACTTATTTATTTCTGTTTATTGGGAAGGGCTGAACTTAATGTGCACAGTGACCTAACTTTTAACCAACATGTTCACTGTTGTAAGAATGTGCAATCCTTCTCCACTGCACATCTTATAAACAAAGTGATTGTGACTATATCTACAGATGTCATTATTCCCCTGTACTCAGCTCTCAACAGGCCAATTATTGAGTGGAATGCCCTCTTTGGTATGTATATGTCCTTGCACATACAAAAACTAAAAAGCCCACATAGGTACCATACTAAAAGGATAGAAGGCCTAAACAATATGTTACACATGGAGTTCCTCAAAGCCCATCACTATACTCCGTATCCTACACACTGCTAATAGGTGACCTGTGTGTGGCATACAAGACATCCTCCAACCCAATATTGATGAGCCTACTTACATCAGCAAGTGAAATGGCACTAGAGATACTTGGTCCAGGGTTCTAAACCTCATCTGCAACAGAACAGTTTGAAGGGACGGGTATATCTTGCAGAAGATACCACTTCTCTGTAAAGGACTCACTAGCCACGTAAAACAAAGCTCATCTCTCACCCTATTCAAGAACTTGGATCTATGGATGGGTAACAGAAATTCTGCCGCAGACTGCCTCCTCGACTACTAATGGATAGAGGCAGCTCTTAAATACTTTACCTCATGCAGAGATCCACTCAAATTATCTGTGGTGTGATTCCAGTTAATTCTATATTACCCCTAGTGCTAATATCAACCAGAGGATGGATGATGCCAATCTAATCCCCAATGGTATAGGTTAATTCAAGCACCAAAAAGGAAATTGGCAAGGCTTAAAATGGGCTACAAAGGCAGCTAGCCTAGTACTTACCTATGAACCCGAATAATACAATGCACAAGTAAGTAGCTTAGCAGCAGAGCAATGCACTAGCTATAAAAACAATATAACTCAGTGTCAAAAACCTCAAGTAAAAGCATTACAACAGTTAAGACAGAAAGAGGTCAAACTTCTTGGCCCTTTTTTCAATTATAAAGGAATTCCCAATACTATTCTAGCATGTCCAAAGGTCAGTTGTCAATCTCCTCTCCGGTCCAGCTGGTGAATCTGGGAATCTTGAGGCAATGTTACAACTGCCTCATGTACACAGACAACCCTCTCCTCCTCCCAACAAATTTCAACACATGTGAGAGATGCAACCATATAGCCAAACTGGAGGCTAAGCTCTCTCAACTCACTACTGGCATAACCAGTCAGGAGGAGAAGGAAACCACACTCACTACAATTCCAGTCTCACATAGACCTACCACGACAACAGACACAACACATAAACACACAAAAACATACTTGGAGGCGCTAAATAAAAATCTGCCTAAGCAGCAGAGACCTCCAAAGCAGACACCCAAGCAACCGCTACCCCAAAACAAAACACGTGCAACACATAGCTCACAAAGCCAGTGTGCCGAACAGTCACAGCCCTTAAGGCTAAACAACACACCTGATACACTTGTAATAGGTGACTCTATAGTCAGGCACACTGACGTCCCGCTCACCAGGCTGAACAAGGAGAAGGTCACGGTGAGCTGCCTGTCGGGCGCTAGGATCCGCCACATAACACAAGCACTCAGGTCACTCCAAGGCAAGTACAAATATGACTCAGTCATTGTCCATGCTGGTGTGAATGACCTGAGACGTACCTCCCTGGACTACATGAAAAGAGACATAGAGGAGCTCTCTGAGCATGTAGCCCAGGCCGGTATGACCCTGACCTTGAGTAGCATCTTACCCTCACCAAGAATGATGCCACAATATGAAGACAAGATGATCAATTTCAACAATTGGCTTAAGTGTTGGTGTCATTCAAAGGGGATCCAATGCCTGTCAGCCTGGGATGACATGCTCGACAAGCCACTATGCTTCGCTAGGGACGGCTTGCACCTGTCACCTCTGGCCTTTCGGATATTGGCAAAGGCTCTTGATACCCCATAGTGCCTTTTGTAGGCAAGGCTCAAAAGACAAATCCACCTCCATAGGTATCACAAGGGATAAGAAACTAAGAGTAATGCTACTCAACGCCAGAAGTCTAAACCTCAAGATGCACGCACTTCAAACTCTCCTTAGCATGGAGAACATCGATATCTGTGCAGTAACAGAAACCTGGTTCAAGGCTCCCAAGAGCACCCCAGCACTACCAGGTTATACCTCGTACCATGCTTTTCGGCCCCAAAACTTGGACCGAACCACAAAAGGAGGGGGAGTATCAATATTCGTCAAAGATACCCACACCTCCAGGTTGGTGGCACAGCACGAAGCATCAGAGACTATCTATGTGCAACTAACTGTGGGTGAAACTGCCTTCCAGTTTATAGCCTGCTACAGACCACCCTCCCAAACACAGGAACCCCACTTGGCCTTCCTGAGAATACTGGAAAATATGAAGGTCTCTCCAAACACCATTATATTGGGCGACTTCAACTACCCAAACATAGACTGGGAGCATTACTCTAGCTCCAGCACCCTAGCCCAAAGGTTCCTAGAATTTATAAACTCAAATGCTATGGAACAACTTGTTACCACTCCCACAAGAGGGGAAAACATACTGGACCTGATCATCACCAACATGGGGACACTATGCTCCCGACCAGAAGTGTATCCCTCACTGGTAAGATCTGACCATAAACTAATCTCACTGGATATTCACATCCCGACCCCACCCCCTGCCCAGAAAACCACAGTGAAAAACTTCTCTAAAGCAAATTTCACACGCCTCAAAACCGAGGCGAAATCCTTCAAAGCCCCCGGGCCTGTGGAAAATATGGCCCAGACTGCAGAATCCTTTATAAACGCATTCTATGAACACCTTCAGGATTACATGGATCATGCAATCCCAAATAAAACCAAGACCCAATCCTCCAAAGGCAGACGTCTGGTGGACCCCAGCCATAAACAAACTATACAATAGAAGGAGGAAGCTACTACATGATAGAGCAAAATCCCAAAAAGGGAAGGCATCTCTGATCAGTATTAGCAAAAAACCAGGGGCACTCATAAAATCGTCTAAGGCCAGCTTTGAGAGAAAAATTGCACAGGACACTAAGGAAAATCACAAGGATTTCTTTAGTTATGTTAGGAACCTGGGTGGGAATTCCCAGATATGCTCAGAATTAGTCCAAAATGACAAAAAATACACCAAGCCCACAGACATTGCCAACATCCTAGCTGACAGGTTCAGTGCAAACTTCTCCCCCCTCTCCCCACCAAAAGGGAAAATATCTATCCCAACAGAGTGCTGCCCCCCTGACATCTCAGATGCTCAGGTAAGAGCCGCCCTCTCCAAAGCAAAAAACACAGCATCAATGGGACCAGATGGTGTCCCGGGCTGCGTCCTACATGAACTCCAAGAAGAGCTAAACCCAAACATAAAACTACTGTTCAATCTTAGCCTTACTACAGGATATGTACCCAAAGAGTGGCATACAGCAACAGTGGTCCCTCTCCACAAAGGTGGTGCTTCAGCGGATCCTGGAAACTATCGCCCCATAAGCCTGACTAGCTTGGTCTGCAAAGCTATGGAAAGGATCATCATGGACCTCATAAATAAAGATATTGGGGACCTACAGACACTGGATCCTACCCAGTTTGGCTTTGTTAAGGGCAGATCCTGCCTCTTAAACCTGGTCGATTTCTTTGAAACAGTCACCAAGGCCATTGACGAGGGGAAGGTGGTCCACACAGCCTACCTGGACCTCGCAAAAGCCTTCGATACAATACCCCACTCGGGCATTATAGATAAGCTCACCAGCTTAAATATAAACCCCTGTGTCACTAGATGGGTTGCAAACTGGCTCAAGGACAGAACCCACATGGTTAGAATTGCTGGAGCCATGTCAGACTCCAAACCAGTTACAAGTGGCGTCCCATAAGGCTCAGTCCTGGGACCTCTCTTGTTCGGTATATATTTCTCGGTACAGGCCAACATGGAAGGACTGTGGCTGACCAAGTTCGCAGATGACTGCAAACTGGGCACCATAATCAACTCTCCAGCCGACACAAGCATCCTCCAAAAGGGCCTCATAGAAACAGACAACTGGTGCCAGAGCCATGGCCTCAAGCTAAACGCCAAAAGTGTATAGTCATCCCTTTGGCAAAAACAAAGTGCCCACAAATTACCACATAGGTGGTAATCCATTAAGTACAGAAGAAGTCATTAGGGACCTGGGGACCCAAGTTGATAGCAATCTCTCATTTGACAACCACGTGGCCAAAGTGGTTAGAAAAACATTTTATATAGCCCACCTGATCATGAAGGGATTCACATCTAGATCAGGGAGGTCATCGCCTCTTTACTCATCCCTCATCAGGCCCATAATTGAGTACAATGCCCCTTTGGGATGTACCTTACCAGACACCTGCAGCAACTGGAAAGACCCCAAAAGTACCTCACCAAGAGGATCAAAGGGCTCAAACAGATGCCATATGCTGCCCAGTTAAAGAAACTCCAGCTCTACTCAGTGGCATACCGCCTGCTCAGAGGCGATCTGTGCCTGACGTATAAAGCCATGTCCAACCCGGAATTAATGGACATGCTGCACCTCAGAAAATCCAACTCCCATCGAGCTACGCTCGAGAGACTTGAACCTCAGCACTGAAATAAATAGGACATGCTGGAGGGACAGATTCATAACCCAGAGGCTCCCTTCACTCTGGAATAAAATCCCAGTCCAGGTTAGGCAGAGTCCCACATTGACTCTCTTCAAGAGGAATCTTGATGAGTGGATGGGAGATCGTAGGTTTACCCCGGCTATCACTTCTGTGTCACTGTTAGACAGAGGCACAGTATACTAACCTCAAAAAAAGGCATAGCAAAATTAATTTAAAATGGGTGGCGAAAGCCAAACACACTCTGGCTAGGCTTATAAATGCCCTAGGGCAGATAGCCTAGTATGAACCTATGAACCTATGAACAAAGACATGCCAGTAAAGGAGAGACTGTCACCTGTTCATCATAAGTTAGTCCTTCCAGTCACATTACATGTATTCTAAGTTAAATCCAAGTTAAATCAAGTACACATTTGAAAGCAATCATCAAAATGAAGCATTCACCCAAGTGACCTCTATAATAAAATGTTGAAGTATGCACAAGCATCAGAATGAAATAGTCTTATTGTATTTACCTGGGCTACGCCTGTAAATGATCCACTGAATTCAGTGCACTAGCCCAGTAAACAAAGTAAATTAATAAATGCAGTGGCGAAATGGATTGTCCAATTATGCAAAAGCTTTTCCCTGACACACTAATGAATTATTTTCCCCAGTAACCCATTCAGTAGTTTGTGTTGTGTATGCACAAGCACCAATATGACACAATAAATTATTTTGCCCAGCGGTCACTTCAGCAGTCTGACCATGTATGCAGAAGCACATTAGTATGTCCTGGTATACACATGCACCAAAATTAAACATTCACCTAATTGACCCCTTCAGTATAATGTTGAGGTACACATAATCAAAATGAAACACTTAACACTTGGTTCTGTACTTGTGAAGTTAAAACCAATATACTATGCTCAAGCACAGTAATTTTCAACTTCTAGTCACTTTCACAGCTACACATACTTTCAAGATTATTGGGAAAAAATAAGACCTATCCTTGTCATCCATTTATACTTCCGCATCCATTTGTGAAATGTCTCACTAGTATACAGGTACATTTTACCTAACTTAACGTTATTTTCCTATCTTTTATTTGCCACCTTTTCATACCTCATCCAGCATATTCTTTTCTTCTCCCAAAAAGCTTTACCTTTTCTTAGTTTTTCTACCTCTCAGTACTGTCTCACATTGACCTGAAGGAGTCTTATAACTGATCATTATGAAATCATACACCCCCCCCCAAAAAAAAAAAAAAAATGAACTTGCGTCACATAACAAGTATCCCAGTGCGTTACATCCAATAATACTAAAGGTTCACAGGAGCAGGGGTACAAATATTGGAATGCAGCATTCTAATCACCAAATCTTCAAGCAACAGTCCCAAGGTGTACTGGTCTGAAACCGCTCTAAAAAGAGAACACATTCTCTCTAACAACCAGTTACTAAACTTGAGTAAGACAGTAGAATCCCAGTGAATGCTTTAATAGAATAAACTATTTAACAAGGAAAATGCAGCCAGATTTATTTTCCAATTAGTCAATCTGCCTTAAAGGCACATCACATTGGATACTAAACGCATGCACACAGTACACAAATAGAGTACATATTTCCTAGGGATTACTTAGCATAGTCTTAGTATGGATACAACAGGGGGATTCATCATCATCAAAATGACCCTCCAATCCCACATTGGTGGCTTCATCTATGTGGTCATCAAGGTCAGTAGGCAGTATTAAAGCTTCTGGCAAGGAGCAGCTGATAAGGTCCTACTTACAGACTTAGATGCAATTAGGCCTTATCCCTTTGGGTCCTGTTCCTGGACCTTTGGCTCCTTCTATCTGGTATCCTTCCTCAGCGTCCTTAGGTCAGTGTTTTTTAGGCGCAGCTGCTTTCCCACCCTTGGGGTTGGATCCGATGGCTTGGCCATCTTTGGCTGTGACTCACTCCTTGGTCTCATCGACTCCAACTATGTCAGGCCCATCAGGACCTTGGAACCATCACATCAATGCTGGATTTTCTGGGTCATTGTCGATAATCCCTGCTTTGGGTTTATGTCTCCTGCTCAGAGCTTCAGAATTTGACAGCTCGGCTTTGGCTGTGACAGTGGGGTTAGGCATAGCTCCCTTGGCCATGGGTGTGTCTCTGGTACCTTCGAGTACTGGGACCCTTGGTTCCAGGAGACTGGCATCTGCTTCTGCATTTTGGAAAGGATGTTCTCCTGTAAGGGGATGGATTGGGTTTCTCCAGCTGATGTCCCATCCCCTTTTTTGTGTGGATCTGTGTCCGGTCATCAGTCTGCTCCTGGGAAGGCTGCATCAGTTGGTCTCCATCCAGATCCCTTAGGTAAGTTTCCTGCTTCTTTCCCCTCTCCTCCAGTGTTACCAAAGTGGGAAGTTTCAGGGAAGAGGAGGTGTAAGAGGAAAGTCCTTGACTCCCCAGAGGATTCTGTCATGGAGGATACTAACCTCAAGGAAGGAAGGGGTCCCTTAAGTCTCTGTGGGATGACACCTTCTTTGGCAATCTCTTGGAGCTGCTTTACCAACACAGAGGCTGGATCACTGAAGCCTCCTCTCTGGAGGAGTCAGTATTTTGGAAGACCTTTGTCGTGGGCCCATCCACGCCTTGGGTGGTTCCCCCTCTGTATGCGCTTATAGACCTGGTGTCCCAGAGGACATGGAAGGAACCTGACATGGTGGATACCATTCCGAAGAAGCTTAATAAAATTGTTGCATCTGCCTGGACATCAATACAATTGTGGTGGTGACTGCCACCAAGAAGGAGATTTCTGAAGAGAGGTCTTCAGTCCATTCCCCCAAATACAGAGTCTCAGGCTTTGAACCATTTAGGGAAGTGCTCCTATTCCTCAGCTATGTTTAAGTTGAAGGCACTTAATTACTTACTGCTTTGACCAGACTCCATGACAGTGACTGAAGTTTTGAGGAATTTCAAGATGGAGCAGTCCTAGACACTCAATAGATGCTGGAGACTCAGTTGTTTGCCCTGTTTTCTGTCACCAGTATCTCAATGAGGCTTATTTCCAATGCAGCTGATGGAGCTTCCTGAGTGTCTGGCTCTGGCATTGCATGTGACACCACACTTTGATGCAATTATGCGACTTTGCGGATTGCTTCACAATATCTTTCATTAATTCCCTGTTTGTTGGCTCTTCCTTGTTTGGGCTAAAAATTATGGATATGCTAACCATGAGAGAGCAAGATGGGAAGACCCTGTCTTCTGCAGGAGTGCGTTTTGCAACCCCTATGAGAACCTTTTCTAGGAATCACAAGGGGGGCAAATGCATCTTTTTCAGAAAATTGCAGAACTCTTCTCAGGGCATTCCTACAAAGTGTTCTTCCTGAGGTTGGGAGGAACCATAATAGATACTGCCTGCAGGGCAGGGGTAGTCCAGAGAATCAGAGTTTCCATGCTGCTTTCTCGGAAGGCCCTTTCAGCAACCCTGAGGGGTTGCCCAACTGTCCTACACTGGAGGCAGTCAGGGGTCACTTTCTTCACCCAGAAACTTGGAGGCCATCACCTCAGACACATGGGTGTTGAGTCATATGCAGAGGCTATATACTATTCCCTTTTTAGAAATTCCAAAGTTTCATTACAAGTGTCTCCCAGACATTCCACCCTGTCCTGTCAGACACTGCAAGTAGCATTAGTGATTCACAAGCTGCTAACAAACTGAGTCATTCAAGAAGTCCCACCAGACCAAAGAGGATCTGAGGCTTATTGAAGATTATTTTTGGTACCAAATAAGAGCAAGGACCTCAGGTCTATTCTAGATTTAAGCAAACTGAATCCTTTTATGAAACAGACCAAATTCCATATGGTTACAATGCAGTCTGTTTTACCTCTGCTGAGGAAGGACAGTTGGATGTGCTCGATCGACCTCAAGGATGCCTACCATCACATAAAAATAGAGAGGCACTTCAGGAGGTTTCTGCAGTTTTGCTTGGGCCAATTGCTGCCAGTTTAGGGGCCTGCTGTTTGGTCTCATCACAGCCCTTCCCAGTCTTCACCTAGTGCATGGCAGTGGTGGCAGCCTGGCTCTAGCTGCAAGGATTCTAGGTCTTCTCTTACCTGCATGATTGGCTCATTACCGCCCACAAAAGCATTATTGATCACAGCCAGGGATACCTTAGTCCAACTGTGTGACCACTTAGGTGTTGTGTTCAATTAACCAAAGTCAATCCTACAGCCTTTTCAGATAGGCTGCCACTTGGATACAGTCGGTCAAATTGCCATGCTCCTGAGCTTCAGAGTGATCAGCCTTCGTGCTCAAGCATTGTTGATACTTGCGCTCTCAAAGCCACCAGCTCGTGCAGTTTTGAAACTCTTAAGTCACATGGCAACATCTATAGGATTGGTTCCTTTAGCCAGATATCATATGCGGGCTGTGCAGTTGACTCTGGCCATACAGTGGTATTTCTTGACTCACCCATTGAACTTTCCAGTATGGTTGACATAGTTGTGCCACTTACAGTATCCTTTAGTGACCAAAGGGAGACTATTTGTTCTTCCACCTCCCTTGGCTATGGTCACAGCAGACACCTGCTTTCTTGGGTGGGGGAGGCATTTCAAAGGGAAGATGGTTCATGGTTGGCCGACATCCACATTAATGTCCCAGAGATAAAAATTGTCCTGCTGGCATTGCAGGCTTTTCAGGATGCCCTCCCCAGAGGTATAATTGAGATACAGATGAACAATATGCCCATTGTCTGGTATCTCATCAAGCAGGGGGAGCATGTTTTTATCCTCTTTGCTAAGAGGCCATGGGTGATTTCAGTTTGGAGGTTTCTGATTGCAATGCACATCACAGAGAATTCCAACATTCTGTACAACAGCTTCAACAGGAGCATTCTGCTTCCCTACAAATGGTCTCTAAATCCAAGAGTAATGGCTCGGATTTTCCAGTTCTGGGGCACTTCGTGTTGTGACCTCTTACACTCCCTATCAAACACCAAGTGCAGTGGCTATTATGCCTTAGTTTCCTCTCCAGGACATTCAACTAGTGACACTCTGATATTTGCTTGGCCCCCAGGACTCCTATATGCTTATTCCTGGTCTCTCTGATTGTAAATTTTCTTCAGAAGGCAACCCACTGCATAGCAACTGTGATCCTTATAACACCTTTCTGGCTTTGTCAAGTGTGGTTCCCCTTCCTTTGACCTTTTCTGAAGTACCCCTCTTGGGTACTGGATCTAATTCTGGATCACATTTCTCATCCAGTGGGTCTGGATCCCCCCAGTCTTCAGTGCCTAAAGATAGCCATATGTTTTTTCCAATTCCCTTGATAGCCGGAAATCCAAGCTTTCCCAGGCTGTAGTTCAAATCTTGTCATCATCTCAGAAATGTTCAGCTTGAAAAGTGTATTTCAGTAAGTGGAGATGGTTTGCAATATGGGTGGAATCCTGCAGACTCGATCCTTTTTCCACTGCTTTAGACTCTGTTTTAAGTTTTCTTGCTGAGTTGTTTCGGTCAAGTTCTAGTTTTTCCACCATTATGGTGCAGATGGCAGCTATCTCAAATTTTCACAGTAGCAGGGACAGTGTTCCTCTATCTTCTCTCAAGATTTCCAAGACTTTTCTCAAAGGTACCTTTTTGCTATATTCCCCAGTTTGGATCCGTTTCCTCCCTGGAATTTGCCATTTGTTTTGCAGATCCTTGCAGGTTGTCCTTTCAAACCCTCAAAAACTTTTGACTACAATTTTTTGTCTTGGAAGACATTGTTTTTGGTGGCTTTTACTTTGGCAAGGGTTTCAGAATTACAAGCTCTTGACTCTTCTCCTTACTTAGTGTTCTGCAAAGACAGGGTTTCTGTCCATACAAATCCTTCTTTTTTGCCTAAAGTGGCTTTAGAGAATATTTTTTTCCCAATAACTTTTTATTGAATTTTACAAAAAAGGACAATGAAACAATATGGCATGACAATACAATCAAGATAAAAAGAATTAAGTACAAAGTGAAACAGGTACGTCATGAATATATACATTTATACTGTAGTCCTCTTATATAACATAAGCTGTAACAGAAAAAGGGGGAGGGTGGAACAAAAGGAACTATGTATAAGATTATCAAACATATATATATATATATATATATATATACACACACACAAGAGAAGATTACCCAAAGGTTATATAGGAAGTGCTACTGTGATTTCCATAGAAAGGAACCAGGTAAATCTGTAATAAAGACACAAACATACAAGGAGGTAGATCAGACTAGCCAGGTTGAGAAACTGAAGCATCTTGGATACTAGATCATACACTTTCTAATCTCCCTGAAAGACATCAAAAATTATTTTCCATATTTCCTTGTAATATACTCGCTTATTTGGGTTATTAATGAAAATATTTTGTGAAGATATGTACTTTATCGCTAAATTCTTAATGGCGCACCAGGAAAGTTTAGTACGATCTAACCAGTTTCTAGTTATATAGAATCTGGCCAATAAACATAAAATGATGAGTGCATGAAGCTTAAATCTAGGTAACCTAAGATCAGTGACATGCAGGATTGCTAGTTCCCATGAAAGTGTCGATTTTTGATAACCCATCTTTTCTAGACTAACTTTGAGGGAGCACCAAAGTTTATATGTGTGACTACAGGACCAAAGAATGTGTAGCAAGTCCGCTTGAGGAAAGGAGCAGCAAGGACATGACGGGGATGTATTGGAATTAAATTTATTTAAGATACATGGGGTAAAATAAGTATTATTATGTATCATTAGTTGTGTGAAAATCAACTTTTTAAAAGGAGAAAACGTAAGAGTTAATTCTATTGCTCTGAGTTTTTGATCTTTACTAAAATTACTATACTGCTGATTCCAGTAGTTGGAAAAAAGTATTGCATTCTGATGCTTGGAGGCCATCAATAGTTTATAAGTATTAGATATCATGTTTTTACTTCTAGATAGAGTTTTTATGATTTCCAAAGTAGCAGAGATGTTATTTTCAATATTTGGTTCATCTGACACTACTGCTGTTAGGAGTTCTCTATTTGACGAAGGATGATAGTGTACTTGTGACCGAGTTTTAGCTCTTCCTTAAGTTCACTCAGTGATTTCACCTTGTGTCTATATATATCCCAAATGGTACAATTTCTTATTAAAGGGTACTCAAGTAAATTAATCATTTTGTTATTTAACCTAATATTAGGGTTCATATGTATTGGTTGTAATAAGTGTAGACTATTCTCCTACTCCATGAACTTTATTAGATTCTGGAAGTCTTTAACCCTTTGCTTCATGGTGGTATGTTGGGAATAGAATTCTGGCTTTTAAGTGATAAGAAAGGCAAGGCTATAGGGTTAATACTGATACTAATCACGTGTCAATGCCAGAGTTTGATCCATTGAGGGAACCATACTTTATCTACCTGAAAGAAAGTGGAGATTTATATAACCCTACTTGCACATATTATCAAGTAATAAAGACGAAAGTCAGGCAAGCTTAGACCACCTTTTAGTTTAGGAGGGCATAATTTCTGATAACGTATTCTAGTCGCCTTAGGGAACCATATGAACTTAGCCAACCCTTTGTTAGTCCTTTGAAAAAAAGTATTTGGGATGGTTAGATTTAAAGTATTAAATTGATAAAGTAACTTAGGTAGGACATTCATCCGTATAAGTGCAGCTTTGGACAGGGGGGATAAATGTAGTTGTTGCCACCTATGCAAGTCCTATAAAATACCCGTCCATACCTTCAAGAGGTTATTCTGGTACATAGACTGAGAAGTATGTTCAAAATATATACCCAGATATTTAAGGGAATAACTAATTTTGAAAGGGGATTCTGTGAACAAATATTCTTTATGACCTGACGGGTTTATGGGGAAAAATCAGTGATTTCTTTGGGTTTATTAGATAGTTCGAAACTCCAGAAAAAGAGTCTATTGTATCAGCTAATCTCCTAATGTCTGAAATGGGGCATTCAAAATAGATGTTTAGATCATCTGCGTAAGCCGATAGACTTGTCTTGATATTTAAAGTTTTAGGGCTAGAGCGAAATGTGATTTGGGATATTGAGAGAAGTAGGGGCTCAAGGTAAAGATTAAAAAGATATGGTGACAGGATGCATCCTTGTATCGTTCCATTCTGTATTTGGATGGGTTTAGATAGGGTCTTATTAATATAAAGATAGGTATAAGTTTTGCTGTACAGGTTTTCAATAGTTTTGATAAGGATTTTAGGGATATTGAAATGACACATGGTTGTAAATAAGAATTTCCAATTCACCCTATCAAAAGCCTTTCAGGCGTCAAGTATTAACCCATATATAGGGCTATAGTTTCTCCTGTTAAGACTCACCATAGCATCTAGTGTTAGGGTATTGTCCCACATTTGTCTATTCGTCATGAAACCTGTTTGTTCCGGGGAGATTATGTGAGGCATGATATTTTTCAATCTTTCAGCTAAAATTGAAGAGAGAATTTTAATATCTACATTTAATAGGGATATAGGTCTATAATTATGTGGATTAGACCTATCTAAGGGGTTCTTAGGTATGAAAATTGTTTTGGAATTATTAAGATGGTAATCAGATATACCATAAGTTTTGATATGATTGTATACTTTCAATAATATAGGTGACATGGAAACTATAAAAGCCTTATAGAATTCTGAGGTGAATCCATCCAGGCCAGGTGTTTTCCCTTTCTTCAGTCTTCCTATGGCATCAGTCACTTCTTGCAAAGCAAGGGGGGCATCTAGATATTCCACATTCTGTTTACTTAATTTAGGGAATGTTATTTTATCAAGAAAATCTGTTATGTCATCAGCAGAGGGTTGTTGGCCATTCATACCATATAATTCAGAGTAGATCAGGTGAAATATCTCAAGTATTTTGTTATCTCTTTAAGTACCTTATCCTGATAGTGAAGATGCAAAATTCTACCTGTTTCCTACTTGTTTGCAATAATACTTGCTAAGGCTTCGGAAGGTAATTGCGCCCACTCCGAGTATTTAGCTATACATTTCAACTCATATATGGAGTAATTTTGCTGATGCAATTCATATAATTGTCTCTGAGTATTTTTAATCAGGCTTTCAGTATTAGGGTCAGGTTTATCTTGGTACTTTTTTTCTAGATCTAATAAGTCCGCTAATAATTTTCTTTCTTTTTCTAATGCAACTTTTTTAAGATATGAAGCTTTCTGAATAAGGATTCCCCTAATCTGCATTTTACAAGCTGCCCATTGAATGTCATAAGGAATATCTATAATTTTACAAGCTGCCCATTGAATGTCATAAGGAATATCTATATCCTCCATGCTACTGTTTAGCTGTGCTAAAATGCTAGACACTTCCCGAACAATCTCTGAATTATATGACAGATTGTTATTCAAGGACCAGTTAGAGTTTTTAACCCTTTTAGCCAACTTATTGAGTGAAAGGAGTTTTAAAGTAATTTTAGAATGATCCGAGAAATGTCTCGGTTCCACCTGGTATTTAATACCTCCTTCCGCTAATGATTCCGGAATAAGGAAGAAATCTATTCTAGACCAGGTATTGTGACATTTACAAAAGTAAGTGTAAATACCTTTCCTTTCCTGTCCTTCACCAAAAGAGATAGGGTCAATCAGGCATAAGTCAGTCATTAGTTCACCTAAGGCAGTTGACGCTTGCACATTTTGGGATAAGAAGTTACTAGTTACGATCAATCCCCGGATCAGTGACCGAGTTCCAGTCACCCCCCCCAATATAAGTTCATGGTCAGGAAAGTTTCACAAGATGTTATGGATTTCTGAGATAAAATCCTGTTGCCTCTGACAGGGACTATAAACACTGAATAAAAGGGTTTGTTTCTTATTAATAGGATTAGTAGTTATAAAATAATACCATCTACCCTTCTCATCCGAGAATTGGTTTAGGATTATTGTCTGAAGTGATTTTTTAATAATAATAGCTACCCCTTTTGACTTTGAGTTGTCCCCAACTGCAATTATTTCTTTAATCCATTTTTTATTTGACATTCCCTTCCAGTCCTCACTCAGCATGTGTGTCTCCTACAAAAAAACTTATGTGTGCCTCAGATTTAAAAATTAGATGCATCAGTAAATTTCTCTTATCTTTATCCTGCAAATGCCAAATGTTGTTTGAGTCTAGTTTTAAATTAACCTAAGGTAGAAAGTAAGGTAATATTAGCTGGAAGAGAGTTCCAGGGTCTACTTACAGAGTTTGCAAAGCGAGTCACCGGCTGTGTTATTAATTTTGCTAGTCTGAGTTAGTAGTTTGTTAGAGGATCGAAGCGGTCTAGGAATGTTATAGGGGGTGATAATATTTTTAAGTGCAGGAGTATTGTCCGGATTATAGAGGATTTTATAGGTCATAATCAGTTGGTTATACTAGATTAGGCTGGGTAGTTCAAGCCACCCAAGCTGATTTAGATTGATGCAATGATGTGTCCTAAAAGGCAGCCCAGTGGCAAACCTGGAAATGTGGTTGTAGAAAATTGAGAGTTTGTTAAGGACAGTCTTGATTAAATTTGAGAGTAGAGGGGATGCATACAGAAGGGATGAAAGAAGGTGAGAGTGAGCTATGGCAATTTTAGCTGGAGAGGTTAGGAAGGCTTTTATTCTGTAAAGTGACCTTAGTTTTTTTATTGATGTTTTTGATAGTTTGGTTAACATGTAGGTCAAATTTTAGATTATTATCTATGATGACACCTAATAGTTTTGTAGAGGGGTCAGGGGAGATTATTGTGCCATCATTTGAATTTATGGTAAAGGTGAAAGTGGTAGACCTACGTGTTGATGAAAATAACAGCATTTTAGTTTTTTGGGATTTAGGATCAGACGACATTCAGAAAGCCAGTTTTCTATTGTATTAAAGGTGGTCTGGGTAGCTGACCATAACTCTATTGGAGATTTGGCCGAGCAAATCAGAGTAGAGTCATCAGCATATTGGATACAGCTGACTTTTGGGATGACAGTATAAAGGTCGTTAATGAAGATGGGGAACAGCAAGGGCCCTAGTATAGAGCCTTGTGGTACTCCAAGGGTGATAGGTAGAAGATTAGAGAGTTTGTTCTACCAGAGGACAGCCTGCTGTCGACCATTCAGGTAGGATTGAAACCATTGAAGGGCTCTAGTATCTAGACAGAATATTTGCAGGGTGTGGATTAAAAGTTGGTGATCAGCCATATTGAATGCTCTGGAAAGATCCAAGAAGAGGGCTGAGGATATATAATTATTGTTGCGATTATGGTTTATGGTGTTGGTAAAGGCTAGGAGGGTTGAAGTAGTGCTGTGATGAGGACAGAAGCCATGCTGAGTGTCTGCTATAAGGTGATTCTGCATTAGGTGGTGCATGAGTTGTCTATGAATACATTTTTCCATAATCTTTGCAAGTGGAGAGAGTGTAGCTATTGGCCTATAATTGGAGAATTCAATAGAGCTGCCTCCTTTGTGAAGTGGGATTACATAGGATATTTTCCAGATGGTGGGAATTTTAGCTTCTACTATGGTTCGATTGATTAGTATTGAGACGGGGTAAGCAATAGCATCAGCTGATTTTTGTAGGTACTCGGCAGGGAGTTGATCAGCAGAAAGTGTAGTGGGTTTTAATTTTTTGATCAAGGTGCAGATAAGTGAAGTGGTGACTGGTTGGAAGCTGAACGCGAGTAGGTTTCTAGGGGTGGTACTTTCAGGACCAGGGGAGCTAGGAGGTAGTTGGCTAGCTAGGGCTTGAATTGTCTCAGTAAAGAATCGGTTAAAACTGTCAGAAACATCTTCATGGGTTTTATCAATAGTAGCAACAGGGATTGGGGTTGAAGTTTGTCCAGGATGTAGTAGATTATTTAAACCTGCCCAAACCTTCTGAGGGTTATTTTGATTTACTGTCTGTAAATTACAGTTTAATTTAATAGTAAAGTATATGCTCACAGAATATAGCCAGGAGACCTCAAATTTGATAAAAATTATTGCAGAGATGAGAGCAGCTAGCATCTGGCTTTAGGTTGTGAAAGGATGGTTAAAAGCCCATAGTTATTTTAGTTAGGAGCCTCATGGAAAAGGTGTTCACAGGACGACCGCCATCTTGGAATCAGCCTAGAGAATAATCTTAACAGCTGCACTCATCTCCTTGTATTTTCCCCAATTTTTCAACAAAGGAGAATATCTTTTGAATTGTTTGGATGTGCACAGGCAATTGAGATTTTATCTAGACCATACCAATAACTTTGGAAAATCCAGTCAGTTATTTGTTTCCTTTTCAAAATCCATGCTGGGCAGACCTGTGACTAAAGTGCCTTCATACAAGTGCCTATCAGACTGTATTTCATTTGCATATTCCTTAAGAGGCAAAACCCTGCTACGCAAGCCTAGGGATCATTCTACCAGGGCAATGGCTAC
This sequence comes from Protopterus annectens, assembly GCF_019279795.1. Classification (NCBI taxonomy): domain Eukaryota; kingdom Metazoa; phylum Chordata; order Ceratodontiformes; family Protopteridae; genus Protopterus; species Protopterus annectens. Next base: position 98,175,674 of record NC_056725.1, on the reverse strand, counting down.
TTCTGCAGCTTTCTTTTTTAGAGTATCAGTGGATGAAGTCTGTGCAGCTGCAATTCAAAAGGGTCATCACACTTTTGTTTCACATTATAAGCAGGATATTCAGTCAAGATTCAGGGCTCCATTTGGCTCCACTGTGTTGCAGAATATCCTTCCTTAGTTCCTCTCTAGGATTCTTCAATGGCTGGGAACTTTGTCCTACAGTTTGAAACCCGACTGAGCAGACAATATTGGATATGAAAGTTATGTATTTACCATAATGATACATCTGTGTTGTCTGTCTCCATCTGGTTCAACCTCCTCCCCCACAGCTCCCGCCTTGGCTTGTTACGGCAAACTTCATTATCTGATATGGCTGGACAATGGAGGTCGTCCTTTTCCTATCCTTGGAGTCCTGTGTCCTCCTTGGTTTAGGCAGGTCTATATTAGATAAATGAAAGTTTATCTAATTGAACGCTCACATGAGCGAAAATTGCGGAACTTGAAACTGCAATTGTGAGATTGCGGTATAGTGAAGATGGGAATATTTGCCCTTTCGTCACTGTAGTGCGATCTCGGAGTTGGAATATATATTTAGTGGGGGGTGTGGGGGGCACAGTCCCCCACAATTCCAGTTTGAGTTCTTGGATTTTCGCTCATGTGAGCATTCGATTAGATAAACTTTTGTTTATCTAATATAGACCCATTTGGGCAGTTTACAGTTTATTGCAGCCTCAGGGTTGGCTTAAATGGGGCAAACGCAATCTGAGTAGTAGGGTGAGGAGTGGGGTTGTGGGTAAGGGAGACGGAGCCTGGCAACTTCGAAATCTGAAGAAATTGGCCACTGTCGGATCCAGTAACCCACAGGTTGAACCAGGCAGAGACAGACAATATGCAGCTATCATTATCATAAGTACGTAACTTCTGTTTTTGAGAGTGTAATGAGTTGGTAGACTTCAAAAATTCTGTACGGAATATTCTGTCAGAAATATTTGGTGACGAAATGAGTATTAACTAAGGACATTTTTTTTTTGAGCTGGCAAACAAGATCTGAATTGCCTAGACATAGTAACACCTTGCTAAGTTTAATTCTGGTGGCTACCAAAACAGCAGTTACTAGAAAATGGAAATCAAAAGGGCGAGATTCAATGAATCCTACAATAAGTGTACTCTGAGTGCACACAATACGTATTCAAGAACATTTTATCACATTTTTGTGCTTTCTAGTCACGCAGAAAGATTGCAGTAAGTGTACATGTAGTCTGCACTTTGTGTAACCTTTATGAATCCCTGTCAGTATTTAAAGCTGCAAGAATATCAATAAGAAAACTAAAATTAGGAAGACGAAGCTGTGAGTTGTTTGTGTTGTCTGTTCATTCAGAAGGGTGTGCACTTATTGTGCACTTAGTGTGAGCATTGTTGAATCCCAGGGAAAGTCTAAACCAACTTTATTTAAAGTACTGAATATTGTAACAGAGATAAAAGAACTGGCAGTGGGATCTTTAGAAAAGGGTAATGGAAATTGTGGGAACAATACGTGCAGAATAATGTTTTGGAGGAGGAGTGGGATTTAAGAGAAGGCAGAAACTGAGAAATATATGTAATGCTGGATTGATGTTAGTTATACAAAAAACATAATATACAGCATTTGTGACTAAGAACATGTTAATATGGTTTGTTCTGTTTTATATAAATGTATGTTTGCCTATTTCTTAAGTGATGATTCAAAAAAAAAAGGAGAATGCATTCTCCTTACTCAAGATATCCACAGGCAATTGTGATTTTTTTTCTGCACATCACCAAATCATTCAGAAAAGATTTGCAGCTGTTTGTTTCTTTGTTAACAGCAGACTGGGCCCCAAAAAAGTTCTGAAGTCACTCTGTCCAGGTGGCTTTCTGACTGTATATCTTATGTATCCTGTAGCATAATCAGCCATTACTTTACAGACCAAAGGTACACTCAACAAGGTAAGTAGCTATTTTTGCAGCTTTCTACAGAAATTCTTTTATCAAAGACATTTGTGCTGTGGCATTTTGGTCCATAGTACACACCTTTACAAATATAAACTGAATTTGATCTGAAGGTGAAGGCCTTCCTTTGGAGCCTCTGTCCTCAAGGGGGTCTTGCCATGATACTAGCTAAGTGAG